>NC_133757.1:56198750-57442500 GCF_036562045.2 Rhinolophus sinicus
TAAAATTTTGATATGCAGCACTTGTAGGTTTTGATCATTGTGTTCTCAACTGTGATGATTTTTAAGTACTTATATTTTCCTAATCTCTTTTATGGAAGAATTGGTATTTTGAATTTTTCTAGTGTGTAATTTTATTATTTTTTTTGGCTTTTGTTTTTAATTTTATTGCACTGTTTATGGAGAATATGGTCTCCATGACTTTAGCTGTTTGGAAAGTAATGAGATTTTTCTTTGAAGCTAATGGAGAATACATTTCTACCCATGTTTTATATGTATTTTGAAGGAATGTGATTTCTCAGTTGCATAGAAAGTTTTATATGTCTTCATCTGTCCGAATTATGTTAATATTTCATGTTATTCAAATCCTCTATTTTTTAAAAATATGCAAGCAGGGTTTATTAGTGATGCATTCTAAGGGAAGAGAATGGGCCTAGCCAAAGTGGGGGAGCGAGGGAGACAGAGAGGCCCCTGGTATTAGTGATACGTTCTCAGGGAAGAGAACAGGCCTAGTTGAGGTGGGGGAGAAGAGGAGAACGAGAGGGAAAAGGAGAGGGAGAGAGAGAGGGAGATGGAGAGGGAGAGAGAGAGAGAGAGAGAAAGGAAGAAAGGCGGAGAGAGAAAGGGGGAGAGAACAAGGGCTAGAGAGCTCAAAGGTCGGAGAGTACTCGAGGGCCAGAAAGAGGCAAATCCTCCATTTTTTGGTATCACCATTTCTAAGAGAATTATAATTGTCTCCTGCTATGAGTCTTAAAAATTTCCTCTTGTGTTTCTATCAATTTTTTATTTCTTTATTTTCGATCTGTACTGATTTCAGAAATGTTCACCTGTACTTTTTCTTTTACATTTTTATCCACATGAATTATTCTCCATTTCTTTCTTTTTCCTCAGGTTGTATTTTTTTCCTGTTAATATTGTTACTTTCCCTTAATTTCTATAAGTATTTTCATGGATGTTTCTCATTTATTATTTTCAATTCACATCATCTTGTTTTAGATATGTTTCTTAAAATAGCATGTAATTTAAAAATCTGTCTTGAATATCTTTTTCAATAGATTAATTTAACTTGTTCATATTTATAATAATTGACATGTTTAGTCTTATTCATGATTAATATTTATTTGTTTAATTTACTTTTAATGGAAACTTTATTGAGATAAGTATAGATTCTTATGAAATTGTAGGAAATAATACAGAGAGATTCCTGGAAAATGACTTCCTTAGTCATTTTGCAAAACTATAAATTAATATCACAAGCAGGAGATTGATGTTACTATAATCCGCCCATCTTATTTAGATTTAGATAGTTTTGCTTGTATTCATTTGTGTGTGTATTTGTATATTACATTCTATACAATTTTATCACCTGCGTAGGTTTGTGTATCCATCACAGTCAAAATATGTAGCAATTCACCACCAGAACAATCTCTTCTGTTACCCTTCTATGGCCACACATGTTTGCTTCCTGTTCCACCCCCTCCTGGCAAGCACTAACGTATCTGCCATTTCTAAAATTTTGTCATTTCAAATATTTTATATAGATGAAATCATTCAGTGTATAATCTTTTGGGATTGCCTCTTTATTCATTCAGCATAATTAATTCCCTGGAGAGTCATCCAAGTTGTTTGTGTATATCAATAGTTCATTCTTTTCTATTTCTGAGTAACAGTCTAGGGAATGGATATACCACAGTTTGTTTAACTATTACTATTTGCCTGTTGAAAGTAACTTGGGCTGATTTCAGTTTTTGATTATTACAAACAAAGCTACTATGAACATTCAGGTAGACTTATGTATGAGCGTAATTCTTCATTTCTTGGAGATAAATGCCCATAAGTGCAATTGCTGGGCCATGTATTAATTTTTTTGGTTAGTTTTATAGGAAATGGCAAAACTGTTTGGAAGAGTGGTCATACCATTTAACATTCCCATCAGCAATGTATGAGAGATCCAGTTTCTCAGTATCTTCACCAGCATTTGATGCTGTCTTTATTTTTAATTTTAGTCATTCTAGTAGGTATATAGTGATACCTCATTGTGGTCTTAATTTGCATATCCCCGATGGCTACTGATGCTGACCATCTTTTAATGTGCTTATTTGCCATCTGTATATATTCTCGAGTGAAATGTCTCTTCATGTGTTTTACCCATTTCCTAATTGCATTGGTGTGTTTTTTTTTCTGCTTAATTTTGAGGGTTTTTCATATTTTCTAAACATTAGTCCTTTGTCAGATATGCTGTTTACAAATACTTTCTTCCAGTTTGTGGCATGTCTTTCTGTCCTCTTCCCATGAACTTTATTAACAGAACAAAAATTTTAACTTTGATGAGATCTAATTTATCAATCTCTTTTTCATGGATTGTGTTTTTGGCGTCAAATCCTTAGATCCTAAAGATTTTTCCATTTTATTTCCTAAAACTTTCAGTTTTACAGTTGTTTATAATCTTTTTGAGCTAACGTTTGTATAAAGTGTGAAGTTTAGGTTGAATTTATTTTTCACTTACGAATGTCTAATTGATCCAGCACTGTAAAGCTATTATTTCTCCATTAAATTGATTTTGTACCTTTGTAAACATTCAACTGAGCATGTATTTGTAGATCTATTGCTAAGTTCTCTGTTTGTTCCATTGATCTATGTGTCTATCCATCTGCCAATACTACAGTGTTGTAATTATTCTGGCTATATAATAAGGCTTAATATTAGGTAGAATGATTCCTCCCACTTTTTTCTTTTTTGGTCAAATTGTTTAGTTATTCTAGGGCATTTTTCTTTAACTAAAACATAAATGGTACATAATGTAATATGGTTTTGTATGAAATTATAAATTTTAGAAGAATGTCTTACAAGAACATTGTTGGAATTTTGACAGGAATTATATTAAACCCATTTATTTAGGTCTTTGAGTTCCTTCATTAGCATTTTGTAATTTTCAGCATATAGATCCTACACATGCTTTGTTAAGTATATATATAAGTATTTAATTTTTTTTGGAGTGATTGTAAATGGTGTTGTTTTAAAATTCTGGTTTCTGCATGTTTATTGTTAAAATATAGACATGGGATTCATTTTTTGTGTTGATCTTTTATCCTGTGATCTTGAACTTATTAGTTCTAGGAGTTTTTTGAAGATTCTTTGAAATTTTCTATATACAGAATCATATTATTTGCAAATACAGATGGTTTTGTTTCTTTTGTTCTAATCTGTAAGTCTTTTATTTCTCTTTCTGGTCTTACTGTTATGACTACTAGAGCTTCCAGCACTTTGTTAAATATGAGGGGTGAGAGAAGACATCCTTGTTTTGTTCCAGACTTCATTGGTAACGCATTCACTTATTCTTTCTTACTACTTGTTTCTCTGCTCTTAAAGTGCAACCAAGAATACAATTACTTTTACCATACATAAAAATGAATAGGATACTTAGCAATAAATTTAACAAAAGAAGTACAAGACTTGTACCTTAAAATAGCAAAAATTTGCTGAGAAAAATTAAGACAATCTAAATAAATGGGGAAATATTCTGTGTGGATTGGAAGGCTCAATATTGGTAAGATAATCATTCTCCCCAAATTAATCTATAGATCCAATGCATTTCCTATTCAGAAGGCTTTTTTTTTCTTGGCAGAAAATGACAAGCAGGTCCCAAAATTTATGTAGAAATTCAAAACACCTAGAATAGCTAAAACCATTTCAACAAAGAACAAAGTTGGAGGATTTCCTTTTCCCAATTTCAAAATTTCCTATAAAGCTACAGTTATTAAAACAGTGTGCTGCTCATATAAGGTTAGACATATAAATCAGTGGAACAGAATTAAGGACCAGAAAAAAAATCATTGTATTTATGGCTTTGGACAAAGGTGCCAAGGCAGTTCATTGCAGAAATAATAGTCTTTTAAACAAATGGTGCTGGGACAACTGGGTATCCACATGCAAAGAGATGACTTTTTACCCTTACCTAACAGCATACACAAGAATTAACTCAAAGGTTGATGCGAGTGGGTTGGGGAATGTGAGGAAGATTTTATAAAGCACTCCTTTTTCTCAGGGCATATATGCCTCATTTCTGAAAATTCAGGTTGGAGAAAAGCCCTGAAACCTATTTTTTTTTTCTTTTTCCATTTGGTTTCCATTTCTTCAGGAAATGTAGCTTCAGGAAATACTATGTTCCAAGCTCCCTCTGATCTAATCTGATCTGCACACCCTTTCTCCCCAGCTAACTGAGTTCATGAATTGTAAGGGTTTAGGTTGGAGAGAATCTATCCAGTCGGCCACCTGCTCCATCTCATAGTTCCCTACTAATGGAATTTCAATAATTTCTGGTAGGAAACAGGTCCTAAACAGAGTAGTCCCATATCTTCTCTTAACTACCCTTATCATCTGTTCTTCTTTCTCTAAATTGTAGTGATTTTCTAGAATTATTTTATTTATTTTCAACAATTGTATCTTGAGAAGTGAATTCATGTCTTGAGAATTTTTTTCTTTCATTTTAAGCCAACATTCATTATATCTAGCTGAAGTTTCTTCAAAGTTGTAGTATGTAATGAACACTGTTGTTTTCATTGCATATAAGTGCTTTTCTTATATTTCAAATTGTTTAGTGCATTTTAATCTGTTCCTAGGAGGGAGCTTGAAGATTTTCTTTGAAATGATAACCTTTGTCACTCCCAAATTATGTTCTATAATTGTGTGTGTGTGTGTGTGTGTGTGTGAGAGAGAGAGAGAGAGAGAGAGAGAGAGAATATCTGGCTTTGATATGTCCTTCCACACGTCCTCATCTTATCTGGTTGGATTTTGTTGTTGTTATTTCTCCCCCTTTCATCAGTTCATTTTCAGCACTCTTAAATAGACACTCTGTTGAAGAAGACAGTGTTTCAGCTCAGTTTCTCTGCAAGCCTGTAAGGCGGTTATTATGCTTATGCTTGATCCTTCACGGAACTGAGTCTTAGAGGCACAGTATGCTTCAGATTACTAAACAGAACAATTGCATCATAATGACTTCTAATAATTGGTTCTAATATACTCATTTGACTTATCACTGAGTGAATTTAAAGATGATATTTATCTTTTCACTCTTTTTAAATACCTAAGGATAACAAATATATAATTTCCATGTGGGCCAAGATTAAAGAAGGTAGAGTTTTTTTTTGTACAAAATCTTGAAATAAATTTTAATCCATGTAGTTAAATGATAGATAGCTACCTTATTGATTACTCCAATTTACAAATTTTGTTTTGGAATTTGTTAAATATTATATTTAGTTACATCATTGTGTCTGCTCTCTGTCTTTAGTTTTAAAATAGTCTGACACCCTCAAGGGAAGCCATATTCATTCTAAAGGTGGTAACGGACATTGACCTGGAATATCTGTCTACCATCTTTATCACTTTTTGTCTGGCTTCTGAATCTTGCTTCAAAATCCCACTTAGGTGTATGAGGCTGCCTTTTGGACTTGGCATTTGTATATAATCTCGCCAAATTTTGATTCTGGGTTTCCTTTCATGGTTTTTATCTCAGACATACTTTTTTTCCTGTTTTGGATTATGACGTGGGTTCATTCCTCTAATAAATGTCCATGTTGGGTCTACCTCTTCCTTATTGGGGGCAAAGAGAGAAATGAATTCAGAGCATGTCTACATAGCCAGACTAAGTAGAGGATACCTGTAGATATCCTATAGAATATTGTAAAAAAAAGGGGCGGGTGGATCTTGGAGGAATGGAAACATTAGGGGGCCAGTAGGTGGAACTGGGTATAACAAAATAAAACAGTTAGAACTTGGGTAAAAGGTGAAATCTTTTGCTATCACTTAGGTGGACAGTCCTACAATGTCAAGAAAGAGCTTTTCCATAGGTGTACCTAATGTTCATAGATATATAATTTGTTCTTAAGAAAGTTATACTTTTTTACAAAAATGAGAATGTCCTATAATTTTGTATACATACATTAAGGGATACAGTGGGATCTGATATCCTTCTTCAATTTCTTCTGCCTAAGAGGCTGGTAATAATCCCTGGACCAGTATGAGCAAGGGAACACTCACAAATTGATTACATTATTACAGGAAAGGAAAAGTCAAATGATTATCTCAGTTAGAGATCAAAGTTCCATATTCATTTCTAGTAAAATAACTGAAAAACTGGGCATAAAATTATGTTTGAAATGATATCTACCTTAAAAGCAAATTGACACGATGTATCAAAGCCTTACAATGTGCTTATCTTTTGCCTCAACAATTCCATTTTTAAGAATTGATTTAAGGAATAACTGAGAAGTGTACACAATATTTCTTTTCCAAAGTTGTTATCTGTAATACTGAAAATTGAGCACAGTTTCCATATTCAACATTTATACCTTAGGTATTGAAAGTACAGCCACAAAAAATAATTACTCCTCAGCCTTTGGAAGCCATACTGTAGAACAGGTGTTGTCGAACTTTTCCTGTAAAGGCCAGGTAGTAAATATTTCAGGCTTTGGGGGACCATATGGTCTCTACTGCCACAATTTAATTTCACTTTTGTAGTGTGAAAGCAGCCATAGATAATACATAAATGAATAAGTGTGGCTATATTCCAATAAAACTTTAGTTATGGACCCTGAAGTTCGAATTTTATACAATTTGCTTGTGTCACGAAATATATTCTTTTGATTCCCCCCCTCCGACCATTAAATAAATGTAAAAATCATTCTTAGCTTGCAGGCTACACAAAAACATGCAGCAGGAAGGATTTGATCCCTGCTAATAGAGGGGTATTTTGTAATTGCAAATAAATTTATCATGTATTCATAAATGATAAAAATAAGTTTTGAAAAAATATGTAAGGTATCATCCTCATTTTCTCAATAAAAATTAAGTGCTTTCTAAGGCTTGGGCTGGAGAGGGGGTACTCAGGATTCATGTCTGGAGAGTAGTGTATATAAGTGAGAAATAATGACAAATTTGGCAGAAGCCAAGGCTTGAAAAAAATACATGCACTTTCCCTTTATATTTTCTGGATCCTGCCACTGTCATGAGAAATTGACCAGGCTAAACTGCTAGAGGGATGTGACATGTAGGAGGGCTAGGTCAAGAATATCCTAGACCAGCCAGGCCTCCCAACCCACCAGCTGAATCCCAATGTACCCGTGACCCCAAATGAGAGAATTAGATCAGCCAAGAGTGGAACTGCTCCCTGATTCATAGATGTGTGAGGAGTAATAAATGGATGTTGTTTGTAGCTGTTAAGCTTTGAGGGGGTTTGTGGTTCATCAGTGTTAACTGAATTAGGCAGTTTTGAGTGATGGTACTGAAATCTAAATCTGTAGATGATCCAGCAGGATGGAGATAGGCAGGAGGAACAAGGTGAGAGCTCATGATGTGAGTACTAGGGAGACCAGCTCAGACCAGAGGGTAGGACTCCACACCTGGGGTGGGGGCAGCCCTAATGCAGAGACCACTTTTTATCTGGTTCCCATGGCTACATGCCACCACACAACTTCTCTTAGCAGAAAATGACCTTACTGGGCAAGAACACGTTTTTTGGGAGATAAACCATGCTTGTTCGCAACTCCCTTTGCTGAGAACGTTAGAACCATGGGAGCCTCCCATGCATGGTGGTGTAGCCACTTTCAGTGTTTATTTCTGGGTGCTAATTTGGAATTTGGGCTCAAACCCCTAAACATTTTTTTTTTTCACACAGTTTCTTCTTGAGGAATTAGAGCTCTCATGTAAAGGTGTGTCCTTGGCTTGTCAGAATACCTTAGAATTCCTAACATGGATATGTTCATTAGGGCTACCTCTAACCCTAGGCTGTTTTGACTTGGTCAGAAGTGGTACCTTTTATTATTTTGTATCATAAGGAGGGCTTTTGGCATAGCTTCATACACATACATAATCAATTCAGTTATCTGAAATTGCTTTGGTGAGTATAAAACTTATTTCCCTCCTCTTGGTGAAGTCTTTTCTATCTAGAATCTACAATCAATTACGGCATTCTCACTCTGCTGAGTAGAAATAACTTTAAATCCTTCAGTTTTGCATAGCACTTTACAAAACCCCTTCATATAGATTACCCCATTTATTTTCATTACAATCCTATGAGGTACATATTAGTATTCACATTTTAAATAAGGAGAAATTGAAGACAAGAGAGGAGAATAACTTATTTCAGGTTCAAGTTCATTAAGTGGCAGAAATGGCACACAAAACCCAAGTCCTTTGATTTAAAACCCAAGTCCTTCTCCATGACAGCACAGCTTTCTCCCTGAGCATATCTTCTTAGGTTAGCTGGATATGATTGATTTCACCAATTTTCTCCCTCCAAGACAGAGGGACTGGTTTCTCTAGAGCATCATTTGCTGTTTCCTGGGATCTTAGCTACAGAGCAAGTGGGAAGATTGCTTGCCTGTTAGGAAGTCATTCAACACATCTGCAAACTTGTCTGTGTACTGTGGAAATGTAATTTAGACGTATCAACTTAGAATTATACTCTAAAGGTTCGTCTTAGAATGTGTGTTAAGTAAATTATGGAGCTATACTAGATCCTTCTTACTTTTATTTCCTTCTGTGTTCCGCATTTCTTTTAAGGTCATCATTCTTCCAGCCCCCTAGCACTTTTTGCCACCTTTGACTCTTCCTCTCATCCTCATCTACAAATGGCATCTAACAAATGGTGGCATTTAACCATGTGCCAAACCATGGAGACCCCATCACCGCGACATCATTGATCTCTCTTCCCTCCCCTCCATTCCCAAGGCAATGGCCTTGGCAACCCCCTTACTATCTTCTAGATAGACCACCCAGTGAGCAATCACATGGGATTCTGTCTCCTTCTTCTCTCCCCCATCCCCGTTATGCACAGCCCCCAGATTAACCTTTAGAACCGGAGTTATATCACTCCTCTGTTTATAGAAATCGTCTGTGGATCACCACTGTTTACAAATAAAACACTAAGTTTAAGTAGCCTCTCTAGGATTTCTTTTCCTTTTAAATAGGCTGTATTTTTTAGAGCCGTTTTATACCATATACCCCTGTCCACTCAACTACACAGCCACCCCATAAACTGCACACCAGACAGGGTACTACATTTATTGCAATTAATCAACCTACATTAACACATCATTATTACCCAAAGGTCATAGTTGACATTAGGGTTCACTCTTGATGTTTGTGATGGTGAATTTTATGTTTCAACTTAACTGGGCTAAGGAAAAACCCAGATAGCTAGTAAAACATTTCTGGGTGTATCTGTAAGGGTGTTTCCAGAAGCGATTAACATTTAAATCAATAGTCTGAGAAAAGAAGATCCACCCTCACCAATGTGGGCAAGGAAACATCTAATCCTTTGAAGGCCCGAATAGAACAAAAAGCGAGTGAAGGAGGCTAATTCTCTTTTCCATCTTCTTCTACCCTCAGACATTGGAGCTCCTGACTCTCAGGCCCTCTGACTCAAATTTGGATGAAACTCAGCAGTTTTCTTGGTTCTCCAGCTTGCAGAAGATATACCATGGGGCTTCTCAGCCTCCATAATCACGTGAATCAATTCTTATAAAAAAATCTTCTTTTATATATCTGTATAGCCTGTTGGTTTTGTTTCTCTGGAGAACTCTGACTAACAGAGTGTTGTATATTCTCTGGATTTGGACAAATTCAGAGAATTTGTAACTACCACGATAATATTTTACAGAATAGTTTTACCATCCTACAAATTCTCTCTGTTCAGCCTATTCATCTCTCACTCTCCCCAGCCCCGGGCAACCACTGATCTTTTTATTGCCTCCATAGTTTTGCCTTTTCCAGAATGTCATGCAGTTGGAGTCACACAATGCGTAGCCTTCAGATTGGCTTCTTTCACTTAGCAATATTCATTTAAGTTTCTTTCATGTCTTTTTATGGCTTGATATCGCATTTCTTTTTAGTGCTGACTAGCATTCCATTGTCTGGATAGACCACAGTTTATCCATCACCTACTGAAGGACATCTTGGTTGCTTGCAAGCTTTGGCAATTATAAATAATGCTGCTATAAATATCTATGTGCAGGTTTTTGTGTGGATATGTTTTCACCTTGTTTTGGTAAATGCCGAGGAGCACAACTACTGAATTGTTTGGTAAGAGTATGTTTAATTTTATAAGAAACCACTAAACTGACTTCCAAAGTGGCTGTACCATTTTATATTCCTAGGACCAACAAATGAGAGTTTCTGTTGCTGCTCCACATCCTCATCAGCGTTTGGTGTTGTTGGTGTTCCAGAGTTTGGCCATTCTAATAGGTGTGTCATTTTAGTTTTAATTTGCATTTCCCTGATGACATATGACATTGAGCATCTTTTCATAAGCCTATTTTTCATCTATATGTTTTCTTTGATAAAATGTCTTTTAAGGTCTTTGGCCCTTGTTTTTTGTTTTCTGATTGTTGAGTTTTAAGAGTTCTTGGTATATTTTAGGTAATAGTCCTGTATTAGGTGTGTCTTTTGCAAATGTTTTCTCCTAGTAAGTAACTTGTCTTCTCATTCTCTTGACAGTGTCTTTCATAGAAGTTTTTAATTTTAATGAAGTCCAGCTTATTAATTCTTTCATGGATTATGCCTTTGGTATTGTATCTAAAAAGTCACCACCATACCCAAAGTCATCTAGGATTTTTCTTTCGTTATCTTCTAGGAATTTTATAGTTTTGTATTTTACATGTAGGTCTATAATACATTTTGAGTTAATTTTTGTGAAAGATGTGAAGTCTGTGTCTAGATTTATTTTTGCATGTGACTGTCCAGTTGTTCTAGCACCATTTGTTAAAAACACTCTTTGTTCCATTGAATTGCCTTTGCTCCTTTGTTAAAGATCAACTGACTATATTTATGTGGGTCTATTTCTGGGATCTCTGTTTTTTTCCATTGATCTATTTGTCTATTCTTTCACTAATACCACACTGCCTAGGTCACTGTAGCTCGATAATAAGTCTTGAAGGGGATAGTGTCAGTTCTCTGACTTTGTTTTTCTCTTTCAATATTGTGCTGGTATTCTGGGTCTTTGGCATTTTCATATAAACTTTAGGATCAGTTTGCTGTTATCCATAAAATAACTTGCTAGGAATTTGATTAGGATTTCATTGACTCTATAGATCAAGTTGGGAAGGCTGACTTCTTCACAATATTAAGTCTTCCTAGTCATGAACATGGAATATGTCTTCATTTATTTAGTTCTTTGATTTATTTCATTAGAGTTTTATAGTTTTATTCACATAGATCTTGTACATATTTTGTTAGATTTATACCTAAGTATTTCATTTTGGGGATGTTAATAGAAATGGTATTATGTTTTTAATTTCAAGTTCCACTTGTTCGTTGCTGGTATATAGGAAAGCAATTGACCTTTGGGTCTTAACCTTTCTATAATTGCTTATTAGTTTCATTATTTTGTTTGTTTGTCTGTTTTTGTCAATTCTTTTAGATTTTCTACATAGACGATCATGCCATCTGCAATCAAAGATCTTCCAGGCTTTTCTCAATTTGACTTCAGTGTTGTTCTTAGCATCATTTTTTGCTGTTTATAATCTCTTGAGATGACTCCCCTTTTTGTCTTGTGTATATTCTTGGGAGGCAGTAGAGTGCAGTGGTGATACGTGTACGCTCTGAAGTCAGACTATTCCTAATTCTGTTATTTACTAGCTGTAAGACCTTGGGCAAGTAACTTAAAACCATTCATTTATAAAACAGAGTTAAGATTATCTTATTCATAAGTGTCAAAAGGGTTGCTTGGGAGAAGGTGCCTGGTCAAGAGTTATTAATTGCTTAGTAAATATGAGGTAAGATGGCAGATGCTTTATTGAGACATTAAGCTTTATAACATTTTCTTTTTCATTCTTCTTCCCCCTATTGGGCTCAAGGTAAGTCGAAGAGACATTTTAGTCAAGCCTTCCTGAATTTTGTTTTGAATAGACTCTGACCTTTAAAGGAACTTAGAAGAGTTTAGGAAAGCCTCTGAGAAAAATGCAGAGAACAGGAGGGACTGCCTGCAGACTAAGAGAGATCCTCAGGCAGGAGAGAGAGAGTCTTTGGCTGTTACTAGTAGCAGAAACCTGCCCTGACAGTGCCTGGAGGAATGGTTGGACCTGAAGGAAAGTATAACTACTGTACCCAGGAGGCTGATTCCAGCCTCACTAGAATTCCTGTATCTAAAGATTAGAAGGAAATAGAAGAGTAGCTGCCTCAAGGAGACCATGGTGGCTGAGACAATAGGTGTGTAAGCAGGAGTCATTGGAGGCAGGTGAGCAATTACTAAAGAGGCTTCCTCGGTGCCTTGGAAGTATGAAGGCCTCAGAACCTTGGCACAACACAGGAGTGGGAGGATTGAGGGCTTAAGAGTGATTGAGGATGTATCTCCTACCAGTGTAACAAAGGGTATTAGAGTCATAAGTTGATCTATAGAAACTAAAGAAAATAATTATTTCACACTAGTGTGTCAACTGAAACATAATAACTACATCATCATCATCATCATCATCATCATCATCATTTTTATTGTGATATTCATTCTCTTTGGAATGCAATTGTTCCCCAGGTCCATAGCCCAAATATTACCCATATTCCCAGGCCCAACTCCATTGCCATTTCCATGAAGCCTTACATGATCACTCACCAGGAACTGCATTTTTCCATTGAACAAAAATTTGTTAACTCTTAATCTGCATGTGCTGTTTCCACTAGTCAGCCTAGGGGCTCCTGAGTGTGGAATTTACTTCTGATCCAGCATTTGTTTCTGGTGCCTGTTAACATGTCCTAAAGTTTAATATTAACACAAAATGGAGGAAATTGTGGAAGCAAGCAGGAAACCTTGGAAATCTCCCCTTCTCTTTTTTTTTAATTTATTGGGGTGACAATTGTTAGTAAAATTACATAGTTTTCAGGTGTACAATTCTGTATTACATCATCTATAAATCCCATTGTGTGTTCACCACCCAGAGTCAGTTCTCCTTCCATCACCATATATTTGATCCCCCTTACCCTCATCTCCCACCCCCCAACCCCCTTACCCTCTGGCAACCACTAAACTATTGTCTGTGTCTATGAGTTTTTGTTTCTCATTTGTTTGTCTTGTTCTTTTGTTGTTTTTGGTTTATATACCACATATCAGTGAAATCATATGGTTCTCTGCTTTTTCTGTCTGACTTATTTCGCTTAGCATTATACTCTCAAGATCCATCCATGTTGTCACAAATGTTCCTATATCATCTTTTCTTACTGCCGAATAGTATTCCATTGTGTATATATGCCACAACTTCTTTATCCATTCATCTATCGAAGGACATTTTGGTTGTTTCCATGTCTTGGCCACCGTAAACAAAGCTGCAATGAACATTGGAGCACACGTGTCTTTATCTCTAAATGTTTTCAGATTTTTTGGGTAGATAACCCAGGAGAAGGATTGCTGGGTCATATGGTAATTCTATTTGTCATTTTTTGAGGAACCTCCACACTGCCTTCCATAAGGGCTGCACCAGTCTGCATTCCCACCAACAGTGTATGAGGGTTCCTTTTTCCCCACAGCCTCTCCAACACTTGTTACTATTTGTCTTGTTGATGATAGCCATTCTGACTGGGGTGAGGTGATATCTCATTGTGGTTTTGATTTGCATTTCTCTGATGATTAGTGATGTTGAGCACTTTTTCATATGTCTATTTGCCATTTGTATGTCCTCTTTGGAGAAATGTCTCTTCAGGTCCTCTGCCCATTTTTCAATTGGGTTGTTTGTTTTTTGTTGTTGAGTTGCATGAGTTCCTTGTATATTTTGGATATTAGCCCCTTATCGGAGGCACTGTTTGCAAAAATCTTCTCCCATTCAGTTGGTTGCCTCTTTATTTTGTCAATGGTTTCTTTTGCTGTGCAGAAGCTTTTAAGTTTCATATAGTCCCATTCGTTTATTTTAGCTTTTACTTCCATTGCCTTTGGAGTCAAATTCATAAAATGCTCTTTGAACCCAAGGTCCATAAGTTTAGTACCTATGTTTTCTTCTATGCAGTTTATTGTGTCAGGTCTTATGCTTAAGTCTTTGATCCATTTTGAATTAATTTTGGTACATGGTGACAGATAGCAGTCCAGTTTCATTCTTTTGCACGTGGCTATCGAATTCTCCCAGCACCATTTATTGAAGAGGCTGTCTTTCCTCCATTGCATGTTTTTAGCTTCTTTGTCAAAAATTATCTGTCCATATTTATGTGGTTTTATTTCTGGGTTCTCAATTCTATTCCATTGGTCTGTTTGTCTGTTTTCTGCCAATACCATGCTGTTTTGATTATTGTAGCCCTGTAGTACAAGCTAAAGTCAGGGAGTGTGATACCTCCATTATTGTTCTTTTTTCTTAAGATTGCTTTGGCTATTCGGGGTCTTTTGTGGTTCCAAACAAATCTGATGATTTTTTGTTCTATTTCTTTAAAATATGCCATTGGGATTTTGATGGGGATTGCATTAAATCTGTATATTGCTTTGGGTAATATGGCCATTTTAACTATGTTGATTCTTCCAATCCATGAGCACGGAATGTCTTTCCATTTCTTTGTGTCTTCTTCAATTTCTTTCAAAAATGTCTTATAGTTTTCAGCATATAGGTCTTTCACATCCTTGGTTAAGTTTATTCCTAGGTATTTTATTCTTTTTGCTGCAATTGCAAAAGGAATTGTTTTTTGTATTTCTTTTTCTGAGATTTCATTGTTAGTATATAGGAAGGCAATGGACTTTTGTACGTTGATTTTGTAGCCAGCAACTTTACTGTATTCGTTGATTGTTTCTAATAGCTTTTTGGTGGAGTCTTTAGGGTTTTCTATATATAGCATCATGTCATCTGCAAAGAGTGATAATTTAACTTCTTCATTCCCAATTTGGATGCCTTTTATTTCTTTCTCTTGCCTGATTGCTCTGGCAAGGACTTCCAACACTATGTTGAAAAGCAGAGTGATAGGGGACAGCCCTGTCTTATTCCTGAACGTAGAGCAAAGGGCTTCAGTTTTTCACCATTAATTATGAGATTAGCTGAGGGCTTGTCATATATGGCCTTTATTATGTTAAGGTATTTTCTTTCTATACCTATTTTATGAAGTGTTTTCATCATAAATGGATGTTGTATCTTGTCAAATGCTTTTTCTGCATCAATTGATATAATCATATGATTTTTGTCCTTTATTTTGTTTATATGATGTATCACATTGATGTATTTGCGGATGTTGAACCATCCTTGTGCCCCGGAGATGAACCCCACTATGTCGTGTTGAATAATCTTTTTAATGAATTGTTGTATTCGATTTGCTAGAATTTTGTTTAGGATTTTTGCATCTGTATTCATTAGAGATATTGGTCTGTAGTTTTCATTTTTTGTGTTGTCCTTACCAGGTGTTGGTGTCAGGGTAACGTTGGCCTCATAAAATGAGTTAGGGAGTATTGTCTCTTCTCAATTTTTTCGAAGAGTTTGAGCAGGATTGGTATTAGATCCTCTTTGAAGGTTTGGTAGAATTCACTAGTGAAGCCATCTGGTCCCAGACTTTTGCTTTTGGGAAGGTTTTGGATGACTGATTCAATTTCGTTACTGGTGATCGGTCTGTTTAGATTTTCCAGTTCTTCATGGTTCAGCCTTGGAAGGCTATATGTTTCTAAGAACTTGTCCATTTCTTCTAGGTTATTGAATTTGGTGGCATATAGTCCTTCATAGTATTCTTGGATGATCCTTTGTATTTCTGTGTCATCTGTGATGACTTCCCCTCTTTCATTTCTGATTTTGTTAATTAGTGTCTTCTCTCTTTTTATCTTAGTGAGTCTAGCCAAGGGTTTGTCAATTTTGTTAATCTTTTCAAAGAACTAGCTCTTTGTCACATTAATTTTTTCTATTGTCTTTTTGTTCTCTATTTCATTTAGTTCTGCTCTGATTTTTGTTATTTCCTTTCTACTGCTGACCTTGGGTTTCACATGTTCTTCTTTTTCTAGTTCTTTAAGATGTAACATGAGGTTATTTATTTGGGAGTTTTCTTGTTTCTTGAGATAGGCCTGTAATGAGATAAATTTCCCTCTTAAAACTGCTTTCGCTGCATCCCAAAAATTTTGGTAGGATGTATTTTCATTGTCATTTGTTTCTATGTATCTTTTGATCTCTCCTCTAAGTTCTTCTTTGACCTGGTCGTTCTTTAAAAGTATGTTGTTTAATCTCCATGTATTTGTGTTTTTTCCTGCTTTCTTTTTGCAGTTGATATCCAGTTTCAAAGCCTTGTGATCAGAGAATATGCTAGGTTTGATTTCAATGTTCTTAAATTTAATGAGGCTGATTTTATGTCCCAATTTTTGGTCTATCCTGAGAATGTTCCGTGTACACGAGACAAGAATATACAGTCTGATGTTTTAGGATGAAGTGCTCTATATATGTCAGTTATGTCCATTTCATCTAATGTGTCATTTAGGGCTGCTATTTCATATTTATTTTCTGTTTGGATGATCTGTCCATAGCTGTCAATGATGTATTTAAGTCCCCTAGTATAATTGCGCTTTGGTCAATTTCTCCCTTTAGTTCTGTTAGTAGTTGCTTGATATATTTCGGTGCTCCCTGATTGGGGGCATAAATATTGATGACTGTTATGTCTTCTTGTTGTATTGGCCCCTTTAACATTATGAAGTGTCCATCTTTGTCTCTTGTTATGTTTTTCACCCTGAAGTCTGTTTCATCTGATATCAGTATGGCTACACCTGATTTTCTCTGGGTACCATTTGCTTGGAGTGTCAATTTCCACCCTTTCACTTTGAATCTATGCTTGTCCTTGTAGCTGAGATGTGTCTCTTGGAGACAGCATATGGTTGGGTTTAGTTTTTTGATCCAATCTGCTACTCTGTGCCTTTTTATTGGTGAGTTCAGTCCATTTACATTTAGGGTGATTATTGATATGTGAGGATTTCCTGTCATTCTATCTTTAGTTTTCTGGTAAGGCTGTGTCTCCATTGTTTCTTTGCCTTTTTGTTGTTGTCTATTATTTCTGTGTGGTGGTATTCTATGATGTTTCCCTCTGTTTCTTCTTTTATTACAGTATATATTTCAGTTCTGGATATTTTTTGAATGGTTACCCTTAAGTTTATGTAAAAGAAAGTTGATATTTAGAGTATTCCATTTTCTTCAGCATGCTTACTTCCTCCATTCCCATATTCTGGTTGAGGCCTTTACTCTCCCCCTTTTTATGTTTTGGTTGCCACTAATTGTTCCTGTTGATGGTCCTGTCTGCTGTGCAGGGCGTCCTTTGTGGAGTTATTGTTGTTCGATTAGTTGTAAATTCCAGGGGAGCTTTACAGAGGGTCACTTCATGCTGCCATTTTGATCCAAGATGGCTTTTAAGATCCCCTTCTCTTTTTTGCTGCTAGGAGTTTGACATTATCTTAAGGTGCCAGAGCTTGAATCTCAGACATAGTGTTTCTTTGTCTGATTCCCTTTGTCAAATTAATTATTTTAGGGCATCTCTACTTGTTCCTTGTGTTATTCATAGGCTTAGTAACTACATTATGTCTTGGTATTTAAATGTTGAGCAATTTTGAATCTTTAATAGGAAGATGGAAACTTTCATTTTAGAAATCCAGGATAATTTACAATGTATGAAGGATACATTTGTTCCACAATCAATGAAGAACAGGGGAAGAGGGTTACATAATTTATATGAATCTGAGGCAAATATGCTCCTTGATGTGAGTTTGGGGTGTCTTCTTAGCTTTTCTGTGAGTTAGCTTGATGAGTTACCTTAGTACTAGCCTGTATCAGTTCTGACCTATGCAGGTAAACTTAGGAACCAGAAGATGCCCTGGCTGCCGGGTATGTTAGATAGTGTTGTGATAGTGCTTGTACAGAGCCTTGCAAAGCAGAATGTGTGGCACCTCCATGCTTAAAGAACAGGAAGCTGCTTCAGTTCTGAGTAGTGCAAGGTGTTCTTCATTTTCAAATATTTTTCATTCTTCTTTAAGAATTTAGCTCTTAAGTCCCCATTGCTTTAAATAGCTGTGAAGCATTGAACATTCATTTGTTTTTGAGCCCTAAGTGAATAGGCAAGAGGATCTATTCCTTTAGAGAATATGTGTTTTATTCTGCCCAGTGCATTCTAAATGAATCTACTGCATAGCTGTGTTTACCCATATCCATATGCAAATATTGACTTTTGCATCACAAGATGTAAACTTGGTAGGTTTTGGAAGAAAATATATAACACAGATAAACATTTATAAGCAATTCAAATATTAAAGAGCTTAAACATTTCAAAAGGTGTCCACATATGAGTTTTTTTGTGGGATGTTATGACGCTGCAGTCATTTGCAAAATATAGTTACTGAACTACATAGCTTTTATGTATGAAAGTATGTGTTTATTTCTTACAGCAATAAAATCAATATATTAGGTATTCATACCATCCTTTATAATAGTCCTCAGGGGAATATACTCAGCTCTGTATTCTCGTTTTAGGTGATACTATAGTGAAATGGGACAGTACGTTTCATAAACTCTCATGAATATTGTTAAATATTCCTGGAAATTGTTGATAAGGATGGCTTTAAATGTTTATTTTGATGTTAAGAAGTATGTAACTTTGCAGTGGAATATGTCATTTTAGTCTTCTTGCGTCTGGTATTTGTTCTTCTTATATGACTTTTATTAAACTATCATTGAACTTGGTTAGTATATAGGGCACTCCTTTGAATCTCGATGGTTTTATAAGCAGTTATATTAAAATACAGTTTTAACTTGTTTTGAGTTCTGAGAAATGCAAAAAATGGGTAAATTCATACCTCAAGACAAACTTCAGAAATGTTGGAGGGATTCTTAAACATCTGTTACCCCCATCCCCTCAACCATCCCTCGAGCAAATTCTTCATAACAATGCTTTATAATAAAACATGCAGTACTATTATGAGTTACTCAGTATGTAAGTCAAGAGTGAAGACCTAAACTTATCCACAATTTTTTTTGGTGTGACTTTTATTAAATAAGGAAACTACTGTTATGGGAAGAGATAAAATTGACATTCAAAGAAGATTCTTTTAGTTTTCAATAGTAAAACAAGGAGAGACAAGGATAAATAAGTGACCATGAAACATGCTAATTAACAGAAAAATTACAGTTAACTTATTTATTCAACAATTTTTTTGTGCACTTATTTTTAAAAGTCTCTGGCTAAATCCTGTTTAAGATATATTGTTTTATGAGACCGAGAGGCAGCTGGGAATCAGGTAATTGCATTCTTTAGGTTGAGTTATGACGTGTACACATATCAACAGAACACAACAAAAAATATGTTACTACTACAAGGGAGTCACAAATAAGAGTTAAAAGAGTACCCAGAAGGAAAGAATCACTTTTGACAGGGCAATCCATAGAGACATCATGGAGAAGGTAGCCTATAAGATGGTCTTCAAAGAATGACAGGAAGTCAGTGGAAGTGGTGTTGGGGCTTAGGAAGAGGAAATGGCATGAGCAGAGATGTGGAGGTGAGAAGGGATAAAGCATGCTTGGTTACTATTTTGTGGTCCATTTTTTTCTTCAGTAGAGGGTTCATGAAGGCAAATAGTGAAAAAGAAACTGGAAATGAGAGACTAGATTCTGATTATGAAGGGTCTCTAATTCTTCTATGGGGTGTTTTATTAATTAATTTTATTCAATAAATATTTTATAGAGTTCATAGTCTGGGCTTTGCCCCATGCTAGGCACTGGGAGTCATAATAAAGAGAAGAGATGGGGTAGTTGAACTCAGGGCATTTAAAACAGAGTGAGGGAGTCAGGCAATTAAATGAACAGTTGCAATAGAATAGGATAGTTTATGTTGTGCTGAAAGTCATTCATTTTATCCTACTTTTGCTCTTCACTGCTTCCTTCCATCATGCTCTGTGCTATGATTTTTATGGAATATTTGAAAAGAGTCTCTTGCCCTGGCTTCTGGATTCAACCAAAAGGAGAAATATCAGAGCATGGAGAGAGGGTGAGGTTGAGATATCTATTCCTTTGATTTTCTCCTTGCTGGGTCACTTTGAGTTGGCTGTGTCCCCATCCTAACGGCTTTGGTTCTTGTTGGGGAACCCTCTCCACTCAGCTATTTACTGAGTGTTGGTAACTTCTCCCTCTTTATCCTCTCAGAAGTAATAAGGACAACTTATTATCATCAGTCCTGGGCCACTACACCCTTCCTTTATTTAACGCCTCTCATTAGCCAGCTTGACTATGCCATCTGTTGTCTGATGGGCCTCTGACTGATAGAGCTATGACAGTGTATTCGTTTCCTAAGTCTACTGCAACAAATGACAAGTTTGGTGGCTTAAAACAACAGAAATTCATTCTCTTACAGTCCTGGAGGCCAGAGGTTAGATACCATTATCACTGGGCTGAAATCAAGGTGTTGCAGGACTGCATTTCTTCCAGAGGCTCTAGAGGAGAAAGAACAGAACTTCCCTCTTCCAGCTTCCATTTTCATATCACCTTTTCATCTGTGTATCTTTTCCTCTTCTGTTTATATGGAATTTCCTTCTGCCTTCCTCTTATAAGGATGCTTGTGATTGCGTTTAGGGCTCACCTAGATAATCGGGGATAATCTCTCCAAATCAAGATCTGTAATTTAATCACATCTGCAAAGAACCTTTTTGCTCATAAGGTAAAATCTACAGGTTCTAGAGATTAGACCTGATATTTTTGAGGGGTTATTATTCATCCAACTTCAAACAGGGAAGTACAGGTGCCAGGAAAGCACAAAGCAGAGAAACTCCAACCAGCCTGGTAGGTTCAGGATTGCCTTCCCAAGGAATAAGGAATATTAAAGCTGAAATTTGCAGGATTAATAGAAATTATCTAGGCAAAATGGCCCATGGGATGAAGTTAGGTGGGGGACTGAGCAATGAATAGCTGAAGCAAAGGCCTGGAAAAGGGATAGAGTGTGTAGGACCCATTTGGCATATTTGAAGACTTGACTGACTTTGAGTATGGACAGCATTTAGAGTGAGAGGGTATGAGAGGTTTGTGAGGAGGTGTCTGGCAGGAGATAGAACCAGAAAATTAAAGTTTTTGTCAGTCATGTTAAGGGGTTTGGACTTAGTCCAGATGGCAAAGAGTATACATTACATATTTTTAACAAAGGGGGTGATATAATAAAAGTAGAGCTTCAGAAACATTAATTTAGTGTTAGAACACAGGGCAGATTACAGCAGGGAGAGCCCAGAGTCAGGGAACTCAGTTGAGCAATGAGATGAAAATTTTACTGATGTGAGTTGCTTGGTAAATATCTGACAGTACTAGGCTATGAGTAGAGTGTGCTCAGTGTTATCAATCATCAACGAATATTTATTAACTTCCGACAGCATGTGAGATTGTGAATAGTTGAGCAAGATGGGAAAAAGGCCTAGTGCATGGCCTAGAAGCATAGATTAGGTTTGCAATTTAATTGCACTCAGGTCTCTTTTGTTCAAAATATTACTTCCTATTTACTATTTAGAAAACATTTGACCTATTTGTTATCACGAGTGTTTTTCCAGATACCACATTACTGATTGTACAAAGAAAGGTTAGTGTCTGAAATTTGGTCCTGGAGGTCAAAGGCCAGAAATAAACCATCTGTGGACTCCAAGAAATGACTTCCAGTGAAATCTTCAATGACATTAACAGAAAAATGTTAACCAGAAGCATGTGATTTTGAGTCATTTTGAAAAATGGTGGACGAAAACAAATATCGTACAAGTGCTATATGTAATCTTAGAAATTTAATTTGGGATATTTGACATTTTCTTATGCACCATAATAATGGATAACCACAAAAGAATGTTTATTAATTAGACAAGATGGGTATATACCAGAATGTAATTAACATGGATCTTCAGCTTTCCCAAAGAGATAGTTGATGAGTTTGCTATTGTCAGGGACGGGGAGAAGTCCCCCTTCTACCCTTCTTTAGTTCTTATGGCTAGACTAGTAATAAAATAATAAAACTGACACATGACTAGACTAACAGGAGAAAAACTAATATGGGTACAGGGGAGAATCACAATATGATGCTCAGATCATAAAATGAGGTTTACAGATATGATCAAACCGGGCACCTTTTTAATACTAATTAGACAAAGAAATAATAAATTTCTGAGAAATTGATAGGACAAAGAAAGTTAGTGCTCATTAGAAATGAATCTAAGCAAGTTTTGGGTATTCATTAGTGAGGAACTTAAACAAAGTAGCAATTGGATTTGCCAGTTGTCAACGTTTTGCCACTTTCGCTTTCTTTCCTTCTCTTTCTATAAATGTGTGTGTGTGTGTGTGTGTGTGTGTGTGTGTGAATATTTATTTGTGAAGGATTAGAGAGTTAGTTGAGAGTTAGTAATGACATGTCACTGCTAAATTCTTCAGTATGTATCTCCTAAGACTAAAGACATTTGCCTTGATTACCATAATACAAATATCACCACTGGGAAATTTAATATCAGTATAATACTTTTTTCCAACATAGAGAAAGACCCAAAAAGCTGACATTTGGATTACCAGTGAAAAAAACTTGGAATAGATTATAGCTGACCTTTGGTTTTTTTCCTTGCGTTTTGTTATCCAAAATTTTTCAATATTTGTTATACTTATTTAAGTGAAATACAAGTTACATAAGTGTGTAGAAATATAGCATCCAGTATTAGAAGTGCAGTGAAATAGCTATCTTATCCCTTTCTGTCGGTGTGAGAAGTCTAAAACATCTCAAAAAGGCAATCAAAGGCCTTAAAAACTGGCACATATTTCACCTAGAAATTCAATTCTACTTTTTCTGTCTGACTTATTTTGCTTAGCATTATACACTCAAGATCCATCCATGTTGTCACAAATGTTCCTATATCATCTTTTCTTACCACCGAATAGTATTCCATTGTGTATATATACCACAACTTCTTTATCCATCCATCTATCGAATGACATTTTGGTTGTTTCCATGTCTTGGCCACCGTAAACAAAGCTGCAATGAACATTGGAGCACACATGTCTTTATGTATAAAAGTTTTCAGATTTTTTGGGTAGATACCCAAGAGAGGGATTGCTGGGTCATATGGTAACCATATGATTTCACTGAGATGTGGTATATAAACCAAAAACAACAAAAGAACAAGACAAACAAGTGAGAAACAAAAACTCATAGACACAGACAATAGTTTAGTGGTTGCCAGAGGGTAAGGGGGGTGGGGGGTGGGAGATGAGGGTAAGGGGGATCAAATATATGGTGACGGAAGGAGAACTGACTCTGGGTGGTGAACACACAATGGGATTTATAGACGATGTAATACAGAATTGTACACCTGAAATCTATGTAATTTCACTAACAACTGTCACCTCAATAAATTAAAAAAAAAAATCAATTCTAGGCATTCATACAAATACACATCCAAACTAGGCACAGGGATTTTCACTATAATGTTATATTTAGGTAAAATATTGAGAACAAGGTGAAAGCTAAACAACGTAAGTTTGGTCAAATAAATTATGCTTTATCCACACAACATAATACTATGTAACTCATTAGAAAGTATGTTTTATGAGAATTTTTAATGACATTGTAAATAAAAACTTTAAAAAGGCTAAAACTTAAAAAAATTTCAGTATAACTGCTTACACAGACCTAAAAAACATATACTCTCATATACAGAAAAAAAGAAAAAAGAATTGGAAAGACTGAATCAAAATATCCAAAGTGGTTATTTCTAGTTGGTGGAATGATGAGCCATTTATTTTTTTACTTATATTTTCCTGAATTTTCCCCAGTGAATAGATATTGCTGTTGTTTCTGAATGATTCCTATTACAAAGTAAATATATTTACATTGTAGCAAACGAAGTCAAAAGAAAGAAGAAAATGAAAATCTGTAATCCTGAATAAATATTTTCTCTATACCCCATCATCATATACATGTGTATGTATACCATATGTATGTATAGATACATATGTGTGTGTGTATACGTACAAAAGTGTGTGTATGTCATACTCATTAGGGATAGAGTTTAATATGCATCATGAACAATTCAGAATCATCTTTCCATAAAGGTCATATATGAATCACTAACTAGAAATAACAAGCAATACATGGAGAGAGAATGATAGGTAAATTGATCTGTGGCTATTAACTAGACATGTATACACACAAAAATACATAGATAAAACTTATTTTAATTAGGATAATACTCTGCCCAGTTTTATTTTTCATTAGTGACATATCATAACATTCCACACCATTTCATATTCATTTCTTATGCCTGCAATATATCATTGCATGGCTTACACTGTTAAAGCACTATTTCTTATATATATTGAGCTGAATTCATCTAAGTTTATTACCTATTAATGAGGAAACTACCAAGCACCTATGACCCTCAGTGGTGGTAGGCTATTTGAATCACCTGGAGAGTTTTCAAAACTACAAAAGCCTGAAGGTCACCTCCTATGATTCTGTTCTAGTTGGTCTGGAATGGAGTCCAGGAATAAGTATTTTTAGAAAGCACCCCCAAGTGTTTCTAATGTACAATCAGGATTATGAACCACCGAGGAAGATATGCCAGTTTGACATAACATGGGAGAAAAGGAGCTTACGAACATAAGACTTCTAACTCAGCACAGACTGCTGTTTTGCAATTGACTTCTTGTGGCCCTAATGTAATAGTCATCAGTGACAGGGATACATTTGCAGCATGGGCGACTCTGAGCCACCTTCCTGCATTGATCAGACATGAGCCATTAACTGGAAATAACAAGTAATATGTGGAGACACAAATGGTAAGTAAATTGATTTGTAACTATTAATTAGACATATCAAGCAACATGGAGTTATTCTCTGGCAGCAGCCAATTAGTAAGTAGGTGGCAAAATGTGTCAAATGAAATTCAGATAACAGGAGCAGTCTTGCTTTTCCTCCAGCAGCTGTCGGGGAATTTCTCTAGCAAGCCCTCTAAGAAGCTGAACACTCAGTTTGCTTAATTTTCAATTTTTTGAGAAAAGAGTTTCATCCTTGGTACAGTTGTACAGTCAACCAACATACCATATTTCATCAACTATCAGATGCACATTTTCCTTTTTTAACATCTCTGAAATTTGGTTGCATCTTAAAATTGAGATTATATTATTTTAATATAATAAAAATTATATTAAATTATATTACTTTAATTTGATTACTAAAATTATATGATTTTAATGGTCAGCATTGTTTTCTTTCCTAGTGGTATGTAAAATAATGGGGCATCTAAAATCAATGGTGCAATGAAATATGATTTATTTAAAAGTGGTCAGAATCTCAGACTCTGACCATTTCTTAACACATTTATTGCCATCTCTCTGGGATCAGCCTTCCTCATCTTTTGCCTCCATTTTTGCAATAGCCTTCTACCTTGTCATTCTACTGCCACCTTTTGTTCCCTATCAATCCATTCTCAACACAAAGACCAAAGTGTGCCGACTAAAACTGAAGCCTAGCCTTCGCCTCAAGTTAAGGTTTGCCCTGCAGCCCTCCCAAGGTGGTTCTTTTCTCTCCTACAGTATTCACACCCCTAGGTGTTATAGGTGGGCCCACGCACTTCCTGCTCCTCTTACACTTTCTGCTGTTCCCCCTGTTTCCTCCATAAAAATCCTGGGTTTACATCTCATGTCATTAGACTATGAAATTAGCCAACTCAACCAGTAACCATCCTCTCTATTGTCATCCATGGCAGACCAATGATCTTCAATAAAGGCGTTGGCTTCTGGATTACTGTCATTTGTGTGCTAACATTCTGCTATTGTAATTCTTAGGGATTTAAATATTTACTTCAAGATCCTTCCAACTCCCTGGCCTTGTGTTTCCTTAACCACTCCTTGACTGATCTTGTCCTTTTGCCTACCTTGGCACTCAGTTTCATGCTACGCTTTGGTCTTGTCCTGAAACTGTATCTCCTTCAAAATGTCAATTTTAAGTACTCTACAACTCTCCCACCATCTTTTCTGCTCATCCCTTTTAGTACCTGACTTGAATAACTTTAGTCTCTACTTGGACCTTCAATCCCAGATGTTACCATTTTAACATTCTCCATCACTCCCTTCAGGTCATCCTCTCCCTGGTGACCTAAGCTTAAATTCTGTGGTCAATCATTTTAATCATTTCCTTGCACACCCGCCACTCTTGACCCCCTTTAGTTTGCCATACTGCTTTGTGAACCACTGACGAAACTCTTTCCAGGCCTGGATCCATTGCTAAAAATGGCTGTAGTAAAACATACAACTATGCTGACTGCTCTGTTTACACTGATGATCGATAACCTCAAGTGACCATTAAAACTGCCAGGTGATCACATTATATTTTCCAAGTTTATTTTCGTTTTTACTATTCTAGATGGATATTTCTTACTTTCCTACTCTCCTGAAAGCTCTCATATTTTCTCCCCCATCCTCACTTACTTGATGATACCTAGAAAAGTAAATAAATTAGAAAGAGCTTCTACAAACTCCCACTATCATATATAACACCTTACTTGCATTGGTGTCTATATATTCTAACTTTTTTTGTGTTCTTTTGGTCATTCTGGATGAACTGTCATTGTTCCCAGCTAACACCAACCTTTTCCTCCTGTGCAACACATTGTATCCTTTCTCACTTACACCCCTTCAGTAAGTTTCCCATTTCTCTCCTGCATCATCAGCTTTCTCTTCTTCTGGATCATTCCCATCCATGTAGCAACATGCTATTATTCCTCTCTTAACTTAAAAACACAAACAAGCAAACAAACAAACTTCCTTGGCCTCATCACCCAATTTCTTTCTCTTCCTGTTTGAAGCAAAGCTCCAGTGTTCTCTATTCCTGTTGTCTCTAATTTATCTTCAGTTCTCTCTTGAACCCACTCCAAAGGGGTGGTCACTCCCACCATTCATTCTAAATATTCTTTAAAACATTTTTTTTCTGTTTCTTTAAAATTTTTTATTTTTTTGTTTTTCAATTACAGTTGACATGCAATATTATATTACTTTCAGGTATACAGCATAGTAATTATACATCTATATAACTTACAAAGTTATCCCCTGGTAAGTCTTACATCCATCTGACACCATATATAGTTATTACAATAGTATTGCCTTTATTCCCTAAACTGTACTTTACATCCCCAAGACTATTTTGTAATTACCAATTTGTACTTCTTAATCCCTTCCCCTTTTTCACCCATCCTCCCATGTGGCAACCATCAAAGTGTTCTCTGTATCTATGAGTTTGTTTCTATTTTGTTTGTTCATTTATTTTCTTTCTTAGATTCCACATATAAGTGAAATGATATGGTATTTGTCTTTCTCTGTCTGACTTATTTTACTCAGTGTAATACCCTCCAGGTCCATCCATGTTGTTGCAAATGGTAAGATTTCTTTCTATTCTGTGGTAGAGTAATAATTCCCTTCTATATATGTACCACCTCTTCCTTATCCATTTGACTTTTGATTGAAGTATTTAATCCATTTAAATTTGAAGTATTTATTGATAGATGTGTAGTTATTTGCTACTATATTAATTGTTTTCTGATTGTTTTTCTAGTTCTTCTCTGTTCTTTTTATTCTCTTGTTCTCTTCTTTTGTATGTTGATGACTTTCTGTAGTGTTGTGTTTGGATTCCTTTATCTTTATTTCTTGTACATCTCTTGTAGAATTTTGGTTTGTGGTTACCATGTGCTTCATCTACACCAAGCTATGTTTATAACAGTCTTTTTTCAGTTGATGGTCACTTAAGTTTGAAAACATTCTAAAGTCACTACCATTTTTACTCCCTCCATATTTATGTTTTTGTCATTTTATTTTACTTCTTTTATGTGTGTGTTTATGTATCTCTAATTTACTGTTGTAATTACACATAACCTTTCTACTTTTGCCTTTAACCTTTATATTAGCTTAAGTGTTTGTTGATCCACTGATTTTATGTGTTTGCTGTTTTCAATGAGAATTTTTTCCTTTGCAATATTTTCTTATTGATATTTCAGATTTTGCTCTTCTTGTTCTAAAAAAAGTCCCTTGAACATTTTTTTTGGTAATACTGGTTTGGTGTTGATGAATTCCTTCAGCTTTTTCTAGTCTGGGAAGCTCTTTATCTTTCCTTCAATTCTAAATGATACCCTTGCTGGGTAATCTTGATTGTAAGCCCTTGGTTTTCATCACTTTGAATATTTTGTGCCTATCCCTTCTGGCCTGCAAAGTTTCTGTTGAGAAATCAGCTGACAATTTCTTTTTTTAAAATTAAAGTTTATTGGGGTGACAATTGTTAGTAAAGTACATTGATTTCAGGTGTACAATTCTGTAATACATTATCTATATCTCACATTGTGTGTTCACCACCCAGAGTCAGTTCTTTTTCCACACCATATATTAGACCCTGTTTACCCTCTTCTAGAGCCCCCTTTCCCCCTTCCCCTCTGGTAACCCCTAAACTATTGTCTGTGTCTATGTGTTTTTATTCCTTCATTTGTTTGTCTTGTTCTTTTGTTGTTTTTGGTTTATATACCACATATCAGTGAATTTTTCTGTCTGACTTATTTTGCTTAGCATTATAATTTCAAGATCCATCCATGTTGTCACAAATGTTCCTATATCATCTTTTCTTACTGCCGAATAGTATTCCATTGTGTGTATATACCACAACTTCTTTATCCATTCATCTATCGAAGGACATTTTGGTTGTTTCCATGTCTGGGCCACCATAAATAAAGCTGCAAGGAACATTGGAGCACACGTGTCTTTATGGATAAATGTTTTCAGATTTTTGGGTAGATACCCAGGAGAGGGATTGTTGGGTCATATGGTAATTCTATTCTTAATTTTTTGAGGAACCTCCACACTGCCTTCCATAGCAGCTGCACCAGTCTGCACTCCCACCAACAGTGTATGAGGGTTCCTTTTTCTCCACAGCCTCTCCAACATTTGTTACTATTTATCTTGTTGATGATAGCCATTCTGACTGGGGTGAGGTGATATCTCATTGTGGTTTTTATTTGCATTTCTCTGATGATTAGTGAGGTTGAGCATTTTTTCATATGTCTATTTGCCATTTGTATGTCCTCTTTGGAGAAATGTTTCTTCAGGTCCTCTGTCCATCAGCTGATAATCTTATGGGAGTTCCCTTGTAGGTAACTAACTGCCTTTCTCTTGCTGCTTTTTAAGATTCTTTCGTTGTCTTTAACCTTTGGCATTTTACTTATGCTGTGTTTTGGCGTGGGACTCTTTGGGTTCACCTTGTTTGAGACTCTCTGTGCTTCCTGGACTTCTATGTCTATTTCCTTCACCAGGTTAGGGAAGTTTTCCATCATTATTTCTTCAAGTAGGTTTATAATTCCTTGCTTGCTCTCTTCTTCTTCTGGTACCCTTATGATCTGAATGTTGGTGCACTTGATGTTGTCCCTTTAAACTATCCTAATTTTTCTATTTTTTCTGTTCTGATTGGGTGTTTTCTGCTACCTTAACTTCTAAATCACTGATTTGATCCTTTACTTCACCTGATCTGTTGTTGATTCCATCTAATGTATTCTTCATTTCAGTTATTGTATTCTTCATTACTGACTGGTTCCTTTTTATATTTTCTATCTCCATTTTTATGTTTCTCATCTCTTTGTTGAAGTTCTCACTGAGATCATCTATTCTTCCTGTAAGTTTATTGAACATCCTTATAACCAGTGTTACAACTGATAGATTGCTTGCCTCCATTTTGTTTAGTTCTTTTTCTGGAATTTTGTCCCATTCATTTGGGGCATGTTTTTTTGTCTCCCCATTTTGGCTGTCTCCTTGTGTTTGTTTCTATGTATTAGGTAGATCTGCTATGTCCCAGTCTTGGCAGAGTGGCTTTATATAGAAGGTGTCCTATGGGTCCCAGTGGCACTGTCTCCCTGTTAATCTAACCCAGATGCTCCAGGGGTGTTCTTTGTGTGGGTTGTGTGTCCTCTCCTATTGTAACTGAGCCTTGGTTGTTGTTGGCACATCAGTGGGTGGGACTGACCCTTAGGCTGACTGGCTTTGAGGACTGGCCATGACTACAGCAGACAAGCTGTTATGCCAGGGCTGACTCCACAGAGCAGAATTTGTTTTAGTGGGGCTCTAGTGCCTGCCTAGTCTGCTCTTTGGGTGTGTTATTTGTGGAGGTGATTGGATGGTGCTCTGATATTGTCTGAAGCTGGCCATCAGGTGTGTTGGGAGGGACTCCAGTACAGGCCAAGTTCAGCTGCTGCCTGTGACCAGCCTGGTGCCACCTGGTAGGGGCTACAAAGTGATCTGCAGATGGTTGCTTCTTGTTTTGGGCTTGGAGGTGCTTGGGAGAGGCTATGCCATGAACTGAGACTGACTTCCTCTAGTGCTGGGCTTGGGTACGTTTAGCAAGAGGTGCAGGGCATGCCAAGGATGGCTGCTGCTTTTTTTGGGGTTTGTGGATCTTTGATATATTACAGGAAAGTTTGCAGTGTAGACCCTGGCTGACTGCTTGTGTGGATTAGCTTCTGAAAAAAGTTTGGACTGGGCACAAGACTTGTTTGGGGTGGGGTATCAGAGAATCACCAGGATGGGGCAAATATTGTATTAGCCAGTTTAATTAAGACTCAGATTTGGTACCTACCTGCACCTACCTGTAGGCTGTGTGGGGGGAGGACTCAACAAAGAAAAATGGCACCTTTGTTCTAGAGAGAACTGCCCCTCCAGCCTTCGCTCTGCAGCCAGACAATTCAGTTCCTCCTCATATGCCCTTGGTGCCTTTCAAATGCTATCTCTTATCTGGAGCTTAGGGTAAATATTTGTGAATGTGTGAGTCTATGCTTGAGCCCTTTAAGAAGATTCCTGGGTCTACAGGAGTCCTCTGTCTCACCTGGACTGAGTTCCTGCTGCTTTTCACAGGCAGGTGTTGTGGTAACTCCTTTTACCAGCACTGGTACTCTGTGCTGGGGAGCCTGGTGTGGGGCTGGAACCCCTCACTCCTCAGTGGGGACCACCACAGCTGAGGTATCCTTCCTGAATCTGTCACACATGGATGCGGGACCAGCCCATTTTGCATTTCTGCCCCTCCTACCAGTCTTGGTGTGGCTTCTTCTTTATATCCTTAGTTATAGGAGTTCTGTTCAGCTAGTCTTCAGGTGGTTCTCAAGGGCATTTGTTCTATAATTTAGTTGTAATTTTGATGTTTTGTGGGAGATGGCTAGCACAGCATTTATCTACTCCATCATCATGACCAGAAGTCTCTAAGAATTTTTATTGAGACACTAATTCCTCCTAATGTCATTTGTACAATCTAATGTCACTTCTCCATGTTTAACTTATTAGTCAAAATAAATAAATCTCTTAGACACTTTCTTCTTTTGGACTTTAGAATGCTATTCTTCCTGTTTTCCTTACCACCAGCTGTTCCTTTTCAGTCTTCTTTACTGATTTCTTCTCATTTCCCTAATCTCTAAATGTTGTGCCTTTAGGCTCATTCTAAGGATCTGTTTTTTTTCTTCTTCTATGTACACTAAATCCCTAGATGATCGTATCCAGTTCCATGCCTTTAAATATACTAAATGCTGATGACTCCCAAAATTATATCTCTAGCTCAGACCTTTTCCCTGAACTCCAGACTCATATATTCAGCTTGTTACTTAACATCTCCATTGGAGTGTGTAGTAGGCATCTCAAAGTTAACAAATCTCAAATGGAACTTCAGATATTTCTTCCCAATCTGCTCCCTCTGGAAGGAAAAATATGTATTTAAAAGAGTCCTGACTCTTATCTGGCAGAACAGGGAAGAAAAGCAATTCCTGATTTATATAAAAACACTATGCTACTCACATTAGAGAGAGAAAAAAAATTTAAACTTTAATTAGTGCTGTGGGGGATTTACATAATTGGAATTGTAGTAGTTTCATCAAACAAGGAAATATATTTTTACCTCCTGTAAACATCTGTGGATTTTAAAATTACGTTTTAACAGAGGACTTAGAAAAAGTAGAATTTTTCTTTACTTGCTTTATCAGCTTTCTGCATCTTACATTTTCATTTGCAAAATGATTTATGTTATTTAATGAATTATTTCAGGCTATTGCCCCATCTTTTGATCATTCATATAATCCCAAACAGTATAAACTCTCCTTCTACTTCCTGTCCCAATTCAAAATGAAAATCAATGTGGGGAGGGTTGGAGTTAGTTTCTGTGAAAGGTTCAATTATTATTTATCCAAAATTAAAAAATGAATAAAATTTTTAAAAAATATATGGAGTTGCATAGAAAACTCTTGGGAAAAATTCACAGAATTTAGATAGTTTAGGTCCTTTAATGGGTATGAATTGCTCTATGATTAAGTCAAAACAAATGTACCTCTAAGTACCACCTGTCAAGGTTGGCACTGGATCCCTTCTCTTCTTGCTTGCTCAACGATGGTAGCGCAATAATTTTCTGTCTTGTATCAATTACATGCTTTCTTTATTGGATTTTTATCATCATAATATAACATGCTATAATACTTTGCAATTTAAAATGATAAAACAAACCTCCCTTTAATCCTTTGCCTCTTCACTTACTATTCCATGTCTCTGCTCTTTTGTATAAAAAATCTCTTGAAGGTATTATCCATACACCTCCCATTCTTACTTAAATCAACTTGTGACCATTAATATTAGTTTAGCTGCACATAATATAAAATAAACATAAAAATAAATTTAAAAGACAACAGTTTTTTTCTTTCCTACATAAAATCAAGTCAGATTTAGCCTGGCCAGGGTTGATATGGTGACTCCATGGACAGATGGGGCATGTATTTCTAATCTACCACTTTAGCTGCGTGCTTCCAAGGTCACATGACACAAAAAGGCTGCTGGTGCTCCAGTGTGGTAGATGTTACGATTTGCATATATATTTTTTTATACGTCTACTCTCCTGCTATGGTTTACAGTTGGTAGAGAATAATAACCCTCTTTATTGACTTTGGGCCCACTCATGTAAATTCTTTGGCCTATGAGTACATGTGATCTTGTGGATTCTGAGCCAAAGCATTAGAGGCATGGCAAATTTCCACAGGCCTCCAAGAAGCTCCTACCCCTGCCATGAGAACAGATGTTTTTCTATCAGCCTGGAATTGATGCAACCCTGAACCTAATCCAGAGTCTGGACTAGAGCCTTGCTCAGTGAAACCCTGGGAGTCCAGATCAATTCAGCCAAACTACTGATTTGGAAGCATGAAATAGGATGTTTATTGAAAGCCACTGATTTATTTTGTTTTTGTTTTTCATAGAACTGTCATAGTAAAACTCTGGCTGATACAGAAGGGCAAAGGGTGCCTACTAGCTGAATCAACTACCTTTCAGCCTGCTCACAGAAGTCTTCCACACACATCTACTTACTTCTCATATACGGTCACACCTTGATGAAATGTAGAGTAGAAAATATAGCTCAGTGCATTTTACCACAAATAAAACCAGAGTTCTTGTTTCTAAAGAAAAACAGTGCATGGCTACTGGGTGGAAACCAGCAGTTGCTTCCACAGGAATCCAATCAGGCTTTTCCTCCAGCCCTTCAATGATACAGGTCTCATTAAGTTAGTCCCAGTCTTTACTGGCCTATGAGCAACCTTTGCCACATGTCTCTTTGAAATACGTTCTTACTTTACTTTTGTAATCTAGAAGGACACCACTTCGTTCTTTTCCTACCTTTTCAGCCAAACTTTTTTTGTCTTCTTCACATGTTCATCCTTCTGCATGAGCTCTCAGCATTGCTTAGAGCTCAGTTCTTTGCTGATTTTATTGGGTAGCACCTTCGTTCTCTCATAGAGCTTATCCATTCCCAAGGTCTTAAGTAACATCTATATACATCGAAGATTCCCAAAGTCATGTCTTCAGTTTAGACATGTTCCATAATTTCAGATTTACATATTCAACTCCTCTGTAGTCTCTCCACTAGATGTCTAACAGGCATCTCATATGTAGCATTCCCCAAACAGAACTGTTTCCCATCCTGCTCATTAAAAAATTGCTCCTTTTACACCCTTCCGCATGGTAATTCCAAGTCTTCTAGAAGCTGAGAGTAAAAATGATTCCTTTCTTTCAGACCCCATTTCCAAATGGTCAGCAAATACTATTAGCTATATCTTTATAAAGAAATCATGCTATATTCAGAGAAGAAGAATGAGCCCATTATTATGTAAACAACACGGATTAATTTTACAGGCATAATATTAAGTGAAATATGCCAGGCTTAAAAGGATACATTTTATATCATTCCATTTATATGAAGTGCATAAACAGACAAAGGTATAGTGATAGAGGTGAGAACAGTGGTTATCTCTGGAGAGAATATTGACAGGAAGGAGCCAAGAGTGATTCTGGATGGTTACATCAATATACACACCATGTAAAAAATAATCAAATGGTTTATTCAAGGCTTGCACACTTTTATAGATATATAAGTTATACTTCAATAAAAAAGAAATGTTACCATTGTTTTCTTACTAATAATTCACAAACTGCATTTGTTATGATGTATAAGATAAAATTAATTCATTGTAAAGACATTGTGTGATATTGTAATTTATAAGGAGAAATACATACTTGGTCCTTGTCTCCATTTCTGGTTTCTGGCACGGAACTCCGAAAACACTTGAAATTTCGCAAGTGATGAGAGCAACAAAGGTGTTGTTTGTTATGTTAATGAGAGGATTTTTGGATTCTCCTAAGCATAGGGGCTGTCTGCCATGAGAAACAACCACTAGATTAGAGCGTTGGAACTTTCATTCCCACCCCGCTGACCTCCAGGGTAAGCAGAGGGGCCAGAGATTGAATCAATCACCAATGGCCAATGATTTAATCATTGCAGGTTGGGGAACCAGACTGCTTCCAAGTACCACTGTGCCAGACCCCAAGCTCCATGAGTACAGAAGCTCCTTGGTTCGGGACCCCAGCCTATGTAGCTCTTCATGTGTTGATTTGTATTCTTTAATATCCTTTGTAATAAATCAGTAATTTAGTGAGTTTCTTGAGTAGTGTGAACCTCTGATTTATAGCCAGTTTGTCAGAAATATAGGTAACAACCTGGATGTATAATTGGCATCCTGAGTTGGAGGGGGTCACTGGACCTTCCAATTTGTAGCAGGTTGGTCAGAAGCACAGGTAATTACCTGGGCTTGGGATTGGCATTTGAAATGGAGGGTCGTCTTGGGGGATTGAGTCCATTGCCTGTGGAATTTATTGCTATCTCTTAGTAGATAGTGTCAGAATTGAGTTGAAGTTTTGGACAACCTGCTGGCATCCTTGAATTGCTTATTGGTGTGTGTAAGCCCTTTACACACACACACACACACACACACACACACGTTGGAATTGGGCCCAGAAATCTAAAAAGATATTTGTGGCTATGATTATATCCAGAGTATCTTTACTGAATTGACCACTTACAGCAGCTACTGTATCATCTTGATCTAAGCTACCATGTTTTCTTGTAAAATAGCCTCTACTGAAAACTTGCAAAAACTTTCCTGTTGTACTCAGAGTAAAAGCCAAAATTCACACAGCTTACTTTCTTAATGTTCCTGCTCAGAGTCATTGAAGCGGTGAGAACTACCATGATCACCCAATATAAATTTTATTTTCCCCCTTCCTGACCTCTCTACCCTGTTGCTTTTTCTTTAGAACTCAAATCACATTTTCATAGAGTATATCTTTAGTGGTTTATTTTGTTTATTTTTGTCTCCCTTTTCCCCACTGGAGTGTGAGGTGAGACTTATGTTCCCTCTCCTTGAATCTAGATGGACTTTCTGACTACTTGACAAATAGAATATGGTCAATGTGACAATGTGGCAAGGCCTGGGCCTGGGCCTTGAGCGACTAGAGCCTTCCTTTTCCTGTCTCTTGGAACACATTGTCTGTGATCCCTGAGTAACTATATAATAGGTCCAACTACTCTGAGACCTTAATGTTGTTAAGGCTACGTGTTGGCACTCTGGAGAACTATCCAAGTGGAGCTCAACTTTCTAGCTATTTCAGACATAAGAGAAGCCATCTTGAGCCTTTTAGATCAGTCATCCTCTATCTGAATACCACCAAGTGATCTTAGCCAATGTCACATGGAGCAGAAAAATTATCTAGCTGAACCCTGTCTGAATTACTGAGCCAGTAATCATGAGATACAATAAAATGGTTGATATTTTACATCTCAACATTTTGGGATAAATCGTTAAGCAACAATAGCTAATCAGAGAGTTCTCTGTATGTGTGCGTGGGGGATAACAATTATCAGGTTTTTTTTCAGGGTGTATATACAGGAAGCACATAGGCAGGCCTCATCCTTCCCGCAGTGACAAAGCCAACAGGGCTTTACCCTGTGGCACCAATACCTACCTCCGGAACACTGACTCTCTTCGGGCAGATCATGTAATTTCATTAGAGAAGAAATTTTAGACTTCAGTGTAGCGACAGATATTAGCTGCTGCCAGTCTCTCTATATGTGGGGTGTAGGAAACATGTCCCAGGTGTCCCATATACATTCCTCCATTTATCTTGGTCACTAATTTGGAGCTTGGAGTGGTTGCCTGCAGAATAGCCCCTGAATCCCTATGGCCTTCTCTGTGTGTTCTTGGCTGCCGTTCCTTGCAGTTTATTGATACACTTTTGTCCCCTTTCTTGCCCATAGAAATTCATCAAAATGTCTGAGTTGACTCATGGGTTCCAATTTTTATTTTTATCCAAGCAATAATAAGTTTATTCCTTTCTTACATCTTTGCTGTCATTTCAATGGGATTTAAGAGTGGTGGGAGGGAAACATGTGCTGTTTTCTCTCCTAAATTCAAACATATATTTCTTTGTTTAAAAATGTAAGGCAGGAATTCTTCAAATTAAAGGATCTTCAAAGGAGTGTGTATGTTTGAAGAAACACTGAGTTCTGGTCATTCCAGACTCACCTCCTTTGCCACCGGTTCAGATGTGCTTTAGAGCTGGTCAGCTAATCAGGAAATGAAAACTCATTTCCTCTGCCTATTGGGAACAGCTCAGTTCAAACCTGCTGATTCTCTGAGAGAGAGGGTGGGGGGAGTCCCCAAATGAAGTTCCCTAACAAGCCTTTCAGCAGTTCAGTCTGGTCATTAAACCTGCCCTATAGAGTTGAACTTCATGAAATGGAAAGTCTAGGTGAAGCATACATATGTTTTATTTATTCTCATATCTTATTCTTTAATTAACTGAATTGCACACATTATTATTGTGTAATTTAGAGCAGTACATATACTTTTACTGCACAACCAACTGAAATATTCATCAAGCATTTTTAATGATGTGAGAAAATACTTATGATAAAATGTTGAAGAAAAAAAGTAAAAAAAACCAACAACAAAATTCGAAATGGTTCCTAGCCTATGGCTTCAAAATGTGAAACAACAACAACAACAACAAAACAGAATTATGAGGGTGTGTGAGAACACTAATTTTATTTGCTTAAAAGAATTGTGGGTGTTTTTTATTTTTTTTTAAAAAATTGTATGTGTAATCTAAATAAACAATTAAAAAATAAGAGTATGTCTGACAGGATATATGACTTTTTAAAATCTGGCATAAAATGGGTAAGCCAGATTGTGTGTCCAGGGCGATGGCTTGCTAATAATTCAGACTGACCATCCACTGAAAATAATTAGAAATGTTGGATAAAAAATTGTAAAAACATCTTAAAAATATTTAAGAGTGACAAGATAGTAAGGGATTGGCAAGTCCAAGTCTCACTGATGGTGGCAACCCTGAGAAGTCAACAAAGCACCAAAGTCCCTGGCTGTTGCCCACCTGCTTTTTCTGAACTTGGCAAACTGAGTGGCAGGGTTTGGAACTTGCTGGGTGAGAGAGTGAGAAGCCCAGTGTCCATGCTGGAAAGTCTAAGAGATCACCCTCCAAAAATATAAGACTCCAGGATGCCACACCTCAGGACTAGAGCACTTAATCCATTTACATTTTGATGGGAGCACTTAATTCATTTACATTTAAATTCTTGATAGATATATAGTTATTGTCAGTTTATTACTCATATTTCTGATCCCACCTTCTTTTTCTTCTTTTCCTTCTTCTCCTTCTCCTTCTCCTTCTCCTTCTCCTTCTCCTTCTCCTCCTCCTCCTCCTCCTCCTCCTCCTCCTCCTCCTCCTCCTCCTCCTCCTCCTCCTCCTCCTCCTTCTCCTTCTCCTTCTTCAAAGAACCTTTAACAATTCTTGTAATACTGGTTTGGTGTTGATTAACTCCTTTAGCTTTTTCTTGTCTGGGAAACTCTTCATTGGTCCTTCACTTCTAAATGATAGCTTTGCTGGGTAGAATAATCTTGATTGTAGGCCTTTGCTTTTCATCATTTTAATATTTTGTGCCTATCCCTTCTTGCCTGCAAAGTTTCTGTTGAGAAATCAGCTGACAGTCTTATGGGAGCTCCCATGTAGGTAACTAACTGCTTTTCTCTTGCTGCTTTTAAGATTCTCTCTTTGTATTTAACTTTCGGCATTTCAATTATGATGTATCTTGGTGCAGGACTCTTTGGGTTCATCTTGTTTTGGACTCTGCACTTCTTGGATTTCTATGTCTATTTCCTTCACCAGGTTAGGGAAGTTTTCCATCAGCATTTCTTCAAATAGGTTTTTAATTCCTTGGTCTCTTCTTCTTCTGGTACCCCAGTTATGTGAATGTTGGTGCACTTGAGGCTGTCCCTGAGGACCCTTAAATTATCCTCATTTAGGGGAATTATTTTTTTCTTCTTGCTATTCTCATTGGGTGTTTTTTGCTACCTTAACTTCTTAATCACTGATTCAATCCTCTGCTTTATCTAATCTACTATTGATTTCCCCTAATGTATTGTTTATATCAATTATTGTATTCTTCATTTTTAACTGCTTTTCTTTATGTTTTCCATCTCCATTTTTATGTTTCCTGTCTCTTTGTTGAAGTTCTCACTGAGATCATTGAACATCCTTCTAACACAGTGTTTTGAAGTCTGTGTCTGGTAGATTGCTTGTCTCCATTTTGTTTAGTTCTTTTTTTTGAAACTTTGTTCTGTTCTTTCATTTGGGACATGTTTCTTTTGTCTCCCCATTCTGGCTGCCTCCCTGTGTTTATTTATTCGTATTAGGCAGGGCTGCTCTGTCTCTTGGTCTTAGTAGAGTGATTTTACATAGTAGGTATTCTGTGAGTTCCCATGGTTCAGTCTTTTTGGTCACATGAGCTGGTCACCTTCCTCGTCTGGCTGCTCCAGGTGTGTCTCATGTGGGGTGTGTGTTCCCTCTTCTTGTAGTTGAGCTTGGTTGCTGTTTGCATGTCAATGGGAGGGATCAATCCTCAGGCTCATTGGTTGTGAGGATAGGGTGTGACTACAGTGGAGGAGTTGTTGTGCAGGGGCTGACCCTCTGTAGCAGGATTGACTTTAGGAGGGCTTTGGTGCCTGCCCAGTCTCCCCTTTTGGTGTGTCATTCTTGGAATTGGCTGGGTGTGCTCTGGCTCAGTTAGAAGCTCACCAACAGGCATACTGCCCTGGGGCCTTCTGGGAGGGACTCTGCCACAGACCAAGCTCAGCTGCAGCCTATGCCCTCCTTGGCACTCCTGTCATGAGCCACAAAGCATTCTGAAGTTGGCTGCCACTTGTGCTGGGCCTAGAGGTACCTCAAGAGGCCAAGCCACTAACTGAGGCCAACTGCCACTAGTGCTGGGCTTGGGACTGCTCAGCAAGAGGTACAAGGCATGCCGAGGCCAGATGCTGCTTGTTTGGGGTTTGTGAACCTTTGAGATATTTTAGGAAAGTCCACAGCATGAGCTAAGACAGGCTGTTGTAGGGAAAAACCAGTGGAAGTGTCTTAGGTGGGTCCACAAGTTGTGTGGGATCGGGTCTCAGAGAATCACCAGGGCAGGGCAAACAGTTTCAGTCAGGTTGATGAAAACTCAGATATGGTGGCCACCTCTGTCTGCACACAGTGAGAGGGGAGGGCTCAACAAAGAAATAATAGGTTCTGCCAGCACTTCTATTTGGGAAAAAGCTGCCCCTTAACCTTTGCCCTGAAGCCAAACAATTCAGTTCCTCCCCATATGTCCCTGACACCTTTTGAGCTGCTGCCCCAGTTCTGGAGTTCATAGCAAGTGAGTCCATCAGCAAGTAAATCCATGTACAGGCCTTTCAAAAGAAGCACCTGGGACTCCAGCTGCCCTCTATTTCACTTTTCTTTCTTGTCTGCTGATTTCATATCTAGAATCACTACTAAAGTCTAATTCCAATAATCCTTCTGTAGATTAGATCAGATTGAAGTTTGTACATATCATATTATTTAGGATAATTACAGATTCATTTGTTTCTTTTCAATCTTTATGGTTTAATTTTCATTCTTGCTTTACTTCTCTGGATACGACCTCAGCATGATGTTGAATAGAATTGGTGATAATGGATAACTTGGTCTTCTTTCTGATCTCAGGAGAAATGTGTTCAATATTTCCCCATTAGCTATGATGAGCACTATAGAATTTTTACCTCATACTTGTTTACTGTATTGACACTGAGCTGGAAGTGTCTACAGAGTCCCAAGACTGGAAGAGGAGGTTGGGGGTATAGCAACTACCCCAAATTGACTGGCAATGGGACTTCACAGGGTTATAACGGATTAAAAAGACTGGCATTATGGTATAAGGGTCAGTGGGAGTGTTGGAAGGTTGTAGAAGAGAAAGCAGGCAGTGAGAGGCAGGAGCAGAGAGTAGGGAGCACTCTTACCAATCCCAGGACTGTCTTTGCAGGAAACCCACTTTCATGGGCATGAGGTCCTCCACCTGGGCACAGAACCAAGCACAGGGTGGTGAGAACACAGGAGCCATTCCTGTCTTCTGCCCAAGTCCGATTCAGAATCTGTCCTATTTATGTTCTATTATACCAGATGTGTAGTACAACAGTCACTGGATGTTCTGTAAGGTTGCCAGTCTGATTTTTCTGGCAGAGGGTGGGAGGTAGATGACCCTATGCCTCAAATGGCAGACAGCCGAGGAAATTGCTCCATGGGCATCAGGGCTGCAGAAATCAAAGACCCATCCTAATCACTGAGAATAATAGAGACTAGTACATGCTTTTCATTTTCTTTAAACTTAATTATTTTACCTCAGAGTTTAAAAATATTTTTTTTTCATTTTCTTTGTTAAATATTAAGACATTTCAGACTATGATAATATCACTTCATTCTTGTCCCCTCAGCGCATTCCACTCCTCAGAAGAAACTACAATTATCAGTTTGTTGTATCTCCTTCCAGATATCTTGGTATGAATTTGTATTCATAAATATGGTTATAAAAATAAGCAGTGTTGTTGTGTGTGTGTTTAATAAAAATTCTATTAATACAAGTTGTATTGTTCCTTGTTACCTTTTGGGACATAAGTTTCTTCAAAAAGTATCTTCAGAGCATATGCTGTAAGAATGAAACAATGTTCTCTGGAAATATTTGTGAGGGGTGATGATTATTATGGAGATAAAAGATGCTAATGCCGTAGAAACTCAAGAGTAAGAAAGTTGAAAAATGGCTTAATTTATGGTGAAAATTGTATGACAGACAAAAGAAAAACGACTACCCCCAATTTCCTCCTTGCCTAATGCCCACAGGCACCCACATACTTTAGCAACAGGAGTTCAGGTGAGGGCTCTGGTTGGCACCCAAAAGGCTATTAATTGTTTCCTTTCCTTAAGATCAAATCTGAATAAAGAGGTTAAATGAGTTTCTTTCAAGCATGAAAAGGCTCTTGTTCAATTGAGATAGGACTGCTGCAAAGATGAAGGATGAAAATGAGGTGTGTGTTTTAAGGACTCTGCTTCCAATTATTCTCATCCCTTTATTGTTGACAAGTAAAGTAGTGCCTGTATTAGAGAGATCAGGGACTGAAGAGTCTTCAGAAATTCATTATATGTAGCAACCACTTTTTAACCTTTGCCTGCGAGTGATTTTTAAAATGCGCTCATGGTGGACGATTTTTTAATTCTAAAGGTGAATGAAACGGCTTTGTCAAAGCAATGATGTCTAAAGTGCTGAGAACACTAGTGCCTGGAAATCGAGTTCTCCAAGGGAGGGATATTATGGAATGAATTGGAAAGAATTGTGCCTTGATTTCCAATATATCAATTTATTCAAATGGCTTCATCTACTTATATATAGGAATCATAGGATGTTAGAGTAAAAAAGACATTAGAGATGATCCAGTTATGGAAATAAATTTTATAGATGCAATGAGAGAGGCAGACAAACCACATGGGGAGCCCAAGGTCACATAGTTTGTAAGTGGAAGGGAAAAACAACACCCAGGTTTCCTGAATTGGAGTAGGAACTATGGGCTTTCCTTGCAGTTTGTGGCCTTCCTAATTTAGTCATGCAATGACCCATGTATTGAATGAAAAATTACAATAGAATGAAGCTTTTGAGAGATGGCGTAAGGTGAAGGAAGTTATGGAGTTAGGTATATGAATTTGAATCCTGAATTTGCCACTTGATATGTGCTTTTAGGCCACTTCCTTTTCTGACCTAGCCTTGATGTAACCATCTGAAATGCCTATCTTGCAGGGTATTTGGGAGAGCTAACGGAAATAATTTCAGGAAAGTGCCAGCACAGGGCCCAGAACATTGTAGGCTCTGGAAAAGCGATAGTTCCCTTACTCTCTGTTAAAAAAAAAAAAAAAAAAAAAAAAAAAAAAATTCAAAATGGAGAAAATAAAGAAACAGAATAAAACCAAACAAAAACCAGTAATAACTCTTATTGGGAATCACTGTTCTATTGGACTATCTATATTTTTATCTTTTATCCTTCCTTTCCTAATAAATAAATTAGGTAAGCAATGATAACTCCAGTTTTGCCTAATCTTCAAAGTTGTCTTAGGAAATTTGGCTTATCAGGAAAGGCTGCTAAGGGTCTAATTTTACGTGATGACCTAAGAAATGGTGAAGAAAATTCTGGAACTTGTGGTTGGATTTTAGATCACTTAGATTCAAGCACTCAACAAGAGAGAAGGCAAAGCTCTCTCTTGATTTTTTTTGGAATTGTCCTCAGTGCACAGGAAACTCACTTTGAGAATGCAGAAAAAAGTTCTTGGGCTACCCAAGAGTGGTTACTGGTTGTGGGCAGGAAGGAATGATTTTTAGTGTGATAACTTCGTGGGATCATCAAAATACTTTCTGATGAAACCCAGCCCTTGAAGCTTCCATAAGCATTTTTAAAGCCTGCCTTCTACTGGCTGTTGGGGCATCGAGGATAAACATGTTATGACGTCTCCCTTCTGGGGAAAATGGTCTCAAATCCTTGAAAGAAGGGCTGTGAGAAACTAAGACGGAAAATCAATACGATATAAAATAGCAGAAATAGACGTATGATGCCATCTCTACTCCAGTGACCCTGATTGAAATGACCAAGGAAATGTAAATATATTTTAAGATAGAGAAGGGTGCTGTCAGCTACCAGGACTCTCACTATACATGGAAACAGATGATAAAAAGGACCCAGAGCACTTACTTTAAACTCGCTCCTGAAGGTCTCAAGGGAATTAGGTAGAGGGGAACTCAGACAGTCCAGGAAGAAGGAGAGAGAGGGAGGTAAAGTCAGGTTATGAGATATGGGAGGATGTGTCACTCAGATTGGAGGCTGGAAGCAATGTGTCAAATGAAGGTAGCAGCAGCTGACACCTTTTTACAGACTTAAAGGCCTTCCTCTGAGTAATGGTGGCAGAACCAGGAAGGAAGCTTGAGAAATTCAAGGAGACTAGGTTAGGAGGCTGGGGAAGAAGGGGTACTTCCCTGATTCCCTGGCAGATGAACAGTAGGTGGCAGCAGCCATGAGGGGCTTTTGCAAACTCGGGCTCTTCCTTGACATTGAACAGAAGCATAGCTGAGAATGGAGTTTACAGTAAGCCCAGAATTAAGGTTAGGTAGAATTGGGGTGCTATTCAGGGGGGCCCAGACACAGCATGAGGGGAAAAGGGGCCACAGGCAGGTTGCACTGGGAAGGGTCCTGCCCTACTGGCTCTGGCGTGTTTCCATGTCACTGCACACTAAGAAGGGGCACACAGGTTGTTGGGATGAGAGTGATAACCAGCAGGGATATCTACAATCACCTCTCACCTCTGCTCACTCCAGTTCTGTTATCCCCTTTCCCCTCCCCCATCCCTTCCCTGAGTGTACAGTTGACCCTCTAACAGCAATCTGGTAAGAGAATTTCCAAATGGATTTTCTAGCTTTCTGGCAACAACTGTGGGGCTTTTGAATTGATTTTTCATAGGCTCCAGTCAAGAGTTCCACACCTTCACTTCCTTGAGGTACAGCTAACGTCCTGGTGATGGTGATCTGGTTCATATGGATGAGATTACCATTGAGAGAATATGACATGCGGTGGGGAATGAGCAGACACCAACCTTCATGTTGATCATAATGAAATAGAAAAGATAACCAGGTCAGAATCTAGGATACCTATAGCAAAGAGATTTAGAATCTGCTTCTACACGGGGGCTTTGAAGCTTTGAAAATTCGTCAGTGGTTTGATTTGACTGAAATAATAACTGATAACAAACCGATAACAACACTCCTGGAGAGTCTTGATGCCATTGTGGGATGGAAAAGCTATGTTTGTACAACGTAGGGAGGCAAGATGTGTCATTTCTGAGATTTTGTGGGTCCCTGCCCTCAGAGTCAAAAGAAAATAGTTTCACATGGACACTTGTAGGCCAGGTAGGATGGGTGGAAAGCCCCAGGCACCTTCCACAGAAAGCTTGAATGTCCCATGCTCGGATGTCTTTTCCCTGGAGCTTTCTTTACCTTGTTGATGGTCAGTGGGTGCCGTGAGCTCTCTAGGTTCCACCCAGTGCCCTCACTGAACGTGAGCTAAAGGGCCACTTGGATCCTTTCTGTGGATGGGCGCTGGAGCTTGGTACAAGTACTGAAGACCTCCTAGGGCTCAGCGTCAAATCTGTGTCCTCTCACCTCCCCCACTCTCTCAGCTTTCCCCTTTGACCCCGGCCCGTTAAGCGGATTCTTCTTGAGTCCCTTTCATTATTTCCCAGGCAGGCTTTGCCTTTACACACCATGGGCTGGCCAATCCTTCCCTCATGCAATCCTGCCTGCTCTCGGTCTAGCAGAATTGATTGACACTTCTGGCTCGTGGCTGAAGGATGTAGGAGGATGTTTTTACTTTTAAACACCTAAGTTTTGCTATTCCAGATAGAGAGACATTGTCAAATATGCACATGGTAGCCAAGAAAGCACAGTACACCTTTGTATTTAAAAGCACCAATTATCAAAAACAAACTGCTTTTGCAGAGAGCAATATATTGGAAAGATGATAATAATATTCTGTTAATTATAGCTTTTCTGAGTCATCTCTGTCACTCTGTACTTCTCTCCTATTCCATAGTTGTGCTATTATTTCTCATTTGCTTTTGACTTTCCACCACATTAGGTGCAATTTTGATTCTGTTTTTGTGTTCCATGTTCCGTTTGAAATATTATTCTTTTTTATGTATAATTACAGCTTAAGCCACAAGTCCAGATAATATTAAGCTAGAAATCCCCTGTTAATATGTATTTGCACCACAAAAAATAAATGAGCACATATAAATGAAAATGTGTTTTCTTGTAGGAATAGTGAACATTTAGGTTACGCAATGTGAAGGTTCAATGACGTTTCCCCAAGTTCAAGGATTGCATTTGGGAGTTATATTTCCCTTGGGTTAGAGGCTGGTGTTAAGTAGGCAGAGAATTGGAAGCTGATAAAGGGATTACTAATACTGCCATTTGTTTTACAAATTTCAATTAAAGGATTTAATATTATGGTTAAACTATAAATTACTTTTAGTAAAGCTATGAGACTGGCATTTTCCTTAATTTAATATTCCTGCTTAATGCCAGGAAGCATTAATACAAGGAGACATAGGGTGGTCTCAAATTCAAACTAAATCCCTGGTATTTATGATTCCTGGTTAACAAGAAATACTGTGCATTAGAGTGGCAAGTGAAGTATTATGTTGTTTTTTTAGAATCCAGAATTTAATATGATCCCATTGCACTTGAAAGATTTAACAAATCTCAGAATGAATCAAATGTTTGCATAAACCACTGAAATTTCTCTTTCATTAGCTTGACAGTTGCAAATGAAGTAGATTTCACTTTGTTGAGTTTCCAGACCAATTAAAATGCACATTGAAAGGAAATGAGTATCAAGACACGAATGTATATATCCAGTGTCACCACACTATAAAATCAGTTTTGCAGAATTCATGTGGAAAAAATTCCATTATATTGCCAATCAGGGGAAGAGAGCTCATCTTGTTCAACGATGAAGTTTAACATAATTTCTCTCGTTCTTCATATTTTCATTCATGCTCTGTTACAGCAAGGCCTATCTCTAAGTTTGTGTGTGTGTGTGTGTGTGTGTGTGTGTGTGTGTGTGTAGAAACTTTTCTTCAAGTTTATTTAATTTCGTTATGCATTTGAGTTGTCTTCAGCAAGGTTAGTCACATGGAGAGGTAAAGGCTTTTAAGCCCAGTGTTCACGGTGATTTGAATCTGGCTAACATAAATGAGAATACCATAGAGAGGAAATGAAGTCATAGTGGACAGAATGAGCAGACACCAATGATGATGACGATGACCATGAAATAGAAAAGAACATTAGGTCAGAATCTGGGACAGCTTGTCAAAGAGACCTTTGTTTATCCTGCTTATACATGGGGATTACAAAGCTATGAAAATTTGTTGGTGGTTTGATGTAGCAAAAATGGTAACTGACACCAACCTCATAAAAAAATACTTTCTACCTATAATTTTTCACAGATGCCCTTGCTCTTAGGATCAAGTTCTTTATAGCCATTTTTTGGCCTTGGCATACATTCTATGCCCTGGCCCCTTGTTCTCTCTGTTCCAGCCACATGGGTCCTCTTTTTAATTCCTCCCAAGTGTCTGTCTTTCTGCTTTCAGGAACTCTGCACTTACTGTTATCTGTGCCTTGATTGCTGTCTAACCCACCCAACACCTTTGCCTAGTTTACTCCTGTTCGTTTTCCAGTTTTCCCTTCTTCTGTGAAGCTTCCAGTTTCCTAGGGAGTAAATTTGGGTTCCCTGTTACGTGCTCTCATAACACTCTTTGGCACTCACTATGGCTGTAGTTAGTTACTAATTTATTTAGTTATTTCTACTAATGTATTTAGTTATTTCTGTTTCCCTCCTTGGACTGGTGTTTCCCTGAGGGTAGGGACCATTATCTGTCTTGTTTACAAGCATTTTGCATGGAATGTGACAAAGAAAAAAAGTTAACTGCGTGTATAAAGTGAACAAAGCAGAAATCAGTGTTATGAGTTGACCTGTGTCCCCCTAAAACATATATTAATGTCCTAACCTCCTGTACTTGTGAATATGACCTTATTTGGAAGTAGGTTCTTTGCAGATATGATCAAGTTAAGATGGGATGATTAGGGTGGGTTTTAGTCCAATATAACTGGTATTCTTATAAGAGGAGGAAAATGCCATGTGAAGTCAGAGACATAGAAGGAGAAGGCTACATAATGACAGAGGCAAAGATTGGAGTGATGCAACTCTATGCTAAGGAACACTGTGGATCAACTGCTATCGCCAGAAGCTAGGAAGATGTAAGGAAGGATTCTACCCAGAGTATTAGAGACAGCATGCTCTGTGGACACCTTGGGTTTGGACTTCTGGCATACAGAACTGTGAAGAATAAATTTCTGTTAGTATAAGTCCCCCAGCTTATGGCAGCTTATGCTACCTTGTTATGGCAGCCCTAGGAAACTAATACAACCAGCCATCGGAGCTGGTGCCAAAGGTTACTACTGAAACAGCAGCAAGTGGCACTGGCTTCTACCCTGAAGGGCAGGGTGCGCTAGACCAAATTTGCTCTTAGGATTTGGGATTAAATTGATCTGGCAGGGGAGGCACGAAGCAAGCAAATTGAGGGGACAGGAGAGTGTCGAGGGCTTGTCACCCAGGAGAATAGCTAATAGTGATGGTTAATATTTCCTAGGTAATTGTATATACCAACATCATCGAGGCCCTATACTTATATGATTTTATTTATTTATGTAAATGACTTATGAGGTAAATTCTATTATCCTAATTTGTACATAAAGAGACCAGCAACAGGGAGATTATTAAATGTGAGAGCCTTGATGTCAACCTATGCAAGCATGAAGAACAGACAGCAGGGAAAGATATCCCTGAAAATAGCACTTGATATTTAGTTCCCAAAAATGTTTATTAAGGATTCATAAGCGTCAGTTTCTCAGGTTGCTGCTATGCACTGAGATTTAGCTTATTTCTATTTCAAAGCCTATTGACATATCGGTATATGCTTTCTATGTTTAAGTTTAGTTTTGACAATAGTGTCAATCAGTCTACATGTTTCATAACCCCTTTGGCAGTGTGGAGTGATGTTGTCATCATAATAAAAAACTTGGTGTAAATCCACCTTACGAAAGCCCGGAAGTACTTATGACATTCTAGGGCTGGCTCCTTTTTCTCTTATAGGTTCCTTTTCTTCTGCTTCCAAAGTAGGTCAACCAGTAGCCGAGGCTCACAGAAGGAGAACACAGAGGCATCAAAAACTGGGAGGAATATCAACAGAGAAAGAGATCATTAACTCTCCCTCTAGGGAGAATTGCATCTCTCAATGATAAAATCTATTCTTGGGATTCCCAAGAGAAAGAAATTCCATTGAGTCTCTGAGTGAGAGAGTGTGAGATAAGAAACATGGCGGCACAGTTGGTCAGAAAGTTCAAGATTCAATCCTTGGTCTTCCACTTTGGAGCCATCAACCCAAACTTGATGAGGCTCTATTTTCCCATCTGTGAAATGGAGATAACAGTAGCTTACCTGCTGTCAGAATTCCCGAGGGACAAAAATGAGAATATGTAGAGGAAAATAATTCCTCATTCAGGGCAATTCCACTAAAAAAACTCTATCAAGAGGGAGCAACTTTTCTTTTAAGAAGGTGAACATTTTTATGATTGTTTCCAAGGGATCTTTACCTTTAGCTTTTCCAGCTTTAAACATTTTCTTTTAACATCAATCATCTCTACTGGTCTTTTGTTATCTTTTCAGTTTTTCACTTGCTGTATACCAGTCAGAGGCTTGAACTGCACAGAGCACCCATACTCTGTGCTACACACACCAGACAAGTCATTTGTGTGCACACTGAGAGGAATGCTGTGTAGAGAAACTTTATGTGCTGTTTATTCTATGCTGACTCACTAGATCCATGGGTTAATGCTGGTGTTTTGGGCACAGCAGTCATTTTCACAGCTCATTTTCCCTTTCTTAGATTTACTTCTCAGACATTTTTTTCCCTTTAATATGATCTTGGTAATTTTGTTTTCTTAAGACCATCTCAAGCACTAATGGCACAATCCCAAAATATAAACAGTCCTCTCAAAATACTATGATATTTGCCCTTCAAAAAGGTGTTCATTATTAAAATCACAAGTTCAAGTAATGTGACCATTGATCCCAAGCGTGTTATAGGAATGTTAGTATATGGGTACTAACAACTGATGGTAATACTAATAGCAATAAAATTAAGGACAATTCATTGAGGTCCCATTGTGTGCCAGCCACTGGGTTAAGTTTTTCTAACATTTATCATAGGCATATTGTCAACGTCACCTCAAAATAATCCTGCCACGTGGACATGACTATCCTTATTATGCAGAGGTGAAAGCTGAGGTTTTCATACATTAAGTAAATTGTGGAAAAGCAATGTAAGAAATTTAGGTCCAGGAACTCAACAGCCTGTGCTCTATGCCGTGCTCTCGACTGCCTCCTAAGGATGCTGGGCCATTAAGTATGGAGAAGTCCTGGTTTTGGACCCTGTTTAGGATCAGGGCATCAGAACACTGTAGAGTCTTCTTCCTAAGATCTGTAAACATCTGCTTTCTTGCCCTGTACAGTAGCTGTTACATCCATCTGCTCACAATAAATTTCTTAATCACCTCCGGTGATGTGATTCGGACTCCTCAAGTATTTTGTTTCTGCTACCCATGGGGAATGCTTATTGTTACAGCATCTGCTCACCCCCTTCCTCTTGGTAAACTCTGAGGCAGAGAATTCACTGGAGGGCTTTTAGCGATGGCTACCTTTTCTGGCTGTGAGGAAAGTGTGCCATCTGTCAGTGGTCATGGAATATCCTTCGCTGACCTCTTGCATTTAATTTCCTGGACTGAGTGCTCACCCTTACTTCTATATACTATGGTGATTTTTGGCCTCTCTTTCCACACGTGGTTAAGAAATTATAATTTCTCCAGGAAGGACTAAGGCTATGATTTTCAGCAAGGGGAAGAATATATGACTTTGGCTTTCTAAAGGACAGTTTTATTAGTTGTGCTTATTGTGGTATTGAATTTCTTTGAATTTACTTATCATAATAGGGCACAACTATCTGAATTAGAGTCTACAGAAGTATAGGTAAGAAATCCTTCCTGGAAGCTCAGCAATTTTTTGATGAATAAATTAGAAAATGCAATTGTATCTTGAGCCAAAGGGTTATTTTTTTTTATGATGAAGAATTCTTATTCTTTTAAAGAATAGAGCTAGATGAATGTGCCTTATTATCCACTCTTCAAATGCACGCTTTCTCTTGCCTTAGGAAAGCTACCAAGATTACTCTTGTTCAGTTTCACGTGTATTTCTTTAAAAGGCATGGATTTGGTTAGTAGGACCCTGAACCTTTAGATACATAAAATAACAATTCAAAAGTGGTCAATATAGAAAACCTTCTTAGATTTTCTTTTTTGGACATACACTAACAGGAGAGTTTCGTGAATAATAAAAATCACCACAATTAACACATGTGCCAAATGTGGCTCTTGATAACGCTTTGCCTTTTTAATATCTCCAGAAGTTTCAGCCTACTGATGTTTTCCTTATTCAGTAGGCTAGGACAGTCGGTCTTACATTGTCTCTCCAGTCCAGCATCTGTTGCTCTTCTCTTCATTTTCAATTCTTTGAATTTCCTCCTCCATATTATTTTAAGATGTAAGTGTCCTGCTTTTTGTTTTGTCTTGTCTTTAATGCACAACACTTTTTCCCTCAGTGGTTTTAATGGTCTCAATTAGGGTCTCAGAAATGGTGGTTCTCTAATATCATTTACCTGAGTACCATCAAGGTTTCAGTAGAAAAGGGACAGAGAGAAGTACAAAAGTACAGTCTCATATTTCTATTCATCTTCAGCCAGCTGTATCACGCCGCCCTTTCAAGAATGGTTTCATAATTAATATGGGCCGGAGAAAGGCAAGCAGTATCACTGGCTGCCCAAGCAAGTCACCTTAAGGCTTTTATACTGCTAATAAGACAGAATGTCTTATTATGTGGCGAAGAGTAGCATTTTCATATTGTATTAATGAAGCACAATTTCTGCATGTGATATAAATTTTATCTTATTAGTAGTTTTGAAAAATGCCCTCAAACCTGTTTTGAAAAGGAATTTGATGCACTGAAAGCGATTCAGGAGCCAGAGACCCCAAATGGCTTAATACTCTGCAGACAGTTTAAGGTCAATTTCCAAGGATATTCCAGGAAACTTGATTGAGCATGAAAGTTCTCAAATATTTTTCCTCCCATAGAAGTATCTTGGACTGCTTACATTACTACCACCTTCTATCAATGACCTATAAAAAACTACAACAACAAAAAACTAAGGTAGACCTTCAGGCACTCCTAATTCCTGACACTGTTTCATGGTACAGCAGCTCACAATGTCTGAAAAAGAGTTAGCATAAGTGCCACGTACGGAAGAGTTTAGCTAAAGCCTAGAGTTGCCACTGCCTCCCAGTGGTCCCAAGCTCTTTAACTAAAAATGCTCTACACCTTTTAGCCAGTTTGCCTTTCTCCCCTCTTTCCCTTCTTGCTCTCTCTCTCTTCTCTCTCTGCCTTCTTTTTTGTTTCTTGTTTAGCTTGTTTGTTTCTTCCTTTCTCTATGCGTGTTTTCCTTTTTGTGGACTTCAGACCTTGAGAATTGAGTTAATCATATTTCTCAGTTCATGATTCATTAGAATGCAGCTTCTTTTATCATTTTCTCCTTCATTGCTCACCTTTGTCTTCATTTACCTTCCATAAGCTCCTGCTCTAGAGCATTTACTATCTGTACTTAGATAAGTATTGGTGAAAACCATAAGGTTTTATTTGGCAAGTATTTCTTTTTAATTTATATAAATATTGTTAAGTTACAGAGCTCATTTTGTTTCATTCATTTACTCAATCCTATTGTTAAAAAGATTTACTAGTGTTGCTGTTTATAAATCTCTAGTTTTTTCTGTGTGCTACATCATCTTCTGTCAAATATTTACACCACATTTTATTTATTCATTACACCAGTGATGGCATCCAAGCTTGGCCCCATAAGAACTATTTTAATGAACATCCTTCCTATGTTCCTATGTTACATGCTTCCTATGTTTCAACGTGAGTTTCCCCATTGAGGAGTAAGATGGCTAATGTTGTAGGTATAAACACCTTTAATTTCAACAAGTTTTGCCATTTTCCCCTCAAAAATGTCTTCTTTAGTAGCAATACATAGAGGGGCTTATTTATCTATATCTTGCTATTGCTTAGTATTATCTGAGCATCAGCTAAAAGTCCAGAATCTCATTATCTAACTTAGGTCCAGGTAAGTATGAGGCTCCTTGGACATATTCCTTTAAGTACAATTCTTTGAGTAGAATTTCTCTTGATCTGTGAAATTGAAGAGACAAGCTATTTGTCCTCCACATACCTGACATTCAGGATGGCAAAATCATAGGGTAATCGCTGTAGACATTTCTATTCAAAAAGGGGGAAAATAGGGGGCACAAAGAGTCACTGGATCATTGTAATTATGAAATAGAGCTGGACAAATGTTGGAGGTTGCTTTATTAGAACTCAATTCTACTTCTGCTCAGCAGTTATTCTTCAGGGCTTTTGGTTACACGCTCTGGGTTCCTGATTCCACTCTGCGTCATCCTTTTATTATTATGAAAGTTAGCCTGTGTTTTCAGATGCGTAGTTTTCTCAGCCTGCCTCCTGTTTGTAGGTGTTAGGGGTCCTAAGGAGTTTCTGTCCCTTTCAGTCCATGCTGGTGATATTTCTGCATACATCATTCTCTTAAAACTGTGTGGGTCTCCAGTGCATCTCTTTGGAGTTCATGCCATTAGATGAAAACATACTGACAAATCTCTTCAAGATAATTCCTTTTCTACTTTGGGTTTCTATTGAGGAACAATACACTGTAGCTTCTTCGAAGCTCTGTTATTTGAGCGAAAGGACCCGTAAGTCACACTCTTAAAACCTTCAGAGAGCTTTTTTGTCCCACTGAATGACAGTGAGGTACTGCCTTTGAGGTTTCTGAGGTCTTAAAAGATTTTATGATTACTCTCTCAGCTTCATATTTAAACTATGTTTTCTTGAGAGAGTCCTGGATTTGATCTTTATTCAGAGCCATTTCTTAAATTTAGTATTGTTTGCGTTCTGATGAGGCTGGGAATCATTACAACGATCAAATTCTGGTTCTTTCTGTAATGGTCCTTTCTTTAGCTTATCACTATTTTCTTAGATTTTACTATAAATAGTATTAATGTGGCATTTTTACCCTTCTAGGTAGAAATCTCCTTAGCTAGATCATGCAGTTCACTATGTACATTTGTAACTCTCATAATACTTCTCATTACTGTTGCTAAACTTTCCCCCACTACATAAGTAGGATCTCCTTTCCTCCTCAGTAAAATTTTTCTCATTTTCTTCTAAGACTTCCCTGGCAGCCTTCCCTGGCAGCCTGGTGATCAGATTTGGAGGCTTGCTCCGACTCTCTAAGGCCCCAAATTCTACTAACATTTTGATCAAGGCAATCTAGGCTTTCACTAATGGTCTCTTTAAAGTCCTTTATCTGTCCACGGAGTTCCCCACATATAGGCTTTTGTTATGGCATATCCCACTTTTGGTACCAAAATCTGTATTAATTATTTATTGTCTGAACACTTAGTGGGTTAAAACAATATATTATACATTATCATCTATTCTGAGTCAGGAATCTGAAAGCAGCTTAGTTGGGTGGTTCTGCCTCAGGGTCTCTCACAAAGTTACTGGTAAGCTCTTGACCAGGGTTGCAATGATCATATAGGCTGGAAAATGTGATGCATGTTCACTCACACAATTGTCGGTAGGCCTCAGTTCCTCACTGACTATTGCCTGGAGGTTTATTGAAACCTTGTCATGCAAATCTCTCTAGAGAGCTGTTCACAATGGCTGCCTGCATTCCCCAGAGCAAGAAATGTGGGAGAGCGAGAGTGAGAATGACAGTGAGAGAGACAGACAGACAGAGAGAAATAGAGAGAGAGAGAATGTGCCCAAGATGGAAATCATAGTCTTTTATAAGCTAACTTTGGAAATGATATACTGTCACTTACGCCACATGCTAGTGGTTACACAGACCAGCCCTGATACAGTGTGGGAGAGGGCTACTCAAGAGTGTGAATATCAGGATCCAGGTATCATTGGGAACCATCGTGGAGTATGGCTACTACAATGTCTCCATTTTCATAACAAAATTATTAAACAACCCATTATTTCCCCATTGATTTTTAGTTATTATTATCCCCAACATATATAAAATTTTTATAGATATGAGTTAATTTCTGACTATTTTATTTTGTTTCATTCATCTCTTTTTATTACTTGTGAACTTTTCAGTATGTCACAATTTGTGACCTTTCAATAATTTGTCTTATCATCTTGAAGCACATGAAGAAAGTAATCCGTTAAGCAGCAGGTCTACAGTCCTTTCTCTCCCCTGGGGATTTCCCTGGAAAAGAAAGAAGGCATACATTCATTAAATATTTTTGTAAGTATGCTAATGACAGATCTGATAAACAACTAGTGGTTTTTGTTTGTGTGACAGTTTAACAAGATGTCTGGTTTCTAGGATTGTTCATAATAAGCAACACTGGGATCTATGGATTTATGGGGCACAGCTCCCTGGAAAATGTCACATAAACTATGTAACTCTCTGCCCCTACCAGATGAGCACATATTTCCTGCCAACTTGAAAAATAGGTGATCAGATTTGGAGGCTTGCTCCGACTCTCTTTAGTTGTTTTTTTCTCCAAGAATACTTCACATGTAATGTGATCATCCACAGGAGACATATGCGTATGTTTCTTGTGTGTTTCTCTTTTTGTCATGTTAACAGTCATTACCAATCAATAAATCAATGCCTAGATTAATTAATTTCTTATGGGTTGCATAGCGGTGGAATTCAAATTCTATCATTCCTTCTTTATTTGTTAGCTGAAATACTTCTATAAAGAGAAATTTCCCTTCACCTACTATTTGGCATAGAACCATTGGTATAGTTCTTATAGGAAAGGCACAGTAAATGCTTTAATCTTCCTTTATGAAAATAGTTTAAAAAATGAGTTGGTTTGCTATCCTCCTTCAAAGTTGACAAACTATTTTTATTATGTATTACAATAGGTTGGTGCAAAAGTAATTGCAGTTTAAAAGGTTAAAAATAATTGCAAAAAACCACAATTACTTTTTTACCACCGTAACTATTTAAAAAACAAACGTATTTCAATCTATTGTGGTTATTATCCCTATTGATGCTGAAGTGGTACCATATTTAGTGAATGGGAACCTCATCAAGTTGGCTCTTGAGCCTTTTGGGCATAATGATAGTATTCTTTGACAGCTCCCTTTTTATCAGATATGACACGATGTTCTAAGCTCATCTTGTATATTTCTGTTCTGGATTGGAAATCAGCTATTTCTTGAGGATTCCTGGTTTTCTTAGAGGAAAATGGTATTTACAACCCAAAATCTGAGTGCTGAGGTTCTTATTGCTACTGGGTTTCTCCACAGTCCACTGTCAAACTTTAGAAAAAACATTAAATTATGACATTTTGGTAAATGGCATAATTTTAGTTTGTGTTTCTTTTGATATGAGCAAGACTGAATGTCATATTTTTTAGAATTGGTATATTTTCTCAATTAGAGTTGATATACAATATATATTAGTTTCAGGTGTACAACATAACGATTACACATCTATATAACTCATAAAGTGATCACCCCTAAAAATCTAGTACCCAACTTAAACCATACATATTCTTACAATATTATTGACTATATTCTTTATGCTATAATTTACATCCCCATGACTATTTTGTAACTATCAATTTATACTTCTTAATCCTTTCCCCTTTTTCACCCCCCAACACCACTCCTAGCTGGCAACCATCAATGTGTTTTCTGCATCTATGAGTTTGTTTCTGTTTTGTTTGTTTCTTTATTTTGTTCTTCGATTCCACATATAAGTGAGATCACATGACATTTGTCTTTCTCTGTGTGACTTACTCCTCTCAGCACAATACCTTCTAGGTCCATTCATGTTGTTGCAGATGGCAAGATTTCATTCTTTTTCATGGCTGAGTAATAGTCCATTGCTTATATGCACCACCTCTTCTTTATCTTTCCATTGATGGACACGCATGTTGCCTCCCTATTTTGACTATTGTAAATTATGCTGCAATGAACATATGGATGCACATGTTCTTTCAAAATAGTGTTTTGGGTTTCTTCAGATAAATACGCTGAAGTGAGATTACTGGGAACTTGTCTCTTGTTATATCCTTTGTTTTAAAGTCTATTTTGTCTGGTGTAAGTATTGCTGTCCCAGTTGTTTTTTTAACTTCAATTTTTATGAAATATCTTTTTAACTCTGTTTACTTTAAGTCTCTGCATCTTTTGATCAGATCTTACTTATAGACACTATATGTAAGGGTCTTTTTCTCTTATCCATTTAGCCACCCTATCTTTTGATTGGAACATTTAATCCATTTACATTTAAAGTAATTGTTGTTAGATATGTAGTTATTGTTAGTTTATTATTCATATTTTTTCTTCTTCTCCTCCTCCTTCTTCTTCTAGAAGACCCTTTAATATTTTTTGTAATACTGGTATGTTCAGCTTTTTCTTTTCAGGGAAGCTCTTTATCTGTTCTTTGCTTCTAAATGATAACTTTGCTGGGTGGAGTACTCTTGGTTGTAGGTCCTTGCTTTTTATCACTTTGAATATTTCCTGCCAATCCCTTCTTGCCTGCAAAGTTTCTGTTGCAAAATCAGCTGACAGTCTCATGGGGACTCCCTTGTAGGTAACTAACTGCCTTTCTCCTTCTGTTTTTAAGATTCTTTCTTTGTCTTCAACCTTTGGCACTTTAATTATGACATGTCTTGGTGTGGGCCTGTTTGGATTCATCTTGTTTGGGACTCTGTGCGCTTCCTGGGCTTGTATGTCTGTTTCCTTTGCCAGGTTAGGGAAGTTTTCAGTCATTATTTCTTCAAATAGGTTTTCAGTTCCTTGCTCTCTCTCTCCTCCTTCTGGTACCCCAATGATGAGACTATTGGTACGTTTGATGTTGTCCCAGAGGCCCCTTAAACTGTCCTCATTTTTTTGAATATTTTTTCTTTTTGCTCTTCTGATCAGGTGTTTACTGCTACTTTAACTTCTAAATCACTGATTCAATCCTCTGCTTCATCTAATCTACTGTTTATTCCCTTTAATGTATTCTTTATTTCAGTTATTGTATTCATTTGTGAGTGGTTTTTTGTTTTTGTTTTTTGCTTTCTATCTCCATTTACATGTTTCCTATCTCTTTGTTAAAGTTCTTACTGAGTTCATCTACTCTTCCCCGAAGTTCATTGAGCATTCTTATATCCAGTGTTTTGAACTCTGTCTGGTAGATTTGTTGTCTCCATTTTATTTAGTTCTTTTTCTGGAGATTTGTTCTGTTCTTTTATTTAGGACATGTTTCTTTGTCTCCCCATTTTAGCTACCTCCCTGTGTTTGTTTCTATGTATTAGGTAGATATGCTAGGTCTCCTAGTCTTGGCAGAGTGGCTTTTTTTTTAGCAGGTGTCCATTGGGTCCTAGGGGGTGCCGTCTCCCTCTTCACTTGAGCCAGGTGCTCCAAGTGTGTCCCTTGTGTGGGTTGTGTGTGACCCCCTGTTGTAGTTGAAACTTGGTTGCTGTTTGCATGTCAATGGGAGGGATTGATTCTCAAGCTGATTCATTAAGGCCTGGTCATGATTACAGTGGAAGAGTTATTGTGTAGGAGCTGAGTCTATGGAGCAGGTCTTTGGTACCTGCCATGTCTGCCTGTTGGATTTGTTGCCTGTGAGGTACCTGAGTGGTGCTCTGGCTTGGTCCAAAGCTGGCCACCAGGCGGGCCAGTCCTGGGGCCTTTTTTAAGGGGCCCCACTGCAGGCTAAGTTTAGCTGCAGCCCGTGCCATGCCCAGGGCCATCTGGCATGAGCCACAAAACAATCCACCGCTGGCTTCCACCCACACTGGGCTTAGAGGTACTTGGGGGAGGCCAAGCCACAAACCAAGGCCAGCTGCCACTTGTGCCTGGCTTAGGGCTGCTCAGCAAGTTGTATGGAGCAAGACTGAACATCATTTTTTATGCCTAAGGGCCATTTCCTTTTTCTGTGGATGGTCTGTTCATCATTAGTCCGTTGAAAAATAACATTGTTGGACTTTTTCTTCTCAGTTTTTAGAAGCATTTTATACCAGCATGTCTCAGAGTGTAACTGGGGAACCAAGGGTTCCTCAAGACTATTTTAAGGAATGTGTAAAGCTAAAAATAATTTCATAATACTAAGGTATTATTTGCCTTTTCACTGTCATTATCACATGAGTTTGCAGTGATTTCCCATAGGTACATGACATGTGATATTGCAATAGAAAAAAATGCAGAAACAGCTATCTTTTATTAAGCTAGGCACTTTTTTAAATTGCAAAAATATAAAGCAATGACAATATTCCCACTAATTATTTTTTGTTTCGGATTTTATGTTCAGTCTTATATGACATCAGACTTCCTAGCAGTAACATTTGATACAAGAGGATAATGAAGAAATATTTTTAACTGCTGAGGGAAAGAATTTCAAATTAGTGTTGTACATCCTGTTAAATTATCGGATGAGTGAGGGAAGATGTTTTGAGACTCTCAAGGCCTTAGGAAGTTTAGCATTCAAAGATCCTTCTGAAAGCCACTTGGATGGGGGAGGTGAGGAGAGCCATGCCATCAGTGTCCTCGCTAATTGAAGTGAGCAGAAGAATACATAGGGAGTAGGTGAGTGGAGGTGGTCTAGGAGCATGGTCTCTCTCAATAGGCAATAGACTCTACTAAGTGTTTTTAGCATGATTGTTGGTAGCTACAACATGCTGTTAACCCACACTTATGTTAAATATATCTTTTTCTTTCTACTATACTCACAAATGATCGATCGCTTACTTTCTACTTAAGCAGATTTTTTCCCCCGAGGGGAGGAATACTAAGTGCAGGATTTTATTTTTGAACTTTGCATATTTAGAACTTTTTGATATCCGAGGAAACCCAGTTTAGCCACCATTGGGACTCAAATATATCCAGAAGACTAGTGTTCCTCTGTCTGTGAGGTCATGTGCATATGGGTGTGAGTGGAGAGCTTGACTGCTTTTGTGTCCTGGTGACATGGAATAGCTCATACTCTGATTCCGTAATCCTAACTCCAGAGCTGCCTCCTTAAATTATAAAAAGAACTGTGCAGAGAGATCACTCTATGAAAATATTAGATTGCTTCTGAAAACCTACTTTTTCAGGACTTGATTCCTGTGAGGTTAGCTTTATTTTTATGGAAAATAGCAGTTACATATTAAAGATTTTCAGCAGTCCCAAGCTGAGGATGTGTACTGTAGCAGCATTGTGGGAAATACAAATAAAAACAGTCATCAGTTACTGTAGTAATCAAACATTATTGTGCAAAAGCTTGGGAACAACCCTGGGAGCATAAGTGTATGGGCTTCAGAATGCATACCACAGCTAGGCCCTTACTTCTCTTCATTTCTTTCCCCATGGCTTAGAAGAGAACAAATTCATCTGCACAATAGCCTGTCATCTTCATTACCTAGGAGATAAACCAATTCTCTAAGGATTTCTTCCCCTCCAGCCACCATTCCTCCCCTGCATTTTAATTTGCATTTTTATTACTCATTTTGTTGTTATTTATAAAGTGGCAGAGATTAGGTTTCAGAGTACAGTTAGATTTGGTGCTGAAGTTCATAACTGCTTTTTGAAAATGAAATTTCTTAAATAAGCCCAAATGGAGGGGGTTGTTCCTAAGAAGATGCTGACTTGGTCTAAGGATGGAACATTCTTCCCACACAACCTCTAACTGTGGTTCTCACTGTCCAGTCCTTGGGTACTAGTATTCCAGGAAGCCAGAAGCATCATTTTGGAGGTATCATTACTAAATCATGTGAAGAAGTATTTCTAGAGCTATAGGTTTTTATTAAAGTGGAAGAGGGAGTTTTGAAATCTGGCTAGCTGGCTGGCTGCTTTAGAGAAGTACCTTGGCCACGTCAACCAGCAATATCTCATCCTTAGGTTGGTGCAACTCAACATTGCCCAAGCTAAGACATATATTTGGCATATCAAATACTAAATCTTGATGTCTTGATTTACAGTAGGAGATTCTCATTTACTTTTTGTTTTTTAAGGAGGGTCGCAGCTCACAGTGGCCCATGCAGAAATCGAATCGGCAACCTTGGTGTTATTAGCACCACGCTATAACCAACTGAGCTATCCAGCCACCCCTGGGAGATTCTCTTTTATAGATTCTAGAACAATTAAGTCCATTGTCCTGTGTACTGTTTTCTGAAATGCAGCTCTACTTAGTGAAGGAGTCAGTAGTTGCAGCCTAGTGAACTGGATTCCGGGTAAATGGGATTGGATTGCTGTTGCAGGGTATGGGCAAGAACAGAAGGGTCCTCTTTCACTGACAGGGATTCTTACCTGTACTTGCATTTTGGTTCTCCTTCATTTAACCTGCACTTCTGCATAGATTCCACAATTATTTTGCAACCCCAGAGAATGGTTTTCAGCTTTTAATCAGCTACACGACACTCATGTCCTTCTCAGTTTGTATTCTTAAGGTTAGAAAGTCCATAGGTAAGTGCTCAGACAAGGAGACCTGGTTGACCTAATTCTAACATATGCTACCTAGAAGCTTTGGGTCCATTATCATAACCTTTCTGAATTATAATTTCCACACCTATAAATGGGTATCATATTGGTATACATGGTATCTCATGGGGCTCATGGGATCAAAAGTAATCAGCTCCTGTGAAGTGTTAAGTATGTTTGGTATGCAGCTTTCATGGTGGACCCAATGACCCTCACTTTCTGGTATTCACATTCTTGTGTAGCCCCTGTCACAGTCACTAGGGCTGATAAGTGTAAACTCTATGGTGTGGACAGGAGGGGGTGTCACTTCTGAGGCTATAACCTTAAAGACATAGTGTTTTCCATCTTGCTTTCTTGGATTACTTGCTCAGGAGAAAGGTAGCAGACACTCACAAAACCCTGATGTAGAAGTCCATGTGTGGGAATCAACAGTTCCTGACAAAACCATGTCAGTGAGCCATTTTAGAAATGGAGCCTCCAGCCCCGGTCAAGCCTTCAGATGACTGCAACCTCATAAGAGACCCTGAGCAGAACCACCAGATTGAGCCACTCCTGAATTCCTGATCCATAGAAACTATGAGACAATAACTGTTTGTTGTTTTAAACTGTAAAGATTTGGAGTAATTTGTTACGTAGCAATAGATAACCAGTACAGGATAAAGGTACTCAATAAATCAGAGAAATTATTATTATTGCAGCCTGGTCAATTAGATTAGATTTTAGTTTCTTTCTGGTCTTCTTTTGATGTGTGCCAAGATAATCAGAGATACCTGGTAAACCATTTTAGTGTGGGTCATTTCTCTAAGTGGCTAATTTGTCTTTCAGTATGCACTAGTGATTTTTATTAGCTTCACTTATCTTGTGGTACCTTAATATAGTTATTTGAATACTAGCTACACTAATTATACTAAACAAATTAGATTGGCAAACAGTTTTAGGATAGAACATGTTTTAGGGTGACTATAAAAGAAAGCATAGGAGAATATTTAATGCAAAGACCTTTGTCTTGAGTTACAGATTCTGAGTTCTGGTTCCCCAAATGGGGCACGATGCTGAGACTGATATATAAGAAACTGAAATACATTTAGATAATTAAGAGCCCTATAGGTTCAGATTCCAATTAATAAATTTTTATGATAATTTGGAAAATTGGATTATATCTGAAAATATAACTAGGCTGCAATATTAGTGAATAGAGAAGAATTTTACCCATAAATAAATAAAATACCACCTATCATGGGAGACTAGACTATAGAGTAAATTAGCCCTTGGAGTGTCTTTAGCTATAAGCTTATGTTCTCCCAGTCTGACCCACTGGGACATTTATACAAAAGGTGCGGCAATGGTGGTATAGTGCACAGTCACGGTACCCCAGGGTGATCAGGAAAATTAGGTTAAATTCTAATCCAAAGTTTTCCCAACTGTATGGCTTTGAGGAAGCTAACCTCTGTGAGTATGAGCTTTCTTATATGAAAATAGAATAGTAATTACCTCACAAAGTCCTTAAGTTTATACAATGTGATTTTTGTGACTGTGTATGTATTCAGTGGCCTGGCATGGAAACATGGTAAAAACTGAATCTGAAATTGAATGAATAGAGAAATTTGACATTGCTGAGGGAATGACCTTATGCACATGCTTGCCTACTGGGTAAAAGATTTTTTGGTTGGATTCCTTATCATGGAATGTGCAGCTCATGTGAAGAAAGTTTCCCAGGTTTCCTTCTGTCCTCATTCGTTCCATGAAGTTTGGTTTTACCTCCATTTATAGCACCAGCTGTCCTGCATTGCAATAATATCTTTATGAGCCTCTGTTCTCCACTCATTCTGAGGATTCCTTTGGGAAGAGACTGTGTCTTATTTATTGTTATTTTTTATATTCTCAAGACTTGGCACATAGTAGGTTCTTAATTATTTGATAATGAAATAAATGTCACAGATTTTAGAAATAAACTCTTATTCTTAGAACCCCTGACACTGCTATGAATTTTCTCCAATCTAGAGGGTATGCAGCAATTGTTAATATAAAAAAGAAAAAAATGAAATGGATGATAGGCAAAAAATGTAAATGTTTCCATAGAAACATATCACTGTACTTAGTGACCTTGAACTGAGTCTAATTATGTGGGATTTAATCAACGCAGATGAATAAGCCCTTTATAAAAAGCATCAAAAGCCTTGTGCTTGTATGAACTGCTGTAAGGATTTTTTAATAGATGTGCAGATTGCCCAGGGAAGGGGACTTCCGCCAGTAATTAACCTAAGCTCTGGGTTTTGTTGGCACAAACACTTTGTGGCGGTTAATGTATGAACTTTATTAGGCTGAGTGGAGATATACAGGGAACAGAAGAGAAGGCCCTGGCTCCAGTGATGTACATTAATAACAGACATGGAAAGTCATGTAGAGGGAAACCAGTCCCGCTATAACCTACATAACTTGGCAATGAACTGTGGGCTATCTTAACTGCTGAAATAGAACGTTACAAATGCCAGATAATCATTTAATTCATTTAAAAAAGGAAATTACGTCAACAATATAATCTTTTCCCTTGAACATATAACTAAAAAGGGCCAAGGCTAAATATTAATTAACGTGTACATTATATGCTCAGTGAATGTTAAAGTGGCATTCCTTTCACCATTGTTTACTGAGAAAGTGGGCCTGGTAACAGGGCTGCCAGCAAAAGTGAAGGGAATTGGGAAAGAATTCTACTGTTTTAGTTCTTTCTCCCAAAGGTATTATTTGTAAAAGAACAACAGTTCTTCAAAATGCTCTCCAAAACTATTTTCCAGGTTTGAAGAAGTTTGGAGAATATTTGATACTAAAACTGTCCTTTTCAGAGAGACAATTGATCTTTCTGTAATGCCATATGGTTTGTTTTTTTTTGTAAAATAATCATTATAAAAGCAATACAGGCTCATTCTAGGAAGAAATGAACAAAAACAAACAAATTCAGAAAGGAGAACCTTCTAAAGATATCTTCCGAAAACTTCAATTTCTTCCTAACTGATGAATTCCACTCAGGAATAGAAAACAGCTAGAAAGAGCCACACCAAGTTCTTTATATTCCAGATATAAACACAAATACAGTTTGGCTAATAGCTCAAGCTATGGAGTCAGTCAACCTGTAGCAAATCCTGGCTCCTCCCCTTACTATAAGACTATAGGTAAGTTCAAAGATACTTAACATCTCTGTAACTCAGTGTCCTTGTTAGTAAAATTAGGGAAATAACAACACCAAATTTATAGAATGTTGTGAGGCTTAAATAAAATAATACAGGTAAAGATTTTTTAAAAAGTTTAACGTATAGTGGACCTATTTCTGTGATAGTACGTATAGATATATTGTTTTTAACAGTTGTATAGAAGTTAATTTTATGACAAACTTTAGTAGTTTGGTGATTTTTAAAATACAGTTTAGAGTGGAATAGGTCTTTTAAAGCATGGCATGAAACTCAGAAATCATCAAAGAAATGATGGCTAAATTTGACTACATACAAATTAACATTCGTGAACAAGAGCAAACCTCATGAACAATGTGAGAAGACAAACAGCAAAAAAAGAAGAAAATTGTAATTCATAGTGAAAGACCTAACTTCTTTAAAGTATAAATGACTTTCCAAGTAATTAAAAGATTAACCCAATAAAAAATTAACAGACTAAGTACTTCTGAAATATACAAACACACACGTTGCCAATTTGCAAATGAGAACCATAAGGCACCATCCCTTTCCTACAATATTAGCAAATATTAGAAGGATATTAATGCATAGGATTACTGAGTATTTATAAGAAAATGGGAATATTAATGCACTCTTTGTAGATGTAAGTTGGTATAATTTTTGTGGAAGTACAGAATGTGAATTTGAATTAAAATTTAAAAAATGAGTATGCCATTTGAACCAAGAATTCCACTTCTGAGACTCTACACATTTACTGATATACTTATGTACATGCAGGAAGATTTATGTATAAGCTGGTTGCAGTGCTTTCTTGTGCTCCCAAAGGACCACATACAGCCTATGTAAGGCTCACAAAGGTTGTGTGGTAACAAAATCTTAAAGTTTTTTTTTTTTTTAAACTAGCGTTTACTAAACTTTGGTCACTGAATCCTGATTTAAGAGTAATACCCATTACAATCCATTAGGAGGTAGAATTCTGTAAAACACACTTTAGAAAATGCTGCTCTTGCAATAACAATTCTTCAACCATTACCTCAAGCTGTAATTTTGAGAATTACACTCAGGAACGCACTCAAAGATGGGAGGACTCAGCCTTGAGCTGGAGGAAGTTCTATTCATGGAAGAAAGGAAAAGGAATTTTTTTTAACCCCGCCCATCCCCCCACTCCCCACCCCTCTACTCCCCATCCACCACCTCCCCACCCCCATGGAAAGTGGGTCTCTTGAAAATTTATTTTAAAGAGTACAGGAGTGTTTCTGCTCCCTCATAGGATGTAGAAATTTGAAAGACCATGTCCCTCCCACTGTTAGACAGAGGAAAATCCACAAGGTCCTAATTTTTCTTGAGCTCATCAGGGAACTTGTCCCAAGGTAGTCAGGTGGACTGACATCCAGAGTGACAAGGAGCTGGACATACTCTTTCACTTCTGGCAGCACATAAAACTGGGTAAGAGGAACATAGCTAAAACTATCTTAAAGTGGACTTACGTGGCAGTTTAGAATCCCTGGGTGCCCCAGGCACTGGAACATGGGCTGTCACTCACCAGCTCTTTTCTACCAGTTCCCCAGAAAGATGGGGTGGCAGGAGAGGGCCCTCCGAGCTGCAGGGACATGAATTCCTGTGCACTCCCAGACCCTGGTCTCCTAGGAAACAGAAGCCTGCAGCTGCTGGTAGAGGGGAGGAAGCCAGCCTGCTCCTAGGACCCAGGAGGCTATAATCCACTGCTTCTAGGAGAGTAGTGGAAGCCAAAGTTGACTGCATCTGGGGGACCGACAGGAAACTCTCTTCTTCCATTGGGGAGGAAGGACTGAGAAAGACCCACTCACAAGGCCTGGTGACCTTGGTTTGCTGGAACTGGACTAGGGGGACCACTCAGCCCCAACCAGTAGTCCAGCATTTCATGTCAACTGCATCAGTAAGCTACTGCTGGGCAGGGGCAGAAAGTCGAGAGAATGCTGCCTGTGGTGTCAATGGGCAGCCAGGCAGGGACCTTTGAGGCCTGAAGGTGGGGCAGTAGTGCTGAGAAAAGCCTGGAGCACCTGAGACCCACACCAAGTGCCAGGTAACTGCCGCCCGCCACCAGAGGAATTAAGATCTGTAGAGCACTGATGGTCACCTATTAACAAGAAACCTAAACTCTGTTCAACTCCTCACAGACGGACTCAGTCTGTACCCTCTCTACCCCCAGACAAGACACAGCTGAGAAGAAAAAAAAAATTGTGAATTTTGAAGATTGGCCGATAAGAATGATCCAAACTGAAACCCAGAGAGAAAGAAGAGTGAAGAAAACAGGGCAAGGGCGCTGCCTGAATGTTGGCTTTGGGTCTAAGAATTTAAGATGACTTTAGTAAATTATGTTTTTGATAAATCATTCTACCTTGGCACTGTTCGTTGATTCTTTTTCTGTTTTCACATTGAAGGATGACATCAGGTGAATGTGCAGTGCGTGTGTTTCTAACACATCATGAGAGGAATTGTAGCTTCCCAATATGACAAAGACACTGGAAGTTCCTCAAAAACAAAACAGAACCCAACATAATGAATTGCACAATGTTTGGTAACTTTTACGTCTAATCTCTGCTGTGACTGAAGCCTGCAGGGAGGAAAGGATGGCTTTTCATCAAGTATGACTTTATTTATATCATTTCCCTTTGGAATTTTATTGTTCAAACAAATCTACCCTACACAGAGAATATGGCTACAGTCTTCTGTATAGTCATTTTTCTTTACTAGATTGTCTGTTTCAGCACCTACAACCATTTTTGCCTTTGTTTTCCCTAAATCTTTGGCAGGAAGCAAGAAATCACTTACACGTAGTATTATGAGTGAGGAAGCTAAGGTTGAAGGAGGTTGTGAATATTTTATATTAAAGAGAGACAGGAAAAAAATCCCCTAATTTGTTGTCTTTGACTAAACTATGAGGCTGCTTAATTTTTTATCTTAACAACTTACCATTTTTCTCTGGGTCAATGACTACTTGCAGAAAACAGTAAGTCTACATTTGCCCAAGGAAAAGATCTGATCTGAATACCAGAATACCATTGGTACATGCAGAGATATCGGTCTCCTGTTTACAGTTGATATTTCCACAATAAGATGAAACAGATGCCAGTTCAAAATTGCAGCTCTCACGCAAAGCCCCATGGCATTATAAAAAAGCATCCACTCCTGGCACTTTCCAGCTGTCAGCGTTGACACTCACCTTTCTTCTTGCACTTTATTGTAGATATTTTGACCAGCATTTATCATGTGGAAACAGAAGGGGAATTCACCTGTTTCCTGTCACAAAACACCACACTGATTGAGAAGACAGACGGAAATCAGAGTAGAAACTTGGTTTCTGGAGAATGATTATGACTGGAGAGGGTCCAAACGTGTCATTTCAACAGGCAGTGGGGTGTAGTGTTTAGGTCTAGAGATCTATACAGGCTTGGGTTTGACTCCTGGGTCACTTGTTTACTAGAAATAAGGCCTTGAGCAAGTTATTTGGTTGCATTTTGCCTTAGTTTCCCATATTTGAAACTGGGGAAAGATATACGTCTTATTGAGCTGTGGTATGGATCACATGAGGTGTGTGTGTGTGTGTGTGTGTGTGTGTGTGTGTGTGTGTGTATCTTTTGGCACAATCCTTGGGTCAAGTATTTATTTGGAATTGAAGTTAGGAACTGAGTTGGTGCTGTGACCTAAAGATTAGTCATGTCCATCACATTATGAAAGGTATCTTGCAGTGGGGTGGAATAGACCGAACTGTATTGGGGAGGATGAAAGCCAAATGGCTGGGGAGCCTGGTGGCAGGAAGTAAGTGATTATGCTGTTGTCCACCAGCCACAGAGAAGTCCAGCAGAAGGCAGGGTCCAGACAAAGGATCGTGTTCAGGAACATTGGGGTGATGCTTGGAAACCACGGTGAGAATAAGGCCATATATACCAGTCATGGTGGGAGAGTGCCAAGGAAGCTAGGCTAGCAGGGACTATATGTTAGGCCCCTCACAGGGGGCCTTTTGTCGCTGGAATATAAGAACAAGGATTAATCATTTTATACCACTTGAGACTGTGATAACACCTAGGCTGAACTAGTATTCTTTAAATTCCTCATAGGTGAGGAGTATGGGGCCTGGGGCAGGGTGAGACTGCCTGAGGATGTAAGTGGCTCCCACAGCATAGGAGGGATAAGGCAAAGCTGTGCAGAGAACCAAGCAGGCCTTGCCCACCCAATCTCTGAACAATATTGTGGTTTTCTTCCAGAAGCTAGTAGCTTTCATGCTTCCTGTTTTACTTGCATTGCTGAAATTATATTCTCCGTTAGATATGGATACCTATCAGTAATGGCCAATAGGTGGGTTATAATTGGGTGGGTTCAGCATAATTTTCCAACAAAACTCTCTATTTAAATGCTGTCTCTTTTCAGTTCTGTTATTCTGTCCCCTAGAATTTTCCCTTTGTAAGAAGAGCTTTCCCCAGTTCTGCATGTGGGGATGAACTTGCAGCTCATACACAAACTTTATGTCAGAGAAACAAGGTTTTGCCTGTTTTTTCTCAGGTGCTGTTTGTTTAGGAAACTGGCTGTGAGGTTCATCACCAAAGAGCTGCTTCCTGTTGGCATGGGAGACGTGCCCGCTGCTCTCACTTCTCTGCAGACTCATATGGACAGTTAAGACAGACTGCTTGCCAGAATTTAGGCCCTTTTTTCTGACTCCATATATAGTGATCTAATCTCTGCATCACAGATTTTAAATATGGCTGTTTTCTAGTTATATATGGTTAAAATTCAAAACACATACAAATATGTTAGTCAAGACATGAAGTTTCTTCTTTGAAAGATAAAAAGCAAATAAATCTGTATGTATCTTATGGTTGCAATAATAGCTATACTAATGTTTATGTCAAATCTCAAAGGAGAGAAAAATAGCTTAGCTAATGGTGTGTAACAAAGAATCTCTCAGTGTGAAATGCAATAGGACCGTTAGTTCATAATGTAGGGTACCTGGGGAAAAATGCATTTGGGGTTATCTGGGATGAGCTGATCTGCTATCTTTTTAATAGCTGGAGAATAGCAGTTGCTTTGAAATTAACATACTTTAAAACTAGTGCTATAAAGTTTTACTTTGTGGATGCAGAGTTTCAGTAATGAAAAAACATTTTGGTGTATTTATAACCTTCAACTGAAACAGATCAATTGTGTGTGTATGTTATGTATATGTGTGTGTATGTGTGTGTGTGTGTGTATACACTGTATGACAGTATATTATGTGTATGAATTTGAGAAGGGATTACTTTTTACCTGATTGGATAATTAAATTGAGTTGAATGATGAAACTTTACTTCCAGACTCCACATATTTCAAAGTCACTATTTTAAATTTGAAAATATAATGTTAGAGATATTGTAAAACTTGGTTAATAGATTCATTTGATCTTGAATAATGGCATATAAGTATTTATTTTCTTTGAATCACATGTTTAAATCAGCCATGAAACATTTTAAAGAGAAAAATATTGCTCTCACTTCCTTGCTAGGGATGATCTTGGTGATATAAGACTGGGCTCACAAAAAAGTAACTCCAACACTCTCGTTAATAGATTCAGGAAAGGATGTGTGTGGCATCTACTTTTTTGTGTTATATTTACCAATCAGCACATAGATGAGAGGTATAGCTGGTCCACACTTGAAGTGATACTTCGTATGCATATTCCTTAAATTTATTTATAATAACTGAATTTAGTTTATGAGTGGAATCCAAAGTTTTGCAACTAGATGAACTTTGACCAGACAATACAATGTTTTTTTTTGTTTGTTTGTTTTTTTAATCTCCCCAGAGTTCCCTTGGCTATGTTCAGGTCCTATAGACTGGTTGAATATTTAATGTAAAAGGATTTTGAGGTTAGAAAGCCAGCTGAGGGGCACTGATTAGCTTAGTCATGCTCTCAATGCCTGGTAGCTGGGACTGTGTCTGCCTAGGAAAGAGTTCTAGCACTATACGTGTAACTTTTAATCAAGTTGGTGAAAAGCTTGGTATTTTGGAGGATAAGCTTTGGGATAGGCCTGTAATATTTTCTGTATTTTAACAGTTTAAAATAATTTTAAGATATATCTTGTAGTTCATCAGTCTGGATCACTTTTTCCAGTTACTGCATGCTCTTTCAAAATCTTTTTAAAAGAAAATATTGATTCCCTTCATAAACTACATTCCAGGGACAGTGTATTGATCTACTTTGGTATAATTATTCTGCCTATGATGATCTACACCAATTCTAATTTTGCTTAATATTTGGTGTTCCTCCATGACAGGATATATAGGGCCTCCGAGACTCAGATATAAAGTTATTGATTAAAAATTATTTAATATGGTCTTGAAAGTCATTAATCTATGACAAAGCCATTCCTTTAGAAGAGCACATCCTAGAAGGTCCAGGGTTTTGCAAAACTGGATTGTGCTGCTCCTCTTTTCATGGACTAGAGTCAGAAAGGAAACACAGTGGGGAATAGGGTCTGAAGCTGAACGCCTACTAGACTTCGGAAACAGAAAAAGAATGTGACAGTAATGAGTAATGTAAAGCCTTGTGGGAAGTAAGAATAAAACATGGTACATTCATGGCAGAGGAACAGAGCCAGATATCACGTGAAGTAGTATGGTGGTAGGGGGTGAAGTATGATCCCCAAGAATGATTGAAGTCTGGAAAATCTTCAATTGCTTCCTGAACCTGAAGCTGCTAGAGAGCTTTCCCTAAGCATAGCTGGATTGAACAATAACAACTGCATATCCAAGAAACAGACTGAGCCTTGTGTTGGCCTCAGGGCATTGATCTTTTGATATCCTGTTGGACAAAGAGACTGAGCACCTGTGCAAGATCTGCCTTAGATCTCGGGCCACTGCTGGCCTGTGTTTAGACATCTGCAATTCCATGAAACAGGTAGGCATGAACACAGAGAAAAGACGCTTACTTTAAACACAACTATTTAATGTGAATTTACACTTAAAACTTACGAAGTGGATGAAGAATGGTAACGGATACATCTAACACATTCAAAAGGCCTGAAATCACCTCTCAAGAAAATCAAAATAGAAGAAAATTCAGAAAATAATAATTAAAAAAAAATCTTCCTAAGATAGTGTAAGATATTCAAATGTGTAATGTCATATATACCACCCATAGAGAGAATACAGTTCCCCCTCACCCATGGTTTTGCTTTCTACAATTTCAGTTACCTTTGATCAACAGCAGTCTAAAAATATTAAATGGAAAATTTCAGAAATAAACAATTCATAAGTTTTAAATTGTGTGCTGTTCTGAGTGTCTTACTTTATCTCATCACATAGGCATTGTATCATCTCACATCACCACAACCAGGGTGAGGACAGAACAATAAGATATTTTGAGAGAGAGAGAGAGAGAGAGAGAGAGAGAGAGAGAGAGAGAGAGAGAGAGAGAGAGACCACATTCACATAACTTTTATTATGGTATATTATTATAATTGTTCTATTGTATTATTTGTTGTTGTTAGTCTCTTACCGTGCCAAATTTATAAATTAAACTTTATTATAGGTATGTATATGTAGGAAATACATAGTATACATAGGGTTTGGTACTATCCATAGTTTCAGGCACCCATTGTGGGTCTTGGAACATATCCCCTGTGGATAAGGTGGGGACTACTATAGAAGGTAATGCAACAAAACTGGGCTGAAATGAATTAAATAAAAATATATGTATGAAAAATTCCAGAGTGCAGAAACATATGAAATAATCAGAGGAAACCATGTAAAATTGTTTTATTTATTTATTTTTACTTCTTCAATGTTTATATCCAAACACTAAGAAATACTTTATATTTTCATTTCTTTAATTAATCAGGTCAGGCTCATAGATGTGCTATTTATCATTTGTAAATCTTCTTCCTATTCCATTTTACCATCTTAGATTTTTGTTAAATTATCTTTTTTTGTCAATGTTAACATATTAACATTGGTAATATTAAATTTGTAGATAATGAATTTCTTGATTCAGCTATTTTAGGACAGACACCTTAGCCAGTGTCACAGGGAACACTTTCCTCCAGAGAGTTCCCCACTGAGATAAGGGAGCTGGGCTCTTTTACGCCTCTTTAACAAGTCACCATGTGCAGGCTGCCCCAGCGAATGGGCACTACCTTGACAAGGGAGCTCCCTGTATAAGAGTTTGGGGTTCAGTTGACTTGTTTTGTTCTTTTTAGATTAAATGATTCAGGAATCACATTTATCAAAATAAAGGGACTTTACCTATTATATGTATTGGTAATGGTCCTCCAGAAAGCAGAAACAAAGGCAAAGATGAAAGTGCTGGTGTCCTATTGGGATCTGACAACTCAGGGCAGCAGGATTGTGGGAAAAGAGGCCAGGAATGGTGTAAAGCAATGTCATGTTCTCTTCTCTATTGCTGCACTGGATACTGCCTTAACATGTGTCACAAAAGACACAGTTGCATGGTTGCTCTCAGGGCTGCTCATTCCCAATGTGGGACTTCTGTAGATAATTTCCACAGAACAACCACATTCTGCAGCAATCCATGACAATGAAAAAAAAAAAAAAAAAGAGGAAATTCATATCTACTTCCTTACATTTTCTGTCTCCCTGTGTTGAGATTTACTCCATAGGAAAGCTAACTAGCCCTCAGATAAATCCTTCTGGAACTCCTATTATATGTATGTTAGACCAGAGTTGCACCATTTGGCATTTTGGTAGCAACTCAAAAAGCCAGAGTCTATGTTTTGTTTTCTGGTGTTTTATCTAACATTGAAATGGTTAAGCAACTCAGATCAAGAGAAAGAAGAATGAGGCAGCCAAAACAATTTTAACAGGCACACAAAATTTATGTTCTACATAATTTACTTTACTCCTAAGTTGACAAACTTTTTCCTCTGATCCTGAAAGTTCAGAGGGATTTTACAGTTTTGATATTCAGTGTGTGTTTGCTATAGTATTTTGGTGTATATTCTTTATTGGTTTATGGAAGTTTCCTTCTATTCCTAGTCTGCTAAGTTTTTCTTTTTGTTTTTAATACAACATCTGAATGCTGATTTTTTGAATTGTCTTTCTTTATACATGAAGATAATATCATTTTCCTTTATTCCTTTAATTATATTGATAGATTTTCTAAAGGTAAAACTGCATTCCTGGGATAAAAATTGCTTATGGATGACCTATTATGTTTAAAACACGTTGCTGGGATCAAGTTATTAATTAATATTTTTACTTCTAGTATTTGTTTCTAAGTTAAGGATGGCCCATGGTTGTCTCTTATTACTTTCTTCTATCAGTTTTACTGAGGTTATATGAGCCTCATAAAAGGGTTTGCAAAACTTTCTCTTTAATTTTAGATTCTGGAATAGTTTGTATAAAATAGTTATTATCTGTTCCTTGAAAGGTTAGTGAAACTTTTTGAGCCCCATGCTTTTTCAGAGATGGGGGAGATTTTTATTACCAATTCCATTTTTTTCAATAGTTACTAGATTAATGACGCTTTCGTTTCTTCTTAAAATATAAAATTTTATTTTTATAAAAAAATTTTCCATTTCATATGTTTCCAAACATTATCATAGAGTTGCTCATAATATTTTGTTTTTTACATCTCATTATATATATATATATATATATATATATATATATATATATATGTATAAACGTGGTTTTTAAAATTCCAATATAGCTTTTTTCCCCCTACCTAACCTCTTTTTTATTCATTGCACTTGTCACATATCTCTTTTATTAGCCTTTTCAAGAAACATATTTGCTATAATTTGGGAGATTTGACTATGGACTCTATTAGATGATTTATGGAATTATTCTTAATTAGTTTAGCCATAATGCTAGTGTCCTAGTTATGTAGTAGAATATGTTTATGTCCAAGAGATGCAGGCTTATGTGTTGAGGAATGAAATATCACAAATATCAGGGAGGGAGAGACAGCGAGAGAGAGAGAAAGGAGTGAGAGAGAAAGAGAGAGAGACACAGAGAGAGAGACAGACAGAGAACACAAGCAAGTGGCACACACTTTTATAAGGTTCAAAGAAGAATTAAATTAATGTGTGTTGTATTTGCAAATATCTAATAAACCCCATCTTGAAAATGCCACTGGTACAATATTATACTTATAAGTCATCCATGAAAGAATAAACTTTTAATATTAATTCAGTGATTCTTGATCATTAGGGAAATATTTAGCTGTCAGCAACAACCCCCAAAAACAATTATTTTAAATAAGATAGGGGTTCATTTCTCTCTAATGTGAATGACATCCAGGGATTAGTAATTTAGGGCCATTTTGATTGCTTCATCATTTTAAACATAAACATATATTTGACCATTGCTATGTGGGCTTCAGGAATCACATTAACATCCTAGACAGCAGGATGGAGGAAAATGCAAATTTGGATATGCTCTCCTTTTAGGATAACTTCTTGAAGACAATTCTACTTAGATCCCAATGTCCATCACTTGGTCATATGGCCAACAGACTTACTTACAAGGAAGGTGAATATAGTCTGATGCTCAGCTAAAATGTACACAGTCAATAATCAGGTTCTGCTACTAAGAAAGATGATGCAAAAGAATACTGGAGCAAAAACTAGCAGTTTCTTTTCCAGATTGTTGTGACTGTTATGAAGCTATATGGAATATCTTTTACCACTGGCTATATGCTGTCATATTTCTGGCATTGATAGTAATAAGTCATCTTGTTTTAAAAATTGAAGAGGAGAGACGTTCTCTCATTTCTGACTACCCAATTTTCTTGGAAGGTTTTTCTGGTGCACCTTTTGTGACCTCTTTCAAATCCTCCTATTTTATAAATCCAGGTGCCACAAAAAATCCTTGTTGTCTTGCAAATTGTCAAAACCTTGATGATTACAAATAGGAATGTTTCTGATTTCATAAGACGGAATTTAGTTTCCTTTCCATCATTATCTCTTTGTCTAATTTTATCATTTCTTTTCTTTTGTTTTCCTCCCTAAATAGTCTTTTCTAGTCTCTCTTGTATCAATTTTTCCCATTTGCTCCTGTAAATCCTTCCTACACGAGTTTATTCCACTGTTTTAACACATTGTAACATGGAATCCATTTATGTAATGCTTTATCCTGACTTTTTTAGATTTTGTCAATGTCAGTATTCTGTTTTTCTCTTCCTAAAAAAGAATCAAGTGTTTTACACCTGCTTTACGTCATTAGTTATTTTTCACCTCGTAGGATAAAAGTAAATGATTTATGGTGAAAAAAAATATTGACTATTATGAGAATAGCTACTGTACCATTCTCTTCAGATAAAATACATTCTAGGTCAGACTCACAGCTGTAGATTGAAAAATTTCCCCAAGGATTAATAAGGATTTAACAGTCCGGAACTGCAGTGCGGTATGGCTGTTTGTCCTGGGTGTTTGTTTCAGCTCATGACATGTGGAGAAGCAGGTTTCCATCGCCATCCATAATGCTACTTTTTCCTCTCCCCTTTGTTCTCCCTGATGAATGGCTGTGGTTAGAAAATAGTGGTGCTACTAATTGATCAGCTAAGAAAAGGTACTAGAGGCCCTTATAACTTTTTAAGGATGTTTCCTGGTACTTTACTATAGCTTCTGGATGTAATTGTGTATGCATAAAAAAAAAAAAAGATACCTCAGAGTCAACTCACAGGGTAAATTAAAAATTAGTTAATTAAAAAAATTTTAATAACAGTGAAACCACAATTAGTGTAGTACTATGTACTTTTCAAAGGGTTTTCATGTCTACTTCATATTTTCATAAATTTATGTGCTATTTCATATTTTTCATATTTTCATTGATTTATGTGCCATTGCCAGCATTAGTCAAAGACGTTAAGTGATTTATCCATGGGTGACTATATGTCTTAGTTTATGCCTGTTTTCCTGGTTTATTGCCCCTATTTACTCTAAAGTATGTACCTAAATTTAAACAATAAAGAAGTCACCTTACTTCTCCAGGATGAATTCCAAGCCTCCTAACTTTCAGTTTATCTATTTAAGGAATGAGACACAGGTTTATTTTGGTAGTTACTTGTCCAGCCTGAGTCATGATACTTTCTGGGACAGGAGAACTCCCATGGGCATAACGTTTTGTTTTCCATGGGAGATTTTGAACTGTTTTCATCCAATTGTTCTTATAATAAAATGTCTTGAGGCAATTTCATCAATACCCCCAAGAAAAAACTGCTACTCAAGAAACTTGATATACATAATTCAACTTTGAATTCATTAAGCTCAAAATAGTGAAACCTTGCGCTGTGATTTAAATTTTACGTTTTGTGACTTTTGGTTTTATTTATGCTATTACAGATTGGATTTGAGGCATTGAGATGAAGAGTAAAGGAACATGTAACTTCTTCTAAAGAATGAAAACTAAGCTTATTAATCGTGTTCATTGCTTCATTTCAGCAACGAGCTCAGTGTCTGATCCGGCATGTAGTACGCACTTGACAAATATTTATTAAATGATTGAATGAGTAAGTGAATACATAAACAATGATTTTCTAGACAGTTAATAATACAAATTTATTTGGGACATTAGATTATTCACAATGAGATGCAAAAGAATTACTATGTAAATTAGATGACAACAAATGTGAACACTTTAAATTTAGTGAAATATTAGAAGGTTGTGTAAATGTGATGGAGTATCTGATACTAGAAGCTCCTTGCTGGTAGAAATATGTCAATCTTTCCACCATATTAATTTCTGAGGCTTTGAAAAATGGAAATGTGGAACAGTCATTTCAAGTTGGTGTAGTTTAGACATTTGAATAAATAAGATAACAATTCAAATTTCCTATGAATATTTACAATGCTTGTAAAATATGATACTTCAGTTGGAATTTTGTATGGGCAGTGTGTTTTTGTTTTTTAAAGAGAGTCCAAATAACATGATATCTTTTTTATTTCTTTTTTCTGTTTATTAAATTTATTGGGGGTGACATTGGTTAGTAAGTCTTTTAATAACAATGTTTCTCATGATACCACAGCCAAAGGCATGAGAAAAGAATGAGACTGAATAATCATAAGACACTCACCAATAAAATTGTTTCGTTACTTTAGGGAGAGCACTGGAGATTATAATTTTAAAAATGGATTCTAAAAGTAAAAGAGAAAGTGAAACAACTGGTCTGATATTGGTGCATGTTTTATCAACCCGGGTAGAAGTTCACTGCATGTGTGAGCTTGTCTAAGTATTTCTGTTTCAACAGTAAAGGGAATAAAGACATGAATGTCATAATGACCTTTATATATATATTACTTTTTTCTAAATGTCTCATGTCTAGTTAGAACACAGGCATAAATTCATGTACATTTTTTGTTAGAAATGAATGCAGTAATGAGAGGTACCAGGGAATGTTTGCAGGGTCATAACTCCATGCTAAAAATGTGCTTAGAGACTGTGTAATTTTTCTCAAAAGCTTTCCAGAGTAGTTGCTCTGCTGGTACTTGTCCAACTGGATGCTTTCCTTTTCTTTATTAGAAATATTTGCAAAAACGTTTGCCTGCTATTTCTTTCCCAACGCATATGGATGAGTGGATTTCTAAATGGAGCCACATATTTTAATTCGGGTAACTTTGATGGAGAAATATATGTCTTTTTATGGAGATCTATACGTACAATTGTATTAATCCAACTCCAATGTTCTCTTGGGCTGAGTTCCTTAATTAGAAAGAATGGAAGCAATGAATCTGTAAGCAATCACGATGGAAAGTTGGTGTGGTGGGATGAAAAAATGGCCCATAAATATGTCCATATTCTAATCTCTGGAAGCTGTGAATGTTACCTAATATGGCAAAAGGGACTTTGCAGATGTGATTAAGGTAAGGACCTTGAGATGGGGAGATTATCCCAGATATTTCACATGGGCCCAATGTAGTCATAATAGACCTTACCAGAGTAATGCGGGAGGAGCCAGCGGCAAAGGAGGGGGCAATGCGGTGGCTGAGCAGAGACTTGAACGATGCACTTGAAAATGGAAGAAAGGGCCACAAGCCAAGGAATACAGACGGAAAAAAGCCAGAGAAAGCATTTTTCCTAGAACTCCAGAAGGAACCAGTGCAGCTGATACCTTGGCTTTACTCCTGTGAGACCATGTGGGACTTTTGACCTCCGGAAATATAAAAAAATAAATTTGTGTTGTTTTAAACCACTAAGTTAAGGTCACTTGTTACAGTGGTGACAGGAAACTAATACATTTGGTCACAGCAGAGATGGTGGATGTACCAAAGGCCATGTCCTAGACTGGCAAGATGTTGAAGAAAAAGTTCTTTTTCTTTGAATGAAAAACCCGTGGCACTCGAGGGTTGAATATTTTCCCTCTACTTTGACTTAGAATTGAGGGCCATTGGTAACTTTGAGAAGACAATCATATCAGCTGTCCTCATAGTAGCAGCTTCTTCCTTTTTATTTTACTTTATATTTTTTTAGTTAATTTTTTTTTTAATCAAAGTATAGTTTCTTATTAACTTCCTAAAGGACAGTCACAGGCTAGTTCATTCACATACATTATCTTCCATATCACCCTCATAAACTGGACATTGTTATCCTTATTTTAAAATGAGGAGTTAAGGCTTATAGAAGTAAAGTAACTTGATAATGCCTTTATAACTAATAAGGCGCAATGCATGGATGCTTACTCATTCTTACTCTTAAAAAATCTTTGAACGACTTCACATAAGAGCTGGTTCCAAAGCTCTAAGGCAATTTGCTTTATATATTTTCTTCCATATAGGTGGAGAGGTCCGTGGGAGGTGAGAGCTGCTGTAGTTATTTGTGCTACAAACTAAAATAAAAAGGAAGGAAAATGTGTGTGTACACACTTGTGTTTCGACAGAGCATTGGCAGGTGTCTGGGGCCAGTGGCTATGGGTAGCATGTTCTATGGTGAAAGCGTAGAAACAGTTGCTCCCACTGTTAGAAGGTGGAGCTCTGCTGTGCATTTCTTTTGACAGTCAACTCTTGGAATTTCTCTCCAAGAACTCTAGGTGGCTATGGAAGGAGAACTGACTCTGGGTGGTGAGCACACAATGTAATATATACATGATGTATTACAGAGTTATACACCTGAAATCTATGTAATTTTACTAACCATTGTCACCCCAATAAATTGAATAACTAAAACAAAAACAAAAACAAAAAACGAAAAAACTCTAGGTGGCAATATAGTAAGACAGATCTGCAACCCATACTAGCCTGAGAACAGCATAGTGCCTTTCCGCCCTGGTAAGGCCTGAGTGGCTGGTGAATTAGGACACCTCTGCAGGGAACATTTAGAGAAGACTGTTTACAACCCTACATTCTGATTCTAAACATAGTAGGATCAGGGAACAGGACACTCATTCCAACAGTTTAATAGAGCTGAATTATTAAATAACAGACGGTTAGAGAAGCCAGGGACCTGGAGGGCCATTTCACCCATGCAGGCACTGAGTCTGGGAAAGTTGCATTGAGTCTCCTGCACTCTTACAGTGTGTTCAGACAGAGGTGGGTCCTCAGCCTGGAAACTTGATCCCAGACCACTTGCTGTTGCCAAAGCCCCTTGACTTGTGTGCTATGAAAATGTTTTGTCTCGGGGAGGAGGAGCTTTCGATGGGGAAGGAGAACAAGAAGGAAGGAATGTGGTCCAGGATGACCCTCACGTTTCTGAAGGACACACAGAATGGGTCTACTGGGAAGTGATGGGAAATGAGGTCAGATAGAGAGGGCAAGGCTCCTCTCACTGGAAGCAGTGTACATTAGATGTCTTTGTACTTAAATGTCCCCAGGAAGGATACATCCATTGTTTTGTGCCCTACTTCTGGAAGGCTAGCATAATCTTATACTTATGCAGTGCTTTAAAATTGAAGTGGTTTAAATATATAAAACTAATAATAATTGCTATAATTTATAAGAGCCTGGATGTATACGGGAAATATACTCTGTGCTGTCCATATATTATCTAATAAAACTTTCAAACAACTCTGTGAGATAGGTAGTGTTACCTTATTTTTATAGAGGAGGAAGTTGAAATCCATTCAATATTCACAACAACCTTTGTTTTTAAAAGCATGTAACAAATCATTTGCTTAGAATGATACAACAAAGACCTGGCAAAAGTAAGGTATGAAAATGGTTTCCAGTCTCTAAGTGCACCGCTTCTATTGCTGCATAAACACAAACATATTCCGAGGACCAAAGCAGAAGGTTAAGTGTGAACTCTGGTTTTCAAGGATTCAGAATTGAATCCTGAGACCTGCTATTCCCTAGCTGCAGTCCTGGGTGAGCTAATTCATCTCTGTGAGTCCCGATTTCCTCATCTGTTAAAATGGGAATGAGTATAGGACTTCCTCAAAGGGCTGGACACATTAAGTCCTACAAGGCATTTAAGGGGGCCTAGCACATAGGAAGTGTTTAATAAATGTGAACTCTTCAACCTCACTATCATCTTATTTTTATTTATATCTGAAGACAACTTTGTCTAATTCAACTGAGTCTAATTCAAGATGAAATAAAGCCATTTAGGAATGACTCAAAAAAGGCCTGGAAAATGTTGTTTTGTGTTTTCAAGTCCCTTGGCATAATTTATTAACTTTTAGTTGTCTCCTTTAACAGCAATAGGTTTGTTTATACATTCTTTTAAAAATGAAATTAGTCACACGTAAGGTAAGGTAAAATGTTTATCCCTTTCTTATCTTGTCTAACTCATTTCTGAAATACAATTTTTAGATGGAAAATTTTGGGAAGATCTTCTTAGATATGAATTAGAAATAATGGCAGTCCAAAATGCAAAATACTTGTGTAGGTTACAGTCAGATTTGCCAAGTAAGCTGTGAAGTAAAAATGTAGGAGAAATGTTTTAAGTAAAATGTTCCAACTGTTTTTTAAATGTATTGAAATACATAATTGCTGGGGAATTTTCAAGAAGACTCCTAAGATTTCAAAAATGAATGTTTCTTCTCTACTAAGAAAATGCATTATGTTATCATTATAAAACAACTGGAAAAATAAACAGGAAGGAAAATGTATGTGTGCACGTGTGTGTATGTGTGTGTATTAGTACAACAGATTCAATATCATTAACTGGGATGTACAAAGCAGTTTAAAATTTATTCCTTTATAACTGTTCTCATTTTCTGCATGAGCTCCCTCCCATCCTCCACTTCACTGGGTGGGAGGGAGGAGTAAAGTGAGGGAATAATTGTATTTAGTCCAAATTTATAATCTATGTTCTTTCCAATAATTTAAACTGCCTTTTAATGAAAATTAGTCTCTGCTTGGATGACTCAGGCAAATGGTTATTCTCATGCTTGCCTTTTCCAATATCACTCCTGGTAGTATTGGGAGTGGGTGTTATTTAAATGACATGACTTTGTGAAGACAGAAAAAGTGGGTTCCTTGAAGCTACACAATGTTGTTTGGATCATATTGTGTGACTGTCATGGGATGACCAACCAGGACTGATCGCTCCCTGGTGACATTTGTGTCATAACTGGTTTCATCTGACGTTTTGAGGAGATGTGATGACTCTACTCACTATAGTCAAGAGTCATCATTAATAATGATTTGCCTCTAGTTGCAAATTACCCATCTCTTGAGGGGTCCTTTCCTGTAGCCAGGCTTCTTCTAGCATACCAACACTTTTAATACCTCCATATCCCCTCTTGGATTTGGGGACACAGCTGGATCTCTTGCATGTGCATTAAACTGTAGGGAACCAGGAGCACTTCCTCCGTCCCACCCATCTGCTATACCATGGGCTTTTCCTGGAGACTTAGGGCATCTCACAATGTAAACTGGCTTGCTGCCATCAACCTTTTGGAATTCTCCATACTTATCTGGATGTTTTTAAATGTCTGCCTCTTCCTAGCTCCCAACATTTCCTTGCTTGTATGGTAGTAGAGGCAATGAAAAATGGCATCTCGCCATCTTTTTCTCCTCCTGTCTGCCTCGTCTTTGTAGAATCCAGCTGGCATCAAAAATGATGCTATTGTTTTTTCTCTTTCTCTTCTTATCTGTTTTTGTCCTTCCCTAGTCACTTCCTCCTCCTTCCTAAACTAATGATAGATAGGGTGTAGGGAGCAAGAAACCCATTTATTGATAAGGGGACAGGAAGCATTTAAAAATATCTTACCTGATCTCTCTCTCTTTCTCTCATTTCTCCCCTAAGGGACAAATCTAAGAAGAAATAACATGAACCTAAGATATAAAACAAAATACTAATTTACGTCATAAATAAATCTAGAGAGATTTCATGTTTCTGAATTCTGGAAATGCTGAGATGTTTTGGATAGAGCCATATTTCACATCATGTAAAAAAATTTTTTTCTGTTGCCCAGTGAATTCCATGTAAACACAGACCTGATATGGTTATTTATGTGATTTCTGGTGGTAGTGGAATTTATAAGCCTAAAATTAGACAAAGAAAATATATCATATATCTTGCAGGAAATAACACATTTGATCACATAAAAATCCATATATCATAAAACACCACCAAAGTTTGAGAAAAACTACAAATTTGCAAAATAATGTAAAATCTTTGACAAAGCATAATTAAGAAAATCTTATACAGAATCTTTATCAACCACTGGAAGAGTAAATGTCAATGGGAAACTAATAATAATCACAGTCAGGGAATTAAAGAAAATATGAGACAGATAACTCAATAAATTTATAAAATATTGTTCAATTTCATTAAGGTTCAAATAAAATTTTATTTATTCCAATATATTCTAGATTCCAGTATGTTAAACAGGCTGTTTCTTTTAATCCAGTACCATCATTCTCTGCTGCTGGATGTGAACTTTTCTAGATAGTATCATGGCAATATGCTAGTAATTGTCTAAAAATGCTTATAACCGTTTCACCAATAATTCCACTTTTACAGATTTTATCTAAGGAAATCATTTGAAATATGTTCAAATATATTTTTGCATTTCTATTTCTTACAGCATTTAAAAATAACCCTAAACTGGAAATATCCAAATTATCAAATATTGAGATTGGTTAAGTAAACAGATGCATCCATGTAATGGAACACCATATAGACAGTAGAAATACTGTTGTAGAAATGCCAACACACTCACAATATATTGTATAGGTAAAGAAAATAGGTTATAAAAAAAGATATGATATATTTGAAATACGCGTATATGGGTGTGTGTGTGTGCTTATGTATCTCCTATATGAAAAAATAACATCCTGCTATTTCCCTCCTGCCTTGTGTCCAGAGGCTGGCTACTCCTGTGAGTGCCCTCAAAGTCACATGTGAGCATGGTCACATCAGTCTTTTTTATGGTTTCATTGGCATTTCCTTGGACTAGGACTCGACGCTGCCCACACTACTACTTCTAGCCATCCCATAGACTGCAGCTCACAGCTCACAGTGAATGGCAGCCCACAGTGAAGCCATTAGAAGTGTATGTGCATTGTGTGGCCAGGGCTTTGCTTGGGTCCCTCCACACCTGTGATAATGATGGAGAACCTGTGCCTGGCCTCGATAAGTTCAGAGCTCTCTGCTGCCCTCGGTCAATTTACCTCAGCAGTTCACGCTGGGCAGCCCACGTCACACACAATAGACAATGAAAGAAGCGGTTGTATGGGGCAAACAAATATTCCAGAGGTAGATAATTATGTTGTCCTTTCATCCCCAGCAAAGATAAGGGCCAGAAAATAGTTTCTTAAAGCTGAGCAGTCTATACATTCACATCACTGCTCAAGCCTCGTTAAATGAACAATCTTTAAAACTATAGTGGATTTGAAGATCTTTTTATTTTGTGAGAAAGACAGTACCTTGACCACAATATTTCTTTATTTAAAACAAAACAAATTTAACAATATAGACCTATTAAATTAAAATACCAATATGGAAACTATTCTTCATTTACTATTAGGAATATACTTAAAATTTTGGAGTTATGTGGTATTATCATCTCTTGTAGCCACTACTTTCCTAATGCTATGGCATAAAAGTATGTAAACTGAGCAAACCCTGAAAGTTACAAAATTCTGAACAGATTTTTTTTTTTGGTCTTCCTTCTATATGATTGCTTTTCAGTCACAGATTAGTTGGTAATTTTAAATGATATGGATTAGAAAAGTTTAATCAGGAGAGCACTAGTCATCCATTAATTGGTCACTCTTGACAATTCAATTTTTCAGGTGTAAGGTACATTTGAGATTAATAACATATCTGCTCCATGGAAATATTTGTGTGTTTAATTATTTAAGTTTTGAAATAAACTTGTGCATTCATTTCCTGCTGTTATCACTGTGCCAGTATAAGGGTAACGTGATGGGTCAATTTGCATTGATGCTTCTATTTCCTTTTGGTCAATGATACCCAGAGGCAGAGTAACAAGCCCTGTTTGTTAAGCTAAAAATTTAAAAGGAGGTCAGGAACATGGTGGTATGAGGGATGCTCCTTGATATCTCCCCTTGAAGTGACAACCAATTGAACGGCTATAATTCAACAAAGGATTCCCTATGCAACACACAAGCATGTCTGCGAGATCTGCATATTGAAACATCTGAAGGTCGGTGAATCAGGGCAGAGGAGGGAAGAGAGAAGTTCAGAGGCAGGGGCTTCTGGATGCAGCCTGAAGCTCAGTGTGGTCCCAGGATAGGAAAGGGGACAACTGAGATTGCAGGTGCACTCTCTGTGTCCCCAGCAATTCTGCCTGAGGGCTCAGCATATAACATGGCTGAACCCAGTGATCAGGACAGAGACCACAGGGCAAAGACCAAATACAGAAGAGTGACAACTGTGGTCTAAAAGCCTCACTGCCAGGCAGAAAACAAAGCCATGGAGCCTGGCAGCTTCCCTAACACCCTCCCAGGATTAGCAGCAGGCCCCAGAAAAAACAAACACAAACAAATGAAAAAAACCAAAAAACAATGGCAGTGTCGGATTAAAGAGCAGAATGTCTACAGACCTGAGAACTGGAGAGACAGTTCCTGAGTGACAGATACACAATGCAACTAATTCCAGTCACAAGGGAGGAGCTATAGAGACAAGGCAGGTGTGGTCTGGCAGTTGCCATTACTCAGAAGAGAACAGAGTCACAAAAATACTAGCTGCCTCTCCCAGCTCACCCCACTACACCCCCACCTTTCATGGCTGATTGCAACGGGGGCACCCAGGGCTGCTGAGGTGCACAGCTCTGTAGCTGGCAGCAGGGACAGCACTGGGATTTGAGAGGTTCAGACGCCCATAATCCACCACATTCTCTCATGGGGGTGGTGACCTGAGACTGAAGCCACCTGGTCACAGGAAAGAAACCCACCTCCCCAGGAAATCTCCTACTGCATGAGAAGCCAGAACAGGGCAAGAGAAAATAAGACACTCCAGTGCAAGAGAGAAAATAAAATGCTCCAGTGCCACCTACTAGGAAGCAAAAGAAAGACCTCCTCATATCAACCGACTGCAGAATCCACTTCCATAGATACCAAGGAAGAAAAATAACCCATTAATTTACATGAATAACCAAGGTTACAAGGCAGCTCAGAAAGAAAATTAAAAATCTCCAGAAAACAAACTTAAAGACATGAAATTATGTGACTTAAATGACAGAGAATTCACGATTGCAGTTCTGAAAAAACTTAATGAGATGCAAGAAAACTCTGATAGGAAGTTTAATGAACTCAGAAATTAAACGAATGAACACAATGAATATTTTAACAAAGAGATTGAAATTTAAAAAAAAAGAACCAAATTTTCTGTACGTGAATAACTCAATAAAAGAGATGAAGAATAAAATAGCAAGCTTAGGAAATGGAGATGACCAGATGGAGGAAAGAATTAGTGATATCGAAGATAGAAGTATGGAAATGATGTAGACGGAAGGAGAGAGAGACCTGAGAGTTAAAAGAAATGAAAGAACTCTACTGGAACTTTCTGACTCCATCACAAAGAACAGTGTAAGAATAATGGGTACACCAGAAGGAGAAGGGCACAGAGAGTCTATTCAAATAAATGGTTGATGAGAATTTCCCAAACTTATAGAAAGAACTGGATCCTTGAATCCAAGAAGCAAAGAGAACACATAATTACCTCGATCCTAACAGGCCTTCTCCAAGGCACATTTTTTTGAAGCTGTCAAAAATTAATGACACAGAAAGAATTCTCAAAGCAGCCAGGGAAAAGAAGACGGTAACTTACAAAGGAAAGCCCATTAGATTATCATCAGAATTTTCAGCAGAAGCTCTACAAGCCATGAAGGAGTGGAATAAAATATTCAAACTATTAAAAGAGATAAATTACTAGCCGAGAATAATATGAGGTCAGACAATTAAGTTTGTGAACTCATCTTAGAAAAAGTGCTACATACCTTATTGCTGAATATCACTACAGTCACCTTCGAAGTACCCCCGTGGGAAGCCATGAACCAATGCCAGCACCTAGTCCACCCTTCAAAGCAATTTTGGAACTCTTTTTCTGGAATGGCCATCAGAGCTGTCCTCATATTACACTTGATGTCGTGAATGTCATCAAAATGTCTTCCTTTCAATATTTCCTTTATCTTTGGGTAAAGAAAGAAGTCACTGGGGGCCAGATCAGGTGAGTAGGGAGGATGTTCCAATACAGTTATTTGTTTACTGGCTAAAACCCCCCTCACAGACAGTGCCGTGTGAGCTGGTGCACTGTCATGATGCAAGAACCATGAATTGTTGGGGAAAAGTTAAGGTCATTTTCCTCTAATTTTCTCATGCAGTCTTGTCAGCACTTCCAAATAGTAAACTTGGTTAACCATTTATCCAGTTGGTACAAATTCATAATGATTAATCCCTCTGATATCAAAAAAGGTTAGCAACATTATTGCAACAAGTTCACGAACTTAATTGTCAGACCTCGTATATCTTGCAAAGTTATCCTTTAGATATGAAGAAGGAATAAAGACCTTTTCAGACATACAGAAGCTGAGGAAATTTTCCACCACAGGCTTGCATTACAGGAAATACTGAAGAAGGCTATACGAACTGAAAGAAAAAGACAAGGATACAAAACTGTGATTAAGATTACTAAACAGACAGAAGCAGGAAATAGGAACTCCTACACAGAATGGGGCACTATACACTTAAACATAACATAAAGGGTAAAGAAGATAAAAACATAGAAAAAGAAAAAGAGAAGAAGACATTTTGCAACTCAGAAATCAACTCATAGCATAAATGGGGATAATTTGTGACAACAAAAACATAAAAGGGGATGGAGTAAAGGTCTGAATTTGCAAAGGGGAATGGAGATAAGATGGATGTTGAAGAAAAAGGACTACTGTATATATGAAACATTCTTTTACACACTGAATGGTAACCACTCAAAAAAAAAAAAAAATTCAGAATGGAGACACATAACATAAAAAATGAGTAAACAGAGAAAAAAAATCATAGAATACCTCCAAACTAAAATAACAGGCAGAAACACAAAGGCAAAGAAACAATGGAGACACCAAACTACCAGAAAACAAAAGATAAAATGGCTATAGGAAATCCTCATGTATCAATAATCACTCTAAATGTAAGTGGAATGAACTCACCAACAAAAAGTCAGAGAGTAGCAGACTGGATCAAAAATAAAAACCTAATCATATGCTGCCTCCAACAGATTCATCTCAGCTACAAGGACAAATATAGGCTCAAAGTAAAGGGGTAGAAAATGATGCTCCAAGAAAATGGCATCCAGAGAAAAGCAGCTGTATCCATGCTTACATCTGATGAAACAGACTTTAGGATACAAAAGCTAGCAAGAGACAAAGATGAACATTTTATAATGATAAAGGGGAAAATACAACAAGAAGACATAACTCATCAATATGTAGGCCCCCAATCAGGGAGCATCACAGTATATAAAGCAACTACTAACAGAACTCAAGGGAGAAACTGACAAAAACAAAATTATAGTAGGGGATCTAAAAACACCATCAACAGCTATGGATAGATAATCCAAACAGAAAATCAATATGGGAATATCAGCCTTAAATGACACATTAGACCAAATGGACACAGCTAACATTTACAGAGCATTTCATCTTAGAACACCAGACTATATATTTTTTATAGTGCACGTAGAACATTCTCAAGGATAGACCATATATTGGGACACAAAACTGGCCTCAGCAAATTAAATAAGATTGCTTTATATAAAGCATATTCTCTGACCACAGTACTTTAAAGTTGAATATCAACTGCAAAAAGGTAGCAGAAAAAAACACAAATACATGGAGATTAGTCAACATGATATTAAATAACAACTGAATCAAAAAAGAAATGGGAGGAGAGATCAAAATATATTTAGAAACAGTGAGAATGAAAATACATTGTATCAAAATTATTGGGATGAGGCGAAAGTGGTATTAAGAGGGAAATTTATGTCATTACAGGCCTATCTCAATAAACAACAAAAATCTCAAATAAACAACCTAACATTACACCTTAAAGAACTAGAAAAGATAACAAATGAAACCCAAAGTCAGCAGAAGGGAGGAAATAATAAAAATTAAGGCAGAACTGAATGAAATATAAAACAAAAAGACCATAGGAAAAATAAATGCAACAAAGAGCTGGTTCTTTGAAAAGATTAATAAAATTGACAAACCCTTGGCTAGACTCACTAAGGAAAAAAGACAAAAGACACAAATAAACAAAATCAGAAATGAAAGAGGAGATGTAATGATGGAAACTACAGAAATACAAAGGATCATACAAGAATAATATGAAGGACTATATAACACCAAATTCAATAACCTAAAAGAAATGGACAAGTTCTTAGAAACATATAACCTTTCTAGACTGAATCATGAAGACTTGGAAAATCTAAATGGACCCATTAACAGTAAAGAAATTGAATCAGTCATCCAAAACCATCCCAAAAGCAAAAGTCCAGGACCAGATGACTTCACCAGTGAATTCTACCAAACCTTCAAAGATGATTTAATATCTGTCCTCCTTAATCTCTTCCAAAAACTTGAAGAAGAAGCAATACATCCTAACTCATTTTATGAAGCTGACATTACCCTGGTATCCAAAACCTGGTAAGGATAATACAAAAAAGAAACCTATAGACCAATATCTCTGATGAACACGCAAAAATCCTAAACAAAATTCTAGCAAATCAAATACAACAATGCATTAGAAAGATTATACATCACAATCAAGTAAGGTTCATCCCTGGGGCACAAGGATGGTTCAACATACAGAAATTGATCAGTGTGATACGTCACATAAACAAAATAAAAGATAAAAGACGTGATTATAGCAATAGATGCAGAAAAAGCATCTGACAAGATACAACATCCATTTATGATTAAAATACTTAACAAAATGGGTATAGAAAGAAAGTACCTCAGCATAATAAAGACCATATACGACATACCCTCAACTAATATCATACTTAATGATGAAAAACTAAAAGCTTTTCCTCTAAAATCAGGAACAAGACAGGGTTGGCCCCTGTCACCACCATTAGTCAACATAGTATTGGAAGTCCTAGCCAGAGCAAGCAGGCAAGAAAAAGAAATAAAAGGAATCCAAATTGCGAATGAAGACGTTAAACTGTCACTTTTTTGCAAGTGACATGATTCTTTATATAGAAACCCTAAATACTCCGCCAAAAAAACTATTAGAAACAATAAACAAATACAGTAAAGTTGCAGGAAACAAAATCAATGCACAAAAATCCATTGATTTCCTATATACCAAAAGTGAAATTTCAGGAAAAGAAATGAAATAAACAATTCTTTTTGCAACAAAAAGAATAAAATACCTAGGAATAAACTTAACAAAGGATATGAAGGATCTGTACACTGAAACTATAAGACATTACTAAAAGAAATTGAAGAAGACAAAGAGAAATTTAAAGATATTCAGTATTTATGGATTGGAAGAATCAACATAGTTAAAATGGACATATTGTCCAAAATACAAATTTTTTAAAAAAATTTTTATTGGGGAGTATTGGGGAAGAGTGTGCTTTTCCAGGACCCATCAGCTCCATGTCAAGTCATTGTTTTCAATCTAGTTGTGGGGGAGTGGGGTGCAGCTCACTGGCCCATGTGGGAATCAAACTGGCGACCTTGGTGTTATGAGCACCGTGTTCCAATCACTGAGAAAACCAGCCACCCCATAATATACAAATTTTAATGCAACACCCATCAAAATCCCAATGGCATTTTTTCAAGAAATAGAACAAAAAATCATCAGATTTGTATGGAATCACAAGACACCGAATAGCCAAAGCAATGTTGTGACAGCAGAACAAGGCTGGTGGTATCACATGCTCTGATTTCAATCTGTACTACAAGGTGACAATAAAAACAGCATGGATTGGCAGAAAAACAGAAACACAGACCAATGGAATAGAATTGAGAACCCAGAAATAAACTCATATATGTATCGGCAGATAATTTTTGACAAAGGAGCCAAAAATATACAATGGACAAAAGACAGCCTCTTTAATAAATGGTGCTAGGAAAATTGGAAAGCCATGTGCAAAAGAATGAAACTAGACTGTTATGTGTCACCATATACTAAAATTTACTCAAAATGGATCGAGGACCTAAACATAAGACCTGAAACAATAAATTGCACAGAAGAAAGCATAGACACTAAACTTATAGAACTTGGATTCAGAGAGGATTTTATGAATTTGACCTCAAAAGCAAGAGAAGTAAAAGCAAAAATAAATAAATGAGACTATATCATACTAAAAAGCTCCTGCATAGCCAATGAAACCATTAAAATAACAAAGAGGCAACCAACTGAATGGGAGAAGATATTTGCAAACAAAACCTCTGATAAGGGGCTAATATCCAAAATATATAAAGAACTCGTACAACTCAACAATAACAAAAAGCAAACAATCCAATTAAAAAATGGGCAGAGGACCTGAACAGACATGTCTCCCAAGAAGACATACAAACGGCTAACAGATATATGAAGAAAAAAAAAAAAGCTCGACTTCACTAGCTATTAGGGAAATGCAAATCAAATCCACAACGAGATACCAACTCACATCTGTGAGAATGGCTATCATCATCAAGACAAATAATAGCAAGTGCTGAAGAGGCTGTGGAGTAAAAGGAACCCTCATGCACTGTTGGTGGGAATGTAATTGGTACAGCCACTATAGAAAACAGTATGGAGGTTGCTAAAAAAAAAATTAAGAATAGAATTACCACATGACCTAGCAATCCCTCTTCTGGATATCTACCCAAAAAATCTGAAAACATTTATCCATAAAGATATATGTACCCTTATGTTCGTTGTAGCATTATTCACGGTGGCCGAGACATGGAAACAACTAGTGTCCTTTAATAAATGACTGGATAAAGAAGATGTACATATACACAATTGAATATTACTCAGCCGTAAGAAAAGATGAAATACTGCCATTTGTGACAACATGGATGGATCTTGAGATTATCGTGCTAATCAAATTAAGTCAGAAAAAGTTGAGAACCATATGACTTCACTCACATGTGGGATATAAAACTGAAAGCAACAAAGGAATAAGACAAAGAAACAAAAACTCATAGACACAGACAACAGTTTAGTGGTTACCAGAGGGTAAGGGTGGAGGATAGGTGATAGAAGAGGGTAAAGGGGGTCAAATATACGGTGATAGAGAGAGAACTGACTTTGGGTGGTGAACATACAATACAATATATAGATGATGTATTATAGAATTGTACACTTAAAACTTATATAATTTTACTAAACAATGCCACCCCAATAAATAAATAAATAAATAAATGAATAAATGAATGAATAAATAAAATTAAAAGGAAGCTAGGTCATGAATTTGAATCTATATTGAAGAACTTCATAATTTTGGATAATTCAGAAAGACCTCAACTTCCTCAATATTTACTTTTTTGCTAAGCGACAGGCTGGAAGAGGAATTAATGAGAAATTTTATCTGACATGTCCCATAATGTCTACTTTAAATTAGATGACACTTAAATTCAGAATACGTTTTCCAGTTGTTGTTTTTATTATTATTCACTGTGAAAATCATAAAACATAACATTCTTGGATTATAGATGTGAATAGTTTAGTTCAACTTTTTAATAAAAATGCTTGAGCATCTGCTAAGCATCCAGCAGTCTTTATGTACTATGGATAGAGCTTGCTATATAGAGAGAATGATTAATTAGTTATGGTTTCTCTTCTAGAGAGACTTGTGATCTAGGGGACAGGACCTTAGAGATGTTTGTATTCCATAGTATAGATGAGGAAATAACTCGATTCCCTTACTGAAATATAACTCAGCAAGAGTGGGTGTCCCCCATTCTTGTCTGTCAATGAGAGAAGAGGTGTTAGGGCATGTGGAGACTGACTGCATCACCAGCCTGGCCACAGAATAAATGACCCATTAAGGATTAGAGAACATCTAAATGGCCATTCATTTTTATCTAATATTTCAACATAATTTCTGGAGGGAAGGGACAATGTAGTAAAGCGAGAGTGGATTGAAGAATCAGAAAGATATTAGTTCAAATCCTTGCTCTGTACTGTAAAAGTATTTTACGCTTGGGGAAAATGATTAAAGTTTCTGAACCTCAATTTTCTCATCTGTAAAATGGAAATAATGCAAAGAGGATGAAATGAAATAAGCTAAAATCAAACTCTCATTTCCTTATTCCTAGTAGGTGTTCAAGGAGAGTAGCTAGGATAGAGGGCTAAGAGAGGACTGATGTCTGGGTAAGGAGTGTTTAAGAGAACCATATTCCTGAATGAAAGAAAGGGAAAAACGACCATCAGTCTACCTGTTTGGAAGATCATGTGGTCCAAAATCAGAGATAAGACAGAAACACATGGATTTCCAGAACCGTTGTCATTTCCCGGTATTATTTCCATCACTTCCTTTTCATATTCTTCTACATCTCTTTTCTCAGAGAGAACAGCAATGAAAATGTGTTGAATAATTACATTTATACTTCAGAACAAAGAAGGAGGATGGGTTGGTGGAGAAGAAAGGCTAAAGGGGACACTGAATGTACAATAAAGGTAAAGGTAACCACTGTGAGAGAAATGAATGTGGCCTGAAGACTTGAGGCACAAGGAAGGAAGTGAGTTGAGTGAGACCAAGATGTGACTCCAGTGGCTTGAGAGGAAGTCCCTGTTTTTCAAGCACTGACCTGTTGGGGACCCTGTGGTGGCAGGATTAGAGAGGTAAAAGCTGGACACTTTTCTTAGGGTCCTGCCCCACTAGAGAGGCTTCCACTCCTGCATTCCTGAAGAAGCTGAAGGGAAGTTGATTCTCATTCCAAAAGTGAAATTTTCATAATTATGTAAAACCACATGGAGCAGCCAGAGTAGAAGGAAGTACAGAAGTGAAAGAAACCACCCAGCCTGAAGCTGCCTGAAAGGCCCTAGTGTCAGCGTAGATACAAGCGTTTTCATCCCAATGAATGGAATGCTAATCACTATGCATTAGTATAAACACAAGAACTCTGATAAGGTTAATAAACTGCCTTTTTCAGTTTTCATAATATGTGTATAACATTTATAATTTTTACTAATTGCCTTAGTGTCCAGAGATATATGCACGTCTCTAACAGAAGCAACCCTCGGTATGCTAAATGGATTAAGATGATTGCCTTATTTGGATTAGTAAGTGATCCAGATGAAAGAGAGTAGCAGACCAAATTACAAATTGTTAATTGGTCCATTAGCAATTTGGGAGAGAAAAAATGCTTACACTTTAAACTGTTTTCTATTTGACTGTAGAAGGAAATTTAATTTCTCTAAAATGGAAAAAATACCATTCAAAGTAATATGCTTTAAGTAGAAAAATTAGGAATAGCTTCCCATGTTTTTGTTTGTTTGTTTATTTTCTTTTTAAAGGTAGATATGTTTCTTGTCTCAAGCTTCTAATCAGATATGGATATACATATATCAGTTGTTATATTAATTCATATATCCATCCATCTTTAAATCCAGCACACTCTTCTCCCTATCCTTCTCATGTTCCCAGCTGAACCAGAAGAAACACACCTGTCACACATTAGTAGAAGGAAAGGAAAAACTGTATGCAGTAGTTAAGTTTCTGGTCCTGGAGATCCAAAGACGGGATTGCAGTTCTGCACCTATTGCTCACTTGCTGTATGATCTTACAGAAGTTATTGAATCTCTCTAAGCCACTTATTCACAGGCAAAATTAAATAAAAAAAATAGTGCTGTTATGAGGAGTATGTGAGATAATGCTTGCAAAACACGCTACACATTATATGGTGCTTGGTAAGCACTCATATCTCTTTTGTTTCATTATTTATAATTTTGATAATGATAATTATAACAATAGTGAAGAGGTTATTGGTAAAAATCCAACAATAAGAAAACAAACAACCCAATTTAAAAATAGGCCAAAGACTTTAACAGACACCTCACCAAAGAAGATATACAGACAGCAAATAATGATATGGAAAGATGTTCCACATCATATGTCATCAGGGAAATGCAAATTAAAACAACAATGACATGCCACTATACACCTATTAGAATGACCAAAATCTGGAACACCGACAACACCAAATGCTGACGAGGATGTAGAGCAAGAGGAACTTTCATTCACTTCTGGTAGGAATGCAAAGTGGTGCAGCCACATTGAAAGACAGTTTGGTAATGTCTTATAAAACTAACCATACACTTACCATATGATCCAGCAATTGCGCTCATTGATACTCACCTAAATGAGCTGAAAACTTATGTCCACACAAAAGTTTTTAGCAGCTTTATTCATAATAGCCCAACTTAGAAGCAACCAAGATGTCTTCAGTAGGTGAATGGATAAACAACCTTGGCACATCCACACAATGGAATATTATTCGGTGACAAAAGAAATGAGCTATCGTGCCATGAAAAGACATGGTGGAAACTTAGATGCATATTGCTAAGGGACAGAAGCCAATCTGAAAGCTACATACTGTATGATTCCAAGTATATGACATTCTGGAAAAGACTAAACTATGGAGACATTAAAAAGATCAGTGCAGGGTGGCCAGTTAGCTCAGTTGGTTAGAGCGTGGTGCTGGTATCACCAAGGTTGCTGGTTCGATCCCTGCATGGGCCACTGTGAGCTGCACCCTCCTTAAAAAAAAAAAAAAAAAAAAAAAAGCTTGAGAAAGATCAGTGGCTTGGGGGGAGAGAGGGTAAATAGGTGGAGCACAGGGGATTTTTAGGGCAATGAAACTATTCTATATGATACTATAATGGTAGATAAATGTCATTATACATATGTGGAAGCCCACAGAATATACAACACAAAAAGTGAAACTTAAAATGAACTATGCACTTTAGTCAACAACAACAGCAGCAGCAATAATAATAATAATCATAATAATAAAATATCAACATTGTCTCATCGCTTCTAACAACTGTACCCCACTAATGCAAGATGTTAATGAAAGTAGGAACTGTGTGCATGAGGACAGATATGAGGGAGCATATCGGAACTCTCTAGTTCCACTCAATTCAATTTTTCTATAATCCTAAAATGCTCTAAAATATCAAGTTATTAATTAAGAAAACACTGGGGACAAAAACAAACTTAAGATTATAAAAGCCACTGGAATGCAAAGTAACAAGAATCAGACTAGTAGCAGACATCTCAAACGCAATGGCATAATGTTTTCAAAATTGAGGAAATATGATTTCAAATGTAGAAATATATACCTGGCCAAACTGTCACCTAAATATGGGTAGACTAAAATCGTTTTTAAATGCAAAGGAAAAAAATAAGATTATTGGTGCTATGACCAAAGAGTGTAAAGTATGTACTCGTACTGAGGCCGAAAAGAGAAAGCATTGCTACTATGGGAGAGATTGGAAAATGCTTGACAGAATAGCCTTTTTTTTTAAATTAAATTTATTGGGGTGACAATTGTTAGTAAGTAATCCCTTTTCTGGGTATCTACCCAAAAAATCTGAAAACATTTAGAGATAAAGACACGTGTGCTCCAATGTTCATTGCAGCTTTGTTTACGGTGGCCAAGACATGGAAACAACCAAAATGTCCTTCGATAGATGAATGGATAAAGAAGTTGTGGTATATATACACAATGGAATACAGAATAGCCTTTGAATCTTAGAAATGAGTAAGCGAATGACAAATGGGTAAGTGTGGGAAATATTTACTGGTCATATCCCCTCGATCTCCTATAGTCACAGTGATAGATGCAGCTTTATTTGACATATGTGGGATGTTTGATGTCAAAGGAGAATGATTTTCCCAGGGAAACCATATAGCTTAAGAAGAGCCTAAGGACAAACTTTATGGATTGCTCAGGAAACATCATTACACAATGGCCAGGAAGAAGACGAGACGCTTGAAAAATTTATGAAAAAGGAAATAAGACAATCAACTGAGAATGGTATAAATAAAAAGGCAATTTCAAGAAAAAGAGAATGGTCTAACATCAAATTCCACAGAGAGGTCAAACAAGGCCAGAACTGGACACATTTCACTGGATTTGGATATTCAGTGCTCTTCGAAGGAGTATTTTCAGTGGTACCATTGAGACAGAAGCCTGCTGATAGTTGAAAGGTGACTAGAAAGTGAGATAATTTTTGAAGTTTTAGGCATTGGGGAGTGAGTAAAGCATAAACACTGAAATGGATTACTGAGAGACACGGAGGCTCTTGATGAGGATGGAGAATAAACAGAAATTCACAGAGTGTATGGTTTTCCCTAGTGGGTTACAGACATCCAGGAAGATAACCAGGGAAGGAAAGATAGTTTTGATGCAAGGAGGATGATTGTAAGGGCAAAAATCTTAGACAAACAAAGGGATAAAACCATTGAAGATGTTGGTAAGAATATGTTTAGTGTGTTGAATCATAATGTTTATACTGGATAAGGAAAAACATGAATCCTTTACTTGACCATGTCTCTAAAATGGAGATAATTTAAAAGACATGGGTTTCCAAAGAGTATCCACAGCAGGAGTGTTGAGAATGAGTGATATGAAAACTGGATGGGCAGGTTGTTATAAGAGCACGTATCTGATGCTGTGGAAAGAGAACTGGGCTTAAAAATCAACCTAACCTCTGACATATGATTCTCCCACTTTCTAGTTGGTGGACCTTTGATGAATCACTCATTACCTGTGATCTCAGTTGAATGGTAAAATGGAAAAAATGTACTTATCTATGGCATTCATTTTGTATCAGACTCAAGACAAGTAACAGGTATGATGATGTTTACATATATATATATATATATACACACACACATATACATACCTGTTACTTGTCTTATATATATATATGGTGTATGTATATGTAAGATGTACTATAAGGCCTGTGGGATATGTCCATATAACTCAGAAACATTCAAATCAATGGTTTTCAGTCCTGACTGCTTATCATAGTTTTCTACAGAGCTTTAAAAAAACATGCCTGGCTCTTGGTTCTCAAATGAGATTCAGGAGGGGATTTGTATTGAAAAGAAAATCTCAGGTAATTCTCAAGTGTGATTCTAACAATAAGAACCCTAAACTCTTGAAATTGAACAGGGGAAAGCAAATTCCTGAATATGTGAGTGGTGATTTTTCTGAAATAGCAGACACCTCTACTTTGATTGTCTTTGACTAGAACAAATATTATGAGAAATACTAGATATATTTTTCCCTCAAGTAATATTCACATGTATTATCTTATTCTGTTTACAATTTTATGAGGTACTTTGGCTTATCTCCCATTTAACATGGGAAGATACATTCCCATTTAAAATATTTTTATATGATAAATAAGTGACAAGAATATTACAATCTTTGGAAAGATTGACAGAAAAGTCATAAAATGAAGATCAAGCACTTGGAAATATTTTGTATAGAATTTAATGGCAGATGGAATGGGAAGTAAAATACAGCTTTTTGAAATTTTGCACTTTATAATTTTTATCATGTATTTTAAAATCATTTTCAAATACATATACATTATTTCATTTTGTACACAAAATAACCCTTCCCTTCAAAGGTGAAGATGTTTATTTTTGTTATCACCCCTAATTTACAAGTGCTGAAACCAAGACTCATGAAGTGACTTACTCTAGGTCACACACCTAGTAAGTGGCCAAACTGAAATTCAAAAGCAGATGATCTTACCTAAAATGTCACACTATTGAAAAATCTCCTGAAACTGGTTGACAAAGGCAAAATATGAGCCAGGTCCAGTGTGGCTGAGTTAAAATGATGAGTTTGGTAACATCAGGGAAAGTGTCAGAATAGGTAATTCCGAGGGTCTTTCTCTCCACAGAAACCATGAAATTTGAGCAAAAATTCATAATCAATTTTGTTAGAACTCTGGAAAACAGTCAAAGTTTTACAGAAAACAAGGAAACACTGATTGTTTTTTAATAAGGCAACACAAAAATTGTAGGAAATCTTTGTGGCAGCTTCACCTGCTCTCCCCTGCCATTCCTAGCAGTGGTCTTGAAGATAAAAGTTCTCAGTTCTGGTTTTGAAGGGAGAAGAGCTGGCTTTATTCTCAAAAAAGTTTGTTTGTTTTATCCTATTTGGGGCCTATCTGAAGAACTGATGCAAGGCACTTGCATTTGTTTTACATAATTCAGAACTTTTCAGGCTAGAGCAGCAACTATGCAGAGGGCATTTTTAGGAAAAACATTTTAAGGTAAATGAACAATTAACTGCCACATGTGGGTAAAGATTACAGTTGACACAAACAATAGACATATTGAAAGCCTGGGAGAAAAGCTAGGAAAAGAGTTTCATTTGGAAATTTGGGAAATGGAACTCACTCATGTATATCAGGGAATTTGGAAAGTCACATGCAGGTCCAAGACAGTGTGCTAGCTCAGAAAATACCTAAGAAGACCTAAACTTTCATCTCTGGCTGATCTCTAGGCTCAGCACCAGCAGAAAGTGGACGGTAAGGCAGAGTTCAAAATAGCCTGACTAAGCATTAAAGGAGTGTCCGAACAGAGAGTCAGTCTGCAAAAACTAGGAGAGTTTTTTTCTTCCTTTCCTTTCCTTTCCTTTCCTTTCCTTTCCTTTCCTTTCCTTTCCTTTCCTTTCCTTTCCTTTCCTTTCCTTTCCTTTCCTTTCCTCTTCCTTCCTTCCTTTCCTTCCCTTCCCTTCCCTTCCCTTCCCTTCCCTTCCCTTCCTTTCCCTACCCTACCCTTCCTTTCCCTTCTTCTTCTTCTTCTTCTTCTTCTTCTTCTTCTTCTTCTTCTTCTTCTTCTTCTTCTTCTTCTTCTTCTTCTTCTTCTTCTTCTTCTTCTTCTCTCTCTCTCTCTCTCTCTCTCTCTCTCTCTCTCTCTCTCTCTCTCTCCCTTCTTTTCAGGTGGTCAAGTTAAAAATGTTAGCTGACCACAAGCTAAAGAAACAGACTTCGGATGTCACAAATGACAAAAAATACAGACATTACAAAAGTAATTTAGAAAGGTCACTAGATAGACAAACAACTATATTCAAAGCAAGCAAGCAGCAACAACAACAAAACCCTGAGGAAGGAGGAAGAACCAGATTTCCGGAGTTACCACATTATAATATTCAAGATGTTCAATTTTCAAATAATAATAATAATCATGCAAATAACCCATTCCCTTCCATGGCCCAGCAATATTCCATTGCATATATGTACTACCTCCTCTTTATCCATTCACTCATTGATGGACACCCAGGCTGACTCTACATCTTGGACATTGTAAACAATGCTGCAATGAACGTATGGATGAGCACATCCCCTCAAAGTAGTATTTTGGGTTTTTTTCAGATAATTACCCAGAAATGGGATTACTGGGCCTATTGTCACTTGTTATAGCCTTTGTTATAAAGTCTATTTTGTCTGGTATAAGTATTGCTACCACAGTTTTTTTTTAAAAATTTTCATTTTCATGGAATATGTTTTCCCATCTCTTTACTTTCAGTCTGTGTGTGTCTTTTGATCTGAAGTGAGTTTCTTGTAGGCAGCATATGTAAGCATCTTGTTTTCTTATCCATTCAACCACCCTATGTCTTTTGATTGGAGCATTAAATCCATTTATATTTAAAGTTAATTGTTGATAGATACGTAGTTATTGCTATTTTATTATTCATATTTTTGGTCTCTCTCTCTCTCTCTGTTTCATAAATCCCTGTAATACTGGTTTGGTGGTGAGGAACTTCTTTAGCTTTTTCTTGCTTGGGAAGCTCTTCCTCTGTCCTTTGATTATAAATGATAGCTTTGCTGGATAGAGTAATCTCAATTGTAGGTCCTTGCTTTTCATCACTTTGAATATTTCCTGCCAATCCCTCTGGCCTGCAAAGTTTGTTGAGAAATCAGCTGACAATCTTATGGGAGCTCCCTTTTAGATAACTAACTGCTTTTGTCTTGCTGCTTTTAAGATTCAATCTTTGTCTTTAACCTTTGGCATTTTAACTATGATGTGTCTTGGTGTGGGACTCTGGGTTCATCTTGTTTGGGACTCTTTGTGCTTTCTGGGCTTTTATATCTATTTCCTTTGCCAGGTTAGGGAAATTTTCAGTCATTATTTCTTCAAATAAGTTTTCAATTCCTTGCTCTCTCTCTTTTCCTTCTGGTACCCCTATGGTCCAAATGTTGGTAAGCTTGATGTTGTCCCAGAGGCCCCATAAACTATCCTCATTTTTTTGGATTCTGTTTTCTTTTTGCTGTTCTGATTGGGTGTTTTCTACTACCTTATCTTATAAATCACTGCTTCGATCCTCTGCTCCATCTAATCTACTGTTGATTCTCTCTAATGTATCCTTCATTTCAGTTGTTGTATTCTTTATTCTGACTGGTTCATTTTATGTTTTTTGTCTCCATTTTTATGTTTCCTATCTCTTTGTTGATGTTCTCCCTGAGATCATTGAGCATCCTTATAACCAGTGTTTTGAACACTGAATCTGGCAGTTTCCTTGTATCCAGTTTACTTAGTTCTTTTTCTGGAACTTTGTTCTTTTCTTTCATTTGGGAAATATTTCTTTGTCTCCCCATTTTGGCTGCCTCCCTGTGTTTGTTTCTTTTCTTTTTTGAATTACAATTTATTGGGGTAAAGTTGCATAAATTTGAGGTGTACAATTCTATATTATATCATCTATAAATCACATTGTGTGTTCACCACCCAGAGTCAGTTCTCCTTCCATCACCATATATTTGATCCCCTTTACCCTCTTCTACCACTTCCTTCCCCCCTTACCCTCTGGTAACCAATAAACTATTGTCTGTGTCTATGAGTTTTTGTTTCTCATTTGCTTGTCTCGTTCTTTTGTTGTTTTTGGTTTATATACCACATATCAGTGAAATCATATGGTTCTCTACTTTTTCTGTCTGACTTATTTCGCAAAATAGGCCTGTGTTTGTTTCTATGTAGGGTTGCTATGCTTCCTGGTTTTATGGAGTGGCCTTATGTAGTAGGTGTTCTGTGGGGCTTAGTGGCTAGTCACAAGAACTGGGTGCTCCAGCTGTGTCCCTTGTATGGGTTTTGTGTGCCCTCCTGTTTCATTTGAGACTTGATTGCTCTTTGCAAGTCAATGGGAGGGAGTGATCATCAGGTTGATTGGATGTGAGGACTGGTGGTGACTACAGTGGAGGAGCTGTTGTGCAGGGGCTGACCCTACAGAGCACTATTTACTTTAGCAGGGCTCTGGCACGTGCCCAGTCTGCTGTTTGGATGTGTCATCTTTAGAGGTGTCCAGGTGATGCTCTGGCTGATTCCAAAGCTGGCCACTAGGCCTGCCAGCCTTGGGGCTTCCTGGGAGGAAACCCACTACAGGGCAGTTCAGCTGCAGTCTTTGCCCTGCCCAAGGGCCCCTGGCATGAGCATCAAAGCAACCCAGAGATGGCCGCCACCCATGCTGTGCTTGGAGGTGCCTTGGAAGATTAAGCCATGAACAAGGCCAGCTGTCACTAGTGCTCAGCTAGAGGTATGGGAAACCCCAAACCCAGGTGCTGCTTGTTTGGGTTTTTTAACCTTTGAGAGATTTTAGGAAAGTCTGTAGCATGAACCAAGGCAAGCCATTTGTATGGAAAAGCCACTGGAAGTGGCCTGGGTGTGTCCGAAAGTCGGGTGGGGCATGGTTTCTGGGAATCACTAGGTGGGACAAACAAAAGGTGATAGAGAGTTTGATGGAGACTCAGATATGGTATCTGCATGTATCTGTACACAGGGAGGGGTAGTGCTGAACAAAGAAACAATGTCTTCTGCCAGCTCCTTGGTCTGGGAGAAAGCTGCCCCTCAAGCCCTCACCTTGCAGCTAGACAATTCACTTTCTTCTTGTATGTCCCTGGTTTCTTTCAAGCTGCTGTCCCAGTGCTGGAGCTCAGAGCAAGTGAGTCCATCAGTGAATAAGTCCATGCACAGTCCCTTTAAGAGGAGCACCTGGGAGAGCAGCCACCCTCCATCTCACTCAGCGGTAATCTCTGCTGTTTTCACGCTAGAGGTTATGGGGACTTCTCTCCCCAGCACTGAAATCCTGGGCTGCGGAAGGGCTGGGACCCCTCGTTCCCCCAGGGGGGACTCCTGCAGTCAAGATATCCCTCCTGAGTTTTAATGGTCACATGTGGGTGTTGGACCAGCCTGTTCTGCATCTCTGCCCTTCCTGCTAGTCTCAAGGTGGCTTCTTCTATATGTCTGTAGTTGTAGGGCTTCAGTTCAGTTAGACTTCAGGTGATTCTCAATGATGGTTGTTCTGTGGTTTAGTTGTAATTTATGTGGTCCTGAGAGGAGGTGAGCACAGCATTTACCCACTCTGTCATCTAATTGTTTTTCTTTTTAGGTGAACAAACATTTTGGAATTTGATAGGTATTGGCTGCTCAACCTTATGAATGTACTAAATGCCATGAAATTGTACATATTAAAATGATTAATTTTATGTTATATGAATTTTATCTCAACAATGTTTTTAATGCCCCAACATCATAAATAATAAATCCCTGCATTTTTCTGACCTTTGAGGAAATTAACTTAAACTGATCTTAGGGAGAACAACTCCTCTTCCTTGACTGACAGAGGAACAGTGGAAGTAGGCCAAGTGAGTATAATTATTGGTTCTAAACCTCAATTAAGAGGCAACTGGGAAGAATCACTGTAATTTAAAATGACTATCACATTTACCCTTAAAGAAAATTAGCCCAAAATATAGGGCATAAAAGTGAAAATATTTGTAATGTCACTATAAAGCCAAGTTTTCTCTCTGTAGTGGCCCTTATCTGTACTCAATCATACAGTTTTGAAGGAAGGAAGAACCTCATCTAATTCAAGCTTTCATTATTTACTTGCATGTATAGAGCCCAGAGAGGGAATATTACTACAAATCACATGGTAGAACCACAACCTAAGATTATCAGTGAACAACTTACCATTGGTAGTTCTTGATGTATACACATGCCGTATACTGGGTAGCAGCTGGAGATTAGGTGTATAGACACAGGTGGTCCATATCTCCTACCCTTATTTAAATAATCCTCAGGGGAGAGTCATATTCCCTTGATGCACTTATGGGTCATCTTTTGGATAGTAACTCCTTGAAACTTAAAAATCTCTAACTGGATTGGGTAAGAGGAAAAACAAAAGTCTTTCTATACAAGGTTATTTCAATACCTTAAAGATATTGTAAGAAGACATGACTTGTATTCAAGTTAAAATTTCAGTATAGAGCTTATCTTTAGAATTTGAAGAGATGTCACCTGAGAAGAAAATTTATATCATCTAAAATCTGTCTTTTTCAAAGATGGTTCTCTTGCCTAGAAAGTCTTCCCTTCCTCTTCACCTCTTTTTTTCTTTCACTAACAAAACATAGTTAGGTCCTGCTGCATCTCAAAAGCTTTCTGTCAGTAGATCATTTCCTGGTGATTTCTCTTTCCTTAAAAGTCTTCATATGCTTCCTACATAAATAACTTATTGGTCATTTATTATAAAGATCCTTATAATGGAAAGTAACTACATATTTCTCATCACCACCATCTAGAACATGAACATCTACAGGGAACTACCATAATTATCAACTATTTACTATGGTTTGATTTGCATAATTTATCACTTAGTATAGCCAGCCTTGCATGTAAGTAGACTCCAAATGAACTGATGTTGATTTTTAATTAAATTAATTTGTGATAACCTTCTAGTAATATATCTACTATCCACCACCCAGTAGTTGAGGTAGTAAAAAAGCAGAGCCTTCTAGCCTCTTGAGAAAATCCATGATGGTGAGTTGAAAAATTTAAGTGAAGTCCATGATGAATTCACAGGAGAACATGGGTATCCACTGCCCCTACTCCATTTGCCCACATACGGGGGATATTCTGAAGTCTCATGTTTCCTTAATTTTTCCACAGCAGCACTGTAAGAGACATTTATGCTATTGTATCATTGCATTGTATTCAACTTCCTTTTATTATTCTCCACACTACAAATTATATTTACAAAATCATGTTCCTTAGTTCAAAAAACTGAATATTTATAGCATTGATTATTAATAATTTTTCTATCCTCTGCTTTGATTTTAGCTACTATCTGTACACTGCTTGATATATTATAAAGTATTTTTATACTCATTTTTAAAAAATGTATTGGGGTGACAGTTGGTAAAATTACATAGATTTCAGGTGTACAATTCTGTATTACATCATCTATAAATCCCATTGTGTGTTCACCACCCAGAGTCAGTTCTCCTTCCATCACCATATATTTGATCCCTCTTACCCTCATCTCCCACCCCCAACCCCCCTTACCCTCTGGTAACCACTAAACTATTGTTTGTGTCTATGAGTTTTTGTTTCTCATTTGTTTGTCTTGTTCTTTTGTTGTTTATGGTTTATATACCACATATCAGTGAAATCATATGGTTCTCTGCTTTTTCTTTCTGACTTATTTCGCTTAGCATTATACTCTCCAGATCCATCCATGTTGTCACAAATGTTCCTATATCATCTTTTCTTACCTCCGAATAATATTCCGTTGTGTATGTATACCTCAACTTCTTTATCCATTCATCTATTGAAGGACATTTTGGTTGTTTCCATGTCTTGGCCACTGTAAACAAAGCTGCAATGAACATTGGAGCACAGGTGTCTTTATGGATAAATGTTTTCATATTTTTTTCGTAGATACCCAGGAGAGGGATTGCTGGGTCATATGGTAATTCTATTCGTAATTTTTTGAGGAACCTCCACACTGCCTTCCATAAGGGCTGCACCAGTCTGCATTCCCACCAACAGCGTATGAGGGTTCCTTTTTCTCCACAGCCTCTCCAACACTTGTTACTATTTGTCTTGTTGATGATAGCCATTCTGACTGGGGTGAGGTGATATCTCACTGTGGTTTTGATTTGCATTTCTCTGATGATTAGTGATGTTGAGCATTTTCTCATATGTCTATTTGCCATTTGTATGTCCTCTTTGGAGAAATGTCTCTTCAGGTCCTCTGCCCATTTTTCAATTGGGTTGTTTGTTTTTTTGGTGTTGAATTGCATGAGTTCCTTGTATATTCTGGATATTAGCCCCTTATCGGAGGCACTGTTAGCAAAAATCTTCTCCCATTCAGTTGGTAGCCTCTTTATTTTGTCAATGGTTTCTTTTGCTGTGCAGAAGCTTTTAAGTTTCATATAGTCCCATTCGTTTATTTTAGCTTTCACTTCCATTGCCTTTGGAGTCAAGTTCATAAAATGCTCTTTGAACCCAAGGTCCATAAGTTTAGTACCTATGTTTTCTTCTATGCAGTTTATTGTGTCAGGTCTTATGCTTAAGTCTTTGATCCATTTTGAATTAACTTTGGTACATGGTGACAAATAGCAGTCCAGTTTCATTCTTTTGCACGTGGCTATCCAATTCTCCCAGCACCATTTATTGAAGAGGCTGTCTTTGCTCCATTGTATGTTTTTAGCTTCTTTGTCAAAAATTATCTGTCCATATTTATGTGGTTTTATTTCTGGGTTCTCAATTCTATTCCATTGGTCTATGTGTCTGTTTTTCTGCCAATACCATGCTGTTTTGATTATTGTTGCCCTGTAGTACAAGCTAAAGTCAGGGAGTGATACCTCCATTATTGTTCTTTTTTCTTAAGATTGCTTTGGCTATTTGGGATCTTTTGTGGTTCCAAACAAATCTGATGATTTTTTGTTCTATTTCTTTAAACAATGCCATTGGGATTTTGATGGGGATTGCATTAAATCTGTATATTGCTTTGGGTAATATGGCCATTTTAACTATGTTGATTCTTCCAATCCATGAGCATGGAATGTCTTTCCATTTCTTTGTGTCTTCTTCAATTTCTTTTAAAAATGTCTTACAGTTTTCCGCATATAGGTCTTTCACATCCTTGGTTAAGTGTATTCCTAGGTATTTTATTCTTTTTGCTGCAATTGCAAAAGGAATTGTTTTTTGTATTTCTTTTTCTGAGATTTCATTGTTAGTATATAGGAATGCAATGGACTTTTGTACGTTGATTTTGTAGCCAGCAACTTTACTGTATTTGTTGATTGTTTCTAATAGCTTTTTGGTGGAGTCTTTAGGGTTTTCTACATATAGCATCATGTCATCTGCAAAGAGTGACAATTTAACTTCTTCATTCCCAATTTGGATGCCTTTTATTTCTTTCTCTTGACTGATTGCTCTGGCAAGGACTTCCAACACTATGTTGAAAAGCAGAGATGATAGGGGACAGCCCTGTCATGTTCCTGAACGTAGAGCATAGGGCTTCAGTTTTTCTCCATTAATTATGAGATTAGCTGAGTGTTTGTCATCTATGGCCTTTATTATGTTAAGGTATTTTCCTTCTATACCTATTTTATTAAGTGTTTTATTTATTTATTTATTTATTTATTTATTTATTTATTTATTATTAGTTTCAGGTGCACAAGACAAAGTAATACTTAGACATTTATCATTTCTATCCCTCACACTGTGTGAACCTCCCTTCCCCCATCTACTATCCCTCTGACATCGCACAGAGCCATTACATTTCCACTGTCTCTATTCCTAATGCTGTACTCTGATTCTTGTAATATATATATATATATATATATATATATATATATATATATACACATATATATATGTATATACATATATATATATATATATATACAAACTTGTAGTTGACATTCATTATTGTTCAGCTTAAGCTTCAGGTGTACAGTGCAGAGATCAGGCATCTACATCATCCCTGAGGTGGTCTCCCTAATGAGACAAATGTCCATCTTATACCCTACAAAATCTTAACAACATTGTTGATTACATTCCCCAAATTAATTTTCAGAACCCCGTGGCTATCTTGTGGTTACTGACTGTTTTCTAACCCCCTCACCTTCCAACTTATCCCCAACCCTCTCCCATCTAGCAACCCTCAGTTTTTCCTCTATGTCTCCAAAACTGTTTCTGATTAGTTCATTCACTTATTCTTTTCTTTATATTCCACATATAAGTGAGATCATATGGTATTTGTCTTTCTCTGTCTGACTTATTTCACTTAACATAATGTTCTCTAGGTCCATCCATGTTGTTGCAAATGGTAAGATTTCTTTCTTCTTTATGGCTGCGTAATACTCCATTGTATAAATGTACCACAGTTTCTTAATCCAGTCATCTACCGATGGGCATTTCAGTTGTTTCCATGTCTTGGCTATTGTGTATAGTGCTGCAATAAACATAGGAGTGCATAAAGTTTTTTGAATTAGAGTTTTGGATTTCTCCAGATAGATACCTAGGAGTGGAATTGCTGGATCATAAGGTAGTTCCATTTTCAGATTTTTGAGATACCTCCATACTGTTTTCCATAGTGGCTGCACCAATCTGCAATCCCACCAACAATGCACAAGCATTCCCTTTTCTCCACATCCACACCAACACTTGTTTGTTGATTTATTGATGATAGCCATTTGACTTGGGTGAGGTGGTATCTCATTGTGGTTTTCATTTGCATTTCTTTAATGATTACTGAGTTTGAGCATTTTGTCATATGTCTGTTTGCCATCTGTATGTCCTTTTTAGAAAAACGTCTCTTCATGTCCTCTGCCCATTTTTTAATTGGGTTGTTTGTTTTTTGGAGTTGAGTTGAGTGAATTTTTTTATAAAATTGTGATATTAATCCCTTATCGGATATATCATTGGCAAATATCGTTTCCCATTCAGTAGGGTCCCTTTTTGTTTTATTGATGGTTTCCTTTGCTGTGAAAAAACTTTTTACTTTGATGTAATCCCGCATGTTTATTTTTTCTCTTACTTCCCTTGTGTGAGGAAATATATCAGTAAAAATCTTACTCCGGGTAATGTATGTGAAGTTTCTTCTTATATTTTCTTCTAGGAATTTTATGGTTTCAGATCTTTCATTTAAGTCTTTAAGCCATTTTGAATTTATTTTTGTATATGGTGTAAGGAGATGGTCCAGCTTCATTTTTTTGCATGTGTCTGTCCAGGTCTCCCAGCACCATTTATTGAATAGACTGTCTTTACGCCACTGTAAAGTCTTGCTTCTGGTGTCGTAGATTAAATGGCGATATAGGCATGGATTTATTTCTGGACTCTATTCTGTTCCATTGATCTATGTGTCTGTTTTTATGCCAGTACCATGCTGTTTTGATTACTGTAGCCTTGTAGTATAATTTGATGTCAGGTATTGTTATACCTCCCAATTTATTCTTGTTTCTCAAGATTGCTGAGGCTATCCGGGGTCTTTTATGGTTCCATGTAAATTTTAGGATTATATGCTCTATTTCTGTGAAAAACGTTGTTGGTAGTTTGATAGAAATTGCATTGAATATGTATATTGCCTTAGGCAGTATAGACATTTTAACTATATTAATTATTCCTATCCATGAACATGGTATGTGTTTCCATCTATTTGTATCTTCTTTCATTTCGTTCTTCAGTGTCTTATAATTTTCTGAGTACAGATCTTTTACTTCTTTGGTTAAATTTATTCCCAGGTATTTTATAGTCTTTGAAGCAATTGTAAATGGGATTGTTTTTCAAATTTATCCTTCTGATGTTTTATTATTGGTATATACAAATGCAACTGATTTCTGAATATTAATTTTGTGTCCTACTACTTTACTAAATTCATCTATCAGCTCTAATAGTTCCTTGGTGGAGTCTTTAGGGTTCTTTATATATAGTATCATAGCATCTACATATAATGACAGTTTTACTTCCTCCTTACCGATTTGGATGCCTTTTATTTCTTTTTCTTGTCTGATTGCTGTGGCTAGAACTTCCAGCACTATGTTGAATAGAAGTGGAGAAAGTGGGCAACCTTGCCTTGTTCCTGATCTTAAGGAGAATGGTTTTAGCTTTTCCCCATTGAGTATGATGTTAGCTATGGGTTTATCATATATGGCCTTTATCATGTTGAGATATGATCCCTCTATTCCCACTTTCTTAAGGGTTTTTATCATAAATGGCTGCTGGATTTTATCAAGTGCTTTTTCTGCATCTATTGATGTGATCATGTGATTTTTATTTTTCATTTTGTTAATGTGGTGTATCACATTAATTGATTTGCAGATGTTGAACCACCCTTGCATACCAGAGATGAATCCCACTTGATCATGGTATATGATCTTTTTAATGTATTGCTGAATTCTGTTCACTAGTATTTTGTTGAGGATTTTTGCATCTATATTCATTAGAGATATCGGCCTGTAGTTTTGTTTTTTTTTGTTGTCTTTGTCTGATTTTGGGATCAGGGTGATAGTGGCTTCATAAAAAGTGTTTGGGAGTCTTCCCTCCTTCTGGATTTTTTGGAAGAGCTTGAGGAGAATAGGTGATAATTCTTTTTTGAACATTTTGTAAAATTCACCTGTAAAGCCATCTGGTCCAGGGCTTTTGTTTGTTGGGAGATTGTTGATTACTGATTCAATTTCCCTGGTGGTAATCAGTCTATTCAGGTTTTCTGTTTCTTCTTGAGTTAGCCTTGGAAGGTTGTATGCCTCTAGAAAATTGTCCATTTCTTCCAGATTGTCAAATTTGTTGGCATATAGTTGCTCATAGTAATTTCTTAAAATTTTTTGTATTTCTGCGGTGTCTGTTGTCACTTCTCCTCTTTCATTTCTGATTTTATTAATTTGGGTCCTCTTTTTTTTTTAATGAGTCTGGGTAAAGGTTTGCCAATTTTGTTTATCTTCTCTAAGAACGAGCTCTTGGATTCATTGATCTTTTGTATTATTTTTCTGGTTTCTATTTCATTTATTTCCGCTCTGATCTTTATCATCTCCTTCCTTGTACTCCCTTTGGGCTTATTTTGTTGTTCTTTTCCCAGATCCCTTAACTGTGAAGATAAACTGTTGATTAGTGATTTTTCTTGTTTCTTTAGGTAGGCCTGCAATGCTATGAATTTCCCTCTTAGGACTGCTTTCACGGCATCCCATAGATTTTGGGTCATTGTGTTTTCATTTTTGTTTGTCTCGGGATATCTTTTGATTTCTTCCTTAATCTCCTGGTTGACCCATTCATTATTTAGTAACATGTTATTCAGCCTCCATGAATTGGTGTGTCTTCCAGTTTTTTTCCTGTAGTTCATTTCTAATTTCATAGCACTGTGGTCAGAGAAGACAATTGGTATGATTTCAATTTTCTTAAATTTATCAAGACTTGTTTTGTGGCCTAACATATGGTCTATCTTGGAAAATGTTCCATGTGTGCTTGAGAAGAATGTATATTCTGTAGCATTGGGGTGAAATGCTCTGAAAATATCGATTAAATCCAAGTGGTCCAATGTGTCATTTAAGGCCATTGTTTCCATATTGATTTTCTGTTTGGAAGACCTGTCCCTTATTGTCAGAGGTGTGTTGAAGTCCCCTACTATGGTAGTGTTACTGTTGATCTCTGTCTTTATGTCAGTCAATATCTGTTTTATATATTTAGGTGCTCGTATGTTGGGTGCATAGGTGTTTACTAGGGTTATGTCCTCTTGTCAGATCGATCCCTTTATTATTATATAGTGCCCATCTTTGTCTTTTAATATTTTCTTCATTTTAAAGTGTATTTTGTCAGATACAAGTATTGCAACTCCAGGTTTTTTCTCATTTCCATTTGCATGAAATGTCTTACTCCAACCCTTCACTTTCAGCCTGTGTGTGTCTTTTGATCTGAGGTGAGTCTCTTGTACACAGCATATACAAGGGTCTTGCTTTCTTATCCACTCAGCCACCTTATGTCTCTTGATTGGAGCATTTAATACATTTACATTTAAAGTGATTATTGACAGGTACATAGTTATTGCCATTTTAAAATTTGTAGTTAGATTGTTTTCATCTTTCTTCTATTTACAGAAGTCCTTTTAGTATTTCTTGCAATGCTAGCTTGGTGGTAATAAATTCCTTTAGCTTATTCTTTTCTGGGAAGCTCTTTATCTCTCCATCAACTTTAAATGATAGCCTTGCTGGATAAAGCAATCTAGGTTGTAGGCCTTTGTTTTCCATCACTTTGAGTATCTCCTGCCACTCCCTCCTGGCCTTCAATGTTTCTGTAGAAAAGTCATTTGATAGTCTTATGGGAGTTCCCTTATATGTAACCCTCTGTCTTTCTCTTGCTGCTTTTAGGATTCTCTCTTTGTCTTTAACCTTTGCCATTTTAACTATAATGTGTCTTGGTGTGGACCTGTTTGGGTTTATCCTGGTTGGAACTCTCTGCACTTCCTGGGCTTGTATGTTGGTTTCCTTCATCAGGTTAGGGAAGTTTTTGGACATTATTACTTCAAATATGTTCTCAATCCCTTGCTTCCTCTCTTCACCTTCTGGTATTCCTATGATGCACATGTTGTTGCGCTTGATGTTATCCCAGAGGTCTCTTAAACCATCTTCATTGTCTTTTATTCTTTTTTCTTTCTGTTGTTCTGTTTGGGTGATCTCTGCTAACTTGTCTTCTAAGTCGCTGATTCAATCCTCTGCTTCATCTAACCTGCTGGTAATTCCTTCAAGTGAGTTCTTTATTTCAGTAATTGTGTACTTTATTTCTGACTGGTTGTTCATTATGATGTCTCTATCCTTCTTTATGTCATCTCTAAGCTCCTTAAACATTCTTATCATCAGTGTTCTGAACTCTGTCTCTGATAGGTTGGTTACCTCTGTTTCATTTGGTTCCATTTCTGGCGTTTTTTTCTGTTCTTTTATTTGGGACATGTTTCTTTGTTTCCCCATTCTGTCTGACTTTCTGTGTTTGCTTTGATGTATTAGGTAGATCCCCTAGGGTTCTTAGTTCTTGCTGGGTTACCTTATGTAGTATGTGTCCTTTATATTTGACTTGCACCACTTTGTTCTTCTCCTCTGCATGTGCTCCAAAGGTGACTCTTGTGTTGTGTATATTGTTCTGTTAAAGAAGATCTTTAATTGCTTTTCGCTTGTGAGTAGGTGGGGCTAACTCCTAGGCTGACTAGTTGTGAGACTTGGCTCTGCCCACCGCAGGGTGTTCTGTTGCATGAGGGTTGACCACTTAAATGTGGTTTGGCCTCTATGGGCTCTTGTGCTTGTAGAGAATTCCCTCTGGGTCTGTCACTTGTAGGTCAAACCTGGTAGTACTCTGGTTTGGTCTGGAGTTGGCCTCTATGCGTGTTGAATCTTGTGCCTCTTAAGCTGGGCCTTGGTAGGGCAATTTCAGAACAAAGCACATCACCAAGCACAACAACAACAACAATAACAAAGAAAAAATCAAATACATTCACATGTAAAAACAACCAACAACCCACACTCAACAGAGGCAAAGATATCAAAGATATAAAGACAAAACAAAACAAAACAAAACAACAAAAAACAAACAAACGAAAAAAAGCAGCGCCAGTCTTGGCTTAAGCCCACCAAATAATCTCCAGGTTGTCCTCTGCTGTACCAAAGAGTCCTTTGTGTATCGTGCAGGCAGAGCCGGTCACCAGGTGCCCAGAGTGATGTTGGGACTGCAGATTTAGATGCGTGGGGCTGAGGGGTCTGGGTGATAGTTTTTACAAAGTCAGTGCAGTTTCTGCCCTTGCCTGCACCTATGTGCACTGAGAGTAGCACCACCAGCCCTGTGTCCAGTTCTCCTGAGTCTTAGGGCACGTCTTCTGTGTGTGTGTGTATGTGGCGGGCAGGAGATTTCTGAGCTGCTGAAAGCCCAGAGCTGCGTCTGCCGCCTACTGCTGATCCCTGGGGGTACCTCTGCGGTTGAAATTGCCCTGCCCTAGGCAGACCAGAAAGGGTGGGGGCTGGGGATGGAGAGGTCTTCTCTCTCCCAGCCCAGCCGTGTCACACTCCTCCTGCAGGCCAGAAAAGGTGGTGGCTGGGGGTGGATGAGTCTCTTTTCTCCTAGCCCAGCAAAAATCACTCTTCTGAGCCTCTTCCCTGGGTCAGAGCTGCGTGCCAGTTTTCCCAGAGCCTGAACACTAAGGCTCCTCTGTAATCTGACACTACTCCTCAGTTCAGGGGCCAGTTTAAATCTCTGGAAGGGTGGGGGTAGGATTGGAAGAGTGGGGGAAGGGGCCCAGGTATGGAGTTTGTGTCCTTTGTCTGACCTAGGGCCCAATTGGCTGCCCCCTCGGTGGGAGAGATCAGCTGTGGGACGCAGGGAAAGAGCCCACCTCCTGGAATTGTGTTCTCTGTTCCGTCCTGGGTTCCCGTGTCTCTGCAGCTGCGGATGCTGGCGGTGTTTCCACCGCCGCAGATACGGGCAGTGTCTCCACTCTGCTCCCTTCCCTCTTCCCCTGCTCACCCAATTTGCCCACCTTCAATTAATCCTTGCACGAGTCTCTTAGCTGTTCTGCATGATGAGCAGAGAGTCCTTTGATGGGTTATAGATGTCCCGTTTGTGAAAATATCCGGAGAAGAACTCAAAAAGTGCGTCCCACTGCCGCCATTCCTATGACGTCACTCTTATTAAGTGTTTTAGTCGTAAACGGATGTTGTATTTTGTCAAATGCTTTTTTTGCATCAATTGATATAATCATATGATTTTTGTCCTTTATTTTGTTTATGTGTATCACATTCTATCACATTGATGGATTTGCGGATGTTGAACCATCCTTGTGTCCCGGGGATGAACACCAATTGGTCGTGATGAATAATCTTTTCAATGCATTGTTATATTCGATTTGCTAGAATTTTGTTTAGGATTTTTGCATCTGTATTCATCAGCGATATTGGTCTGTAGTTTTCTTTTTTTGTGTTGTCCTTACCAGGTTTTGGTGTCAGGGTAATGTTGGCCTCATAAAATGAGTTAGGGAGTACTGTCTCTTCTTCAATTTTTTGGAAGAGTTTGAGCAGGATTGGTATTAGATCCTCTTTGAAGGTTTGGTAGAATTCACTAGTGAAGCCATCTGGTCCCGGACTTTTGCTTTTGGGAAGGTTTTGGATGACTGATTCAATTTCGTTACTGGTGATCGGTCTGTTTAGATTTTCCAGTTCTTCATGGTTCAGCCTTGGAAGGCTATGTTTCTAAGAACTTGTCCATTTCTTCCAGGTTATTGAATTTGGTGGCATATAGTCCTTCATAGTATTCTTGGATGATCCTTTGTATTTCTGTGGTGTCCATGATAACTTCCCCTTTTTCATTTCTGATTTTGTTTATTAGTGTCTTCTCTCTTTTTATCTTAGTGAGTCTAGTCAAGGGTTTGTCAATTTTGTTAATCTTTTCAAAGAAGCAGCTCTTTGTCACATTAATTTTTCCTATTGTCTTTTTGTTTTCTATTTCATTTAGTTCTGCTCTGATTTTTATTATTTCCTTTCTTCTGCTGACCTTGGGTTTCACTTGTTCTTCTTTTTCTAGTTCTTTAAAGTGTAACATGAGGTTATTTATTTGGGAGTTTTCTTGTTTCTTGAGATAGGCCTGTAATGAGATAAATTTCCCTCTTAAAACTGCTTTCGCTGCGTCCCAAAAATTTTGGTAGGATGTATTTTCATTGTCATTTGTTTCTATGTATCTTTTGATCTCTCCTCTAATTTCTTCTTTGACCCAGTCATTCTTTAAAAGTATGTTGTTTAATCTCCATGTATTTGTGTTTTTTCCTGCTTTCTTTTTGCAGTTGATATCCAATTTCAAAGCCTTGTGATCAGAGAATATGCTTGGTATGATTTCAATCTTCTTAAGTTTGCTGAGGCCGATTTTATGTCCCAATATATGTCTATCCTTGAGAATGTTCCATGTACACTAGAAAAAAAATGTATAGTCTGATGTTTTAGGATGAAGTGCTCTAGATATGTCAATTATGTCCATTTCATCTAATGTGTCATTTAGGGCTGCTATTTCGTTATTTATTTTCTGTTTGGATAATCTATCCATAGCTGTCAATGATGTATTTATGTCCCCTAGTATAATTGTGTTTTGGTCAATTTCTCTCTTTAGTTCTGTTAGTAGTTGCTTGGTATATTTCGGTGCTCCCTGATTGGGGGCATAAATATTGATGACTGTTATGTCTTCTTGTTGTATAGTCCCCTTTACCATTATGAAATGTCCATCTTTGTCTCTTGTTATCTTTTTCACCTTGAAGTCTGTTTCATCTGATATCACTATGGCTACACTTGAATTTCCCTGGATACCGTTTGCTTGGAGTGTCAATTTCCACCCTTTTACTTCGAGTCTATGCTTGTCCTTGTAGCTGAGATGTGTCTCTTGGAGACAGCATATGGTTGGGTTTAGTTTTTTGATCCAATCTGCTACTCTGCGCCTTTTTATTGGTGAGTTCAGTCCATTTACATTTAGGGTGATTATTGATATGTGAGGATTTCCTTTCATTCTATCTTTAGTTTTCTGGTAAGGTTGTGTCTCCATTTTTTCTTTGCCTTTTTGTTGTTGTCTGTTATTTCTGTGTGGTGGTATTCTATGATGTTTCCCTCTGTTTCTTCTTTTATTACAGTATATATTTCAGTTCTGGATATTTTTGAATGGTTACCCTTAAGTTTATGTGAAAGAAAATTTGATATTTAGAGTATTCCATTTTCTTCAGCACGCTTACTTTCTCCATTCCCATATTCTGATTTAGGCCTTTACTCTCCCCCTTTTTATGTTTTGGTTGCCACAAATTGTCCCTGTTGATGGTGGTCGAATAGCCTCCTTCACTATGTCTTGTAGTGCAGGTCGTGTATTAGAAAATTCCCTCAGCTTCTGTATGTCTGGAAAGGTATTCCTCCTTCATATTTAAAGGATATCTTTGCTGGATATATTATTCTTGGCTCATGATTTCTCTCTTTCAATAGTTTGAATATTTGGTTCCACTCCCTCCTGGCTTGTAGAGTTTCTGCTGAAAAATCTGATGATAATCTAATGGGCTTTCCTTTGTAGGTTACCGTCTTCTTTTCCCTGGCTGCCTTGAGGATTCTTTCTTTGTCATTGATATTAGACAGCTTCAATACAATGTGCTTTGGAGAAGGCCTGTTGGGATTGAGGTAATTAGGTGTTCTATTTGTTTCTTGGATTCGAGGATCGACTTGTGTCCACAAGTTTGGGAAGTTCTCATTGACAATTTGTTTGAATATATTCTCTGTTCCCTTCTCTCTTTCTTCTCCTTCTGGTATGTCCATTATTCTTGTATTGCTCTTTCTGATGGAGTCAGAAAGTTCTTGTAGAGTTCTTTCATTTCTTTTAAGTCTCAAGTCTCTTTCTTCTTCCATCCGTGTCATTTCCAGGTTTCTATCTTTGATATCACTGATTCTTTCCTCCGTCTGGTCAACTCTACTACCTAAGCTGGATATTTCATTCTTAATTTCTTCTATTGAGTTCTTAGTCTCCAGAAATTCTATTTGGTTCTTTTTCAAAATTTCAATCTCGTTCGTAAAATGCTCATGTTGTTTTTTGATTGTGTTTCTGAGTTCATTAAACTGCCTTTCTGTGTTTTGTTGCATCTCGTTGAGTTTTTCAGAACTACAATCCTGAATTCTGTGTCATTTAAGTCACATATTTCCATATCTTTAAGTTCCTTTTCTGGAGACTTTTCACTTTCTTTCTGAGCGGTCTTGTTTCCTTGATTATTCATGGCAATTAGTGATTTATTATTTCTCTTCCTAGACATCTACAGGAGTGGCTTCTGCAACCGGCTGATAGGAAGAGTTCTTTCTTTTTTTTTTCCAGTACTTGTTGGTAGAATGTTTTATTTTCTCTCTGACTGCAGCCTTTTTTTCTCTTTCACAAGGTAGTGCTATGTTTTCTCTGCACTATTGCAGCTTCTCAAACAATGGGGGGATTCCCTGGGAGGAGGGCTTCTCCTCTTTTAATAGTTTGCCTGGGTCACAGGGCGCTGTGTCCGTGTGGGTATGGGTAGAGCTTTTGAATTTCCAAAGCTCTTCCTGCACCATATTCAGAGCCCATTTTTTTCAGCAGTTCTGTTTACTCCTGCAAGGATCTGCCCAGATAGATGGGGACAGGGGTGGGGTGAGTTGTGAGAGGTGGCCCAGAACAAATACAGCGACCACCACCACAGCCAGTCCTGTTTCCCCAACTCCCTCCCCTTTGCCGGAACTAATTGGGCTGTGAAACTGTGTCTGTAGTCCACAGTTCTTAGAACAGCAAATATTCTGTTGTTTTGATTTTACACTGCTACTGTTCCGCTTCAAGCACCGGGTAGGTGGGGGCAGGGCGAGCTCTGGGAGGGTAGGGAGGGGGCGGCTAGTCTCAGTGCCTAAGGCTTCCATTCTCTGCTTGGCAGTGAGGGCTTAAACCACTGTTTTCAGCCTTCTTTCCTCAGTCTTTTCTCCGAGGTCTCTGCCTTGAGTGTTGGGTTCAACCGTGTTATATGCTACCCCTCAGCCCTGAGGGCCATAGATGGAGCACTAGCAGTCCGAGTTCTTCCCTCTCCCACAGCTGCGGTAGTTCCAGGATGCAGCGAGCTTGGAGCACTGAGTTAGGTCTGTGTCCTGCTCCTGCGCGGCTCCGTCTCCGCACTTCTCTTTTCCCTCTCCCCCGCTAGCGCTATTCGCCCACCTTTAGGTGAATCGTCTTGCCTGTCTGTTGTGCAGGGAGTCCTTTGTGGAGTTATTGTTGTTTGATTAGTTGTAAATTCCAGGGGAGATTTACAGAGGCTTACCTCACACCACCATTTTGATGATGTCTCTTTATACTCATATTTAATTCTCACAAAATCTCTGTGCGGTAGTTAAAAATCACTCTAATAAAAATTACTGAGGCTCACTGAACAATTATTTATTTCCTCTAGTTCATAGAGTTAATAAATCAGCTGGCACTCAACCCAAGATCTCTTATGCCACCTGCAAGGCTTCTTTGACTGGATCTCAGTTACATACTTTTCTTCCATGTACTGTTTGCTTTGACTGAAAAATCATTTTTCACTAGCATACAATAATATGATTCATGAATGTGGTAAAAAAAAAAAAAATTGGAGTAGGAAGCACACAAAATGAACTTTGTTTCCTGTCTCTAGACCCATTCCTAGAGGAAAACTTTCTTAATCATTTCTGTATTTAACTTCTCTGTATCTCCATATACTGAAGGAATATATCAATATTTTTTGACTTGTTCACCAAATATCTACTGGCTCCTCTATTTCGAATTAAATCCTATGAGGAATTAAGTCCTAACAGAGCTACTCTTAGCTCCTTCCCTCTTTTATTCTAAATTTTGTTAATATTTTATTTTATAGAAATAAATTTTAATGATTTTTTTCTTCCATTAGTTTTAGACAGTATCATCTCCCACTTTAGAAAAAGAAGTGCCACATCCTTACACTTTACTCCCCCTCTACTTCATATTGTGCTGTTTCTTTATGATATCAAGGTTAATTCTTTCATGCTTTTTCCTATAATTTGACTCTAAAGAGTAAAAAAAATAATAAAAAGCATGTTCAGAATTCTGATTATATGAAAAAGATTGATTGTTATCTTCATCCATTCAGAACGCTATAACAAAAATACCATGATATGGGTAGCTGAAACAACAAATCTTTATTTTTCACAGTTGTGGATGCTGGGAAGTCCAAGATTAAGGTGACAGCAATTCAGTGTCTGCTGGGACCTGTTTCCTGGTTCATAGATGGTCCTTTTTCTGCTGTGTCCTCACATGGTAAAAAGGGACAAGTGAGGTCTCTGGGGTCTCTTTTATAAGGGCACTTATCCCATTCATGAGGGCTCCACACTTATGACTGAATAACCTCCCAGAAGCACCACCTCTAAATATTATCACATTTTAGATAATCTTCAGCACATGAATTTTGGAGGGACATTGTAATTACAAAAACCAAATAAGATGAAAGATTCAGAAAGACTGAAATATTAATCTGTATCAGCAAACCTCCACCACTCAAAAAAAAGTCCTAAGTGAGACGTTCAAGTGAATTTTATTTTTATTGATATATATATATGATATATACACACACATATACACTCACACACACATATATATATATACACACATATATATACACACATACATATATATGGTATACATATATGTACACACACACACACACACACACACAGACACACACACACACACACTCTGTTTCCCCAAAAATAAGACCTAGCTGGACAATCAGCTCTAATGCGTCTTTTGAAGCAAAATTAATATAAGACCCAGTCTTATATTATATTATATTATGACCAGGTCTTATATAATATATTATAATATAATATAATATAATATAATATAATATAATATAATATAATATAATATAATATAATACCGGGTCTTATATTAATTTTGCTCCAAAAGACGCAGTAGAGCTGATTGTCCAGCTAGGTCTTATTTTCAGGGAAACACAGTATATATAGCTTAAATCATGAAAAAAATCATGCCTCATTTTAGTTTCCCTCATATTTGTGCTATGACTTTATTGTAGAGTTTTTATTTTTCCCTAGAGTTTCTATTTGCTTTTGTTGTTGTTGTTCTTAGCAACAAAAATGTACACTTTTTCACATCCCTGGATTTAACAAGCTTCTTAAACAAATTATCTGTTTTATAGAATCCACTTCTTGAAGAGATGTTTTCCATAGTCACCTGATCCCCTTTACAGCATGTGCTCGTTCCTCTCTAGACTCATGGTAGAGCTTTCTTCCAGAGTCTGTCATTTAATTCCTTCTTGAATTTTACATCCCACTTATTTTTTTACCTGTTTTTCGGCTTAATTCTTTAACGTTCTTCCTCAAATAACTCCATGACTGTATGCAAATGAGTTAAGCTTTCTGGTCTTTCTAGGGTAAAAATACCTTTTTTAAAAATCTTATTTTGATATTTTGTTTGCATGTAGAATTCTAGGTTCAAAACCTTTCTTACTTAGGACCTTGCAGGGAATTTTACAATGCCATCTGCATTCAACTCTGTATCACCTTCTACTGACTCCTAGGTACTTGGTGGCCTGAATTTGTACATTGATGTGTCTAGGCCTGGTTTTCTTTAACATCCATCCCTTGCCTTATACATATTTATGTATTTCTGCAGCTTTGGGAAATTTTCTATGATTATCACTTCAGTAATTTCTCTCCCTCCATATTATCTTCCCCTTATTTTCTAGAATTGCAGTTAAGCAGCTTATGGTCACCTCTTGGATTTTTCCTTTTTTCCCTTATCTTTTTCTCATGTTTTCTAGTCCTGCTGTTTGTTCCATGTTATTAAAGATTTCTACAGCTTTGTCTTCAACACTTCTATTGATTTTTAAAAGTCATATTTCCGAAGTGCTTCATTTCCCCCAAATCTAGTTCTTCAATTTCTCTTTTATTTATAGCATTCATTTTTAATTTAGTGCTACTGTATCTCATGAATTGTCTGGAGACACTCAAAAGTAAGCTCTGATCTTTTGGTTTTAGGTTGTGGGGGAAGACAATTTTTTCTTTCTTCTGTTCTAGGTTCTTTGGCTGGCCTAACAATTAAATTGACATAAGACATTCACAGGTGAAAAATTATTTTAATTTTGTATATACAAGAGCTCAGAGAAATATGAGACTCCAGGAAGTCACCAAAGCAAGCATCTTTTATAACTTTTAAACAAAGAAACAATTATTTTTTTTAAATTTAATTTTATTAAATTTATTGGGGTAACAATTGTTAGTAAAATTACATAGATTTCAGGTGTACAATTCTGTATTACATCATCTATAAATCCCATTGTGTGTTCATCACCCAGAGTCAGTTCTCCTTCCATCACCATATATTCGATCCCCCTTACCCTCATCTCCGACCCCCCACCCCCCACCCCCCTTACCCTCTGGCAACCACTAAACTATTATCTGTGTCTATGAGTTTCTGAAGAAACAATTATTTGTGAAGAATTGACAGAGGGGTTTGGGCTTGGGGTAGCAAATGAGTGAAGAAGTAACAAAGTTTGTTTATACAACCTTGTTGAACCTGAATTTCCTATCTCTGGTGATCAAGATGCCTTCTACCTTCCAGATGCAGGGAAGGTAGACTTCACATGGGCAATCTATTTCCTACTTTCAGGGGAACTAAAGATGGTCAGCGTGTCTTTCTTGCACTGGCTCTTTCTTAAGTAACTTTCATTCAAAATTATCAGTATGCCAAAGTGGCATATTTTGGGGCAGCCTTCCCTGAACCCCATCAAGGCTCACTATTCTTCCCTGAAAATCTATTTCTTCCTGACTTAGTTTCTCCCTTTTTTTCTTTATATACTTGTTTTCTCTGATGCAGGTTTTCTCTTCTTTACTTGATGACTGTTGGTTAGGTTTTCCTTTAGGCAGAGTGAGCCATGAGCTGGAGGATTTCACAAATACCAGAATACAAATTTTTATTCTCACAGTAGCTAGCTTAGTTCTCCATAAGCATTTTGTTTAACTTCTTAGGGAAAAAAACCCTTCCTTTTTCTTTTAATTTAAGGTTTTTTGAGGCATATGTGCTATATTGCTTGTCATTCTACTTCTGGTGGACATGGTTCAGGGACTGGCACTAGAGTATCAAATGCATACTTTGAATTATACTCTCTATTCTCTAGTTCATGTATTTGAGTTGTGTCTTCCTCTTTGGTTTCAAATATAAATACATTTTCATCCTTTTATTTTCTTCCAAACATGTTTCTTAACTGATGATGATGCTCTATCCTGCCTCTTTCCCTTTATGAGTTAATTCCATTATGAATTATTTTACTGGGTTCTCATAATGTGGGGGTCAAATATTTGTGCTCAGTCCACCAACTCATGACAGAGTTCTTACAAAATTAAGTCTGCCTTCAGTATTTTTAAAGCTATATTCCTTGGCTCATGGCATCGATTATGATTAGGATAGATTAGATAAACTTTCAATTAACTGTAATGTGTTCCATGTCCTTTTGCTCCCATCTTTGAGATTCTGGAATTACACCTCTTCTGAATTTCTTCTAAGTAGATGAGAGGGGAGATGAAGGTGGGGGTGACCTAATGTACAAAATCATTGTATTTCATAATGTCAGGTCATTGTGAATAGAGCATTTAAGTCAAGAAATTGAAGTGCAAACATATGATTCAGTATACTGGAAGTATTGCTCAAAAAACAAGTTAAAAGTATTTGCCTCTGGGGAGTGGGATTATGTGTATGTTGTGGTAAACTGAGAATATATTGCTGTTGATTATAAACTCTCATGTGCTTTTTCAGTTTTTACTAATATACCTATTTGAATGTTCTGTTATCAGTTTTTTTCTGATGGTCAAATCCTTAACTAAATAATTTGCTTATGATTTTTCCCATTTTCTCAGCATTTGATATTATCCACTAATTCCTTACTACAGAAGATGAAGAGTTGTCTTACCCTGATTTTTTTGTCTCTTCTTTTCCCAGATATTAAGGTACATATCCATGCATTTAGTTATTGTTGCTTTTCTTCCTCTTCTGCTTCCTCTTTCTCCTGTTGCACTTTCTTCTCTTCTTTTCTCTTCCTGTTCTTTTCCTCGTTGTTGTTCTTCTTTATTCCCCTCCCCCCAATAAATCTGGTACCCATCTGAAACTATACATAGTTTTTACAGTATTATTGACTATATTCCCCATACTATACTTCACATCCCTGTGACTATTTCGTAACTACCAAATTGTGCTTCTTACCTTTTACCTTTCTCACCCAGCCCTCCAACACCCCTCTCATCTAGTAACCATCAATTTGCTTTCTGTATCTATGAGTCTGTTTCTATTTTGTTTGTTTGTTTTGTTCTTTAGATTCCACATATAATTGAGATCATATGGTATTTGCCTCCCTCTCTCTGACTTACTTCATTAGGCATAATACCCTCTAGGTCCATCCAAGTTATCACAAATGGTAAGACTTCATTATTTTTTATGGCAGGGTAATATTCCATTGTATATATGTACAACTTCATTATCCTATTGTCTATTGATGACCCTTTTGGTTGTTTCCATATTTTGGTTATTGTGAATAGTGCTGAAGTAAACACACGGATGCATATATCTTTTCTAGTTAGTGTTTTGGTTTTCTTTGGATAAATTCCCAGGAGTGGAATTGCTGGGTCATAAGGTAGTTGTATTTTTAATTATTTGAGGAACTTCCATACCTATTTATATTGTGGCTGCACCAATTTGCAACCCCACCAACAGTGCATGAGGGTTCCCTTTTCTCCACATCCTCACCAGCACTTGTGTGTTGATTTATTCATGATGGCCATTCTGACAGGTGTGAGATGATATCTCATTGTGGATTTAATTTGCATTTCTCTGATGATTAGTGACATTGAACATCTTTTCATATGTCTGTTGGCCATCTGTATATCCTCTTTAGAGAAATGTCTATTTAGGTCCTCTACCCATTTGCTATTTGGATTGTTTGTTTTTTGTGGTGTTAAGTTGTATGAGTTTCTTATCAATTTTAGATATTAACTGTTTATCAGATGTATCATTTGCAAATATCTTCTCCCATTCAGTAGGATGTCTTTTCATTTTATTGGTGGTTTGCTTTGCTGTGCAAAAACTTTTTAGTTTGAACTAGTCCCCTTTGCTTATTGTTTCCTTTGCCGGAGGAGATATATCATTAAAAATATTACTAAGGGTAACGTCTGAAAGTTTACTGCCTATATTTTCTTCTAGAAGTTTTATGATTTCAGATCTTATATTTAAGTCTTTAATCCATTTTAAATTAATTCTTGTAAATAGATTAAGAAGGTGGTCCAGTTTCATTTTTTTGCATGTATCTGTCCAGTTTTCCCAGCACCATTTATTAAACAGTCTTTATTTATAATAGACTTTTTATTAATTAGTCTACTTTTTTGTTAAATAGTCTTTACAAATAAAGACTATTTAATAAATAGTCTTTACCACAATGTATATTCTTGCTTCCTTTGTCATAGATTAAATAACTGCATAGGCATGGTTTTATTTCTGGGCTCTGTATTCTGCTCCATTGATCTACGTGTCTGAGAGTCAGTTCTACCCATTGATGTGCCAAAAACAATCAAGTCTCAACTACAGCAGGAGAATACACACAACACACACAACAGACACTCCTATATTCATCATTCAGCTTGTATCAATTTACACTGAAATTATAGAAAATGTCGCCATCAGAAATCATGCCAGGAATTTTACAGAATTTCTTTCCAGAAGATACGCCAGAAAAGCATGTTGAGGAAGGAACTAACGGGCTGAGATTAATTTTGTGTGGAAGAAAAGGCCACTTGAGAAATATTTATTCATTTAACAAGGTCACTTGAGAAATATTTATTCATTTATTCATTCAAATATTTATTCATTTAACAAATATTTATTCAATTTTGTGACAGAGAAAAGCAGATTAGATTCTTCAGGAAAGCGAATTATAAAATGTGATGACAAAGTAAGAAATTCTCTAATTTTTGGAGGAAAACAATGAGGTGAATAAATGGGAGAAAAGATCTAAAATGACATGGAGGACATATCCAGACTTCCTCATGGAATGAGAGAAGAAGAAATGAAAAAGAATAACAAAACTAGGCATTTATTGAGTGGTTACTAAATACCAAACCCCGTTCTCAGTTTTTGACATGTACTTACTTGCTTAATTCTCGTAACAGTCTTACAGGGCAATGCTATTATTATCTCCATGTTAGAGTTGAGGAAAGTTAGGCATAAGTGCCATAATTTGTCCATGGACACACAACTCAGGAGAATGGAGCAGGGATCTAAATCTAGGATCATAACCATGATGCTGCATTGTCTGTGAAAATTAAATGAAATATAAAACAAAAATGACTCAGTTTTATGTTCACCATCAGATTGAAAGGATTTATATAACTTGGTTACTTCTTACTTGGTTTGAAAAGATGAAGGTACCAAGAGATTATTTAAATGCCATATTTATTTTCTTCTAGTATTTTATAGTATTATATTTCATTGTTTTCTTTTCAATCCATCTGGACTAAAGTTAAAGATCGAATATAAATATTTACAAACATTTAAATTTTCATAGTCAATTTATTGAATTTCATAATTTGCCCAATGATTTGACATGCCATCTATATGCACTAAACTTGATAAATTCATATTCCTGCTTAATCCTGAGTATAATTTATAATTTAAAAGTTTGTTTAATTATGTACTTAATTGAGATTTTCAAGTTTATTAACATAGGGTTGTATATAGTTCTATTTTACGTATGATAATTTCCTCAGCATCTATGGTTACATATACTTTAAAAAAATTTCCAACTTGGGTTGTTTATTTAGAACTGACAAAGGCTGTGGTAGAAGGATCATGAAGGATTTTTACCTACTTCATTAAAGTTAAAATGAATTGGGTACTGGAAGGAATTTGCCAAAACTTGTTTTGAACTTCGTGTGAGATCCTGAACAGTTCCCTTTTCTAGGTTCTGCCCCGTGCCCCCCCCCCCACAACCCCTGACCTCTCGCTCCCCAGTGGGCCTGTGTCACAGAATGCCCACAGCCAGAAGCTGGGGTGTAAGTGGGCCCATTGGGTGATGGTGCTTCTGGTTGGCATTCTTTGCCTTTCTCCAGTGTAAATCATGGCATCCTGACCAAGCTCCAACTTGATTCTGTATGGTCAGATACCCGTGACTGCTGAAAAAGATGTTTTTCTCTGCATTTATGCCAAAGGCAAGAAAGGCAGCAGTCACATTCGGGATGTATTTCCCAGGAGAACTGGAGCTTGTAAGACATAGACGGAGTGTGCATTAATGTTACTTGTCAGCACAGTGCCTTAGTTTTTCTACAGCCTCATGCAGCTCTCACAGGCTCCCAGTTATTTGCAGGTGTGGGAAGGCTCCGTGATCTGAGTGCCTTGAATACTTCATGTACATTATGCTTCTAGGGGACAGGATCAGCAACCATTCCCCCACGGACTTGCTAGGCACGTCCTGTGCTCAAGCTTTTCACAAGGGTGTTCATCCCTTCTTTGTTTATTATATACAAAGAAGCAAAGGGCCTGAATAGAGAATGGTAGGAAATCAGCAAAACAAATTAGAGATGTTCCTTGATGTCCAATGGTATTACATCCCTATAAACTCATCACAAATTGAGAATATTGTAAGTAAAAATGCGTTTAATCAACCTAACCTACCGAAGGTCGTAGCTTAGCCTGGGCTTCCTTAAACATGCTCAGAACACTAACGTTAGCTTGCAGTTGGGCAATTATCTTGAGTTGCATCTCAGTAGTAACTGCCTTCCTTTTCTCAGAAGCAGGAGACACAGAAGGACGTTTTGTAGACATGAGGGGATGAGAACACACAATATACAAAAGTCACTGGAAGCATAGTACACTGTAGAGCGTGGGTTGTTTACCCTCATGACCACGAGGCTCGCTGCCACTGCCCGGCATCACGAGACAGTACCATACTGCATATTGCTAGTTGGGAAAAGATCAAAATTCAAAATTTGAAGTGTGGTTTCTAGTGAATGTGTATCAACTTTTGCACCATTTTCAAGTAAAAAAAAAAGCATAAGTAGAACCATTCTAAGTTGGGAACCATCTGTATTCTAGATACATCGTTTGCAGTAGGCAGAATTTTGGTCCCTACAATCTCTGTACCTCTGGAGGTTACGTTACTTGGCAAAAAGGACTTTTCAGATGTAATTAAGGTTACTAATCAGTGTGTCTTAAAATAGAAAGATTATCCTGGGGATTTGAGTGTGCCCAATGTAATCACATGAGCCCCTAAAAGCAGAAAAGGGAGGCAAAGAGGGGTGGTACAGAGCTAATCAGAGCAATTCCAAGCATGAGAAGGATTTGATGCACTGTTGTTGGCTTGAAGTCGCGGGGAGCCCCAGGCCAAGGAAACAGGGACATCAATCCTACAATTACAAGGAACTGAATTCAGCCAATCTCCAGTGAGCTTGGAAGAGGGTCTTGAGCCCCATTGGAAAGCTGTAGTCCCTACCAATACCTTGATTCCAGCCGTTGCTTAGGCTGCTAAACTTGTGGTCAATTTGTTCTGGCAGCAACAGGTAACTATTACATCTTTTGAAATACCATGTATCTTTAAAAATTATGTTAGAAATAATCATGTAATGGAATTGCCAAACTAAACTCAAACTTTGACTATGATGTATAGAGAAAATGTCCTTAATTTTTATCTATAACTCATACAGCCTTTTCTCTCAGGTCCCCACCCACAGTTTATTGGGAAGAATGACATATGTTTAGTCTAGTTTTAAGCCAAGTCTAGTCTGATAACTTAAACGGTCATTCTGCATAATATTCCATTACTCTTTTATTAAAAAGCTCAGTTACTCTTAGGTTCCCCCCCCCCCTTGCTTCCCTCACTAAGATGCTATTTATTTCAAAGGACATCAAAATGGATGATTTAGGAAAAGTCATGACATTGGAGGGAGGAAAAGTTCTTCTAATCTTTGTGGTGACTTTTAATGTATGCTGGTTTTGGGGACAATGTTCTTTCTGCCTAGGTCCTATGGCACTGCTGGCATTCAGGGCAGGACACTGGCTGTTCAAACTCATATTCTTATCTTTCTCAGCTATTTTGGGTCTGGCAGTTCTCTCTGTTTGACTTTGCACCACCAATCCCCACCTTGTCTCTCCCTGGCAGAGTAAGACTCTTCTGGCTGTGTCTCTGCTTCAGTTTAGTTCAGAAAAATTGCTATGTGGTCACTTTCAAAAACACCTCTTGTTCTCTTTCTGGCATACCCTTCAACAGGCTCCACTGTGACATTTTGGGAGTCTATCTGTATCACATAGAAACGAAGGATGGCTCAGGAAAAGCCAAATCTCTCTGGTGTCAGCCATGGCCAAGCCTGAGCTAAAACTGGACCATATATCTGCTTGTCTCACCCGTCTTTTTGTTTTGCCTTTCTCCTTTCCCATTACATCTCCTATGTCATAGCCTCCTATCATGAAGAAGAAAACATTCTGAATTTATTGTCATCTGTAGAAGGCCTTCTCTGCCAAACTCTGGAAGGGCTCTAGAAGTATGCATTCTTCAGTCATGGTTGCTGCAAGTCTAAATGGCAGAAGACAAAGAATGTTTGAAAATCCTACCTCAACAGCACTTGCCTCTCAAGCTAATTTTCTTGTGGCTAAATCCTAGTTTTCTTATCAAAAGCTGATTGTTGCTTTGTTCTTTCCTTTTTAATGTCTCCTGAAACATATGTTCCGCTCCCTGCAGGAAGATAAATGAGGTTAGAGAGAAAGTATATTAATAATGTTCAAAATACCAACACATTAAAATTACTTATGATCATTGTAAAATGATCATATCTTATTAAATAAAAGAATAATCTTACAGAGCAGTAAGTAAACTATAATGATATAAAAAATGGAAAACCTGAACACTAAAAAGTTAACTTTAACTTCACAGTAGTAGGCTTATGGAGATTTTGAATTTGTTCTTTGTGTCTTTCTTTTCCAATTTTGCTGCTGTGAACATAAATTACTTTTATATTTGGTAAAACAATGCATATTATATTTACAACAAAGGACATTTAATCTATATATTCCTTCTTTTTCTCCCTTGTGCTCTAAGTTATTCCTGTAGTAACTTTTCCCATCTCAGGTTCTGAAGTGCCAGGTTGGTCAGTCTTGGCTCAACTCCATGTTATCATGCAATGTGGAGTTACAATTCAATGTAAATTCAGAAATTTTCAACAGGATTCCACGGACTTCTCAGAATATTAATATTTCCAACTTCTTACATCTCTTGAAAGGCATCATTGTTCTATAATTTATTTGACTTTGTATTTATTTTAACATTTGAATAGCTAAATTCTTATAGCTCAGATATGTTTTCTTAAATGAGAATCTAATTCATTGTTTCAAATATCTAATATTGTATCAGTTCAGGGTGTGATCAGGAGATAGAGAACATATAGGTTACTTGAACAGAGATAACTTTAATATAAAGAACTGCTAATTACAGTCATGTGCCACATAATGATGTTTGGTCAACAACGGACCATGTACCAGTATAGAAGATGGTCCCATAAGATTATAATGCAGCTGAAAGATTCCTGTCACCAAGTAATGTGGAAGCTGTTGTAACAACATACTGCAACGTATTACTCATGTGTTTGTAGTGCTACTTGTATAAACAAACCTATTGTGCTGCTAGTCATATACTATAAAAGTATAACACATACAATTCCAGTAGTGCGGTATATCTAGGTTTGTGTAAGTGCACGCTATGGTGTTCCAATGCAATGAAATCTCCTAACAAGGCAATTCTTGGAACATATTCCTGTTAAGCGATGCATGACTGTACATACAATGGTGTTTACTAGGAAACCGAAAGGGTAAAACGCCAACTTTAAAGTATAGGGTAGTAGCAATTGTGGGAAACAACTGTCACTCCTTGGGTTGGGGGAAAAGAAGTGTGAATCATTAAAATTTAGTAACTCACAGGAGGAGCCCCATGGAGCAGAAACTCAGACCTCTGAAAAGGGAGCATTGGCTGGCTGGTGCAGCTGTCTCTGAAGTGAGGGGAACGATGCGCCTAGTTTTTAAGTGATGGAAAATCTGCCGACTGAGTAAGGCTGCTGCCACTGCTGCTGCCAAGGTAAAGAAGCAAGGGTGGGGTGTTTCACATTCAAACAGCAGGCGGTCTGCAAGCAAACAGGAAAAAGCAAATCTCCTCTCCCTCCACCCGCCTTGCAGGCTCCCTCTACTGCCCTCTACTGGCAGAGCCTAACAGGGACAGCTGTCAAAGCAAGAAAGTGGTTTGCAGTTTCAGCCCCAGTTTTAGTAAGCAAAGATAGAAGAGTTCCTATGCAGAGTTACTTAGTAACGGGTACAGATATAAAATAATGACAATATTTATGATTGAATAAAATAAGAGAACTATCTTAAATTTCAAATATCTGTCGTAGGAAAAGATTGTCACGGGCAAACAGATAGCTGTGTTTTTTTTTTTAAAACAGAAGCCAATTTATTTTTCTTGAATAAAGAACAAATGAATGAACAATTGAATGAATGAATGAGTCAGTGATGGAATGGGTGAAAGGAAGGAGGGATGAATGACAATCAACGGTCTCCTTCTAGAAGTTTTCTCTTAGTCCACCACAGGAGTTTGTGGGGAGAGTTGGTCTTGGGAGCATTAACATCAGCCTGGAATCTCAAATGCCTTGATCACTTAAGTCACTTCTACAGTCATTAATTCTGCGTTGTAGTCATGGAAAGGAGCAGGTATTTCATGAAAAGTGTATTGGTCACATCTGTTTCTCACAGAATCACAGGAAGATACTTTGGGTCCTATTCTAAGCCACACAAGACAGATTTTGTTACTAAATAGAAATAAAATTAATAAAAGAGAAAAACATATGAATCATGTCTATTTTAGAGTAAACAACAATTTGTTATTGACCCACATGGGTTATTTTGCAGTGAGACCTCAAGTTACTGGCTATGGTTAAAATGAATTCTATTGGTAATGGAGAAAGCACAAAATTATGGATTCACTGGAAACTAAAATTTAAGCTTCCTTTATGAGCTCTATGTAAACCAGCTTTCTAGTTATTTCCAGAAAAATATATCCAAAACCTTAAGACAAACTGATAAAGGACTTCCTTTGGCATTTACTCATTAAAAGATAAGGTCTGATTTTCCTCATGATTCTTGAGCCTATAAAATCAAGTAAGAAAATAAAGCATATAGAGGTTGAGCACAACAAAAAACCTTTGCCTGTGTTATTTATTTCTTTTGTCTCTACAATTCAAGTAGTCTAAGAAATTCTTTACTTTGTAAGACTAAATACTCCTCTCTCTCTCTCTCTCTCTCTCTCTCTCTCTCTCTCTCTCTCATCTATCTATCTATATTCTGGAATTAGTGCTAGACTTTAAGAGCTTTAACTAGCAAATAAAAAGCAAATCTAAAAACTCCTACCCCCACATCAAACCAAACAACTCTTGAGATTTAACAAAAATAAGAAGTATAGGGAGTAAGTTAAACTTTTACCTTTACCTCTAAATCAATGGTCATAAAATCTTTTCTTCTGAAAGCACAAAGAATAAAGTGTGGGAATCTCTCAGTTGAAATAGTTCCTTTCTCAAAGTGAACAAAGAAACAAAGAACGATGAAAATATAGGGCATACCTTAGTGACTCAGCATATTTATGCAGGGTAAATTGTATGTACGTTTTAAACACAGGAGTAAGGACTTAGATTTTGTCGTATTAGTACTGATAAATTAAGTGAATCATATTACAAGGAAGAAAATGCTATTACCTTTCAACATATTACCAGTCCAGAAATTATATTAACTGTGTTAATATAATTTCAGGCCTTCAAGTCTTAATTCCTGAAGTTTTTCATCCTTTAATATTGATTTCTAGGCTCTAATAAAAATAATAGTGTGTAGCAGCCATTGATGGTCTTTTTTTTTGTTTTATTTTCAATTACAGTTAATATTCACTATTATATTAGTTTCAGGTGTATAACATAGTAGCTAGATATTTATATAACTTACAATGTGATCCCCCGATAAGTCTGGTACCCACCTGACACCATACATGGTTATTACACTACTATTGACTATATTCCTTATGTTGTACTTTACATCCCCAGGACTATTTTAAAACTGCCAATTTGTACTTCTTAATCCCTTTGCCTTTTTTACTCAGCCTTCCAACCCCCTCCAATTTGGCAACCATTAGTTTGTTTTCTGTATCTATGTTTGTTTCTGTTTTTTGTTGTTGTTGTATATTTTGTTTTTGAAAATTCCACATATAAGTGAAAGCATATGGTATTTGTCTCTGTCTGACTTATTTCACTTAGCATAATATCCTCTACATCCATCCATGTTATTGCAGATGGTAAGATTTCATTCTTTTTCATGGCCAAGTTATATTCCATTGTATATGTTCATGTAGATACGTACACATCTTCTTTATCCAATCATCTATTAGGTTGCTCCCATAGCTTAACTATTGTATATAAAATGTCCTTCTTTGTCTCTTGTTATAGGCTTAGTTTTTTTTTTTTAAACATACAGATTGTTTTTTTTGTTGTTGTTTTAAATTTTTTTTTTATTGGGGAATATTGGGAAACAGTGTGTTTTTCCAGGACCCATCAGCTCCAAGTCAAGTCATTTTTGTTTTTGTTTTCAATCTAATTGTGGAGGGCGCAGCTCAGCTCCACAAGTCAAGTTGTTGTTTTCAATCTAGTTGTGGAGTTGTTGTTTTCAATCTAGTTGTGGAGTTGTTGTTTTCAATCTAGTTGTGGAGTTGTTGTTTTCAATCTAGTTGTGGAGTTGTTGTTTTCAATCTAGTTGTGGAGTTGTTGTTTTCAATCTAGTTGTGGAGGGCACAGTTCAGCTCCAAGTCAAGTCATTGTTTTTCACTCTAGCTGTGGAGGGTGCAGCTCACTGGCCCATGTAGGAATCAAACCAGCGACTTAGGTGTTATGAGCACTGAGCTCTAACCAACTGAGCCAACTGGCTGCCCTATAGCCTTAATTTTAAAGTTTATTTGGGTGATGTAAGTATTGCCATTTCAGTATTTTTTTAAATTTCCATTTGCATGAAATATATTTTTCCATTTTTTTTTCCATTCTGTGTATGTCTTTCGATCTGAAGTGAGTCTCTTGTAGGCAGCATATGTATGGGTCTTGTTTTCTTATCTACTCAGCCACCTTATATATTTTGCTTGAAGCATTAGTTCATTTAGGTTTAAAGTAATTATTGATAGGTATGTATTTGTTGCTATTTCATTCATATTTTTGATATATATTTTCTTCTGCAATTACAAGAGGTGCTCAAAGTGGTTACCATCAGTGTCCAGACACTTCTGATTACAGCAAACTACTGCTTGAGAAACGTTGACCAAAGTGTCCACATGTATACATTTTTTTTTGGCACGCCCGGTATATACCTGCCCGCAGTTCCAGGCACAGAGCTCCTGAAACCTTTATAAATTCCTAATTGATAAAAACACTAGGGTCACCTTATGTTTTAATATGGTCATGCACTGCATAACAACATTTTGGTAAACTGCTGGCAGGATATATGATGGTGGTCCCATAAGATTATAATGGAACTGAAAAATTCCTATCACCTAGTGATGACATAGCCATTGATAATATCATAACACAATGCATACTCAAGTTTTTGTGGACATGCTGGTATAAACAAACCTACTGCGATGCTAGTCATATGAAATTATGACACGATTATGTACAGTACATAACACTTGATGATAACAAATGACTATGTTACTGCTTATGTATTTACTGAATTATACTCTATTGTTATTTTAGAGTTTACTTTTTTACTGAAAAACCAGTTTGCTGTAAAACAGTATGCCGCAGTGTTACACCAGCAGCAGTCTCATATATCTTGTGTTTACCGTGTCTATTGATTGGATTATTTTCTCTTGTGCTTGATTTAACCTCATGTTTTGTTCATCTTGGCCCCTACGTGTATAAAATTCACTGTTAATGTTGCCAGTAAAGGCTATGTTGGGTGATTGAAATGGAAATGAAATTTGAAGTGATTTAGGACTACAAATGTGGAAAATTAGTGATGGCTATTGTTTTCCAGTCGAGTATGTCTCGTTCCATATAATCTTGAAGAATAACAAAGTGACACAAGCTATTAAAGGATCTTCTCATTGAAGGTAATGAGACTAACAAAACTTCTAATGATCTGGATTGAAGACTAGCTATAGAAGCATATTCTACTCAACACTGTGACGATCATGACCAAAGGAAAAATTTGCAATGTTGAAAGAAAAGGCTGAGCCAGACTATGATGTTGAATTTTATTGCTAGCTCTAAATGCAAGTTTAAATGATTCAAGGCTTGTTATTCATTATATAATATGAAAGTGAGAGGTGAGTCTGTGAGTGCTAATGTGAAGGCAGCTGCAGAACTTCTGGCAAGGAAAATTACTTGCCAAAGCAGATACTCAATATGGATGAAAACTCCCTATTCTGGAAACAGATGCCTGGAAGGACCTTCATTCATAAGAAGGCCAGGTCAATGCCAGGTTTCAAGGCTTTGAAGGGCAGGATAACAGTCTTTCTTGGGGGCAGTGTTGCAGGCTACAAGTGGAAACCCTTTGTGATCTGGCACAATGGGAACCCAGGGCCATCAAGCATGTCAACAAACCCACACTCCCAGAGTCCTACAGGAGCAGTAAGAAGTCATAGGTGACCCAGCTTCTCCTTCAAGGTACTTTCCTGAATTGCTATGCCAGCAAAATGGAGAAGTACTGTTTGGAGAATAACATACCTTTTAACATTTTACTTATTGTTGATAATGTTACCGGACATCCTCCTTTTATTGGTGATCTTCATCCCAATATCAAAGGGGTGTTTCTCCCTCCAAACACCACCTCTTTGACCCAACCAATGGATTAAGGAGTTAATGTGTTAAGGCAGCTTTTCGGGCCTAAGACCCAAGGAGGACCTTTGCCCAGGCTGTTGCTGCAACTGAGAATAGGACAATATCTAAGATGGCATCAAGAACCTTGCTTGGGCTTGGGGTGATGTCACCAAGTACTGTGTGAGTGGCATCTGGAAGAAAGCAATCAAAAGGTTCATTCATGACATTTTAGGATTTGCCAAGGATGAGGAGGTTGCAAAAATCAGCAAGGCTGTGGGTGGGATGGTGAACCACTCCAACTGGGACATGAATGGGGATAACATTGAGGAGAAACTAGAGGTGGTTTCTGAGGAATTGACTAATGAGGAGTTGTTGGAACAGGAACAGGAAAACATTTATTGAGATAAAATTCACATCACATAAAATAACCATTTTAATGTGTATAATTTCATGGCATTTAGTACATTCATACGGTTTTGCAACCAGTACTTATCAAGTTCCAAAATGTTTGCTCACCTCAACAAACTCCTTAAAATGTTTCAAAACACGGACCCCAACACCAAAAGGTTTTCGTTAATAGAGAGGGATGTTCATGGTTCATTATCTGATTACAAGCAAATCTATGATGAGAAAAAGAAATCAAGAAAACCACCAGGGACACAATTCTAAAAGGCGTGACCCCTCCTCAAGAAGGGCCTCAGGCAGGACCTTCAGGAGGTCTTCTGGAAGAAGGCATTGTGATCATAGATGACAGCTCCAAGCGTGTCATTGTCCCTGAAGCCCTTCCAGTGGGACAAGATGTGGAGACATTGATATTGATGGTCCTGACCCTGTGTTGGCCTAGGCTAATGTGTGGGTTTGTGTTTTAGTTTTTAACAAAAAAGTTTAAAAAGTTAAAAAAAATAAGTAAAAATAGAAAACCTTATAAAATAAGAATGTAAAGAAAAAGTATTTTGTACACCTATATAATGTTTTTTTTAAGCTGTTATAAAAGACTCAAAAGTTAAAAAAAAATGAAGTTTATAAAGTAAAAACGTTCCAGTAAGCAATGGTTAATTTATTATTGAAGAAAGAAAAATTTTAAATCAATTTAGTGTAGCCTAAGTGTACAGTGTTTATAGAGTCTACAGCAGTGTACAGTCATGTCCGAGGCTTTCTCATTCACTCACCACTCACACTGACTCACCCAGAGCAACTTCTAGTCCTGTAAGCTCCATTTATGGTAAGTGCCATATAGAGGTGTACCATTTTTTATGTCTTAAACCATATTCTTACTGCACCTTTCTTTGTTTAGATATATTTAGATACACAAATACCATTGTGTTATAATCGCCTACGGTATTCAGTACAGTAGCATAACTACAGGTTTGTAGCTTGGGAACAATAGCCTACACCATACATCTACGTGTGTAGTAGACTATACCACTTACGTTTGTGAAAGTGTACTCTGTGATGTTTGCACAATGAGGAAATCCCCTAAGGACACATTTCTCAGAACGTATCCTTGTCCTTAAGCGGTACATGACTATATATTTGGTCTTTACCGTGGTTCCTGACATAAGGCTCCTAATTCCCTTTGAATTTCCTAGGTGATAAGATTATCTTTTGTTCTAATGAGGTGATTCTGGTTGGTCTCCTGGATTAGGGCTGGTCATCAGAAAGACCAAGTTATTATTAGAAGCCTGAAGATTTCAGCCCCACCCTTATTCCCTAGAGAGAAAAGGGGGTAGGAATGAAGTTAATAATTGATTATGCCTACATGAGGAAGCTTACGTAAAAATTCCAATTGTATGGGATTTGGGGAGGTTCCAGGTTGGCGAAAATATCCTCATACCAGCAGGGTGGTGCACCCCAACTTCATGGGGACAGAAACTACCGTACTCAGGACCCTGCCAGATCTTGACATGTGCATCTCTTTATCTGTCTGTTCATCTGTATCCTTTAATAAATTGATAAATGTAAGTAAGTGTGTCCCTGAGTTCTGTGAGCTGTTCTAGCAAATAATTGAATCCAAGGGGGAGGAGGTCATGGGAAGCTCTGATTTGTAGCCAAGGAGACAGAAGTTGTGGGTAACCAGGGGACCTACCACTTGCAATTGGCATCTGATGTGAGGGGCAGTCTCATGGCACTGAGCCCTTAACCTGTGGGATCTTATGATATCTCCAGGTAGATAGTGTCAGAATTGAGTTAAATTGTAGGACACCCAGCTGGTGTTACAGCCTTGCTTGGTGTGGGAAAAAACCCCACACATCTGGTGCCAGAAGTGTTCTAAGTGTGGTACTTGTGTGAGAGAGAGTCAAGGAGAAACACACAAAGAAAGACTGAGTTTTTCATTTATAGGCAGGTACTTTTATAATCCCACATTTACTGAATAGAAAACAAAGTTCCAGAAAGTCAATGGCCTTCCCAAGGCAACCCCATGGAAGGTGTAGGAGGCAAGGCTCAACTCAGGCCTCTCTCGGAGACCACTGTTGGTGGACTGCCTGAAACTACGCAATTCCCCTCCGTGCTGCACCCAAGTCTCACCCAACTATTGTCCCCCAACCGGCACTTGCTCAGCACTTAATGCGATGCAGACCTTGAACTGATGCTGTACCTTGCTTTATACTGAGGACATACCTGTCTCCCCACTGGATTCTCAGCTTCCCAGGGGCAGGTGTCATTTTAGTATGTGTATGTCATCTTCACCTCTTACCCCATTACTTATTTGATGCTTATTAACACGTCCAATGAGGAATAGAGTATTCTTTTTCTTTAAACAACAGAAATTTATTCTCTTACAGATCTGCAGGCTAGACCTCTGAAATCAGTATCACTGAGCTGAAATCAAGGTGTCAGCAGGCCAACACTTGCTGTGGAAGCTCTAGGGGAGAGAATCTTATCACTGCACTGCTGTGGTTCTTGGTGTAGTACATGGACCAACAGCATTAGTGTTGTCTGGGAACTTGGTGGAAATGTACAAATCTCTGGGCCTGAGTTAGATCTGCAGAAACTCTGGGGATGGGGCCAGCAATCAGTGGTTAAATCAGTCCTCCAGGTCATTCCAATGTACTCACTGCTGTACTGGAAACCTGTCTTTGTGACTTTGGGAAAACTACCTTTACTTCCTGGTAATGTTTACTCACCTATAAAATGCAGCAGCAGATCCCGTGGTTATTGATGCCTCTCCCACCTTGACAGTCTGTAATTCTCCTCTTAAGAACTGCTAGTAAATTGATTAATAACTCTTATGTGCCAGGTACTTTGCCAGCTGTATGACATAGAGTATTTAAAATAATCATAGAAAATATATAAGATATAAAACGGAGGTTTAGTCCACTTATATAACTCGTTCAGGGATACTATACTATGTAACATAGTTCATTATGACGTTAGGACACCAAAGACACCAGTCTCTAAGGCTGTGAGCTTAATCACTTTGCTATACAAACGCATGGGAATGGCCGTCAGCTTTGCCGACCCACTTCTTATTCAGAGCTCACAGTCAGGAGCAATGTACTCTGGTTTTGCTCAGTAGACTTTCACCAAATTTCCAATAGATTAACCTAAGGCTGCTGGTAGAAGTTTTCAGTGAATAGATATAAACCAAAACCCAAACATCTCTGTGTTATGGTGATAAGACCCTTCATTTTGTATAGCATTTTTTTTTTTTTAAGTTAACATCTTTTATCTGATTTTTTTGCAAGGTGCAGTAATGAAAAAATTCAGATATGGGCATTTAAATTATTTTAACTTGTCACTCCAAAATGAAAAAGTCAATTCTAATCACAATTTTTAACACGATAAGGCAAATTCAAAGGCTATATTCTATCAAACATCTTTAGGTAAAGCATCTAGACACATTGTTTGCTTGGAAAATTCAGTTATGGTTAAGACTCATAGATTCTTCTTTAAAATGAAGCAAGTGGTCTTCTCTCTCTCACCATCATCTTCTAGGTAGGTTTGGCTAGAGGTAGCGAGGCTTTGGACAGTCTTTTAAAAACATTTCATAATATAGTGTACATAACTCTGAATGAAAATAAAAAAAAAAACCTGGATTTGAATTTTATCTCCTCTAAGTCTTCATTCCTTATGTGAAAAATACAGTAGTACCTTGGTTTTTGAACGTCTCCGTTGACGAACATTTCACTTTACCAACGCCGTAAACCCGGAAGTAAATGCTTCGGTTTTCGAACATGCCTTGGACGTCGAACATGACACCTGGCTTTGGCTGAGTGCAAGATCCTGAGGCCTAGTTGTAGGCTGTTTTCCAACATTTCAGAACTCGAACGGTCTTCCGGAATGGATTACGTTCAAACACCGAGGTATCACTGTAATGATATTTTAAAAGTCCCTGTTTATTTCCTAAGGGTTTAGTAAAAAACAAGTATCATAATATTGGACATACTGCTATTTATAAGATACGCAATCTTTTAAAATCTTTAGTACTTTATGCGTAAATAACCTACCTAAAACCTGAATGTTATTATAATAAAGTAAATAATTTTACAAGTATACACAGCACAAAGGAGGAGTGAAACACATACTTCATTTAAACATTAAAATGAAACAAATGTATTCTTTTTATGTTCATCTCTGTTTCCTCACTTCAAAAATATTTTACCTTTTAATAGAACTTTACCTTCTATGTGTTTTTATTTATGTTTGTTTTCTCCTTTAAAAGTTTTACTAATTTAAAAATGTTTATGCAATGGTTAATATACTCCAGACTCTGGGTTAGTTACTGGAAAAAATGAAGAACTTACTGTTCAGGGGTATAATCAGACTTATATATAAAAATTCAGTTATGAGAAAGTACGTCCCGTGATAAGGAGCATTGCAAAACGGAGGGATTTAAGTGATACGTAAGTGACATAGTCAATAGGATTTGTTGAGTATTTGATTGTGGGAGATGAAGGAGAAGGAGAAACTAAGCATGACCTTGGCTTGGGAAGCTGAGTATGTAGTGGTCTCATTCAGTGGGATAGAGATTTTGAAGAACAGTAGGTTTGCATGGGAAAGTGAGGTGTTCAGCTAGAAAGAATACAATTAGTCTGAGGTGTCTTTAAGACACCCAAACAGAAGTTCCAATTGGTAAATTGATTTATATGAGTTGAGTTCCAGAGATAGAGGTTTTAACTTGGGACTTAGAATTTAGGAGGCATCAGCAGATAGATAATAACTTTTCTATCTTCATAGTAGGACAGTTCAAGGAGAAAATATACATGAAATACATGCATCCATGCACATTTTTCATCAATATTTAGGGATTCCTCTTTAAAAGGATGTGGTAAGTGCACTATTCCAATAATAGATGTGGAATTATATAAAGGCAAGGATATATTCTCATACAAACTGAAAATTCATTCAAGAGAGAGGCCAAAAAAGAAATCTTAACCTCCTCTACTGAGACGCTTCCCTTTATCACAACTCAGCAATCTGAGAGAAAATAGGTCTTAACAAGCAAATCATTGTTCAGATGCTGAGGGAGAGAAGCTGGGTCGATATTTTAATTTGAATCCTACAATTATGGATGCAGATAGCATTTCTTGACCCTGCTGATTTGTAATAACCAATACTTAGCACACATTTCCTTTTAGATCAGCTGCACTTGAAGACCCATTTAATATATAAATCCCAAATTGCTTTTCTAAAAATCTGTATTTGCAGGTGTTGTTAGAGGCTCTGATCTCTACCACTCTCTCTCATCCTTCACCTCTTCCTTGTCCAAGCCACTCCAATTTATCCCTTAAGACTTGTTGATGGTATTAAAACACTTTATATTTATTAGTTCTTAAGAACTAAGTATCTCTTTTCATTGATTACAATTTTGGAGACTTTACACACCATTAAGTAACAAAAACAGTAAAATAAAATTTAAAATGAAAATAAAATAAATAATTCCACGTTCAGGCTTTACTCATATGCATATAGCTTTAGCTATCATCAAATTAACCTTTCCCTTTTTTAATGTAACTCCCCCTACCCCTAAATGAACATGACTACAGTGAATATCTTCAGGGAAGTCATAGTTTTCTTCTTTTGAATTGTTTTGTGTAGCAAATTAGCAGTGTAATTGCTGGATCAAATGAATCTTCAGTTGAATTTTCATATTACTTTCCAAATGTTTGGACCATTTTACACTTATTGATTTTAGGTGCAATTATTTTATAGCTTTCAAATCTGTATCCTCACAAATTCCATTTCTCTGTCCTGCTGAGCACCACGTTTCTGGGCAAAGTTGCAAATGTTCATTTTAGGTAATTTTACTGAAGTGTTTTTATCAGGAGTAGAAGGAAGAGATTAGAAGAGTTTTGTTTACTTTTAGATACTATAAACAAGGATGATATTAAGACTAATCAATTGTTTGGCACAGACTATACACAATCAGAAGTAATGTCTGATCAATTAGAATGCAAGGCAGTGTGAACAACCTATGCAGCTGAATGTCTGCCCTCCCCAGGGTGTTATCCTTACTAGGAAGACAGATAATGAATTGATAATGTAGTTAAAAAACTGTAACTTGGATTGTGTAGCTTACTGTAAGATAGGGTTTTAGAAACTACTCAAGTCACTAGTCTTTTCACTATCAACTGCCAGATAGAAGCATTAGATACTAAAAAGAAGGAAAATTTGAACAGCTAACAAATATTAGAAAGAGGCTCAGTGTTCCTTATAATCAAAGAAATGCAATTCAAAAGAAGTAGATCTCATTTTATACCAAAGATTGGCAAAGATTGTAATGTTAGATAATTCTTGGTGTCAGCCAAGATACGGAGGAAAGAAAATGTTACCAGTATTGAAAGTGTGAAATGATACCTTGTTTCTGAAGGGCAGTTTGGGAAACACTTAGAGAAACTAAGTGTGGGTACTCCATATGAGCCAGGATACCACTCACTCAGGTCAATAGTCAGACAAGGCCAAGAATGTCTGTCATGACGTAGTTTGAGATGGGCGACAGAAGTGCCCACACCCATGGTAATGGATAAAAATGTGATGCATGGACAGAAAGCCATATGTCCAGATTTTAAAACACAACGTTACATAATAAACAGAAAAAGATCTATAGCACAAGGTTATTTATGTAAATTAAAATATTTAAAAAGCATTATGTATGTGTGTATATACAGAGAGTGCCAAAAAAATGTATACACATTTTAAGAAAGGAAAAACACTGTTAAAATCATAATACTCAATATACACCGATAACAAAAGATGAATACAAGTCATGTTTGACTTCTGCAATTACAAGTGGTGTTCAAAGTGGTTAACATCCACATAATTTTAATACAGTTTTTTCCTTTTTAAAAATGTTTATACATTTTTGTTGGCACCCTCTGTACATATATTTAAAGAGGGATTATAATTAGATAGATAAATATAAGTGACCAAATTTTCCTTTAAATGAAGCTTTACCAAGGACTTACATCAAGCATTATTAGCAGGATCCTATAGGGGAGGGAAGAGTAGGGGGAACAATAAAATAAAATGTAACAATCAAGGGCCTAACATGGAAACTTGTAAGAGTGTGCCTTAGTCTAAGGAGTGTGATTAACTCAACTATCTGATCAGAGATCAAAATAGGAAGAAAATAAACAAAGAAAGGAAGGAAGAAGGCAGGAGGGAAGGACAGAAAGAGACAGAAATAGAGGTAGATATGAAGATTGGTAGACATGAACACAGACATAAAGAAAGTAAGAAAAACAAAATAGTTTGGTTTTTCAGACAGTGGAATCTACATAAAAATTAAACTTAGTTTCTCAAAACATATGTGGAAATATATACATATTTACCATCTGTGCAAATTGGGCAATTTATGTAACTTCTATGTGCCGCATTTTACTCATTTGTAAAAGTAAGATAATAATAGTAACTAGCTCATAAAGTTGGTGTGTGTATTAAATGAATTACTATATGTAAATTAGAACAGTGCCTTGTACATAGGAATAATAATAATGATAATAACGTTAGCAATACAACTGCTACTAGTTATGTTTATTGCAACATTATTTTCAATACCAGAAAACAACCACTGAAACATTAATTTTTATCAGTAGAATGCCAGTTACATTAATTATGATATATCCATCCAATGCATAACCTATGTTTTCAATGAGATGAAAGTTTTCCATAATACATTATTAAGTGAGTAACGGGAAATGCAGAACAGTGTATATCTTAAGTTTGCATTTATATGAAAAAGAAAGGATGTAATATGTTATATATGAGAATATATAATTGTTGATGGGAGATATTGATGGAGATGGGATGTGAGAGAGATTCTTTAAACTGCTTGCAGTCTTAAGTTCTTTGTTATTTTTATAATCATAAAAGCACTGTCATAGTAAATAAAAACAGAAAATATTTATGGTATGGAGAACCACTCTCTCTATATTCCTAAATGTAACTAGCAGGCTACGATAATAAATATTTATTCACTCTGCTATTCACATATACATATATAATTCTGAAAAACTATGCCAACATGTAAACCCTGATTATTTCTGGGGAGTGGCATTCTTGGAAATTTCTACAGATTTAAAAAAAAATAAATATTATTTTGACATGATACAATTATATATATTTGCATGTATGTATAAATAGAAAAAGATTAATATTCACTATTTCTTAAATATAAAATTAACTATTTAAGTCTTGGTGATTTTCTGTATCTTCTATTATAAAATTTCATTAATATTTTAATTGGAAAAATGACGTATTCTGGGTTTAATTTTAACTTTGAAAATTCCTACGTATGTGAACTTAGTCTATTTAAATTTTTTTTCTTCTGAGCCTTTGCTTATCTGCAAAACTGAGAATCAAATTAAAAAACGAATATACAAACCTTTTGGCAATTTGTCCACTCTTTACAAATGTTAGTTGCTAATGTTATTATAAACATGTATGGGAACGTCATGTTCAATGATGGTTGAAAATATTTCATAAATTAGAAAATGAAACAATGATCTTGCTGCAGTTAATTATTCATTGTGTAGCAAGTCATATTGAGAAGGTATGTCTGCTCCACCAATTCCTCTGTCATGCTTCTGGCAAAACTTAAGTGACTTTAACTACCTCATCAAATGGTTGTTTCACTTCTGTATTCAGCAGTGTCTAAAACAATTTGTTTAACCTAACAGAGGATCGATTAATTTTATCTGAATTAAGTGGATTAAGCTTTACTAATCATTGCTTTTATCTAAAATCAATACTGTCATGAATATCATAATATTTTTAACTTTGGAAGCATTTAGTTTGGTTCTCTATGATAGGGAGAGTATAAAGGGGATTAAAAGTGCACTAGAATGAGCTCCTAAAACTCACCTGTTTCCTTTTGCTTCCTTTTTGAAAGCGCTTCTATGAAACTAAATTATCTGGGGACAGTTTACTAGATCCTTTTGTGATTTAGGTTTAGTTAGATAGTGAAAATTGAAATTTTAGCATTTACATCTTCTTGGTGTTTGCCTTCGTTTAGAGGACACTTAAGGTACTGAAAATCACCCTTGGGCTTACGGAGCCCTGAGTGTCTTCACACAGGTGACTTTCAAGAGGCAATTGACACACTCTGTACATCACAGGATGCCAAGATCACCAGATTAGACACCCAAAAAGAAACATCAAAAACTCTCTCCTTCAAAGGAGCTCCCATACCCTGTTTGCTGGGAGTGCAACTTGGTGCAACTTTTTTGGAGAATAATCTACCAGTTATTATCAAAATTGTAAATGTACCTACACTTTGAACCAGCAACCCTATTGCTGAGAATATATCATGTGACTAAACAGGCACAAGTTAGCCAAATATACATGGATATTCACCATTATCTGTATTAGCAAAACAATAGACTCAATAAAACTGTCCAATATATTGTGACAATGAAGAAGAAATATTTTTATTCCTAGGAGATGCATGCCAAAGAGGTTAGGAAAAACAGAAATATGACAAAATGTTAATATTGTTAAACCTAGGTGATGAATATATGGGTGTTGTTAAAGAAAAAATATTCAATGACGTGTGTGAAAGATGGTAAGGCAGACTTTATTCAGGACCATCGAGCTAGGTATAGGGATAGCTGAAGTGGGATTTCACGGTGTGGGGGAGAGACTGGGCTCAACTCCAACTCCAAATACATTATGGGCAAGTGAGAATTTACAGCTAAGGAGTGGGGGGGCAGGGTGGGAGTCCAGTGGCTGGAAAATTCCTAAGAGGAAATATTAAAGGTACCGGCAGAGTGGGAGGGATTCTGGCTAAATCAATCTAACAGGATTCTTGCTGAAGACAGGCTAGAGTGAAGACCACCCACGGGGGTGGAAAGGAGGTGGGGGAAAGGGGGAGGGTGGAGGGTAAGGAACCTGATGGGATATGGAGTATGATCAGATAGTGAGGGTTGGGAGTTCTTGGAAAGACTGGATTTTACAAGTACACAGATGGGCCTAGGAAAAGGTTCAGGAGCCTAACTAAAGCTTGATCAAGCAGAGAACCTTCTTTAGTGTTGATTTCTGCTTTTTTCTCCCTGTTGAAAACTGTAATAATAAAAAGTTAGAAAAGAGGTACCTTGATAAGCTTCGAATAAATAAGTTATGGTCTGTCTTTACAATGGTATATTGTGTAATTGTTAAACAAAAGGTGTTTGTGCTGGTATGAAACTAAATATTAGATATGTATTTCAAGTGAAACTGGTAATTGGCAGCAAAACATACATACTATGATCCATGTAGAGCATTCCAACAGTTACTTTAAAATAACACTCTGGAGCAATGACAGAATAACTTGCAGAAAGCAAACACTCCTGCTGAGAACAATTAAAAAGCTGGATAAAATATCAACAGCATGTGCTTGAAGGTAGAGAGCCACTGAAGCAACCGGGATTTAAGGTTCAAGATCCCAGAGAAAAGAAAACCTTGGAGGAGGTGGATGACATCTGTAGCTGCTTTTTCCCTCAGGACATTTGCCTGTTCTTGGTACTGAGCAAGTAGTTGAGAAATCAGGCAGAGAACAGGAAGAAGTTTGCAACTAAGAGGGAAAGAAGGCAGCAGAGACTTTGGCAATTTCACAGGGCCAAAGAGACAAAAATGGAAGTTTAGGAATACCAAAGCTGCCAGGATGTGGGATGGGGCGAGGTCCTGATGGAAAGGGAGGCATAGAAAAGTAAGACTAACATGTAACTGTTAAGTCCTGGAATTGTCCTCCCCTCAGACAGACAGAGGACACACACGATAATGCAAGTCACACAGCGAGGTTTATTTCCAGCTAGCTGGGGTCCCCGTCTCTGCCCCACGCAGCGGGTTTTAACAAGGACCCCTAGCCCTTCAAGCTAAGGGTTTTTATAGCGTTTCTAAGGCACTCAGTAATTTTTCATAGTTTTAGGGAGTACAAGGTAAACTATAATTCCCACATAGCTAAGGCATTTAGTAATTTTTCATAGTCTTAGGGAGTGCAGATTGAGCTATGCTTAGGGAGTACACGTTGGTCTATGCTTCAAAGAGTTTACAGATAGTCTACAAAAGCCTCCATAGCTTCAGAGAACAGGAGAGATAAGCTATCAGCTATCTGGTCTCTATGCCCGCATCCTGGAATTAACAATTAAGCCATTAGGTTATTTTAAGCTCAGGGCTGTTAACCCTATCTTAACCTTAAAGTAGCAGTTCTCATGCTAACAGTCTCTTACATAACCAGTTTTGTTCTTGAGGCATTTGCCAAATTATTAAACTACACAAGGCAGGAAAGTTCAATGGTAAGCAGAAGGCTCATTAAAATCAGCGTGGAGTTTTCTACCATTTCATGGTGGTGAGAAGACAAAAACTAAACTTCAGAATCTACTAAAAGGATGAGTTTTGTAAAACCTCTCGGAGATCTTCAGTCTAGGGATAAAAGTGAAAGAGAGAAACTTCATAAAAACTGTTATTCAAATTAAGTCAACTCAGTCCTTGATTGGATGAAAGTAATCTGCCTACATTCAGAGCTAGAGTGAATCTAGGGGAAGATAATACATTCTGGAGGTTTACAGTCTATCACATAAAATGTCCAATAATCACTTCACTGAAGAGAATACCCAAATGACTAATAAGCAAACAAAAAAATAGTTCAGCTTCATTAGTCATCAAAGAAATATAAATTAAAACCATAATATCAGACAGACCTTAATAACTAAAATGGAAACTACCGAAAATGCTAAGTGTTGGCCATGATGTGGAAACTGTCTCTTCATTACTAATAGGAGTATATTGATTTTGAAAAATTAGCAGTACCAACTAAAGCTGACCATATGTATACCATTAACTTAGCAATTCCTCTCCTAGGTGTATAGTCAGCAGATATGTGTACGTATATTCATCTAAAACATGGATAGTCAATTTTATAATGTCCATATTGATTTTAAAAAATCACAGTGCTGAGCAAAAATTCACAATAAAAACCACAGGGATTATGGAAATGATGGAGTTTAAAGCAACGTACTCAAAAACTTCATCAGTGACACATAAAAAATATAAGAACCTAATACAAATAAATCTACAATGAATATGGTACTTTAACTTGAAAAAGACCTAGAGTTTCTTTTTGGAAGTAGACAGCAAGGGTTTCAGCTTGTGAATTATTGTGAAGTAGTGCAAGAGGGTGTGTTACTTTCCTAGGTTGCCATAAAAAATTACCACAAACTTGGTGGTTTAAAATATCATAAATTGATTCTCTCACAGTTATGGTGGTCAGAAAGGTAAAACTGAGGTGTCTGCAGGGCGATGCTCCCGCCAAAGGCTCTAGGGGAGAATCCTTCCTTGTCTCTTCCAACTCTGGTGGCTCCTGCTGTTCCTTGGCTTGTGGTGGCATTACTCCAACCTCTGTCTCCATCTTCACCTGGCCTTCTCTTCTCTCTTTCTCCTCATCTGTCTCTTAAAAAGACACTTGCCATTGGAAGTAGTGCCCACGCACGTAATCCAGATGCTCTCATCCAGACCTGCAAAGAGTCTTTTCCAAATAAGGTCACACTCACAGGTTTCAGGCTTTAGGATGTAGACAAATCTGTTTGGGGCTACCATTCAACTCAGAATTGGAAAGTTATCAAAATTTGGGATCTTTCACAGCTATAAATCCTGGGGCATGTGTTTCTGTCTTTGAGATAGAGGTCCTTTGAGGCATGTGTTCATATGTAGATACCTGTTTTATCAGAAAACTAAATAAATAAAAGTTCTAATGTATACCCATTTTTGTCAATTAACTTTAAGGTCTCTGTCACTGCTGGAAATGCTTTTGTGGCTTTCTCATTTGCATGCTGGCTTGGCCTGAGAGTTGAAGGCTTTGGAAATTGCAGCCTGTTTGAAACCACCAAAGCAAGCACAACTAGCTCCAAAAGGAGCTCCTTCAGCAGGATGTGGCAGTTTCTGTTTGTCTTTGTATATGCCTGGTGCTTTCCCTTGGATTTTGAGAAAGGTTGTTCCTGATTTTTTCACTGTTTGGTTTTCAGTTCACATGCTAAAGAACCTTTATGTTTCTTTTTTTTTTTTTTTTTAATTAAAATTTATTGGGGTGACAATTGTCAACAAAACTACACAGGTTTCAAGTGTACCGTCCTGTAATACTACATCTATATTTTGCATTATGTGTTCACCACCCAGAGTCAGTTCTCCTTCCATCACCATATATTTGATCTCTTTTATTCTCATCTACCAACCCCTTCCCCCCTTACCCTCTGGTAACCACTAAACTGTTCTCTGTGTCTATGAGTTTTTGTTTCTTTATTTGTTTGTCTTGTTCCTTTGTTGCCTTCAGTTTTATATCCCACATATGAGTGAAGTCATATGGTTCTTGATACATTTCTTTTAATTTTTTAGGCCTTGTTTTTATTGACCTCACAGCATTTGAAATTGTTCTAGTCTTTCTGACCAATAAAATACTTTTATTTTCATGATGTTGGCAATGATGGTCCAAATGTGGAATCCTTTATGACTGTTGCTCACAATGCTTTTCCTAGCTTCTCCTCAATATTAAATCTTTCCTTTTGTATCCCCTGCTGGGCACTTTTGAACCAGGATGCTTAGACATGTTACAGACATTGAGTGTGTATGTGCTTTTTTTAAAAAACATAGAAAGTTCACAAATAAAAAAAAGAGGAGCAAAACACAACCTTGTAGAATAATGCATGTGAACTAAGGAAGCTGGTAGTGTTTGAGGTGCGTACATATGTATGTTTCATGTATTCCCAACATGACTCAGTTTAGCTGGGTGCAGTTTTGTGTTTTCTCTTGGACAAAATTGCACATAGATAAACATAAAGTTTGCATCATGCATTATAAAAGAAACTTATTCAAATTGTTCTCCAATGTAGCAATCATGTTGGAATAAATTTTTGTTTTCAAAATAAGCATTCTAGAATAACTGTATGTACTAGAGTATTCACAGCAACACTATTTGTAAAAACCCCAAAGTGGAAACTACCCAAGTACCCATTAATGGTAGGATGGATAAGTACATTTTGGGAGGCACACAATGTAATAAATACTATATAGCAATGCAAATGAATGATCCACACACTACACACAAAAATATGGACGCATCTCACAAAGATGAAATTGAGCAAAAGACAACATACATAAAAGATACATATATACGGAATGATTCCATTTATATAACACAAAAACAGGCAAAACTAATTTATGATTTTAGAAGTCAAGCAAGTGACTACCCTTGAGGGTAAGCAAGTATGAGGGGGCTTCGATGGTGCTCGTTAAACAGGTGAGTTCACTTTTTTATTTATTTATTTTTTTTAAATTTTATTTGGGGACTATCGGGGAACAGTGTGTTTCTCCAGGGCCCATCAGCTCCAAGTCGTTGTCTTCAATCTAGTTGTGGGGGTGGGGGGTGGGGCACAGCTCATTGGCCCATGTAGGAATCGAATTGACAATGCTGTTGTTCAGAGCTCCGTGCTCTAACCAACTGGGCCATCTGGCCGACCCAAGTGAGTTCACTTTTAAAACTCTACTGTGACAATGAGAAAAAATAGCCCCAGCTGGCTCTGGAATCAAAGTATTAGGGTTTAAACACTATTTCTGGCATTTAGAATTGTATGACCATAGGTAAGTTAATTCCCTTATGCCTCGTTTTCCCCACCTGTGTCCTGAAGAAAAAATTACTACTTCCGGGGTTGTTGGGAAGATTAAGAAAACTAAAAATGTCAAGCATTTAGAGCAGTACCTGGTATACCCTACATGCCAGTGGAGTATTTGTCATTATTCAATCTGTTTGGTAACCTGTATTTTTATTTCAAGGATGCTTTTAAAATACATTTCTATGTCTCCTTACTTCTTTTTTGTCTCAATTGTCACATTTTGTCTTTCAGAGAGGAGGCATTAAGGATTCATGCCATAAGTTTATTTACAAACATTTCTAGTATGTTGAGTTCAACAGTTTGATCCATTTTTCAAAGTGACTGCACCTCTTAAAATGCTCCTCTTCATATCTGTTTCATGGATTAAGTAAAACATCCTTATTTTTTAAGCAGTTGGTGTCTTACTATAAAGAAAGGTGCGGCAAATCCAGATCCAAATTACGGAGTCATCATAACTAGCAATCGCCACTTGTTTTCCACCGAAAATGGCAAATTTTTCTTGGGGCCTCCTCATAGTGGCTTCCATGGACCACAGAGGTTGTGAACCTCCAGATGCTCTGTCCCAACATAGCGCTTTTGAGAGGCCTGCAAAAGGCGCAGAGACCAAAAACAGAGGGAATGGCATGGCGGTTCCTCACCAAGTTCTCCCTTTCTCACGACCTGTCTGCTTGCTTCTTGAAGTTTTAAGTATTTAAAGGGTCCTCTGAGTTCCAGCATGTTCCCCGTTTCTACTGTTGGAATATTTTAAATTGGTTGATGGAGGAGAGCAAATGCTAGGTTTATGACCCTATTTTTTTTTATTAGAGGTTATTTCTTTAGTGTTGTTTCTATCCACTATGCATTTTTTTCTCTCTCCCTTCTTTTTATTTTTGGTCCATTTATTTTCATGTGTTCCTGTTTTTCATTCTACTTTCTCCGAATTTATCTTCACTTCCTCTCAGTGATTTGGTGATTTTAGACCCAGTTTATTATTATTAAATTTATATGTATGCTTTTCATAATGTTCCATTTTTTGTTCCTTCTACTCACTAATTATTTTGGCAAAGCCATTATTTTTCTACCCATAGTTGTAGCTACTTTTACCCTAAAATGTATGTTTCCCTTCTTTCCATGTGCGTTCTAGTTCTTTTATGCCTAGAACTCTCACCTACTTGTACTTCTATTTCAATTTATCTCTCAGTATAACTTTGTAAAGGGAGGAATACTAGTAGGATATTTATGTCCCCTTTGAGATATAAAAGTGTATTCTTGTCTTAAAAGTAACCAGAGTATAGCAACATAATATGGTTGGCTATTGAATTCTTGGGTCATAGTGTTTTGCTCGAACCTTTATATTTGTTCCATTTTATTCTGGCATTTGATTTTTGTTTGTCTTCAAACAAAAAGCAGTGATACAGGAAGCCCCTATCACATTAATGCTGAGTGGATGGGAGGTATATCTTTGGATGTACATGCTGCAGCTGCTCAGAATCATCATTATTTTTGGGTGACAGAGAACTTAGTCAATACAACTTTGAAGTATGTGCAATAATGTACGCATTTCCTGCATCCATATGAAGTTTTTCTGAGCTTTATCCCTGGGGCTGTTCTGGGCAGCAGGGCTTGGATTTTAGCTGGTCTTCTCCTTCTTGTCTCCATTTTCCAAGATTTGCTCACTGGGATGTGGCCTGAAACTCTACATGGGGATTTGGGTCTTTGGGTTCTGGATTGTCCCCTGCCCTATGGACTGGGATCTGTTTCTGTCTTTTGTCTTGGGGTCCTGGGCTCAGGACTCATGCTTTGAGATCTCTGGCTTTGGCTCTAAGCTCAGGGATCTGTCTCATCCTGAGAGGACCCAGTGGGCAGAGTGTAGAAAGAAGGTGATGATTCATGGCCCAAACCAGACTATGGAAACAGCTGGGTCATCACCTGTTTGGTAGATAAGGGTGTCGTTTATCTCCTCGGCCTTGACCGTGGGTGTGGGCTTCTCCCTGGGGCAGTTGGGTTACCCTGAGGTCAAGCTCCATTAATTCCTAACCTCACTCTACAAATCCTGCAGACAGTGAAGACTGAGGAGCCCATCAGGTCCATACCAGGAGCAGAGGTGTTGCACAGCATCACCTGTCCTCAAGGCCTGCCCCTGGACCCAAAGGTCTGACAAGGTAGGAGTTGGGCACAGAAGACAGGGAGGAGTTTGGAATAGAGTTGTGGTTCCCGGGGAATCCCTGCATCTTTCACATAACTTTGTACATAGTGGGCCATAATTAACATTATTGAATACATAAAAAAGTGAATGAACAGAGAAATACTTTGACTTGGAAAGAAAAAAAAAGTACAAGGGCAAAAAATGCATGGAGAGAGATTAAATCAGGAGCAGGGAGCTGCCCCTAGGTGGGAAGCCAGCTTGTGGGGGTATTCACAAAGGAACCCTAAAGGAAGGGGCAGGAATGGACATGTTCTTGCTATGAACTCCCCATTTGGATTCAGTGGAAACACTGGATTTGGGGATAGAGGGGCGGAGGGACAAAGCCTGGCAGCCAAGGGAGGAGGTATAGAGGAGGGAAGTGAGGTCCTCCCATCTCAGAGCAAGCTGCACCTCATGCTTAGGGCTTGGGGAGTGAATGCTCTCTGACAAATGCTCAGCCTGGGTCCTCAGATGCTTGCGGATCTGCTTCTAGAAGCTCTGGTTCCATCTCTGTTTCTGCTGTTCTTCATCTCAGGCCTGCACATTCTGTCTGCAGATGCTGCAGTTTCATCCAGCCTCCTATGCTCTCAAGTAATGGACATGAGTGTCAGTCAAGGGACAGCATCTGGCTCTGAGATGAAGAGAAGTTTCTTTCCAGTTTTTCCCAGGACTTTGACTCCCGTTGTGGAGGTCTCCAGCTCTTTATCCTAATGTTTCATCTTGTCATTTGCTTCAAAATGATCTTACGCCTGTTGCAGATCCTGATCTGACTTGACAGATAATACCCTGAGAAAGTATGTGTCTTTCTCTTGACAGTGTTCTCTCATTACACTGACTCTCTTCTGACAATTGTGAACTGCATTTTCAGTTGAGGCTGGTTCAGTCAGGACGCCTTTAAAGATGACTTACCAGGTAGCTGTTTTTCCAAAATAATTAATTAAAAATTTTATTTTTTTAGTACACTTTTAGATTTACAGAATAATTCAGTATATAGTACATAGAGTTCCATACCCCACCCCATCTTTCATTAGCTTGCTTTGTTATTAACATCATTATGGTGGTATATTTGTTATAATTAATAAAGCAAAATAATACCTGATTAAACTATAGTCCATGGTTTAAAATGAGGTTCACTCTTTGTGTTATATATGAGTTCTATGGGTTGGACAAATGTAGTCCCTAATCTACCACAACCATCTCCTGTCAGGAGGAAGAAAGTGGGCATCGTGGTTCTATCAGGAGGGCTGGAGAGGAGAGCAGAGCCCTGGAGGTGAGGGGCGGGAACCTCTACTCTTTCAGAGGGGATCTTAAGTAGTCTAGAGCAAGGCCAGGAAGCCCAGGGCAGCCGCTGCTCCCAGGGAATGTGCATAGTTTGAAATAAAGAGGCTGGTAATTGAAATATTGGAAAAAAATTTTTTTATTTAGAAGGAAATTAACTTCATTAAAAAAAAAAGAAAAGGAAACTAAAGAACCTGAACACCTGGGAACAGTTACTTTAGAGAAACAGTCACTTTCAGGGACTGTTTGAAGGGGGCAACATCCTGACATTTCTTTCAAAGGCAGTATCTGTCACACTACTATTTGTTTTGCAAGAGCTTTATAGAGCTAAAATACAATACCGTACAAACACTTATGTAAAGTGTACAATTCAGAAAACTTTTTAGTATATCCACAGAATTGTGCAACCATCTCCACAACAAATTTTAGAACTTTCTTTAGCCCCCAAAGAAACCCTGGACCCTTTAACCAATACTTCCCCTGCCCCAGCAACCATATCTCCAACAGCTCTAGGAAACCATATTTTACTCTTTGTCTCTATGGATTTGCCTGAAAATTTCATATAAAGTGAATCATAGAATATGTGATCCTTTGTTATTGGCTTTTTCCATGTAGCATAATGGCTTCATGGTTCATCCATGTTGTGGCATATATAGTGTTTCATTAAGTTTTTATTCCTAAATAATATTCTATTGTATGAATATGCCATACTTTATTTACCCATTTATAAGATAAATTTGGGTTCTTTGCTTTTATGAATACTTTGTGTACAAGTTTTTGGGTGGACATGCATTTTTATTTTTCTTGCATATATACTTAGGAGTAGAATTGCTGGGCCATACAGAAAATTTATGTTTAACTTTTGATGAGCTACAAGGCTGTTTTCCAAATTGGCTGAACCATTTTACATTCCCACCAGCAATGTATGAGGGGTCTAATTTCTCCAGCTTCTCCTTGACACTTGTTATTATCTGACTTTTTGATTCTATCCATCCAAGTGGTTGTACATTGATATCTCATTGTCGTTTTGATTGGCACATCCCTGAAGATTAACGATGTTGAAAATATTTTCATGTGTTTATTGGCCATTTGTATACCTCCTTGGAGAAATGTCTATTTATATTCTTTCTTTTTTTATTTAATTAATGTTTATTGGGGTGACAACGGTTAGTAAAGTTACACAGGTTTCAGGTGTACAATTCTGTAATACATCATCTATATATCACATTGTGTGTAGATGAGGGTAAAAGGGATCAACTATATGGTGATGGAAGCAGATTCTTTCAATTGGTTGTCTTTGTATTATTGACTTGCAAACATTCTCTGTGTACTCTAGGTGCAAGTCCCTTATCAGATATGGTATTTGCAAATATTCTGTGGGTTTTTTTTCTTTTCCTTTCTTTATGGTGTACTTTGAAGTACAAAAGTTTTTAATTTTGATGAAGTGAAGTCCAATTTATCTTTTTTTTTTGGTTGTCTGTGCTTTTGGCGTCATATCTAAGGATTTATTGTCAGATCCCAGTTAATAAAGATTTACACCTATGTTTTATTCTAACAGTTTTATAGTTTTAGCTCTTATTTTTAGGTCTAGCTCTCATTTTGAGTTAATTTTTGTACATGGTATGAGATAGGGGTCAAAATTTATTCTTTTGCCTGTGGATATACATTGGTCCAGCATTCTTTGTTGTAAAGAGTAGTATTTCCCTGATGAATTGTTTTGTCAGACTTGTTGAAAATCAATTGACTGTAAATTTAATTTTTTCCCTCACTTGATTCTCAATTTTATATCATTGATCTATATGTGGATCCTTATGTCTTGATTATTATAGCTCTAGTAAGTTTTGATATTAGGAAGTATAGTATTCAAACTTTGTTCTTTTTCAAGATTGTTATGGCTATTCTGGGTCCCTTGCGTTTCCATATGAATTTTAGAATAAGCTTTTCAGTTTGTGCAAAGATACTAGCTGAGATTTTGATGGTGATTGTGTTGAATCTGTCAATCAACTTAAGGAATATTACCATCTTAACTATTGTTTTCCAATCCTAGAAATTGAGATGTCTTTTCACTTATTTAGGCCTTTTAAAATTTCCTCCAACAATATTTTGTTGTTTTCAGAGTATAAGTCTTGCACTTTTTTGTTACATTTATTCCTAAGTATTTTATTTTTTTTTGAAGCATTGTAAATGTAATTGTTTTCTTAATTTCATTTTCAGAATTTCAGTTCATTGTTAGGGTATAGAAACACAGTTGATTTTAATATATCGATCTTGTAGTCTGCAACTTTGCTGATCTTGATTTTTAGTTCTAATTATGTTTTAGTGGATTCCTTAGGATTTTCTATATTCAAGAACATATCACCTGCGAAGAGAGATAATTCTACTTTTTTTCCAAACTGTATGTCATTTACTTATTTTTTTCTTAATTGCCCTGACTAGAACCTGAAGTACAATGTTGTATAAATGTGTCAAAAGCATACATCCTTATATTTTTCTAATTTGGGGGGAAGTATTCAGTTTTTCACCATCAAGTATGGTGTTAACTATGGGTTGTTCATGGGTGCTCTTTATGAGGGTGAGACAATTCTCTTCTGTTGCTAGTTGCTGAGTGTTTTATTTATTTTTTAGTGGGGAATATTGGGGAACAGTTGTTTTTCCAGGATGTGAAGTCATTTTTTTTCAATCTAGTTGTGGAGGGCACAGCTCAGCTCTAAGTCAAGTCGTTGTTTTCAATCTACTTGTAGAGGGCGCAGCTCACTGGCCCATGTGGGACTTGAACCGGTGACCTTGGTGCTATGAGCACCGTGTTCTAACCACTGGGTCAACCATTTTTTTTTAAAATCATTAAAGTATGCTGGAATTAATCAAATGCTTTTTCTATATCTATAAGATAATTACATGGTTTTTGTCCTAAATCTACTGATAAGGAATACTACATCAATTGATCTCTGAATGTTAAACAAACCTCATTCCTGAATAAATTTCATTTGGTCATGGTGCATAAGTTTTTTTTTTTTGTGTGTGTGTGTGTGTGTGTGTGTGTTGCTGAATTTGCCTTACTGGTATTTTATTGATTGTTTTTGTATCTATATTCATAATAGTTACTAGCCTGTACTTTTTTTATTGGGATATTTTTATCTGGTTTTCGTATCAGAGTAATACTGGCCTCATGGAACTCCTTTTTGGAAGAGTTTGTGAAAAATTGGTGTTAATTCTTCTTTACATGTTTGGAGAACTCACCAGTGAAATCATCTGGGCCTAGGTTTTTCTTAGGTGGTTGTTTTTGAATAGTAATTTAATCTCTACTTGTATTAGGTCTGTCAATATTCTTTCTTTTGTTCACTCAGTTTCTGTAGTTTGTATCTTTCCAGAAATTTATACAGGTCATTTAAATTATCTAATCTATTGACATACAATTGTGCATTGTATTCCCTTATAATCCTCTTTATTTCTGAATGGTCAGTAGCAATGTCTCCCTTTCCATTTCTAATTTTAGAAATTTGCGTATTCTAGCTTTTCTAAAAAAATTTGTTAGTCTAGCTAAAAGTTTATTTTGTTTTAGATATTTTCAAATTACTTACTTTTGCTTTTCAAATTTTTTTATATTGTTTTCTCTATACTCTATGTCATTAAGTTCCACTCTAATGTTATTATTTTCTTCCTTCTGCTTGCTTTAGATTTAGTTTGCTTTTCTCTTTTCAGTGTCTTAAGTTGGAAAGTTAGGTTATTGATTTACAATCATCTTTTTTTAATACAGGAATTTACAGTTATAAAGTTTCCTCTAATTTTTGCTTTAGTTACAGCCAATAAGTTTCGGTATGTGGTGTTTTTGTTTTTATTCACATCAAAGTAATTTCTAACTTTCCTTTTGAATTTTTTCTTGACTAATTGGTTGGGAGTTTTTTATGTTAATATATATGAAATTCTCAAATTTCCTTCTGTTATTCTTTTCCAGTTTCATTCCATTATTGTCAAAAGACATACTGCGTATGTTTTCCATTTTTTCAAATGTATTAATGCTTGCTTTATGGTTTAGCATATGGGCTATCCTGGAGAAAGAACATTCTATGTATACCTTTGAAGAATGTATATTTAGCTGCCATTGAGTCAGGTGTTTTGTAGACATCTATTAGGTTTAGTTGCTTTACAGTTTTGTTTAGGTCCCCCTGTCTACTCCACCCCTTATTGAAAATGGAATATTTAAGTCTCCAGCCATTATTACCGAATTGACTATTTAACCCTTTAATTCTGTCAGTTTTTGCCTCATGCATTCTTGTTCTGTTGTTAGGTGCATATGTGTTACCTATTCCATCACAGCCCAGGATCTACTTTTTACTGAGAACAACCTTACTTGCCTAAGCCTCAATGTTCTCATCTGTAACATAGGAATATTAATGCAAACTCCAAAAGGAGGAAACTTTCTGTCCTTTTAGGCTAATCTGGCTAGATCAACTGTTGGAACACTGGCATCTGAAGGAGAGGGCTCTTCTGAGAACCCGATGTTTCATGGTTAAACTATGCATATTCCTGAAAATACCACAGAGGCAGCTCTCTCAAACCTGGACAAATGAGGCAAACCCAGCTCTCTGATTAGGGTTACTAGATTTAGCAAATAAAAATGAAGGATGTCAGTTAAATTTGAATCATTTCTGATGCTTATGCATATGCACATCAAGATAAAATAAAAACATTACTTGGTGATATTTAAATTAGAAATTGTTAATTGTTCATCTAGAATAATTATAAATATATAAATTATATAATACTTTAGTTTCTTACATTAACATTTATTGGGGTGACAATGGTTAATAAAGTTACATAAGTTTCAGGTGTACAATTCTGTAATACATTATATATCACATTGTGTATTATAATAATACTTTCTTTACTTATATTTTTGTGATGTTCTGACTCTCCTTAAGTTACTTAATTTGCAGATAAAATTCCTGCAATTATATTCTGTTTCATTTACACTTTAACATACCTTTTATAGTAATCATATGCAATTTAATTTATTATTTTGTCCACTCAACATTCATTAATGAGAAAACGTGATTTGTGATCAAACAATATGGTGAATGCTTAAATTAAAAAAAATTGTTACAGTAAAAGACACATTGCCATTAATCCCCCTCAAAACACTCCCCCTTGCTTCGAACACACTTATCCCATCGTTCTTGCCACTTTCTGAAGCAGTTATGGAAAGTCCCCTTTCTTGAGTGTCTTTAGTTGCTGTGTCATGGCTGACTCGATGTGCTGAATCATTTTGACTTTGGGGAAGAGCCAGAAATCCCATGGTGCCAGATACAGTGAATAAGATGGATGAGGACACAACATAATGTTTTTATTTGACAGAAATTGCTGTATATCAGAAGTGATATGTGACATAGAGTGTTGTCATGATGGAGGATGCTTTATGGCACACTTTAAACACACCTTTTCTCAACTATAGCTCACACCTGATTGACTGCACTGAACAAGATGAAACTTGGGACACACTATTACTAAGGTTCGACATGCCACTTCCTGTATTGAAGATCCCTGCCTTTCCATTGGATGGCACTCGGCAGCAGCATTCATGATATTTTGTGATCACAATGGAAAGGCTCCATGTCACACATTGCTTCTGATCTCATATTTTTCACTCATAGCAATAGCATTATTTCCAACTTTTATTCCCTTATTCTTGAGTACTAGAAATGGTGAGTCCATTTGTTCCCATGCTGGAAAATACTTAAATTGTAAAATACTTAAATTTTCAAAAGATAAGATCCATTTGAAAAGACAATCATGGCAAATGCTGTAATAATTATCCTCTTCAAATCAGAATTTCTTTTCCTGTTCATGAGTAATATCATGCCTGGTAAGAACAACCTTGATATTTAAAGGGATAAATTTTTCAAAAGTTCTTTCAAGTCATTCAGTCTGTTCCTTTAAACAATGAAGTACTTCAAAACACTGCTCTTCTTTCAATTTGCATAATCTTTTTGCTAAAGAGATATTGAAAACTATGTTCAAGAAATAAGTAGACTTCGTTCAATGAATTATTTAAAAAGTCAACAGAACTTTTGGGCCACCAGAAAGAAAATATGATTTCAGTGCTTCAAAGTAAACTGAGGAGTTTCTCAATTGCATTTTTAAAACGACTTTTATTAAAATATAGCTAACATACAATATTATATTAGTTACAGGTGTGCACAATAGTTATTCCACATTTATATACCTAAATAAGTGAGCACCATGATAAGTCCAGCAACTCTCTGACATCTTACTACACTATTACAATATTATTGACTATATTCTCTATGCTGTACATTACATTCTCATGATGTATTTGTTTTATACCTGGAAATTTAACCCTCTTAATCCCCTTCAGGATTTCCCCCCCCCTTTTAAAATTTTTCAATTACATTTGACATTCAATATTATTTTATGTTAATTTCAGGTATACAGCATTGTGGTTATATATTTATATAATTTAAGAAGTCATCCCCTTGACTAGTCTGGTACCCACTTGGCACTATACATAGATATCACCATATTATGGACTATATTCCCTATGCTTTAGTTTATATCCCCATAACTATTTTGTAATTACAAATATGTACTTCTTACTCCCTTCCCCTTTTCCACCCACCCTCTTAATGCCCCTCCCATCTGGCAACCATCAAAATGTTCTCTGTATCTATGAGTTTGTTTCTGTTTTGTTTGTTTATTTTTTTCTTTGATGCCACATGTAAGTGAAATCACATGGCATCTGTCTTTCTCTGTCTGACATACTCAACTCAGCACAACACCCTCCAGGTCCATCCATGCCACCACAGATGGCAAGAACCCATTCCCCCCAGGACCGAACAATAATCCATTGAATATATGTACCACATCCTCTTTATCCATTCATCCACCGATGGATACCCAGGTTGCCTCACATCTTGGCTGTTGTAAACAGTGCTGCAATGGACAAATGGATGCCCACACACCCTCGAAGTAGCATTTTGGGTTTCTTTGGATAAATACCCAGAAGTGGGATTATTGGGTCCTTCTTTGTCTCTTGTAATAGCCTTTGTTTTAAAGTCTATTTTGTCTGGTACATGTATTGCTACCCCAACTATTTTTTTGTTGTTTCCGTTTTCATGAAATATCTTTTCCCATCCCTTTACTTTCAGTCTGTATGTGTCTTTTGATTTGAAGTGAGTCTCATAAATAACATATATAAGAGATTTGTTTTCCTATCCATTCAGCTACCCCACGTCTTTTGATTGGAGCATTTAATCCACTTACATTTAAAGTAATTGTTGATAGACATGTAGTTATTGATATTTTATTATCCATATTTTTTATCTTTTTTTTTTTTTTTTTTTTTTTTTCATCTTAAGGAAGTCCCTCTAAGATTCCTTGTAATAGTGGTTTAGTGGTAATGAATGCCTTTAGCTTTTTCTTATCTGGGAAGCTCTTTATCTGTTTTTCAATTCTAAATGACAGCTTTGCTGGGTAGAGTAATATTGGTTGTAGGTCCTTGCTTTTCACCATTTTGAAAATTTTGCACCAATCCCTTCTGGTCTGCAAAATTTCTGTTGATAAATCAGCTGACCATCTTATGAGAGCTCCCTTGTAGGTAACTAACTTTTCTTTTGCTGCTTTGAGAATTGTTTCTTTGTCTTTAACATTTAGCATTTTAATTATGATATGTCTTGGTGCGGGACTCTTTGTGTTCCTCTTGTTTGGAACTCTCTGTGCTTCCTGAGTTTGTGTGTCTATTTTCTTAGCCAGGTTAGGGAAGTTTTCTATTATTTCTTCAATTAGGTTTTCAATTCCTTGCTCTCTTTCTTCTGATACCCTTATGAAGTGAATGTTGTTATGCTTGATGTTGTCCCAGCGGCCCCTTATACTATCCTTTTTTTTTTTTTTTCTGTTCTGATTGAGTATTTTCTGCTATCGTATCTCCTTAATCACTCATCTGATCCTCTGCTTCATCTAATCCACTGTTGACTCCCTGTAATGTATTCTTCATTTCAGTTATTGTAGTCTTTATTTCTGACTGGTTCTTTTTTATGTTGTCTATCTCCATTTTTATGTTTCCTATCTCTTTGTTTACATTCCCCCTGAGATCATTGAGCATTCTTATAACTAATGTTTTCAACTCTGCACCTGGTATATTGCTTGTCTCCATTTTGTTTAGTTTTTTTTTGTTTGTTTGTTTTTTTGGTTTGTTTTGTTTTATCATTTGTGACATATTTCTTTTATCTTCCCATTTTGGCTGCCTCCCTGTGTTTGTGTCTATATATTATATAGGGCTGCTATGTCTCCTGGTTTTAGTAGAGTGGCCTTATGTAGTAGGTGTCCCGTGGGGCCCAGTGGCACAATCTCCCTGGTCACCTGAACTGGGTGCTCCAGGTGTGTCCCTTGTGTGGGTTGTGTGTGCTCTCCTGTTGCAGTTGAGCCTTGGATTGATCCTCAGTCTGATTGGTTCTGAGGACTGGCCATGACTATAGTGGAGGAGCTGTTGTACAAAGGCTGACCTGCAGAGCAAGATTCATTTTATCAGGTCTCTGGTGCCTGCCCAGTCTGACCTTTAGATTTTTCTTCTTTAAGGTGGCCAGGGGATGATCTGCTTTGGTCTGAAGATGGCCACTATGTGTGCCAGCCCAGGGCCTCCTGGGAGGGGCCTTGCCATAGACCAAGTTCAGCTGTAGCCTCTACCTGCCCTGGGCCAACTGGCATGAGCCACAAAGCATTCTGTGTTTGGAGGTGCTTGAAGAGACCAAGTCATAAAATGAGGTCAGTTATTGCTAGTGCTGGGCTTAGGGCTGCTCAGCCAGTGGTACAGACATGCCAAAGCCAGATGCTGCTTGTTGGGGCTGTGTGAACTTTTGAAGAATTTTAGGAAAGTCAGCAGCATGAGTCAAAACAGGCCATTTGTTTGGGAAAGCCCCTGGAAGAGACTTGGGTATGCCTGAAGGTTGGATTGGGCAGGGTCTGAGGGAATCACTAGAGTGGGGCAACCAAAGCTGTTTGCTAAGTTGATGGAGACTCAGTTATAGTTGCTGCTTCTGTCTGCACACTGGGAGGGAGGGACTCAACAAAGAAGCAATGGCTCCTTTATTCAGGAGAAAGCTTCCCCTCCAGCCTTTGCTTTGAAGCCAGCCAATTCAGTTCTTCCCCATATGTCTCTGGTGTCTTTTGAGCTGCTGATCCAGTGCTGGAACTAGTGCATTTATCAGCAAGTAAGTCTTTTCACAGACCCTTTAAGAAAATACCTGGGACTGCTGCGACTCTTATTTCACTCAGCCACAATCTCCACTGGTTTTCATAGCCAGAAATTGTGGGGACTTCTCTCCCCGGCACTGGAACCCTAGGCTGTAAGCATGGTGTAGGGCTGGGACCCCTTGTTCCTCTGGGGGTCCTCCACAGTTGATATACCCCTCCCAATTTTTAATGCTCACACTCAAGTTTAGAACAAGTCCATTCCGCATCTCTGCCCCTCCTTCCAGTCTTGAGGTGGTTTCTTCTGTATGTTCTTAGTTGTAGGGCTTCAGTTCAGCTAGACTTCAGGTGATTCTCAGTGATGATTGTTCTATAGTTTAGCTGCAATTTTGAGGTTGTTGTGACAGGAATCAAACACAACATTGACCTACTCCACCATCTTGACTGGCAATCCTCAACATTTGTTAAAGAGAGCCAACAGATTTTTGAATGTGAGAGAACTTAAGAATACTGAATGCAAACAAAATCTAAAAATTCTTTAATTCTTCAGTTGGAACAGTGTTGAAGTAAGAGAACAATTTTATGAATACTACTTCAATGTCAATAAAAAGGATACAGATGTGGTTTGAATAACAGTTTGCAGAGTATGGAAAGAATCATTCATGCCTAACTTTAACTTTGAATAAAATTATTTTCATTTTTAGGCTAACATTTGTATTGTATTATTTTCATCAAAACAGTATAATTTAAAAAGATTAACTCCTAATTAAATAAGAGAGTTTTCTACAAATATATGCTTTTGTTTTTGAAATCTCAAGTGGAAGGGATTTTACTTTCAGTAGCCTCATAAGTTAGCTCTTTTCATGAGGAAAATATTGCATAAGCAATGGGAAAATTTTTGTGCATTGTGATTATTTGCAATTATAGCTATGTCATTAAAAAAAGTTGAAATATTTAGGTAGTTTCTGTACTAGTGAATGGAGCTATTACATTTTTTATTGTTGCAGTAGAATTTGTCCTGGTACTTGAAAATGTACTTGCAATTTTGGAATCCCAAAATACTTATGGTAGCAGTAAGTTCAAATAGTCATTTGAGCTGAATGACTGATGATCATGTACAGCATGGGAAGCCATTACAATTTCTGCTGTGATTATTTTCTCTTCATCTTAATTTCTTTTAATAAAAAAAAGCAGTTATTTTATCACTTCCTTTGGAAGTAGTTGATGAAATTACATATCTCTTATATTTAGATGTTAGTATATGCTGGCTTATATCTGACTTTCATTTTTCCATACTCAATAACAGTTGTATACTGTTCAAAGAGCCATCAAAAGATATTTTCCTCATTTAATAAATATCCATTGTTCAGAAAATTTATCACAAAATTTACACCTGTGTTTTGGCATTTGGAAGTTCAAATATACACAAAGAACAGTTAATAGCAACCACCCGATAATTTAAAAGATTGATAATCTCACTTCTTCAGTATGTCTGTCACTCATAAATCCAAATTTATATCTAAACAGTAAACAAGGGTAATGGTTAAAGGATTGAGAATTTGTGAACAAACAATAAGTTCTATGGTTGATGCAAAACAAGGTGAACTTCCCTACCATCTGCAAGTGAGAGCTGTACTTGGTAGGCATAATCTTCCTAAACAAAGCAAGAGCTGATTTTTTATAAGATTTTGGGAAGTCTGGTGTTCAGGGATTGGTGGATTTTCAGAAGCAGGAGTGTTTACAGGTTGAAGTTTTTCTCACTTGTGTTGGTGTGGTCTGGATTAAGGCTATTGTTGATAGGCTGACTTTTAGGATTATGGCCACTGGTGGATTTAGGCAATTGGTGATTGGCTGCTCTCTACAAGGGTAGACCTGTCTCTGATTGGCTAACTTTCACAGACTAGTTACTGGAATGAGGCTGTGGCTGATTGGTTGATTTTAGAGCATGTGCACTTCTCAGAAGTTAACTCTAATAGTGGTTACTACTTGTTTATGATTTAGAACTTTAGCCAGTGAACAGTCTTTTTTCCCCTTGAATATGAAAAATAAGTACTTTTAATTATTAGGTGCTCTTCTCTCCACTGCCCCACCCCCACAACCCCCTTTTTGGTCATCCTTTAGCTAAATCTGCAGGAGAGACATGAGGGGATTGCCCAGATCTTTATTTGTGGAGGTATAATTTTTCAGCTAGTGTTGCTATGTAAGTGATTTAAGAGCCAAAATCTGTGGGAGAAAAGTATCCTCAATTGCTGAAGTATTATAATCTATTGAAAAAAATCTGATTACAGGATATTTAGGGTATCTTGACAAAGTCAATATAGGCTACAGGACAAAATCATCCACAGGGTATAGCCTTGTATGTATAGAATGCTTGTTCACTTTATCTCTGATTCCAGAGAACAGAAATGTGCTTTCTTGAGAGCATCCTCCACTGCAACACTGATCTCCAAGCCCAGCACATACTGAGCTTGCCCTCCTGCTCTCTTCCAGACAGAGCAGGCTGACTTGACCCACAGGTCACAGAACAAAACCACCCCTCTATCTTCAAGGCACCCGTGACCCAAGGGCTTCCACCAGGCAAGCATGGCATTTAAATTTCGACCCTAATTATGGAAGACTGTCTCAAGTGTGTGCTCTAGACCTGTGAGCTGATATATTCTGCTGTGCCAGTCACACTCTTACCTTTTCTTAATGAAGGTTTTAGTTCTGTTATTTCATTTTAAATTCTTTACATTAAAAAAAAATTACAGTTAGTTCTCTGCTTACGTTTTAATTCTCTTTTCATGAATCTGCTGATTTACCAGATTCATGTTTTCTTTCCACAGTTGACAAGAATATATATACAAACTAGAATACATTTCTAGTTTAAATCTCTTTAGAAATTTCTTCTTTTGTGTTGTATTTTCTTCCTTTGGTGACTCTTCTTATTTTGAATAATCTTTCCATAAATTCTTGTTAACATTTTTGTTTTTGTTTTGTTTTCTTTTCTTTTATTGGGGAGCATTGGGGAACAGTGTGTTTTTTTAGGACCCATCAACGCCATGTCAAGTCATTGCTTTCAATCTAGTTGTGGGGGTCGCAGCTCAGCTCCAGGTCAAGTCGCTGTTTTCAATCTAGTTGTGGAGGGCACAGCTCACTGGCCCATGTGGGAATTGAACTGGCGACCTTGCTGTTATGAACATTATGCTCTAACCACTGAGCAAACTGGCCACCCTTTCTTTTTCTTTAAACAAAGTGAGATGTATTGTTTTTTGTTTGTTTGTTCGTTTGTTTTAAATGCTGCTGTATTTCCTTCATTATCAGCTAGATGTGTCCTAGTTCCCCTCATTGTGGTTCTGATTCAGCTTTCTCAGTGGAGTGATCAATGAGTTGGGGCTAAATGCAGACCCAGTAGGGGAATCATTACCTTGGTACAGTTTATTCTGTATGTTTATTGAAGTAACTGCTAAGGGTCCAATTTTCTACATCCAGATTTCATTTTGTCCTGCCTCCATTCCAGAAATATTATATGTTTCTGGCACTAGTTCTTCTTTTTATCACATTGAATCATTTCTCTATTCTCTTCTTCCTTTTGAGGAACAAATTATACTACACCCTAGCATCTTTTGGTGCAGGTGCCAGAGTCACTTGTGATGCCCATAGCCATCAACTCTGTTTTTCAGTAATAGATTCTCAGTAATACAAGGACATGCCAGGGAAGTGAACCTGGCATTTTCCATGGTCTCCCACACCACAAAATATAATCCTTCCAAGTTCAATAGTATCTGTTTATTCTCAGTGACTTAGCCTCACATTATTTTTTTAAAGGCAGTTGTTTCCTTAGTTTTTGCTGTAGTTATGGTTCCACTTGTTTTATCTAGGACAATTATTTTTAACATTTTTTCACACGTGAGTAGGATTGTTCCCTCAGTTTTGGGCTGTTGACCGTTTCATAATTTCTCTATTTCTGTGAATATTTTAGTAGAGATCCAAGACAGTTCAGATTCCGTATTCTCAGAGCTATGAAATCCAGAAGGTTCTATTGGCATTTCATATCACTATAAACCTAAATATATGTTTTTGAAGAAGATATAGATTGTCTTAAATGTAACTTTTCATTATGTTACTTTTTCTATTTCCTGTATATTTTCTCTTGGTATTGACCTTAAAATATTTAAAAATAAAATTACTTTTCTTTTCCCCCAGAAATGGGTGTAATTGTGTCCCACTTTGTAGTCAGGGTTAGAGGGAGATGAAAGTAACACATAAAGTAGTCTGCAGGACAAAGAAAAGCTGAAACCTGGGCAGAAAGTAAGGGAAAAGAGCCTGTCCTGACTCTGAGATGTGCCATCAGGTTTACTTGTAGACATATCAGTGATAGTGATTTAGACAAGGGACAGGTAAACTTTCTCTGTTAATAGGCAGATAGTAAATTTATTAGATTTTGCAGGCCTCTGTCACAACAATTCAACTGCCATTGTTTCACAAAAACAGCTATAGACGGTGTATGAGGTATGACAAATAAGTTTGCGAACTCATCCTAGAAAAAGTGCTACAGACCTCATTGCTGAATATCACTATGGTCACCTTCGAAGTACTCCCCTTGGGAAGTTACACTCCGATGCCAGTGCCTAGTCCACCCTTCAAAGCAATTTTGGAACTCTTTCTTTGGAATGGCCATCAGAGCTGTTGTCGTATTACCCTTGATGTCTTGAATGTCAACAAAATGTCTTCCTTTAAATATTTCTTTTATCGTCAGGTAAAGAAAGAAGTCATTGGGCACAAGATCAGGTGAGTAGGGAGGGTGTTCCAATACATTATTTGTTTATTGGCTCAAAACTCCCTCACAGACAGTGCCATGTGAGCTGGTGCATTGTCGTGATGCAAGAGCCGTGAATTGTTGGCAAAAATTCAGATTGTCTAACTTTTCCATGCAGCCTTTTCAGCACTTCCAAATGGTAAACTTAGTTAACTGTTTGCCTAGTTGGTACAAATTCATAATGAATAATTCCTCTGATATCAAAAAAAGTTAGCAATATCGTTGCAACAAAGGTCATGAACTTAATTGTCAGACCTTGTATAAACTATTGGGTGTAGCTGTGTCCAAAGACATTTAATTGCAAATAGAGATGGTAAACCAGATTTGTCCCATGAACCATAGGTTGCCTACCCCTGATTTAAATAATAATAAATAATACTGTTTGAATTATGACTACTTATAATTAGTAAAAACATAAATAATGTTTGAATATTAACAGGATTTAGAAAGCAAATATTAAATTCATTACTTACTTTCAAATAGGTTTGATCGATACAATGAAAGCAGGGATGATACATACATGTTGTTATATATATATATTTGAATAAATATTTGTTTGTTTTTCTATGTACCCAGCTCCAAGCCCTATGCCTAGCATATGCTAGGAATGCAATAACTATTGGTTTTACAAGTGAGTAAATAAATGACATTACTGATCCACTCTTCCCTTCTCTGTGGCTCACATTACTTGGGATTCTTATTGATATGTCTTTCTTGCTTTTCCCTTATCTACACTTAATTTGTGGGTCCCTTTGACATTCAAAAATTTTATTCTAAGATACACACACACACACACACACACACACACACACACACACTAACATTATTTCTATTTCATTGGTGCATTTGCTGTTACAGAAATCTGCCTCCTTCAGCCTGTCTCTTGTATCCCACGTTAGTCTCTCTACCTAATTCCATCCCTAACTCTTGGTATACATTTGGCTTCAGGAATGTTCCTAAATTATTGCTATACAGATAGAGAACAAACTTTATTTTTATTTTATTTTATTGGGGAAGGGGAACAGGACTTTATTGGGGAACAGTGTGTACTTCCAGGCCTTTTTTCCAAGTCTAGTTGTTCTTTCAATCTTAGTTGTGGAGGGTGCAGCTCAGCTCCAGGTCCAGTTGCCATTTCTAGTTGCAGGGGGCGCAGCCCACCATCCCTTGCGGGAGTCGAAACGGCAACCTTGTGGTTGAGAACCCATGCTCCAACCAACTGGGCCATCTGGGAGGCAGCTCAGCTCAAGGTGCCATGTTCCGAACATCTTAGTTGCAGGGGGCACTGCCCACCATCCCTTGAGGGACTTGAGGAATTGAACCAGCAACCTTGTGGGTGAGAGCCCACTGGCCCATGTGGGAATCGAACCGGCAGCCTTCGGAGTTAGGAGCATGGAGCTCTAACCGCCTGAGCCACCAGGCCGGCCCCAAACTTTCTTTTAACTTTCAGAATTCTTGGGCTGTTTTTTAGGCCTTCTGCACTCTAACTGCACTCTATTTATTTATTGGGCATTGTCTCCAATGCATGAAATGCCATCCATTCTACTTCTATAAATGAAATGCAAATATTGTGCTTTTGAGGCCTATAAAATGCCTTTTATAAATAGACCATGGGACCCTCAGATATTTCTCACCTTTATTGTCTACGCTTCTCAACTATTATAACATGCAGATCTCTCTCCATGGACCACTTTAATCCAGAGAGATGATTTAATCACGTAGGCCTCCTTTTATTCTACTTGGATAGCAGAATAAACTCTACCTGACTCCTTCTTGACTTGCCTACCCCTTTGGAGAGGAGTATTTACTGTCTCGACTGTCTTATTCCCTTAGTGACATAACCATTCAGGGAGTCTGGCCCCTCCTGCCATCAGGCAAAATGACTGAGCTCCAGGCTTTTAGATGGTACCCACAACAAACTTTTGGTTGCTCACTCCACATAGCAAATATTCTTCTGTCCCAGAATTACCTGAAATTATATGAAAACTGGTCTCTCCAGGCTAGACTGGACCCCAATGTTCCCAGTTAGGTTTGAGACCTCTCAGAGTCTAGGGCGAAAGGCATTGCCATTAGTATCGCCCCAGGGTCTGCATAGACAAAGTTGTTGGCTTTAAAGTGTAAATTCAATACAGGATACTTCCTCCAGCAAATCTGAGAGATCTTTTGTTCCCTGAAATTGTCTCAAAGGAGCATAATATGATTACTCTTGAAGACCTTTATTGTTTCTGAATCAAATCATGGATCAAGCTTTAGCGAAGAAGCCACTTCACTGAGCACCGTGTATTTGACTGGCTGGACATGTCAGCTGGTATACATTTGTGAGTCAAGGCTGATCCTTAAATGTGTTTACATGCTCCTCTAAGGCCATAGAGTGACTCTATAACAAAAGCATCCTGTTCACTCAGGGGAGCGCTCTGACTGCACAGGAAGCTCCGGTCAGCCTCTGTGAGTCTCTTCCCTCACTACACAGACATCCAGGCGAAGGTCTAGATGTACGTGGCTGACCTCAGCATATGTCCCCTTTTGTAGTCCAGGTAGCACCCTGGAATAATATTTTAAAGTGTTTCTCAAACTTCTTTGGAAGACATACTGATTTTTACTAGGCTCCTCAGCGTCCAAAACATGAATAATCATAACATAGCCTGGTGACTGACATTACTACTTAGTGATAGCCCTCTGTTTCCTGGTACTCAGCTGCAGTTCCCCCTGAAGGGACTAGGAAATGGCTCTAAACATTTAGTGTGCATCAGAGTCACCTGGGGATCTTGTTAATAATGCAGGCGTGTGATGGCCCGCTCCAGAGTAAATCAGTCTGGGTGGGTTGGGACCTGAGACTCTGCATGCTAACTCTCCCTCAGCTTATCCTGATGGAGGTGGTCCAGAGGTCATACATTCAGAAAGGCTGAGCTCTGGAATGGGCTGATTCAAGGGCCCCAATGAATGAAAGATGGAACCTTCAGTAATGCAGAGGCAGGGGCGGGTAGAGGCATCTATGGAACTTTACAGACTAAGTAAATCCCATTTACCATCCTCTCAGCATCTTTAGAAATGGACTGTTTTGACAAAAGACCCGAATAGTTTTTCCTCTGCCCATTCCAACTGTGAGAGAATAGCTGCACCCAGCTCCAGTGGATCAGGGGACTGGTCCTGGGGGCATTGGCCCTGCCCACAGAGATTAAGGGACCTAGGGATGAATTGAGTTTGTTCCTGTTTCAGGGTGTGGTTCTTGGAGGTGGTTGGGATTTCAAAGGGTAGAAGTGGGACACTTTAGAACTCAGAAGAGAAGGAGCACGGGCTAGGTAGGGCTCCGTGGGAGCATAGAGAAGCTTGTATTAGACTACCGTAAGGATGATTTTCTTTGCTTTGGAAGAGCAGAATATTTTTTCTCACTACCACTTACCCAACTTGTTTGGCCTGACTGTTCTGTTGATTAGGCAGTCTTTCTGTATGTGGGTTATAGATCCGGTGACCTGAACAAAATGTAGGACATTATGGTCTAATACAGAGTATCTGAGGATTACCTATAATGCTTGCAGTAAGGGGCAAATAGACAGTTTGATCCAGGTCTGCGCCAGAATTGGCATGCTGCTTTATATCCTGATTGCTGGGTAAACTGCAGTAGGACGGAGAAAAGGGAGAGGAGCTAAAATATAGAACTAGAACTGCTTCACAGGGCTCAGGTGAGCAAAAGGGGAATAGATCTAGTTGGATATGCTTGGAGGAAGTCTCGTTGGCAGGCAAAGCCTACGAACAGCAAACAGCTCAAGTTGAGTATAAGGAAGTCTTATTTCAGGAGAATGGCGTGTCCTGAGAAAAAGACCAAATATAGGGATATGACTTGAGTAACAGTCAGGGAATAGGTATCCAGGAAGTTGCCAGGATGGACTGCTGGGGTCTGGCTGGGGGTTGATATGGTTCATGTGTGTAAGGCAGGGCATGACGTAGGCACCAGGGGCCAAGGTAGGCCAGGGGGAATAATGCAGATGTACAGGAGGCTGAGTCCTGAGCTTGGGTTAGATTTGATTTTGTAGACTGGGCAGGAGGAGAGAATGGGGTGAGTGCAAACCAGAGACAAAGTACTGGCTTAAGTCATGCTTATCGGTTTTGTAATTGAATCCGGTTTTCTAATACACATTGACACTGAACTCTCTCCCCACTTTCACCCCCATTTTAACTGTTACCATCTTCCACTTATTCATAACTTTATCTGCTCTAGAGTATTCCAAAGAGCCCCTGAAATCTACACTTCTTATCTTGTTAATCATCTTAAAGTTCATAGCTGCTGAGAACAAAATCTTCATTGATGTACAGCCTCATTTAATTTCACTTTCAGCCTCTGTCATGTTGTAGTTCACTAGCTTACTTAAATCTCATGAAAATTGCTTGTAATCTTTTACCGGCTGCTGCTCTTCATTCATTCAATACTGACTTGTGGGGTTCACTTTTTCACTCACTGTTTTTAGGTGGCAGCCCATTAAATGGAGTCAATTTAGAGTTCACCTTTTTTCCTCCTTTGCCTCCCTAATGAATAGAAAAGCCATATTTCTAAGTCTAGAGGGATATCTGGGATTTGAAATTCTGATCTCCTGAGCTGAGAGCTAAAGCATTAAAACCATGGATAAATTTTCCCATCATGTTGCAGCTCTTTTAGGACAGTTTCTTTCCTGAGAGACTTGAAGGTTATCTTTTGAGGAGCTCACTGAAAGACATCATGTTTGAATGACGGTAAGCCTTTTATTTCTCCCAGTGGCACTCTGTAGCCTATAATTGCAATATTTTATTGGGAAGTGAAACCTGTTGTTGACATGGGCTTGTTCACAATCTGTATAAGTTAGAAGAGCAGTAGGTATGTAAATAAGTGACTGCAGGTGTATATCCATCATAGTTTTCAATTATTTTTTTGCAAAGTGAAAATGAGTGAACCAAAGCAACATGTACCAATATGGGTGAATCTCAAAAATGTAACATTGAGTGAAAAAAATACCTCTTATTAGATGAGACACATAGAATGGTTTCATTTGTATAAAAACTTTAAATAATGAGAAGTAAATAATCTATTATGTAGGGATATTTTCATATATGATAAAGTATATAAATGCGGACTAGATTAATAATAAGAAGTTTAGGGAAGTAGTTACCTCAGGGAGGGGGAGGATATAGGATGCAGGCGAGCTTCAAAGGGATTGATTGACATGTTTAATTTCTTAAATTCAGTGAAGAACTGTGGTTTTTTGATCTTTAATGAAACACTTGAGTCCTAGACCTATGCAAAGTTATGATTTCATGGGTTTTATGATTTAGTTATATTTATTTGTTTGACAGAGTTTCATATTCAGGGTTTCGATCAAACATAATTATAATTCTGAGCTAAACCCAATTAGTGAGAGTGAGGGTTTTCTTTTATGGCCAAAGATAAGCTTTTAGGACAATTTAAATCTACTTGATCACAGATATTGGCCCATTTATTCCTTCAAGTCCTATTTATTTTCTCAACTGCTTGCATGTTTGAGGGTAATGATGATGATGCTATAGTTAATTTACATTAAAATGTACTGGAATGAACATCGGAGTACATATATCTTTACAGATAAATGTTTTCAGATTTTTTGGGTAAATACCCAGCAGAGGGATTGCTGGGTCATATGGTAATTTTATTCATATTTTTGAGTAACCTCCATACTGTTTTCCATAGCGGCTGTACCAATTTACATTATCAGCAACAGTATATGAAGGTTCCTTTTTCTCCACAGCCTCTCCAGTACTATTTGTCTTGTTGATGATAGCCATTCTAACAGGAATGGTAGAAGCGTGTAAAGGGGGTCAAATATATGGTGATGGAAGGAGAGCTGACTCTGGGTGGTGAACACATAATGCAATATATAGATGCTGTATTATACAATTGTACACTTGAAACCAACGTAGTTTTGTTGACCATTGTCACCCCAATAAATTTTAATGAAAAAAACATAACATTCCAAAAGTTTATATTAAAACTTTAACACGGAGACTTGTGCCAACAACAACAAAAATGTATTGGTTTGTTCTACTGCCTGACATATGAGACAATATTTCTCTTGTAAAGCATGCAATTTCCTCTAAGGCATAAGGAGTAAAATAATTTAACATTTTCTTTGTCAATAAATATAATCAACACTTCCAGAAATCTGGAAAATAAGCATACAATCATTATACTACATTCATCTCCACATACCTTGGGATATTGAATGAAATCCTTTGGAAAGTCTAGAAGAGTAGAAATTGCTTACATTGAATTAGCTGTCCCAACAGGTTTCCTTCCCATGTGAGCTTCACAAATAAGGTACAAGGCATGTTAATGGATAGTTCTAATACATTTACAAAGATGTGAAGCAAACCAATGTATTCCATTCTGAATGATCATCTTTCTTTCATTCACCCGAGACAGAGAACATGTGAATAAGGACAAGAAGAAAGGCTACCATTCTATCAGCCAGTCCTCATCAAAGATTGTCTGGACATAAAAAATTCCCACAACTTTATTTCCCCATCTTAGATATTGATTTTGCACACTTGTTACATCAGTAAGGCAGAGTATAGTTGAAGACTCCCCTTTTTTAAATTAAAAAAACAAACTGATCTACAAAGGAGAAAATAAAAACCAAAAGACCACTATGTGAGTTGCAGAATCAGCCAATATACTTTCTTCTGAGAAGTTGGTATTAACTTTTCTTTACTTTCAGTCCAAATTATATTAAATTAAGTTGACATTATACAGGAGTAGATGATACTGAAACCAAGGGTCCTTAGAACTTTCATTTAATTTAGTTTTAAATACTAGCTCTAGATAAATCCTAGCTCTAGAAATCCTCCTCCTCCTCCTCTCTCTCTCTCTCTCTCTCTCTCTCTCTCTCTCTCTATATATATATATATATATATATATATATATATATATATATATATGATTCTTAAACCTAAAGACTCATTTAAAATAAAATTATTACCCTCTATGTATTGCCTATTTCTCTTTTCTTAATTTCATGATGAATATATGAAAGTGGTTGGGTCATAAGATTCCTTTTAACCTGATCGATTGATGCTATAATTTTATCTCTCAGAACTTCTCTTCAGATTTACTGACCATATACATCAGTGTGTACTAGATATTGCCTGTTTATGCCTGTTGTCCCAATTAATTATTAATAGTGTGTCCTTTCACAAATTAACCTTGGGTGATAAATCATATGATCATCCTATTTCAAAGTTGCTTCTTATAAGTGATTCAGATTGGGACAAGTTTTGCTTGAGTTTATCACTTTCTTGTAGGACTTTTCCTAAAGTGACACTGCTTCCTTTAGGGTTTGAATTAACAGACTTGGCATCCTTATGCTGTTTGTCTTCCTATCTATGCAATAGTATACCAAGGGTCACCAGAATTTCACACTACAATACCTGTGTCCAACCACTAAGCCAATGTTAAATATTTTATACTTTATTTTGAAAGCACTAACTTCTGTTCTAAATTTCTACATTATTAAGTATAGATTTGTATAACAAATAGATCCAAATATATAATAAATTGAAGTTCTGTTACTGATATTGCTCCTAAAGATCAACCCTCTTGCTGATCTGAAAAATAAAAAAAAAAAAAAAAAAGTAAAAAGAGGAAATTGAAAAAAAAAAAAAATCAACTGCCTGAAAGCACTTGATGATGAACAAAAGAAGGAAGTTTCTGGAGGGGAGTAGACACTTGGTAAAAAGGAGCTTCACAGGATGATTTCCCCATTTTTACAACTTTTAGCCTGAAAGTTGTCCACAGTTGGTGCAGCATAAAATAGCTAAAACCGCAATAGTATTTCTAGAGAACAGAAATTACAGCAACACAGCAGTAGGAAGGTGAGGATGGGAAAAGAGAGAGAGAGAGAGAGAGACCCACCCAAATGTGGTGTTTACTCTGCCCAAGTCTCTGATGGCTCATGACTTTTGTTGCCGTGGAAGATTGCAAGCAGCTCAGTTAAGGATAAAGAACTGAAATGAGATTTGAGCTGCTGCTGAAGAGATATTTGCAGTTTGAGTCTATACAAATGAATTGCCTGCTAAAATAAACAAACAAAAATAAATTTTTTTGAGGAATTTACCAGAATTAAGTCACCACAACATAATATTCCCAATGTCTGGACATTACCCATAATTATAAAGAAGTAGGCAAATGTAAAACAGTTTCAATTAAGAGAGAAGGAAGAAAAAAATGTTCAACAGAATCCAACTGTGAAATGACCCAGCTAGAATCAGCAGACAAGGATTTAAAAGTAGCTCTTAAGCTATGATCAGCGATGTAAAGGAAAACATATCCACATGGAATCAAAGAAATATAAACTATATAAAAAGAACCACATGTAGTTTCTAGATCTGAAAAATGCAGTATCTGAATTAGAAATTTACTAGATAGGCTTAACAGCAGAATGGAGGTGACAGAAAAATGAATCCATGAATATGAAGATAGATGATTAAAATTATCCAATCTGAGGAACAGAGAACCAATATCATTGGACAAAAATGGCAAAGATTGGGTCAATATCAGATGTCCTAACATACATGTAAGTTTGGTTCAGGAAGGAAAGGGAAGAAAAGAATGGAGCAGAAAATAATATTTAAAGAAATAATGAATACCTGAAAAGACCAAGTATTTCTCCTCACCACTGGGAACATTGAATGTCTAGAACTGGACGGTAAAAGAGGCAATACTCACACTACAGACAGTGGCAGCATGAGCACAGAACACCTGCCTGTAACTGTATCATCTCACAGAACTTCTTTTTGCTTTGTAGGCTGCCTGATATAGAACGTACCACAAGGAAACTAAATTTTCTGTGAAAATCAATTCATTAGGGCCTAGTACTCAAAGACTATACTTTATGAAGGTGCATAAACAAAGTCTTAGCAAGTCCTAACCTAACCAGGAGTGGTTTGACACAATTGATAAAGAGGTGCAAAGGGACATTCAAACATATGAACTTGCCTTCCATTCAGAGGGGCAAAGAAGCACTGGGCTCCCACAGAGCTTGTAGATCCATGCATTAGAGGGGAAAGAGGGTTCCTAGAAATTTTCCTAAAAAAGAATTCCACCTCCTTGTCTTCCTTCCTTAGTAACAGCATCACCATCACCTCAATTTTAAAATATTATCAAAATCACAGCATATCATCTTGAGATAAAGATAGTGGAACTCATTTTATAGAGGTTATTATTGCTAATTAATATATGTGAATGCAATTTATTTTCTTTTTATTTACTATGCCATTCTTTTTTCTTTTTATGAATATAATAAAATTATGAAGGTAAATATTTTCATATGTTTAATTTCCATCTTTCCCTCGGCACCCTACCTGAATTTAAGTTCTTAATATCCTTTTTTATTTATGAAAACTTGAAATTTTGGGAACCTCATCGTAGGTCTTGGGGAGTGATTGCAATACTCTTGTACTTCATTTGGATGTATAAAGCCTCTTTACAACAAAACCATGAAGAATAGAGGGGAAGAAATAGACTTTAATATGTTGATTTGTTTGAACAAGTCACCAAAGCTTCTAGCATCTTGCCACTCAAAACGTGGTTTGCAGACCAGCAGTAGCAGCATCACCTAGGACCTTGCTAAAAATTTGAAATTCTTGGCCCCATTCCAGACCATATTAAATCAGAATACATTTTAACAAGTTCCTCAGCCGATTCTTATGAAAATTAAACTTTTAGAAGCATTGCTGTAATACAGCTTTACCTTTCTCTTCCTTAAAAAGGTATGATATTTAGACTAATTTAATTTCCACATTCTCATCTTTCAGGTGTTAATTGATCACTCTTTTGTATAAGTCATTTCATTATGTGGCCCATAGCTTGTTGGTGGACAGATGGAAAGGATGGAAAAAGTCAGCATGGAGATAGTGTAAGCAATACAAGTTAAAAAATCAAAAAGCCATGGTGAATGTACTCTAATTTCTTGAGTCAGTTCATATCTAAAAGGTTAGAACACTCCTTAAGGTCTGATAGATATCTCAGGCATCGATAGGTAGGTTCTATGAATTGATGCAAAATATAAGGTTTAGATAGAGATAGGGTGGGTGGTGATTATGAAGGGTAAATGGCAGGAAGGGCCCTTTTCCAGCATTTCCATTCTTAGAAAGACTGGTAATATAAGTTAAATAACCTTAAGTGTCTTTTTAAAAATTGGATGAGTTGGAGGGCAAGGGCTGCAGGGGTAGCTTTCTCCCAAACAGAAGTGATGGGCAGAAGGCATTGTTCCTTTGTTGAGCCCTCCTCCCACCCAGCCTGCACACATAGGTGGGAGCTGTATCAGAGTCTCTATCAACCTGGCTAACACCATTTGCAGCCTTGGTGATTCCCCAATACCCCACCCACCCAACTTTCAGGCCTAGTAAGAGGCTTCCAGTGGTTTTTCCATACACACAGCCAGTCTTGCTGTATACTGTGGACTTATCTAAAATCTCTCAAAGGTTCACCTGGCCAAGTGACCAGGGAGGCTGCACAATAGTAGATTAGATGAAGCAGAGGGTTGACTGAGCAATTTGGAAGATAAGGTAGCAGAAAACACCCAATCACAATAATAATAATAATAATAATAATAATAATAATAATAAAGAATCCAATAAAATGATGATGGTTTAAAGGGCCCCTGGGACAACATCAAGCATATCAACATTAACATTGTAGGGGTACCAGAAGGAGAAGAGAGAGAGCAAGGAATTGAAAACGTATTTGAAGAAATAATGGCAGAAAACTTTCCTAACCTGGTGAAGGAAATAGATACACAAGCCCAGGAAGCACAGAGAGTACCGAACAAGATGAACCCAAAGAGGCCCACACCAATATACATCGTAATTAAAATGCCAAAGTTTAAAGACAATGAAAGAACCTTAAAAGCAGCAAGAGAAAAGCAGTTATTTACCTACAGGGGAGTTCCCACAAGACTGTCAGGGGAGTTTTCAACAGAAACTTTGCAGGCCAGAAAGGATTGGCATGAAATATTCAAAGTGAAGAAAAGCAAGGACCTACAAACAAAATTACACAGCAAAGCTATCATTTAGGATCAAAGGACAGATAAAGATCTTCCTAGACAAGAAAAAGCTAAAGGAGTTCATCAATATCAAGACAGTATTATAAGAAATGTTAAAGCAACTTCTTTAAGACAAAAAAAAAAAAGATTACAAAATTTGAATAATAAAATGGCAATAACTACATATCTAGCAACAATTACTTTAAATGTAAATTAAGTGCTCCAATCAAAAGACATAGGGTGGCTAAATGGATAAGAAAGCAAGACCCTTACTTATGCTGCCTACAAGAGACTTACTTCAGATTGAAAGACACATACAGACTGAAAGTAAAGGGATGGAAAAAGATATTTCACGAAAATGGAAACAGCAACAACAAACAGCTCATTTAACAATAATTATATCAGACAAAACAGACTTTAAAACAAAGGGTATAAAAGAGACAAAGAAGGAACCAGGAATTCTATTTCTGGGTATTTATTCAAAGAAGCCCAAAATGCTACTTTGAAGGTACATGTGCTGCCATATGTTCATTGCAGCATTATTTACAATAGCCAAGATATGGAGGCAACATGGGTGTCCATCAATGGATGAGTGGATAAAGAGGAAGTGGTATATATATATACAATGGGATATTATTAGCTATAAAAAATGAAATCTTGCCATCTGAAACAACATGGATGGACCTAAAGGGTATTGTGCTGAATACAGTAAGTCAGAGAGAGAAAAACAAATTCCATATGATTTTAGTTATATGTGGACTCTAAAGAACAAAATAAAGAAACAAAATAGAAAAAATAATTCAGATACAGAGAATATTTTGATGGTTGTCAGATGGAAGGGGGCTGGCGAGATGGGTGAAAAAAGGAAGAGATTAAGAAGTACAAATTGGTAGTTACAAAATAGTCATGGGGATGTAAAGTACAGTTTAGGAAATAAGAGTCAATAATATTGTAAAAACTATGTATGGTGTCAGATGGGTACTATATTTATTGTGGTGATCACTTCATAAGTTATATAAATGTGTAATCACTATGTTGTACACCTGAAACTAATATAATTTATGTGAACTGTAATTGAAAAATTAAAAAAATACTTAAAAAGACAAATTAAAAAAATAGATGAATTGAATCAAAACAAGGAGTCTGACAGTAAGCAATCTGATGTTCCTTTCCTCTTAGCATTGTTGGTGTTTTCAACTAATGAAGTATTCTCATGTTCACTCATATATAATTCTTTTCAAAGAAGAAATCAAATTCCAACATATACATGTGCACACATTCATGTGTGCAGGCACACATACACACACACATGCACACACACACACACACACACACACACACACACACACAGCACTGATTAAAATGGATCTAGGCACTGACTTCAGATACAAAAGTACTACTAATGCATTACTAGGTCAATAATCATAACCTAAACTTCCAAAATGTGAGGCTGATCTTGTATTTCAGAGCTTCAGACGATCAATGCCCTGCTTTGATTCTTGCATTCCTTTTCATTAATTCTAGGCCAACATATGTCCTGTTCTAATTAGTCTGTCTTTAATGAAGGTGGTAACTGAATGTCAACACCAGGGTAAGTCACTAAATGCCAAGGAAACGGCAGAGAGAGCATACCAAAGGGAACAAGAAACATGGAATAGTACATAAGAACATGGTGGGGGAGGACGTGCTGGTAATGAATGATGATGATATGAAAGAGCCCAAGTCTATTACAAGCTCTGAAGTTAATAATAATAATAATAATAATAATAATAATAATAATCTTGCTTTTCATTTAATGAGGGTAAGGAGAATATTCAGAAGAAAGATAAGACTGTGATGGTAGAAGCAAAATTATATAGGTTAGAGAGAGACTGAGGGATTCTTGTAAAAGTGTAAATTAAGAGTAAATACAATAAAAGGCAAAAATTATGCTTAAGATGTTTTATCTTGCTAGTTGAGTCTTTTAAAACCACAGAATATTAAAAAAAATTGTTTCAGTTATGATTAAGTGAATATTTGCTCTCTGCTCTTTGAGTGCCTGGAATGGTATTTTGGAGTACAATTTGTTTTCACAAATTTGATTCATTTGTCTTTTACAGTGTTTCTGACCATGCATGTTGCCATATGTACATTTTACAAACAAAAAAGCAGATGTATAAACATTAGGGAGGAAATATTCATAAAGTGAATTATTCCTTATAGAAAATATCCTGAGCATATATGGTAGCTCCTGATTATTTATTAAAATTTTATAGTTATTATTATTCTATTACTAGTCATTCTATTACTCTCAATAGAATACCAATCTTTCAATTGGGAAAAATCCTCATTGTCCCCTAGTATATGCCCAACAGTGTTCTGTACATAGTAGGTTCTCACTAAATGTTTTTGAAATCGATATACTTTTCAATGTTCATTTTAATTATAAAAAATATTATTTCAGTGTTTGTCACAAGACTTCTCTCATTGAGTATTAAATCTTTGATATTCCAAAATTAGCCCTCTTAGAGATTTCTTATAAAGTATATTTATAGACTGATACTATTATTTGATCTATTTATTTGGAGTTTTTCTATATAGATTAGTTTATTTGGGCTAGGAGATGGCAAACAAAATATTATAAAAAGCAAATCTTTTCACTAATATTTTATCATGTAGTTTCATGACTGATGATTAATATAGTGAGACAAAGCTTCTTTGAATGTCTTATAATTTAAATAGCTGTGCTGTGAGGATTTTAATAATACCCAAGATTATTTTTTCCTGCCTTTAAAAAGATACATGAACTCTAAGTCTAGAAATGTGTTGTTGAGCCTTTCAATAAATTCCACAATAATTCTACATAAATTTGGAAGTAATCTTTAAAAAAAGATTTGCCTAGCACATAGTGGTATCTCAGCAAAAGTTAGTCAAATTAATAACTCTATAAATATTTCCTTCAATTATCCTTGTAAGTTGCATTGAGTGTTGTAGTTTCCCCTCTACATATAAAAGTTAAAATGTTAAGTGAATGCCTAGACAAGAAACTAAATGCTAGGATCCTGTACCATGGTCCTTGCCTCTGATGTGATCTTGTGTTTCCCCCAAAATAAAACTTAGCCGGACAATTAGCTCTAATGCATCTTTTGGAGCAAAAATTAATATAAGACCCAAGACCTGATCTTATATTAAAATAAGACCGGGTCTTATATTAATTTTTGCTCCAAAAGATGCATTAGAGCTGATTGTCCAGCTCGGTCTTATTTTTGGGGAAACAGGGTCTTTAATCTAATATGCAAATAAGACACAAAATCAAGAATTAGGAAGGAGCATGATGTACCTGTAGGTTGTAGTAGATTAATTGTGTTGGTGGTCCTAATTAATGTTGTCTCTGTGTCCATGTATTTTGTGTTATAATTATCTAATTCCGTCCCATTTTGACTCTGAACTGGCCTTGTGACTTTCTTCAGCCCATAGAATGTTATAGAAATAATACGGTGCTGGTTTTAAGTCTATGTTTGAAGAATCTTGCATCCTTCTGCTTGCATCCTCCTTTTTTATTCATTCTAGTCCCCTATTCATACCATGTGACCATGTCTGGATACCTGGAAGATGAGACACACATGGAGAAAAGCCAACGTGGCCCAACTGAAAAATCAGTCAACTTTTACTAACAGATGCAATCCAGCCCAGACAAGCTGAAGTTTACTAGAGTTAGGAAACCACTTGAAACCAGAAGAATCTCCCAGCTTCCAGGCAAAATTTCCAAGCAACAGAATCATAAGCTAAAAGAATGGTTGATGTTTACATTTTTAAATGGGTCATTGTACAGTAGTACCTAACTGATACATGAGGTTAAGAGCTGTGGGCTTTGGATGTTTTTTGATCTTTCCTACACTTATTTCCTTATGTAGAAACACACTATCCTTATTAAATTGTTGTGAAGCTGAAATGTGTATTTGGTACATCATCTTAGCTGCACTTAGTAAGTAAATAGCAATTATTACTACCAGTGTTACTTCTACTATTAATATTGCTACTGTTACATAACTACTGTGATTACTAATTCTACTACTATTGCAATGAAGCAAGAGTTATAATAGTGATAATTTAATATGCTACGGAAACATGGAAAGGGTGGAAACTTAATTGTCCCTTTAGATGCTGTGGAAAGCTAAACAGATTATATTTGAGCACAATCTTGAATGTACTTTCAGGTATGAAGAGGTATTGAAAAAATACTAGCAAAAGAATGGTCTATATTGATAATGTTTCACTTGCCAAAGCATTTTTAGAAATAATAGTTTATCTTCATAGATTCTTTTACAACATAAAATTTTATCTTTGTTATATGATTTGGAAATGGAGGTTCTAAGTTTACATGAGTTATTTAAGGCCATGCGTTTTGAAAATCATGGAGCTGGACTTAAGTCCAGGCTTTTGACTCTGACAAAAGTCTACTTCCCATATATTACAAAGCTTTTTCTTATACCATATTATTTTCCAAAATCAATTAAAAGTATTGAAAATCTATAGGGGAAATAGTTAAATAATATTGTCAGCTTGCTAATGAAAATATATCTTTTAATTCAGAATATATTAAATCTCTTTTTAGATTTTTCCAACTATTTGATAGTTAAGCAGAGAAGATGTTACTATAATTAGGTTAATATTGAGAATTTATGTATTCCACATTCATTGTGTGTGTGTATGTGTGTGAGAGAGAGAAAGGAGAGAGATAATACTTCCCATAATAACAGCAGTCTTTTGTCCTATCACATTTTAAAATTTCCAATTCTAATAAACAAATTGGTTAAAGTAATGTGAATTTGGAATGATTGGAGTTTCATTTTCTTTAATGGGAAATACGGAGGACTTTGAACTACTTTCTTAAGACCCTGGGAAAGACTTAATTTCATTTTTTTGACATCTAGGAGGGCCTTTGTAGTATGTAGTAAAAGCCTATTTGTTAATGACTTGGGATGCACCTTGTGGCTGAAAACTAAGTAAAAGAGTATATTTGTAATGTAGTAACATCTTTTTTAAGGTTTAAGCAACATGGAACCACAAAGTCCAGTTTCTGATGTAAGCAATTTCATTGTAAATCACATTTAATGTGTGTTTTTCTAGTTTTAAAAAACAATGTCATTTTACAAGTCATTACTTGGTTATTTGCCTTCAGGCTAAGGATGGCCCAACAGAGTAATACATTTTGATGGAACTTTGGCTTATTAAAAGTCTCTGAATTATGTTGATAATTGTCCCAAGTCTATGGAGATTATTATGTCCTTATGTTTAAATGAGTCTCCAGCATAGCCCACTGTGAGCTGTGCCAGACAGCCACTGCTCACACTGCCACATGACATGTGGCTGGATTGACAAAGCACCATGTTCTGTTGATTTGTAAAAAACTACCAAGTGTTGTAGACTGAATTCCTTTTCTTGGTTTCTGCAGCCCAGATCTTGTTTCTGAGTTCTAGCCCCATAGATCCAATGGTCTACCACTCAAAAAGCCCATATTCACCTCAATTTCGGCATGACTAACTGATCCCCTTCCTTTTGATAACAGAAGGAGAGATCATTCAACAGAAAAATGAGCAAAGAATTTCATTGACTATTTCACAAAATGGGGTGTTCTAATAGCCATTAATCACATGAAAAATGTGCTCATTCTCACTTGTTAATCAGGGAAATACAAATTATGACAATATACCTACCAACCTGGCTAAAAAGAATGAAAATATCAAGTGTTGGTAAGGACATGGAGTTATGGGAACTCTCATACACTTCTGGTAGAAATGTAAATTTTTGCAGCTACTTTCAAAAATTGTTCTTTATTTCCGGTTTTAGTTTAAGATATACATACTTTATATTTCAACAATTCCATTTCTAATAGAAATGTGTATATCTGTGCAAAAAGACACAGACACAAGAATGTTCATTACAGCAGTATTATAATACTTCAAAACTAAACATTACTCAAATATCCATCAAGAGTATTTAATGTGTTATATTCCTACAATGGAATCCCATGTAGTGATATAAATGAACAAACTACAGTTGATCTTGAACAACTCGGTTTGAACTACCCGGTTCCCCTTATACACAATTTTAATAAATATACAGTTGGCTCTTGGTACCCCCGGGTTTTGCATCCAAGGATTCAACCAACTACAGACTAAAACAGTATTTTTGATCCACAGTTGAGAATCCACACATGCAGAGGGCCAACTTAAGTTATATGTGGGTTTTCAACTACGTTGGTGTTGTCAGTCATTGGACTGAAAGAAAATAGACTAGCAAAGTCTGAAAAAAACAGAGAGATACAAAATACCAACATCAAGAATGAAATAGGGAATATCACTCTGAAGACATGGAAAGGATAGTAAGGAAATACTATGAACTTCTATGAACATTTCTATGTGCATCAATTTAACAACTTTTATAAAATGGACCAATTCCTTGAAAAGCACAAATTACTCTAACATCCTATATGACACAGATAATTTGAATAGCCCTATAACTATTATCAAAATTAAATTCATAATTAGAAAACTCCTGCCCCCAAATAAAGCTATTGGCTCAGTTTCATTAGAGTTTACCAATGTTTTGTTTTGTTTTTTTTAAACTAACACCAATTCTACACTATATTTTCCAGAAAGAAAATGAACACTCCCTAGTTCATTTTATGAGACCAGAATAATATGATATCAAACCAGGTAAGATCATACAAAAAAAAAAAAGGAAATAAACGTCAGACCAATATCCCTCATGAAAAATGATGCAAAAATCCTTAACAAAACATTAAAAATATAACTTAGCAACTTATAAAAAGAAATAGACACCATGATCAAGTGTACTGTAGTCTAGTAATGCAAGGTTGTTTAAATATTTTAAAACCAATCAATGAAATCCACCATATTAATAGGCTAAAGAAAAAGAACTTGATCTTAATTGATGATAAAGAGTGTTTGACAAAATTCAACATCCATTCATGACAAAAACTCTTAGAAAACTAATAGAGTTCAACTTCCTGAACTTGATAACATAGGTATAAAAAATACCTTAGAGCTAACATTATAAATTATAGTGAAAGACTGAATGCTTTCCCTCTAAGATGAAAACAAAACAAACAAAACAAAAAAACGGCAAGAATATCTGCTCTTTCCACTGCTATTCAGCATAGCACTGGAAGTTCTAGCCAGCACAATAAAACAAGAAAATAAAATAAATGACATACAGACTGGAAAGAAAAAAAAATAAAACTACCTATTTGTAGGTGGTATGATTATAGAATATTTCATCAACAAAACACTCCTAGAACTAACAGATTAGTTCAGCAAGGTCTCAGGATACAAGATTAACATACAAAAATCAACTCTATTTCTATATAACGAACATGTTGAAACCAAAATTAAAATACAGTATCATTTAATTACTAAAAATCCCCCCAAGAAACAAAAAGCACAACTTAGGCATAAATCTAACAAAACATGTATAGAACCTTTAGGCCGTAAACTACAAAATGCTGATTAAAGAAATGAAAAAAGATCTAAATATATGGAGAGACATATTGTGTTCATGAATCCAAACATTCAACATAAAGATATCAATTCTTTACAAATCAATATGCAGTTTTAGTAAAGCATTTTCTTCTTCTGTATTAACTTTACTCAAAGGGGTTAAAGAACCTGACAGAAACTCCCACAGACCTATTGGAACAAACGCTTATATAATTACTCTGTCTCCCAACTTGTAAAATTTACCAAAAGCAAAAAAATTGGGAAGTAATGAGTTCCTTGTCAATAGTTATTCACGCTGAGACAGGAAAAGCTGCTTGGTTCGGTGGTTGTGGTTGTGTTTAGACTGGTCCTGTCAAGGTCTCTGATCCCTGAGAGCCAATGCTAACCTGAAATATCATCATCACCATCATCATCATGATATCCACCTTCATTGTGGGCTCACATAGGCAGCTAGGAGCACTGGCAGCAATTGCCCAGATTCATACAGATTGCAAATACCATCAGTAGAACTCACATTCAGGTTTCTCTGAATCCAAAGCCAGTGACCAGAAAAATTATTAGAACTATCTTTGCACTTATTTTTATTGAATATATTTTTTCTTTTCAGTTCTTTTGTATGTTGTATAATTAACATCACATTAATACATAGTATTTTCACATATACATATAATTAATCAATAATTCAGTATGGGAAGTGAGATTTTAAAAGTCTTCCTTTCTAGACATAAAATCTGGGAAAATGGTCTAAATTACACTCTTCTGCCTCCTCTATACTGGGTTCTATATCCTTATATAACTCAGCTGTGTATGTGATCCATCAACACCCAGTAACGAGTAATAATTCTGATGGGCAAGTGTCTGTGAGAAAGCTTGAAGTTGTGGTTAAATAGCTTTGCATTTCCTTTTTTGAAATGTATCTGTTAACATGTTGTGGAGCTATTTTCTGCACTCACCTTAGAGATCCTTCTGTATTGTCTTTTCTTGTCTGAGTTATTTTCTTCAGTATTTGGAGTGATTGACAGTGGGGGTAGGGTCTGCAGTCAAAACAGCATACTGTTTGACATCTCTCTGGTGAATTCCTGAAGCAATGAAAGTCAGAAAAACATTGTCAGGATGGGGTCATAATAAAAGGCCCTATTGAATGCTGTTCTCCTGAGCCTGTAAATTCAGGGAAGTTTATTGTTTTGATCTTGAGTCCACAGATTATGCTGTGTGATTTAAGACACTAAAGAAGCAGTCAGTTTGAGCAGCAGTAAAATTTCTGCAGAATAAACAAACTCATAAACAGGTCTCTACAACCTCCTCACAGTGCACTATTTCCTCTTCGTTCACTCCAGGATTATAGTTGTAAAATGATGCAAAGAGCAGACTAACTTCTGTGATTTAAAAGGCAGGATTCACATTTAGACAATGCATAACAAAGTACTTCCTGATTTGAAATTTTCACTGAAAACATTGTAATGACTTAGCACACTATCTATGATAATAAACATATTGCTCCCGTGGTCTATTCTGTGGTTTGGGCAGATGTATAATCTGTGAAAAAGTGTGTTTCATGCATGATAAATACTACTGATCTTCACTTTTCTTGCTTAGTGTTGCAATTAATTGAAAGATACTAACAATTGTCACCCCAATAAATTTAATAAAAAAAAAAAGAAAAGAAAATTACCCAGGAATATCCTGGCTGTAGCTATGAAATTCTGGCGTGCATGCAGCACAGTAATTTGTAATTGGTGTATGTCATCCTGAGATCTTCCCAGCACTTCCTTTTAAGCAGCTAGTGAGGCCCTTTTGTAACTCAGGGTCTATAAATCTAAGGATTTTCTAGCCTTTTGTAAAATCCAAAACTATTTGAAGAGAGACTGTAAGTGTCCCAAAAGAGTCGGGGTAAAAGAGACTGACTTGAGAGGAATGAGAAAGAGAATCAAGTTTTCTTCCCCAGCCAGGGAAGGATATGGTAGCAGAAACTGTGCCCCACAGCTTAGCTGTGCATCAGGAAGGTGAACATTGTCTGGTGGTTGGCCGTGGAGACGATCACATGTACTAAGCTCAGAGCCCAAGTATTCACAGCCCAGCCCAAAGTATGGACTTCAGATTTGTCAAAGGAGCACCAGAGTTACTGGACCTGAAAAGATACTCTGAGTGCAGAAATGATGGAGATGGTGGTGGTATCCAGAGTGGACAGATGTCTGATAATTCAAGGGGCATCCTCAATGCTATTTAACTGTACCTGATGCTGTGTGTTGAGCACATTAATGTTGGGAGCTGGAGAATCGTTGGAACTAAGTCATGACAGAAACTTTCATGCCAGAGTTTGCAGTTTTTTATTCACATCGGCTCTTGTGCACTTAAGATCTGCAACAATAACTATCAGTAGACATCCATTCTATACTATTAATTTCCAAATCTTTTGTAAAATGTCTTTTCTGTTGCACCTTAGATTAGCACTTACAATGTAGTTTGTTGTCAGTTTCACAATACATTGTGGTGTTCTTTTTGATACTGTTTTCATTATGTAAATGTATATATTGCCTGATTTTAATATTATTTATTGCTTCCTCTTACAGGGTGTCTTATAGCTTACTCTGTTCTTCTTATTTTACTTCCCAGTGCTCAAAAAAGAGACACAGTTTGCAGCATGAGGAGGCTTACATTAATATATATTAACTAAAAGTGAAAACAGCAGAAGAAAGCCAAAGAATGAAGACCAAATGCCAAAACTGTTTTTTTCTTATTACCTAGAACATATGTTTATAGTGAGCGTGTACCTGTTTCACAAATCTAAGATACTCTTTATTGTACAATCATTATTTTATATACTAATAGGAAAGAAAATATGCTGCTCATTAAAAGACACAATACTTTCTTATCACTTATAATTTTCAGTTTATGCTTACTTTAAAAAGTCTTATGGTTTTTCAAGTAGACTTTTATTGCATATCACCCTTGGAAATGCATGTAAAGGAAAGCAAAAGTGAAATAAGTGGGTTAAAGTATTACTGAGCTTCTTCAGAGTCTGACCTTCCTCAATTACTTTCCAACTCAGGGTCCATGTTTATCCAAATATCGGAGCATTGGTGTTGTAACATTTCTTTAGAGAATATTCTACTCTTGTCACTAGAGCTCTTAACCAAGATGCTGATATCCTTCTGTAAGTAGTGCTGTTACCATTTTTCATGTTTGCTCATGCCAAGAATTGCAAGTATGCCATAGTGGCCACATGCCCACAACAATTTTAAGGTGCCATGATTTGTAATGGGCACTACAACTTCAGTATATTAAATGTTTAAAATAAATGTATGCCTTAGAATCATTGAAGCATGGAATTAACAGTCTGTCATTTGTTATAAAATGGATTGATAACACAGGAAAAATATTTTACAGGATTAAAAAGCAAGACCCTTTACCTGGTTTTCTTTCCTACATTGCTATTTTCAAGGCAACACATAAAAACTCTTCTTTAGAGTTTTCAGAAAGTCCACCAAATATGGTGACATGATTTGCCACTGTGATAGTTCAATCATTAAGGTTCCTGTTTACATTACAAGATTACTTCTATAGTTTTTCTATGGAACAAAACATCACAATGGTTGATTAGACAGCAAAAGACACTAAACCAAATAATTAGTCAATGAATGTAGAATATTTTAAGTAATATCATTGTTTTTAATATGTAGAATGGCAATATTTTGGTACAGCTACTTGAATGCACTGCCATCTGTATAAAATTGCATCTCACTATTTTTTGTTCTAGAAGTCTTGGAGTGGTATGCAAATATTTAGATCATGATTCCACATTAGTAAAATAAGGAGCATGTATTCTCAAAATATGTATATTTATTCATATATTATATGCATGTAGTATTATACTAATATATTATCTACATTCAAACTATGTACAAAAACTTAAATATAAGGGGTATGATGAGAAGTAAATGCAAATAAAAGTTATCATGTATTTTTTTGACCCCCAGAATGTAATCTTGCACACTGATTTTGAGCACCATCTTCCTAAATTGTCAAAACTGTTCAATATGATAAGGGTCCTTGTTGTTTTTAATTTTTATTTTTCAGGGAAAATATAATTAATCATTTCTCTCTCTCTCTCTCTCTCTCTCTCTCTCTCTCTCTCTCTCTCTGTTTCTTAATGCTAGAGGTTAATTTGTTTCTGCAAGTGAGCCTTTGATTACTACAGTATAACTTCCTCATGTGGCAATAGTTAGTCTTAGGAAAAGTTCCATGTGAAGTTAATTTTTATAAATTGAGTCTGGCTCCCTGCTGACTTCATAAAATGGAAATTTTGTTTCTCTTGGGGCAGAGGAGAAACATAGCCCTTAGATGTAATAAAAATCACACTAAAGTATAGAGAAAATCTTTGAAAAGCCTATGTTTAAAAGAAAATCATTACTTTTATGCTCAAATAATGTTACTCAAATTGAGATCAAGTCTTGATTACAAAACAGTAAAGCTTCCACCCAGCCTTTTTAAATTTCTGGGACTATACTAAAAGATCAAAAGGAGAAAAGAAAAATAGTAAAGAAATCACCTTCACTAGCTAAATGAAAATTTTCCTTTTTCAATTTTTCTTTAAAAGCCCAATCCAAATTCCAGCTATATTCTCATATTAAAATTACAATAGAAAGATCAATATTGCAAATAATAAAATCAGCCTATGGTTATGATGTTGATATATTTATCAAATTAACCATTATATAAATAAACACTTCCTCTTATTTATAAAGCAGATTCTTGGCATGAGGATACAACATGTGCCTCAGGATCCCTCATTGAAATAGCCAAAATTTCCTAGTTTTGAATATTCCTTTTATTTCAAAATAAGTGTATTGATATCTGGTTAAATATCCAGGAGAGAATATTATAAATTGAATTAGTAGCTCAAAAGGACACATTTTAAATTTGAGCTGGCATTATATAAGTGCCTGTCTCAGAAAATATCCACCAATATTGATAATTATCAATTGTATTAACTTTTGTTAATATGAATTGAAAAACAATAGTCTGTTTTAATTTTCATTTGTAATACTACTTAGCTATATATTTTTGAGATTTGTTTTTAGCAATATTAATTTTTGTGCACACATAATCATATATATTGACAATTTTTTTCTTATAGAAGCATTGATATTTTCAACTTATTTTAAGGACTCTGTACATGTTATCTTTTGACACTTTATATTATTTTTGTAAACAAATGATATTCTTTTAGAAAATTTTTAATTTTCATGCAATCACTTTTTTCTTCTGGCAACATGCTGACAAAGCAAACCTAGAACCCTTCCAATTATAAACCAAAGAAATGGGAGATTTAAATATGATGCATAGCTCACTTCATAAGAAAGAAAGGGAAGTTCCATTTGCTAGAAACAAAGAAAAAACTGGAAAACAGAGCACTAGCACTCAGTCAATAAATTGAGGCTGTATTGACCTTGTAGATGACTAGCAAACCCCAAATTAGGTCCTAAATCCTGGAAAATCTGGTTTTAATTTCCACACAGGAACAGAAGTTAGGGTTTGGACCTTTAGGTTATGAGGCGTTGGGACTGAGACTCCTGTATAAAGGCAGGATGCCTGGAGGGTGTCCTGGAAAGAGGAAAATGAAACCTCTGCAAAATAGCCTTTTGAGAGACAAAAAAGGCCCTTTTGTTCTGGAAAGAAAAAAAATTTCCATGAGAAATCAAAGCCCAGGACCTGTGCTCAGTTTGTGCTAACTTACCTGGTGCTGTAGGAATTCTCAAACTAGGAACTTAAATTGGACTCTGGCTGATAAAGCCTGCGAGAAGCTGGTATTCTGCAACGGAAAGCCACAAGCTTGATAAGTTTACCTATCCGATTTCTAAGTCAGGAAAGGAAAGAAAAGAAATTAAAAAGGAAGGAGCAAAGAAAATATATGGTACATAGAAGGCAGAAAATTAAATAGTGGAAATAAATCCTATGTGTAAATAATGGACATAAATATCAAGAAATCACATTGAGTAGTAAAAATAGATTCCAAGACTAGACGAAAATAACAACAAAATTTGGTGACAGTGACAGACTACTTCACAACTAAAATACAATGAAGCAAGTTTTTGAAGAAAAAAAATAATGGGAGAAAGCTATAAACCTGGATCCAGCAAGATGGTAGAATAACATCACTTGAAAATATTTTCACTCTAAAGACCTTTGATCCTGGGTAAAGTTACAATTATTTGATGTTTTACAGGAAAGAAAGAAATACACATAAGTGCCAGGAATTAAGAAATAACTTAAAACCATAGAGTTACAAACAAATCTTGAAAGTTTGGCTGTTTTGGTGATGATTTGGGAGGAGTTAATGTGGTCATAATACCGTGTTTCCCCCAAAATAAGACTGGGTTTTATACTGTATTTGCCTGAAAATAAGACCAGGTCTTACATTAATTTTTGCTCCAAAAGACACATATTTTCAGGGAATGTCTTATTTTTTCATGTACAACCATCTACATTTATTCAAATACAGTCATGTCATCTTCTTCTGGAACATCGTCATAAGGTACTAATGCGACTGTCTGGCTGATGATCTTAACTGGGACTTACCGTGTTTCCCCGAAAATAAGACCTAGCAGGACAATCAACTCTAATGTGTCTTTTGGAGCAAAAATTAATATAAGACCCGGTGTTACATTACATTATATTATATTTTATATTATATTAAAGACCAAGTCTAATAGTAAAATAAGACTGTGTCTTATATTAGTTTTTGCTGCAAAAGACACATTAGAGCTGAATGTACGGCTAGGTATTATTTTTGGGGAAACACGGTATTTTTGGGGTAGGTGTTATTTTCAGGGAAACATGGTAATTTAGGGGATTCAAGTATAATGCCCTATAAATAGGATGAGAAGATCAAGTTTTAGGTCTTAAAAAGCAGGGAAACAATTTTGAGACCATCTGTGTTAAACTGGAAACTTCAAAGGATTACATCCTTGAAGAAAATGCTACAAAATCATATGAGAATATTATAGTCGTATATACACAATGGAATATTACTCAGCAATACATGGAATATCGGATGGATAGATTGTGATACGTAGAATCTAGATGGTAGACGTTAGCATATTCCATATCCAGTTCCTCATATTTGCCATGTGTTGGTAAATTTTCATAATAAAATGTTGCAAAAAGAAAGAGGCCAGAGATTTTAGTTCTCAAACTACTAAGGAAATTTAACTTTCAACTTAGACTATCTACAAATTTTAATCAAATGACCATACAAGTTTGAGGGTAAAATGAAGATATTTTTAAACAAAGGCTGAGTTTACCATGAAAAGAACTTTGCTGAAAGGACACCTGAGGATAAACTTCAGGGAGAAGGAATTAAAGAAACAATAAAATGCAAGAAGTAAAGATGAGCAGAAGAATATTTTAAACACATGCATATCCATGCTACCTGTTAACAGACTAACCATTGTCACCCCAATAAACTTTAATTTAAAAAAGTGAAAAGAAAGAAAAAACCAGGAGGATTCTCCCAGAATCATATCCATTCTTAACAACAAAACTGTGAAGAACAGAAGAAATAATTTAAAAACACACACAAAAGAAACCACTCATAAATAGTTTCTTGGAGTACCTGTTTCTCTAGACCTTTGCCAACATTCAATGGTCAATGCTGACATTTGAGTTTTTAACTGTTTTATATTACGTACTTCAACAATAAAATAGGTTGGAAAATTTAAAAGTTTTGATTTCAGACAATTTTTATTCATTTTTTGTAAATTGTCTTTCCTTAACCCAGATATTTTTTCCTGCTAAGTTAATGGTGGTTTAAGTTTATAATTAATTTATGAGCTATTTAGTACATTGTTTCACTTACTGACCTTCATGAGTAATGTAGCTATGTTTTCCTAGTTTGCCATTTACCTTTTTATTTTATTGATGGTAGTTTTTCATTTTTTATTATTTTCATATTTTAAATTTCTCAAAGTATCCAGCTTTTCTACTATAGTTTTCATATGATTCTTAGAAACCAATAACTATTACAGAAGAATGAGTCAATTCAACTCTGGTTAGTTCTAAATTTGTCATATTTCAGCTTTTAGGTCTGAAATTTTGATCAATTTAAATATTATTTTGTTGTACAATGTTAGGGATACAAGTTAGTTTTCTTCCTCATTGTGATTGCATTATTTAAATGGCATAATGGAATCCATGGATGAATTACAATTCCTTTTACAAGATTTTCTCTAGTGTCAAAGTGGTTAAAAAATATGGGACTTTTGTAATGTATGCCAGCATTTCTATTTTTATGCTGCCCATATTAAAATAAAAAGACTTTTAAGTAATGTCAGGACATTAAATATTCAGGATTGCAGACACAGTTGGAGGGCTAATGAGTTAATATATGAAAACATTTATGACATCCTGATAACGACTGTGTGTTTATAAGGCGAAGCTAGGACAAAATTTAATGTTCTAAAATTGGTTTTCCATTGCTGCAGATTTATTTTCAAAGACACATAAATGTATTACTTTTACAGAAGCCAAAAAACAGGAAGAGTAAGCAGAGGCTATTTAAATCACTTTGTATTTAGTTATTTAATATGTCATTGATTGTTAATTTCACTGCAGGAGTTACACATTCATAAAAATTCCTTGGAGAACTGGATTCATCAAAGGTTAATGAGTAGTTAATTTTCATGGTGGGAAATGTAACAACAAATGTTTTTTTGTCACTGATTCACTTGTATATTTAGTTGTATAAATGATTTGGGGGATGTTTTCTAAATTTATATACTTTCCCTTATCCTTCCATCTTCTAAATTTCATAAAGTTATACTTTTATGCTTATGCAGTTTTTTACTCTTAATTAATATTTTCATTTAAACATTGCATAGTTGTTGCTTTGGTACTTCAATAAAAGTAACAACTGGGACTTATGAATTTAGATGTCAATCAGAGGGATGTTTAACTTCCCAAGTTTCAAAAGCTGATTAGTAATGCTCAGCTGAATACTGAAGGAGAAGGACGTTTTATAGATCTCGGGAGTATTCTCTCTGTGGAGCTATTCCTCTTCAGTACTCTGATCTTCAAAGATTCGTTGTCTTGGCTTCTTTGGACTTCCAACTCCATTTCCTCAACTTAGAGGGTACACTGGGTTCTTGCTGGGTACCTCCCCCAATATTGAGACTTGGAAATTTCTGCAAGCAGTAATTTGGGGCAATCAAAGGGCTCACCTCATTTATTTTCCGTCTTTCAGGGATTACTCTTCTATATTGTCTGGTGTTCAATATACTGAGTGTAACTGTTACATATATTTGTTTTGATTTTTTTATGCAGTTGGGTAAATCTGGACTCATATTCACTAGAGTTGGAAGTCTGACTAATGGTTAAAATACAAGGAAGTGATTTTTTTGTAATATTTGACAAACTGATCATAAAATTTGTTTGGAAATTCAAATTCAAACCTGAAATAGCTAAAACAATTTCAAAACTGGAGGACTTACAGTACCTGATCTGAAAACATATTCTACAATTACAATAATCAAAATAATGTGGTAGTGGCCAAAGGATAAACATAGAAAACAATGAAACAAACATTAATGTCCAGAAATAAATCTTTATAGTTATCTTTATATTATAGCCTTCTGATTTTTAACAAAGGTGGCAAGACAATTAAGCAGAGAGAGGATAATCGTTTTAACAAATAATTCTGTGACAAGTGGGTATCCACATGCAAAACAAACACATTTAGACCCTTGCCTCACACCACATACAAAAATTAACTAAGATAAATCATAGAAATATAAGAGATAAGACACTAAAACATAGAAAAACATGGAAAAAAAACCTTAATGACCTTGGATTGGGTAAAGAGTGTCGAGTGTGGCCCCAAAACACAACCTATAAAATAACAAATTGGTAAATTGGGATTTATCAAAATGAACAATGTTTGTGTTTCAAAAGATACCCTTAAGAAGTGGAAAAGACAAGTCACAGACTGGGAGAAAACATCTGCAAACCGCCTACCTGATTAATGACTTGTGTGTAGACTACATGAATACAGAATGACTTCTGCAACCACTGATAGTGCTGAGGGGGCCAAAAACTTCTGAAGTTACCATGGATTACAGTACATTTGTCTCTAGTGTCCAGCAGCACAGTCACCTTTTGTTTATTTCTGGGGCTTAGTGAAGAGTGAGCTCACACAGAGCCCCCGATTGTCCCCAGTAGCCCTCACCTGGTGCTGATCTTGGCCTGTATCCTATACCTGGGGTACAGAACGCACCCACCCCAGTAGGCCTGCCCCTGAGTCCTCTGCTGGAGCAGGTGGGGCACTAGGAGTAGTAGGGGCAGGTCTCAACTTTTGTTCAGGTTTTAATGCTTTCCACACGCCGCCCAGCACAGTGTTGGGCTGTTGGTCTATGTATTCAGATGAGATCCCAGAAGCAATGAGGCAAACCATTTGTTTCCACGTTACTTTTACAGCCAATTGAGATAGCTTTTTGACTTCTTGAGCTCTGCCTTGGATCTTTCCTACAGCCAGTACCTGTTCCTGGGATTTTTTTCAGTTTTCCTCAGATCAGCAATGGAACGTCCAATACCATAAATGCCTCGTTCCACAGCTGGGCTCAGCAAGGACACCCCTGTACCATACCAGGTGCTGGGGGCAGACTGGAGTAGCTTGGCTTTCATTCCTGCAGTGAATGTGGCTTGAACATGGCCTGTAAAGACAGGGGTGTACATGGCCTGTATCATTCCAACTCCCTAAGAAGTTGATGTACCTTCTCTACAGATTTCCAGGGTCACACATGTCCAAGGAGATTCCTCTTGTTGTGCCAGGCCTCCCTGCAGGCTAGAATTATCCAGTCTATGTGGGAGTGAGTTTCTTGACAACTTCTCTCCCCTTCCTCGCCCTCAACACACAGACACACACACACACACACACACACACACACACCAGTGCAGTGTAGGCGCTGCCTGATGGCAAAGGTATGGGTGATGTTGCTCATTTTCGCTGTCTCCTGCCTGGTCAGAGAAGCACCATAATGCCATTCCCCCTCCCCCACCTCACAGATGCACTAACCATGCCTGAGTATTTTTCCTGACCTTTTGTTGGAATTTGGCAGTTATATCAATAAGCTCAGCGGGTATATATTCTTTCATCATGAATGTTTCCTGCATTGGGGTTTCCCCTGCTGGCTGGGGTTGTTACTGCTGTGTTTTTGCTTTGCTTTGTATTAGGGGCCAGACGGCATGGGGGCACCCTGTCCATGTCACTGTCAATCACCACAACATTCTCCTCTTCCTTCTTCTCCCTTTCCCAGGGATTCCACTTCTTAGTGTCCCAATCAGCCTTTGCCACAAGTGCCTTGACTTTAATCCGCAGTAGCTTGTGCCCTCCTAGCTTTGCAAAATGGTACCGTAAGTGCTCCAACTTGTTATCCTGCGCTCCCAGCTTGTCTGCCATCCTTGAAGCTAGCAGAATGGTGGACAACTGTGTGTCTTTTTAAACCCCAACTCTTCCTCCAATTTCCTAACTTGAGTTTCAGCTTCTAGCTGGACATCGATGGCCCGCAGAACTGCCCACAGTAGCGGCCAACTCACTATGGCACCACTTGTCTCCCTTCTTTGCTGCAGCATGCTATGGGAAGTTCCTCAAACAAATGTATTAAGTCAGCCGGCATTTTCTGGGTGTCCCCATGTTCACGGGGTGGTTCATAAGCATCTACTACATAGGCCACTTCTCCCACATAGAGACTAACCTGGATTTTCCCTGTGGATGCCTCTTTTCCAAGACCCAGACCCATTTCTTAGCTCTCCTGGTTGGTTGGCTTGCCAATTGTTGGTTTAAAACCTTGGGAACTTCTTGGGTGATATTAGAAACTGGCCCTGTACAAGAAAGGCAAGGAAAGATTAAAGAAAGAGGCAGACCACTCTAGATTGGTAGGTGGTAGGTTTAATAACCAAGGGAACTTAGAAGGCTTGTCTTGGTGATTTCAAGATGAGTAGGTCTCTGTACCCATCCACCAGAATCTTAAGAGTTTATATAGCAGCCTTAATCGGGTTCAGTCACATATATAGACCAGATGCTCTCAGCAACACCATACTCTCTCAAGGCTGTGTTCTTGAAGTGGCTCCCAGTGCAGGAACACACAGTCCAAAGACGGGGAGGGGTGAGGAGCCTCCCATGGCCTGGGTCCAGTTTGTGGGTCAACTGGCGGTCATGTCCTCTCCATTACCTCCCCCCACACACGTACTCATTTGGTAACATGAATTTATTCTTGTATTTTCATAATAATCTCTTTCTTTAAAACATGGCTAAAGTTTTAGGTAAATTTGGGAACATCAACTTCAAAATCGATACATAATTTCAGTAATTTTTTTATTCAGAGCTGAAGTGAGTATAACTAGATATGGTCTTGTTACATGATGGCATAAAAGGGGATATAGAGTAGTTGAGAAATTTTTTGAAGAATAAAATATTCAAACAATTCTAAGGAATAAATACTGTTGTCCCACATATGTCTCACATTTACTAAATGGTATGTTTAGTAAATGTAAAATTCTCAATGGGTTCTCCATATAAGACTGAGCATAAAAAAATGTAAAATAAAAAAGGATAATAACTGAAGTAGTAAGTAAACTGAGTGGTCAATAAGTGATTGTGATTTGAATATTTTAAGGAAATATCACATTCCATGTGAATTGAGGCCACAGTATACACTAGTCTATACTCTGACTCTCAGTTATAGATTTTTTAAATAAGAAAATTACTAGACCTGGTTTAAAAAAATGGGACAGAAGTATGAGTAAACAGTTCAATAAAGAATAAGTATAAATGACCAATAAGCACAATAAAAATATTTAGCTGAAAGTGTAACCTTGGGATTGTCTAACTAGTACATAGCTACCAGGAGGTCCATTGGGGGCATTACACCAAAAGAGAAAAGGTATGCAAAGTTTGGAAGTGAAAAAAGTGGTAATGTAAATCACAACTGAAAATAATGTAAAATTTAAACGATAGAATATTAATAAAAAACCATAGTGAAATTATAAAATGGAATACCAATACTGTGCATTCTAAAGTTTATTAACCATAATTGAACCTTCTTATTTATTCAAACATCTTTAAAAATCAAGAATGTAGGCTAAAAATTACCAAATGCCTTTTTACCTTTATTGATATAATTCTGATATGTATCTTCTTAAATCAATTGTTTTGAGAAATAATATCAATATTAATAAATAATATTAATACATATTCTAATATTGGACCATCCTTGAATATCTAGAATTAATCCTTTTTGTTCATAATGTATTTCTTAGTTTCCTTTAAGATATATTTGCTAGTGTCTATTAAGACACTATTAGTCTATAATGATTCATTTTTTCAACAGTTTTATTAGTACATTTTTATAAGTTTTCTAATACACATGTTTATCATTATTATTATTATTATTATTATTATTATGTTGCCTACTTAACATGGCAATAGCTAAGGGAGGTTATTATGATTCTCACTTCCAATGTTTTTCTTTGTCAGTTTGTTTTTTAAAAAAATCTATTTTGACATAATCATATTCGGTTCATAAAGATTCATGACAGTTATAGCTTCATTGTGCAGTTTCATAGCACCTATCTTACTGTTGCTTCTTATCAAAGTTAAAATTTCATAAAACCCTTAAGCCTTTTCTCTCACATGCTGCAACATATGCACAAATGAAAGACATCACATGCTTCCCTGTTACATTCTTTTTGTACTGGATCCTTCAGGGTGAGAACAGGCTTTTTTCCCCCTGTGCTTAATAATCTGTAGCCTCCTCCTCTACCTAGGCTAAAAAGGTAAAAAGCTTCATATTATGCAGCGTGAAATTAAACACCTAAATGCTTAATATCGACTTTTTGTTCATAATCATATGTAATATAAACAAAATAATTGTGAATATTCACAAAGGACATGACTAGTTATATAAATCTTTACATGAGCATTTTTAGAAACTAATATGTAAGTAAAAACAACTTCAATTTCATTCTGAATAGTCTTCCTTGGGAAAATATTGCTGCTGCAAGGTATACTTATGCATATAAGGCTGTAAAAAACACTTCAGCTAAATTAAAAATATAGCTTTGTTTTAAGCCACAGTACTATGTTATGCATCTCTGAGTTGGGCCACTCAAGCATACACAGTTTACCAAGTATTTGAGAGTCCTCTTTACCCAAGCACCTATAATAAGTCAGTGCTGTAGATTGTATGTTACCCTAGTATACAAAAATCTCCATTTTAAAATTCCTGATTTAAACTTATGTGTTACATGGTCGACTTCCTTAACAACCAACTGAGGAAGGAATCCCCATCATTTCAAACAAAATAGCACTGGGAAACCTTAGATATATACGGTACAAGGTCTGACAATTAAGTTCACGAACTCGTTGCACCGATGTTGCTAACCTTTTTTGACATCAGAGGGATTATTCATTATGAATTTGTACCAACTGGACAGTCAACGAAGTTTACTATTTGGAGGTGCTGAAAGGCCTCATGAAAAAATTAGATGACCTGAACTTTTTGCCAACAATTCATGGCTCTTGCATCACGACAATGTACCAGCTCACATGGAACTGTCTGTGAGGGAGTTTTTAGCCAGTAAACAAGTAACTGTATTGGAACACCCTCCCTACTCACCTGATCTGGTCCCCAGTGACTTCTTTCTTCACCTGAAGCTAAAGGAAATATTGAAAGGAAGACATTTTGATGACATTCAGGACATCAAGGGTAATACGATGACAGCTCTGATGGCCATTCCAGAAAAAAAGTTCCAAAATTACTTTGAAGGGTAGGCTAAGCATTGGCATCAGTGTATAGCTCCCCAAGGGGAGTACTTCGAAGGTGACTGTAGTGATATTTAACAATGAGGTATGTAGCACTTTTTTTAGATGAGTTTGTGAACTTAATTGTCCAACCTCGTATATATAGCCAAGATATGGAAATAACTTACTGATCTGTTAATGGATGAATGGATAAAGAAAATGTGGATATATATTATATTATATTATATTATAGTATATTATATTATATTATATTATATTATATTATATTATATTAATTATATTATATATCACATCTATAGATTCAAATAACACATGCTTACTATATCAGATATTACAGTTTCATAAAATGTCAGAGTTCATTTAGTCCAATTTTATTCCATATGAATGGATGCTTTTCTAATTGTTACTCTTCTGAGGTTCAGTGATCCTTTGAGAATAATGCAGTTGTAAATCTTCTCCAAGAAAAGTACACATAACCTTATAGGCAGAAGGTTACAAACCTTCTGAAAGCATATATTGGATATCAGGGATTTTCCAAGTATCCATGGAAGCAGAATGAGAGTCCCTGATTTCAATATCTTTAATAAGTGATCATTCATGCTTGACTTACATGCCTCCAGTAACAGGGATTTCACTAGTTGATGTACTCTAACTTTAAAATCTTTCTTTCTCCTATTAGTCTAAAATCTGATCCTTGTACATTTCCACGACTGGCAATCTTTTAGCTCTCTGCATCTATACTGGATAAGTTTAGTATCAATTCCACTGTTCAGCTTATCAAAGACAATAATTGTGTTTTCCATGAGTGACAATATCAGAGTTAGCCAAGTAATGACAAAACTTCCTCTGGAGACACAACTACTACATAAATACTGGTTCTAAAATCCCACAGGACAACAACAAAAATATTACAACTCCATTCAGAACAATTTATATAATACTAAGGCCCTGATAAGTTCTGCTGTTCAGTAGTTTAAACGACAAAATAGTTCCTAATGGGAACAGTCGGGATTTGATTGGAAAACATGTTGTGGAGGATAAAGCTTCTTAGGGTGAAAATAATACCTAGACTAAGAATGATTGAGAGCCAAGAGAAGGTATCCCGCAGGTAACACAGAAATAAGTTCTAAATCTTGTTGGAAAAGGTCAACCAAAAAATCATATGGACATTGATTGTTAAATCAATTAACTACCTGAGAGATCCTTAAAGTCTAAATACACACAATGTCCATTGCCTTTGCTGATAACAGTTCACAGAAAGTCCCATTAGCTTTTCCAGAAAAACAATGAGGGCTTTTGTTCTCACACAGATCTACCCTGTTTCTCCGAAAATAAGACCTAGCGGGACAACCAGCTCTAATGCGTCTTTTGGAGCAAAAATTAATATAATATAATATAATATAATATAATATAATATAATATAATATAATATAATATAATATAATATAATATAATATAATATGACTGGGTCTTACATTATATAAGACCCAGTCATATTATATTAATTTTACATTATATAAGACCCAGTCATCTTATCTTATCATCTTATCTTATCTTATCTTATCATCTTATCTTATCTTATCTTATCTTAATTTTTGCTCCAAAAATGCATTAGAGCTGATTGTCTGGGTAGATCTTATTTTCGGGGAAACACGGTAGGTTCCATTATTTATTCTGTTTTCTAGTTTGGATAATCTGGAAAACAATTAACTACTCAGATTACATTAATTGATTAAAAAATAGTAGAGTTTTTCATACATTTATTAGACACTAAGTTAATACCGTTTCCTTTTGCCTTTCCTTTTTTTGTGTCAGTTAGCAATTGCTATATAATAAACACAAATTCAGTGGCTTAAAACAATAAGCGTTATTTATGTTTCGTGTGGTTCTATGGGCTGCCTTGAACTTCATTGGTCTAAACTGTCTTGGCAGCTCTGCCAAGTTTCTCTCTTTCTCCTCCCAGGACAAGTGAACTAGCCCAGGCATGTCCTTTTCATGGTGACATCAGAAGCACAGCCTGTTTCAAGCCTCTTTTTATATCCTACTGGCCAAATTAAGTCACATGGCTGAGTCAGGTTCAGAAGCCGCACAATCTTCCTTCGTATGAGAGCAAATGATGTGGCGGTTGAGAAATGTGAAGAATTGGTGGGGGGCATAAATGCAGTTTACCACATCTTCCATTGGCCATGAGAACTGGGAGTGGATTTTAGTAATATGTTATATGAATCTTGTTTTATAAAAGCATCTCCTAGCCAGCAATGACTTAACAGTAAAGAAACCAATGACATGATGTGAAATGAAAAATTATATAATAGTGTTGACTCTGAAGAAGGCTGACCTCTGAATTAGATAATTTTATTAGATATTTAATTTTATTAGATATCTAATTTTATTAGATAATTTTATTTGAATTTAGATAATTTTCAAAGTGTGGTCTGGGGATCTTCGGCATCCCTGAGCCCTGTTCAGGGAGCCTATTTGGTAAAAGCTATTTTCATAATAATACTGAGATGTTATTTGCACTTTGTACTTTCATTCTCTCACAAGTATATGAGTACAGTGACACTTTTCAGAGGATAAATAACATATGATTTTGCAACAGATTGAATGTAGGAGCAGTTATGAGAAAATATCTCTTCCATTAGGTCTGATATTAAAGAGGTTTCCTAAAATGTAAAACAATGTCAGTCTTCTTGCTATTTTGTTTTATTTTGTTTTGTTTTGTAAACTCTATTTTTATAGAAATATGTTATTTATGTTAACTTATAATGGGCTTATAGTATTGTGAATAAATTATTAAGTAAATATTTTTGAATTTATCAGTTTTAATTTCTAATTCAGCAAACATCAGCAGATATAATCTGCAAAATAAAAGCTATTTGGGGTCCTGTAAAATTTTTAAGAGTGTAAAGTATTTCTAAGACCAAAATGTTTTAGAAAATTAAAATAATTAAAAACTAAAATTTTAAAAACTTGTATATACAACAGGATACAAAAAGAAATAGTTTCTATGAAACAAAAGTAGAAAGCCATAAGGAGAAATTAAAATGAAATTTAAAGGAGGCAGTTTGCAGTAAAAAGGATATTATATGGAATAAAGAATTCTTTCCAGAAAGGTAAAATGTAGTCACAGAACTAAAACCCCATCAGTGGTAGCCAGAACTAGAATCAACACTTTGAAAGAGTAAATAACTAATACACCAAATCAAAGATGAAAGTCTTTGGGGTCCTTTGCCCAATTGATTGGAGGAGGAATCCAAATTTGTCGTATGTTGCTTTTGAAATCCAGACAAACCACTGAGTATTCTTTTTCTTTCTCACAAGGAAGTGCAAGGAGGAGCAGCTTTCCTTCATTGTGTAGGAATATCTCAACAAACCCAGACCACTAGACCCACTGGAATTTCACTGAGGTGACAAACCCTTTTCATTTTCATAAGACTATTTCTTATATTCCAGCAATATGCATCTTACCAAAATGTCTGTGGAAACTGTTGCTTCCTAATCTGCAGGTCCTATTTATATGCCGTCATTAGCATGGTGGGTAAATACAATATTATTCATGATTAAAATGTAATTGAAATGTGAAATTCTTGAAATGTATACATTGGCACGTAGCCAAGAAATTGACATACTCTCACTGTAAGTTGATGAAGTCCCACTGACTCTGTCAGGTGAATGCAAACGATTCTGGTTTTCAAATGTTTATTGGGGTAGGGGAAAGAAAATCATCAGCTGGTGTAGTTGCTGCATTTCAGGTGCTGGGAGTCATATTGGTTTATTACAATAAATGTGGTGCACCTGGAACAATAAATGTATGCACTTGTTCTATAAAGTGATTAAGTTTATAATCAATTTGTCATTTTCCAAGATCCATCTTTACTTTTGGTTTAAAATAAATTACATATGTGTGTATGTATACATTTATATATAATTTATTTACATATGCATTTTTTTTTACCTAAGTCTCATATTATTGAGGAATAATTTGTAAAAGAAATTGGCCTTATTAAAAATAAGTGCACAAATTAATGAGTGTGAGAAGTGAACACACTTTTAATAACTAATTCTATCAAAATGTAGAATAATTTTATCACTCTAGAAATCCCTTTGTACATCTTTTCAGTAGTCCATGCCCAGACACAATCATTGTTCTGATTTCTATCATCATAAATCAGTTTTCCCTGTGTTTGAGTTTCTTGTGACTATCGTATAGTATGTTGTCCTCTGCATTCAAACTTCTTTTGCTCAGAATATTACATGTGAGATTCATCCATGATGTTGCATTTAACAGTAGTTTGTTATTTTTATTACAAAATATTAAAGTATTCCAATGTATGACTATATTACAACTGGTTAATTCGTTCACATGTTAATGGACATTTGGGCTTTTCCAGTTTTGGTCCTTATGAATAAAGTATTCATGATATTTAAGTACAAGTTTTATGTGGGCATGTTGTTACAGTTCTCCAGGGTAAAAATATAGGCTTGAAATGGCTGGGTTATTAGGCTGATGCATTGTGCTTCTCAGCTCCGAATCTACCCTTTTGGGGTCTGCTTTGTGATAGTAGTTCTGGACCCTCCAGTCATTTCTGTTTTGTTAGCTGGCACAGTATTAGGCTTTGCCAGTAGAGGTTTCTGGCGGTATAATTCAAAGCTGGGGCGGGAGAAAGAGACTTTCCTTCCTTCTTCTGATGTAATCAGAGTTCCTGGGGGACTCTTAAGTGTCCTTCACCTGCAGTACCTGACAAGGTTCTCTGCCACCAGGGGGAGTTTTCATTGTTCCATTGTTCCTCCATGGCCTATACAGCTGGCATCTTTCTTTGCCACCCAGCAATGTACTCACAGTTTAGCTACATTCCACATGTTCTAGCAAGTTCTTCAAAACTGTGTGTTTTTGTGTCAGCAACACCCTCTTTAAGAAGTCTGAATTTGTGCTATAAGTGTACTTATGTGGGGAGGTAGTGGTGATGGTTCTCCTCTAAGATTCCAAGTTCTTTCATTGTTCACTCTCCCTCCATATAGTGTAGTATCTGCTTTCTGAATTTCAGGCTTTGGGACCCCTTAGACACCTTTTAGTCCTTCTAATAATTAAATACCTTTTAAACACTTATTCATTAAGATATATGCATCCCTATGTTCATTGCAGCATTATTTACAATAGCCAAGACATGGAAACCACCTAAGGACACCTAAGTGTCCTTTGACGGATGATTGGATAAAGAAGATGTGGTACACATGTACAATGGAATATCACTCAACTATAAAGAAGATGAAATATTGCCGCTTGCAAAAACCTGGATGGATCTTGAGAGAATTAAGCTAAGTGAAATAAGTCAGATGGAAAATGATAAGAATCATATGATTTCACTCATATGTGGAATATAAAACAAAAAGCAACAAACTAACAAACAAAACAAACAAAAAACCCCCAAATTCATAGATACAGAAAACAGAATGGCTATCAGAGGGTAAGGGAGTGTGGGGTAAAGAGAGAGGGTAAAGGAGGTCAAATATATGGTGATGGAAGGAGACTAGACTTTGGGTGGTGAGCACACATTAGGGTATACAGAAGTCGTATTATAAACTAGTACACCCAAAATTTACATAATTTTATTTATCAATGTTGCCCCCCAAAATTTAATTTTTTAAAAAGTAAAAATAAATAAATATCTTTTACTAGTTTACACTTTTTTATGTTACATTTTCCATATCTAAATTACTGGCATGATTTCTAACTTTGATTGGACCCTGACTGAGACTTGAGTGTTTTAATTTGGTAAGTAAAAGACGTGCAGTTTACAACGTGGTTTTACGACTTAACACTCCCATCAACAATGTTAATAGTTCCAGTTATTCCAAGGGCTTGTTAATATTTGGTATTGTCAGTTTTTGTTTTTAAAAGATTTTAACTATTCAAGTATATATGAAGTACTATCATCTTCTTTTCCGTCTTCTTGTGGTTTAATCAAATATTTTGGTTATTCCATTTTATCTTAATTATTTTAGTTACATTATTTAATATGTTGTTTTTGTGGTGCTTCTAGGGAGGATTATAATACGCACTCTTAGTTTATAACTGTCTACCTTGAATTAATATTATTCAGTTATTTCACTTCACAATGAAAGAACAAATAATGTAATTCAATTAATCCATTTCTTGTTTTAGTTTTCCATGCATTGGTTCTCTATACATTAAAAAACTCATATGCATTGTTATTATTTTTGCTTTGAACATTCAGTTGACTTTTAGAGAACTCATGAAAAGAAAAAGTAGAGTTTTATATTGCCCCAAATATTTATCATTTGGCAAGGTCTTTACTCTTCTCTGTAGATTCAAATTTGTATCTATAACATTTTTTTCTTTAGCCTGAAGAACTTTTTTTGGCATTTGTCATAGTTTGTTACACTACTGATAAAATTTTCACTTTTGTGTATCTGAAAATATTTCACCTTTATTTCTAAAGGATTTTCTTGCTGGATATAGAAGTTCAGATAGACAAGACTTTTTTTGTTGTTATTTCTTTCAGCAACTTAAAGATATATACATATCTCCACTGTCTTTGGTCGCTTTTTCTTCTGATGAGGTGTCGGCCACCATTTTCATTGCCTTTACATAATATGATTTTACTTACCTAAAATTCTCTTAAGATTTTATTTTATGTTTAATACTCAGAAGTTTTATTATGATATACCTAGGTGTGGTTTCCTTTGTATTAGGTGAAATTTTTAGATAAGTGGATTGATGTTTTCAACCGAATTCGTCAAAATTTCAGCAGTTCTTTCATCAAATATTTTTATGCTTAATTCTCTCACATTCTTCTCAGGCTTAGATTTCATACGTGAGCCTGATTTCTCTTGTCTAATAGGTCATTGTGACTCTGATCATTTTTATTTTTATTTTATTTTATTTTTAAACATTTTTTTAAATTAGTTTCAGGTGTACAAAACAATGTAATAGTTAAACATTTATCATTTATATCCCTCACACAGTGATAACTCCCACCCCCATCCACTACCCCTCTGACATCACATACAGCCATTATATTTCCACTGCCTCTATTCCTAATGTTGTATGTACTCCACTTCTTGTGTGGGTATGTGTGTGTATATATATATATATATATATATATATATATAATTGTAGTTGACATTCATTATTGTTCAACTTCAGGTCAGGTGTACATGTAGTGAGACTCTGATCATTTTTAAATCTTTTCTTACACTGTGCCTAAATTTGTTTCAATTTGTATAATTTCTATTGACTTCAAGTTTACTGACTTCCTATTGTGGTGTCCAGTCTTCTCTGTTAAGCTCGTTCAGTTAACTTTTATCTCAAATTCTAATTTTCAGTTCTATCTTTTTTACTGTTCCTTTACATATTGCCACATCTGTCTTGTCATTTTCCATCTTTTTATATGTTATATCTACCTTGTCCTGTATATTTAAAAATAGTTATGAGAGTTATTTTAAATTGCCTTTGTCAATTCCAACATCTGGGTCACATGTGAATTTGCTTTTATTGGCTGTTTTCTCTTGATTTTGGTTCACTTACCTCTGTTTCTCATGACTAGTAAGTTTTTATTGTATCCTAAGACATCATAAATGATATATTGTAGAAAATGCTTCTGGTTTTTGTTTGTATGTTTGTTTACACCAAGAGTATTGAATTTTATTTTGGCAGGCAGTTAAATTACTACTATACCTATTTGATTCTTTGGAGGCTTGGTTTTAGGCTTTATTATAGAAGGTTTTTACTCCTAAGACTTGGTTTTCAATGGAAAATCTGACAGTTTTTAATAGAATGTCCAAGTTGTTGAAAAAGTCTCTCTTAGTGCCAGTACTTTCTCTTTCCTCACTATTGACCAGTTGCTGAACTCTGCTTCTGTTCTGCAATCTCTGTTCTATTATTCATTCAGCTTTTCTTTTGCATTTTTTTGAGTGTTGCCTTATTATACATAATATAGTTGTCCACTAAGGATATGAGGGGAATTTATATGTAGAAATTTGTATGTGGCCTTTTTTTCTAGAGTTTTCCTTCTCCATTGTTCCCTATTCAATTTTCACATCTGGGAAGTCCTAAATTATAACTTTTAACTCATCAGCCTAGCAAAACTCCTAAATTCTGCTTGAGCTATATGCTCTGTGCACCATCCAAACTGGGTTCCTGCAGAAGAAGAGTGGTTAAATTAATTTGCTTTAATGGTCATTTTCTCTTTAGTTTCTGGATGCTTTTAGCCAATTTGTAGTGTCTTCTAACCATTGTTATTTAAAATTTTTTTTCTATGTTTCATAATTGTTATTGACAGGATTTTGCTCAATTCATCTTTCTTGAATCAAACTATAGAGCTAAATGGAATTTTCAGAGCAACAATTATCACTCTGTATCTTTCAAGTCATTAAAGTTGGGACCAATCTCTGAATTTTCCCCCAAAGACATGGTATTGTTTTAATTTATTATTTGTAAGGTGAAGGAACTCTAGAGAGTTTTACTTGGCCCTTTTGGCCATATCTTTTATGTATTCCAGTAGATTTACCATGAGATGTACTCAGATAAAACTTCATTTATCACCTAACTTCAATAAGTCCTCAATCTTACCAATCTAATGTCATGAAGTTCTAGATAAACAAATATTAGTGTTAGCTCAGAGACAGTATTGAATAATTCTTAAAATGTCAGGGTATTTCTCATTTTCTCTCTCTCTCTTCTCGCCTTCTCCTCCTCTTCCCTCCTCCTCCTTCTTTTCCTCCCACCTCCCACTCCCAATGCACAGCCAAAGATGACTTTGGGGTGTATAGACAACAGATTCACAGTTCACATTTGAAATGCTATGCAGGATCTTTCTGCAAGGATATTTGGCCTCGTTGGTATTTAATAGGGTTTGGATTTCTAAATTAGCTCAAGTCTAGAAATTGGTTGAACATATTTAATCTATCGTGTTGGCATAAACCAGATTTTAATTACTTCATGTGGAATGTTTTTTATTTATTCAAATCAAGTAGAACCTTAATAGGCACCAATCAATCAACTTTTACCAAAGACCTTTGTGAGTTAGTCCATTCTCACTGCCCCTCTGGTCCTGCTGCCTCTAATGGTAACCACTCTCACTTTGGATCTGAGTTACATTCCAATATTTCCTTTGACAACCACAACTCTCCAATCTTCAGTGAGATAAAGGAGCCCTTTTCAAAAGCAGAGGCTCCCGCCAGTTTACCTTGCATGCGAAGAATAGCGTTAAGTCTTGGTCATAAATATTAGCCCACTCTTCCTAATGTTTTCTTTAATGCTTGGTAAAGAAAATGCTTTGAAATTATATTTAGTGGGTGAATGAGTGGATTATAAATGATAAATCTACTCCAACAGCCTTACCTCTTTAAGTTTTGGACTTCTTCTGTATATTAAATCAATAAATTTACTAAAGCATATTAACCTTTAAATAATTATGGGCCAAAGATAAGTCTAAGTTTAGTCACACAAAAGAAAAAATATTTTAACTAATCTCAGATGCTTCAGCTAGCACATTGAAAGAGAATGCTTTGTTGATGCACACGTGTTAGTAATTTCAACTTGATAGAAAGGAAACTGAGTTAACATGCTCAGTAATTCTACTTTTAGAAATATATCCTGTGAAAATGGTTACAAATACAGATACATTATTTATATATAGAAATTCTCAATGTATCCTTATTCATCAGAGTGAAATAGTGGAAATGACCTGCCACTTGAATTAGGTATTGGTTATATTAATTATGGAATAACCATATGATGAAATACCATGCCCCGATTGAAAAGAGTATTTTCCAAAAATTCATTGTAAGTCAAAAATAGTATTATATTTTGGCCAAAAATTGTTATATACAAGTCTGAATTGTCATTTACAAATAAAAAATAGCAGTAAATACATTACTTTTGTATATTTAAAAATATATACATGAAACACTTTAGTGTATGTTCTGTAAGAAATATATCACCTTTTTAGTAAAATAATATTAGTAAAATAATATTTAAAATTATTAAATCAAAAATTGAGCATGTCCACTGAAGGGTGCATCTACTATAATTTCCTGGAGGACTCTGAGTAGCCTAGTGTGGCTAGAAGTAAGGACTGTTGTCATGCAGGGCGGCCTATGGGGTCTCAGCTCCCGCTCCCCACACAAGAACACAGGATATGGTGAGGCCAAAAAGGAACACACACAGAGCCATAGGTAGGGGAGTCATACCACTATAGTCTCACTGGAGGCTGGATTCACACGACATGCGACCTGCTGTCCGCTTTTCTGCCAACCGACCGACTCGGCTCTCCTGGACTCTCCTCTCGACTCCACTCCTTAATGCAGCCACGGCAGTTATATTAGTGGCCAATGGCTAACTGGCTACAGCTGACAGCCAACTAACCACAACTGATGGCCATCTACTACCCGAGTCAGCACCCCCCCTACGTGAGGCCGAGAGCCTGGAAACTGCTCTCTGGGGCTCTGTCCCCACAACTGTATTTCAAATAGTGGAAGATGTGCATAAGCCAGTGGTGAAGCCAAGTGAGCCAGTGTGAAGCAAAGCCCACCACAATCACCAGGTGCTCTAGTCCTTACAGCACCCCTGTAAGGGTTTCTTCCCACCCCTATCTTCAATTCTTTCTTCTTAAATTTTATACCCAGCTACTATGGCTCTTTTAAAAATGTATTATTAATTTACTTTATTTGCATATAAAATAGGAAGCATTTCTATATGTTTGTTTTAATAAAGAGTGAGACTATCTGAGTCTCCTGAAAAAGGTGAAAGGATTGTGAAGTACATCTTGCCAGTATAAAAACAGTCACAGGGATGTAAAATACAGCATTCACAGTATAGTCAATAATATTGTGATAACTATGTATGGTTACTCAGATGGGTATTAGATTAGTCAGGAGGATCACTTCTTAAATTATATAAATGTCTAATTACTATGTTGTACACCTGAAACTAATATAATATTGTATGTCAATGGTAATTGAAAAATTTTTAAAAAGTACAAAAGCTATCTGAGAAGGGCTTCTGTATGTGAAGTCGTTCATTGTCAATAGAAAATGATTCAATAGGTCTGGGTTTGTATTCTAATTCTGCTCAATCTAGCTGAGAAAAATGCCAAACTTCTTAACATCTCACAAACTCAACTTTTTTTTTAAAGCTTATGGACAAGTTTTTGAATACTGTTAACATTTTTAAAGTGTCAAATGGGATTATATATGTAAAGTGTTTCATGAGGTCGAGTGTCATATCTATGTTACATTACATATTATGAAATATAAAATAACAATTAAATTACAGATGATAAAATACTTTCCAAAAATGCAGTTTATTGACTATAATTTGGGTTTCTAACATTTATAGACTGTCTACCTCATACTGAAACTCATTCTTAATTTTCTCTTTTCTTCAATATGTTCATTCAGAATTCAGTCATTAATCAATTAATCATTTGATGTTACATTTATACATTAAAATTATTTATGGGGTGTTTACAAAAGATAATAGACAATAGTTCCATTTAAAGACATATTACAACCAATTTCTGGAAGAAGATCAAGTGGGAGAGAGGAGACTTGGGTATTAGATCAGGTGGGCTGCTAAGTTGTTTTGTGGCCTTATAGTTTCTTAATTGCCTTCTAAAGCTGTTTCCTTAGCTTAAAATGAAAGACAGTGTTAGATGATCTCTAAAATGCCTCTCATCCCTGATATTCTCTGAGCCTGAAGACCCGGTCACCTGATTTCAGAAGTGACTTTTCCTAAGACACTGGATTGTGGCCACCATTCTATGTCCTCATCTATAACTAGAATCTGGATATGCTATGGCAAGATGAGAGGAGACAATAGAGGGAGGCAATGTTGATTCTGCCAAGATTCAGAGCATATTTCTGATGGAAAATATATTGATAGGAAGGTCAAAGAACAGGAGGAAAGTGAAAGGGACATGAGAAATAGAAAAGCAGACAGCTGAGAGTCTTGCTTCCTTAACCTTGAAGGGGAACATAAGGTTCTCATTAAAACAATATTTATTCTGTAATCACCCACACCTAGTTGAATCCAGTACTCCGTGCATGCCAGCATCCACCATATAGCCAGCCTTCTGTGTTTCACACAGAATATCTAACTTCCCACTCACAGCTGTTCTCCCATCCTGTTTCTCATTCTTCAACAGAAGTCTGTTTGCCCAAGGCAGCTTGCCTTAGATCAATGATTCTCAGAATGCAGTGTGCAGCAGAATCATCTGTCAAGCTAGTTAAGCATCCTGATTCATGGGCCCAATTCCCAGATATTCTGATGTGGTGGGTTTGGGGGTATCCTGCAAACTGAATGTCTGACACATACAGGCAGACTCTGATGTAGCTGGTTTTTAGGCTGTACTTTCAGAAATACAACCTCAAATGAACCACCCAGGAGTCATTTGACTACAAAAGAAAAACTTCAGCTTGTCACACCATGTTCATGAAATCACTGTATGTAAGCCCTTTCACTTAGTGGAAGTGTGTAGATTGTATTTTTAAAATCTTCCATTTTTATGGTGCAACTCATTCTATCTTAAAGCCTTTGCAAGCTGCTATGTAAATGTAGTATTATATGAATGTCTACATATAGTTATATCTATATAGAAATAATATATACCCTCCCAGAACATTAAATTTATAGATTAGAAATGTAACATGTATCCATCTATTTATACAAAAGTGTCTTCCTATGATCACATGTGATATACATGAAAAACTTAAATGTATAATGTATTTTTGTTGAAAATGTAGGTTAGAGATTTATAGTCACCTATCCGTTTGTAGTGTGCACAAACATACACAAAATGTATATGTTTTTATGAATTTAAGTCACTATTTGTTTGATGTCTAAAATTCATCACTTTCCAATTGATTTATGGTATTAATTTAATAATTCATTGTGCTTATTATGACTACAGGGAGGAAGGAATTATGGGAAGATGAAAGTAAATAAAATGCATAAAGGTAGTATGCTAGGGACTTTCAGAGACTGTAGCTCAATGATCAAGTAAAACATTGGACTTGTCCTGCAAACCTCCTCCTTCAGCAGTAGAAAGGAAATATAATAACACAAGTATTGCTGATGTAGTGGGATGCACACAGTACTATAGGAGAACAAATAAAGATGAAATTCATTTTGTCTGGGAGCTTGTTGATGGCTTTACAGAAATGGTGACATTTTTTCAGGTCTTTAAAGATGTATATGCTTGCATGTTAGGTACTGTCCAGGTGTGAGGAGCCCTGTGATGAACAGGCCAAAACCTATGACCTTGTGGAGCTCACATTCCAGTGGGGAAAATAAGATAGGTGGGAGATAGTCAAACAACAACATGCTCCCATTTGTTCCAGGTAGAAGGGAAGGCATGGACAAGAGCCCAAAGAATAGTAAAGGGGTAATACTTTTGAGGGTCTAAAAGTTCTTCGATTTGCATGGAATGTAGAGTGAGAGAGTGAGAGTAGAGAGAAAAAGAGCTGGAGAATTAGTAGAGAGATAGATAATAATGGGTCTTATAGGTCAAGATGAAGTTTGAAAAAACATTTACCCACCTAGTAATGGTAAGTCATTGAAAGAGTCCATGTAAGAGAGGCACATGATCAGAGCAGTGGCACATGCCCAAGGTCACGTTGGCTGCTGTGGGGGAACTGGATCAAAGAGAGGAAAACTGTAGACATGAAGACCAGTGAGGACAGCAACACTGCAGGTAAGGTAGGAGAGATGGGGGTGGGGGGGCGGGGAGAAAGAGGGAACAGAGTGAATGTTGGGATTTAGAAGGTCAAACAGACATAACTGGGTAAATAATGGAATGTGTTGGAAGGAGGAAAAATAAAGGAGAGAAAGAAGCCAAAGACAACACCACAATTCTGTCTGGGGAAACTAGATGAATTTGCAGAGAAAGGGAACACCAGAGTAAGGACAGGTTTGGGGACAGTTTATTAAGTTTTAGACTTAAGTTTAAGTTGAAATGCTAGTGAAATATCCAGAGGGAATAAAAGTTTTTCAAATTATGTGTCTGATAAGGAAAAGGATTTGTAGGTAGAATATTAAAAAAAACACTCTTAAAACACATGCAATATTGTGATTTATAAGAAATATATATTTGGTCATTCAGAGGACCAAAATATATATCATACATATTTGGGTTTTGTCCACAATTTCTGACTCACAGCTCCTGAAACCCATTGGAATTTTCTAAGAGTTGAGAGTGACCTTGGTGTCTTTTGTTATGTTAATGAAGTGACTTTGGGGAAGCACCCAAGGATACAGGCTGGTTGCCAGGAGACCCAATGGTGTGATTACAGGGTTGGAAATTTCAGTCCCAGCCTCTGACCTCCTGGGAGGTGAGAGGGATTGGAAGTTGAATCACCAATGACTGGTGATATAATCAGTCATGTCTGTGTAATAAAGCCTCCATAAAAACCTAAATGGACAGAACTTAGAGAGCTTCTGGGTTTGTGAATGTGTGGAGATGTGGGTAGAGTGTCACCCTGGAGAGGGCAAGGAAGCACCCCTTCCCATCTACCTTGCCCTATGCATCTCTTCTCTCTTCCATCTGGCTATTCCTGAATTATACCCTTTTACAATAAACCAGTGATCTATTAAGTAATATGTTTTTCTGAGTTCTGTAAGCCATTCTAGCAAATTAATCAAACCCAAGGAGGGCGTTATGGGAACATCTGATTTATAGCCAGTCAGTCAGAAGCACAGGGGAAAACCTGGACTTGTGATTGGTATTCTGAGTTGGAGTAGGTGATTGGAACTTACGATCTATGGCCAGTCAGTAGGAGTTACAGATAACCTGAGCTTCCGGCATCTTAAGTGTGTGTGGTGGTGGTGATGGGGGTGGGAGGGGCTCAGTCTTGTAGAACTGAACACTTCACCTGTGGAATCTTCTGCTATCTCTAGGTAGATAGTGTTATAATTCAACTGAATTTTAGAAAACTTTGCTGTTTGTTGTCTGAGAATTTTTTGTTGGTGGGGGGAACTCCCCAACACTATGGTGGAATTGTGTCTGGGAACCCAATTTAACACATTAATAAGAAAACAAACAATTCTATTAAAAATATAGCCAAAAAACTTGAACAGACATGTTACCAAACAGAATATACAGGTGGGAAATAAGCATGTAAAAATACTCACAATTATTAACTATTAGCAACATTGAAATTAAAAACATGAGATACCAGTTCCAGGCAATTATAACAGCTAACTTTTTTTTTTAAACTGACTCTCCTGAGTGTTGGTGAGAGTGTAGAGGAATTAAAATTCTCACATACTGCTGGTGGGAATGTAAAGTGGTACAACCATTTTGGAAAACAGTTTGACAGTTTCTTAACAAGTTAAATGTACACGAACCATATAGTCCAATCATTCTAATTTTAGGTATTTAGCCTGAAAAAATGAACATATGATCATACAAATACTTGTCCATGAATATCCATAGCACCTTTATTTTTAATTGTCAAAAAATTGAAAATAGCCTAGATGGCCATCAACAGGTGAATGATACACCAACAGTGGCATATTCATTCAAAGGAGTGTTAGTCAACAGAAACATGGATCAACATGGATGAATCTCAAAATGATTATAATGAGTGAAAAAAGCAATACACAAAGGATATGTACTGTATGATTCCATTCATCTAAAATTCTGGAAAACAAAAACTAACACACACGGACTGAAAGCATTTTAGTGTGGCCTGTAGCAGTATACCCTGTGTGCTGCTGATCAGTGACAGTGATGGCAGAGCAATGCAAATGCCAGTCTGTTGCTTATTCCTGCTTTGTAGGTCTCACGCCTGATACTCTCGCCCTCAAAAAGACCTGTAAGATATATTATCCTGTTAATACATTCCTACTAAAGTAGCAACAGAAGGTTCTTTTTGCTACAAAGAAGACTGAGCCATAGAGATGCCTATTGAAAATATTGATGTTGTTGTTGAGCGGACAATTATACAAGGTGTGATAAAAAATACGGTGAATGTTTAAATTTGAAAAGATATTACAGTAAGAGACACATTGCCATTAATCTCCCTCAAAATATTCCCCCTCATTTAGAACACACTTATCCCATCATTCTTGCCACTTTCTGAATATTTTCCTTTCATGGTCATTTTGACTTTGGGGAAGAGCCAGAAGTCACATGGTGCCAGATCCAATGAATAAGGTTAATGAGGACACACTGTAATGGTTTTATTTGACAGAAATTGCTATACCACAAGTGATGTGTGACACAGAGCTTTTCCGTTGTGATCAAGAAATATGGTGAATGCTGCTGCTGAGTGCCATCCAATGGAAAGGCAGGAATCTTCAATACGGGAAGCAGCGCATGGAACCTTAGTAACAGTGTGTGACAAGTTTCAAGTTGTTCAGTGTAGTCAGTAGGGTGTGAGCTACAGTTGAGAGAAGGTGTATTTTAAAGTGTGCTGTAAATCATCCTCCATCATGACAATGCTCTATGTCACACATCACAATTTCTGTCAAATAAAAACATTACGGTGTGTCCTCATCCACTTTATTCACTGGATCTGGCACCATGTGACTTCTCGCTCTTCCCCAAAGTCAAAATGACCATGAAAGGTAAACGTTTTGAATCAATTCAGGACATCGAGGCAGCCATGACAGCGCAACTAAAGACACTCATGAAAGAGGACTTCCAGAGCTGTTTCAGAAAGTGGCCAGGATGAGATAAATGTGTTCAGAAGTGACGGGCAGTATTTTGAGTGGGAATAATAACAATATGTCTTTTACTGTAATATATTAAAAAAAAAAATTTAAACATTCACAGTAGTTTTTGATCACACCTTATATATACAAGTTTAGACTTTGGAGCATGAGCTATAAATTTAGCACTCAGATTACAAACACAATATTCAAAGTCTTGTAACTGAGTGGGATTATTTAGGCAGGAAATGTAAGTAGCAATAAAAATGAGGGTTCAAAAACCAAACTGAAATAACCAATAGGTCAAGCAGTGGTGATGTCCAAACAAAGATGTCCTAACAAAGATGTCCAAAACGGAGCGTTCAGGAGTTTCTGCTATAGGAATATATAATATTTCTTAAAATTAGACTCAAAACAGGCCTGCTGTCACTTCTGCCCACCACCCATTAACCAATAGCAAGTTACCTCCAGCATAACGTAATCTCAGGGAAAGGACCTTGGGGAATGGTGCAAATAATTGCTAAACAATAATTTAATCTGCATTTAATTTAATTTCCATCTAACAATAATTTAATTTGTCATAGATGTATGCAAATGATGAATAATTTTTTCATGTTATATAACTACGAAAGTAAACTGAGGTAATTATTTATATAACTTTATTGCTATATGTATTGATTTATTTAAATCAATTTATTGATTTATTTACTGATTTATTTAAATCAATAAATATTTTTATTGTGCTATAACTACCAAAAGTAAACTGAGGATCAGTGAAATCTGGAAATTCTTTATTGATGATTGTCAAAACAAACACATCTGGAAGAACTGAAGTGGATATACTTTTTTATTATCTCTTGAAATCCCGTATCAGGACATTTCCAAAAGGGTGGTCACAGGAACATCAATTCCACAGAGGTGATAATAGGTGTTAGATGATAGAATGTTTCAGTACACAATAAAATTTATAGAAACATGGATTTTAAAAAAGCTTTTAAAAAATGCACTATTTTTAATATCTCTTAGTTTGTAAATGCATATTTTGATTCTATAGAACATTGAGAGCTAGTATTCCTTGGAACAGAGTTTGGGAAATTGAGATATAAATCACTTTTTCTTAAAATTTTATATTAAATTTATAGATTCTGAGAAATAAAGACCTTTAGTAGTAAATAAATTGTTGATTGATATATTTTACCATGAACATCTGTTGGTATATAGGAACATGTTAGGAAAAAAACAATATTAAACTGTATATTTTCCCTCAGTGATATATATTCAAATAACACCACCAAACAGAATTTTTATTGTCTGTGCTAGGCCATGTATCAAGAACAAGGCTGAATGAAATACAAGTTCTCTTATCAAAGAAATTCTTTGTTTCTTAAGGGAGAGTAGAAAAATAAATATAATGTAAGAGAGTGCTCATCTCTAAAAGAAGTTAAGTCTATTGGGAGTTTTGAGTAGGCGTATGGATAAAGAAGGGGTCCTATGGAAAGTAACTCCACAGGGTGACCTGATCATAAATTCCTAATGGCGCAGGTCATAGTGGGTAGTCACACTCCAGGCCTATAACTTCTTTAGTAAAAGGCTTATCTTTGCCTTAAGCAAGCCCTGTCCATTGTTTCTGTGCATCTAGGTGAACACACCTCTGAAATGCCCCCTTTAAGACCCCTCTTTCTAAAGTGTGAGCACATAATGTTAACTATCCTGCAATCCAATCCGCACCTTTCTTTCCTCCACCTTCATGTAGTCTTCCTTATGTTCCCTCCTTAATTTCAAATGGAGAAAAGAAACTGCAGACTGCCATTCTCCTAAGCATTGGAGATCTTGCTTCCCAGCAGCTGTCAGTTTTGGCTCAGATAACCTCTCATAAAGATTCTCTGTAGGTTTGTACATTTTTTACGTGGACTGGAGCGATCCCTCACAGCAAGGGGGTCACCTTTAGTTTAGAAAGCAGGATTTCTGGCCAACCTCTGCTGGCTTCACCAGCCCCATGGAGCATGTAAATTCTGTGGGAGCCTGTTATGAAGTGGCTTGGTTTTCTGCCCTGGTGGAAATTCTCATTTCTCCATCAGCCTATACAATAAACAAATATGCTTATGTGCCATTTTTGTGCTTATAGTATCTGCATGAAATGTGGCCTTGGGCCTCTTGAAAATGTAACTATAAAATTTTGTAAGGGATAATGGTTCCCAGAACACTGTCCCTCATCTTCTTCAGTCAAACAACTTTTATGCAATGTATACTGCTTCAGCAACATTTGACCTCTCTTTGCAGAAATTGATCCAATCTATGACTATTAGTTATTTTTAAATACAGAATAGACAGACTATTTAAAAAATATATATTTAGGCCAGTGGCAGCTTTGTGAAGAAGAGCTACATTGAGATTGAAGGAGAGGACTGCACCAGGAAGGGTGACAGGCCACCTAGCCAAGCTTCCACAGAGGCCTTCACTTTCGTCCATCAACCCGGTCTGCTGGCTAGCTGTCAGCATTTCAGGCCTGGATCTCAAGCTTTGAATGCCCTCAGAATTTTATGTTTTGGCTTTTGGATTCTGGTTTATGCTTAAAAACAGTTCCTAAAATACACCTATACCTTGTGTTTTGCGGCCTTTTCCTCCTATTATCCTCTTTTCCTCTTCCCTCCCTCCCTCCTTTTCCTATCTTTCTTTCCTTCCCTATTCCTGGAAATTGATAGATTAAGCACATTTCTCACGTTATCACACACTGTGGTAATTGGTCTGCTCAAGGCCTTTCTTGATTTTGTTTTCAACTTTGTTTTCCTCATTTTACATTGTCTTTTCTCTCTATGTCTTTATGGGAAAACTTTCTAATTTAATTAACATGTTTTTGTTTCTTTTCTTGAAGAGAGAAATTGGAGTTTGTAAAAGTTTGAACAGATACATTATTTTGTGCATTCATATTTAGGGAAGTGTTATTTTCATATACATCTCATTCTCTTTCTTATGTATTTTATGTAGTACCACTTTATTACTAGGGAACCGTGTTTGTACATGTAATATGTTGCTTCTATTACATAGAACTTCAGAGTCTATCCAACACATTTAACTTGTCCAAATGATGACCACTTACATTAGGTTTAACTCTCTCTGCTCTCAGGCACTGTAATGAGCATTCTTATAATTGTTCCCTTTAGGATCTGTGTGAGACTTCTTTGGACATATAATCTAGAGAAGAATTGCTGGGTGATATGCACTGAATGCATTCTCAAGAATGATATTCCTGGTACAGCACACTAGATGACCAATAAGAATGCACACTGTCTATGATTCTGGAGCAAGTACCTGGAGGACCCCAGCTCTGCCAGGTATCACTACTTGAGATAATGGACCGAGGAGAGATCTAGAAGTTCCTGGAGGAAGGTCCAGGTCATTTGTGGTAGCAGTAGACAATTTAGGGGATTAAAGGGAAGCAGATATTTACTGATCAGAACAGGAACATTTCAGAATGTCGACAACAGATACTTGGTTCCTGTACGTTCAGCTGAACATCAACAGTACACTCACATATTGAGTCCAAAGTATGAGATTGTTCTCTGGAATGGCGGCCCGGGTCCACACTCTCACCAGCAGGGCAAGGGGTTCCCACAAGATGCCAACACCGACACCAACACTATTCAATTTTTAGAAATTCAAATATAATGAGTATAAAGAGGTACCTCATTGTTATTTTTTTTCCTCTAATTACTAATGTGTTTGGCATTCTTTTTTGTTTGTTTGTTTTCGTTTTTCTTTTTATAACTGACCAATAATGTGTAGGAAAGCTAACTGGAGAAAGGTGGGAAAACTAAATAAATATACCTAAGAAATGAAATGGAACTATTCCCAGGAGAAATGTATACAAGGAAAGAAAGAGGAGGACTGGAATATTTTGGTAAGGGTGGGGGTAGGTTGCTGGCTGTTGGTACAATTTAGTTTGTTACATTTCATTATCATTGAGCACATCATCAACTTTTTATCCCAAAAATATGTTTTATTTTCTATATATTCAGCTCTTTTGAAAACTGCTGTAGAACAGAAAGAGTTTGTTCACCCAGCAGTAGCAGAACCAAACACTCAACACTGAGAATTGCATTGGAGAAAGATTGGCTGTTTTATTGATGAATGGTGTCATCCAGGAGAAAGGGAAGCTAATTCTCAAAAGCCTGAACTCCGTGTTTGGCGTTCTGATTTAACTGTGTGTTCATGCAATTTTCCTCCTTTTCTACTGGAGTTTCTACTTTTGTTTTGATTGAGTTTTAAGAGTTCCTTGTTTTCTTGGTATAGATGCTTGCTTCTTTTTAAGACATGGGAAGTATATTTTCTCATAATACAATGTATATGTAATTTTATCGAAGGTGTCCATCATTGAAAGGAAATCATTAATGTTTATAAAATAAAATCATTTTTGCATTATAATTTAAACAATTCGCATTTCATTTAACAAGTCAGTCTCCTCCACTAGTTTAAAAGGATAACATCCTACATAATACCTATTATCTTTATATGTTTACCGTCTGCATGTAAGTCTCTAATTCATCGGGAGTTTAATTTTGTGTATTATAAAAGGTGAAAATTAATTAACACATTTTTCCATTTAGTGAGACAGTTTTTACAGTAATATTTACTAAACAGGTCTTTCTTTCCTCTTTAATTAATGGGGCCAACTTTATTACATAAGTTTTCATAGAGACAACAGCCAGTTTTTATGACCTCTCCTTTTCTTTGTTGGCCTATTTGTCTCTTCTTGTGCCAGTAGTTGATTGTTTCTACAACCTGTAATATATCTTCTATGATGCTGCAATGTGTCTTACTCTTGCAGGGCAAACTCCTATGCCACCCTACCCTCTTCATTTTCAAAGTTAACTTATCTAATAGTCGACCAACATGGATACACTCCAAGCCTTTCCCTGCAGGTTGCAAGCCTTCAATAGACGTCAGAGTTCAAAATATTTACCTCTGGCAGATTCTGCCAGTGCAGTTGTTATCGGGGTAGGAGGACAGTTTCTGGTGCTTCCTACTCCATCATCTTCCCTCTAGCTTTCCTGCTATTAACTTCTACAAGTTGATTTTATATCCTGCGATTCTACTGATCTTTCCTGTTTTGACTAGTCAGTGTAGAAAGCCTATGCTGGTTGTAAGAACGGGAGATTTATCTCTTTTGTTCCTGTCTTTTTAACTTTTATTTATTGTCCTACTATTATTATTATGTTGGCTCTAACCTCCAGTTTTATGTTCCACGGTTGCTGTGTTAGTAGGCATCCTTGCCTTGTTCCCAGCCTCTAAGGAAATCTATCAGTTTCATTACTTAAAATGTTTTCGTAGTTTTTCTTAAACCAAATTAAAAAAGTTCCTTTCACTTTCTAATTTTACAAGTGTTTTCATTATTATAAATTTGAATTTTATAAAATTTTTATACCTCTAGTGATTGTCATATGATTTTTCTTATCTTAATCTATTATCATGATGAATGTTATTGGTAGATTTTCTGGTATGGAATTATACTGCACTACTAATGTATACCCTTTCTAATAAAGATGTGATTCTTAAAATACACTAGTCATTAGTTATTAGTTGTCTAATATTTTAGGTAGATAATCTGCAAAAAAATAAATCTATGATTCTCTTGCGTTCTTTTTCTTGTTTTTGAAATGAATTTCATTAGTCTAAAATTTTACTAAATTTTCTTACTTTTTTTCTCTTTTCTCAGTTTTCTAGAACATATTAAGATTGGGACTAACCTTTCTTGAAAAATGGGTAAACTACCTGTAAAAGTATCTGGCAAGGGAATTTTTTGAAGAGACAGACTTATCTCCATGTATTATAAAGGCTTCAACGTGCACTTATATTTAGTTATTCAATATTGTTTTTCTTTATAATTTGTTTATCTCTCGAAACAGCTCTAAGAGTTCTAAGGGGCATTATGAATAAGAGTGGTCAAGTTACATGTTCCTTTCAAAGTTTTTCTTCTCTTTTCCCCTTCTTTTTTTCCCTTCCCCTCCTCCTCTTTTTTTCCTTCTCCTTCTTCTCATTCTTATTCCCATTTCCATTCTTATTCTTTTCTTTGCCCTTTTGTTCAAGCTTTTCTCTGACAGTCTAATATGCTGCACATAGTAGCAAACTCTGGTCACTGCTGTGTCTTTTTCTGCAAATAGCCATGTCCAATTCCTTACTGTTGTAATACACAGCTTCTTCTGATGGGTACTGCCCTGTCCATCATGTACTGTTTCAGTTTCCATTATACAGAAGGTGCCGAAAAATGTGTAAACATTTTAAGAAAGGAAAAAACTGTATCAAAATTGTAACACTCAATATACTCATATACCGATAACAAAAGATGAATACAAGTTACATGTATTCATTTTTTTGGCACCCCCCAGTGTAATACCTGTTTCCAGTTGACTTCAACTTTCTTGCTGAATACTGCAACACCAGTGGTCCTGTTGCTGCTTTCATTCATTTATGCTGTAATGCTATCACCATCTTCCTTCAGGTATGACATTGCCCTCCTGCCACTTGTCTGCACAGTCCTTCATGGTAGTGACTAAGCTGATAGTAGTCTGTGGTGAATCCACTTTATATGACCCTCAGAGAAACAGTAATAAAGTCGTCCCACATGTGTGCCAATGTCTCAGAGAGGTTTAGGAAACCAGATTATGTGTTTTTATGTAGTTATAGCCACCAAACCTTTCTATATAACTCACATGTGAGTACTGAGGGTCTGGGCCAGAAAACAGATTTTTGTGACAAATAATGCTCTTCCTCTGAAACACGGGGCCAAGCTTGTTTGCCTGACATTTCTCTCTTTTGGTGTGGAGGTCCCTCCATTTCTTATGGAAATGGACTTTTCGTAGGCTAACCTCCATCAGTTCAGCAAACATGCGCAGGTATTCAGCACCCCTGGGATGTGCATTGCTCCTCCTCTCCATCCCACCACAGCCACATAAGAATGCCAACGGAAAAATAACCAGCAGATGGATGAAATGCTGACAGGGGCCCCTCAGTGTATTTTTGCCTCCAGGTATGGCAAGTTACAGAGTAAATCAAGGTAGTCAGATAACAGTGAGCACAGATAAGAGAAAACAGAGTACAAGAATAGTTTATAATCCCTAATATGTTTGTTGAATGCTTCCACCACCGGACCGTAGTTGGATGAGTCTTGACAATCAGGATTCATCAACTTACTTCCCTGGGCATCATTTTGTCTTGTTAGTGTCCTTTCTCATATCTTGTTACTGATCTAGGCAGTATGCATTCTATTAGGTTGGTGCAACAGTAGTTGCGGTTTTTGCAATTATTTTTAACCTTTTAAACCGCAATTACTTTTGCATCAACCTAATATATCGTCATCTCCAAAGGACCAACATGCTTCTCATTTCAATTCCTGGGAACTTTGCCTCCATTCCCCCATCTATACAACATACATACCAGATTTAATAACGTCTGTTAGATAATTTTAAAAATTTAACTTAAAGCCCATGCTGGCTGACAAAGCATGACATTCTGTAAAGCTTTTGGCTCCTTTTTCCTTAGGAGAGAGCCATTAATGATGGCTGTTGGGAGTTATGTTGTAATGTTCTTTTCCGCTTGAACGAGTTACTTGTGGAGACTCTGGAACAAGAGGAAGACTTGAGGTTGAGGTCCAGTTCACTAGCTTCAGACCTATGACTCTGGCCAAATTATTTAACCTTTCTAGGTACCCTACCAGGCTTTTCTTCCTGTTAAAACGTAGAATGATTGCTTCTGGCTATTATTGCAGAGTTATTGGATAGCAAATTCATATGAGAATATTTTATTGTCCAAATTTTATGCATGTGTAGTAAGGTGAGTAGCATTTTATTCTCTAACAACTAATTAGGGGCATTCTTCTTAGGCTAGAACTCACTTTATTGGGTCAGTTACTTGCTGAGTGTGCTACAGGTAGAAGTTAAAGCTCTATTGAAATAGGCTAATATAAACGCTTCAAACAAATACTTTGAATTGACAACAAGCAGAGGAAATTTGGGAATGGATGACCAGTAGAGGGCTTTGTAATCAACTTGAATATTGCTCTGTGAGTGTGATAGCTCCACTTGAATCTCACCCATCCCCACCCTCAGTATTTACAGCGAACCAAGAAATGTTTGAATGTTTTGTAAAATCGGATGGAAGGGATATTTTGTTTTCCTTTCCAGAAAGCCACTCTGAAAGTGGTTGGAACCCAAGGTGTATGGCTGGGGTATTGCTCATGTAGCATTGACAACTATATCAGGTATATCTGTATTAGATGAACTGACTGAGAAGAGAAACACAATTGCTGAGTTAAATTTCTGTAGGTGAGTATTTCCCACTTTTGTTTCACTATAAAGACGAGGAACAAATTTCACCATTTAACTACCAAGCCCAAACACTGGCAGTATACGCCATGCACTGAGAAAGAAAGATTGCTCCAATGTTACGTGTGCCTCAGTGATTTAGGACCAAAGGTAGGGGGCCTGGATCTCACAATGGTGGTGCTTCCACATGTGGCAGAGAGAATAGCTGATGGCTGGGCTACCATACTTAATTTGGGCTATGGGACCAGGATACCAGGATATATTTGTGGCAGAGGAGGGAGGGTGTGAAGACACAGGCCTAGGGCCAAATCATGAGCCCATGGGTGCCCTGCAATTAGAATAAAGACTTGAGGGCCGTCACTTATGGTCAATACCATGATTTGTTCAGTGTTATAGTTGGTGGGAATGCTCCTTCTTCTGGTCCAACATCCTGATGTTCTCAGAGGACTATGAATTCTGTCTGAAGTCAGGAAAGTGGCCACAATTGCCAAAAGTCTGAAACCCATCACCGAGAAGAGGGTGAAGTGAAAGATGGCAACTGCTAGATATGAGTCAGTTATTGGAACTGTGTTTGGAATATAAGCAGCAAGAGGAAGAGGAGCTTAGTCCTGAGGTGCCCAGGGAGAGACCCTGGGCAAAAAGAATGAGAAAGACTGATTGATTCATCAGGAAGCACACCTCTGCTTCAGCCCTCAGAGGAGCAGCCTTCATCGTGGAACACACCAAGTTCCATGCTCTGATCCTCTAAACACTGCCAGGACAGGGGAGAAAGAAAGGCACTCTTGAAAGGGGCCATTCGGAACTGTAGGCCTCTGACAAAATCACCTGTTTCTTTTTAATGCTACCCTGAAATAAAATTCTTAAAAAATATAAATAACTCTGATTTGAATAGGTTAAACGAGTAAGATATTCTTGGTTATTCTCATCTTCCCACCTTTAACTTTCACATGAAAATCCTTATTTTTTTTTTTTCTTGAACCAATTTAGCAAAATCCTATTTGAACCTTCTGTAATGTTACCTAGAGCAACGCAAGCATGAATCCATCAAGTTAGATGGAAGGGGTTAGAGGTGTCATGTCACCCAGAAGGACCTCCCTCTTATCAATGGTGGAATCTTGACACTTGTTAAGAAAAAAATCTAAAACTTAAAAATAAGGCAAAAGAAGAACTACATGTCCTTTGAATGTCATACTGGAACATTGTCTCTTAGGGCTGCTGAGGAATGATTTAATTCTCAAGGACAATTACCTTTCCTGGCTTTTCACTTATTATTGATTACAGTCCAGTTGCTGAAGTTACATATAAACTTTTAAGGATGGAAAGATGTAAAGGATTGTTGATCAGCAGAAATGGAAATGATTTTGTTCAGATAGTAAAATATAACTCCAAAGATCCACAGTTTTATTGCCCTGTAGAGTACTAACCAGTTTTGTATCTAACTTGGCAAAATTATTTCACTATCCCAATTTCACCTGTTTATATATACCTCTGTTCCTTAAATGCTCTTACAACATCTTTACAAGCCTACTGGTTATTACATTACTAATACGTTAAATTATCTTTGATATGTTTGTATGAGTCATATTTTAATTTATTTTAGAAAAAAACATTGAGAAACCAATAGAAAAGTCGAGGACTTGGATGGAGCCCCAGTCTAGTAATTTTTACTCCTCCCCCAAATAAATCAAAGAGCCTCCGTTCTGTTTCATGACTGATTCATCTCCTTGATCTTATCCAGTCACTGGTGCATACAGTCAAATCTGAAGGCATTTATTTTCTTTATACCCAGATAATTTATAGAAAGGATATGAGGCTCAAATCATGTAAACACCATTATTATTTGGAGCCCAATACTAATTTTCAACTGCTTGTCTTTCATCATGTTGAGGTTTCCTGTTTGATAAAATCACCTCTGTTTCTTATTAATGTTACCCATTCAGTGTCAATATTTGGAACCTGTTTATTTCTTCCCTGTTTATATATGAGAAAGTGTTTGTCGATTCATATAAAAAAATCTTAAAAAACATAAATTACTCTTCTTTGAGCAGGTGTTGTAGTTTGCTCACTCTATCTCCCTTTCGTTCTGTGATTCATAACAATTTGAGGGAAAATTGAGAGAATCTAATGAAAGCTCTGGATGCTTCGCCCTGGAAAAAATAAACATATACACGAAGTTTTGCAAACAATTTGAGGATTTGGAAGGTCCTGTGGAGTTGACTCATGAAACAGTAGAGTCTGAGAGCCACAAACCAAGAGACCCTCCTCTGCCATTAAGAAACACTGTCTTATCTTTCAGCTGTTTCTAAACCCATATCCATAGCATCCTGTTTGAATTTTGGGACCACATCCTGGGTTCTCTTTATAACCAAACTATTTCAGCATTTTATTGTGTGCTGCTCTGATAGCTCAATTTCTCTTCACTTAGCGTTACATCTAATTTTACTGTAACAATTGGTATACTTTTTTGGGACATGAACAGCGTATTTCACAAGAGATATAGTTTCATCTTTGTTTCTTTTCTGTATACTTATCTGTAACTTGCGCTCTTAAGGCATTTATATTTTTTGCCCTATGACTTTCCACATGCTGCTAAAATTACACTATGTGAGATGGAAATAGAAAAAAAAGGTCAAACGCCAGTTGAAATTGCAAGTAACATTCACCCTTTGAGGCCAAATGAACAAACCTTAGATAAAAATTATTGTTGTCCTCATCATATTGTATTTAAAGGGATTGTATTTTCCACTGTACTGTAAGTCTTTGAAAGCATACAAATATTATCGCCTTTGAATTATTCCAGGATTGAACAGATAATTTGGGATGGAGCAGCAGCTCTTAAAAAGCATTTAAATGGATGTGGGGACAGAGCCCCAGAGAGCAGTTTCCAGGCTCTCGGCCTCACATAGAAAGGTGCTGGCTCAGGTAGTAAATGGCCATCAACTGTGATTGGATGGCCATCAATTGTGGTTAGTTGGCCGTCAGCTGTAACCAGTGAGCCATTGGCCACTAATATAACTGCTGTGGCTACGCTAGCAGAAAAATGGAGGCTAGCAAGAAGATGGTGGCTGAGCCTGCAAGCGGTGCAGTGAGGGTTGCGAACAGTGTGGCTCCTGCTTCCTGTTTCTCCAATCCAGCCACCAGCGAGAATATAGTAGTATGACTCCCCTAACTATGGCTCTGTGGGTGTTCCTTTTTGGCCTCACCACGTCCTGCGTTCTTATGTGGGGAGCGGGAGCAGAGACCCCGCAGGCTGCCCTGCATGACAATGGATAATGAATTATCAGAGATATTTGAAATATTCTTTTTCTTCAAGCAGATATTGTGTTTTTCCATGTCATGATTTAATTATTCTTGGATTAGTTAGTAAACAAACCCCACTCTGCTTCCAAGGTATCTATAACTATTGACATTGTGATTAACAATTCTAGTGTATAAACATGAAAGTAAACAAAATGGAACTTTTTGTTAAAGTATATGATAAATAGAAGAAAGAAAAACAATCATTATTTTACAAATGGAAAGGGCTCAGACCCTTTTAGATATCATTTTAAGCTTGGGAATTTATGTAGTTCTTTAATTTCCACTTCTGATCAGATTTCTGGATGCGAAAGTCAAAAGAGTTTGCATAGAGAGCTATTTATTGGTTCCTCTATTTTATTTATTTATTTATTTTTTTAAAGCATCACTTTTTATTCAAGCTAAACGCCAAATTCCGTATTGTGGTTAGCAAAGCCTCTTTTGACAAGCTTTTATTGATCTAACAAAAGGAAATGAAATGTATGTCCAAAAAAAAAGGAAAGAAAAGGAAAATACCTACAAAAGCTTACTCTCTAGATATTCTTTTGGCCTCCAAGAAAACATAAAGGGAAGGTTTCAATGTTGTTACCACACACTCAAAGGGTCCACTTGCCTGCGCACATCGAAGCCAAATAAGACACAAACAGGAGTTTGCAACAAAGAAAGTAAAGACTTATTTAAGGAACTAATGCCAAGCCCAGAGACACAGGTGAGCGGGTGCTCTCAAAAACCTGGCTCCCCAGTGGCCTCTAGTAGACTGGTTATATAAGGGGAAAAAAATCAGTAATCATGGTTACTATGGGAGTTACTGTGGGGTCGTGGTCTCTACCGATTGGTAGGGGCTAAGGCAGGAGGTGATTGATCATACCTTTGGGTCCTGGTGTCAGCCATGGCATTGTTTGGTCTGGTTTCTAAGGGGATGCGGTCCGTGGCATCTTCTGCTTTCATGAGTCTGGAGCTGAAACAAAGTTCTGGAGGCTGTCAGTCTAAGATCAAGAGGTCAGCAGGTTTGGTTTCTCCTGAGGTCTCTCTCTCTCTGGCTTGCAGATGGCTGGCTTCTTGCTGTGTCGTCACATGGCCTTTTCTCTATGCATGCACAGCTTCCTCTATTTTAAAGTGTCCTTTCTGAACATCTCAGAACATGGGAGAGAACATAGACTCTGGAGTCAAAAGGACTGGCTTGAACACGGGACTAACTGCCCGCTAGCTATGGGATTGAGGCAGGTTTTTAACTTTTACATATGTCATTTTCTTTATCTATAAAATCTAAAGTTATAGAATGCATAATGTTGTTCACTTATTTCATAAGTGAATAATACCAAGTCCTCAGAATATTGCCTGCATCATAGGGTGTATTAATAAATGGAATAGTATTTTGTTTTTTCACAGTTAAGTTGTTCTCTGCAACAACAGTCTCTTGTTTTTAATTTGCATAGTGCCTCATGCAGAGGATATGGAATTTCCCACATACATATGTATGTAGATATGTTCATTTTATAAAAACAATAAAATAACTACAGTATGGACAAAGGGGCAAAAAAACAACAACAGTTGAAGTAAGAAGAGAATAATATGCAAAACCAAATCTATTGCAATGACTGAGACTAAAAACCCAACTTTCAGCTTCCTGACAGTGGTGATGGCTATTTAAATGAAATGGTAGAATTCAGAAACAGCTTGAATGTGTTCCCTGTTATATGCAGTCTTATAAACATTCATGGGTAGTTAATTCCTTTCTTACTGATGCATCTTTCTTTAAATATCAGCAAATCGGTTATTGTAAAATATTGATGGTTGTGGCTCAATCTGTTTCCCCCAATTGAATGAACAGCTCTCATCTGTTATGTGATTATTTTAAAGTCTACCTCTCTACATTGTCAACTTCATCCTTCACCTTTTCCAATTTGTAACTGTGGGGTTTAGGGAAAGTCTTAACGCATTGTTGGCTTCATATACTGACAAAGTCAAATTTGGAGGGAAATTTCTCACTCGCGTCTTTTATAGCGTTAGAGTGTCACCTTTTCAAAAGTTTTGGTGCCAATACCCCTTTTGTTAAAGTCTGACTCTCTCTCTCTCTCTCTCTCTCTCTCTCTCTCTCTCTCTCTCTCGCCCTCTCCTACTCTATTGAAAGTTCATACCCTGTTTCCCCGAAAATAGGACCTAGCCAGACAATCAGTCTAATGCGTCTTTTGGAGCAAACATTAATATAAGACCCAGTCTTATTTTACTATAAGACTGGGTATAATATAATATAATATAATATAATATAATATAATATAGCATAGCATAGCATAGCATAGCATAGCATAGCATAACATAAATATAATATAATACTGGGTCTTATATTAATGTTTGCTCCAAAAGATGCATTGGAGCTGATTTTCTGGCTAGGTTTTATTTTGGGGGAAACACGGTAGTAAACTCCCATAATTTATTCACCGTGATTTATTCCCCAGTAATTAATTCACCAACTCCTTATTCCAGGAGTCCAATAGTCTGTTCTTCATCACAGCCTTGACTAATTTAAACCTGACTTATTTAAGAGTTCTTCTCGGGTTTTCCTCCTGTTTCCTTCCCAAGAAGGCTTTTTTCTTCATGTGTAATTTCTTAAACTGCATTTTCTTCGATATGGCCCCATGTTCAGTGTATTTTGAATTTTTATTATATTTTCAGATGTTTCTATTTATTTTAGTATTTTGGGTAGATATTTTGGAAGAAGTTCTTAATAATTCTAGATGTTTTCTATTTGTTTAGTCGTTTGGTCATTTTCATGGGCATTTGGAAGTAATAGAGCCAAGTGAATGTGTAAAACATATTGTTTTAGAGAAATCGTCTCCTCCCCCTCTTAACTGAAAGGCATGCTTAGAAGTTTATATTAGGTAAGGAGGAGATGAATGCTAATTATGTGAAGAGACTTAAAATAGGGCCCCAAACTCTGTTCTAGTAGCATTGCCACCCGATAGTAGCATGGCTCTGGACTGCGTAATCGAAACTCTGGCCTTTCCACGCTAAAGACAGTTTGAGGGAGTTCCCGCTGACCCCCAGGGCCTCCTTTCCCAACTTCAGTTAGAGTGACTGGGACAGTGATCGTAATGTTCTGTTTATGTGGCTGCCCCCCCCCCCCCAAGGTCTGTGAGGTCCTCAAGGCTGGGATCTGTGCCTTATTCATCATTTTCGTCTGATTCCTCACCCCAAGTATAGCAACCAATGTTAGTCAATACGTGTTTGCCAAGGGAATTTGCAGGAATTAATTGATTGTCTTCAATTTCAGTCTACCCCTTACAGCTAAAAAGAGTTCTGTCTATTAACTTTGAAATTGTTCCAATTACAGTGTGTAATATCAGGGTTTTCACTCCATCCCTGTTCTTCTACCTCAGGAGCAATTTTTTACGCTGACCATTGTGAAAAATTCCCCCAAAATTAGCATTGAGAAACATGACAAACTGCTCTAACATGTTTATTGTAGGGATGCTATGTCAGGCTAACTTTACTCTAGAGCATATTCCTGAATCTTCTTTCTGTGCATGAGAACCAAATCTCATCTTTGGCCGTGTTTCCAATCTCACTTTCTTATTCTCTCCTGCTTTATCTTTCTCCAGTTTAAAGTATTTTCCGAACTATTTCTTTAATTCTGATTTTCCTTTTTCATTTTTTTTTTTTTACCTTTAGTAAGTTTTATCCCTTCAGGCATGGCATCATGACAGCACAAGTCTCAACTCTCACAGCAACTCATAGATAAGTTGTCAGACAGTCAAAGGGCAAATTTCTGAATTTATAAAATGTAAGACCTTTTGAATTAATGTTTCACTAACATTAAAAAAAACACAATTATTACATTGGACAATAGGTGGGGGAAATTTAAAAAGAAAATGTTTTACGACTGGTTTGTCTCATTATAAAGGGAAAAATAACGTTAGTGAAACTTTCAACTTAAAGCATAAGGAAGAACAATAAAAGAGCTGTCAATGACGTCTTGGCTTCCATCTGCTTTCTGATAAAAACCAAGGCTTTTTGCGGTAGCCTGTGGACCCTGCATTATATAACCAAGCTTCCAACACTGTCTCAGGTAGTCTCCTATCCTTCTCAGATGGTCCAGTCTTACTACTGTTTCTTTTTCTTCTTTCATGTTTTATAACTTGTATTCCCATCCTTTATGTCTCAATTTGAATGTCACCTCTTTAGAAAGTACTTCCGTGAACATTTTATCTGATGCTATCCGCAATTTGAACTTCAAATCTCCAATTATATTGTGGATTCTTCTATTTCTCCTTTTGGTTCTGTCAACTGTTGCTTAATATATTTTATTACTCTATTATCAGCTGCACACAAATTTAAGATTGGGCATCTTCCTTCTGAATTTACTCTTTTGTCATTGTTACATGTCACTTTTTACTTGAATAATAGTATTGCCTTAAAATCTTCTTTGCCTGCTATTTATACAACTAGAACATTCTTCTTTTGATTAATGGACATATGGTATGTCTTTTTCTTATTTATCTGTCTTATATTTTAAGAATTCCATCTCCCCCTTCCAAACACAGTTGGCCAATTGTTTTTTTTAATTCCTATGTTCAAATTTACTGTGCTCATTCTCATCAATAATTTTCTTTATGGTCTCTGAGGTTTGTGCCCTGCTTAGGAAGACTGACCCTTCTTACACTTTGTAAATTACTGACTCATTTTGTTCAAGTGTTTTAATAATTGTGTGCTTTGTGCTTAAGCTTTTGTTCCATTCGAAATATTTTTCCATTTAAAGATTGTGGTAGTAATGATGGGGGCTATTGATCAGTTGACTCTGTTGCACAGCTGGGTTCAGAACAATGTTAGCTCAGTTCTAACCTTTTATAATATCATTTAGATAAATTTACATACTTTTTTCTTACTTAATTTATCAATAATAGATGAATGTGTTAAGTTATTTCAATTTTTAAAAATTATTTCAAAATTTTTATAATTATAATGCTATATAATTAAATTTTTCTTTAATATTCTAATGGTTATGAATTTGCATATATTATGAAATGTTATTGTCTAATAGCTTCAATGCTGTTTCATTTTCAAGTTGAATTTTAGTCTGGTAGTATATAATATTATCTGTTTTTATCATTTATTGCTATTTTACTTAATTTTATTCTATACTTAATTAAAAAACTATTTCTGTTGTTTTTTTTCTTTTTAAAATTTAGATTTATCTGACATATCTTTACCCATTCTTTCTTTAATCTTCTAGCTTTTTAAAAAAGTGATCTTGTAAAGACTATATGTACCCTAATGCTCAGTCTTATTTTCTATTCAACATCCACTAGGAAATTTTGTATGTACTGTGGGAGATTGCTTATGCATTAATTTATTATAGTTAGCACAACAACTCTGTAAAACTATTCTTTTCTCCATTTCTCTGAGGACAAAGCTGAACAGAGAGGTGAAACAAATTTCCCAGAGTCATAACTTAAAAATTATGTATTTATTATAAAAGTTCTTTAAAACATACCTGTTTTTATTTCTGATTTATGCTTCTTATGCAATTTTTCTTACTGTATTTTGTTATATGGAATATGTTTTCTTTTATTTTACCTTCTTAATTTTGGAAGATCTGTATTCTTTTATTTTGGTTGAAAACACATAACATAAAATTTGCTAATTCAACCATTTTTAACTGTGAAGTACAATAGTGCTAACTATATGCACATTGTTGTACAATAGATCTCAGGAAATTTTTAATTTTGCAAAACTGAAACTCTATGTCCATTGAACAGTAAGTCCCTTTCCCCTCATCTCTAAGAAGACACATATATTCTTTTCTCTCTCTCTCTCTCTCTCTCTCTCTCTCTTTTTAAGGAGAGTGCAGCTTACAGTGGCCCATGTGGGGATCGAGCCGGCATTCTTGGTGTTATTAGCACCACGCTCTAACCAACTGAGCTAACCGGCCACCCTCAAGAAGACACATATATTCTTAAATGTTTCATGAGGATACTATAATTATTTTTAAAATTATTTATATCAAGACTATCTTTGTATTCCCCCAGTTGAATTTTGAAATCTAGGACACATTTTCTCTTAACTTCAAGTGTTTCTTAATATAATTTGGGTTTTATTTCCATAAATTATTACATAATTGCGTTTAACCTATGCATCTTTAAAGAAAAATGTTTAGCCCATTTTTTTCAGTTTTATAACCATATCTGTAAGACTTAGAATTATCTCTACTGTTAAGTGGTTGGAGTTCAATTCAAAATTATTTCTTTGACTTCCCTGTGATTTATTTCATTATTTCAACCTTTCTTTGATGATTAGAATATTTATTCAAGCATTTCTTTCTTTTAAGCTGTGGGAATACCTGCTATGTGTTTTGAGTATTTGAATATGTGGGACTGTTTTTTATTGCTCTAATAATTCCCAATAACACTTTAGTTAAGAGTTGTTTTTTATAACAAATTAAAAGTTTGAAGGATTTTTCAACTATCAATTTTAGCTATCATATAACCCATTTTTATAGGTTTTAATTTTTAAAAAATTTCCCTTTATATTGCCTTAAACTTTTAGTTTAACATTTAGGTTGGCTGAATTCAGTCATCATGTATAAACGTAAAACTATATATTTCTATTAGTACATATGTAGTTACACCTATAGGTGTAGTTATTGCCTACTTTGTTTCCAGTTGGCATTTTATATAGCTGTGGAATTGCATAATATACAAAGTGTGATAAAAAACTATGGTGAATGTTTAAAAAAAGTTATTACAGTAAAAGGCACTTTGCTATTAGTCTCTCTCAAAATACTACCCCTTGCTTCGAACCCAGTTATCCCATCGTTCTTGCCACTTTCTGAAGCAGTTTTGGAAGTCCTCTTTTGTGAGTGTCTTTAGTTGTGAAGTCGTGGCTTCCTCGATGTCACGAATCAATTCAAAACGTTTTCATTTCATGGTCACTTTGACTTTGGGGAAGAGCCAGAAATCGCATGGTGTGGAGATCTGGTGAATAAGGTGGATGAGGGCACACCGTAATGTTTTTATTTGACAGAAGTGATGTGTGATATGGAGCGTTGTCATGATGGAGGATGAAGTAAAGACACTCATGAAAGAAAACTTCCAGAACTGCATCAGAAAATAGTAAGAATGATGGGATTAGTGTGTTTGAGTGAGTGGGAATATTTTGAGGGGGATTAATGTCAATGTGTCTTTTACTGACATCCATTTTAAAAAAAAAATTTAAACATTCACAGTATCTTTTGATCACACCTTGTATATGGTTCAAGTTTGGTCAACCAGTAGACTCTCAACAATTTTGATTGCATACATTTATCAGTGAAACTCTAAGCATGTACCTCAAAAATTATATATTTATTTAATAATTTTACATGTATGGTATCATTAATTCACATATTAAATATTAATAAATTTCAAATGTTTCCAAACATTTTCAGAAAAATAATTGTAAGCATATGAGATTTTCTGTTTCCAAAGTTGAGTCTGCACTTGGGTTTTTTGACATTGTCATCTATTAGGCTGCAAGCAGGAATCACATCTGACTTGTTCATCACTGTAATCCCACCACCTTCACAGTATCTGGAACATTTTCTGTGCTCAGTAAATGTTACAGAATGACTAGACTAAGAATGACTCACATATATATATATACTAAGTTTATAAATGCTGAGGTAGGTTATTTGGAGAGACAAATCCATTTGCTAAAGTCATACAACCTTCATTCCAGATCAGTAAAAGTGCTGTGTCATTTTCCTTTTTGCACTCCAGAGTTGTTCAAAATGGTGCTGTGCAGTCTGGAGTTCCATGGCTTCCTTGTGGTAGCTGTCACAGGAATTGAGAGGGTGCAGGGGAGGAAAAGGGGGATTCATTTCAGTTAGGTATCCCCAAACAGATTTATCTGAGCTTAAATCTATGTTCTTAGTATATACAAATAAAAACAAAAGATAACATAGGAAAACAAAGCTGTAGTTTTAAAGTCATGTCTCCTGCACAATGCTGTCTTCTTTGTAAGGTACCTATTATTATTTCTAAGTGGATTTACATGTGAGTATCACAATCATGTTTCCTTTTGTCTTCTGGAGGTAAATAAGCCTATAATTAGTATATACACACATAACATAGAAAGACACATTAAAATTTTTCAGTAACATAATGAATAAACCATATTGAATAATTTCATAGGTGTTAAATGCATGTTGTTAGTTTTTATATTATTAATAATTGATATTTTTAGCTTTTATCTCAAAAAATATCCCAGTGATTATAAACCCCACAACCTAGGATGAAGATTTGAAACAGGACCATCTACTTCTGGGGCAAAATAGTAGCTGCCATATCCATCTGAGCACACAGCATGACTGTGATAAATGTGGTCAGTTTGATTTTGTAAAGTTATTCGAGTGTCCACAAGATGGCCAAATGAGAGTCTGGGATGATTTATTCATTAACACATGGCAAATATATCCACTAAGCCTTATTTTGCAACACTGGTAGGCCAAGTTCATTGGAATAATTACAATTAACGTGTTTTTTTTTTTTTAAAGTTTTCTACTTTCTGTCTTTATTAGAATGCATGTCATAGTGAGCCCTTTAAGACAACAGTCAGCCTTATGTCATAGTGTATTGGTTACTAAAATAGTAATCAAAACATACCTAAAACTTCAACTTTTCCTATTTATATCAAACCAAACCACCTTGCCTTTATATGCATAACTTGTAAATACAGTTATGGTGTAATAAGATTGCTTCTCACAGAATGTACATGAAAGGCACTCCTTTTAGATTTGTTTTTTTCTATAGTGTTGGAACAGAAGTATCTCCTTCTCTCACAGATTGCTGCATAGTTCAAAAATTGATAGATGGTTAAGTCCCATGGAAAGGTTATAAGAATAGCTTGATGAACACCCAGATGAACCCTCACCTGGATTTCTCAGTCATTGACATTATGTCATATTCTCACTCTTTCTTTTTATGTACATGCATATATTTTACATATATATGTATATATATCACACCAAGTTGCTTTTTGGTGAACAATTTCAGCATGATACAAACATCATGACACTTCACCCCTAAATATTGTAATATAATCTCCTACAAGAAGACTATATTCCTATATGTCATTATCACTCTTAAAAAATAACTTTAATTTATTAATATCTAATATATATTTATGTTCAAATTTTCCCAGTTGTCCTAAAAACATTTTATAGATGGGATCCACAAAAGATTATGTACTGTATTTATTTATGTTATTTTAAAAAGTATTATTTAATCTAGCATGTTCTTCTTTCTAACTTCTTAGTTTTTCTTGACATTTAATTTTCATAAGTTTCCAGATTGTTGTAGCATGTTACACATCTGACTGTTCCTGTGGTTAGATTTGGGTAAAACATTTTTTGCAAATGTTACATAGGTGATGTTATATACATTTTCACAACATAGAGGAGATAAATAATGTTGTTCTATAATCAGTGATGCTAAGTCTAATCGCTTCACCAAAATAGTGACCTGTAAGACTCTCATTTATGCATGCATTTTCTCTCTTGTGATTAATAAATATTTGATATCTTTGAGAATTTACAAATATCTGGTGTATAAAAATTTTTACCTACTGTTTTTAGTAGCCATTGATCCTTCTTTGAAAGCATTTTTGTAAAGTAAAACTTAAAATAGTCATCCATGCATTCAGTCTACGGATATTCATTGCATGTCTTCTATATATTAACTGGTGATAATGAATAATAGGAGTGACATCCCTTCACTCAAGAAACATAAAGTCCAGTGGATAAACAACTATGAATGACCAGACATAGAATTTAATGCATTTGAAAAAATTTTAGTAAGAGCCAGAAAGCAAATAAACATAATGTTGCAATAGAAAATAATGATGTGTGGGTATAATTTAGATAGAGTGGTTAGAAAGCTTTTCTTACAGAGGTGACATTGAAACATTCTAAAAACACATGGAGCAAGCAGTGTGAGGTGTGCTTAGGGGGAAGGTTAAGATGGAGATTAGAACAATCAAAATAATTTTTTAAGATCATTCTGCCTGCGATGTTGAGAATCAGTTTTTAAGAGTGCCGTATTAAATGCAAGAAAACTTGTCAGAAAGCTTCTAAATCAATCCAGGTGAGGGTTAAGTTTGGGGCTAGTGAAAGTGAAGAAAGGTCAAAGAACATATAACTGACCTGAGAGTATTAGTTAAACATGACGTTGTATTATTGTTACGTGAAATGTTTATATCAATGACATAGTTTAAAATTATAAATATTTCAAGAGGTTTGTTTGTTTTCCTGCTAAGAAATAAGGAGAATCCTATTTAGTTCCAATGGATTTCGTAGCAACATTGCTATCTATTTTGGCCTGGGAAAAGCGAGGACCCTGGTGCTTGTCTGTGTTTGAGTGTGTGTGTGTTTGTGGGGTAAGAGGAGATGTTGGGGAAATGACTGTGAATCCAAATATGAACTCTACTCCGCCCCAGCCTTATTGAGATGCTATTGACATATAATACATGTTGAGTTTAAGGTGTACAATGTGATGAATAGACACATGTATATATTGTAAAATGATCACCACAATAAGGTTAGTTAACATCTCTGTCCTCTCATGGGATTAGCATTTTTGTGTGTGTGTATGTGTGGTGATGACGTTTAAGATCTACTTAACAACTTTCCAGTATATAATACAGTATTATTAATTATAGTCACCATGCTGTGCATTCGATCTTCAGATTTTATTTAACTTATACCTGGGAATTTGTACCCTTTGAACAACATCTCCGCATTGCCCTCAACTGCCAGCTCCTGGGAACAATTTTTCTGCTCTCTGTTTCTATGAGTTAGGCTTTTGTGGATTCCACATATACATAAGTGAGAACATACAGTATTTGTCCTTCTCTGTCTGACTCATTTTCACTAAGCATAACGCCCTCAAGTTCCATCCACGATGTCACAAATGGTAGAATCTCCTTTTATGGCTGAATACTATTACATTTATATATGTACCACATTTTCTTTATCCATTTCTCTGTTGATGCACACTTAGGTTGTTTCCATGTCTTGGCTTGTGTGAATAATGCTACAGTGAACTTAGGGTCAGATACTTCTTTGAGACAGTGTTTTCATTTTGTTTGAGTATATATCCAGAAGCAGAAATGCTGGGTCATAAGGTAGTTTCATTTTTAAGTTTTTGAGGAACCTCCATTCTGTTTTCCAAAGTGGCAGCACCAATTTACATTCCACAGATAGTATACATTCCACCAACAGTTCTTTTTCCCCCACATCCTCGCCAACAAGTTACCCCTTATCTTTTGGTAATAACCATTCTAACAGGTCTGTGGTGATATCTCATTGTGGTTGATTTGTATTTCCCTGATGATTGGTGATGTGGAGCATCTTTTCATGTACCTGTTGGCCATTTGTATGTCTTTTTTGGAAAAATATCTATTCAGGTCCTTTGCCCTTTTAAAAATTGGATTATTTGGGTTTTTGTTTTTGCTTTTGCCTCTGAGTTGTATAAGTTTCTTATATATTTTGGATATTAACCCCTTATCAAATAGGTGATTTGTGAGTATTTTCTCCCATTCTGTAGGTTGCCTTCTTATTTTACTGATGTGTTGTTGTTGTTGTGGCAGAAGCTTTTGAGTTTGTTGTAGTTTCTCTTGCTTATTTTTGCTTTTGTTGCTTGCACTTTTGGTGTCAACTGGAAGTTAAAATATTCTTACATGGAATTTTATGTTAACCAATGTCCTAAAATATGTACATCATCTAAATCTTATTATCTTTTATTACCTTTTTCACAATAAACACATAGGCATCTTGAAAGAATAATTTATACCCTGATCCTATGCCCGCCATACGAAAATAAATAAATAAAGGAAGCTGTGGTTATTTTAAAGGAATCAACTAAACCCTGGGCCAGCTTTAATTCACTCCAGATTTAGCTTCTTTTGTGTTCCAAATTTGCCTAAATTCTGACGTTTGGAACTGTCTCTCCAGTTTAACTCTGTTAATGCCCGCTGAATTTATCAATTGATCTGTCTGGGACCCATCCCTTAGATCTTCCTGCTTTTAGGGGCCATGATCAGGACACCTTGTCTTTGTATTCACCACAAGTACTTTGAGCCCCAATCTCTGGCTCTAAATTTTCTTAGTAGGTTCCCCCTGGCCTGGAATTCAGGTGGATTAACATACACTTGATTGCTAAACTCTCAAAAGATAAGCCCAGTATCTCTAGGCTTGTCCTATGTGTATAGGAATAATTCAATACATGTTTATTATGTCATTAACAGGGCAATCCTTTTAGAATTACCAGGGAACTCTTTTTGGGGCAAGGACTCCCTTCAAAGTCTCAATTCTTGTTGTTTTGAGTACCCTTCAATTTTGGTACATCACCACCTTTGCACAGCTGATTTATATTTCCCCTCAGTAATGAGTTATTCAGCATCAAATTTAGGGAAATAATGGGTGATCAACTTAGAAATTGCTGCTTGAGATTTTTCAAAAAGTAGTGAGAAACATATAAGATCATTCCCCACCCTGGGACCAGTAAGCTTACTCTGAGGGCCATTTTAAAAAACAAATCTATTCTAAGACCCAAATATCAAACTGCTCTTTCTGGGCAGGAAATGCACTGTTTCACTTCATCCAACTTCATCAGCCAAGGACACCCTGTCCTGCCCAGGCCAGTCCCACTTTTGTCTTGGGAAGCAACTTGAGAAATGACAATGCATAACTGAAGCCCTCTTGCTGTTCCTTAAATACACAAAGCTCAAGCAGAATGTGGTGTACTTTCAGGAAAAATGTTGTAATACATGTAATAGGAATATTTCCTGGTTGTCACGCAAAATCTGTGACAACATAATCGCTTTTCTTATAGCCTAACATACCAAACGAGGAAGCATTAGGTGTAAAAATGTGGAAATAATTTTAAATTCTCAGATTCACATACAGGAAATATGATTCAAACCATGATTTTGTGCAATGGAATATGTTACTTCTTTTACATTTAGAAATAGTTGGATTTTTATGTATCAGGGTTTTCTTTTAGCTAGTGCATTCTTTTTTTTTTTATAATATATTTTTGGTTTATAGAAAATTTCATTATTTTTGGCTGTCAAAATTATTGATCTTTATCATTTTTTGGATTTATGTTTTTCTACATATGTCCCATTGTCTTGTTATAGTTATACATTTGTGATTTTTTAAAGTTAATTTTTGCCTATATTTTAAAAGTCTTAATATAATACATGAGGACATATTCATTATAAGAAATATTTAAAAATTGACCAAATTAAAGTCTGTCCTTGAGATTATATTCTTTACCCCAGAGCTAAGCACTTATTCAGTTTGATGTATATTCTTCCAATCCTTTATGTGTACATAATACTTCAATTTTTAAAAAAATAATATATGGGTCAGCTTTCGCTCCAGTGGTTACTTTGTCATGGCAATGCATTCTTTTCACAAAAGCAGCCCTGGAGAAAGAGACAAAAAGCAGAGTCAGAATAGAGATTTGATTCTTGAAAAGAACAGAATTTATCAGCGTGTGCTATTCCTCTAGTTGGCATTCTATGTGCGCCACAGAAGAATAAGGACAGAATGATTTTGCTCTTGGAGTTCCAGGTCACTTGCATCCCACATTTTCTGCAAATATGCTTTGTGATATTTTGAAATTTTCTTAGTTGGGTCCTTTTTTTTTTTTTTTAAATAGGGAGAAATGATCATTCCTGAGATATAGTGTAAATTTAGGTCATGTCCTTGAGATTATATTCTTTCCATGTCAGAGAAAAATGGAAAGTTCAGAGCTGGCTCACAACCAAATTATCAAGCAAATAAATGTGTCTTTCAAAATATAAAAGTCCTCATGTAGACTTTCTGCAGTGGCCTTTGGTGCTGGGCTAAGTCATTGTCCTTGGATACAGTTTCCTTCGCCTTCTCCTTCCTTCAGCTTGCCACCAGCATTTCCATTAAGTTTATTTAAAATCCTTTAAAGAGATTAGAGTCAGGTTGGGGGTAATAATAAGGAAAGATGTGGATAAGGTAATGAAACTCACACAGATGGAGAAACTGAAACTCTCTCCTGTAAGCTAGTATTCTCATCATTGCTGAATTCATCACGAGGGAAGGGTTTTTGGCGTCATGAGGGGGCAGCAGCGTTGGGGAATGAGAAGCTAAATGCTTGGAACATGACGACGCACTTCCAGTTTAAAAAAAAAAAAAGGGAAAAATGTATTGTATTGTTTGTTCATATTAAGAAGTCCATCCCAAAATTACGTTTTCTATAACTATCAAAAAAGCAAAACAAAAAATCTGAAACTATGATTTTCCTTCCTATTTTCTCTCCTGATGTTCTCATGAGCAAACTGCATCTTTCTCTAAGAGAAAAATAAGCACTAGTGAGAGAGTGGTGAGATTTACAACTAAAGTATTAATGTTGACATTGTATTTTGGTTTTGTTACTCTGAAGAAAATTTGTATTTTGTAAAATGGACACTTTACTGTAAATGTGTATAAGCAAGTGTTGATTTTGAATATATATATAAATATTAAAAAAAAGAATATGTAAAGCACTGAGCATGGGCCTCTTACATGGTAACATTTCAATACATATCAATTGCTATGCTTTTCATAATTATCATTTTTCTGAAGAGAGTTGAAGAATTAAAAGAAGGATGTTAGGTTCAAATTGGAATTTTTAGAATGAGAAAGAAAGAAGGAAATCTTCATCCATTGAGCTTCTACCATATACCAGAGACTGTTCTAGAGAATTTATGTTGTCAAATTAATCCACCACAGCCCTATGACAGATATACAATTTCATGTAATTAATACCATTTCACAAATATGGGAACTGGCACAAAGAGGCTAATATAGAGCCATGTGCTCATGCTCAAATTGAGGAATAGGCCAGGTTATAACCCAGATTTTGACTCCAAATTTCATTTGACCATTTCTCATGCTGTACTGATAAGCTTTAAATCACACCCAAATCAACAGAATGCACTGTCTACTGATGAGTGATTCCTTTTAGAATGGTCTTCCAGTATGTTTTAGAACAGCTGGTCATAACTGCAATCAACTGTACATCCAAGTGACACATTTGAGTCAACAGGTGTTACTGAGAACTTATTACCTGCTGACTGAATGGCAAGCTCCTCAGCTTTCATGATGTCTGACTGGATCAGAACAAACCTGTTTTATTCCCTGAGATGTGCTGATAACTCCCAATCCTCACCCCCAATTTTAGACCTTGGTTACTAGTACACAATATGAAGTCGTACTCTACTGGCTTTCTTCACACCAGTACCTCCACCTTGCTCTTCTGAGCAAAACTTATAAATGCTACTACTTCAGTTAGATTCCTATCCTCTAGAATGGGGAATCCAATTTGTCTATATTGTAATCATTCCAAACAATCTATTGTATTTATACTTTCCACATATGCTGGCTTTTATTTATCTTTCATGCAAATTAGAAAGAAGTGCCTCTCCTTGACTTTATTTCTATGCTAGAAATTTCTTCCAATGAAATGGTTGTGATAGAACAATTCACTTTTCTATTATCTGCTCACTGAAATAAATCTACTAACCTCCGCTGTCTGCAATATAATTGTTTTTGTGCAGTGCACAACCTAAACAATCCAAAGAGTTGCCTATGAATAGTCAACATTTATTTATTGAGCATCTATGTGCTATGATAATTTCAGTGAATAACAAAAGAAACACTAAATTTCTTTCCTTCATGGAGCTTGGATTTTGTAGAAATCATAAATAATAATAAAAAAAATGAGGAAAATACATATTAGGTTATGGTAAACGCTAAGGAGAAAAACTAAAGCAATGAAGTTAAATATGAAATGTCAAGTTTTAGAGTTTGCATATATTATGTACTAACCTGTTATGGACACCATGAAATATACACAAAAATGAAAATAGAAAAGGTTAGATGAAAATAAATATGAATGGCAGTTCCAATGTAAACCCCAGTGGATGATTTGGCACCTCTGTGGACCATGGCTGAAGAGCAGAACTGCCCAATAGAGCTTTCTGTGATGTTGGAAATGTTCATTCTGTGCTGTCCACAAATTGAGCCTTTAAAATGTGTCTAGTGAGACTGAGAAATTGAATTTTAAATTGTCTTTAAAATTTACAGAGCCTAACTGACTAGTGACTATTAGACAGTGTCAATCTAGAGGAAGCTAAGTTCTGCTAAGGATATAGAGTCTGAGGCTTTGCCCTTGTCCTTGCCCTTGACCTTTGACATCCATTTTACTTTCAGACACTAAACTTAGGCCAGTTTGACCTAGATTAATGATATGATTTTTCAATTCAGTAGCTAACTGGCTTCCTCCTGAATTCTAGAATGCTTAATGAACTCTGCCTAACTCTGCTCAGTACACTGCTGCTGGGATGTTACCCTATAAATTTATATCTTTGTTGTCCCTGGCTCCAGTAATGTGGTCTCATACATTCACTGGATCCAGATATTGCCATCTTGGCTACTTCTGTACTGCCTCCCTGAGACTGTCCTCAGAATCCTTCTGTGACAATGCTGTCCCCAGATAGTTCTAATTTTCAAAAAATTAACTCTGCAATGGAGTGTTACCCCTGAGATGCTGTTGGTGTTGTGAACTTCCTTTGCTTTTCCAAACACTCCCTGGAGCATAATTAAAGAAGCAATCTTATCTTCCAGTCTCATCTTAAATTATTGTTTGAGGACAATATGTTCTATTATGAGCAGCTGCATAAACCCTTCCTCAGAGAGTGCTTCTATGTTTAATTTTGAGTTAAGTGGTCCTTCTGGATCTTTACTTGCATCTCTAGAGCATAAAGGCGCTAGATATACAAAAATTGTTGAAGAATTTCTTGGAGGAATGGTGGGGTGAAAACATCAGGGTCAAAAAGGATGGCTGCCTCAGTCTGTATGAAGTCCCTCCAGGGTGCTGCCCGGGCAGTAGCAGCCTCCTCAGAAGGATACCTGAACTAGAGGAACATCCCCACCAGGAGGGGAATGGTACATAGCTTCAAATAAGCAGCTCTTTGTCCCTGCAATTCTGTGTACCCTCAGACAAAAAGCGCCGTATCGGAAAGTGTTTTATTTCCAGTACATGACCACTCACATTACACATCCCCAGCAGGTCATCCAGGAAACCTAAATATAATTTACAAGCAAGATCAAAACTCCTGAATTCAGCCTGGCGCTTGCTCATCTAAAGAGCAGGGGAGGCATCAAAGGCAAAGCTCAGGAATTTTTTCCCCAGACAGTCACATAAGCCTAGCAAGGCTGATGTGAATAAAAGAAAAAGTCTAAGCAAAAATATCAAAAATAACCTTGAACAGATTATAAGTTACAGTGAGGAATAGTCATATACAAACATTGTTTTACTTTTTGGGTAAGATAATGAAAAAATTGATATTATAAAGCAGTCAAGTAATACCAAGGAAACAAGATATATAACTACAAAAGAAGAGAAGAAAATTAATTAGAAAAGTATAGAATTGAGGAGCACATAAAAGAATAACCAACAAAATAGAGAGATGTTTAATTAAAAATATTGAGAAAATAATGACAATTCACAAGAGGATGTTATATAAAGTTATATAATAATTATCTTGATAAAATGAACAGCATTTCGAGAACATATAAATTACTATCATTGACTAAAAAAAGAGATGTGAAACTAATAACTCTAAACCATAAAGTAAATTGAGAAAATGATCAGAAATACCTATAAAAATTCGGTCCAGGTAGCTTTAAAGAAACTCTTTAAAACCTTTGGGTCAAAATAATTCCTATGATATTTAACAATTCCTGGATTTCAAAATATTTTTAGCCACACCAATTATAGCCTGAGACTAAAAGAAGTTGAAAGATCCACCTGTGCTTCCAGGAGCACCTATAGCACCATATCAAAATGAAGACAGAGAAGCTGCTGTCATGGTGCCAAAAGACAGGTGGAGAATGGAAACAACCTGAAGATGAGGGAGACCAATACATATTACCTTCCTAATATTACCAAAATTCTGAATGAAATAATGGTGAATGGGACATATTTCTGAATAAATTCTGAGTAAAATAAAGGTGAACGGGACATACAATAAAGGTGAACAGGGCTTTGGAATATGTGACACCCAAAATGATGGTGTAACACCCAAAATGATGTATATCAGTTTTAAAAAGAGGATGTAGCTGCATTAAAATACATGATCAAGTACAAAATTCTAATCTACTGAGCCCAAAACAAAGAATTTATAACAATTTAAAAAAGACAGGCAGCTAGCAGCGTGATATTCTCAAAAGATATGCCTAAAGTGATAAAGCATTAATTATGAAAGAAAAAGCTTTTTTTCTGTTAAAATTTTATTTAAAACAAAGATTGGCTGAGATAATTTAAAATAGCTTAAAATATGCATTTGATGCTTTGCTTATTTCTTGATTTTTATAACTTTTTTCAGCTTTATTGAGGTATAATTGACAAATAAAATTGTAAGATATTTAAAGTGTACATTGCGATGATTTGATATACATAAACATTTTGAAAGATTTCCCCGTCTAGTTAATTAAGACAAAGAAGTTTTATAAAGTACATGTAAGCAATAATAAAGTAGGGCTTCCAAGATTAGAGTCTGCTGTTACTATGGACCTTGGTGGCATTACACAGCAAACATTCTGATCCTCTTGCAGATTCGAAGTCAGGAATCGCAGGTATCACTCATCTATGCTCCCTGATGTCTGGGACCTCAGCTGGGAAGACCTGCATGCGGGACATCACTTACATGCCTGCAGGCAGTCATCACTTTGAGGCTCCCTCGTTTACACCTGCAGAGCCTGGACTGGGATAACTGAAGGACTGCACTCAGCTGGGACTGGCACCGGTGCACTTATACACAGTGTCTCCATATGGCTCACACTTCTCCCAGTAGGATGCGTTACGCGAGGGATATTCCTCAAAGCCAGTATTTCAAGAGAACCAGGCTGAAGTTGCATGGCTTTTAATGATCTAGGTCTGAGGTCACAGAGTATCACGTTTATAAGACTCTATTGGTAGAAGCAGAGGTAAGTCCATCCAGATTCAAAGGGAGGGATATAAACTATTATGTCGGTACAAAAGTAATTGCGGTTTTCGCAATTATTTTTAACCTTTTAAACTGCAATTACTGTTGCACAGACCTAATACATCTGTTGAGACCTTTTCTAAACCTCCATAAAAAAATATAATGTAGAATCTAAAGCTAGAAGCATTAAACAGGATAGTCAATCATTTTATTTATTACGGGATACCATTGACAATGAAGCTATTAATATAACTGTTAAGAATCACTATTTGTTAAAAATTATATAAAATATATAGTGTAAAACACTTTCCCTCTAATTTTTCAAATCAAGTTTCAAAAATATAAAAGATCTAATTTCCATACAAATTAAAGATATATTTAATTAAACATTTTACACAGTAGGAAAAAGTGCACATTTTCCCTGTGTCAATTGATAATTTCAAAGTTAACATATGTTAGGCCACAAAGGAAATGTCAATAAAATCTCAAAGGATAAATTATATGGACCATTTTCTCTGCCTTTGTACTTCCAGTAATAAAACTAGAAATAAACAGAAAAAAAATAAACGTTTAACTAACATTTGAAGGCAATAAGATGGTAATTTAAAAAATCTTCTAAATACCATGTGTCAAAGAGGAAGTCAAAACTGCAATTACAGGCTCTTTACTAATTAGAGAAAGTGACAACACATAGCAAAATGTATGGGCTACAGCTAGCTCTGATCTCAGAAGGAAATAAGTATATACTTATTTTATACCGTTAATTTCTATCCATAGGTGTTCTGGAAGGAAAGTTCTAATATTATTATAATTCTATCTATCATCTATCTATCTATCTATCTATCTATCTATCTATCTATCTATCTATCTATCTATCTATCTATCATCTATCTTCTATCTATCTAACATTCATTCTGCCTTTGTGTGTATTACAGTTGACATGGCAGGAAGTAATCTAAATGCTTATCAAAGGACATCAATTCAATAAATAGGACATTATTCGATAAATTTTGGAATCCCCATAGAATATAATTTTATGTAGCCATTATATAAACTTGGAGAAATGCTACGTACAAGGAAGTAAAAAAGGATACAGAGCAGAATTTTGCTTATATGTAGGAAATTTAGAAGGATGTAGCAGAAAGAATGCCAATATCTATGCAAGCCCTCCTTTCTTCTTTCTGCCATAGTCCTAATTTTTTCCCCCCAGGTAATTAGCCATCCACCACATAGCCATGTGTTTCACTAACATAAGCAGTATAATCTCATTTTCCTTCCTAATATTTCTTTAGGGCTTGATATGTGACTCAATTCTGACAAGTGACATGAGGGAGCAGCTCTTGGAAGGTTCTGGAAAATGTTTTCTTGTTCTTAAAACAATAAAAGGATTTTTTTTATTATTTAATAAATAAAACTTTGTGTTTGCATGTTATATTAGAAACTGCTCTACCTATGGTGAAACCCTGAGGAGGGCTAAGGCCACATGTTTAAAATTGCCAGTAGAGGAGGACAAGTAACTACCTGGAACCAGTGACTAAATCAGCCTAAGAGATGCTTCCTTCCCTGGGAACTTATGTTATATTAATTCTTCCTACAGTTTCAGACATTTTGAGCTGCTGTAGACTCGTTTGCAGCTGAAGTCATTTTATAAAATACATAAATATACATCAAATATGTTACTAGGGACAAGATTGTGTGCATTCTTTATTTTTCTCTCATTTCTATGAATTTTTTCATAAAATGTTTAGGCTATTGAATTTTTCAATGTTTTTGTTGATGAAGATTTCAATTTTTTTTTCTGAGACTTCTGAAGCTCTTCAAATCTTAGATCAATTTCTCAATGTATTTATTAGAGGGACAATGAAATCACTTCTACATTTTGTCAAATGTAGAGAAGGATGACTTTGAGTACTATTTACTTTGGCAGAATTACATCTTATTTTATAATAGCTTCTGAGTGATCTTGTCCTCACACTTATGGAGAGTATTGTATGCTGAGGGAAGAGACTTCTAATTACATTTTCCACAAAGGAAAGAAGTAGTTGACAACTTTCTTCAATGACATAAAAAGAAATAAAAATAAAAAGTAGATATTTAAATGGAGGAGGCCCGGATTATAAGAGTGCAACCTATTTCTTGAAGATATTTCTCCAACTCTTTCTGAAGATGTAGGAGGCAAAAATTAGAAGTATTTATCTCTTATCCAAGGCAAGGTAACATATAATATAATATCAAGGGACATTAAGGAAAAATGACATAAATATCAATAAGTAATTTGAAATCCAGGTTATGTGATTACTTGAAGCAATTATTGAAATATTTTTGACACATGAAGAAACAAATCAAAACTATATTATACCAGAAAGAAGCATAAAATATTTTATCAGCATTAGTGTAATATAAAGAAAAGAACAATAGTGTAGAATTAAAAATAAACACAACAAAAAATCAAATAAAATACCTTGGTTCAGTTCTCAGTTTCTTTATTAAACACCTGGGAAATCTTTGGGATGCTAATCAGATGTTTGTAAGAACTTCTTATTCTATATTCTATTTGACATTCTATCTGACTTAACATCTCTCTGCCTCAGTTCCCTGGAACGTGAAGTTGCTCTTATAAGGTAGAGGGATTTTCTGTGGACCATATAAACAAAGAAAACAACAAATAAAGCTGAGCCCTGGAGAGGAGAGAGCTGAGATTGGGATATTGAGATCCAGGGGTTCTGTGGCCAAGAGCCCAACAGGAAACACTCCATGTCAAGTGGGAATACCCAATAAGGAGTATAGGAACATGGTCTGAAAGGCAAGGATCCAGAGATTTGGAGATTTTGGGAACATCACAAGCAGAAAGAGCTGGAATTTCTGGATCAGCAAAAGGACAAGTCATTGAACTGGAGGGTCTAAAGTGTTTCTGGGTTTGGGGTCCCCCCCAGTGGTCGTCTTCAGTGAGAACACTGTTTTTGGCTTTCTCTGTGGTTTAGGGCATGGGGAACATGTTTCTGGGTAATGATTTATGTGGAAATGAGGGAGTGCCACTTCTGCGCAAGAGCATTTATATGCCAGTGTTAGACCCTCAAGACTTTTCTTTGACACTGTCTACAATGATCAGTAATACTCCAAAAAGTTACTCGTCTATCAGTCTGGGTTCTTCAGTGAGGATAAAGCAGAGTAGACAGCCCAGAAAACCTACAACAGACTTATAGTTTAAGGGAGAACTAAACCTTTTTAAAAATTAAATCACTGAAAATTTTAGATTGTTTATCACTGCAGCATACTATATCTTATGATTAAGGTAGATTGACCAATGCACCCTTTCCTACTGATCGAAGCAGAGACAAATCCATTATAGAGGATAGCTTCTCCATGGAAAGTCTTGATTAAGGGCCAGGAGGATTGTATCAGATGACATAATTGTAACTGCAAAAAGAACACCAACCCATGAAAAGGCTGTGAGCTACAAGCAACAGAAACAAGCAATAGCAGAGTTAAATCCTCAAGTATTGAAGATATGAAATTTTCACAATTAAAATATAAAATGTCCGAGTATGGACTGCTTGGGGAAATAAACAAAATTACGAAGGAAACAAACAAGCAAAACATCAGAAAAAATAGCAAACATATTGGAAGTTCTATATGTAAATAATGTAATTAGTAAAAGAAATATCTGACTGAAGAGATGAGTTAAACAGCAGATTAAGTACAAGTGAAGAAAGAAACGTGATGTGAACTGGTAATATATCTATATAGATATATCTATATCTCTATCATATATACATATGTATGTATTATACTTCATATATACAGCAAATATAATACAGAATGCAGCGAAGGGATACAAGGATATGAGAACTATGGAAGAGTAGCATAGACACATGGCAGATAGAATAAGATTGGTATTCCAAAAGATAAAACTCAAATTGAAAAGAGGTTTCACTTAGAGAATTAATAGCTTCAAATTTGTCCAAATTGGTGGGACTTTAGCCCAAGCTGGAAATAAAAAGCTACGATGACTGAGTAAATAATAGTGAAACCACAGATAGATGATAGATAGATGATAGGTAGATAGATAGATGATAGATAGATGATAGGTAGATAGATAGATAGATAGATAGATAGATAGATAGATAGATAGATAGATAGATCCTGAGAGAAGCGAGATAGAATGGAGGGAGAAGGGTCTGCAAAGGAATAAAGTTAGAATGACAAAATACTCCTGAGAAAAAAGCAGGAAGATGTTATTTAAACATTTATCAATTCAACAATTTTGAATTTAGTGTGTCTTTTTACTAGGCACTGTTATAACTTCAAAGGATGCAGCAATGAGAAAAATGGAAAGGGTCTCTGCTTGCATGGAACTCACATTCATACAGGGTCAAATAGAGTTAAATAAATGAAGGAGATAAGCTTTTAAAAAAGATAATTTCATAATGCAAAAATGATAGGAAGAAATAAAGTAAGGAGTTAGACAATGCATAGGTTATTTTAGATAGGGTTGTCAAAGACAAACTCAATGGTGAAATGACAGTTGGCATAAGTCCCCAAATGAAGAAAGACCAAACAAATAATTGGAATCAATGCCGTATGCCCTGAGGTGAGAATGAATGGACACAGAGAAAAGGCCTGCAAAGAGAAAGGGGATAATGGAGTGAGCTAAGTTTGCAAAAGCAGGCAAGAATTGGAAGACTGGACCTTATTTTAATGGCAATGAGAAGAATTTGGAAGTTTTAAGAGGGGGAAATAACATGAATGGAACTAAAGTTTCAAAATGTCACTCTGTCTGCCATGTGGAAAATTGAATATGTATAATTATAGAACCCTGGTGTACTTTACTTTGGATTTCTCCTTGTGTACTTATTTGCCTCAAAGCCAGGGCTGGAGTTTGTGTCTTAGGACTCACCTAGTTTAAGTAAGAGAGTTAGGTAATTTAAACTAGCTTAATTTTAAAGGCTTTAAATTAAAAAAATTTTGACCCCAATCATACAAAACTTCCAACATTTGTTAGCTTCAGCTCTGTTTAATACAGGTTTTTACTTATTTATTAAATTTATTGGGGGGGACAATGGTTAGTAAAATTACATAGGTTTCAAGTGTACATTTCTATAATACATCGTCTACATATCACATTGTGTGCTCAACACCCAGAGTCAGCTCTCTTTCCATCACCATATATTTGACCCCCTTTACCGTCTTCTGTAACACCACCCCCCTCCTCCCTAATGCTCTGGTAACCACTAAACTGTTGTCTGTGTCTAAGAGTTTTTATTTCTTTGTCTTGTTCCTTGGTTGCTTTCAGTTTTATATCCCACATATGAGTGAGGTCATATGGTTCTCAACTTTTTCTGTCTGACTTTTTTCGCTTAGCATAATGATCTCAAATTCCATCCATGTTGTCGCAAATGGCACTATTTCATCTTTTCTTATGGCAGAGTAGTATTCCACTGTGTATATATACCACAACTTCTTTATCAGTCATCTATTGAAGAACACTTTGGTTGTTTCCGTGTTTTGGCCACCATGAATAATGCTGCAGTGAACATCAGAGTACATGTATCATTATGGATAAATGTTTTCAGATTTTTTTGGGTACATACCCAGGAGAGGGATTGCTCGGTCATATGGTAATTCTATTGTTAAATTTTTTAGCAACCTCCATACTCTTTTCTGTAGTGGCTGTGACAATTTACATTCCCACCAGCAGGGTATGAGGGTTCCTTTTTCTCCACAGCTTCTCCAACACTTGTTATTGTTTGTCTTGCTGATGGTAGCCATTCTAACAGGTGTGAGGTGGTATCTTGTTCTGGTTTTTATTTGCATTTCCTTAATATCTAGTGAAGTTGAGCATTTTTTCATATATCTGTTGGCTGTTTGTATGTCTTCTAGGCAGAAGAGTCTGTTCAGGTCATCTGTCCATTTTTTAATTGGATTGTTTGTTTTGTTGTTATTGAGTTGCATGAGTTCTTTATATATTTTGGAAATTAACCCCTTATTGGAGGTATTATTTGCAAATATCTTCTCCCATTTGGTTGGTTGCCTCTTTGTTTTGTTGACGGTTTTTTTTTGCTGTACAGATAGTCCCATTCATTTATTGTTGCTTTTACTTCCCTTGCCTTTGAGATCAAATTCATAAAATCCTCTTTGAACCCAAAGTCCATAAGTTTAGTACCTATGCTTTCTTCTATGGAGTATATTTTTTTAATGCTTATGTTTAGGTCTTCAATCCATTTTGAGTTAATTTTGGTATATGTTGACACATAGCAGTCTAGTTTCATTCTTTTGCACGTGGCTTTCCAATTTTCCCAGCACCATTTATTGAAGAGGCTTTATTTTCTCCATTGTATGTTTTTGGCTCCTTTGTCAAAAATTATCCACCCATATATATAGGTTTATTTCTGGGTTAACAATTCTATTCATTGGTCTCTGTATCCATTTTTTTGTTAATACCATACTATTTTGATTATTGTTGCTTTGTAGTACAAGTTGAAATCAGGGAGTTTGATATTTCCAGCCTTGTGTTTTTCTAGGATGCTTTGGTTATGTGGGATATTTTGTGATTCCATACAAATCTGATAATTTTTTGTTCTATTTCTTGAAAAAATGCCATTGGGATATTGATGGGGGTTGCATTAAATCTATATATTGCTTTGGGTAATATGGCCATTTAAACTATGCTGATTCTTCCAATAATGAACAAGGAATGTCTTTCCATTTCTTTGTGTCTTCTTCAATTACTTTAAAAAATTTCTTACAGTTTTCAGTGTATAGGTCCTTCACATTCTTTGTTAAGTTTATTCCTAGGTATTTTGTTATTTTTGTTGCAATTGCAAAAGGAATTGCTTTTTAATTTCTTTTTCTGAGATTTCATTGTTAGTATATAGGAATGCAACGGACTTTGTACATTGATTTTGTAGCCAGCTACTTTATTGTATTCATTTATTGTTTCTAATAGCATTTTGGTGGAGTCTTTAGGGGTTTCTATATAAAGAATCATGTCATCTGCAAAAAGTGACAATTTAACTTCTTCATTCCCAATTTGGATATCTTTTACTTCTTTCTCTGGCTTGATTGCTCTAGATAGGACTTTCAATACTATGTTGAATAGCAGAGGTGATAGCGGACAACACTGTCTTGTTCCTGAATGTAGAGTAAAGGCTTCAGTTTTTCTCCATTAATTATGATATTAGGGTTTTGGCCTTTATTAAAGTATTTTCCTTTTATACCCACTTTACTAAGTGTTTTAATCATAAATGGATGTTGTATCTTGTCATATGCTTTTTCTACACCTATTGATATAATCACATGATTTTTATCTTTTATGTTGTTTATGTGGTGTATCACTTTGATCAATTTGCATATGTTGAACCAAACTTGTGTCCCTGGGATGAACCCTACTTGACCACGATGTATAATCTTTTTAATGCATTGTTGTATTCAATTTGTTAGAATTTTGTTTAGGATTTTTACATCTGTATTCATCAGAGATAATGGTCTGTAATTTTCATTTTTTGTTTTATCCTTACCAGGTTTTGGTATCAGGGTAATATTAGCCTCAAAAAAGCATTAGGAAGTATTGCCTCTTCTTCAATTTTTTGGAAAAGTTTGAGGAGGACAGGTGTTAGATCCTCTTTGAATCTTTGGTAGAATTACTCGTGAAACCCTCTTGTCCTGGACTTTTGCTTTTGGGAAGGTTTGAGATGACTGATTCAATTTTGTTACTGTTGATCCGTCTATTTAGATTTTCCAGTTTTTTGTGATTCAGTCTAGGAAGGCTATATGTTTTTAAGAACTTGTCCATTTCTTCCAGGTTATTGAATTTGGTGGCATATAGTCCTTCATAGTATTCTTGCATGATCCTTTGTATTTTTGTGGTATCTCTCGTAACTTCTCCTTTTTCATTTCTGATTTTGTTTATTTGTGTCTTTTCTCTTTTTCTCTTAGTGAGTCTAGCCAAGGGCTTGTCAATTTTATTAATCTATTCAAAGAACCAGCTTTTTGTTGCATTACTTTTTTCTATTATCTTTTTGTTCTCTATATCATTTAGTTCTGCTCTGATTTTTATTATTTCCTTCCTTCTTCTGACTTTGGGTTTCATTTGTTCTTCTTTTCCTAGTTCTTTAAGGTGTAATGTTAGGTTGTTTACCTGGGATTTTTCTTCTTTCTTGAAATAGGCCTGTAGTGGTAAAAATTTCCTTCTCATTACTGCTTTCACTGTATCCTAATAATTTTGATAGGATCTATTTTTATTCTCATTTTTTCTATGTATCTTTTGATCTCTTCTTTTATTTCTTCTTTGATTCAGTCATTCTTTAATACCATGTTATTTAATCTCCACATATTGTGTTTTTTTCTGCTTTCTTTTTGCAGTTGATATCCAATTTCAAAGCCTTGTGATCAGAGAATATGCTTGGTAAGATTTCAATCTCCTTAAATTTGCTGAGGCTACTTTTATGTCCCAACATATGCTCTACCATTGAGAATGTTCCATGTACACTAGAAAAAAATGTATAGTCTGGTGTTCGAGGATGAAGTGCTCTATAAATGTCAAGTATGTCCATTTGGTCTAATATGTCATTTAAGTCTGATATTTCCTTATTTATTTTCTGTTTGGTTGATCTATCCATAGCTGTTGATGATGTAGTTAGATCCCCTGCTATAATTGTGTTTTGATCAATTTCTCCCTTTAGTTCTGATACAGGGGTTTGGAACATCTCATTGAAGTTCTGCACCTCCATCTCTCAGACAAGCTTTCTCTATGTGATTGCATGATGATAGCCTGAGACGTTGATCCTAATATCATTTCAATCTTGGCATAAGGAAAGCTTCTTCCGTGATAATAATGAAGTGTCCTGGGTGCAGAGGACTCCCATTTGCCTGCTGTTGATGGAATTTCTATTCCTTGGCCTGGGGATTTGGGGCACTCTGATTAAGGTTATATACATGAGATCAAGGTCACATTCCTCCTCTGTGTACTTGGCAGGAGTGTGGTTAATCTCTCTCAAAGCACACAGCATGGTTTCACTATAGGAGGGAGGATAGCTCTTACTAGAGGAAAGCAGAAGGGTATTTCCCAGGGAAGAAACAAATATCAACAGCAGAAGGATAAAAGGAAGTTTGCCTATTTCTTTTAAAAAAAAATAGTTCTCATAACTACATATTGCTTCAACCTTTTAATAGGATCAACATAATGGTCAAGGGAAATTCTCATACTGAAAATTAGTGTGATATTTTTCATATAATTTCATTAAGAGTCAGAAATCAGCCTTTTAAAGAAGAGGATTGGGTACGTGGAGAGCTAAATACTTCTTCCAAGTGGGGTCCCATACATCCTTTTATAGCACCAACTGCATAGAATGGTCTCCAAAGACAGTATTCTGGGATAAATTTACTTTCATTTTTTTTTCTCACTAGACTAACTTTTTCTTGCACAATAACTCAGTTGTTTTTCTTTGGTGATTATCTAAACTGTGGTCAAGGGAAGGAGTTTCACTGAATTTACCATAGAGATTAAATGTGACACTGACTGTTGTATAGAAATATTATAACCTACAATGAATATTTGACTTTTGATACTATTTCACCAGCATAACAGAAAATCATTAAATAGAGAACAAAGGGTTATTAAATAGAGGAAAATATTTTAAAATTATTCAAATTAAGGTCTCAGGAGCATACTGGGTACGAATAAATAGTTATGGAAATAAAAAAGAAAATTAATACATGAATTTTAATTTCTGTTCTGCATGATTTCATAGTATGTTTGAACTTTGAAAAACTTGTTGAGGCTGCATTGTTTGTAATTGGTCTGGAATTAAGCAATGTCAACCGGAAGGTAAAATCGATTTTTTTGAGAGGCTAAAACTGACCATATCAAACAGGCATAATTTTCAAAGCTTTACAGCAAATTATTAGAATTTTAGGTATAGTTGAATTAGATTACAGTGGAATTTAGAGCTAATCATTCTTCTAGGAAAGGAGAACATTGTAGAATAATAAAATAAATGTGACCAGTACCTTTTCTCAGATAATTTTGAATGCATTTATTATTCTTTAATTATTGTAGCAATTTTGCTTCAAAATTTGCAGACATTTATTTAAAGGTAGCATTCTGTGCCCATGCATTTATCCCCTTGTTTCCCAACTTCTCACTGGAAAATAACTAACACAACAATGGTAAATTGGACAAAGTCTATAGTAAGACTAGAAATCAACAAAGAGTCCTATCAACAAGATCATGAGAGCAGTTTTGCTACTTAGAGAAGGGGACTGTGCCCCTCCTCAGGATGAACCATACATTAACCGGCATAAAAAGAAAACACTTTTATGAAAAATCTCTGCCACACAGCTGTCTTCCCAAGAATTCCTATCTCATTTTTGAGAGGACTGAAAACCATATCACACACTTCCAACTGTGCTTAAAATTAGAAAAAATATTCTTGCTTTCCCTTTGTTCCCATATCGAAGTTTTAGACAAGGATCCGTCTAATTTAAAAGAGAATCCTTTTTAAATCTGGGCATGCACATACAAGGACTTCCTTTATAACTGTTAAGAAAACTTATTTAATACACCAAAATATGCAGTAATTCAAGAAATGAGATGTCTTAGAGATAAACTAGCAAAGTCCCATCCCATCACCAAAGTAAACATGGCATATGATGCATTAAAAAAAAAAAGAAACAAGTTAATAATGTACTTTGTGTCTTCAGGGGAACATTATTTCAGGAAGATGTATATAGCATTTAAAAAGCAAAAGCAATAAATCCCAGTGGATAGAATATTGACTTTGTGAGAAAAGCAGAGCAGCAAATTAGAAAATTGGTGAATTCTTCATGAATTTCAGTGGAAAAGATTAAGAGAGAAATATGCTTAATTAAAAATAAGAAATATTGAAGATACACTTAATTCAACATGTACAAGGTCTGACAATTAAGTTTGAGAACTTGCCACCGAGCGCTTACATTAGCAGCACTGTACAAACAGCACAGTAAGGTTTTATAACCTTGGTATATCAGTGTCTCCTAGCTGTGTTTGTGTTGACACGTGGTGGTGTCTTGCTGAGTGGCATTCATTAGTGTTGTGTGTTTTCATGTGCCATCACAAGAATGTCTGAGTTTGAATTAGAGCAATGAACAAACATTAAATTTCTTGTTAAACTTGGCAAGAGTGGAAGTGAAATCAGGGACATGTTAGTCCAAGTTTATGGGGATAATGTCATGAAAAGGCAGTGTACAAATGAATTAAACATTTTTCTGAGGGGAGACAATGCATCACTGATGAAGAGAGGTGAGGGCAGCCAGTAATGAGCAGAACTGATGAAAATGTTGCAAAAGTTTGTCGAGTTGTACATCAAAACTGTTGGCTGACTGTGAGAAATATGGCAGACCAAGTAAAGATTGAGAGAGATAGTTAGGAAAATCTCAAGTGAAAGTCTTGGCATGAAAATGGTGTGTGCAGAAATGGTCCTGAAGGAGCATCCTGATGAACAAAAGAAAAGGAGAGTCGAAGTTTGCCAAGACATTTTGGAGAGGCAAGATGATGTTTTGGGCCATGTTATCACTGGTGATGAAACATGAGTGTACTAATATGACTGAAACAAAGCGTCAAAGTACACAATGGAAGTCAACCTATTCTCCATGACCAAAAAACTTCTGTCAGTCCAAATCAAGAGTTAAAACGATGTTGCTAAACTTTTTTGATATCAGAGGGATTATTCATTATGAATTTGTACCAACTAGACAAACAGTTAACCAAGTTTACTATTTGGAATTGCTGAAAAGGCTGTATGGAAAAGTTAGATGAAAATGGCCTGATTTTTTTGCCAACAATTCATGGCTCTTGCATCACGACAATGCACCAGCTCACACAGCACTGTCTGTGAGGGAGTTTTTAGCCAGTCAACAAGTATCTGTATTGGAACACCCTCCCTACTCACTTGATCTGGCTCCCAGTGACTTCTTTCTTTACCTGAAGATAAAGGAAATATTGAAAGGAAGACATTTTGATGTCATTCAAGACATCAAGGGTTAAACGACGACAGCTCTGATGGCCATTCCAGAGAAAGAGTTCCAAAACTGCTTTGAAGGGTGGACTAGGCATTGGCATTGGTGCATAGCTTCCCAAGAGGAGTACTTTGAAGGTGACTATAGTGATATTTAGCAATGAGGTATGTAGCGCTTTTTCTAGGATGAGTTTGTGAACTTAATTGTCAGACCTTTTATGCATAAACTCATTCCATAGGAAGGAAGAGAATCATTAACAATGAGGGAATCAAAAATGACAAGATACACTTCCCCACTCATATGATGGGTAAAAGTTAAGAGGACATATGATAATATCAAGTGGTGAAAGAAAACTCTCATTCAGTGTTAATAAGAATCCTAACTAGTTAGTACAATCACTTTTGAAATTAACTTGACAGTACTACATTCCACTTGACTTTAATGAAAATATTCATACCTTACAACCCCAAAATTCTACTCCTAGGTATATTGTTCCCTAGGTTTAGATGCTTTCAGAAGCAGACCTGAAGACTAAGATTTTAAAGCAGAGAATTTATTTGAGAGGCAGTTCCAAGAAATGATAGTGTGAAAATGGGACAGGGAAGGAAGCCATTAAAGGGTGTATTATCAACAAGTTACGGCTGTGGGCCCCTGGAGCTCCATCTAACTGAGCAGCTGTAGGAGACAGTGTAGAATACACCCTCAGAATTATTCCAATCAAGGGTGAGTAATCTGGGATAGTTATCTCTTTACTTCCTGTCCAACACTGGTTTAGGACTACTTCTAGGGGCACTGACTTTAGGAATTTCCAGCTTGCCTTGTGTGGTAGCTGAGCCTGTGCCCATTCAGGAAACTGTCTTCAGGCTCTCCACAGCAAGGAGGTAGTAACAGGAAGCAGGCTTCAGTATGTAGAAGGGAGGACAGAAACAGTAAGTGTAGGACACTGATAGTGTCTGCTACAATACATTAATGGAAGCAGATCATGTGTACAGGTCACATATTTAATAATTTATAATAAAAAATGAAAGCAACTGAATGCCTACCCTGAGAAAGATAAATAATAAAATGTGACCTAGATACAAGGAATAACCTAGATTTCTGTACATCAACACTATTAAATCTTAAAATCAATGAAGAGTAAGCTGCAGAACGTAAGCATATACATATATGTTTACAAACATATATGGAGAGAGAGAAATATATATATATATATATATATATATATATATATATATATATATGTTTATAGAAAGATATACACAAAAGCTTAGAAAAACATACACAAAATTTATGATGCTTTTTACTTATTGGAAAGGAAAGGAGATAGGGATGAGTAACATATTGGACTTTACATTTATTCATTATATTTTTTTCTTTTATTAAAATGTCAAGTTTTGGATGGGCATTCAGGTATTGTTCTGTGCAAATTTCTTTTGGTTTTCTCAAAATGAAAAGAAAATAATCCCAGAGAATGGAAGATGGAGAAAGAGCAATAAAATAAATATTTTTTAAAAAGTATCCCTAAACTGAAAAATGCATTAAAAGGTTAGGTATAAAATGCTATAGGTGAAAAAACTGGTGAAATATTTGAATTTTATAAATGAGAAACAAAAGGCTTGCTTTATTCCTGATTTTAAATTGAATGTTTCTATTTGCTTCCATACTTTCTTATTAACGTAACTGCTCAGCCTCAGGGTAGGCCATCAGCCACTGACTGAATTTATCAACAACAGTTGTATATCCTGGATACATTTGGGCTTTGGACTCAGGAACTATCTAAACGTGATCTCTGTTATTAAGGGCATATTTACTAAAGATATACAATCTTCAGAAACAGAGAGAGACAGGAAGAGAGAGAAAGAGACACAGAGAGAGTTGGTTACTGAACACGTTCAGTTTTTGGTTTCAGTCTTTTGTGAGGTGAGACTTCACTTCTTACCATTTGGCTTCATTGGATATTCTTGCATATTTACACACACACACACACACACATTTGTAAGTTCTCTCTATCAAAGGGCATGTTCCTCTTTTCTTAAAATCAATTTACTTTTATTGAATTATAATTGACAAACAAAAATCCTTAGATGTTTAATGTGCACATCTTAATGAGTGTGAAGATAAGTATACAGCCATGGAAACATCACTATGAAAATTGGCATAAACTTACCCATCACCTCTAAAAGTTTCCTCAATCTCTCTTTTGTGTGTATGTGTTTGTATATACGTGTGTGTGATAAGAACATTTAACATTGTTAACTATATGTACTGTGCTATAGAATAGATCTCCAGAACTTATTCATCTTGCATAACAAACTATGTACCCCTTCACCAACACCTTCTGATTTCCCTTACCCCAACCCCTGGTATTCTCTGGTTTTATGAATTTGATTATTTTAGATCCCTGATATAAGTAGGGTCTGGAGTATTTGTTTTTCCATGTCTGGCTTATTTCATTTAGTATATTGTCCTCCAAATGTATTAATGTTGTTTCAAAAGGCAGGATTTCCTTCTTTTTATAGGTTAAATAATATTTCATCATATACCTATATGATCAAAATATGTTACAAAGCAATGGTAATCAGAACAGTATGGTACTGGCATGAAAATAGAAACATTAACAAATGGAATAGAATACAGACCCAAAATAAACCCACACGTTTATAGTAAACTGATCTTTGACAAGAAGGACAAATACACATGCAGAAAGAGTAATCTTTTCAATAAATGGTTTTGGGAAAACTGGATATCCACATGCAAAGGAATAAAATAGGACGCTTATCTTATACCACACACAAAAATCAACTATAAATGGATTAAAAATTTAAATATAAGACTGAAACTATAAAACTTCTAAAGGAAAACAGGGAAAAAACGTCATGACATTGGCTTTGGCCGTGATTTCTTGGCTATACCACCAAAAGCACAGGGAACAAAAGCAAAAACAAATAGAACAACATGGAACTAAAAAAGCTCTGCACAACAAAGGAAGCAATCAGCAAAATTAAAAGACAGCCTGTGGAATGGGAAAAATATTTGCAAATGATATATCTAATAAAGAGTTAACATCCAAAATATATAAGGAACTCCTGCAACTCAATAGCAAACAAACAAACAAACAAACAAACTCAATTTAAAAATAAATTTTCTTTTCCTCTCCATTATTGTTTAAACTAATTAGTATGGATTTTTGTACCATACCACCAAAAGGTTCTTGACTAAGATAATACTGTTTCAATTTGTCTCCTCTCTCTTCCTCCCTTCTTCCCTCCTTCCGTCCATCCTTCCTTCCTTCTTTACTTCCTTCCTTTGTTTTCTCTCTGTTTCTCTTTCTGTCTCTCTGTTTCTGTCTCTTTTTCCCTTTCTCCTGACCATTAATGTGTCTTCTTTTTTTCTGAGAATGGATTTATCTCTATATATTTATTTAAAGTAAGCATAATATCTAAATATTATCGTTTAGATATTTTTCTTGATGATAAAGTGTTTTTCTCCTTTAAATGTCTACTGTCATCTATTAAAGTTTATTAAAATTTTTCTTAACTTTGAGCCATTTTGCAACCACAAAATGGATTCTATTGGTAATATATTATTTCAAATTTTGCTTCTATGTTTATAATGTATATCATACCTTACAATGCTACCCTACAGAGTTTTCATTTTTCATGTTATCTTTTGGTGTTTTAATGTCAGTCATATATTAACATTGTACATTTATTTGTAAAGTTTCTTCTTTTTACTATGGTATTCCAAATTATAAACTACATTGAAAGTGTTAAACAACTTATACAGAAAATAGAATGGACCTATCCCTTTTTAGGGAGTGGCTTACTTTTCAACACCTCTCATTTTATTTGATAATTTTATTGCAATTTTTACTACAAATCAAGCAAACTACAATAATAAGTAGACATCTAGAAAACCATACACTGTATGTGTTTAATAAAAAAAACACTATAAATAATTGCATGATAACCATTTTTTACCTTTGTATTTAGTACTGGGACTGAGAATGGTGTTCAAAAAGGACTTTAAGGATTTCATCTACAATGTTTCATAGATTTTACAAGGGTTGCATTCATGTAGTTCTGATATAATTAAATTTTAATTTTTAGAAATTGAGAACTGAGTAAAGGATTAGATTTAAAATAATGAATATATTTTCTATATAACATCTCTGAAAAATAAAAATCATAAATATCCAAATCACAAAATTAAAAAATGTAATTGAAACATTTATTCACATGATGCTATGTGAATAAATCAATAAAAACATTTAATTTGGGGTATTAAAAATACTCAAATGAGTAAATGTATAGTGTGTCTAGAATGAAGAATATGATATTGTTAAAAAGTCAGTCTTCTACAAACTAGTTTATAATTTTATAATAAGTCCAATGCAAATAATAACACAATAACACTTTTCAATAACAAAACCATTCTGAAGTTCATCTTGAAGAATAAATATGTGAGAATTGGCAAGAAAACTATCAAAAAAGAATGAGGGTACACTTACACTATCACATATTACAGTGCACTGAAAAGATAATGTTATTCAAATAGTCAGAATTAAGATTCCAGAAATGACATCTCAGTGAATTAAATGAGAACATCTGGAATCAGGAAGTGGTTTATATAAAAAATATAGAAATAGAGAAAATATATTATTCAATAAATATTCAAGAAATAATGTTAATATGACAGTCACCATATAAAAACAAATTAATGAAGTTACAATATCTCTCACAGTTTACACCAAATACTTTCATGTGTGTATGTGTGTTTCTCTGTGTGTATATGCACATATTAAATATTTAAATAAAAATATATATGTGTATACACAAGAGAAATGATAGCTTTTTTACATTAGAACATTTCTTGACCAATCATACACAGAAGGAAGAAGAAAAGCTGGAAGAAAGCATTTCTGGCGTAACAAATACAGTATTGAAATCCTAATACAGAAAAGTCTTTCATGTTCTTAAGCAAAAATATACTTGAAATGTAAAAATTTCCAAAGACACAAATACAGAATTTACAAAAATGAAATATCACTTTCAGGTGAAACAAACGAATAAGAAACTTAATTCTCAGTAGTTATTGAGACATACTGCAAAACGAAGTAGCCACAAGGTAACCTGTACTACTTACCGCCTAGCAATGTTGCAAGGAAACCATGCCAGGCTACCAATTCGACAGATGTACCTTTTAGCTGACGGAGAACTTTGACTTTGCCTTTCACATCCAGCAAGGTCATCCCTCTCCAATCCACCTGAACTTCAGAGTGAAGAGTAAAGAATCTCCACACATGCTCCTACCTACCAGCCTTACATGTTAGACTAAATACTGAACTGTTTGCCCAATGTTTCATAAGTCACAATCTAGACCAACGTTGTTCAATAGAATTTTCTGCGATGACGGAAGAGTTCTACATCTGCATTGTCCAACATGGTAGCCTAGCCACACGTGGCTATTGAACATGTGAGCTGTGGTTACTGCAACTAAGGGACTGAGTTTCTAATTTTATTTTATTTTTTTAGTTAATTTTAATTTCAGCTAAATTCTTATGTGGTTAGTAGTTATCATATTGGGCAGTGCAACTCCAGGCATATCCCATTATGCCTCTCATACTCATTTACCTCCATCAGTGTCAGAGGTGTAAGTCTCTCAAGCCACCCATCCACTACTTTCTTTGGACCTATCCACGGGGTTAATGGTCTCTCAGCCTGTCAAAGGTGAACTTGCCATGTGGCCAGTGGTACTTCCCTCTCTGATGGAAGGACTTCCTTTCTCTCTTATCTACTTCGCATTCTCTTCTGGATCATCTGTATAAACACATTGTTAAAGTGTTGTCCACTTTTGAGAAAAACCTGCCACTACCTCTCCTCCATCTTTAAGGTCATGTCTATTTCTTTTTCTCCTATCTAAGGCAAAACTTAATGAAAGACGTGTATAATAACTCTGTATATTTCCTTGCACCTAATTATTAATCCCTCTGCGTTCCACTGAAACTGCTTTTGCCAAAATCAGTTATACCTGCCATGTTACTAAACATATGGTTATTTCCTGTCCTTTTCATTGTTTGCATTCTTAGAAGAATTTGTCACATTGCTAGTGAATTGAAAGGTTCAAGGCAGGGTGTGGAGAAATACATGATTACTTCTTTTATTCCATTAACTGAGGGTAAGGTAAAGATGGAGGTAAAGGGATTTCCGAGGAGAGAAAATGAGTTGAAAATGGTCATCTTGGCTAATGGGAATATGATTCTTACTAATGATGTACAATGGAGCTATTGAATAGAACACTGAAGCTTTGTCTGTTTCCATGCAAATTTACCTAAATAATCATAATAAATTTAAAAAAATATTGAATATTAGTTAAAAACATACATGCTAAAGAGGAGTTTATTATATAATTCTTTCAATGTTTGTGCCTTAAATTTTTTATAATTAAATGGGGAGGGGGGAGGAATATTAAGAAAAGAAAATTATGCAACAAACAGGAAAGAAGTAATACTATAAGAAATGGAAGAAAATTTACCCAAATGGAATAATGACTGGAATCTTCAGATTAAAATTTCTCATTTAATCCCTGACAGAAAAAAATTGAAAAGAAGCAATAGTTCAGAGAACCTGTTGAAGTCCAATAATACAGAATTAATATAATAGTAGTCCCACCTTTATTCATGGGGGATATGTTCCAAGACCCCTAGTGGATGCCTAAAACTGCAGATAGTACCAAACCCTATATATACTATGTTTTTCCTACACATACATACCTCTGATAAAGTTTAATTTAAATTAGACAGAGTAAGATAGTAACAAAAACTAATAATAAAATAGAACAATTATAACAATGTACTGTAATAAAATTTATGTGAATGTGAACTCTGTCTCTCTCTTTCCAATATTGATCTGAAAACCAAGAAAACTACAAAGTAACTAAAGGGCGGGTAGCATCTACAGCATGGATATGCTGGACCAAGGGATGATTCACTTCTTGGGCGGAACAAAGCAGTACAGCTTGAGATTTCATCATGCTACTCAGAATAGCATGCAATGTAAAACTTATAAATTGCTTATATTTTGAATTTCCCATTTGATATTTATGGACTGTAGTTGATTGCTAATAATTGAAACTGCAGAAAGTGAAACCATGGATAAGAGGTAACTACTGTACAAAGTTTGGTAAAGATTGAACTGATTACTAACAAGGAAAAGAGAATCTGCCTTACATATCTTGTTTTAAACTAAAAGGTAGAAAATTGGAAAAACACAGAATAGCACCCTGAAACTACTGAAAGAAAAGTACTATAAAAAACACATCTTATATTTAGCCAACATAAAAGTCACAGGTTAGATAAATACACAGATGAATGCATAATATGTTCATAAATGGAAGGTTAAATCTCAATATTTATAAAGTTCATTCATAATATTATAATATGATCAGTATTCAAAACAAATGCACTAGAAACAAATGGGTTATTTTAAAGAATTTGACATAATGATTCCAAAATTCTTCAAGGTAATAGAAATGTAAGAATATTCGAAACAATTTTGCCAAGGAACACGGAAATGCATCTTTCACTATCACTAACTAATATACGTTTAGGATTTCTACTTTTGAGGTGATGGAATAGCTTGAATTTGAAAAAGACTTAGGAAAAGCAAGGAAAGACAAAATACAAAAAAAAAAAGAATCTGTTTGAGAGCTTTTAAGAGTTACTGGGGAAACCAGGATTGGGGAATCAAAGATTCTGGAAAGACAACTACAGCAAGAAGAGATGACATTCTTCAAATATCTTTCCCTGGGAGAATTTGCCAGTTTTTGGTGTGATGCCAGAAGCTGCAAATCAAGCAGATGACTTTGGTTAGTAGGCAAAGAATTAGCAGTTCTTCTGCCAGTCCCTTGTGACCAGAGATTTTAAAAGCTCAACTTTGGGACTGCCAAAACAGTAAGAACTTGAAAATCCAAGCACTTAGGAAGAAGAGAGGAGCAAAGAAGTAAGCCTAACATTGGTAGTTTCAGCTTGAAGTACTTGTTAAAATTTTAAACAGCGAAATGCAAAAAGCTAAGAAGTTAAATGGAAAACCATTGAATACCAGAGCAGAGTTTTAGCAGTCTCCCACAAAAGTTGGAGTTTAGGACATATAAGAGAGTGGGGTCATAATAAGTTTCACAGTTTCTTAACTGGGATTCCTGTAAGTCTTTACCATAAAAGTAAGGGCAAAGTGCCTACATAGAAACTTAATTCTGCAATTAAGCTGGATGAAAAGACTTTGAAAAATCAATATAAACTTTCCAGAAGTTTCCCAATTCTGAGAACCCCAAAACTGAATTTATAATTCAGAATTTACAAGGAAGACAGACCACAGTGAATTCTATAGGATTAAAAATCCTAAAGTTTCTCCACCCAGGAGCAGAGTAAGTAGAGCTTTATAAAAATTGTAGCCTGGTCAGAGGGTAAACGGGATCAAATATATGGTCATGGAAGGAGAATTGACTCTGGGTGGTGAACACACAATATGATATACAGATGATGCATTACAGAATTGTACACTTGAAACCTATGCAACTTTACTAACAATTGTCATCCCAATAAACTTTAATTTAAAAATAAATAAAATAAAATAAAATAAATAAAAACTGCAGCCCAGCAATTTCTGTCAGTCCTTAATTTGATTAAGGTGATTCCCCTGCTGTGACCTGCCAGATGAGTGAACTTCTGTAAGTCCTTATACTTTTTTGCACAAAATATCTGGCATTTAGTAAAAAAATTAATAGTCATGTGGGAAAAAAAGGACCAAAACAAAAAAATAGAAAATAGACAAATAGATCCATAGATGACCCAATTATTAGAATTATCAACATGGATATGAAAATACTGTTATTAATACATACAAAAATTTTTTCAGAATTTCACTAGAGAATTGAAGTTCATATATTAAAAAACCCTGGAAAGTATAGATTTGATTTACATAATAATATAAATTAAAATTCTAATTCATGGGATTGTCTTTATGATAAAGGCACCATAAGGAATTTAGGATATTCTCCTCCACAGAAAACAAGTACAACATAAAACAATACTACTGAAAGCAAATTTTTTAGGAAAACATTCAAAAGTAGGCAACAACTTGAAAAGTGTTTACTCATAGAAAACTGCTAGAGCATTGGTTAAGAACAATGTCTATAATGTTCTCCCCTGAGGACATTTTTGGAAGTGCTAGAACCATCAAAATGCTGACTTAATACACCCTCTACCCATTCCTCACTTACTGTTAAACTATGTTAGGGAGCATAGCAAAAATTGAAAGCCTAGGGAGACTTGTAATTTTGCTGTGCTTTTTAATGCATTCCTTAACTTATACAAGGTTAGAGAGCATAGAGTGGTCCTACAGACTTTAGGTGTCTGAGGATAATTTCTGTATATCGTTGATTGACCACTAAAGAACCACATTGATTGGCACCAGTTCAGAGGAAACACCCCCAGAAAATCAGGGTCAAATATGTATATACTCGCAAAACAAAACAAACAAAATCTATGTAGAGAAAGCAGCAGCTCCACCCCATAAGGAAGAGAAATTCTGTATTTGGGTTTCTGCAAGTTAATTGATTACTATAATAAAACAACAACAAAAAATTCCTCATTAGAACAAAACAAAATTTAACATCATAAGATGTGTTATTTAAGCTGCACAGTTCTGAATCACAAATTTCTAGACATGTGGAGACCAGAAAAAAAATAAAAAACTGTCACCCAATGAAACTATAATTCCAATATGAAGACAAATTAAAGACAATTTTAGATAAACAAAAGCTATAAAAATTTATTGGTAGTGGACCTAGACTATAAAAAATGCTAAAGAAAGTACATTAGGCTGAGAAGAAATGACAATGCAAATCTACAAAGGGACATCAGAAATGGTAAATAGTAAATATTTGTGTAATGTAAAATTACACGTTTGTATTGTATGTATTATAGTTATATGCTGTATATACTTGTTTCCTTTTTTTTTAAGAAATAACTTGAAATCAAAATGTATTAAACTACATTGTTAGGTTTGCATATGAATAGATGTACTATATATAACAATAATATTACAAAAGTGGGAGGGCACGATATTTTGTCCAAATTTATATAATTTATTAGAAATAAATACATATTAACTTGAAATGGATTTTGATGAGTGAAAGATAATTATTGTAACTCCTAGACAATCACTAAAAAGTAATGCAAAGAAATGAGCTAAAAAGTCAATTAAAAAAACAAAATAATGTACAAAAATTTTTGTTTAACACAAAAGAGGACAATAAAGGAGGAACTGAGAACAAACAAAAGATACATGTAAAAGCAAATAGTCAATTTCTAGTCAAGATGGCAGAGTAAGGAAATGCTGTGCTTACCTTCTCTCATGACCACATCAAAATTACAACTAAACAGAATAGCCATCATTGAGAATTACCTATAGCCTTGCTAAACAGAAGATCTACAACTAAGGATATACAGAAATAGCCACCTGGAGACTGGTAAAAGGGGCAGAGATGGGGGAATGGGCTGGTCCCACACCCACACGTGACCATTAAAAGTCAGCATGGATATCTTGGCTGTGCAGGTACCCCCTGGAGGGGTGAGGGGTCCCAGCCCCACACCAGGTTCCACAGCCGAGGGTTCCAGTGCTAGGGAGAGAAGTCCTCATAACTTCTGGCTGTGAAAACCAGTGGTGACTGTGGCTGAGTGAGACAAGTGCAGCTGCAGTCCCAAGTGCTCCGCTTAAAGGGCTCATACACAGACTACTCACTGACAGACTTACTCACTTGGAGCTCCAGTGCTGGGGCAGCAGCTCGGAAGGTTCCAGGGACATACGAAGAGAACCTGAATTATTTGCCTTTAGGGCAAAGGCTGCAGGGTCAGTTTTTCTCCTGGAGGAAGGAGCTGGCAGAAGCCATTGTTTCCTTGTTGAACCCTCCCTACTCCTGACATACAGAGGTAGGTAGATGCCATATTTGAATCTTCATCAATCTGGCTGAGACTCTTTGTTTGCCCCACCCTCATGTATTCCTGAGACCCTGTCATACCCAACTTTCCAGCTCACCTAAGCTGTTTGCAGTGGCTTTTTCATACAAACAGCTTGTCTCAGTTCATGCTATGAGCTTTCCTAAAATCTCTCAAATGTTCACAAAACCCAAAAGCAGCCTCTGACTTCTCATGTCCTGTACTTCTGGCTGAGCAGCCCTAAGCCCAGCACTAGCAGCAGCCTGCCTTGGTTCACAGAATGGACTCTTCAGGCACCTCCAAGCCCAGTACGGGTGGTGGCCATCTATTGATTGCTTTGTGACTCAAACCAGGTGGCCCCGGGCAGGACACAGACTGTGGCTGAACTTGGCCTACAAGTAGTGTCCCTCCCAGGAGGCCCCAGGGCTGGCACACTTGGTGGCCAACTTCAGACTGAGACAGAGCATCATCTGGCTGACGCCAAAAATGACACACCCAGAGGGCACACTGAGCAGGCGCCAGAGCTCTGCTAAAATGAATTCTGCTCTGTAGGGTCAGCCACAGCTCCGGGACTATAGTCATGGCCAGTCCTCACAATCAGTCAGTCCAATGGTCAATCTCTCCCATTGGTGTGCAAACAGCAGCCAAGGCTCAACTACAACAGGCGGGCAAACGCAATGCACACAAGAGACACACCTGGAGAATACAGCTGAGCTGACCAGGAAGACAGTGCCAGGAAGAGCGTCACAACACACCTACTACATAAGGCCACTCTACGAAGACTGGGAGACATAGCAGCCCTATGTAATACATAGAAACAAACACAGGGAGGCAGCCAAAATGGGGATTAAAAGAAATATGTCCCAAATGAAAAACCAGAACAAAGCTCCAGAAGTAGTACTAAACAAAATGGAGACAAGCAATCTATGAGACACAGAGTTTAAAACAGTGGTTATAAAGATGCTCAATGAACTAAGGGGTAGAAAGATGAACTCAGTGAGAACTTTAACAAAGAGATACAAAACATAAAAATAAAGATAGAAAACATAAAAAAGAACCAGTCAGAAATAAAGAATACAATAAATGAAATGAAGAATACATTAGAAAGAATCAACAGCAGATTAGATGAAGCAGAGGATCAAATCAGCAATTTAGAAGGTAAGGTAGCAGAAAATACCCAAACAAACAGCAAAAGGAAACAAAAATGAGGAATTTGTTGTCTAAGAGAAATGCACTTTAATTTCAAAATGTTTAAAGGTAAAAATTAAAAAAAAGAGTAAGACACAAGAAATTAACATAGCAGGTCCAGTTGCTATATTATAAACCTAAGTACTCTAAGATAAGAACTATTAGGAACAAATAGGAATATTTCAAAATTATAAACAGGTAGCATAACAGGAAGATATAACATTTATGACTGTATACACACACACGAGAACAGAGTTACAAAATATTTAAATACAAAATTGTAAGAAGAAATATATAATCAAAACTAGTTGGATTTTTCAGTATTTCTCCCTCAGTAATTGACAGGACAAGTAGACAAAATAGATAAGTTATAGAAGACATTAACACCACCATCAATTTGACCTAACTTACATATAAATAACACACCATGCCACCCAACTATAAACCCAGCAGAACACACACATTCTTTTCAAGTGTACCTGAAACATTCACCAAGACAGATAAAGTGCTGGCAATGAAACAAATGTTAATCAATTTAAAAGAATTGAAATAATATGGAGTATGTTTTCTAACCCCAAAAAGATTAAATTAAAAATCAATAATAGAAAAATCTGGTTGCTGTCTTTCCAGTAGACTCACACTAACCACGATCACAGTGAGGTCTAAATCAGCATGCCAACTGATTCCTTTATCATGTTATCACTGTCAGTCAAGGGACTAAAGCCCTCCTGTCCTTTAGTTAACACTATAGCCTTTTTTTTTACATTTCGGAAAATTGATGCTTTCAAAAGTTAAGTAAAATGCTTGAACTCATAGAACTTACTAGAAATAAAGCTAAGATTCTAATGCAGGACTGTCTGACTCCATTTGCATCATTTAGCAAGCAATTTTAGAATTTGTAAATTCCAGAACATTTTACTTGTTCTTGTTTTAATTAATGTTCTTTGTTAATTAGGATTTATTAATACTCTCTTCCTTCTCAAGGCAAATAACTGCCCAACTTAAAAAATCTTATTTAATAAATGATCACAGATTATTTGAAACAAAATCTATCAACTCGTAGTAAGCATTGTTAATTGATACCAGGAATACAATATTGAGTTCCTCAAATGAGAAACATACGTATTATAGCACGACAAATAAATTTGAAAGACTAGCTTGTAAGTATTCACTGCTGTTAAACCTATCTTGTATATTTCCACATTCTGTATTTCTAGGAATTACTCAAGGATCCTTGGTTTCGTTTCTGCATGAGATTCATTCTTCTCTGGGGAATATCCTACAGCTCTGATGCAGTTAACATGCTCCTCAGTGGATATATACTTACTACTGCTTCTGTATCCCTAAGGGTACAAATAAAAATAGTCCAGTTTATTGCTTTTCAGATTATAGAGAGATTTAACGTTTTATGCATTGGACTTTATGATTCTATCCCACAAATACCACAGGAAATTTTTGCCCTATGTGGATCAGCAGAAAAAAATTACATTTATTATTTTTTCTCCATATGTTAACTTACTGATTTCTATTAATGAAGGAATCTTCTCCAAATCAACTTTATTTTAGAATAACATCTTAAAAAGAATAAAAGTGATACTTAACCTACATCCTTCTTTTTTAAAGTAGCAACCTGTGATCAAGGGCTTAAGGTAACTAATTCTCACAGCTAGTATGACCTATACACTTCCATATATTTATCTAAAAGTTGTATAGGGTTCCCTTTTATATTTATTTTTTTAACACATAAAATTGTGTGTGTGTGTATCTGTGTATGTGTGGTGTAAGAAGATGTACAATTTCATCTTTTAAAGATGGATTCCTAATGATCCATTACCATTTATTGAAAAGACTCTTTTCCTCCCCCACTTGCCACCCTCAGTGATCTACTGCTATGCAGTGTGACCTCTGCTTCTTATTACGTATGGATCTTTTTCAGGGCTCCCCATTATCTCTCATCAGTCTGGTTGATATCTATCTTTACATTGATAGCATAATAGTTGCTACAATTTGAGTCCTTCCAACATGTGTTTTTCTGATTTTTTATTTGGCATTTTACACTTGCAGATAAAATTCAAATCAGCTTGTCAAGTCTCACAAAAATGCTTGAGATTTTTAGTGAGATTGCTTTCTATCTATATACCATGTGTATTTAGATCTAGATCTAGAGATATATAAATTTGGAGGAAATTGACATTTACATGTATTACACACATATATATGTAATTAAAATACATGAAAAATTGTATTTAAGTTATGAAGAGATAAATGAAATAACATTATATTAAAATAGTTGCTCTATTCAGGAAAAAGTAAAATACTAATTACTAATAGACTTTGATATATTAAAATTGCATTTTGTGACCTTCCGTTAACGGGTTACTCTGAAGATGTTAACATTTTTGTGCTTCCATGTTTGCCTATGCACCAAAATGGCTTAGTGGGCTGCTACAGGTGAGCCACTAGATGGCAAAGGAGGAACTTTGCAGCAGAAATTCAGAGATATGCCATATGGCTAAACAAAGTACTGCCAGGTTGCATATGACATGGAAACAACTAGAGAAAAATGATGGGTGAAGAGAATGGAGATGGGGCAAGAGAAATGTAGAATAACTGTACCTGATAATATAGCCTTATAATTTATAGAGCTAATTTAAAATAAATAAAAAGGAAAATTGATAAATACAAAAGCTATAGTGAGACATTTAATGCAACTGTGTTAGTTTAGACAGCACATGAAGATAAAAATAATTATTGCGCATATAAGAGACTTGATCAGTCCAATGAATAAACTTGATTTAACTGACCTATATAAAAAGTTACATCCCAAAACTGCAGGAAAAAAAAACACACAAAAAAAACTTTAAAATTACATGTGGGTTATATACCAAATAAAATGACTATATGGCTGGTGATAAATCAATTTCAAGAATTTAAAAGAAATGAAATAATACAAGTTTATGTTTTTTTAACCACAGTGTTAGTATTCTGGACATTAATAACAAAACCTAAGTAGAAAAATTCCATGCATTTTGGGAGTTATAAAATATATTTATATCCATGGGCTTAAGAAAAAAATTATAATGAAATCAGTACATTTAAAATTAAATTATTATAAAAATAATACATACAAAAACAAATTCAAATAATACCATGATTAGTGGAAACTTATAGTCTTAAATACATAGGAGGAAATAAGAAACGTGAAGATAAATGAGCTACACATCTATTTCAATAAGTCAGAAAAAGAACAGTGAAAAAAAGTAGAAGGTAAGAAATAATTAAGATAACATTATAAATAAATGTAATAGTAAGCTAATATGGAACAGATAGGATAAGCACAACAAAAACTTGTTCTTTATGAAGATAAATGTGTTTGGTGGGTCTCTGGTGAGAGTGATAAAAAATAGAGAAATCATAAGTAATATCAGTAATCAAAAAGAGGTATCACTGTAGATTTTTCAGTTATTAGGAAGATATTATAAACATATTAACAACTTTATGTTGATGTGAAAATGAATACTTATATAATTATACATATATATTCTTGATGAATATTAACTCAAGAAGAAATAGAAAAACTAAGTAGTCATATTATCATCAAATACATTGAGAAAGTATTAAAGCATAATCCCTTAATAAAAACTCAGGTCCCAGTTGGCTCATGAGTAAATTTTACCAATTATTTAAAGATTATTTCTAACATTAAGCTTTTTCAAGAAATAGAATGGGGGGAAAATTCCAAACTCAATTTATAAAACTGTCATAATCTTATAACAAAAACCTAACCATATACCAAAAAAACATAAAATTTTCACTCATAGATATAGATACAAATATTTCTAAACAACATAGGAGCAATGCCCCTTCTAGTGGTATATAAAGAGTTTAAGAAGTTTATAAGGTGTTTATACTGGAATGCAAGTTTTGCTTAACATTGGAAACCAATTAACATCAGTCAATAAATTAACAGATCACAGAGAATATAAATATATGAGTATCTTAATGGATTTAGAAAACACACTTGATAGTTTTCAAAATTATTTTATAATAAATAATGTAGCAAAATTTGGCCTCAAATATGATGAGGATTCCTCGTGGGGATTAAAAAAAAGAGATCGTTTCATGTGATAAGGGTACTACAATAAAATAGAGAGCAAATATTAAACTTAATGCTGAATCATTGAAAGTTATCACAACTGTAGAAGTCCTATAAGAAAAAAGAGAGGAAGCTCAATAGGAAAAAGAGCTAAATATTTGAAATTCTCTTTATAAAAGGAAATGCAAGCATGTATAAATATGAAAGTGATCATCTTCATTAATAATCAGGTACTTGAACATTACAATCCCAATTCCATGCATACCATATTTATAAAAATTATAAGTCTGACAGTATCAAGAGGTGATATGTATTTGGAGATATAGAAATTCTCATACAATGTTATCAGAGTATAACTTTCTACACTCAGTAAAACCATATAGTATTATGGAGTGAGTTAGACACAACCCAGATTCTATGGCTCAGCAAATCTGTTCATATCAGATATTCTAGAGTAAGTTGTGCACATTTTTACCAGGAAATATGTACAAAAATGTTCATAGTAGCATTTCTCTTAATAACTCCAAACTAGAAAAAATTCAAGTATCCTGAACATTAAAATGTGTAAGTTAATTACCTCATATGGAATTTTATAAACAAGTAAGATAAATGAAAAACTGTTTACAAAGGAAGCACGAATCTGTAAAACTCAATGTTGACCAAAAAAACAAGAAAGCCATACAGAATATTTCTATTCATATAATGTTCAAATAGGCAACACTAACTGCATCTTTTAGGTATGGTTAAATGGCTGGTGAAAGTATGATGAAAGGAAACCATTGTCACAAAAGTCAGGATTTGAATACCTAATGAGGCACAACAATTTTAAAGAATATACAGTTAGATTAGTTTAATTATCATATTAAAAGTCAAGATTCTCAGAGGATGCATCCTTTTAACTGAGAAGACAAAGTGAAGGAAAAGCCTGGAATAGAAATTAGAAAGCATTATTTTTGCTGTTGGTTTCTGAAACACAAGCCAAATAGGATATATACATATGGAAATTCACAGAAGAATACACACACCATTCCTTTGAGTAAGAGACAAGTAAGGAGGGGTTGCAAAGGTGCCTTTCTCTATTATCCCCCTTCCTACCTCATGTCAAAGCACAGATTTTTTTCTCTAAAGGAACTGAACAATCTTCCTGTCATGAATAAAGTGTTCTGGTGTGTGTGTGTGTGTGTGTGTGTGTGTGTGTGTGTGTGTGTGTGTGTGTGTGGAGAATGAGAACGTGGATGTTCCCTGCCTGCCTAGTCCTCAACTGTGAGTTCTAAAGAAAAGCCTGGAAATCAAAACAACTTGTCTATCTATGTAGAAATTCCACTCGACATTCTCAACAAGAAAGAGGCCTGTTATGAAAAAGAGATCTACTTAATTATGCAAGGGCAAAAAAATAAAAAATAAATAAAAAAATTGGAAATTGAGAGACAGCTACTGAACCTAGATATTGGCTTTTAAACAAACAGACAAATAAGAATCATGAGGTATTTGTAGAAAATCAAGAGTTCTAGAGGGGAGAACTAGAGAATAAAAACAGGTACAAATTGATCTCAAAAAGAAAAGAGATTTTAAAAAGAGGAACATTATGAAATTAATAATAAGATTACCACAGAATCACAAGAAGGCTGGGAATAAAGATAGATATTGAAATAATATACAGTAAAGACCGAGAAACAGAGGAGGGAAAAATGAAGAGATACATAAGAACAATTCCTATATATCTCCATATAGAAATCTCTATGTTCAAATGTTACAAATTCTAAAATGGAAAGAGAAAATGTAGGGGAAGAAGCAATCCTGTATTTCGCAATTTTATCATTTTGGCATTTTTGTATATAATAATATTATCTTCATATATTGAATACTATATTTTATGTTTGCCTATATTTATAATTCTCATATTTTTTTCTTCTATTCGTCTAGTGACTAGATCTCCCAGAATAATTTTAGGTAATCAGAATGGCTGTAGCTATGATTTCCTTAAAATAAACATTGATTATTGGCTATAAGTAGCTATTCACCCTCTCTTTAAGGAAAAATTCTTCCATATATAGTTTCCCGAAAGCTTTTCATTTTGACACATTTATAGATCAGTTGAATTTTAGCAGATCTCTTAACAGCATTTGCAGTGCTGATCATATGCTTCTTACTTTAGCATTTTGATATGATAAATTATATTGATGTATTTCCTTTCATTGAAGTTTATTTGAATTTCTTGAATAAAGCATGCTTGGTTTACAGTATTTAATTTCATGAAACAACCAAAATGAGGTCCAGAGCTGGAGGAAGAATCTTGCCTCTTCTTGAGGCTACTGGAAATATGTATACTTCTCTGTGGAAGCTGGCCAGCCAGAATCTGTCTACTTGACATTAACGGGCCTTCCCCAAATTGCTAATCCTGGAGAGAAACTACATTGTAATTTTGAAGTTTCTTGGTGCCAAAGTTGGAAGCAACAGCTTTTTACCCCCAGAGAAGTCTGTTGATAAAGAGTGTGACTCATAGCATCTCAGAAGTAGGGTGACATTTGCCCTTTCACTGCTGGCCAACCAGAACTGACAACTCTGCCTGCCACTGCTTATCTAGTTGCTAGTTTCACAACTATCAGCAGTCTCATCTGTATGGAGGATAAGGGACCACACAATTATGAGTAGGTAAATAACTTCCTTAGGAGTATCTAAAATGTGGGAATAATAGTCATCTGATTCTCAGTTTTCTAAAGGACATATAATGAAAAATAATGCTCCTATCGGAAGACTGAAGGTTTAACTATTGTTACCTCAAATATCACTCTCTCAACAAAGCCTATCTTATATGATTGCAAACATGAGGGGCTGGGTGAAAAAGGTGAAAGGATTAAGAAGTACAAATTGGAAGTTTGTACAAAATAGTCGTGGGGATGTAAAGCACAGCATAGGGAATCCAGTCAACAATATCATAATAACTATGTACAGTGTCAGGTGGGTACTAGACTTCATGGGAGTTCACTTTGTAAATTATATAAATGTGTAACCACTATGCTGTATACCTGAAACTAATATAATATTGAATGTCAACTGTAATTGAAAAAAAATAAAAATAAAAAATAAAATTATAAACCTACATTCCGCTTACTTTGCATTTATTCCTTCCCAACTTACTATTAATTTGTTTATTCACTATGTATAATGCTTCATATGCTGCTTCTTTCACTAGTCCATAAGCACTACAAGTGTAGGATTTTGTCTGTTTTGTTCACTGTTTAGTCTCTGCACCTGGAATAGTGCTAGGCACATAGTAAATATTTGATAAATATTATTTTAAAGAATAAATGAACAGCGGTGTGCAATACTTAAAAATTATAAGATTATGTACACATGCATGTATGTATGTATGTATGTATTAGGTTGGTGCAACAGTAATTGCAGTTTAAAAGGTTAAAAATAATTGCAAAAACTGCAATTACTGTTGCACCAACCTAAGATATATATTCACACTGAACGTCTTCTATATTTACATGTTTGTATTTTTTATATGCCAACTTATATTTGTACTTATCATCTAATATATGTAAATACCGGATAAACTATTTTTATTATTTGTGGTGCAATTTAAATCAAAATATATTTAAGTTTTAACTTAACCACCATACTCAGCTGTACATTGTACTCTTTTCCCAATAGACAATGTTGTAACAGAATTGTGTAGGAAAAATGGCCTAAATATTGATTGATGCATAATTATCTTTATCTTTTGCGCAATGATGCATTAACAGCAAATAGAAATTTAAGGTATCTATTTTCCAGGGCTGTGAAAAGATTATGAGATTGTGTGTAGACAGAAAGTCTTGCTGTCTTTTAAAGGCAATGCTTATTGTAGGCTGAAGGAGGAATGCTAATGGAATGATCTTTATGACTTTCAAAAGTTGGTCTACTTCAGGAAGGGATATTCCAGAGAAGATAGGGGGTTATGGAATTAACACAACAGCCAGCTTTGGTAAGAAGGTTCACTTCATTGTCATGGGCAGAAGGGACATTTGCAGCATGGTCAATAAGCAACTTTATGAAAGCAGTGTTATCTAGTTGAATAAATAAAAAGAGTGTCTGGTGATTTTATATTATACTATCCATTTGAAAAATCTTCCACTCTCCCTACAGTTTTTGTTTTGCCAATGGAGGAAAGTTTGGATTTAATTCCTTTCTTCAAAATTAAAAGTGAGTAATGTGATGTCTAGAATAAGCCTGGTAAAGAGTGCAATAGTCATTTCCCCTTGCTTAAACCTAGAACAAAATGGAATTTATGTAAGTTTTTGCCAATCTGATAGGTCGTTACACTTGGCTTAATGTGGCTGAACAGGCATACTCCCAATGCATCTGAGTGGGTCTCTAAATTTAAGGTACTTCCGTTTACATTTTTATTTGAAAGCATTCTTTTTTTTTTCGTAAGCTTAGTTAGTGTCTGGGTGGGTTTAGTCTCGGGGGTAAGGTGTGTGTGCCTCGGGGCGCTGGAGGAAGATGTGTGGAGCCGAAGGCAAAGCAGACATCCTTTATGCAGGCTTACGGGGCTCAATCATCCCCGTCGCTGGATAAAGCCAGCAGCCCCCAGTATGTCTCAGCTGCCCACCTCATGAAACAGCCGGACACCTTTATACCATGGAGAGAGACAAAGGTGGCGTACAGCCAGGGTGCTTACGTAAGAGTACATCTTTAAGATGGATGGTGCCTTCAGACAGGCAGGTCGCTGGATCAGGGCCAGCAGTTGGCAGGGGAGGGAGCCTGACCAAGGCTATTTTCCCTACAGTCAACAAGCTCATTGGTTCAGTAGCTGTCATCCTATAGCCTCTTTCATCACCTTAAAATCTGCTTTGGCTACCTATCATTTTAATGAGGCAGGGCTGATTCGTGACAGAGGCTCAAATGAACAGAAAAATGCTACCTGGATTTTAGTGAGAAAAAAAAGAAGTGGTCTTGCTGTATGTCCTGCTAATGTCTTTCTCCCGTCTTCACATTTGTTTTCCCCACTTACAGAGAACTCAATTTTGACACTGTAAATACATACAAGAATTAATATATTTCAACTTGCTAAAAAACAGAATGTTGGACTTGTGTTTCCAATGCATTATTTTTGTAGTTGTACTTATGCTTGTTAATTAAATCACCACTCTTCACAGCACAGTGGAGTGGAAGAGGTGCAACAAATCAGGTTTTATATGAAGCCATCACATTTATAGAAATACATTCAGTGATAATTAACAAAATCGTTTTTGTCCCAATTTTTGAAAGTGAATAGAGCAATACAATGACTGAGTATGCTTGAATCGCTTGAGTATGAAGAGCTGAGTATACAACATGCCCATGCAATGGGTTAAGAGACACTGTTACACTGAGTAACAAAGTAATACTTGGCAAATCTGCTGGAAACTAAGACTCATCTGGGAGCTCAACCACTGATCCAAATCTAAAAGGCAGATTTATCCATCACACAAATGAACCGAGAGCAGGGAGGCAATAGACCTACATTCTGTCTGTTGACAAATAATTTATTTATTTTTTGGTAATCAGGAAAAACATTTTAGAAAGAAATGAAAACATGAAAAAATAAAAATCCATTTAAATATAGTCATAATGTCAGAATCAGGGTTTGATAGACCAAACACTAGAACATAAATTAGAAATAAAGAGTGTCTGAATAATATAGTTAAGATTTATTTAATAGATATATATTGAGTTTGTAGTCTAATAACCAGAAAATGTTTTATTTTTAAGAAATGATGGAGGATTTTTAAAGACTTCAAAAAATTCAGACATTAAAGAAATCACAGAAAAATAATTATAATTTGTAGGCCATATTATGACTCTGGTGCTAAAAAGACATTAAGGCAAAAATATAATGAAAAATTACATCTATTACAGTGGAACTAGAAAATAACACTCATTTCAAGGAAACTATAACAAATTGACTTGAAGAATACTTAGATAATTATGAGAATGGACCCTGTTGATGATTATTAAGTGAGGTTCAAGTATACTCTGAAGGAAATTAATAGTATTAAATCCTTTCATTAATAAAGTAAAACATATTAATATGAATGACCCAAATTTAAACTGAAGAATCAAGAAGTGTAATTGACTTTTTAAAAGACTAAGGAAAACAAGAGGAAGAAATTACTAAGAATAAATGTAGATGTGATTAAATGGGAACCCATAAATAAAGTAGTAGCATAGATAGAATATTAGCTGATTTACTGGGGAAAAAAAAAAAAAAAGGATCCTAAATTGTAGTGTAGTCAGTCTTTTCAGTGTTAAAATTGTACTACAGGCAACAATTCATCTATTTTATACTTTAACACTGTGGGACATTCTCTTTCTTTTTTCTCCTAAATTTTTTGAAGAGTTATACTCCGGATGTTGCTGTTTCTAAATCCACGATAAAGGTCAGGTGGAAAAAAACCCCCTGAAAAAGTGCCCCAGGAGAGTCAGGGGAGAGCTTCTCAAATTCTAGTTGCTATACTAGTCCCTCCCCATGTCCAGACTTGTAGAGATACGCCAAGTACTACTATATTACCTTTTGTGAGAGTTGCTTGTTTTCTAAAGTAAAACCTAGTCATACCGTAAGGCGGCTCTACACAAGTGTTTGTCAATTTGACTCCGGGGAGATTCCACAATTACTCACACACTAGTTAAAATTTAGCCACTGTATTCACGAATTCTCTGTGTTTTAAGATTCATCCAGGACATAATTAGTGGCAAGTATGAAGAGGCTGCATTAGGAATCACTAGCCTTATGTGAACATAACATTTCTTGTCATTTTCCGATCAGTAAATCAGTGTACATCTTCTATTGTATGTGATTTCAACTATTTAAGGTTCATTTCCCTTTTGAGTCCTTACTTATATTTGAGTCCTTACATTTGAGTCCTTACTTACATTCATTGTTTAATTATAGGTAGAGATGGAATCATGTTTTAGGGCTATCCAAATAATTCTAGCTACAAAATAAAGTTAATACAGTGTACCTGGCTCATTCAATATGACAGTAGATCTGAGCATTTTGGATTTCTTTGAGAAGTGAAGCCCTTGGTGGTGATTCTGCAGTGTCACAGGCCATAACCATGACAGGTGCAGGGGCTCTCACTTGGGTTTGGGCAAAACAGACCAAAAAGTTGTGGAGACAGACAATTGTCTGATGGTGTATCAAAGAGAAGTGCCTCTGCTTTACAGGTTGGATAGGAATCAGTACTGATCTATTGAAAGCTAGACATTTTTTTTACAAGGAATTTCCGGCCTCTTCACACTGCAAACAGGATGATATCTTAGATAAAAATATGATCATGGCATGCCTCTGAAAGACCTTCAATGTTTCTAAATACATACAAAATAAAGCATGCTGAACTTTATTGGGAATTTAGCCAAATTGTTTTAATGCCCGAGTTACATACATTCAGCATTCATGTCAGTTTTAGCTTTCACAGTGTCGGAAATTTTCAGTGTTTTTTTTACAGAACTGCAGTGTAGAGAATTTCACGTAATGAGAACATATATAAAGAGCAGTGAATAATAATCTTTTTTCTTCTTTGAAGAAATTGCTTTTTGATCCTGCACAAGCTACATCTGTGCTGCGCTATATGGTAGCCTTTTAAAATAGCCACATATGCCTATTTAGATTTAAATTAATTAAAGTTAAACAAAATTCAAAACTTAATTATTCAGTCTCACTAGTCACATTTCCAGTGTCCATGAGTCACAGGTGGTTAGTGGCTCCCCTACTGGACAGTGAAGAATATTTCCATCATTAGACTGAGTTGAAGTAATTTAGAGTCCAATTACTGAACTTTGTTTTTAGTACCTATTATCACCTCTAGTTTTTAAAATGCCATCTCCTCCTCGAACCCTCCTCTCACCTACTAGCTTCTTGTCTTCCAAATCTGTTCTATTCTGCAAATGACTTTCTAGTTCTGACTCATGTCTGCCCCGTGATGACATTCACTCTTGGACATCTTTTCTGTTATGCATACTATTTGCTTTAGTTGAACTTAATTCTCTCTAATAACCCTATGTAAATTTGCTCTCCAACAATGGATTCCTACTGGAGTACATTGATACATGCTTTACATTTTACTTTTTACCTAACTAAGCCAATATCCCATAATATATGGTGCATTTCTATTTTATTACCATGACCCTTTCTCACTAAATATTTTGCAAAATTTTTGCACAACTACTTTGACTGGAAGAGTACTGTGACTCTATTTTAATGTTACTGTTGATTTTTGGCCTCTTAAGAAAAGCAAAGGATTTTCCAAAAGGTATTTAGTCCAGATGAAATATAAGCTAGTCAATTACTATTCATAAATATTTATTTATTTTTAATTTATTAAGTTTATTGGGGTGACATTGGTTAGTAAAATTATATAGGTTTCAAGTGTACATTTCTATAATGCATCATCTATATATTACATTTGTGTTCACCACCCAGAGTCAGTTCTCCTTCCATCACCATATATTTTACCTCCTTTACCCTCTTCTACTACCCTCCTCCTCCCGTTACCCTTGGGTAACCATTTAACTGTTTTCTGTGTCTATGAGTTTTTATTTCTTTGTTTGTTTAACTTGTTCTTCTGTTGCTTTCAGTTTTATATCCCACATATGAGTGAAATTCGTATTGACTTTGTCTGACTTATTTTGATTAGCATGATAATCTCAAGATCTATCCATGCTGTTGCAAATGGCACTATTTCATCTTTTCTTATGGCCAAGTAATAGTAGGTTGTGTAAATGTATCACATATTCTTTATCCAATCACCTATCAAAGGACGCTTTAGTTGTTTCCATGTCTTGGCCACTGTGAATAATGTTGCAGTGAACATAGGGATACATATATCATTACAGATAAATGTTTTCAGATTTTTGGGTGTAGGTACAAAAATTTAATAAAATTTTAATGAATAGATCTAAAAACTTGGAAAGTTTAGGGAAATGAAATATTCTCACCCATTGCTTTCCTAAATGGATCTGCACTTTTCTATAATCACTTATATTATGCTTTTCATGAAACTTTTCTTAAATATAATTAGTAAAAATGTGTCTTAGCAAAAAGGGTTAATATTGATTATACCAGATGAAATTTAAGTGATAATTAAAAATTTATTTTAAGAAGCTTAGTTTAAGATAGAGATGTGTTTCCTAAAAGATATTCTCATCTAACATATATTCACCAGTGTTAGGAAATATTGCTAGCTTTTATATAATTTCTTGGTTATGATACTAGAAATACTGCTTCTAATATTAGATGTTGAACATTTTCCCCTAAAAATGTTCTCTTAAAAAATGTGGAAATTATTGATGGTAAGTCAGCAAATGTCATATTAAGTTCCCATTATTTACTATTTTTTAGTATTTTTAATGTATCCATATGTGTTAAATTTCCCAAATAGTAATGTTCTACAAATATTTTTTTGTTTGTTTACTTGATAAACTCAACTTTGTCTTTTAAAAGACCTACACATATGTACTCTGGATGTTGTGTAGTTTAATAGTGAAAAAATATGCCACATTTTAGGTAACTGCTTGCTGCAAATTCACCTCCGTGTATGTTTCCCCTTATGGATTCTTGGGAGATTTTCTCAGGGCTAAAAAATTCTGAGCATGGGATTGGCATAGCAAAGTAATTAGTAAATCCTGAACCCGCTGTTTTGTACCAATTTATACTCCTACTAGAAGTGCATGTAGAGTCCTGTTTCCTCAAATTTTGGCTAGCAACTAAATTTTACATCATTTTATTTTATGTCATGTTATTTTTAATTTTAATCACTAGCAAGGTTGTAGATTCTCATTCTTTTTCAGTTTGTATTACCTCAGAATATTAATAAATATGAACGTTTATTTTTATAATTACTATTGTTCAGATTTTCTCTACATTGAGTTTCTATTTTTATTTTTTCCTATTTTCATACAGCTTATTTTCTTTGTCTGCTTTATCAAGCATCATTGCATGTTTTAAAATTTTTATTTCATGTTAGTTTTAATCACAGTTATCTTTTTTAAATCCCATACTTAACTGTGTCTATTGATGTTTGTTGTTGAATTAAACATTTCAAATTTTATGCAATTGAAGTCATTTCCCTCACTGTTTAAAAATTATTCCTTTCCCTCTTATTATAACGGTGTTTTCCTTCTACTATCTTTGAAGTTTTAGATTTTTTTCTTTTCTGTATATGGTATGAGGAATCTAACTTTATCCTATTTGTTATCCAAGTTTGAAAAATCAGTAAAAACATCTAGCATTCCCCAGTGATTTATGATGTTCCTTCTATCACATAGCTAGTGTTTAGTGTACATCAGTTTGTTTCTGGGCTACCTATTCTGTTCCTTTGGTTTATTTTAGTGACAATGTCACAGTTTTTTCAAGGGGGAGGGAAGTTTGGGTTCCGTAATATGTGATAACATCTGATGGGACAAAACCCTCTTAACTCTTCCTTTTCCAATTGTCTTAGCCATTTGCGAAATGTTATTCTTTCAAAGCAATTGCACTGGGCTTATAAACTACTCTCAAAGTCTTCCATGTGGTTTAGCAGAGCTTAAATATCTGATTAAGTGTATATGGTGTATTTATATATACACACACACACACACACACACATGCACAAAGCTGAGTTATATTTGTGAGATTTTTCTGAAGTTTCACATTTTCTATACTATACCTTAAAAATGTTTTCTTATTAGTCATTTTTAAAAAACAATGTTGAAAAATAAACAATGAACTAAAAGGAAAGCTTCACAGATGATCTGATATGAAGTTTGTACCAGGGTTGCAAATAACTGACATGTGTTTTCAGCCAAGATATAGGATGTATTTTCATACAAGTTACAGACTACCAGCTGAGAATTGCAACAATCGAAGCATAAAAGACTAGTTTTTACTTGCACTGGTAACTGTGAATACATTTATAGAAATTTAAAAAAATTCATTTGAAGTAACTTAATAACATCTCACTTTAACTCATTGTTGTGTCAAGAAATAATGTCTTCTTCTCTAGCAATGTATGTTGCATTCTTTAAATAGATGACAATTTTTTAAAAAGTGAGACATTAAATGTACATGTATTGAAGAAAAGTGAAAAGATAATTAGATTTACATCATTTTTAGAAATTTAGAATGGTTATGCATTTCAGTGTTCATTTAGTGAATGGGCACTGATAAAATTTAACTTTACAATTCATAAAGAGGTAAGTGATGAATGCCTAATGCTTAATTTTTTAGTTATGAAAATATACATCCTTGACTATATCTTACAACTTAATTTTACATGTTATAACTATACTTACGGCTATAACTCACTTAAAACTACATCTATAACTATGAAGAACAGTGCCCAGGAAACAGCAGATTCTGGAGATTTTAGAAAGATGGAAAAAGAAAAGGTCCAGGGAAGACATATTTTCTATACCATGATCTCAGATAAATTTCTGTCAATGACTTTTCAAAGAAGCTTCTGCATATCACTGAGAAAGCAAAAGATAGGTAGAGCCCCAAACTTGCTTAAATATGATCATAGTAACTAGAGAGTGGAATAAAAATTGTAGAAAATATAAATTGCCACTTTATATTCTGTAGTGTATTTCAAATAGAATACACTTATTAGGCAGACTATTTAATCACTCTTTAAAAAGTACCTGAGTGGTACATTTTTTTATGTAAAAATGAGGTAAAATCTATCATCTTCTGTGAAAATGTTTGAGAAGCAGTAATACATGTTGTAGACAGCCTTGACTCTCCTGTCACTAGCTTTAATTTGGAGAAACATTCCTTTTGTAAGCACCATTTAATCTGTGCTGGACCTGCATCTATTTCTTATCTATGTGGATGTATGTGTGTCCTGGTTCTGACAGTGACTCACAAGAAATCAAGGACTGAGAAATCTGAAATTTTCAGGAAGGATAAGCAGGAATAACTTTTATATCCTACTGGAAGATCAATCATTAAAAAGAAATGAGCTGGATTTAGAGAGATTTTCATGGACTGTGATGCTCATGCATCACATATGTTTTCTAAGATGCAATGGCTTGGACTTTCTCAAACATAATGTTGGACTATTTTATTCATCAATTTGATTTTTAACATTTGTTAGAGGTTACTACATACCAAATATTCTGAAAAGAACGTTATATGGATTAAGTGGTTATAGGTTAACTTAATTATGACAACCATAATATAGAATTATTTTTAACAAGCATCCTCCTTTTAAATATGAGAAGAGTACCTGAAACAATAAACTGCATAGAAGAAAGCATAGGTACTAAACTTATGGACCTTGGGTTCAAAGAGGATTTTATGAATTTGACCTCAAAGGCAAGGGAAGTAAAAGCAACAATAAATGAATGGGACTATATCAAACTGAAAATCTTCTGTACAGCAAAAGAAACCATCAACAAAACAAAGAGGCAACCAACCGAATGGGAGAAGATATTTGCAAACGATGCCTCTGATAAGGAGCTAATATCCAAAATATATAAGGAAATCATACAACTCAACAACAAAAGGACAATCCAATTGAAAAAATGGGCAGAGAACATGAACAGAAACTTCTCCCAAGCAGACATACAAATAGCCAATAGATATATGAAAAAATGCTCAACTTCACTAGGTATTAGGGAAATGCAAATCAAAACCACAATGAGATATCACCTCATACCTGTTAGCATGACTATCATCAATAAGGCAAATAATAACAAGCGTTGGAGAGACTGTGAAGAAAAATGAAGCCTCATACACTGTTGGTGGAAATGTAGATTGGTGCAGCTGCTAGTAAAGGCAGTGTGGAGATTCCTCAAAAATTTAAGAATAGAATTACCATATGATTCTGTAACCCCTCTCCTGGGTATCTACCCTAAAAAATCTGAAAACATTTATTTGTAAAGATATATGTACTCTGATGTTCATTGCAGCATTATTTATGGTAGCCAAGATATGGAAACAACGAAAGTGTCCTTCGATAGATCATGTGGTATATATACACAATGGAATACTATTCTGTCATAAGAAAAGATGAAATACTGCCACTTGCGAAAACATGGATGTATCTTGAGATTATTATGCTAATTAAAATAAATCAGACAAAAAATGTCAAGAACCATCTGACTTCACTCATATGTGGGATATAAAAGGAACATATATGTTCCTTTGTTCCTGAAAGCAACAAAGGAACAAGACAAACAAATAAACAAAACTTGTAGACAGGGTAAGAAGGGAGGGAGGATGGTTGAAGAGGGTAAACAGCATCAAATATATGGTGCTCGAAGGAGAACTGACTCTGGATGGTGAACATATAATGCAATATATAGATGATATATTGTTGAAATGTACACTTAAACTGTATGTAGTTCTGTTGACCATTGTCACTCAATAAGTTAAAAAAGAAAAATTACAATAAATAAATATTAAAATATTAATATTTAAATATTAAATAAATAAATATGAAAATTAAAAAATATATAATGGGTCCACATGTTCTCATTCCCTAGATTCAAATACTATCAACATCAAGGTGAAACTTCACTCATCTCCCTAACTCCCTACACCCCATGGACATTATACCTGAAATAATTAACAATAATAATTTCTTAATTACATCAAATATGTAATCAGTTTCAAAATTTATCTAATTATTTTATTTAAAAATATTTGGTTTGTTTACATCTGGATGAAAACCCAAAGAAGACATTTATTCTTTTTCTTTGCCTCATTGTGTTTGATCTAGACTCCAAGAAATCTAGAGATACTTGACATTCATGCATTGTGGAAATAAAATGCCCTCTATTCAATGAAGACACCATATAGGCTGGACAGGGGAAGACTCTCAGGAATTTCTGGAAACTGCCAACTTCAAAGGAGTCCTGTATAGTAGCTAATTGTCAGTTAATTACTGTGAATAATCTTACTTATTGTTATTCTTGAATTTTAATGAGCACGGTAAAATTTGGCAGTCTACTAAGTTTTGGGCCATGGGAGGGTGGGGGGGAATCTCTGTCCATGATTGGACCAAAATGTTAAAGGTGTCAGAAACCCAGAATGTAGGGAGCAACAACATGAAGCTCATGGATAGTAAAAAATTAGCAGTACTGGGGTCAGTAACCTGAGATAGAGAAGAAAATGGGTGGTTGGTAGTCAAGCAACATGGAAAATAGAAACAAATATTTGAAATCATGCAAATGCTCATATGTGAGTGTATACTCCCTCACTTAAGAACTCAGTGAGAGATAATACATGAAGAGTCAGAGGATGGAAAGTTCTCACATCTGTTTATTATAGATAGCTTCACTTATTGTTGTTGATCTGTGGAGACTTAATATGTAGACACATACCTTTGGAAGACTGGCATTTAGGCAACTTTGAAATAGATCTGTGTGTATATTATCTATCACCTATCTATCTATCATCTATCTATCTATCTATCTTCATCATCGTCATCTAATATCCATATATCTATCTCCTTATATGTCTCCCTATTTATGTATCTATTAAATTAACCTACAGAAACCCTAGATGATATTAAGAGATAGTTGCTGTAAGATTTAGAGATGTCTGACCAATTGATTGCTGGTCTTTCCATTTGTGTATTTTACAATACATCAAGAAATGTGGAGAGAAAGGATACAGAGAATAGCTAATCAGGTTAATTTAATACCAATGCCCTGGTCATAGGCAGAAAGGGGAAAATTTGGGCAGAATACAGTGTATGTAAGTGACTTTCTCCTTCAGTTAATTATGAATAAAATCATGTTTTTTGTCCTTATAAAAAAGATGTCACAAATATAATTAAAATAAATATTTTAGGAAAAATGTGGCATGGTACTGATAGTAAAAAGAATAATGATGTCACCAAAGATATCCTCATTCTAATACACAGAACCTATGAATATATTAGGTTACATGGCAATAGCCAGGAACTAATATTGCAGATAAAATTAGGGTTGCTAATCATTTTACCTTAAAAAGGGAGATTATCCTAGATTATCCCTGTGGGGCCAATGTAATCACAAGAAACTTGAAAATAGAAGAGGAAGAAAAAAAAGAGAGAGAAACAGAGATGGCAGCATAAGAAGGACTCGGCCCAATGTTGCTGGCTGTAAAATAGAGGAATGGGACCATGAGTCAAAGAATGTGCGTGGACTCTAGCAGTTGGAAAAGGCAAAGAAATAGATGTCCCCTAGAGTCTCCAGGAGGCATGGAGCACAGCTGAAACCTTGACTTCAATCTAGTGAGATTCATTTTAGACTTCTGACCTCCATTACTGTAATATAATACATTTGTATTGTTTTAAGTCACTAAATTGGTGGTAATTTGTCATAATAGTAGTAGAAAACTAATACACTCAGGATGTTATTGTATTGATAGAAATTGGAAACTGTCTTCACAATGATCTCTGTGTAGGTGAGAAGGGAGACATTAAAATGTCAGATTAACCATGAAATGACAACTGCTTATGTGATCATTATCATATATGAACATTTGAGAGCCTGTAAAAATCTGTCTTCAAAACATGGATTCAAGGGGCAGCCTGATGGCTCAGTTAGAGCATGAGCTCTGAACATCAGGGTTGCCAGTTCAGTTCCCACATGGGCCAGTGAGCTGCACCCTCCCAACTAGATTGAAGACAACAAGCTGCCACTGAGCTACTGGAGGGGTGGCCGGATGGCTCAGTTGGTTAGAGCGTGAGCTCTCAACAACAAGGTTGTGGGCTCAATTCCCACAAGGGATGGTGGGCTGCACCCCCTGCAACTAAGATTGAAAATGGCAACTAGACTTAGAGCTGAGTTGTGCCCTCCACAACTAGATTGAAGGACAATGACTTGGAGCTGATGGGCCCTGGAGAAACACACTGTTCCCCAATATTCCCCAATAAAAAAATAAAAAACAAAGGAACAACAATAACAAAAAACATGGGTACAAGTATGACATGAATTGTCACAATAAAGTGTGCATAAAGAATCAACTAGGTCAAGATGGCATAGCAGGTAAATTCTGTGTTTACCTCCTCTCAGGACCACATCAAAATTACAACTAAACCACAGAACAACCATCATTGAGATTTGCCTGAAGTCTAGCTAAACCGAAGCCCTACAACTAAGGATGTGCAGAAGAAGCCACCTTGAGAGGCACAGACATGGTACAGGTTGGACCTGCACCCATGTGTGACTATTAAAAATCGAGAGGGATATCTTGGCTGTAGAGGTTTCCCTCCTCCCCCGAAGACTGAGGGATTCCAGCCCAGCACAATGTTCCCCAGCTCAGGGCTTCAGTGCTGGAGGAAAAAGTCCCCATACATATTGGATGTGAAAACCAGTGGAGATTGTGGCTGAATGAGTTGGAGGGTGGCTGGAGTCACAGGCATTCCTCTTAAAGAACCCACACACAAACTTACACATTGACAGAATTACTCGCTCTGAGCTCCAGCACTGGAGCAGCAGCTCAAAAGTGCCAGAGACATACGGGGAGGAACTGAGTTGTTTGCCATCAGGGCAAGGGCTGGAGGTATAGCTTTCTCCCGGATGGAGGAGCTGGCAGAAGCCATTGTTTCTTTGTTGAGCCCTCTCCACTCTCAGTGTGCAGATGCAGGTGGCTGCAATATCTGAGTCTCCGTCAACCTGGTTAACACCATTCATTCATCCTGATTCCCTGAAATCCCACCCCACCCAACTTTCAGGCCCACCCAAGCCTCTTCCAGTGGCTTTCCCATACAAATGGTCTGCCTTAGCTCATGCTGAAGACATTTCTAAAATTTCTCAAAGGCTCATGAAACCCAAAAAAGCAACATATGGCATCTGCATGTCCTATACCACATATTGAGTAGCCCTAAGCCTGGCACTAGCAACAGCTGACCTCTGTATGGGTCTTGGACTCTTGAAGCATCTGCAAGTACATTGTGGATGATAGCCATCTGCAGATTGCTTTGTGGCTCATGCCAGGTGGCCCTGGGCAGGTCACAGGCTGCAGCTGAATTTGGCCTGTACTGGGGATGCTCCCAGAAGGCCCTGGGGCTGCAATGTCCAGTGGCCAGCTTCAGATCAAGCTGGAGCATCGCCGAGCTGCCTCAGGGGATGACATACCAAAAGGTAACACTGGGCAGGCACCCGAGCACTGCTTAAGCAAATCTTGCTCTGCAGGGTCAGCTCCTGTACCATAGCTCCTTCACTGTAGTGTTGGCAAGTCATCACAACTAATCAGCCAGAGGATCAGTCCCTCCAACTGACATGCATGCAGCAACCAAGGCTCAACTACAACAGGAGGGCACACACAACCCACACAAGGGACACATGTGGAGCATCTGGCTCAGATGACCAGGAAGAATGCACCACTGAGTGCTACAGCACACCTACTACACAAGGCCACTGTACTAAGACTGGGACACATAGCAGCCTTGCCTATTACATAGAAACACATGGAGACAGTCAAAATGGGGAGGCAAGACAACATGTCCCAAATAAACCAACAGAAGAAAGCTCCAGGGAAAAAACAAAAAACAAACAAACAAACAAAAAAAACTAAACTAAAAGGAGACAAGCAATCTACCAGATGCAGAGTTCAAAACACTGATTATAAGGATGTTCAATGAACTTAGGAGAAGAGTAGATGAACTCTGTGAGAACTTTAACAAAGAGATAGTAAGCATAAAAAAGGGAGACAGAAAACATAAAAAAGAACCATTTAGAAATAAAGGATACAATAAATGAAATGAAGAATACATTAAAGGGAATCAACAGTGGATTAGATGAAGCAAAGGATCAAATCAGCAATTTAGAAGGTAAGGTAGAAGAAAACACCCAATAAGAACAGCAAAATAAATAAATAAATAAATAAATAAATAAATAATAATAACTTAAAAAAATGAGGTTAGTTTAAGGGGCCCCTTGGAGAACATCAAGCACACCAACATTCACATAATAAGGGCATCGGAAGAAGAAGAGAGAGAGCAAGGAATTGAAAAACTACTTAAAGACATAACATGGAAAGCTTCCCTAACCTGGCAAAGGAAATGGACATACAAATCCAGGAAGCACAGAGTCCAAAACAAGATGAACCTAAAGAGGCCCACACAAGACACATCATAATTAAAATGGCAAAGGTAAAAGACAAAGAAAGAATCTTAAAAGCAGCGAAAGAAAAGCAGTTAGTTACCTACAAGGGAGCTCCCATAAGACTATCACCTCATTTCTTAACAGAAACTTTGCAGGCCAGAAAGGATTGGCACGGGATATTCAAAGTTTTGAAAAACAAGGACCTACAACCAAGGTTACTCTATGCAGAAAAGCTATCATTTTGAATGCAAGGACAGATAAAGATCTTCCCAGACAAACAGAAGCTAAAGGAGTTGATCATCACTAAACCAAAATTACAAGGAATCTTAGAGGAACTTCTTTAGGGTAAAAGAAAAAAAAATCAAAACTGTGAATAATAAAATGGAATAACTACATATCTATCAATAATTATTTTCAATATAAATTAATCAAATGCTTCAATCAAAAGATAGGGTGGCTGAAAGTATAAGAAAACAAGACCCTTACATATACTGCCTAAAAGACTCTTTAGATTGAAAGACACCACAGACTGAAAGTAAAATGATGGGAAAAAATATTTCATGAAAATGGAAAAAAAAAAAAGATGGGGTAGCAATACTTATACCAGACAAAATAGACTTTAAAACAAAGGCTATAACAAGAGATAAGAAAGGACCCAGTAATCTTACTTCTGAGTAATTATCTGAAGAAATCCAAAACACTACGTTGAGGGGTCATGTGCATCCATATGTTCATTGCAGCATTGTTTACAATGGCCAACACGTGGAGGCAGCCTGGATGTCCATCAATGGATGAGTGGATAAATAACATATTGCACATATATACAGTAGAATATTGCCCAGCCAGGGGGGAGAGAATGGTTCTTGCTGTATGCGGTGGCATGGATGGACTTGGAGGGTTCTGTGCTGAGTAGAAAATATAAGACAGAGACAGATGCCTCCATGTGATTTTGCTTATATGTGGAATCTAAAAAACAGAAAAAAGAAACAAAACAGAAAAATAAAAGAATCAACTAAATATTTTAAGTATTGCTAATAAAACAAAGATTATAACCAGGATGAGGATGGATATACTTCATATATATATACACATATATACATATATATATATGTATGTGTATATATATATGTGTGTGTATATATATATATATATATGTGTGTGTGTGTGTGTGTGTGTATATATATATATATATATATATATATATATATATATATATATTTGTGTTTGTGTACAAAGAAGCAAATTACCATATCATAACATGGTGTTCTGGTTGCTAAAAATTATTAGTCAGGGGATAAGCAGAATGAGAGAAGGGTAAGAAAATGTTATAAAAGTATATTGCATAATTGTATAAATACTTGGAAGGAGTGTGGACAGTCTGAAACAGAGGGAAAGAAGGAGGATAGGAAAGGAGATAAGTCGAGGAAAATTGGGTATCATTGAGAGAGAAAGACCATAATGATGGCAAGATATTGAATTGGAGGTGAAGAGTTCCTGGTCAGGATCTGTAGAGGACTACTTAAACTTATTTTAAATTATTTGCTGTAGTGTATCTAACTAGAATGAAATCCTCTGAGTCCTATGTTAAAGCCTACAATATTAACTGTCTAGTGCAGATCCTTATGAGGAAATCAAGGAAATGGAACTTGGTGGCACATCAAAGTCCATGTAGGATAGGTAAACAGTAACAAAATGAAAACGTTAGATGTAGAACAACTCTCAGTTCAATCGAATTAGAAAAATTTGTTCAAGGGTTGGCTGGGTGTAATGAAAGCCTGTATCTTGTATTCCAGAAGATATTGGGAGAGATGGAATTTTAGAATATCCTAGAGTACAAAGGGATATATTGGGAGGGGCAGATTCTATGCATTGAACGATAGCACTGATTTAGAACTGTATTAAAAATATATTAGGGAAGGTAACCCTTGATGTTGGAAATCTGTGCATGTTTGTGCAATCGACACAGCTCTATCTCTATGTCTAGCTCTATATTTCTCTAGATTTAAGTATAACTCTAGCAATATGTCATACTTATGTCTACTCAAAACTGGTAACTGTTCTCTAAAATAAGAATCCTATTAAAATAAAAATTAAAAGATCAACACTACACTTTTTAAAAAGTTTCCAAATTCCTGTTCTAACAAATGTATGGTTCATGCTCTTGGAGGTTCATCTGCATCATGTTTTCTCACAGAATCATGCAATTTAGTGGTGGATTACTTGGGTACCTTTCTTAAGTATGTGGTAAAATCACAATTAAGAAAGGGAAATAGAAAAAGATTTGCCTAAAGCCACACACCTGGTCAGATCGTGATAGGCTCTGAATGTATCTGTAAAAGGAATTTGGGTTAGTTTTACAAAAGTACATCGTTCAACATTTTCCACAGCAATGCTTAGGCCCATTTTCTGGGTATGCAGAAATCACTAATTTAATATGAGCTATATCATATTGGAGATGCATATCATATTGGAGATGCATACATGTATATGTATTTCAGATGCATAAAAAACAGCAAAATTTGACAACAAATTAAGCATAGATTTATAATTAATATTTTTGCTACACTGTCCTCAGTATTCTAAGAGCTTTTCTGAGGTGCAGCAAAATTGTCCATCCATCATTTCTAGCACACCATGATTTGATGTTATAAGAATCGTAATAAAGCAAGAAGAATGTGTGCTCTTTTCCCAATAGAGGCACATTTATAAAGATTTAAAATTATGTTTTATTCATGTAGGTTTCATTAAAATCAGTGAGGTATTATTTATGAGTATTAAAAATTATAAGCTTACCTCATGCCCAGAAAAGACAGTTGTCAAATAAACTATGGGGCATCAATCAGGTGGGATATTGTGCATCAATAAATAGTGAACATTTTGAAGACTGCATAAAAAAACTGAAATGAGGATATGAAGAGTTGTTTTCTGAGAGGTTTATAAGAATTTTAATTTTAATTTTATTATTAATGTGTTATATTGTTTCTGCAGTTGACCTGTCCTGGGTAATATTCCATGTGCACTCAAGAACAATGTGTAGTCTGCTTTTGTTTTGTGATATTGTGCGTATGTCTAAGTGTAGCTGTTTTATAGTGTTGTTCAAGTCTTCTATTTACCCATTAATCTCAGGCTTAGTTTGTTTGCAGGATCACAATCTTTTAAAGTTATATTGAAAGTTAAGTAAACCAAATGTGATTATACAGATTTTTTGTACAAAACTTTTGTACAAAATTTAGATTTTAAGAAGATAGAAGAAGCCCGAAATCTATAATAAATATAAAATTACTGAAAAGAACTCATAAAAAGAAAGAAGTTTTAGGTAAAAAATTTACCATATCCATTTTATTGCCAGATAATGTCAAAGTAATAAAACAGACTCATTCATCTCCAGCTGATAATTAAGAAAATGTCAGATTACCTATATGGTTTGCTTTCTGACCTTCTCATAACAATTGTCTTAAAATGATATCAATACTAAATTTGTCTTCACTTTTCCTTAGAGTCACATGCAATTATATATAGTAGTCTGTAAGGTAGAGCAATAGCTCCAAATTTGAAGTTAGGAACCTTAGGTAGGCACCCTGTTTATTAAATATCATTGTTTTGAGCGACACTCTCAAGCTGCCTCTAACTAGGTTTTCTTTCGACTAAATTATTATTACAGTTATCTGTCCTAATGACTTTATGAAATTGCTTTCACAATCAATATTATCTAATTAATTAGTAAATAATAGCAAACTGAATTCAGTGTGTGTGTGTACACACACACACATTTACAAGTAAAATAAAGCAAAATAATACAGTCACACTGACAAAAGTTGGTGTCTTTGTGACCACACAATCTTTTGGGGCCATTACATGGATGTCTGCTATTTGATAAAAAAACTGAATCCTGATTTGATTTTGGCAGGAACATTTTTTCAGGTTGAAGAGTTGTGACAAGAGCTATGTCATCAAAAATATTTTTTCTTCTCTAAAGGTCTGTCTCAGGTTTTGATGACAGGTAAACCATTCAAATATTCTCTGCCTTAAATTGATAATTTTATCAGATCTTCCACTCTGAAAACCTTCATAATTATGGAATATTACACCATAATCTTGCCAATAAGAACTTAACCTTTGGTTTATGAAAAACAGACTCAGTAGTTCCATAGAGTGCTCATATGATCATGTAATCATTATCTCTATTTGCTTTCAGAAAACGAGAAATTGTAACAGTGTGCATTTATTTAGTTAATTAATCATTATTGATTAGTACTAACAATTAAGGATAACAGGGAGAGATGAGTGAGAGATGATAATAGAAAGACTGTCATGGACAAGATCAGGAAGCTTCTGTTTTGGTTTGCCAAACATTTTATACGTAGAACTATATCTGATAGTAGATACAGGTCCAATGAAGGGATGTAATTGAATAGATTTTATTTTAAGTTTATAAACCTTTAAAATGGATTAGTAAACAGATTCATGGAGTAAGACCAGAGAAAGAAAGATTGGTTAGGAGAACAAAGCAGTAATAAAAATTATTTTTTAAAACAGAGATCATTTCATTCACTGGAATTCTAGTAATCAATGAGGTGAATGGGATGGAAGGATTTGTGGTTGATTTCTACATAGGAATTGCAGAGTGAAATAATTATGATCTGACATATTTTACATTTTTTTATCTGACGACATTCTTTCTTATCTCACTTCTTCCTTCTCCACGAAAGCTGACTTTTTTTTCTATTTCTTCCATTACTATATTTCCATATGTATAATAATTCTTATTTCATGTATGAATGGATTAAGGTCACTATTTGCGGAATAAAGGACTATATAATCAAATGTAATATGTGATTATCATGTATTCCCTAGGTTATTCTCTAGTTCTATCTTACAATAAAGTTTGATTTTTTTTTTCATAATTAGATAGGCCAAGTCATAATTTAGTCAGTCCTTGGCTCCTTTTTCTTAATAAAAGAATAGTAACAGAATTTCAATTTCACCAGTTTCTAACATAAGTTACAATGGATAAGTAATTATCCGTGTATGTGTATGTGTGTGTGTGTTTGTGTGTGTGTGTTTGTGTGTGTGTGTGTGTTTGTGTGTGTATCTTCAAGGAATATTGTGGAGTGGGAATGGAATTACATAGAATTTAAAACACATACTCCATGTGGTTGAATACCAATTTTATATCTTCATAACTCTTTGATTCAGGGCAAATTATTTAATCTTTCCATATATCATATTTCTCGTTTCAAAATGAGGTAACTACAGCATTCTCCTATAGTTTGTTATGAGGATTATATTTGTTAACTAAATGAACTACTAAACTAAGCAAAAGTAAATTATTTAATATTTATGAAATACTTGGAAATTTTCTGGAGAATAGTAATTTCTATTTAAGTGAATTTTAAGTAAAAATTGACTTAAAATTTTAAGTTTATTTTTCTAGCACTAGGATAGATCAGATAAGCATCTGCTGAAAAGACCCAAAAGCTGAAAAATAATGAATATTGAAGTATTTTTATAAGTTTTTGGCAAGAAATTAATGAACTTTATGAGGAAAAATTAAGTGAAAGCAAATATGAGAACTAAACCAAAAGTTCGTGGTGTTTTTCACCAAGCCCTAACACTACTGAACTTTATTAATGACCTTCAGGGCCTGAAGAACCAAAATCAGGTCCTAGAGGAACACTCAAGATAGGAAGTTTAAGAGGAGACCACTATCAATATACATGATAATGAACTAAATACTCTCACTTAAAACAGCAACAATAGAATATGTGGCAAGATAAAAATCCATAAGTCAGTTATATATTGTTCATGAGAAACATTTAAAATATAAAAACATGAAAGATTAAAGTAAAAAGATGTAACAAGTTAAAAGCTAATAAAAATATTACCATAAAGAAAGGGAATCCTTATAAGTCCCTTATGGTATTAGACCCTTGTTGAAAAGGTCAGTGGGTTAAAATGTAATAATTCCAAAATTGTATGCTTATAAGGATATGTACTGAACTAGATAAATTAGATACTATTCGAACCACATGGAGAAAATGGAAAATTCATAGTCAGTGTGGGTAAATTTTGTATGTATTTATTTGTTTATTTATTTTCATATCCGAGTTTCCCCACTAGAATGTAAACTCCATAAGGCAGTGATTTCTTGTTTTATAGTTGGTATATATCAAGTATTTAAAACAGTGTCAGGTATAAGATATGTATTCAAAACATATTGTTTGCATCGATCAATTAATTTGAAAACAATAGCACATTAAAATCTGCTGAGAAAAAAAAGCAGCAGTCCCAGATGGTTTAATTAAGTTTTAAGACCTAGCAAGCAGGAACAAGTTTGAATTTGCTTAAAATAAAAGAGAAATGTTCCAGAAAATAGAAAAAGTATCTACAAGTATTCTACATGTCATTGAAAAATGTACTCCCTAACTTAACATAATTTAAAAAATTAAGCATGTTTCTTAAATGACGAATTGAGACAAGGATTTAGTATTAAAAATGTCATGCCCATAGGAAAAAAATAATACTATATTAATAGAAGAAAGCATACAAGTAAATCTAACATTCTTTTAGAAAAAAAAAAGTTCATCAAAATTAGAAGCAGAGGGGACTTTCTGGAACAAATATAGGATATCTTAAAGTAACATTGGAATAGTTACTGAAACATTCAAGTTATTCCTTTTGTGATAAAGAGACATATGCCTGATAGCATCACTTTTATCATATATTAGGAGACCCTAAAGAGTTTATGAAAATGAGAAAAAATATGAAGTATGGTAAGAAAAAAAATGAAACTTAGGTTATTCCCCCAAAATATAATATATAACAGAAAATTCACCAAAACTACAGAAAAAATAAAAAACTAGGTCATCAAAATGGCGATGTGAGGTGAGTCTCTGTAAATCTCTCCTGGAATTTACAACTAATCGAACAACTATAACTCCACCAAGACTCCCTGCACAGCAGACAGTCAAGACGAAGAGGCCCACTACTGAATTCACCTAAAGGTGGGCAAATTGCGCGAGCGCGGGAGAGGGAAGGGAGAAGGGTGGTAACGGAGCCCCACAGGTGCAGGATGCAGACCTAGCTCAGTGCTCCGAGCTCACTGCATCCCAGATCTACCACAGCTGTGGGAGAGTGAAGAACTGGGACTGCTAGTGCTCTGTTAATGGCCCACAGGGGTGAGGGGACAGCATATAACATGGCTGAACCCAACGCTCACGGCAGAGACCTCGGAGAAAAGACTGAGGGAAGAAGGCTGAAAACGGTGGTTTAAGCCCGCACTGCCAAGCAGAGAATGGAAGCCTTAGGCACTGAGACTAGCCGCCCCCTCCCTACCCTCCCAGAGCTCGCCCTGCCCCCACCTACCTGGTGCTAGAAGCCAAACAGTAGTAGTGTCAGATCAAAATAACAGAATATTTGCTGTTCTGAGAACTGTGGACTGCAGACACAGATTCGCAGCCCAACTAGTTCCGGCAAAGGAGAGGGAGCTGTGGAACCAGGACCAGCTGTGGTGGTGTTTGCCACCATTGCTCTAGGCCACCTCTCACAACTCACCCCACCCCTGGCCCCACCTATCTGGGTGGATCCCTGCAGGAGTAAACAGAACTGCTGAAAAATACAGGCTCTGAATCTGGTGCAGGAAGAGCTTTGGAACTTCAAAAGGTCTCCGCATACCCACAAGGACTCTGTGCCCTGTGACCCAGGCAAACTATTAACAGAGGAGAAGCCCGTCTCCCAGGGAATACCCCCAGTGTGTGAGAAGCTGGAATAGTGCAGAGAAAATATAGCACTACTGTGTGTGAGAGAAAAAAAGGCTGCTGTGGGAGAGAAAATATAACACTCTACCAACAAGTACTGGAAAACAAAAGAAAGACCTCTTCCTATCAACCTGTTGCAGGAGCCACTCCTGTAGATGTCTAGGAAGAGAAATAATAAATCAGTAATTGCCATGAATAACGAAGGCAACAAGACAGCTCAGAAAGAAAATGAAAAGACTCCAGAAATGGAACTTAAAGATATGGAAATATGTGACTTAAAATGACAGAGAATTCAGGATTGTAGTTCTGAAAAAACTCAATGAGATGCAAGAACACACAGAAAGGCAGTTTAATGAACTCAGAAACACAATCAAAGAACAACATGAGCATTGTACGAAAGAGATTGAAATTTTGAAAAAGAACCAAATAGAATTTCTGGAGATTAAGAACTCAATAGAAGAAATTAAGAATGAAATAACCAGCTTAGGTAGTAGAGTTGACCAGATGGAGGAAAGAATCAGTGACATCGAAGATAGAAACCTGGAAATGACACAGATGGAAGAAGAAAGAGACTTGAGACTTAAAAGAAATGAAAGAACTCTACAAGAACTTTCTGACTCCATTAGAAAGAGCAATATAAGAATAATGGGCATACCAGAAGGAGAAGAAAGAGAGAAGGGAACAGAGAATATATTCAAACAAATTGTCGATGAGAACTTCCCAAATTTGTGGACAGAACTGGATCCTCAAATCCAAGAAGCAAATAGAACACCTAGTTACCTCAATCCCAACAGGCCTTCTCCAAGGCACATTGTATTGAAGCTGTCTAAAATCAACGACAAAGAAAGAATCCTCAAGGCAGCCAGGGAAAAGAAGACGGTAACTTACAAAGGAAAGCCCATGAGATTATCATCAGATTTTTCAGCAGAAACTCTACAAGCCAGGAGGGAGTGGAACCAAATATTCAAACTATTGAAAGAGAGAAATTATGAGCCAAGAATAATATATCCAGCAAAGATATCCTTTAGATATGAAGGAGGAATAAAGACCTTTCCAGACATACAGAAGCTGAGGGAATTTTCTAATACACGACCTGCACTACAAGAAATACTAAAGGAGGCTATTCGACCACCATCAACAGGGACAATTTGTGGCAACCACAACTCAAAAAGGGGGAGAGTAAAGGCCTGAACCGGAATATGGGAATGGAGAAAGTAAGCGTGCTGAAGAAAATGGAATACTCTAAATATCAAACTTTCTTTTACATAAACTTAAGGGTAACCACTCAAAAAAATCCAGAACTGAAATATATACTGTAATAAAAGAAGAAACAGAGGGAAACATCATAGAATACCACCACACAGAAATAATAGACAACAACAAAAAGGCAAAGAAACAATGGAGACACAGCCTTACCAGAAAACTAAAGATAGAATGACAGGAAATCCTCACATATCAATAATCACCCTAAATGTAAATGGACTGAACTCACCAATAAAAAGGCACAGAGTAGCAGATTGGATCAAAAAACTAAACCCAACCATATGCTGTCTCCAAGAGACACATCTCAGCTACAAGGACAAGCATAGACTCAAAGTGAAAGGGTGGAAATTGACACTCCAAGCAAATGGTACCCAGAGAAAATCAGGTGTAGCCATAATGATATCAGATGAAACAGACTTCAAGGTGAAAAAGATAACAAGAGACAAAGATGGACATTTCATAATGGTGAAGGGACTATACAACAAGAAGACATAACAGTCATCAATATTTATGCCCCCAATCAGGGAGCACCAAATATACCAAGCAACTACTAACAGAACTAAAGGGAGAAATTGACCAAAACACAATTATACTAGGGGACTTAAATACATCATTGACAGCTATGGATAGATCATCCAAACAGAAAATAAATAACGAAATAGCAGCCCTAAATGACACATTAGATGAAATGGACATAATTGACATTTATAGAGCACTTCATCCTAAAACATCAGACTATACATTCTTTTCTAGTGTACATGGAACATTCTCAAGGATAGACCATATATTGGGACATAAAATCAGCCTCAGCAAATTTAAGAAGATTGAAATCATACCAGGCATATTCTCTGATCACAAGGCTTTGAAATTGGATATCAACTGAAAAAAGAAAGCAGGAAAAAACACAAATACATGGAGATTAAACAACATACTTTTAAAGAACGACTGGGTCAAAGAAGAAGTTAGAGGAGAGATAAAAAAATACATAGAAACAAATGACAATGAAAATATATCCTACCAAAATTTTTGGGATGCAGCAAAAGCAGTTTTAAGAGGGAAATCTATCTCATTGCAGGCCTATCTCAAGAAACAAGAAAACTCCCAAAAAAATAACCTCATATTACACCTTAAAGAACTAAAAAAAGAAAGGAAATAACAAAAATCAGAGCAGAACTAAATGAAATAGAGAACAAAAAGACAATAGAAAAAATTAGTGACAAAGAGCTGGTTCTTTGAAAAGATTAACAAAATCGATAAACCCTTGGCTAGACTCACTGAGATAAAAAGAGAGTAGACACTAATTAACAAAATCAGAAACGAAAAAGGGGAAGAGTTCACGGACACCACAGAAATACAAGGATCACCCAAGAATACTATGAAGGACTATATGCCACCAAATTCAATAACCTAGAAGAAATGGACAAATTATTAGAAACATATAACCTTCCTAGGCTGAACCATGAAGAACTGGAAAATCTAAACAGACCGATCACCAGTAACAAAATTGAATCAGTCATCCAAAACCTTCCCAAAAGCAAAAGTCCGGGACCAGATGGCTTCACTAGTGAATTCTACCAAACCTTCAAAGAGGATCTAATACCAATCCTGCTCAAACTCTTCCAAAAAATTGAAGAAGAGACAGTACTCCCTAACTCATTTTATGAGGCCAACATTACCCTGATACCAAAACCTGGTAAGGACAACACAAAAAAGAAAACTACAGACCAATATCTCTGATGAATACAGATGCAAAAATCCTAAACAAAATTCTAGCAAATCGAATACAACAATGCATTAAAAAGATTATTCATCACGACCAAGTGGGGTTCATCCCCGGGGCACAAGGATGGTTCAACATCCGCAAATCCATCAATGTGATGCATCACATAAACAAAGTAAAGGACACAAATCATATGGTGATATCAATTGATGCAGAAAGAGCATTTGACAAGATACAACATCCATTTATGATTAAAACACTTAATAAAAGAGGTATAGAAAGAAATGACCTTAACATAATAAAGGCCATATACGACAAGCCCTCAGCTAATCTTTTAATTAATGGTGAAAAACTGAATCCCTTTGTTCTACGTTCAGGAACACGACAGGACTGTCCCCTATCACATCTGCTTTTCAACATATTGTTGGAAGTCCTTGCCAGTGCAATCAGACAAGAGAAAGAAATAAAAGGTATTCAAATTGGGAATGAAGAACTTAAATAATCACTCTTTGCAGATGACATGATGCTATGTATAGAAAACCCTAAAGACTCCACGAAAAGCTATTAGAAACAATCAACGAATACAGTAAATTTGCTGGCTACAAAATCAACGTACAAAAGTCCATTGCATTCCTATATACTAACAATGAAATCTCAGAAAAAGGAATACAGAAAACAATTCCTTTTGCAATTGCAGCAAAAAGAATAAAATATCTAGGAATAAACTTAACCAAGGATGTGAAAGACCTATATGCTGAAAACTATAAGACATTTTTGAAAGAAATTGAAGAAGACACAAAGAAATGGAAAGACATTCCGTGCTCATGGATTGGAAGAATCAACATAGTTAAAATGGCCATATTACCCAAAGCAATATACAGATTTAATGCAATCCCCATCAAAATCCCAATGGCATTTTTTAAAGAAATAGAGCAAAACATCATCAGATTTGTTTGGAACCACAAAAGACCCTGAATAGCTAAAGCAATCTTAAGAAAAAGAACAAATATGGAGTTAGCACACTTCCTGACTTTAGCTTGTACTACAGGGCTACAATAATCAAACAGCATGGTATTGGCAGAAAAACAGACACATAGACCAATGGAATAGAATTGAGAACCCAGAAATAAAACCACATAAATATGGACAGATAATTTTTGACAAAGAAGCAAAAAGCATGCAATGGAGAAAAGACAGCCTCTTCAATAAATGGTGCTGGGAGAATTGGATAGCCACGTGCAAAAGAATGTAACTGGACTGCTATTTGTCACCATGTATCAAAATTAATTAAAAATGGATCAAAGACTTAAGCATAAGACCTGACACAATAAACTGCATAAAAGAAAACATAGGTACTAAACTTATGGACCTTGGGTTTAAAGAGCATTTTATGAATTTGACTCCAAAGGCAATGGAAGTAAAAGCTAAAATAAACGAATGGGACTATATGAAACTTAAAAGCTTCTGCACAGCAAAAGAAACCATCGACAAAATAAAGAGGCAACCAACTGAATGGGAGAAGATTTTTGCAAACAGTGCCTCTGATAAGGGCTAATATTCAAAATATACAAGGAACTCATGCAACTCAACAACAAAAAAACAAACAACCCAATTGAAAAATGGGCAGAGGACCTGAAGAGACATTTCTCCAAAGAGGACATACAAATGGCAAATAGACATATGAAAAAATGCTCAACATCACTAATCATCAGAGAAATGCAAATAAAAACCACAATGAGATATCACCTCACCCCAGTCAGAATGGCTATCATCAACAGGACAAATAGTAACAAATGTTGGAGAGGCTGTGGAGAAAAAGGAACCCTCATACGCTGTTTGTGGGAATGCAGACTGGTTCAGCCGTTATGGAAGGCAGTGTGGAGGTTCCTCAAAAAATTACGAACAGAATTACCATATGACCCAGCAATCCCTCTGTCATGCGGGAGACCCTGCTCACTGCGCCATTTGTTGTGCGGGGCGGCCCTGCTCGCTGCGCCATTTGTCGTGCAGGGAGTCCGGCAGGGTCTCTGCTCCCGCTCCCCACATAAGAACGCAGGATATGGTGAGGCCAAAAAGGAACACCCACGGAGCCATAGGTAGGGGAGTCATACCACTATATTCTCTCTGGCGGCACTATACTCTCACTGGAGGCTGGATCCACACTGTCCACAAACCACCATCCACGCTTGCCAGCCCAGCCGCCATCTTCTTGCTAGCCCCCATTCTCTCCTCTCTCTCTCCTCCTCCCTGCTAGCGTAGCCACAGCAGTTATATTAGTGGCCAATGGCTCACTGGTTACAGCTGACGGCCAACTAGCCACAGCTGATGGCCATGCAATCACAGTTGGCCATTTACTACCTGAGCCAACACCTTTCTATGTGAGGCCGAGAGCCTGGAAACTACTTTCTGGGGCTCTGCCCCCACACCCTCTCCTGGCTATCTATCAAAAAAATCTGAAAACATTTATACATAAAGACACGTGTGCTCCAATGTTCATTGCAGCTTTTTTATGGTCGCCAAGACATGGAAACAACCAAAATGTCCTTCGATAGATGAATGGATAAAGAAGTTGTGGTATATATACACAATGGAATACTATTCAGCGGTAAGAAAAGATGATATAGGAACATTTGTGACAACATGGATGGATCTTGAGAGTGTAATGCTAGGTGAAATAAGTCAGACAGAATATAAACCAAAAACAACAAAGGAACAAGACGAACAAATGAGAAACAAAAACTCATAGACACAGACAATAGTTTAGTGGTTACCAGAGAGTAAGGGGGTGGGGGGTGGGAAATGAGGGTAAATGGGATCAAATCTATGGTGATGGAAGGACAACTGACTCTGACTCTGGGTGGTGAACACACAATGGGATTTATAGATGATGTAATACAGAATTGTACACCCAAAATCTATGTAATTTTACTAACAATTGTCACCCCAATTAAAAAAAAAACAAAAATAAAATTTCCCAGGTATGTTGTGCACAAACAATAGTCAAAAACCAATTCGAATTTCTGCTCCTGCCATAATGAAGTCACAGGAAATAGACCACTTTCGTTATTATATACTAGAAAACTGGACAAAATTCAGGAAACACTTTTTAGTCATTGCTGTGCAGGGTGTCATGCAGGGTCCCAGTTCCCACTCCCCACATAAGAACTCAGGAGCCATAGATAGAGGAGTCCTACAAGTACAGTCTCGCTGGCAGCTGGGTTGGAGACACAAGAAGCAGGAGCGACAGAATCCGCAATCCACACTCCGCTGTTTGCTAGCTCAGCCACCATCTTCTTGCTAGCCCCTATTTTCTGCTAGCGTAGCCACAGCAGTTATATTAGTGTACAATGGCTCATTGGTTACAGCTGACAGCCAACTAGCCACAGCTGATGGCCCTCCAATCACGGTTGATGGCCATTTACTACCTGAGCCAGTACCTTCCACGTGAGGGCAAGAGCCTGGAAACTGCACTCCTGGCTCTGTCCCCACAGTCATTGTGCAACAAGAACAGAGCAATGATCTCAGGGAAAAGTGGAAAAATTAGAAGACTTACTTAGCTTACTGCCTGGAATTTGGAGGGGAAATCAGATGGCACAAGGTGTTTTCACTGAATTGAGCAGACAAGATTTCAGAGTTCAAGGAAGCTAACCAATAAACTTTGTGAGATAAAAATCTAGAGCTATGTAAGTAGTTCCCTAGATTTTTTGGTGGGTGTCATGCGCGAGACCCTGCTCGCTGCACCATTTGTCGTGCAGGGCGGCCTGTGGTGTCTCTGGTCCCGCTCCCCATACAAGAACGCAGGATATGGTGAGGCCAAAAAGGAACACCCATGGAGCCATAGGTAGGGGAGTCATACCACTATATTCTCTCTGGCAGCACTATACTCTCACTGGAGGCTGGATCCACACTGTCCGCAAACCGCCATCCACGCTTGCCAGCCCAGCCGCCATCTTCTTGCTAGCCCCCATTCTTCTTCTCCTCTCCTCTTCTCTTCTCTGCTAGCCTAGCCACAGCAGTTATATTAGTGGCCAATGGCTCACTGGTTACAGCTGATGGCCAACTAGCCACAGCTGATGGCCATGCAATCACAGTTGATGGCCATTTACTACCTGAGCCAGGCACCTGTCTATGTGAGGCCGAGAGCCTGGAAACTGCTTTCTGGGGCTCTGCCCCCACAGTGGGTATTAATCTGTGAAGAAAAAACTGAAAGTCAGAAAAAGAACCATCAGAAAGAACTAAACAGAGCCACCTTTTAATCTCACTGGGGATACTTTGCTTTTCCAGTGTTCAAAGCAGAAAGGTTTCCAAATACAGGTAAAGTGCTCAGGTCAAGTCTTTTTTTTTTTTTTTTTTAATTAAAGTTTATTGGGGTGACAATTGTTAGTAAAGTTACATAGGTTTCAGGTGTACAATTCTGTGATACATCATCTTAGTGGGAGCCAATTGACCCTAGAACAAGAGCTGCTGTGTACCATCCTAATAATATTTAAATACAGGCCTCAAAAAGAAAGGAGAGAGAGAGAGAGAGAGAGAGAGAGAGAGAGAGAGAGAGAGAGAGATAACTGATTACAACAATTTTAATGTGTCCCAGAACAAAACCCAAGAAAATGTGATGGAATATATAGTGAAATCCAGCACACAAAATCACAATATTCAGCATCCAATCAAAAATTGCCAAGCATTTAAAAAGTAAAAATACACACCCATAGGAAGGAGGGAAATCACTCATTAGAAACAACTAAAAAATGACACATATATTATAATAAAATTAGCAGACAATTATATTTAAAATGCTATATTAAGTATACTGTATATGTTCAAGAAGGTAGAGGAAAAGGCAAACATTAGTAGGAAAGAAATGGAAGATATTTAAAAAAACACACAAAAAAACAGTTTACATAGGCAGATATCCATGGCTACTAGTCAGATAAAGCTTAGTGGTTTAAGAGAAGGGCAAATTAAAACCACATTGTGAAACTATTAATCACAAACAAACATGACTGCTATTACAGAGGCTGACTGCATGAAATGTTTGAGAAAAAGTGGGAAAACATAGAACTTTCATACACTGTTGGTGGGAAAATGAATTGAAAATAAATTTGAAAATAAGTGATTGACAATATCTTCTTCCAAATACATATTTGCATACCCTATGAAGAGCAATTCAAATTGAAGGTATATACCCAATAGAAGCGTATATCCGAAAGATACATTTAAGAATGTTCATAGTAGCACAATTCATAATAGTAAAACTGTAGAAACAACCCAATTGGCTATAATAGAATGGATAAATATATTGTATTAGATGCATATACAATATGTATTATTCAGTAATAAAACTGAACAACTACAGCCACTTGTAATAACATGGACATAATCTTAGAAATATGAGTTTAGCTAGAGACCAGGCACAATACTATATATATAATATGACACCTGTTGCATAAATTTTCAAATAAATATGCTAAACAAAACAATGGTGATTAACTGATGAGGGCTTAGGTGGTGAAATTATAAGGAAAAGCCAAGAAATCATTACATTAAGGACAAGAGGCTACTAAATTTTTGGAGGGAGGAGGGAATGTGTAGTGATGGAAGGAGTCACAAAGAGACTTTTCTTTGCAATGTTTTATATCTCAACAGGTTGGGTTGCACTGGTAATTGTTGATGTATTACACTAAGCTATATATTTTCATAAATGCAGTCTTTGGGGTTTGTTATAGTTTAAAAGTTGAAAAATAGATGATATTTTAAAAAGTAAAATATTGGTCAACTTTTATATAATATTAGAGTTCAGGCTGGTACAACTATGTTGGTAACCCATTTGCCATTAGCTAATAAAGATGAAGCTATCAATAACTTATGACCCATCATTTTCTCTCATTCTCTCAAGGTAGATACATTAGAGATACTTGTTTATTTTAAATAGAGGCATATACAGCCACAAAAATAGCAGAACTCTTTAATAGCACAGATTTAGAAGCAAGAAAATACTTAGTGAATAGAGGATGAATAAATTATGTTATATTCATAAAATGGAACAGTAGAGAATTAAGGAAGTAAACCATTGGTTTGAAGACAAATCTTAAGAATATACTGTTGGAGGGAAAAAAATCAAACTATGGGTCTACTTTTTTAAATTTCAGAGGGAAAGTAAATAATATATTGTTAGCAGTACAAACACATATAGTGAACTAAGAAAAGGTTTTTCTTTGGGAGTGGGGATAGGACCATCAATGGACATACAAGTGGCTTTAATTAGAATGAAATTCTTTCTTAAAATACATGATGAATACATTGGTTTCAATTGTACTTTTTACCATTTTAAATCATATATCGCATATAATTTTTGTAGCAACTCAATATTTAATAAAAACCTTTTAAAAATATTCCTGGGTCTTCTAGCCCTTTGTCATCCAATTCCTGTCCACCCTTTACATCGTCTCCCTGACAAATTATTTAGAAAACAGCTTCATATAAGATGTACCCTTATATATGACTTAATAATAGAATCTGATTAAATTTTGATGAATGAACTCAGTATCTTTCCAACTTGCCTTTTGTGAGTTATTGTATCTTCAGTTATCATAATGACCACTTTATAACAAAGCTTTCATACATTTAGAAATAATTTTTCATACTTTACTATTAATCATGATGTCAGAATTATGGATAAGAGTTTAAGGAATCTAAAGGAAACAAGCAATAAATTATGCAGGAAGGCTTTTTACTTCCCCTTTTGCTTATTTTCAGCACCTGCAAACCATTGATTGGAATCAGTGGGATCCAGGTTGTTCACGCAATCAGAATAAAGACCCGTGTTTTATCAAAGTTAACACGAGGGCAGTGTTTTATCAAAGGCAGAGAATACTGAACACTATGTTCATAGAGAAGCTTTTGTAATCCCCCTACATAACCCAGCCTAGCAAATCTGTCTGCCTAGTGACCTTTGTTTCTTATTGTTACCCATTCCCTTTCTTCTCTATGGGAGAGCAAAGAAATATATTTATGGTGCACTTTTTCAAAATGTATATGTGGAATTTGGGATTGGGAATAGGGGTTGGGAAGAGCAGTTCTTATTAGGTAGAGAGGATATAAGAACTGTTTGTGATTCCATTTAACAGTATAACAAATGAGTGAGTCATATTCGTTCTGACACAGTCCCAATATTTATAGTATGTTGACTCAATATTGATACCTTGTTTCCTATATTACCCTGTTTTAATTCAAGTCCTGTAGAGGAGACTTAAAGCAGTCCTGATCATATATACCCTAAATTTATTTCTCAGTGACCACAAGGGAAAGCCTCTTCATGCTCAAAAAAAGTTTGCATTATTATCCAACCTTGCGTTGTCCTTAGGTTTTCAAATGGGAATTTTATGATTCAAACTAATGAAAACATAACCTGATATAACTTTGAAATAACACTGTTAGTACAGAGATTTGTTATTTTTGTGGTTTTTGGATTTCTTTCTTTTTTTTGGTCTTATTAATTTGTTTATTCCTAGCTTCTACCCATAAACATTAAAAAAAAAAAAAAAAAAAAGAGAAATAGCCCACAAATTTTAGACTTTCAGCCAGGCCACTAAGTTACATAAATATTATTTTAAATATGTACTGGACTGTTCTGGTATTTTATCATCAGCATTTAGCTGGCGTTTGTGAGTCTTTTTATGATCTTATTTTTAGAATGACAGGCACGAAGAATAGGGACTTCTGGTTAACGTGGCTCTGTAACTTCATGTTATAAACTAATTTTTGAAACAAAATAAATAGAAAATACAGGTAAACTATAAGAAGAGAAACTTTAATATATATTAATATAATATGTAATATATATATATATATATATATATATATATATATATATATATATATATACACTTTGTGTGCGTGTGTGTGTGTAGCCTTAATAAACAAAAGATCAACCTATGTAGACCATGAAGAAAAAATAAAAAGTTATTCTTGGAAACAGGGCAGACTCTAGGGGCCTTCCTGGATGCAGGTTCTAAGGAAGAAGAAGAATGTAATGAATAATTACACCAAAAAGTTTCCAGGTGCGCCAGCCTCATTGTTTAAAGCCATGGGCTGGGATTGGGCTTGTCATTCAAGAAATGAAACCTGAATTATTGGTCTTATGGGGTTTTAGTTGAAATAACATTACATGTCTTGGACTGGACTTAAAGAGGAAAGCTTTATTAAAGCTGGCTTGTGCCCTGAAAGAAGTTTCCATATCTGACTAATCTTCAGCTTTACTTTCCACTGCTTGGCAGGGCATAGGGAACAGGGAAAGACACCAGGACCCAACCAAGTGGGCATATCTAACAGAAAACACTCATCACAAAGACAGGACTGTGGAAAGTTAAACTGCCTGTAAATTTACCTCCCAGGAAAATTTAAGAAAAATTGCTTTGCTGGGAACTTGGTTTTAGGTAGAAGGAATAAAAATTTAAAAAATCTATACATTTTTCACAAGAATTTGTAACCATAAATGGTCCTCACATGGATTTTTAGTGAATTTAATATTGCCTGAGTAGTCCAAAATACCTTAGGACAAATACTGAGTTTGAAGAAAATCCCTTTTTGTCGTGTTCTCGTGTCAGGAGATGCAAAAATCTTCCCTGGACCCATCTTCAATACAAGTTATGAAGAATTCTCACAAATAAACTTCCAAGGAATTTGAGCTCAAAGCCACGATTTAGAAATCACACAAACAAATTAGATATCAATGAATAACAGGCAACTGTATCAGACATCAAATGTTAGAAATAACAGAGACAACATCTAAATTATATTACTATATAATTTATATGAACAAAGGGTAACATATTAGTTAAAACAAGTGCTTAGAGAAAAAGCAATAACACTTTTAGAAAAATACAGTAATTAATATTTAAAATTAATTTGATGTATGTAAGAGCAGAATACACACAGTTGATGAGAAAATCCATGAACTAAAATAAATTAAGAATTTACCTAGGACAAATACAAAGAGACAAAAATATAGAAAGTAGTGAAAAGAGGTTAAATGCAATAGAGTGTAGTTTGATAAATCCTAACATACATTCAATTTGTAATTTCAGAATGGAGAGAATATAGGGGTGATGTAATACAGGAGAAAATATTGGCAAAGGATTTTCTATGAGCAATTAAAGATATCAATTCTCAAATTCAGAAAGCCAAATAAATCCCTATCAAGCTAAAAAATATCTTACCTAAATATATCATAATAAAAGTGCATAGTATAAAAGCTAAAGAGGTGGTCTTCAAAGGAACTAGTAAAGAATATACAGATTATCTACTTGTATAATTTTTTAAAAAATGATGCTGTTTTCATTACCAATTATGAAAGCTAATGAAAAAATATCTATAATTGCTTGTATACCATACAATATATTTGTATACCAAACAAATATGTCTTTCAAGAATGAAAGTGAAATAAATAATTTCTGCAAAACAAAACAGAATTTGGCATCAAAAAATCCTTGTCAAAAGAAATTCCAAAAGATACATTTATGGGAGGAGGGGGTAAGAAAAGTAATCCCAGATATAACCAAGGTAACAGTCCCAATGAATATTCATTAACAAGAAACATTAATTTCATGATCCATGAAAAAAAGAGTTTTGTGTTCAAATAAATTTGAAAAAAGCCAAACTCCTTCAAAGTTAGCAATAAAAGCAGCATATGAAAAACCTGACAAGTAATGTAAAAGAAATCTGTTAAAACTAAATCAGCATTTCCCAAATCTAACACCGTAAAACATTTTTTGTCAATGACTCATTGTTAATATCTCAGGGAATATACTTTTGGGAATGTGGAACCATGCTTTCAAAGCAAAAGCTTACTGCATTCCACCTGTTCCTCAATCTACCAAGTTTTATATTCTTGCCAGACTGTAAAATTGAACCAATTCCATCCTCTTACAGGAACCAGGGAACAACCTGCTATCTTATTACTACAAAGCCTGCTTCCCATAACCTCTGCTTGTTCATTATGCTGTTAGCGTAACCACCGTGTGACCCTGAGTGGCATGTGGTGTCCTCCTCCCCAAGACCGTATGTGTGATGAATAAATTGCTATCAGTCTCATTTGTCCAGTGTTGGGTATCATGTATTCAATATCTCATAGTATTTATGGTGGAGAGGAAATCCCTTTCTCTCACCAGTGGGGTGAATAGGAGGCGATCAGAACACTCATGTATTTCCTCACTCTGTTAACTGAATGGACCTGGAAACAATGGTACCTTGGTAACAAAGAACAAACCCAGCACTCAGATCTTGGTTTCTAATATTATTTTCCAATAAAAGGAACCAGGCTTCCTTGGAGAGTTGGCTCATTCTAGAATTGGGGCAGGAAATGTACAAGATAAGGCTAGAGCACCTGGTTGTGTAAGAAAATGCTCAAAAAGATCCACAGTGACAGGCGTTGTCCAATGACACAGGAACCAAACGTAGGAGCACCCAATGGTCAAAGCTGAAATAATTTAAGCAACAAAATTCATGGAGTAGTATTGGGTTACAGCATAAAGTATAAAATAAATATCTATGAATATACATTAATACCAATAACCAATTATTGAATGGATAATTAATTAATTGAAGGGAATAGACAAATCTTCCATCTCCTGTGCAGAGGAATTCCAAATAATTTAAGTATTTAGCCTCAAGCAGATGGAGCATAACTTCCCTTTAAGTGGGCTACGCAGGATAACTTCTTTTCAAAGAACACATTGCATAAAAGTGGGAAAAATTTTTACAGTGCTCAAACCTGGGAAATATTGACTGGGCCACGTGATCAAGGTCAACATCATCAGTGATATGTTGTCCATAACATGTACTTCAGATGAGAAGAACTTTGCCTCAGTGGGCTACCTTCCAAAATATCATAACCCTAGTATAATCATGATAAAACCAAAACTCAAATCCAAATTGAGGGACATTCTACAAAATACCTGACAAGTACTCTTCCACCTGCCAAGGTCGTCAGAAACAAGGAAAGTCTGGGAAACTGTCACAGCCCAGTAATATGGTAGCTTGAGTGAAATCCTGGAACAGAACAACAATATTTTATAAAAACTAAGGAAATCTGAATAAACTATACACATCAGTTAACAATAATGTATTGATGTGGGTTCATTAGTTGTGACACATGTGCTAAAGTATAATGTTAAAATATGTTAAAAATAGGGGAGGCTGGGTGTGGAAACTCTTGAACTATCTTTGCAGCTTTTTCATACATCTAAAACAGTTCTAAAATAAACAGTGTATTTAAAAAACTACAGAATTGTACACCTAAAATCTATGTAATTTTACTAACAATTGTCACCCCAATAAATTTAATAAAATAAAATTAAAAAAAAAATTAAAAAAAAAAATTAAATCACCTCTGTCGCCTAGCAAAAAGCATTGTACCAACGTCAGTTTTCTGGTTTTGATAGTGGACTGCCATTATGTAACTGGATGAAGCTGGGTGAAGTGTTCTTGAGACTGTATGTGTTCATCTGGCAACTCTCTGTGAGTCTGTAATTATTTCTAAATAAAAAGTTAGAAGTGGTTTCTCTAAAAATATATGCAACTGTATTTTTCTATGACAGACCTTAACTTTTAGGTTAAACACTGTGAAATTGCCAATATTTGATGGTTATTAACTGACAGAAATGGCAATTTCAGATTCATGACATAATGCTATTATGAGTCTGTGTTTGAACAATGGGAGGAATCTGATATAGATAAATTTGAAGCCCCTCTTTGTTTGCTTATTACTATATTTAAATTATAGGAGCTGACATAGACTAAGGCACAAGGGAAGGAGGCTTCCTTTTGTCTGTTTTTCCCATGCTGGCTTCCTGACAGCAGTTTCTCTGGACAGACCTTGGGTTTGCAGTCTATCCACTTGGGACATGACTGAGCTACCCTTGATCTTGATTGACAGCTCATTTGTTCTGGGTTGTCTCTGCTAACTCTGATGCACTGTTCAAAGAACCCTCCGGTCTCCTTTTGATCTTATGTTATAGTGACCTCAGGAAAAATCCGGGGGCGCTCTAAGCACAAATGGTGTTGGGGTACACAGAGTTCTATTTCTCTTGTACCAGTGTATGGAATGGAAAACTTGGCAGCTTGTCTCAACCTCTCTATGACAAGACACAAAATAAGATGATCTTCTGGGGCCTTTGCCTCCTTCTAGAACCTCTATGGAAAATGGAGTATAACATCAATCTGGAATTTCTGAAAAGCCCAAAATAAGTAGGCCTACTCAATCTTGGTTGTCCTTTATCTTTCCCCCTCATAAATTCTGAGAATTTATTTAGACAGATGTAAGAATCCTACTTGATTCATCAGTTTTCTCTTCTCATGAGTTCTCTCAGGGAATAAGCTTTTAAAAACCATTTCTTTGCCACTGTTATTTCCCTTCTGCAAACAATGGCTACCTCATGATTTATTTGCTGGAATGCAATTGGATAGGTGCCAGAAGCATAGAGTAACTAGAATAACAGAGGACCCCATCATTCAATGTTTCAAAAGTGCAATATGCTTTATTTGTTCCTCTAGTAAATACTCATATGGTAAACTAAGAAAATTTGCTCCTCCTCCAAATCTCTATTCTCTCTCTGACTCTTCAGGCTCTTATGCCTTAAACACGCAACTCCATTTCTATTTTTTCTCCCAGGACTCAGTAAGTTTGTTGTCATCAGAAAATGCTAAAAATTGCATTTATCCTTTCTTCCTAAAATCTGACAACTTCTCTTAGTGGGCAGTGTAGCATAGGAACATAAATAAATATTTCAAAAGGAATATTGTTCTTTGGGAGTATTCTTAGCTAGGGAGAAAAAAATCCCTTATTTCTGCCTCTGTAACATTAAAACAAAAGTTGGTGAGTTGTAGTCTCTGTCCTCTGTTTTTTGGCCTTGATAAATTACTTTTATTGAGGATTCAGTAAAAATAGAACATTGATTTAGGCCATAAAGAAGTTGCTTCCAAGGCTTTCAAACTCATAAATTTCATCACATTTATCAGTCTGAATGTTTCATAAATTGTATCTAAAATTGACTGGAGACATTAATATTTCATCTAAACCATTTGTTCAAAATACTAAATACATTACTATCTTCTCTTCTAGATTTACTACTTCTATCAACAGATTTCAATATTTAAAAAATCAGTAGTTAAATTACCACAGCATTGTTATAATATGAATATATATAATAAGGATAAAAGCACCATGCCTTCATTTTTAATGACACTCATGGCAAAATATTGAAAAGTCCCATCTGTGCATGATGTTTATTAGGTGACATTACTTTTGTTAGTTGTAGCATTATCCCATTGGTACAATTAACCAAGTGTCACTGCTGGTCTCTGCCATTTTGTCCTCAAGCACTTCTTTGTTATCTTAACTTTATGATCTAGCAGGTGCTTCAAGCCGGACTCAGAGTAAAGACACTTTCAAAGTTCTTGTATGTTGAAATAAATGTACAGCCTTTATACTTGGAAAACAGTTTGGCTGTCTACAAAATCTTGGGTCAACTTTATTTTCATGAGGCTCTTGAAAATTTTCTACCACTATCTTTAGCATTTAATTGAAAAAAAGAAAAGAAAAACCAGAAAACTTTGAGGTTGGCAAAATCTTTTCTACTAGCTGCCCAAATTATTATTTCTTTATTTCTGAAGGTCGGTATATTTACCAGGATATGCCAAGAACAGATTGCTCTGAATTTGTTTGCCTAGCACATGGGAAGCTCTTTAATTTCATAGATCTAAGCTTTCTTTCAATATGTCTTGAAGTGTTAGTTCTCTTCTATTGGTTTGGTTTTCTTCTTAGGGAGGAAGAGTCTCCTATGTGCTGGTTCTTCTGTACCTGTCCTCTATATCTATCATTAGCTCCCTCATATTTTACAACTCTTTTTTACATCATTTTGCGTATATATATATTTTTTTCATTTCCAACCCGTATGTTTCATGATATATTTTCCACAGTGTGTATTTTCACTTGTATTTTGTGTGGGTTTCCCCTCATTTCTGGGGTGGTTTTATTTCTACTCTCTCCTAAGTTTTGCCAGTCCATGTTTCATCTTTAGTTCTCCCATTATCTCTGTCCTGAGAGCTTGCTTTTTCAACTTTCCTTCTTTAGGAGAATTATGTCACATACATTTTTTGTATGTTCTTGGTGTGAACAAAAAAGGGGGTTCTATGGAAAGCAGCCTCATAGGGTGATCTGATCATAAATTCCTAAATTGGCAGGTCATTGTGGGTAGTCAGGCCCCAGGTATAGAATTTCTTTAGTAAAAGGTTTATTTTTGCCTTAAGCAAATCCTGCCCAGTGTTTTTGTGCTTCTGCATTAATACACCTTTGAAATAAGCCATAACCACCCCCAAGAGAGCACATAATTTTGTTAAGTATCCTGTAATTCAATCCCCCCTTTGCTTTCTCCCACTTCTATGTAATCTTCCTTACACTCCCACCTTAATTTTAAATGCACACCAAAGTCTATAAAACTATTATTCTCAGGAGCATTTGAGATTTTGCTTCCTGCTATATGTCATCAGTTTAGCTCAAATGAAATCTTTCTGTTTTTTTTTTTTTTTTGTCTTTTCAAACTTTAATTCAAGCATTAAACATTTGTAAATAGAATTCTTTTTTGACATTCAATATTATTTTGTATTAATTTCAGGTGTACAGTATAGTTGTTAGACATTTATATAATTTCAGAAGTGACCCACCCCCCCCAGGGCTAGTCTAGTACCCACCTGGCACTATACATAGTTATTACCATATTATTTACTATATTCCCTGTGCTTTACTTTACATCCCCATGACTGTTTTGTAAATGCCAATTTGTACTTCTTAATGCCTTCACCTTTTTCATGCTGTGTCCCAACTGCCCTCCCATCTATCACCTCAATAAATCTAGTACTCATTGAGACCATACATAATTATTACAATATTATTGACTATACTCCTTATGCTATACCCTACATCCCTATAAATACTCTGTAACAACCAATTTGCACTTCTTAATCCCTTCCCATTTTTCACCTACCCCCTCAGCCTCCTTGCAATCTGGCAACCATCAAAATATTCTCTGTATCTATGAGTTTGTTTCTGTTCTGTTTGTTTGTTTATTTTGTTCTTTAGATTCCACACATAAGCGAAATCACATTGCATCTGTCTTTCACTGTCTCACATATTCCACTTAGCACAATACTCTCCAGGTCCATCCATGCCACTGCAGATGGCATGAACCCATTCCCTTCCATGGCTAAGCATATTCCATTGTATATATGTACCACCTTCTTTTTATCCTTCAACCATCAATGGACACCCAGGCTGCCTCCACATCTTGGCCATTGTAAACAATGCTGCATTGAACATATTAATGCATACATCCCCTAGAAGTAACATCTTGGGTTTCTTTGGATAAATACCCAGAAATGGAATTACTGGGTTGCTTTTGTCTCTTGTTATAGCCTTTGTTTTAAATTCTGTTTTGTCTGGTATTAGTATTGCTACCACATGTTATTTTTTTTTTCCGTATAATATCCTTTTATTATTTATCATTTTATTACTCATATTTTTGATTTTTTTGGTCTTAAAGAAGTCCCCCTAACATTCTTTGTAATATTGGTATGATGGTGATGAAGTCCCCTAGCTTTTTCTTGTCTGGGAAACTCTATCTGTCATTCTTTTCTAAATGACAGCTTTGCTGAGGAGAGTAATCTTGGTTTTAGGTCCTTGCTTTTCATAACTTTGAATATCTCATGCCAATATCTTCCAGCCTACAAAGTGTCTGTTGAGAAATCAATTTATAGTCTTATGGGAGCTCCCTTATAGGTAACTAACTGTTTATTTTGCATATTTGCTCTCATAATATTCATTGTTTGTGTCTTTGTTCTTTAATTTTGTATCGTTGCTGCATCAAGTTACAACAGTAAACTTAACCCTTTTTAACTTTCCTATTGAGTAAATATTTTAACTTGTAACACATTTTAATTTCCCAATCTTCCTTTTGTTATCTAACTACATTTCCTTTGTCATTTCTTAAATGAATTTTTACCATTAAAATCACATAGCATATAAAAAGCTTCTGATTTCTGGTTCCACACATAAGAAGCTTAGAAGTTTTTCTCTCTAACCTAACAACAAATAAAAAGCTGAACAGTCTGAAAAATTAAACTTTTCTAAGATTCATAAGGGAGAGGAGAACTCAGAGCAATACACTGCCCCAAAGACTGAAGTCAGAGAGGCCTATACAGGTTCATTATGACTTGCCAGAACAAAGACTCACAAGTGGAAACAATAAGGAAACACACAATCAGTTAAAAATGGGCCAAAGACTTTAAAAGACTCCTCACCAAAAAGATATACAAATAATAAATAAGCATATGGAAAGCTGCTCTATATTTCATAAGGTAAATGGAAATTAAAACAACAATGAAATACTACTATACAACTATTAGAAAGGCCAAAGTACAGAATTCCGACAATACTAAATGCTGACAAAGATGCGGAATAACAGGGACTCTCATTCAATTCTGGTGGGAATGCAAAATGGTACAGCCACTTGGGAGACAGTTTGGCAGTTTCTTACAAAACTAAAACATACCCTTACTATACAATTCAGCAATCACTCTCTTTTATGTTCACCCAAATGAACTAAACATATTTTTACAGAATAACTTGCACACATATGTTTATAGCAGCTTTATTCATAATGGCCAAAACTTTGAAGCAACTAAGATGTCCTTCAGGAGGTGAATGAATAAATAAATGGTGGTCCATAAAGACAATGGAAAATTATTCAGCACAAAAAGATTTTCAAGTCATGAAAAGACATGGAGGAACGTTAAATGCCTAATACTAAGTAAAAGAAGCCAGTCTGAAAGGTTACACACTGTATGATTCCAACCATATGATATTCTGGAAAAGGCAAAACTATGGAAACAGTAAAGATATTTTGGTTGTCAAAGGCTTGTAGGGGATGGGGCTTGTAAGTAGGCGGTACACAGAGGATTTTTAGGGCAGTGAAACTATCCTGTATGATATCATAAAGGGGAATACCTGTCATTATGCATTTGTCAAAGCCCATACAACATACAACACTAAAAGTGAACCATAATATACATCATGGACTTTGGGTGATTATAATATGTCAATGTAGGCTGGTCAATTGTAACAAATACGCCACTCTGTTGGGGGATTTCGATAATGGGGGAAGCTATTCATATGTGGGAGTGGAGGTATATGAGAAGTCTCATTTCACAGAGAAGAAACTAAGGAACAGAGATATCTTTGAAATGGCTCAATGACGTACAGATAATAAAATTGATTATTTAGTAGCACTTCATCAAATCTAAGACAACTAAGGCTCAGAGGAGTTTGGTGACTTGTCCAATACCACACAACTAGTAAGATATCCCTGAAGAATGTTGTCCTGAAGCAAATAGTCTTGTTCAGGAATAAACACTGACAGGTGTGTATTAAACAGAACTTTGTTTTCCTTTTCTCTCTAACACTTCAAGGCTGTGAGAATGTTGTCAAAGTAATTAAGTTCTCTAAGCCCTTATAGCCATTTCTGCAGGGTGAAGGAAACAATATTTATGTTACACAGTCATTATAAAGAATAAAAGAACCATTATCTTTAAAACCTAACCCCTAGTATGGCATCTAGCACAAAATAATTTTAATAAATCCTGCCTCCTTCATTACTAAATCTTACCTCCGTGTTACCTTGCCATGAGATCAAAGAAAACAGAAAATAAAAAGATGTCATTGTCTGAAATGGATGCAGTTTTGCCACAAAGACCTGTCTGGAAAAAATTACAAACATGAACAAAATGCTTTTCATTGAGGCAGATATCCCCACTTTTTTTTTAACTTTTTGAAAAAAAAAAAAGGTACCTCAATTTAAATGCAAACTGTGAATTATAACCTTTAGATAGTGCTATTTATACAAATAATATCAGGGCTTTCAGAAGAACAAATAACATGACACTGATATACATGATTACCATTAACCTTAATCAGACATGGCAAGCCCAGAATTCTGCATCTTCAGGAAACTGTTCCCTGATTAGCTCTACTCAGCGGTAGCACTCTCTTAGGCTGCACACTAATTGCCCCAGCCCCCACTGAAGGCAAAAGGAAAGTTGGGAAATTTTTTTTTGTGTGGAAAATGGATGATTATGAATGGACTAGCCACAGAGTCTTAATTAAACAAATGTGGCACATCGATGGAGTGGCTGCCAAATAGTTTTGATAGATTATTTTTTCCTCATTTCCTCTAAGAAAGACATATTAGATCAGCTCCCTGCAAAGCATCCAACCGTGTATGTAGATCACTCCTCCCTCATTAATACACACAGCATTGCATATTGTGGTCCATAGATCAAAAACCATGGACTTTCTTAATAATTTATCCCAGAAAAGTCTATGGTTGCCTGGTCCCTTTGTGAAAGAGATTATCCCATCTAAAGAGACATATATTTAAAGATTAATTTCAGTCCTTGAAAACTGGTCTGAATAATGTGTCTACCTTGTGACTGGAGGTGTAATAAAAATAGGGACAGAAGAAATTTCCAAAATATTTAGTTCCTTTCTTACTGGTGTAGAATACCTTATTAAGGAAATACAGGTAAGATACAAACTAGCAAGCTGACTTGATATTAGAAGATTTGGGCTCCAATTCAGGCTTCGTAAATAATCCACTAACGCACAATAAACGTCCTTTTCCTAGCGCACTCTAACATTATTTGTAAAAATCATGTGGTTAAAGTAGATTATTTTGACTTCTAAATTGTCTTTTTATGTCTGTACTCCTATAAATTTCATATTTAAAATATTTCATCCCTCAGGGAATGTATACTTATCAAACAATAATTAAATAAGTTCTTATTAGGTTTTAGTTCTCTGAAATAATGAGAATTTTGCCTTAATCCACATTTTTCCTGTAAAAGACTGATCTTTTGGTCCCTTCTAACTCTGATGATGATTATTCTAGGAATAGAGCTTATTAAAACCAAAGAATAGAGTATAATTTGAAGAAAAAGGGGGCAGGAGAAAGAAAGAGAAAGCAAATAAATAAGTTAAGGATCAGGGCTTAATTTCTTGTAAATGCCTTCTAAATACCTTTTTAAATCTGTCAACTTTATTTTATTTGGCAAGTTTTTAAAGCAGCATGGATTTACCTTACATTTTTGTTGTTTTCACCATTGTTGTCTACCATTTTATTGAAGTATGATTGACTTGTAAAAAGCTGTACATATTTAATGTATGCAATTTGATGGATTTGGTATAAGTATACTTCTGTGAAACCAACTCCAATATCAAGGCCATAAACATATCCATCATCTTCCAAGTTTCCTACCACCTCTTTATTTTTATCATTATTTTTGAGTGTGTGTTAATAACATGTAATATAAGATCTCGCCTCTTAGCTTTTTAACTTTTTGTTGTTCTTTAAAAATCAAAGTATATATGTTATACACAATGCTCTAAGTTTTGCTCCCCTTAATTCACAGAATATAATAATAATTCCTCCAAGTTACCAATATAGATGTGGTGATTTAAGAACAGTTTGAAATGCAAAGTTATTCTTCATGTAAGCAGAAGTTACCATATACTTGGGTACTTTCATGTTTATTGTCATAATACTCCAACAATCACTTTATTTTGAACAAAGTACTAGTTGGGGGAAATATTTTACTATGGAATTATAGCAATCAGTGCTAGTTTGGGATACTTATAGAAATCATCTGGTCGAAACTTTAAAGATAATTTAAATTTACTGAAGATTGGAAATTATTCCAAAGGTATAACCTCACAAATTTAACTGTTGCATAGCATCAAATACATACTTTTTGAAAAATTTAACCTAAAAGGCAATATAGCAATTATTTATGTTGTAGTGCTCCTTTGTGTTGACCTGCTGGGAGGAAAAAAAAAAGAATAGTTTAGAAAAACTTCTTACTGAAGTATAATTGACATACAACATTGTATTAGTTTGGGCACACAGCATAATTATTTAATATTTATATACTTTGTGAAATGATCACCACAATTAGTCTAACTAGCATCCATCACCATACATAGTTATAAAATTTATTTTTCTTGTGATGATAACTATTAAGATTTACTCTCTTACCCACTTTCAAATATTCAATACAGTATTATTAACTCTAGTGCCATGCTGTGCATTAAATTCCATCACTTATTTATTTTATACTTGGAATTTTGGACCTTTTGACTCCCTTCATCCATTTCACCCACCTCTACCGCTGGCAACCACCAATCTTCTCTCTGTATCTATGTGTTTGTTTTTTTAAAGTATTGTTTCAAAAAATACTATCTCACAAACTACTGGCACAAAAGTAAAAAGCATGGCTTCTGCTGCTGGATATGGGAATTGAAAGCATGATTGAGTTATTTGCACACCTGTATGCATAACAGAAGCATAGTCAACAACCAAGAGGTGGAAGTAAACCAAGTGTCTGAAAGAATGAATAGACAAAATGTAATATATACATACAATGGAAAGTTATTCATCCTTTAAAAAGGAAGAAAATTCTAACATGCTATAACATGGATGAACGTAGAGAATACAATGCTAAGTAAAGTAAGTAAGTCATAAAAAACGTAGTGTATGATTCCACTTATATGAGATATCTAGAGTAGCTGAATTCATAGAAAGACAAAATAGAATGGTGGCTCCTAGGGGTTGAGGATGGGGGAAATAAAAAATTGTTGTTTAATGGTTCGGATATCCTCTGATTTCCAAAAATTTATGTTAGGCCACAGAAGTGTGTGTGTACATACACACACACACACACATACACACACACACATATATGTGTGTGTGTGTATGTGTGTGTGTGTATATATATATACACCTTTCAATATCATATTATTCAGCCTTTGAAAACAATTAAATCCTGCCATTTCAACAACATGGATAAACCTAGAGGATTTGCTAATGTAGACAAGCCAGACACAGAACAAATACTACACAATCCAGTTTATATGAGGAATCTAAAACAGTGAAACTCACAGAAACACAGGGTAGAATGGTGGTTACCAGGGGCTAAGGTTAGGGGAATGATGAGGTATTGGTCAAAAGCTATGTTTCAGTTATGTAAGATAAACAATCCCTACAGATCTACTGCAAGCACAGTGCCTATCATTCACAATACTGTATTGTGTTCTTAAAATTTTGCTAAGAAGTTAGATCTTGTGGTAAGTGCCCTTAACACACACACACACACACCCTCACTATCATGCGGGAGACCCTGCTCGCTGCGCCATTTGTTGTGCGCAGAGGCCTTCTCGCCGCGCCATCTTTCAGGCGGGGCGGCCTGCGGGGTCGCTGCTCCCGCTCCCCACACAAGAACGCAGGATATGGTGAGGCCGAAAAGGAACACCCACGGAGCCATAGGTAGGGGAGTCATACCACTATGGTCTCACTGGAGGCTGGGCCCACCGGACGCGTGACCTGCCATCCGCCTTTCCGCCAACCGACCGACTGACGATTCTCCTCCACTCTCTCGACTCTGTTCCTCTCTCTTGGCTCTCCTCTTCCGCTCACCTCTTCCGTTCTCCTCTTCTGCTCTCTTCGGCTCTGCTCAGCTCTGCTCGGCTCCTCGGCAGTCCTCCGTAGTCACAGCAGTTATACCAGTGGCCAATTGGCTAACCGGCCACAGCCGACGGCCAATCAGCCACAGCTGACGGCCATTCACCACCCGAGCCAGCACCCCTCCACGTGAGGCCGAGAGCCTGTAAACTGCTCTCTGGGGCTCTGTCCCCACACTCACACACACAAAGAGGGCAATAGAAAACTTTGGTGTTGTGGATATATTTGTGGCATTGGTCATAGTGATAGTTTTAGGAGTACACACATCTCTAAGTTCATCAAATTATGTACATTAAATATGTACAACTTCTTGTATGTCAATCATATCTCAGTAAAGTAGTTATTTCAAAAGAAATATCAAGATTTATTATAGCTATCTAAATTTCTTGTTCCATATATATATATATATATATATATATATATATATATATATATCAAATTAAATATAAATCTTTTATTTTTATGATGTTCTTTACTATAGCCTAGTTTCTCTATATTTTGTATAATCATATTTCAGACTTCATTTCCTTATTTTACCAATGCCTTATCCTAGTTCAGTTTATATGTCCTTTAAACCTATTGCTGTGTTTTTCTCTACCTTCACATCTTTTTATATCTTAATAAATTCTAACTCTGCTTATCTTTCTAGTTGATCAGGAGCTTTAAGCCAAGGTATAGGGTATTATCTTTCCATAGGATCTTTATCTCATGAGTTGTCTTTTTAGTAGCTTTTACTCAATATAATTAATTGGGCTGAAAATTCAAGGTGATACCTCACAGTTTCTCAGACTTTCTCTTAGTTTCAATGTTGTTAATTTTCTTTTTCTTTTCTTGCTTGTTTCCCTTTATTTTGTATTTTATATCTATTTTAGAGGAATATTTGGATACAATGAAGGGAGTACATCAAATCAGATGCCATTTCATGTTAATGAAAACCAGAAACTAAATTTATCTTTTTATCTCCTTTAATATCACAATCATTTAATCACAATGTGTGTGTAATTATAACTGCACATATTATGGAAGAAATCGACTCTGTTTTCAGTGGTTCTGTATGTTCTAATCTGATAATTAAAATATTATTTTTGCATAAAAACTAGAAAAAATATTCTGTAGAATATTAATTACTTTCTCACAATATTTGTATCTTTCTAAGATTAGATAATAAGTTTAAAATCCCTATCAGAATGCCTAGCAGATGACATGATGTATAATTGATACATGTATAATTGATAATAGGTTGGTGCAAAAGTAATTGCAGTTTAAAGCTTAAAAATAATTGCAAAAACTGCAATTACCTTTGCACCAACCTACTATATTCTATACATATTATTTTCTTTCATATTCCATTTCTTCAGATATGTTGTGCCTCAATTTTGCTAAAAGATGCTTGTATAAAATTATCTACTCTCTTTCACATTGTAAATTGATATTTTGTAAATCTCAGAGTTTCTGATAGGAAAATTTTAGCAATCACTCTTTTAGAGAATGTCCTCAAATATGACCCTAGTCTGTCATTTTTCTATCAGCTTTCTCTTATGATATTTTTCTTACATTTCCAATCCCTAGCACACTTAGAGCTTCTGTCTTTTCCTTATTAATGCATTCTCACAATATAATTGCCACATTAACTGTAATAATAGTTATTGAACTTACAATCAATCATACATTCATATTTTAATTAGTATTATCTTCATAGTATTCAAACAGCATAGCAATAAGTTCCTCTGTCTGTTTTTTCATGCAAAAGAAATGTTACCTACTAATAAAGTAACACAATGCTGGCTCATGTTAAGATAGCTAGTTAGAATGCTGCCTATAGTTAAGACTGGACAACCAATCAGAGTTGCAGCATTACTCTGCTTGTACTTGAATATTTTCCATAGATGTTGACTGGTCTATGGCCCTTGAATCAATAGGTATATGTTTCTTTGAACTGATTGCATTACTTTAGCTGGTCCAATGCTTAATTCGTTTTAAAGCATTCTTTATTCTTTGTTAAAATACTCATCTGTGACTGCAGAATGGCCTCCTTCCACTTAAAGGTGTTTAATGTCATTCCACCCATTTAGCAAGCAAAGCACTTCTTTGCTAAGGATGAAGGATTTTAAATATGAGCTCATTATCCTCTATGCATAAAACTGAAATCTATCCTGTATTAACACACCAAATCAGCAGATTAGTTAGAGAGAGAACATCATTTTAGTGACTTCAAACAGTTTGTGCAATTAAAAATCCTTTGGCTTACTTTATCCTCCTCTGTTTTTGCCACTGGATTCCTGCTCACTCTTAAGTTGTTGCTTTCATCTACTTTATACCACAGGAATAAATGCTTCACATCCTTGATGGTTATAGAGAAAAGAAAACCCCAATAAGCTACAGAGTTTGTTTCTGATGGTTCTCAAGCTTAATAGAGCTACAGATAAAAAGAGAAGATAAAATTAATCTAACTTATTTTATGCACAATCATGTTAAATAAAATTATTCAGTCTCAACACCAGACTTTAATGTAAATGTCTAAGTTTTTTAGATACCATGAGAAAAGAAGAAGGGGTGGCACCTTTCTAGTAGTCTTTTGCTCTTGATTCCAAGACCTACCTCAAGAAACAAACAAACAAATCTCAAAACTCAAATAAATATCTAACTTTACAAATAAAGGAACAATAATAACAAAATGAAATGAAGCCCAAAGTTAGTAGAAAGAAGAAAATAATAAAGATCAGAACAGAAATAAATGGAGACTAAAAAGACAATAACAAAGATCAATGAAACCAAGAGCTGGTTCTTCAAAAGATAAAATTGACATACTTCTTGCTAGACTAACCAAGAATAAAATAGAGGGCTCAAATAAATAAAGTCAGAAATGAAAGAGGATAAGTTAAAACTGATTTCACTGAAATACAAAGGATGATAGGAAACTATTATGAACAATCATACGCCTACAAATTGGACAAACTAGAAAAAAATAGATAAATTCCTAGAAACACAAATCTTCCCAGACTTTATGAAAACTTGGATAGGTGTCTAGTAAGGTGGTTGAATTAGTAATAAAAACCTCCCAACAAACAAAAGTCCAGGACTAGGACAGCTTCACTGGTGAATTCTATTGAACATTCAAAGAAAATTTAATACCTATCTTTCTCAAACTCTTTCAGAAAACTGAAGAAGGAATGGTTCCAAACATATTTTATGAGGCCAACATTACTTTGATAGCAAAATCAGACAAGGACACCACACACACACACACACACACACACACACACAACACAAATTATTGTCTAGTATCTTTAATGAACATAGATGCAAAAATTCTCAATGAAATATTAGCAAACTGAATTCAACAATACATTGAAAGGAACATGCACCATGATCAAGTGGGATTTATTCTAGGAATGCAAGGATGGTTCAACATCCACAAATCAATCAATACAGTATATTCACAAAATGAAGGATAAAAATCATGTGATCATCTCAATAGATGTGGAAAAAGCATTTGATAAAATTCAATGTCTATTTATGATAGAAACTCTCTACAAAGTAGGCACAGAGGAAATGTACCTCAGCATAATAAAGGATATTTACAACAAAGCCACAGCAAATATACTCAACAGTGAAATGCGGAAAGACAAGGATACACTCTCTCACCACTTTTATTTAATGTAGTATTAGAAGTCTTACCGTGTTTCCCCAAAAATAAGACCTAGCTGGACAATCAGCTCTAATATGTCATTTGAAGCAAAAATTAATATAAGATCCAGTCTTATTTCACTATAATATAAGGCAGGTCTATAATATAATATAATATAATATAATATAATATAATATAATATAATATAATATACTATGATATAATATAAAATACCAGGTCTTATAATAATTTTTGCTCCAAAAGATGCATTAGAGCTGATTGTCCATCTAGGTATTATTTTCAGGGAAACACAGTAGACACAGAAATTAAGCAAGAAAAACAAATAAAAGGCATCCAATTCAGAAAGGAAGAAGTAAAACTGTCACTATTTGCAGATGGCATGGTACTATATACAGACACCCTAAAGACTTCACAAAAATCTGTTAAAACTTATAAATTAATTCAGTAAAGTTGCAGGATATATATATATAATTTTTTTTTTTTTTTTTTAGGTCACTTCATAATTTGGAAATGTAAATTCACAAGGAAGATATAATACTATTAAAATTTCATGTACTGATAACACGTCAAAATATAGCACAAAATTGATACAAAATGTAGAATATCAGAAGTTATTTAATAATGAATAAAATTAAAACTGTCACTATGAAACAAGTTACAGGTGCCAATGTAGGCATACAATTAGCCTGGGATATTTTGATCATGTAATCCCAGAAAGTAAAAAAGTGTGTGTGTGTGTGTGTGTGTGTGTGAGAGAGAGAGAGAGAGAGAGAGAGAGAGAGAGAGAGAGAGAGAGGTAGAGTATGTCAGAAGAACTCAGGGGCTTCCATGGTTCACATATGGGACAATTTTGGAGCCAAAATAGTTAAGAAAAGTGATATATTATAGACCTTTGAGGAAAAAATAAAAATCCATGAGAGAAGAGAGAACGCAATAAATAAGAAATATGGAAATAATTCAGTCAGTCAGTAAGGAAGTAATAAACAAAGTAAACAAATAAGGGATAAGAGAGGACTCTTGCTTACAAAATACCTAATGCAACAAGTAAAAGTGGAGAAAATGAAGGAGTTGGAACACCATCATTTGCAAGCGTGATAGTATGACAAGGTGCAAGCAATAATTATCAATGGGTGCTAAATATAGGAACAAATTCAAATAACTGTCAAGATATTTCATGTCCTTAATATACCTACCCATAAATTGCTTACTATTAATAGTTCCAACCACAGAAATCAGATGTGTCGTTAATATAACCAGTGAGGAGCAGATAGACATTGGGTCGCTATATTTATGATGCCGTAAGAAGTACATGATATCACTTATGTAGTGTTATGTTACCTGAATATAACCACAAGGAAACATTAACCAAACCTAAAATGAGAAAGATTCTATGAAAAGAAGGGGAAAAAAAAGAACTGTTTTCTTTAAAATATCAATATTATAAAAGCCAAAGTCAGACTGTGGAAATGTTTCACATTAAAGGAGACTAAAGCATTATGATAAATACAATACATGACCACAGACATTAATCCTGCATTAATGTTATATATATATATATATATATATATATATATATATATATATATATGAATGATATACTCTGAATATATATATATATATATATATATTCAGACAATTAAGTTTGCAAATTTGTTGGAATGATGTTCCTTATATTTTTTTAGATCAGGATTACTCATTATGAATTTGTAGCAACTGGACAAAAAGTTAACAAAGTTTACTATTTGGAAGTGCTGAAAAGGCTATGTGAAAAAGTTAGGCAACTTGAACTTTTCGCCAACAGTTCATGGCTCTTTCATCACAGCAATACACAGTACTATCTGTGATGGAGTATTTAGCCAGTAAAGAAATAACTGTATTGGCCCACTCTCCCTACACACCTGATCTGACCCCCAATGACTTCTTTCTTTACCAGAAGATAAAGGAAATATTGAAAGAAAGACATTTTGATGACATTCAGGACATTTTGATGACAGTTTGATTACATTCTTGGTAATCCAAAGACAGCTCTGATAGCCATTCCAGAAAAAGAGTTCCAAAATAACTTTGAAGAGTGGACTAAACATTGGTGTCTGTGCATAACTTTCCAAGGGGATTACTTCGAAGGTGACTTTAGTGATATTCAGCAATGAGGTATGTAGCACTTTTTCTAGGATGAGTTTGCGAACTTAATTGTCCTACTTCATATATATGTATATTTGTTTACTTGAAATATATACATATATTTCAATCTGTAGAAAAATTATTAAAATTAATAAGTAAATTCAGTAAGCGTGTTGGATAAAACACCATTATAGAATTATTAATCACATATTTATAAATCAAAACAGACATAACATTTTTTTTCAATACCATTAAACTTATCAAATTATTTTCAATAAGTTTAAAGATGCACACAATTTCTTCACAGAAAATTATGAATCATTGAGAGAGATTATGTAATTAAATAACTGTACGAACATATAACTTTCATGGTTTAGAAGACTCAATATTGCAAAAATATTCAACACAATGCCAATAAAAATCTCAATGGTTTTGTGTGTGCAACAATTTTTCAAGCTGATTATAAAATTTATATGGAAATATAAATGACCTTGAATTTCAAAATCTTTTTTGAAAATGACTTGTTTTCTTGGTTATCAAACTCTAAATAAAGCTACTATAATACTGTGTGGTATTGGCATAAGAATAGACAAACAGGTCTATGAAATAGAGCCCATAAGTAGATTGATTCATATTTGGACAGACTATATATCTTGATCTACTATACAGCAGTCTTTTCAGATAATGGTAGTGGGCCAATTGGATATCCAATTTATACAATGCAAATTACTCTACCTTACAACAAAAATCAATTCCTAACTGATTTTAGATCTAATTGATAGAGGTAAGAAAATAATGTCTCAGAAAAGAATATAGGAGAATATATTCATGGACTTGGATTTGGGAACACTTTCTTAACTATGAAGGAAAAAAACTTGACAATTTGGACTACATTAAGTGTAAGAAATTCCCTTCATCGAATGACATCATTAAGTCAAAGTGTAAAAATATATTTTAAATATATACAACTATACAAGGGACTTGTGTTAAGAATACATGAAGAACTTATGCAAATAGGTAACAGAAAAATAAGCATCTTGATAGGAAAATGTGCAAGAGATTTGAACATGCTCTTGACAAAAGAAGATATCCAACACATGATGTATTTATTTAATTAGTAATCGGGGAAGTACAAATACAGAATTCAACAATACACCACTGCTCACCCCTCAGAAGAGCTAAAATTGAAATGGCTGCCCATGCCAACTGCTGCTGATCAGTTGATGTGAATCGCCTATAACTTACATTTACTGCTTGAGAATGTAAAATGGCAGAACACTTTAAAAATGTGTCATTATCTATCCTATCACCAACAATTCCACTCACTAGTATGTATGAGTTCTGACAAGTTCACAAACTTGTTGCAATGATGTTGCCAACAATACACACACTCACACACACACACACTCACACACATATGAGGGATTATTCATTATGAATTTGTACTAACTGGATGGTTAACCAAGTTTCTATTAGGAAGTGCTGAAAAGGCAGTGGGAAAAAAACGAAAATGACCCGAACTTTTCACCAACAATTCATGGCTCTTGCATCAGGACAATGAACCAGCTCACACAGTACTGTCTGTGAGGCAGCTTTTAGCCAGTAAACAAATAACCGTATTGGAACACCCTCCCTACTCACCTGATCTGGCCCCCAGTGACTTCTTTCTTGACCTGAAGATAAAGGAAATATTGAAAGGAAGACATTTTGATGACATTCAGGACATCAAGGTATGCAACAACAACTCTGGTGGCAATTTCAGAAAAAGTACCAAAATTGCTTTGAAGGGTGGACTGGGCACTGGCATTGGTGCATAGCTTCCCAAGGGGAGTACTTCGAAGGTGACCTTAGTGATATTCAGCAACGAGGTATGTAGTACTTTTTCTAGGATGAGTTCATGAACTTAATTGTCTGACCTCATATCCCTGAAATGTACACTCATGTACATCAAGAGAAATGTACAAGAGTGTTTACAGATCATTATTTGTATTAGATAAGAACTAAAAGCAATCCCAAAGAATAATTATCTCCAGCATATAAATATACTGTGGTGTTTGAAGATCTGACAATTCAGTTTGCAAACATTCCACCATGTAAGCACATGGTGTAAAGTTCGGGAACTGAATTGTTAGACCGCGTATTCATACAATGGAATTCTATACAGTAATGAAATGAATTAATATGACTACTTCTAATATTGTTTCATAAAGCAGTCACAAAATACTAACTTTTTAAATCCATTTATATAGAGTTAAAAATATCAAAAACAACACACTCCAGTGGTTATAAATGTATGACTTGTGGTAAAATGCTAAGGAAGAACAATGAATGAGTTATCATCAAAGTTAGGAAAATCAAAGTCTTGGGAAAAAGAGGAAGCTAATGACTAAGGAGGTATTTCAAATGGCTTTGGGAGGGTAGCGATACTCTCTCTCTTGAAGTGAATGATAATTATTCTGGTGATTTGAAATTGTAGATCCTTGCTTCAATCTCATTTTTGCTAGAATCTAAAACTCAAATAATCCTATGTGTACAGGCAATAAACAAAATCATGGAGGTCATGGAATTTTATTTTTGTTTGCGTGTTTATTTTAATTTTATTTTTGACCAATGTAAATGGTTTGATTAAGAGAACACAGAAAACTATAAAGCTCAGCCATTTTAGCACAATCCAGAGGGCACATTCACCTCATGGTAATGGCTATCTCTTGCCATTCAATTATACTACTGAGAAGATTTGTGCACCATCTATTGAAATAAGAGATTTTTGAGGTACCTTTCTTTTTTTCTCTATATGGTAGAATTTATGAATAATATGTAGTACTTTAGTCTCTGCTAGTTTGTATATAAAGGTTATCTATGTAGGAATACATTTAACTGATGTTTTTCCTGGAAAAATAGAATATAGTGACTTATTCAACTTCGAGTAACAGTTAATGTCTTGGCTTTCCTTGAAAGTTCACGTGATAATCTCTATCAAGTGTCCATGTCCACTGTACAGTCAGTAACTAGTAGCAAAATTCCCCATGGTCAGAGCATCTCCTTACTAAAATATAGGTAAGAATAACTGTGGAACTTCATGATGCTATGATGATGCAGCAAAAAATACTCATTGCTATATTTGACAGACGTCTGGTTGTAAATGGAATTTTATTGAGTGCTATCAGATACGGAATACTCCCATTCCACTCCCTTTCCATACCAATAAGTCAGGGTTTCCATAAGTTCTCTAGTTGACTTATTGAAGATAGGAATCTGCCTGGCTTTTAGATGTGAAATATATTATATAATATATATAAGAAATCAGTACCACAGCAAAAGTTAAGGGATAGAATGAGCTTAAATCACAGGCACAAGTATTTGCAAGATTTTAGCCCCAATCCTTTTAAAATTAGCAACATTTTTCATATTCTTTTCTAGTGTTGCCATAAAAAGAAATATCCAACATGAAGGCTGATTAGACTGGTTTTAGGACAAAGGGGAGAAGTGATCTTTCCATAGTTGCGCATTTAAAGTCCCATTCTCTTATGGAGCCCTGGAACTCACAGCTACCCAGTGCCACTTATTTGGGGAATGAAATTTCTTCTCTGCCTCAGAACTTTCCTGAGCCCAGAGATGCTCTTAGCAATTACCACTCCTCCCACCAAAATCTTTTCATTAAAAGATAAAAAACTAGAAGTCCAAAACAGTTTCTTAATATTAGAAGGAAAGATTATGTAACATACCAAAAAATGTAGACTACAAATAAATCAAGACTTCTGTCATAAATCGTTGGTGGGTCTGTAACCTGCACAGCATTTCTGGATGTCTTTCTTTTATATTACTGGTTCAGTTAATATTAGTACATTAATTGTGGATGGCAATTTTCAATGCATATTTCCTTTAATTCAGCAATTGCACTTATAGGAATTTAAAGCAAGATACAACGTAGGATATAACATTATTGTTGAAAAAGGGGAATATATATATATAAAATTTCAATAAAATATGTTTTATTAAAAGTTTTGTTAAAACTTTATAATTATAAGTTACAATTATAAATATATAAGTAAAATAAATTTTTATATAAATATTTTAATATTGGTTATAATAGCGAACAAGTTAAACACTGATACAATGGAATGTTTTACTCTTATAAATGAGTCTGTAAAACTGTTTTTGATATGAAAATATTTTATAGCATATTTTACAGTGGGAAATTTATGACACTGTTTATATGGAATAAGCATCTGTATATATCTGCATCTACACATATTGATACATATTTCCATAGGAAAGAATCTAAAGACACGTGCTCGAAAATGTTAATGACGATCATCTCTGGATATTAGGCTTTATACTTATCCAAATTTCCTTTTATTCTGAAGGTAAACCTCTTCTAATTGAATAATGAATTATTTTAAAGCAAAGAAAGATTAACAAGCTCTAAAAATCAGTTTCCAGGGGAGAGAATTATTGAGCAAAACAATGAAACAAATTTGAGACTTGCAGTGAGAACCTTTCATTTTTTGTATGTTTTCTCAGGAGTAAGTCTATATCCTTCTTTGTTGGAATATTATGGTCTTAAATACCTTCAACAAGGTGTAACATCTATTATTGAATTAACTTTCAGCTTATTGGCAATTTTTTGCACTTAATTTTGAGTGTTAGGGCTTGTGTACTGCTGGAATTTAGAAGATATTATTTATAATATCCATTGCAGAACTGCTTGGGAAGGAAGCAGTACTATATGATTAAACTATTCATAGAAGCTGGCCAGGTAACCACCAATACACTGCACAGCTGCCATGCCTGCATTTTAAACATATTGTGGTATTGGAAATATAATGCAGAGTGATTTATTTTCTTTCTCCTTTAATTTTCAGGTTTATAAACTGGTGTTAGAACAGTGCCTTTCCTTTAGTTATCTCAAGAAGATGGCTAATTTAACCTAGGAATCCCTACATATTACATAGGTAAAAGAGTACAATTTGATGCCAAAGAAAATTAAGATTAAATCCAGTTTTAATTATTTATCATTTTCTGTGATGTGAAAAAATGTTGATAATGGTCCTAAATATATAGGGTTGAGGAAAGAACCCAATAAGTTATCTTTTGAAAAGTGCATAAAACAGAGTGAATATTATCAGCCTAGGGTATGATTGGCTTCAATAAACTTAATTGGCATTATATATATATGGACAAGGATATTTATTCACGTCACCCTAAGAACTTTCTAAGAAAAATGATTCAGGGATTGGTTAATGTAGCCGCTAAACTACATCTTCAGAAACACTGGCTATTCTCCTTTTATGCTGCCATGCTGCCATCCTCATATGTCAGCTTTGACTGTACTTGGATGGCTTACATCTTGGTTGCAGGATGGCTGCCACAGTGCCAGACATCACATACAAAAAAGGAAACCTCTCATAGCAAAAGTGGGCCCTTCTACATCTGTTTAGGCTTCATGAAATGTTTCCAGCTAGATCTCGAGCAAAATTCCTGTTTCATCCCATTAGTCTAATTTACATGCCCATGTCCAAAGCTACTACTGGTAATGGGAAGGAGATTACCATCTTTGACTTAGACTTACCATTCCCCTGGGGATGGTGAGAACTTCCCTGAGGGAGGGAGTAAAGGAGAAAGGGATGGGAGGAGGGAGGGAAGGAGGGATGGTGGATAGAAACTTAGGGTTTCATTCCTCTCTTTACCAGAGACATTTGTCTACAATAGGCACATGGGAAACCGTGTGTGTGTGTGTGTGTGTGTGTGTGTGTGTGTGTGTGTGTGTGTGTTGTGTGTGTTGTATAGTCGAGAAAACTGAAATTGTGAGAAATAAAAGGAGAAGTGGTTAGTGGTACACGCTGAATATATTTACATTAATATGTATTTGGGAACAAGAAAGGAAGGCATGTCTTAGAACTGTCATTTAAATAATCATTGCTCAAATAATTTTTCTGTAAATAAAAATATTGTTCACAAATACCCATTTTACACAAAAAATACTTTTTAAAAATCATTTGACTGAGAACTATTTTATAGCCTGCTGGCAGATTTATATGTTTGTTTCACTTGCCTTCATGTATTAGAAATGTTCATATAAAAAGTGATAAATTTAATTTTACACATTGAATAACATTTTAAATACAATCTTCTTTTGAAATCTTACTTGTGTGAGTGACACAGCTTTGATAAAACATCTACTCAATGGGTAAAGCTAATATTCAAACTCCATTACCCATCTCCATAAAAATCAGACACATACATTCTGAACTAGTTTGTGAATTTGAGTCTTATTTGATTTAGTAGTTGTTTATTAGTATTCATGATAAGAACTGATGCCTTAAAAAATAACGAACTCTCACACATAGTAGATGAATCTGTAGAAGGCATGTGGTCAAAGGTAATGGCATTCTTATAATCCTGACTGGAAGCAAATTTGTCAATAAGAGGTCCTAGCTCTTGTCTTGATTTAAAAAAAATATATATTGAATGTTAATTTTAATATTGTGATCCTTTAAAAATAGACATGTTAAAAATTTCAATTAAAAGTTGTACACCACTGGAATAAAATGTACAGAAACACTTTGGGGCTGGGCTGTTCTATGACTGGCCTGTTGGTAGATGTCCCAAGAGATCAGGGTGGAGGGGGACAACATATTCACTTGTGTCGATATTACATAATTTTAACAATTTTCACTCTGCCTTAGTTCCACTCCCTGAGTATAAATTTACTTGGGGAGTTTGGGGGAAGCCTTTCCTTGAACATGAATTTCATAAAAGTTAAGAAAATTATAGATTAAAATAATGTTTTGAAAACTACCAGGAATAGTATGTACAATCAATTGTAATTACTCACAGACTCCATATTTTCAAATTTTCCTATTCAGTCAAATTTATTTATAACCCCCAAGTCAATATTCATGGTGCTTTCATGGACAGTCATGGGGATGCACAGAACAGTGAAAGCTTTGAGTCACCCTATGTGCAGGTTCCCATCTCAAGCCCACCCAGGCAAAGCTCTGTCTCCTTGTTTGATCTCACATACTGTAAGTGTCCTTTTTGCAGTACATTTAGTGCAATGCTCTTCGCATTTTTGTGCTTTTAGTTGGTGATGTCACTGTTTAAAAGGACCCCCAAGACAGTGCTGCAGTGTGATGTAGTGTAAATGCTAGAAAGCTGTGGTATGTCTTATGGAGAAAATACTTGTGTTAAGTAGGCTTTGCTCAGGCATGAGTTATACTGTGGCTGGTCATGAGTTCAATGTTAAGGAATCAACAATATACACCAAATAAGGTATCTTTAAACAATAACATACATTTGAAAAGTTTGCGTATTGATGGCTGATGAATATTTTGTGACTAGCGGCTCACAAGAAACTTACCCAATATTTCCTCAAGTGGCAACTTTCCGTATGGGCCAATCGGTGTTCACAGAGACTTCCTAGAACATAACCACCATGAGGACAGGCATCAGACCTTCTTTCTGTAATGTTGGGCATCATCCCCCATTGAATCAGAGTTAAAAGGCAGAGATAAAATTATTTTGAATCTAAGTCTACATCTAAAAGCCTGTTAATCAATTGTGTTCCCAGGATAAAGGTTTTATTTTTCGTTCAATTAATTGAAGGTATATACCAATTAAATAAAGGAGAAAAAAAGATATAGAAAAATAAAGACCTGAGAAACAAGGAATGCGGTAATGGAAGGTAGCTGTAAAATAGGCCTGGCTTCTTTTCTCATTCCTTTGACATTGTCTTTCACAGAGCAAAAGTTTTAATTTTAATGAAGTCCAGCTTAGCTATTATTTCTTCATTGATCATGCCTTTGGTGTTATATCTAAAAAATCATTGTCCAGTCAAGGTCATCTAGGTTTTCTCCCGTGCTATCTTCTAGGAGTTTTATAGTTCTGTATTTTACATTTAGGTCAATGATCCATTCTGAGTTAATTTTTGTAAAGGTTGTGAGAACTGTATTTATATTTATATTACAGATTTCTGTTACTCCATCTTAAGACAGTAACAGAAGTCTCTTTAGCACATATTTTTAAATTGTGACAAACTATTCATATTAACATGTCAAAGAGTATAGCCTATTATAAAGAGCAAACACTACAAAAATAATATCCCAAACATTCCCAATATTTAGACCCATCAAGAAAAAAAATAAATTCTCCCTGCTATTTTCTAGTGGTTTAACACACACACACACACACACACACACACACACACACACACCCTAATTGCCCACGTCCAAGAGACAGACAACCAGGGATAGCCCCTATATCTAGAGTCCACTATTCATGCAGGTTTGCCAGCCCTCAGCCTACGTGTCCTGTCTCACGTGTCCTTCCCATGGAAATCACATAAAGGAGCTTGCCCGCAATTCCCTCTCTGCCTTGTAACTCTCCTCAGTGCTAGGCCCAGTGACCCTATTAGGTAGAAGTTAGAACATGTAGAAGAAGGAGGAGGGATTGGAGGGGTTATAACTAGCTTTAACTACTCATAACTATGTCATAAGCTAGCTTTAATTAACTCCCTCCAGCTACTTATCTGTTTTTACAACAACAGTTAGCAAGAGGTGGTCTGGAGCAAGATAAGGATCTGAGTCAACCCAACTGACCTCCACCCGTCTTAGGAGGTCACACCCTCCCATGGAAGAACACGCACCACCTTTTCCTACCAAATCAATATGTAACTCCCTCACCCCACACAGCAAACTGTAAATCCTCAGAATAAGGACTCTCTCTCTCTCTCTCTCTCTCTCTCTCCCCACCCCCAACTTATCTAGGCCCATTCTCTTCCCAGAGAAAGTATCACTAATAAACCCTGCTTGCATGTTAATCGGCTTGTTGACATTTGTTCTTCACTGCATCAGCAAGAAGAACCAAGACTCCCATAACAACCCCATGTAACATACTGTGTTCTTCATCAAGGAACTGTGAGCATAACAAAACTTAATTCTAACAAATGTCACCCCCCCAAAAAAAAACTTATTTATTTATTTATTTATTTATTTATTTATTTATTTATTTATTTAATTTATTTTCTTCTCTTGATCTACATCTGCCTCATCATCACAACTCATGGAAGGTGATATGGCTAAAACAATAGGCACAGTAAGCAGGGTGCTTTGGCTCCAGCTGTGGAGATGCCATTAGACTGCTCTTGGGTTATTAATTGGGTTTCCCAAAAGTTAGAGGCAACCTGAGAAGGCAGCACTGTCTACTGGGTAGCTGGCACTCTGACCACTGCCTCTGTGTACTATTTGCTTCAAGTTTTGCCATCACTTTCCATCCTAGTAAATTGTGGAACTCACAATCTGAATACATCCCAAGTTTCCACCACCTAAGCACATATCCATAAGTTCACCTAGTCACTGGTACCTATGAGGTCTGCCAATTAAGGTCAAGAAATTGTTGCAATGATGTTGCTAATCTTTTTTGATATCAGAGGAATTATTTACTATGAATTTGTACTAACTGAACAGTTAACCAAGTTTACTATTTGGAAGTGCTGAAAAGGCTGCATGAAAAGTTAGATGACCTGAATTTTTTGCCAACAATTCATGGCTCTTACATCACGACAATGCACCAGCTCACACTGTCTGTGAGGGAGTTTTTAGCCAGTCAACAAATAACTGTGTTGGAACACCCTCCCTACTCACCTGATCTGGCTTCCAATGACTTCTTTCTTTACCTGAAGATAAAGGAAATATTGAAAGGAAGACATTTTGATGACATTTAGGACATCAAGGGTAATTCGATGACAGCTCTGATGGCCATTCCAGAAAAAGAGTTCCAAAATTGCTTTGAAGGGGAACTAGGCACTGGATCAGTGCACAGCTTCCCAAGGGGAGTACTTTGAAGGTGACTATAGTGATATTCAGCAATGAGGTCTGTAACACTGGTTCTAGGATGAGTTCACGAACTTAATTGTCAGACCTCGTAAGTGTCTGGAAAGTAAGGGTTTCACATTGACTACTTTATTTTAGAGTCTCCTCCAAAAGTTGCAGTGTGGATACCTCCCTTAAGGCCATAGGTTGGACCTCATCAGCCAACTGGGCAGTGCTAGCAAGTGGCTCAGTGTATCTTTGTAAAATTCTAATGTCTTATTGCCTGAACTAGTGCAGCAGCAGGAGACTATTCACAGATTGCTTGGAAGCCCTGAGTAATACCCAGAGCTAGTAGGAGGGATTTGATATGGGATTTAATATGGCACCTTGAAAAAAAGTTGTGTTATTGGGGCCAGTGGTTGCTATGTTGTTGTTTACCTTGCCCCATCTGTCTCCACCTCCAGACCTAATGGATTATCAGAGCACACAGCTATGGAGACGAGTGGCTAAAAATCTTATAACACGGGAAAAGGGAAAAGGAGGTTTTATCCATTAGGATCTCCTTGAGTTAGAGGCTGCTACCGTATGAACAGGGTCAGGGGAACCACCGGCAGTGTGCACCGAAGGGGTAAAACAATCAGGGAGAGACAGGAGACTGTAATGAAAACTGGAGATTTAACCACCTAGAGATATAAGCCATTCTAAAAGATTTTGTTCAAAGAGGCAATGAAAATGGAACTGGGAACTGGTACTTGGAACAAGGAGGCTAATTGCTCAGCTCTATGGATCTGCGAAAACTCTAAGTGAGAACCCCAAGCCCTGGGAAGCAGACTAGGAAGCCTACACACACGCACGCACGCATGCACGCACGCACACACACACACTTACATAGTGACATTTTTTTCTCTCATTCCTATGGTGTCAAAGCGGAAATGAGAAATTTCTGTTTTCCTAATCCACATTTTTTATTCAGCACACTATGTTTATTTTTATGCCTGGTTGAATCCATTTTTAATGAAATATTTGTTTATATGTGTGTGGTTTCCTGTGTAGGTATATTTTCCATTCAGTATTTTACTGTTTCCTTCCCCCACCCCCATTTTTTCACCTACTACATCAAAATATATTTAAAATTCTTTTTCTTTGCAGTTTACTCATTAGCTGATAGAACTTACTGAAATGCAATAGCAGTATTTGCTTTTGTGATATAATACAAGTACATGAGGACTCACATGTTGGGTGAAACCTCTTCCCTCCTTGTGAGTTTCCCTTGTGTCATCTGAAACCAGCTTCCATACGTGGAGGGCGGCAGGGAGAGACTGAAGAAAATGGTAGTCTTCTCCAGATTGATAGGTGGCAGGTTTAATAAGCAAGGGAACGTACAAGGCTTGTCTTAGGCAGCACAAGATGAGTCTTTTTTTTTGCACCTACACGTGGAATCTTAAAAGACCTTAACTAGGTTCAGTCATGTGCACCAGAGACCTTAACTGGGTTTAGCATGTACCTGGTCCAGATAATCTCATCACCACATTACTATTTTAAGACTGTGTGTCCTTCAGCAGGTTCTAGCACAAGGAAGTGAGTGGAATGCACATTCCAAGTGCAAGGGAAGGTGTGGGGGGCCTGCAATTCCAGGGTCCAGCTCTCAGGTCAAAGTGGAGTCATGTCTTCGTGATACCCTTCCCCAACATTACCAAAATATTGTTAGCCTTCTATATGCTAGAAGTTCATGGTCATCATTTGTTTATTTTTGATATAGCTTCTATAGTTTTTTATTAATAGGAGAAATAAAATCATGTACTTTCCCTCTGATTTTCAGTATAGTTGTACACACCATTTACAAAATAAAGTATTCTATTTTTCTTATAAAACCATTTTAAATTATTCTTAAGTCATTTATGGTTAAAGGAGTTTTGAATTGATTTCTTTTAAATGTGATAAAAATGAGAAAATGCATTTTACACATCTCTGGAACTCTTATGATAGTAAATTTGGTTAAAATAAATTATTTTTCTCACTATTTGCAAAAGCAGCTTGCAGCTGTTGAGCTAATAAACTGCTCTGATATACACAGGTTATCCTTCGTATATTTAGGTAGAGGAAAATGTTCTATGGTGCTAGGCTTTGGAGAAGTCTTGTGGTTAGAAATGAAGCAGCACTATTGTTCCTCATCTGCAAATAGACACTAGCCACATACATTACAAAAGGTTGAATTTTGACCCCAGAACTTTTAGTGTTCATGAGCCTCTGTTTCCTATTGCATTTGATGAGCATACAAGGATCTAGCCGAACCAAACTTAAGCCTCTGGAAGAGAAACCTCACTCTTTGGGCTGTGGGGCTTGTAAGTTGCATGCTTGAGAGAATACAAACCCTTCACATGGAGTAATCAAGGTCTAGGGTCCAAACCTTGTGGACCCAGCAATCTGATGTGAAAGAACCTGGGATCCATCCTTATGTTATCACCTCAGCACTCATCAGCTGGTAAAATCAACAGGCTGGGGTCAAACCTGAGTGTTGTATCTGTATAATATGGCAGAACCTCAGTAGGCAGCCTGCTAGGCATGGCCGGAGGAATGAGTCGCAGGAGACCAAGGTTAGTCTATTAGAATTTATTTGGAGTATTTGAGCTGCAGGAGGTCAGGCTAGAGCAGAGGGAAAAGACCATAACCTCCCCGAGCAAAGAGGGGTATGGAGCTTTATAGGAGGGGGTAAACGAAGTTGTTCCCCCTTCAATGCTTCAGGGGGTTTCATTGACAAAGGGTTTCAGGGCATGACCAAGCCCTCCAGCTCCACACCCTGGCCCCCAGGTATCCGTCTCTCTCGGACAGACCCACTGATCACAGGACCCTAGGAGATAAAGCAAGACAGGATCAAGACAAGACAAGATGGCTTTTAAGATAAGGTTTCCACTCCTGGCCTAAATATGGCTTAACACAGCCATGGTCTGTGACTGCTGTATTTTTAGTTGGGGGAGCACCACTCCAGCTAGATTGCCACTTCAGATTTCTATTATAAGTTAGCTTGAGTGTCTTAAACTCTCAGCTTTAGCTGGTTTAAATGGAGTTTTTTAGAGGCCAGCCCATGAGGAATCAGTCTTGGATAGGCTGCTTTTTAGTTGAGTAACAAAAAAGGTAAAAAATCTCCTTTTTTCTCATTTGAGTTTTGAAGTTTTTTAGAAATAAATAAATAAGGCAGTTGAAGATAAAAAAACAACAACAACAGTGTTACTGCTGATAAAGGCTGGAGTGGAAATATGGGTGTGTGAAAATATTAATTTGTGGGTTTATATGTTGGCATTAACACAAAGATGTAAATGCATGTACATATCAATGGGAAGGGAAGGGGTAAGAAATGAAGAAATAATGAGCAGTTATTTTTATTTTTATCTTTTTCTATTGTTTATTTATTGCAGTAATGGTTTTGCAGGGTATATTTAAGAACATATAAGGATAAAAGTAAAGATTAATTAAATGCAAACCCTTTGTGATTGCTTATTGTACGATATGGTTTAAATTCATTTTAGGAAGAACATTTTATGGACTTAACGTACAACTCACTCTGTTCAAGAGAAACAAGAGAAACAAAGAGTTCCCAGCTTTAAGGGAATCTCTGAACTTACTGTATTCTCTTTGGCACCAGGATGGTGTATACAATTACTGGTAGTTCTCCAAATCTAGCAAATTTTTGGTATTTTCTTAATTTGATTTTAGAGTTCATGCTTTAGCAAAATTAAAAGGATTAGATGAGACTGATTATGGACTGAAAAGTACCTATGGGTTTCTGTACACAATATGTCAAATAATCTCTATGTTGACTGCATGGCATATATTCATACTTATATACAAAGCGCATATCAAAAACAGCAGAGGGAAAGGGGATAGAATGATTAGTTCTACCTTGTGGTCTAAAATATGGAAATGCTTCAAACTAGTGATGTTGCTTGAACTGAGTTGAGATAGAAAAGAAAACAACATGAGCATGTAATTGGATGAGATTAACCCTGGGCTGTGAAGAAAACATATTGCCTGCAGCATTATATTAGATTTTCAAACAGTAAAGTGGGGGGCAGGAGTGAGGTTTATATGGAAGGTTAAATCCTAGAGCTTTTTGAATGCCTCAGTCATTTTAATGTTTATTTTTTTACTTATGTAAAATAAATCCAAAATTATCTGCAACTGCATTATAATCACTTTGTAAAATATTTTATTTCATTCTTTTATACGGGATTATTAGAAGACATCAGCATTTTTAAATAACCAAAATGTCTCAATGGTACACTGTTAAATCCCTTTTTCATTCACTCATTTACTCATTCAATAAAATTCAGTGTAGACTTTTATTGAGAAGGCTGAGTTCCATTATCATTAGTTTCGTGGTGTTTGTTATCTGCATTGACAATATATTGTTATATTTCTTAAGAGGTAACCTCTTTGTTACATCTCTCTACAAAATGCTTCAAAGTTAAACTTACTGAGACTATTTTTGATTTTTTTAATTAAAGTTTATTGGGGTTACAATTGTTAGTAAAGTTACATAGGTTTCAAGTATACAATTCTGTAATACATCATCTATATATCACATTGTGTGTTCACCACCCAGAGTCAGTTCTCTTTCCATCGCCATATATTAGGTCCCCTTTACCCTCATCTACCATCCCCACCCCACTTACCCTCTGGTAACCAATAAACTATTGTCTGTGTCTATGAGTTTTTGTTTCTTCATTTGTTTGTCTTGTTCTTTTGTTGTTTTCAGTTTTATATCCCACATATCAGTGAAATCATGTGGTTCTCTACTTTTTCTGTCTGACTTATTTCACTTAGCATAATAATCTCAAGATCCATCCATGTTGTCACAAATGGCACTATTTCATCTTAGATGTGGTATATATACACAATGGAATACTATTCTTCCATAAGAAAAGATGAAATATATTTTTATTTTTTAATGTCAAATTTTGAGTACAGAGTCATAATCACAAGGTTCTGCAATCCACTCATGCTGGGTCTCACGAAGAACCTTATAGAATATGTAAATAATGGTCTCAATTGTTTTCTAGGATAATTTCTCTGTCCCTCATTTTAAAATCTACATGGTGTGATGGATTCATTTTAGATAGTGTTATGGGCTACAATTGTACCCTCCAAAAATTCATGTTTTAAAACCATAACCTCAGTACCTCTAACTGTGGCTGTATTTGGAGACAGAGCCTTTGAAGAGGTAATTAAGGTTAAAGGAGATCATATGAGTGGGCCCTAATACAATCTGACTGGTTTACTTATAAGAAGAAGAATTTGGACACTCAAAAGAGACAACGGCAATTCATACCCACAGAAAAAAGGCCACATGAGATCACAGAGAGAAGAGGAACATTTGCAAGCCACGGGGAACAGTTAGGAGAAACCAACCCTGCTGATACTTTGATCTTGAACTTCTAGGCTCCAGAATTGTAAGGAAATAAATGTCTGCTATTTCAACCTCCCAGCCAGTGGTATTTTGTTAATGGCAGCCTGACCAACTAATATAGACTGGTATAAAGATTGCTAGCCAAAACAACCAAACATACAAATAGTAAAAAAGCAGTGTCTTCTTATTATGTCATTAATTAAGTTGATAAGGAACAGGACACAGTTAGATCTTCAAGGATCATAAACTTGTTCCACATTACAAATTCCCCATTTGAAGGCACTTTGAAAGGAATATATTGATAAGAACAAGGGAAGCTAAAACTAGTAACACCACAACACCAACCAAAAAAACTTTAGAAACCATCAGAAAGAGAAATTTCATTTATATTGGAACTTTTGACTGCATTTAAGGACAAAACAGATTTTTTTTTTAAAAAGACATATTGAGAAATCATTACTTTTGGAAAGAAAATGGCTGAAATGGGATATACAACAAAAACTCATTTGGGGAATATGAGACACTGCTAAAATATTCAACTTATTTTTCTATTGTTCAGTGAAGTGTTTCAAACTTTCCTGCTGAGCACATTGTGTTCAATCCCTAATGCAAATAGGTTCAGTTCCAATTCATTTCATCCCCACGTTTGACTTATTTGTATCCAACTGAGCCATTTTTGATGCCAGATAGCCTCCTCTTTTTTTAGATTTTATTTTTTATCTATTTAATTCCCCACTGTGGAATTTGCTAGCTAACACGTCTAGAAACAGTTACATTTAAATAAGTGTCATGTATTTGAAATTCTAATGGTCAGTAACCATTAAGCTGGAAAGAAAAAACACAATTTCCATAAGGGAATTATGAAAATGATGAATTAATTCTGACTTTTTAATACAATTTATTATACCAATATTTAAAAAATCCCTTAAAATCTCTGAATGTTGATTGCTCATAGAAGAAAGTTGTGTTCTTTATGGATACTGCCAGATATTGGTTAGTAATTAATACTAGACATAGATTAAATGATACACAAAGGAATGGACTTGCTCTAAAAAGCTAATCAATTGGGCTTTGTTTGATGTAGAAATTAAACAAATAGAGAAAATCTTTTTTTATTTACTCATGTTAAAAGTGATATATATTTGAATGCTAACCTAGTGGTTTTATGTCTCATTCTATTCTATTCTATTCTATTCTATTCTATTCTATTCTATTCTATTCTATTCTATTCTATTCCATTCCATTCCATTCCATTCCATTCCATTCCATTCCATTCCATTCCATTCCATTCCATTCTATTCTATTATTAAGAAAAACTTTCAGCCACAAAGTATTGTCAGTATTTGAAATCCTTAGACAATGGAAGAAAAGAAAATCAATGTAATTAAAGAAGAATAAGATGAAATTGATGGTGAACTTTTAGGAAATATTAGTAGAGAGGGTAAATTTCTTGTTATTTGGGAGGCAGTGTATTTTTTAAATTAGACTTACACCTATAATAAAAATCCAATTTGTTTACTCTTATTACTGTAATACATGTTTCTGAGGCATCAATGAACTGGAGGATAAAAATAGGTGTCCCTCTAGTCCAGCTTCCTTTGATTTTGTAGGAGTTTTACTCTCCCTTTAAATGATTCCTTCAAAATTTTATTCTCAACAACTATTGCTCAAAATATAATGTCACATTTTAGTTTATATTTAGAAAAGAAATGTCTTGTTAAAGGACAAGAGAGTGTATTTTAAACACATTATGATCAATATCATGTTTCAGCTGATTCATTCAATAGAATGGAAAAACTGATTTTGTAAGAGAGGCTCTCAAAAATGATTAGACTAAAATTTATGGAGAGGAGAGAACAAAATTAGAAGATAAGTATTTCATTGGACACAAGAAAAAAAATTATAAGTACAAGGTAAGACAATTAAATTTGTGAACTCAACCTAGAAAAAGTGCTACATACCTCATTGCTGAATATCATGATGGTCAACTTCGAAGCACTCCCCTTGGGAAGATATGCACCAATGGCAGTGCCTAGTCCATGCTTTGAAGGAATTTTGGAACTCTTTCTCGAACGGCCATCAGAGCTGTCATCGTATTACCCTTGATGTCCTGAATGTCATCAAAATGTCTTCCTTTTAGTATTCCCTTTATCTTTGGGTAAATAAAGAAGTCATTGGGGGCAAGATCAGGTGAGTAGGGAGGATGTTCCAATACAGTTATTTGTTTACTGGCTAAAAACTGTCTCACAGACAGTGCTGTGTGAGCTGGTGCATTGTTGTGATGCAAGAGCCATGAATTATTGGTGAAAGTTCAGGTCATTTTCATCTAACTTTCTCACGCAACCTTTTCAGCACTTCCAAACAGTAAACTTGGTTAACTGTTTGTCCAGTTGGTACAAATTCATATTGAATAATCCCTCCGGTTTCAAAAAAAGGTTAGCAACATCATTACAACAAGTTTGTGAACTTAATTGTCTGACTTCATACATGGATACATATGCTGATAGATAGATGTGGTCTTAGATGCCTCTTGATTTTTTACATTTTCCTAACAGAAGGCATGTTTTTTTAACTATGAGTGACTATGCCAGAAGAAGAGATATAGAGATTGAGGAGAAAAGAAAAAAAAAAAAAATGAGTGTGGAGACGGAATAAACTAAGATAATGTGACTTAATTCCCCAGTAACATTAAGGACCTACATCATAAATTTAGAGTTAACTCAGCATAGTTATATATTTCACTCTAGTACCATTCAGTGACAAGAACAGTGGCGTAGTACAAGTTGAGATGTGGAGTTTTACTAAATGCATATGACAAAGACAGGGTTAGAAGATTTGAGGATGGGAGAAGACCAAAATAGTGACATAGGGGATAATTCAGTCTCCATGTTCCCTCACAAAGAGCAATGATTAGACAGCTATCTATAAACAAAAACAGCTCTGAAAGACTGCTAGAGTCCACTTAGGAAGTTTTAGCAACATAATGAAATACAAAGCCTGATAATAATTTCACAAGAAGAGAAGGGAGACAGCTTCATCCCATTCCCCAAGAGGTCATTGTTTTGCACCAAGAAGGAACTTCCCAGCTAGAAAGAGTTCCTTTTGCCAGGAAAGGAAGAGTGTGGTGACTGATCGTCTCTCCAGCATTTTGGGGCACTGTCCAATGGTCCTGGACAACAAAGATGAGACATACAGAAGCAACTAGGAACAAGGAATAAAAGCAGGAGCTTTAAGTAGCAGATATACAGTGGGAGTAGTGGCAGTTCACAAAGATTTGTTCTACAGACAAACTCAACAGATTTCACCACTGAGAAAGCCAACGGCCATCATAACCATACCATACCCCTGCTGATTTTGCCAGCTTGTGACTCAAAGGTATTTGAGTTCACTGAGATGCCAGCCACCTGAGTCCCTCCCTTCTCCCTCTACTTCCCTACCACCCCAAGCTTAGTCTTGCAGGGCCGCATGAAATGCACTGGCAGTCAGTCTGGGCCTCTTTGGCTGAGTGAGTAGAAGATATCAGATGCCTGAGACCCTCCTCGCTCCCTCCACCCCACTCAATACACAATATAAAAAGATGAAATTCTATGATCAAAAACATAAAATGGGGGGGGTAAAATAATAGATTTTTTCTTTTGTATAAGATCAAAGGTAACTCTTTCACCAGCATAAAGTAGGTTATTATAAGATGTTTAATGTAAGCCTCAAGGTAATCACAAAGCAGAAACCTACAGTAGATTCACAAATGATAGAAAAAGAAATCAAAGTATGCCAGTATGGAAAATCATGAATACACAGGAAAGCAGCAGGAGAGGAATAAAGGAACAAAGGAGCCACAAAACAGCCAGAAAACAATTAATAATATGGAATTAATAAGTTGTAACATATCGATAAACTCTAAGTGTAATGGATTCACTTCCCAGTCAAAAGGCATAGAGTGGCTAGATGGATGAAAAACAACCCAAATATATGCTGCCTATGAATAATTCACTTTGACAAGCTCAAAGTTAAGGAATGAAAAAATATATTGCATGCAAGTGGGAACAAAAAGAGAACAGAAGTAGCAATACTTACATCAGACAAAATAGACATTAAGTCAAATACAGTAAAAGGAGAAAAAGATGCACATTATATAATGATAAAGAGGTCAATTCATCAGGAACATATAAATATATATGCACACAACATTGGAGCACCTAAATACAACAAGTAAATACTAAGATCTGAAGAGAGAAATAGACAACAGTGCATTAATAGTAAGGGACTTTAATACTGCACTTGCAAATGAATAAATTATCCAGACCCCCCCAAAAAAAATCACAAATGAAATGTTGGAATTGAACTAAACTTTAGACCAATAGATCTGACAGATATACACAGCAGCAGAATACACATCCAACAGCAGCAGAATACACATTCTTCTCAAATACACACAGAACATTCTCTAGGATAGATCATAAGATGGGGCACACACAAGCCTTATACATTTAAGAACACTAAAATCCTACCAAGTATCTTTTCTGACAAGAATGGTATGAAACTAAAATTGATAACAGGGGGAAAGCTGGAAAATTTACAAATATGCGGAGATTAAACAACACGCTACTGAACAACCAATGTATCAAAAAAGAAATCAAGAGAAATAAAAAATATCTTGAGACAAAAATGGAATCAGAACATATCAAGAACATTATAGGAATCAGAACATTATAGGATACTGTAGAGTAGTTCTAAGAAAGTTTATTGTGATAAACACCTATGTTAAGAAAAAAGATGTAGTGACAGTTTTTATCAGAAAAATAAAGCATGGTAGTTTAGTGTGCCATTTAGATAGCTTGGCTAGAGAAAGTCTCTGAAGAAATGACTTTTGATCAGGGACATAAATGAATTGTAAGGTCAGTGAGAATATCTGCGAGAATGGTGCATCAGGCAGAAGGAATAGTAACCTTGAGTGTACTAACCAAGTGACATGTTTAGCATGCTTCAAGGACAGCAAGGAGACACCAATGCCTGGATTACTGTGTGTATGGTGAGGGAGGGATAATTAGGATGAGATGCTGAAGAGGTAGCTTGAAATTAGTCATAATTGGAACTTAAATTTTATTCTAAGGGATATTTTTGTAGGGTTTTGAACAGAGAACTTTTGTAATAAAACAATTTCTCTGGCTGCTGTGGAGGTAGCATGTTCTTATTTGTAAAGCCAGAACATTCTAGAGGAAATTCATGACATGTGAGGGCACCATCTATTGAAAATGGAAGTTCTATAGAGCATCCTAGAAAGAAGACTGGGCAGGAAGGAGTAAGAGGACCTGATTAGTGTGATAGGACAATTGATCTCTCTCAACTCTTACTCATAAATTCTCGTCACTAATGATAATCAATATCTTTTGCCATTTTAATATTTCAGTTTATTTTAAAAATCTTTATTCTACTAATATGAATAGAAAAAATTTGCAAAATAACCTAGTGCATTGGATGAAAGAACTGAACTCCCTGTACTTTTCTTAATTGCATTCCTTGTTATACCTTACTTTGCCATTTCAAAATAAATTCTTTTTGTCAAATTAGTGAGATAATTTCCTCATCATATTAGAATAACTTTATCTAAACCTAATGGGTTTTAATGTTCATTTAAGAAATATTCACTTTGCTACATTTTATTAATAGATATTTTACAAAATCTCCATTACTACCTAATTGTGCAAAATGCTCTTGTCTACTTTTCTTATTAAAGCCAAGTTTTAAAATGAATCCAATATGTTAGCATTTAAAAATAATTATTAATTTCATGCCTACTTGCCTTCTACGTGTTTTACTCCTGAAGTATTTATATAGTTCCTTCCTAATCTTAATCCTTTGGATAGCAGTAACTGTTCTTTTTCACTGGTCTCATATTCATTTGCATATCTCAAATATTGTTTTGCACCCTAGGTCTGCCACTCCAAGCCACAGTAATCCCCATTTTCACCATTAAGTTTTCAGGTTATTTTTTGGATTACTAAAAATTATATCTTGTTTTTCTAAATCTTAATATTTGAGGAAAGTGTATGTCATACATGATTATGTGAACATGATATTTTCTCTGCCTTTATCCATAGAAATGTTGGCTAACATTTCTAACAAATATAATATATATATATATATATATATATATATATATATATATATATATATATATATATATTTGACATGGAGCCTTTCCACTGTGATCAAAACATATGGTGAATGCTGCTGCCAAGTGCCATCCAACGGAAAGTCAGGGATCTTCAATATGGGAAGCAGAGCATCGAACCTTAGTAACTGTGTGGCAAGTTTCAACTTGTTCAATGCAGTCAGTCAGGTGTGAGCTACGGTTGAGAGAAGGTATGTTTTAGAGTGTGCTGTAACTCATCCTTCATCATGGCAATGCTCTGTGTCACACATCATTTCTGGTATGGTGATTTCTGTCAAATAAAAACATTACAGTGTGTCCTCATCCACCTTACTCACTGGATCTAGCACCATGCAACTTCTGGCTCTTCCCCAAAATCAAAATGACCATGAAAGGTAAACATTTTGAATCAATTCAGGACATAGAGACAGCCATTACAGCACAACTAAACACACTCATAAAAAAGGACTTCCAGAACTGCTTCAGAAAGTGGCAAGAATGATGGGATAAGTGTGTTCGAAGTGAAGGGGAGTATTTTGAGGGGGTTTAATGGTAATGTATCTTTTACTGTAATAATTTTTTTATTTAAATATTCACTGTATTGCTGATCACACTTGCGTATATACAGAGGATGCCAAAAAATGTGCACACATTTTAAGAAAGGAAAAAATCTGTATTAAAATTGTAATACTGATAACAAAAGACGAATACAATTCACATTTGACTTCTGCAGTTACAAGAGGTGCTCAAAGTGGTTACCATCAGTGTAATTTTAGTACAGTTTTTTCCTTTCTTAAAATGTGTATGTATTTTTGGGGGGCACCCTCTGTATATAAAATATATGTCTACTTTACACTTTTTTTTATTATACATATATTTATATACATATTTTTAAATCACTAACTTATCTTACGATTTCTGGTTTGACCCATTGTTTGTTTAAAATGTATTTTGCTTGATATTAGTATAGTCACCTGAGGTCTCTTTTCATCACTATTTGCATGGTATCTTTTTCTATCCTTTCACTTTCAATCTCTTTATGTCTTTGAATTTAAAGTGAGTCTCATAGACACCATATAATTGTCATTTTTAGAAATCAAATCTTTCAGTTTCTGTGTTTAATTAGAGAATTTAATTATTTACTTAAAGTAATTAGAGATAAAGGAAGAATTATTTCTTCCATTTTGCTATTTATTTCTATATATCACATCGTTTTTTTGTTCCTCAATTTCCCCACTACTATCTTCTTTTGTGTTTTATTAATGTTTAATTAATAGACCTTATTTTTTAGAGCAGCTTTAGAATTACAGAAAAAATGAGCAAGTAATACAGACAATTCTTATATACTCCCCCTTCCCTACTCAGTTTCTTCTATTCTTAATATTTTTCATAAATGTAGTATATTTGTTATGATTGATGAATCAATATTGATACATTACTATGAACTGAAGTTTGTAGTTTACATAGGGTTTCTTTGTGATGCATAGTTCTGTGAATGTCACGTAACCAAAATTACTGTTTCACTCTATGTAGGTCACCACCTTAAATATCCTTTGTGCTGTAGCTATTCATCTTCCTCTCCCCTCTATTCTTCCCACACTTAATCTTTGGCAATTGGTCTTTTTACTGCCTCTATAGTTTGCCTTTTCCAGAATGTCAGATCGCTGGGATCATATAATATGTAAATTTTTTAGAATGGCCTCCTCGGCTGGCAAAAATAACTCTCCAGATAAATCCACAAGAAAAACGGTTTATTCTGGAAAAAAGGAAAAAGAGACAAAAACCACCACCACAGTGTGGGAAGGCACGCCTCCAACCCAGGGCTCCAACCAGGTCCCACAGTGAAGAAGGAAAATAAAGGACCGGTTCCAAGATGGCTATTCTAGCATCCCTCCCCCTGAAGTTACCACAGAGTTCAACAGGAAGTCAGGGCTAGAGAGTCAAGGGGGGGGGGCAGCTCCACCCACAGTCCTCCCAGCTCCATGGTTAAGCATCCCAAGATGTCAGTTCAATTTCATCAGTTTTACTTAGCAACATGCATTTAATATTCCTCTATGTATTTTTATGGCTTGAAGCTCATTTATTTTTATTACTAAATAATATTCCACTGTAAGCTGTAACACAGATTTTTTTTTTTCTGTGTTTATCTGTCCCTATTGAGGAACATCTTAATTGCTTCCCATTTGGGGCTATTGTGCATAAAGCTTCTATAAACATTCATATTCAAGGATTTGTGTGCATATAAGTTTTCAGCTTATTTGAGGAAACTAGGTGTGTTTTAATTCAAGATAGTCCAGTTTCTTATCTTTCTTTCATGGATTTGCTTTTGGTGTTGTATATAAGAACAAGTTGCAGAATCCAAGGTCACATAGATTTTTCACCTATATTATTTTCTAAAAGTTTTATAGTTCTGTGTTTTACATTTATGTCTATGGTCCACTTTGAGTTAATTTTTGTGAAAGGTATAATGTTTATATCTAGATTTACTTTTGCATGTGGTTGTGCAGTTGTACCACCACTATTAGTTCTAAAGACTATCTTTGTTTTATTGAATTGCCTTTATACCTTTGTCAAAGATCAGTTGACACTATTTGTGTGGGTTCTCTATTATGTTTCATTGATGTATTTGTCTATTCTTTTGCCAATGTAAAAGTCCTTCCTCATAAAATATTCCTCTGGTTATTGTAAGTTTTTGATTAGATACCAGAGCTACACAGAAAGTGATTCTGACAGTTTTTGCCAATTTAATCATTGCTTTAGTGGGGAGATAAAGTTGTTGCATTTCCTACTCTACCATTTTTGGTAATGGTGATGCAAGTTCATTTGATAAACAGCTGAGCAGAATTATTTTAGGGGAAGACTGGAGCCTTAAGGCAACAGGATTATTGGACATATATTAACAAAGTCCTATCTTATTAGAGACGTGTTTGTAGTTGGAGTTATAAATAAATAAATCATTTCTAAGAGAATTGTAGTGACATTAAAAAGTTTTTTATATTGGATTTTAATGCATCTAATGTCCAAGAGTTCTACTGACCAAAATATACATTTGTAGGAAAAACACTTATGTGTCTGTTGAAACATGCATTATATTTTCTGAAAAATACTGACATAAAAAGTAAATGCCTGTTGGGGAGATAGTACTATAAACTTAGGCTGATGTCAGCTATACCTCAAAGGTAATAAAAAGTTATCAATTTTTATTTCTCGAAAAAAACACCCTCAGGCTTAATAAATGTTCAGGTTGTCTACAAACCAGTAAGCTTGCATCAAGAACCACTTTTATTGATGTCTAATGTTAATGGCACTAAAAATTTCAGTGGTGGGTTATATCATTGCTACACAAGAAATCAATATTGCAAGTTTGTTTGATGATTATTCGAAAATCCATAATATACACACATATACAAAGCTTAAAAAAAGACACTGGCCAGTGTGTTTTAGAGAATACATTTTTTCAGTAACCCAAATAATATTTACACTCACACATAATCTCCCTCTAGAATAATGCTACTCTCTGAGCAGCAGAAGTGTAGAATTTTTTCTGAACAACTGCCAGCAGTGACATTTAATCATCACCATTTAAATTGCTTTCTCAGAAATCACTATCTACATCTGCAGTCTCATATGTCATTTGTTTAGATCTAATATCATAAATTACAATCAAATATTTTAACAAACAATATGTTTCTGTTGAGTTTTATTTAACAATCTTTTTTATATATACAGCAACTATTGATGGAGAAAAAAGTAATATTTGAGAAGAATCTTGACGTCTCTTCCATTTTGCTAACAGCATGACTAGAATTTATAATGAGTAGATTTCACAAAGTCTTTCTTGTGCCATTCTAAATGGAATCTTTTAAGTGCTGTTATTACATTTTCTTGCAACTTCATGTGTATAATTAAAATGCTTTATTATAAAAGCTTAGTAAAAAAAGAACTTCCATTTGAGTTGACCAGGTTTCATTCAAGTGTGTTTTGGGCAAGTTTATTTCTTGACTGTCATCTCTCAAGGAAGATAATGGGCCTTTTGAGCACGCAGTAGTCTTGTACTTGTCCGCTTAGCATCCTTGTAACAGTTTTTAAGAGACCAATAATGGATATTTTAACAACACCATATACATTTTGGAGACATGGTTTTTTTCATTTCCAAGAGATTCTTAACTCTTTCTTTTATGTAACTAGCATTTAGGTTAAAAACTCACAAAAGTAAATATCTCAAGGAGACAGAATCTACTAATTGTCTAGAAAGCCCTTAGTTTTCTGTGTCTGGGAACTGGCCGTTTTCACCACATTCCTCAGCAGCCGTTAGGCGCTTCTCAGATAAGGCAGAGACAATGTTATGGGGGCAGAAACCGAGCCAGTCTGCAAGGTTCAGGGTTGCAAGAAACCATGGCTCCCCACATCTCCCCCTTTTTTATTTTATAAAAGCAAAGTCCATCCAGCCAGGATGGCGAGGTGACGGTGCCTGACTTAGGTGTCTCAGGACGCCTGCCTCAACTTACCCGTCATTGGTACTCATATTTTATTAATACAAGCCCTGTCTTAGGTGTTGAAGCGGCTCCCAAGTACTTACCCGTCGTTGACTAACCCGCCCCTTTAAATGCATGCGGGAGAAAGACTTAAGGCTTCGCCTTGAGCTCAAGCTGATGGATGTCAGCTCGTAAGTCTAACATCCTGCTGATGAAACATCTGATGAGGATGGGGAGTAGGCACAGAACCAAGCAGACACAGATGCCCAATGTAAGAAATATTATAACAGAATGGGTAATATAAGGCATAGAGGGCAAAACACTCCTAAGAACATCAACAAACTCAGAGGCAGCCTGAGCTGCATCAAATTTTAAGGGTTCAGCTTCTCTCATACTTTGAATTTCATCATGAAGCCAGCTTTCTTTTATACACACAGAAACAAGAAGGTTACATAAAGCGGCTGAGGCAGCAAGTACAGATTAGTTATGTTTTCTCAAAGTTTGGCCCTGACTGTCTTTATCTCTTTGGTAATTTCTCATCCCCAGAACAGCAGGTGTCTGTTTTTTATGCTTATCGGAGTTTCCCTCAGCCATCCTCCCAAACTCTGCTTGAAGTTACATTTTCTTAACCCTTAATGCTCCAATTCCCTACATATCCCCCTTTTTTATTTTTATTTATTTATTTTTTTGAGATCGTGTCTGGCTTAGGTGGTCAGTACAGACATTCTCACTTACCCGTCATTGGATATCGATCATCAAAGCGATCGACTCCTGTCTTAGGTTGTAAAAACGCTTACTGATCATTACCCGTCATTGGCTACCGATCTCCTGTGAGGAAAGCCAGAGACAGCAGTGGCTTTTCCCAGGCAGGGGGAAGGAGAGGAAAGGCTCCTTTTTGGATCTTTTAAGGCAGCTCATTGGGGGTCCCCACTCGGTTTTGCCTGGCTTAGGTTGTATCTCCCGTGAGATATCTTACCCGTCTTTGGCTGTAAACCATCTTTTGGGGACCAGACAGAGAGACATAAGGTGTAAAATATAGAGATAAGCAAAGTTCCTAAAAAGACACAGTCTTACAGGCTCTTTTTTCCTTAAGGAAAGACATGGGGGGGACAGTCGGCTAGGCTGTTGTGTGACTACATCTCCCCCTTTTTTTTTTTAAAGTATGAGAAACACAGAACATGTAGTTGTTTCATTTACAGCCTGTCGGAGGGCTATTTGTCCACATCTGAGGACTATGTAAAATAAACAGAACAATAAACAGAATAGCAATATCCCCAGCAAAACCTCTACCCAAAGTCTTTATCTATTTAACAGGGTCTGAAGTGGAAAGTCCTTCTGTAGCTGTGGAAAGTGAGAGCTTTTTCACACCGTAGGGGCGTGGATGGGTATCTATAGATGTCTTTTTTTTTGTGGGCTGTTGTTTATGGTATGGTTTAACACCGACCAGGAATTTACAAAGGTTTTAATTAAGATGGTGGAGTAGGAAAACTCTGTGCTAGCTTCCTCTTATGACCACATAAAAACTACAACTAAATTATAGAACAACCATCATTGAGAATCACCTGAAGCCTAGCTGAGTAGAAGTCCTATAGGTAAGGACATACAGAAATACACATCAAGTCTGGTAGGACGGGTGGGACATGGCTGATACCATGTCCACCTGTGACAGTTAAAAATTGGGAGGGATATCAGCAGCTTGAAAAGCACCAGGGATGTACAGAAAGGAACTGAATTGTCTGACTTCAAGGCAAGGGCTAGAGGGAGAGCTTTCTACCAGACAAAAATGCTGGCAGGTGCCATTATTCCTTTGTTGAACTCTCCCTTTACCCAACATGTAGATGAAGGTGGTCACCATATCAGGGTCTCCATCAACCTGGCTAAGACCATTTTCCCCACCCTGGTGATTTCCTGAGCCCCTACCCCACCCAAGTGGCAGGCCCACCCAAGGCACTTCCAGGGGCTTTTTTATACAAATGGCCTGTCTTGGCTTATGCTGCAGACTTTCCTAAAATCTCTCAAATATTCACAAATGCCAAACAAGCAGCATCTGTCCTTCACATGCCCTACACCACTTGCTGAGCAGCCCCAAGCCTGGCATTAATATCAGTCAGGCCTTGGTTTGCAGTTTGGCCTCCCCCAGGCACCTTCAAGCCCAGCACAAGTGGCAACCGTCTGCAGACTACTTTGTAGTTCATTCCAAGTGGCCCGGGCAGGTCATAGGCAGCAGCTGACCTGGGCCTACAACACAGCCCCTCCCAAGAAGCCATAGAACCAACATCCTGGTGGCCAGCTTCAGGCCACACCAGAGTACCACCCAACCACCTACACAAAAGACATACACACAGGACAGAATAGGTGGGCACAAGAACCCAGCTAAAGTGAATCCTGCTTCATAGGGTCAGCCCCTGCACAATAGCTCTTCCACTATAGTCACAGACAGTCCTCACAACCAATCAGCCCATGGGTCAATCCCTCCCATGAATGTGCAAACAACAGCCAAGACTCAACTACAACAGGTGGACACACACAACTTACACAAGGAACACAGTTGGAGCACCCAGCTCAGGTGACCAGGGAGAATGCACCTGGGCCCCACAGAACACCTGCTACATAAGGCCACGCTACTAAGACCAGGAGACATAGCAAAAAATAGAAGTTGTTCATTAGATTTGCTGAAGTCTGTTCACATTTTTAAGTCTCTGTTTGAAGGCTCTTCCTCTTCTCTTCCTTTATAATTTTCCCTTTTCAGTGGTGGCTTTTTATTTTTTGTAGGTGAAAGTTCCATTGCCCTTTTGATTTCTCATACTCATCAACTGAGAGTATAGAACCACTGTAAATGGAAACAATGAAATGACATAGAAAGGAGTTTGGGTGAAGAAACATAGAGATTGTTTCAAGTCCTATCTCTGCCACTTACCAGCCATGTGAACGTGGGAAAGTTATTTAACTCTTTTATAAAATGAGAATAAAAATACCTTCTGTTCAGTATTCACCTGTTTTGTGCTCAGGGTTGATAAAGGTGAAAGAAACCTGACCCTTAACTCTGTGTGATGTTTCAGAGAACAATTTTAGCTAAGATAGAATTCATTTTATCCAAACAGGGCACCATGGAACTGCCACAAGTTGAGCATTTTCACCAATTGTAAACAGGATAATTTCACTGTGAGAACAAAGATAAGATAGCTTATAAAATTGCTGTGCCATGTTTTAGAGCAGGTAAATTTTGCATGCTTTACGTGCTTTTAAATCAAGGTCTTGGGGAGATTCGCTGTTAGAATAGATAAGCAGCCATCTTTTAGATTTGGCTAACGGACATTAGCAGTTTCCAATGCATTTTCTTTCTGCAGTCCCAATAGATAAAACAAATGCAATGCGTTATTGAACCACCTTATCTGTTGTGTTTTTCTGCTCTCAATGTCATTAGGATGTTGCTCATTTTTAAAGGAAAACTGCATTCATAGTGAAATGTGCTTGTGAATGGAAGTCAAAAAACCTGTGATGTTACTTAAAATGTATAGAAGAAAAACTAACAGAATTTAGAGTGGAACAAGTGAAAGAATGTGTATGTTGGTAACTCTTAACAATTTAGAATATTCATGAAAATGAATATTGAATATTTTCTGGATACTTAGTAAATAAAATATATCACTCTGCTGTTAGATATAAAATAAGTCACTCTCTCATTCCACTCATTGTTTTTGTTATGTTGTATATATACAGATTGGATCATATACAACCCAATATGATCCCAGACAGTAAGGTGCTAGAAAACAAAAATAAGTTCTACAAAAAATTAGGATTTAGAATCAATATTTCTGCTGTAAAACATGAATAAAAACTTTCCTCCAAGTATTATTTGGAAGGTCCAATAAGGTATGAGATAATTATGTACAGAATTATACAAATATTAATAATTAATTTGTTTGTTTACTTTAGTGTGATAGGATACACCACAAGGAACGTGGCTGAGATCATATCTGGATTTAAATTGGAATCTTGCACTCATTACCTACATGAATTTTTAAGAGTACCTCATCTACATGATCCTCAATTTATTCTTTAGTAATAGTATTGTAAAATAAAATAATCAGAAAGTTGCTATGGCAATTAAAAGAGAGGAAGTACGTGAAACACCTTAATATATCCCCTAACACACACCAGCAGCCTAGTAGTTTCTTTCTCCTTATATGCTAATCTTCACCAATTAATTCAAGTATTTTTAATGTCAATAGATGCTTAATGAATAAATGACTAATTAGAATTTTTCTTCCAATACAATAATGAACATTATTATTAGACAATAATAATAAGCATGACTTGGAATGAAATATAAGAAATACAAAAGAGAGGGGCTACATTTTGGGACCATATAAATATTTTAAATAACTATAAAACAAAATTTTATAAAGCAACCCCTAAAATCCAAAATAAAGATGAAACAAATGAACCTACCTGTGACCTAGTTGAAGGTATTAACAATTTAAGTGACTTTATAGCTCTGGAATTTGCTGTATAGCCTTAGTGAAGTATATTCTAAAACAATTAAAAAACCTGCAAGAAATTCAAACTGATTACAAAAATATATTGTTTGTGGTATTGTAAATATTGTTATTCTGACACTGTTGTAGGTGTGTTATGGTACAAAGGAAATTCTATTTACATTGGTGTTATTGAGAACCAGAATATTGAGCATTGGAAAAAGGAGAAAAGCTGTAAAGTTTGAAAAACCCTGTATTCCTGAATTCAGTTTAGAGGTATCATTATTAATATATTAAATTTAATCCTTAAAATTTTTCTTTCCTAGTTCTGTCCTCTGCAAGTGCCTAGATACAGTGACTCTTCCAGTAGCAAAGAACATCCCTAGTGCTCATATTGGAAATTCTGAATACTATTCTTCACTAAAAATTACCAAAGCTTCGTGCACAAAAAGCCTATCTAGGTCTGGGGCAAGAAATGTACAGGATGAGCCTGGAAAATTTTGTTATACCACATAGCAAAGATTTTCTCAAAGACTTGTAAAACCCAACCAAAAGGATTTAAGGTTTAACGCAAGCAGGCTCCCTCTAGCCAGATGGAACAAATTTCAGCTTCAGTTTGAAAAATGCTGCTATCAGTTGAAACATGCATTAAAATCTGTAAGATAATCATAAAAGTACAAAAATAATAAACCTATTGATTACCTTTGGAGGATGCTAGGTAGTCAACTTTTCAAAATTAGTTAATGAAAGGGGGGGAAAGAGAGTGTTTAACTTATATCGTTCTGTTTTTCCTTGTTGTACTTCAGGGTAACTAGCCAGATGATGAGAACAAATTTCTCTTTAAAGAAGTATTCAGCAAATAAATGAAGAATGAATGATAAATAAGAACAGCACCATTTTTAACACCTAATGAAATAAGGATCGGGGCAATAATCATTAACGACATTAACATCAAAAAAGAGCAACAACTGGATTATATGCTCCAGTTGGAAGATCACAACTCTACCTATAAAGTGTTTTTGCCAAAAAACATCAAACCAGAGTCACATAAACCTTGATGCATCTGTTTGTTGTAAATAACACAAAGAAGAAAACAATCAGTGACACCATGAGGATGAATCAGAAAAAATATAGGCTATGAAAAACTCTACAATACAAAACGATCTTTTTCTCTCAATAAATAATAGCTAGGGAAGAAGAAACATGGAGTGGAAACCTGTAAATTATAAGAGATTTAAGAGATACCAATCAATTGCAATGTATAGACCTTATTGAGTTATGATTTAAGTAAACTATACAAAAAATGTGTTTGCTTATATAGAAGTTACGCTGCTGTCAAAAACAACTAAAAAACTGAAAAAAAATATGAAACAACTATGTGAAGACATTAGACAGTAACAAATATAGTCACGATCTAAAGACCTACTGCCCTTAAAAGTAGCAACAATACCTAGTCTTGACAAGAATATAGGTTAAATGCAACACTCATACATTGGTGTCCATAGTAGAAATGAATATAACCACTTCGGAAAATTTTTGAGATTATTTTCTAAAGTTAAATATATGTTGTTAAATACCTATTGCTGAGTGCTATGTGAAACAATCTAAATGTCTACAAAAATTAGAATAGACAAAGATTAGCATATAAGGAGAAAGAAACTACTAGGCTGCTGGTGTGTGTTAGGGGATATATTAAGATGTTTCACATACTTCCTCTCTTTTAATTGCCATAGCAACTTTCTGATTATTTTATTTTACAATACTATTACTAAAGAATAAATTGAGGATCATATAGATGAGGTACTCTTAAAAATTCATGTAGGTAATGAGTGCAAGATTCCAATTTAAATCCAGATATGATCTCAGCCAGGTTGTTTGTAGTGTATCCTATCACACTAAAGTAAACAAACAAATTAATTATTAATATTTGTATAATTCTGTACATAATTATCTCATACCTTATTGGACCTTCCAAATAATACTTGGAGGAAAGTTTTTATTCATGTTTTACAGCAGAAATATTGATTCTAAATCCTAATTTTTTGTAGAACTTATTTTTGTTTGTTTTTTTATCGCCTTACTGTCTGGGATCATAGGAAAGAAAGAGCAAACCAGACCCAAAGATAAATGATGAAAATAAAGCATACTAGAGAAGCAGTAAATGATTTAGAAACTTTAAAAATAGAGAATATCAACAACCAAATATTTAATTCTTAAAAAAAATCAACAAAATTGACATACCTTTAGCTAACTGACCAAGAAAAAGGAGATAAACTCAAATTACTAAAGTCAGGAATGAAAGAAGGGACATTACTACCAACTTTACGGAAATAAAAAGGATTATGAGGGAATACTATGAAAACATGTATGCTAAAATATTAGTTAACAAGAGGATATGAACAAATTCCTAAAAATACATAAACAAGAAAAACACACTTTAAAAGAAACTAAAACTGAATAGACCTATAACAAGTAAACAAATTGAATTAGTAATTTAAAAAATCCCAGAAAGAAAAGACCATTTTACAAAATAACACCAATTTTTCACAAACTCTTCCAAAAAATGGGAAGGAAGTAATACTTTCCAACTCATCCTATCAGGCCAACAACAAAAATTATGAGAAAGAACATTATACACCAATATCTCTTATGAATGTAGACACAAAGATTCGCAAAAAAATACTAGCAAACTGAATCCAGCAACATATAATAAGGATCACATCATGACAAAGTGAGGTTTATCCCAGAAATGCAAAGTTGGTTCTACATATGAAAATCAAGCAATGTCATACATCATATTAATAAGATAAAGGGCAGAACCACATAGATGTCTAGATCAAAGGAATAGAAATGATAGACCAAAAATAAACCCATACATCTATGACCAATTGATTTTGAAAAGGGTGCCAAGACGATTCAATGGGGGAAAAAACAGTTCCCTAAAAAAGTAAACATAGAGTTATCATATAATCAAGCAATTCCATTTCTAGTTAGTTGCATACTGCATACTCAAGAGAATTGAAAACATACATTTACCCAAAACCTTATACACAAATGTTCATAGCAGCATTATTCATATAGCCAATAAGTGGAAACAATACAAATGTTTATCAACTGATAAATGGATAAATAAAATGTGAAATATTTATACAATGGAATATTACTTAGCCACAAAAAAGAATAGAGTACTGATGCATGCTTTAATGTGCATGAATTTTGAAAGCACTATATTAATTGATAAAGTCAGATACAGAAAGCCACATGTCACATGATTATATTTATATGATGTTTAGAACAGGCAAATTTGTAAAGACAAAAATAGATTTATGGTTGCCAGAGGCTAGAGGGAGGGCGGAATTGGGAGTCAGAGCTAATGACTATAGCGTTTCTTTTTTTTTTTTTTTAATTTTTATTAAATTTATTGCAGTGACATTGGTTATAAAATTACATGGGTTTCAAGTGTACATTTGTATAATACATCATCTACCTGTATACATTGCATTGTGTGTTCACCACCCAAAGTCAATTCCCTTTCCATCATCATATATTTGACCCGCTTTACCCTCTTCTACTAACCCCCTTTACCCTCTGGTAACACTAAACTGTTGTCTGTGTCTATGAGTTTTTGTTAGTTTGTTTTTTATTTGTTTGTTTCTTTCTGTTTTATATCCCACATGTGAATGAAATCATATGGTTCTTGACTTTTTCTGATTGACTTATTTCACTTAGCATAACTTCAAGATCTATCCGTATTGTCACAAATGGCAGTATTTCATATTTTTCTTATGGCTGAGTAATATTCCATTGTATATTTGTACCAAATCTTCTTGATCCAATCATTTATCAAAGGACACTTTGGTTGTTTCCATGTATGTCCTGGCCACTGGGAATAATGCTGCAATAAACATAGGGGAACATATATCTTTACAGATAAATGTTTTCAGTTTTTTGAAATCCAGAAGATATGCAAAAGAGGGATTGCTGGTTGCATGGTAATTCTATTTTTAGGTTTTTTTGAGGAAACTCCGTACTGTTTTCCATAGTGGCTGTACTAATTTACATTCTCACCAACAGTGTATGAGGGTTCCTTTTTCTCCACAACCTCTTCAACACTTGTTATTATTTGTCTGGTTGATGATAGCCATTCTGACTGGGGTGAGGTGATATCTCATTGTGGTTTTGATTTGTATTTCCCTCATAGCTAGTGAAGTTGAGCATTTTTTCATATATCTGTTGGCTGTTTGTATGTCTTCTGGAGAAGTGTCTGTTCAGGTCCTCTGCCCATTTTTTAATTGGATTCTTTGTATTTCTGTTGTTGAGTTGTATGAGTTCTTTATATATTTTGGATATTAGTTGCATCAATTTGGTGAATATGCTAAAAATGACTTAATTGTACACTTTAAAACAGCAAAATTTTTGGAATGTGAATTATATCCTTCTCCCCCCAAAACCAAAAAGATAACTTAAGCTTGTGGTTTTGGATTCTGGAGGGCCATAAATTAAACAGGATTGATCATGAATTGACCATAGATGAGAAACAGTGATAAGTATATGTGTTTTCATTGCATTATTTTTATTTTTGTGTATTTGGAACTTCCCATGATAAAAGTTCTTTTTTAACAAAAGAAGCGAATTATTTGCAGATAGTGCAGAAGACTGTATAAACATTTAATTTCCATAGTGTTTCCTAATTTTATAATGCCTATACAATACTGAATATACAAATGGAGTAGAAATAGTATGTATAATTCCTTTACTTAAAAATAAAACATTTTCAAATAAACTAATGAACACTTAGAAATCTTGATTGTGTAATCTGGAACTTCATGGTCTATCAATCTCTATCTTCAATTCATCATCATGTTCTTTCCATCATCTATTTTATCATCCATGTAGATTTAAATTCATGGTATGAAGACATTTCTATACATTACTATCTCTATGAGTCTAAAATTTTTTGTGAAAAATATATATGACACATTTGAAGGAAACTTCTTTGTTTTAGATTTCTGTGCTTGAAAAATTAAACTAGTGTTTTGAATTTTCCCTGGAAATCAAAATCTAATAAAATGAAGAAGTGATACATCTAGCAAAATATATGTAAATAAGGTAAAAAGGTAATTTGTTCATCACAATTGCAATACAATATAGTAATAATGTGATCCTTGTGATTTTCCTGATCTTTAGCTACCCATATATAGATTTAAACATATGAATGAGTGAAATATTTATATTATCTAGAAATTCATATGAAGGTTGCAGCCAGGTAGCAGACACTTTTTATGAAAAATGAAAAATTAATTTGAGTATCTACCTGTTTCTAAGTAGCCAGAGGTTTTTCATTAGCAAACAAAGCTCCCAACAAATTTAAGTGCAATAATACCTTCATTACCCATGGGAAGGCTCTGTCTTCTGTTGAAACCAAAACCAGACAAGATGTATGGCAACTAGATTAAACATCTAGGCCCACAAAATGTTACCATGAGGTTTCGGTAGAGGTGTCATTGTATCACTTCTGTTTAGGCATATCAAAACAGTTTTTGGAGTGTTTATGAAGAATATCCTTAAACTATTTGTCTCCTGCAGAATAAAACTGAAATTGTTTTCCTGAATATATTATATCCTTATGATATGGTGATATTTTAACTATATATGAATAAATGACATAGTGAAAGTATTCTGGAAAGATTAAATGAATGTTATTGAGTATCTGTAGTGTTATGGTGGTCCAGATACATTGCTAACCTACACCTAATTCAATATAATAGAAAATTTGATCATATAAAATGTCTATTATTAATATTACATGAACCCTAAGAGACTTTTTGATATCTAAAAAAACTCTATGGAAAAAATCCGTAAAATGACTATACAAGTATTCATAGAGAGGGAGATTCAATATTATAAATGTATCCTCAAGTTAATTAAAGTTTAATATATTTATAATTAATATCTTATCATTTATGGAATGTGTTTTGTAAATCCAAAAATTCATATAGATGAGCCCTGAAACAAGGATAGTTACAAAATTTTAAAGCATAACGATATATAAGGACTTTTAATAAGATTTATTTTATATCTATTGTTATTGGAACAGAGTGGAAATTCCAGACACAAATTCATGAATATATAAAATACAAGTGAATTCATATATAAATAAGAATAACATGTAAAGGTTCTAATTGGAGTGTGTGAAAACAAATTTTAGTAGAAAAAAGTACTTGCTTCTTTGTTTGCTTGTTTACTTTGCTGGTAGTTTGTGTAGCATTACAATATTTTGGAATTTTCATACCAGTTCTGTAAAAGTGATTGCATTTGTTAATAGAACTTCTAATAGCTCGTGGTAACTCATGCACTCATTCATCTTCAGGAGGATTTAGGAGATAGTTAATGTACAAAATGATTTATAATGTACAAAATAGAATCAGGACTACTAAATTTTAAAGTCCTTTTTGTCTTTCGAAGTTTGTATTCACTTTGTTCTTTTACTTCTGATGTGGGAGTCCTAAAATCCTTCAGGAAAAAACCTAGAAGGAGCTAGCACAAACCTGAAAAATCTATCCTCATTCTAAGGGTTAACATAAAAGATAAAATAACTTTCTTTAAATACCAATAGATTTAACCCGTACAGGAAATCTGAAAGAAATTTTGAATCAAATATCAATGGTTAATAAAAGTGTATTTTTTCAGTTAGTCCTTTTTCCTCTTCCTCCCCACACGATAGACATTACCATTCTCAATTTTAACAAGAGAAGACTGATGACCATAAAGTGTATTAAATACCTGTGCTCACACCTTTAATTAGAAAAACTGGAATTTGATTTCAAGTTTGCCTGTGTTCAAAGCCTATATATTGTTTTACCTCAAATAAAAATTCATGAAGGAAAGATATTCTGCTCCAAGAAGGAACTTCATATTTGGAAACACCTAAGTTCCATACAGAATGGAAAGTCATTTCTTTCTGTTAATTAAGTCTATACTTATACCATGAGGAAATGAGGACATCAAGCATATAAATTTAGAAAAAAAATGATTCACTCTTGGCAAGAAGTATGAAAGACATTTTATTTTTGTGTATTGGTGTCATCACATCATTTAGGAGTCAGAAAAAATTGTGAATAAATGATTAGGACCTTGACGACTCCAAAATGAAAACTCTATCATCCTGCAGGTAAATATGAAGAAAGTGGTACATTTACTATATGAAGAAAGTGGTACATTTTGCCAACCCTTTTCCATAAAAATTTCACACATGTTGTTTTATATTTGCACATCACTCTGAAGGATAGAGGCATCAATCAACACATAAAAAACATTTTTGCTAAATTAAAATTATTATAGGATAGATCATGTAAACAGTTTCCTTTTGATTTGGAAATACAAAGGTAATTCCAGGAAATATGAAAATTCAGAAATTGTAGCCAAATTTCTTCCTTATGTATATTAGTCTGAGAATACCTTATATATATAGCATGAAAATGAAAACAGAAAACTATATTACCGCCAGTAATAAGCAAAAGAGGATCTCTAAGTCCTAAAAAATTCTGCTATTTAATATGAAGATATTGCCAGATTGTAGGAAAAAACAACATATCTAGTCATTTACCTTATGTAAAGGTCTAACAATGTTTTAAGGGGAAGAGAATGTCATAAAAAAACAAATCTTTGCTGTGACAGTATAGGTCAGCTGTGGGACACTTGGGTAAATGTTGCTATTGCCCCAATACATATTTTTTTTTGAGTATTTAAGAATTCTTTTTGAAAATTCTTTATTTTTTCAGTTACAGTTGACATTCAATATTATTTTATATGCTGTATTTCACATCCCCATGACTATTTTGTAACTACCAATTTGTATTTCTTAGTCCCTTCACCTTTATCTCCCAGCTCCCCAACTTCCCCCCTCCTTAGCAAACATCAGTTTGCTCTCTGTATCTATGAGTCTGTTTCTGTTTTGTTTGTTTATTTACTTAGTTCTTCAGATTCCACATATACGTTGAGATCATATGGTATTTGACTTTCTCAGTATGACTTACTTCACTTAGCATAATACCCTCTAAGTTCAACCATGTTTTCACAAGTGGTAAGATGTCATTCTTTTTCATGTAGCCAAGATATGGAAGCAATCTAAGTGCCCATCAACAGATGATTGAATAAAGATGTGCTACTTATATACAATGAAATATTACTTGGCCACAAAAAAAGAGTGCACTGATATTTCTGAAAAGTACCTTAGGTAGCAAATATATCCTTCCATCTTATACTTGGAACAGACACGACAAATTTTATTTATTTATTTATTTTAAATAGCAATTCTACTTGCTGACTTCCAAAACAAACATAAAAAGGACACTTTAACACAGAGGGGAATCTTGAAAATTATGGATAAAAAAGGAAACTATTCAAAGTATGAGAGAGTCTATTTGAACTCCCAAAAGAGATAAGTGCAGATTTTTCTCTCTAAAGGAAACACATATCAGAATTATCTTTCACAAGAAAATTTGTAGGAGATTTAATCAAGGAACAAGTATGTCTACATATATATATATATATATATATATATATATATGTATATATAATGTTTTTAAGTGAGAGATAAAATCATTTTAAATATTGTGGCATGAAACTTCCCTAACAGAACACAAAATATTTTGAAAATAGCAATAATGACAACTTGAACAGAAGTGAGAGAAAGTTAACAATATCAGAAAAAAAATAAGGTGAAATTATATATAATATAAGAAAATTGAAATAATATATATATATATGCAAGTCAAAAATAGATTTCTAACAAATAATTGAACATTAAAAAAATAAAAATTCTTAGCAATGCAGTATTTGTTTCTAATTTAATTCCAATGAGGTCAAAGAATATATTTTGTAAGATTTCAATTCTTTAAAATATGTTGAAACTCTATGACGCAATTTATGGTTGATCTTGGCAAGACAAATGTACCACATGCACTTTATGAGAACATGCATTCTATAGCTTTTGGGTGTGTGGTCTGTAGAAGTCAACTACAGAGAAATGAAAACACATCTCACACAAAAGCTCAAGCATAAGTATTCATAGCATATAAATATTCATTATAGCCGAAAGGTGAAATTTCTATCAATGTATGATAGATAGACAAAAGATGTCATATATGTGCAATGAGATATTATTCAACAATAAAAAAGAAGGAAGAACTTATACATCTTACAACATGGGTGAACCTTGGAAACATTATGTTAAGTGAAAGAGGCCAGTCACAAAAGCTCATATATTGTATTATTTCATTTATGAAATGTCCAAAACAGGCAACTCTACAGAGACAGAAAGTAGATTGGTAATTGCCTACAGCTGGGCGGGTGTAAGGAATGGGAATTGACTGAAAATGGTCATGACATTTCTTACTGAGATGACAAAAATGTTCTAAAATGAGATTGTAGTAATGTTTACACAACTCTGGATGTAGTTATGAACACTGAATTGTGCACATTAAATGAATGAAGAGTATAGTATGAGGATTATATCTCAATACAGCTGTTAAGATAATGTCAATTGGTCAAGGTGGTTGACAGTTTTGCTTAATGAGTCTTACCTATAGTTTTTTGAGTTAAAGAGTTTAATAGCTCCAACTATGTTTTAGGATTTGCCTGATTCTCCCTTTAGTTTTTCCAGTTTATGTTTCATATATCTTAACATTTTAGTTAATTTAGTTACAGGTTATTGATGTAATTAACTATGGTATTGAAATTGTCATCCAATAATTTAAAATATATAATAAATATGAAATATATAATATGCAATATACTATAAATACATTTACATTAGTGTAATACTTAATTAAATGAGGGTTAAGTCTCCACATATTTTAAGTATTATATAAATTTTGTTAAAATCATGCATTTCATATAAATATATACTATACAAAAAGAAACATAAAATATTTTAACAGAGTTAATATATAATTTGTAATTTTTACATTTTTTTGTGTTTTTCATTTAGAAAAATGAGGTTTTAATCATATTTTAAAACCTTCAAATTAACATAACTTTACATTTGTGCACATATATGTATATTCCTATAGGGAACTGAGCATTAAATTTCATTTCAAAAGAACTTTTGAGTTCTCTTTTCATATTCTTCATGTTAAAAATTAACTATTTTCATTAAAATGTAATTTTTAAATGTATAAGGAAAACACAGTAAAGAAATTTCAGATAAAGAAGAGCAAACTTAACTCAACTGCTGTTCTACTACCACTTCACAAACATATTTTGATTTTGATTTATTTTCATTGTTATCTGTTTTACTAATTTTTAATATATAATTTTATTCCTGTAATGTAGGTTTTACCCTCAATACCTCAATATTATATTTTAATATTTTCTGTTATTATTTTAATATTTTCTCAAAAAAAAAAAAAAATATATATATATATATATAATTTTTCCCCCTTCTTCTGCCTCCCCCCACCTCCCACTCCGGTTCAAGCCATTGTTTCTCAGTCTAGTTGTGTAGGATACAGCTCCCTGGCCCATGCTGGTATTATGAGCCTTGTGATCTCCCTGGCTGAGGCAGTTGGTCGCCGTTTGTCAATTGGCTACTCACAGCAGCTCACGGCAGCTCTCACTGGCTGCTGGCCATCGGCTGCTCATGACAGCACACGGTATCCCACGACTGCACGCAGCTCACGCCAACCTCTCGCTGCTCACGGAAGCCCAGCTCCAGGGAGAGCCTTCGTTCACAATCTTAGCTGTAGAGGGCGCAGCTCACTGGCCCATGTGGGAATCAAACTGGCGACTTAGTTGTTAGGAGCACTGCACTCCAACCACCTGAGCCACCAGGCTGGCCCCTATTATATTTTTAATACTAACAATATTGTTAGGTGTTAGAATCTATCAAACTTTTTTATATGTTTTATTTTTTGCTATTTAAATAAAGATATAGTCAAAGTTTTTCTTATGAAAAGACTTGTTGCTGTACTTAGTTTATAACTTGGAATTTTTTCTCTTACCTTTTATTTTATATGAACAACTGCCGATGTTACACAGTCCACAGTGGCTTGTTATGAAAAGTATCCACATTAAATGGGACTGCAATGACTAAAACTATGTTCATACATATATTAGTTACTAACAATTTGAGCTTGAACAATCAAGAAATAGTAATGTTTTTAAGAAAATATTAGCTACAACTTTAGTTAAACACCAAACCTACATAGTCAAACACAAAAATGTTTCCTGAATCTTTTGTATTTCTGTGGATTATCATTAGTAGAAAAAAAATCAGTATGTCTTGGTGTATACTTTGGATTATAGAGCTCTCATTGTTATACCATGGATAACAGTATCACGTCTTGTAATGTAAAAGGTCAGCATCAGCGTTGTATTATGCCTTCTATAAATTTAGTTGTGGATGTTGACCCATCATTGAAGGTTAATATGTTTTTTCTAATAATGCAATTAGTGTCATATTTTTCATATCTAGGCAATTCTAATACATTTTGACATTAAAACTTCAAAAAACAGAAGAACTTTAAAAGTATATTTTAAGATTTAGTCTGTTGTGGTTCCATACAAATCTGATGATTTTTTGTTCTATTTCTTTAAAAAATGCATTGGGATTTTGATGGGGATTGCATTAAATCTGTATATTGCTTTGGGTAATATGGCCATTTTAACTATGATGATTCTTCCAATCCATGAGCATGGAATGTCTTTCCATTTCTTTGTGTCTTCTTCAGTTTCTTTAAAAAATGTCTTATAGTTTTCAGCATATAGGTCTTTCACATCCTTGGTTAAGTTTATTCCTAGGTATTTTATTCTTTTCGTTGCAATTGAAAAAGGAATTGTTTTTTGTTATTTTTTTTCCCTGAGATTGCATTGTTAGTATATAGGAATGCAATGGACTTTTGTACATTATTTTGTAGCCAGCAACTTTACTGTATTCATTTATTGTTTCTAATAGTTTTTTGGTGGAGTCTTTAGTGTTTTCTATATATAGCACCATGTCATCTGAGAAAAATGACAATTTAACTTCTTCATTCCCAATTCAGATGCCTTTTATTTCTTTCTTGTGCCTGATTGCTCTAGCTAGGACTTCTCCAAAGAGGACATAAAAATGACCAACATACATGTGAAAAAATGCTTAACATCACTAATCATCAGAGAAATGCAAATAAAAACCACAAGGAGATATCACTTAACACCAGTTAGAATGGCTATATCATTAACAGGGCAAATAATAACAAGTGTTGAGAAAAAGGAACCCCCATACACTGTTGGTAGGAATGCAGGTTGGTGCAGCCACTATGGAAGGCAGTGTGGAGGTTGCTCAAAAAATTAAGAATAGAGTTACCATATGACCCAGCAATCCCTCTTCTCGGTATCTACCCAAAAAACCTGAAAACATTTAACCATAGAGATATACGTACTCTGATGTTCATTGAAGCTTTATTTACAGTAGCCAAGACATGGAAACAACCAAAATGTCCTTCAATAGATGATTGGATAAAGAAGCTATGGTACATATACACAATGGAATTCTACTCTGCCATAAGAAAAGATGAAATAGTGCCATTTGTGACAACATGGATGGCTCTTGAGATTATTATGCTAAGTGAAACAAGTCAGAAAAAGTTGAGACCATATGATATCACTGGTATATGGTATATAAAACTGAAAACAACAAAGGAAGAAGACAAACAAATGAAGATACAAGAACTCATAGACACAGACAATAGTTTAGTGATTACCAGAGAGTAAGGAGGGTGGGGAATGGTAGATGAGGATAAAAGGGATCAAATATATGGCAATAGGAGAACTGACTCTGGGCGGTGAACACACAATGTGACATATAGATAATGTATTACAGAATTGTACACCTGAAACCTATGTAACTTTACTAACAATTGTTATCCCAATAAACTTTAATTAAATAAAAAACTTAGTCTGAGAAAAAAATTGTAATACTAGCAATCTTTTAAAAAATTAAGACAAATTGTACACCAAAGTATCTAAGAACTTCTTCAAACATTCCTTTATTATATTATGATGTCTGGGGAAATATGACATTAATATTTAACTGCTACCAAAGAGACACTCACGTTTTACTAAAATAAATTACTTCATATAATATAAGTTTATCTCTCATTTTACATATCACTGACAAAATATGTTGGCCTTTTAGGACTTTGTTAATGTTATTGATTTGTGGTGAAGTTTCTTTATTTGTTTGTTTATTTATTTTGATTTGGTCTAAACAAGAAAAATTTTAAAGATGGCTGTATGAAATGAAAATGGATTGTTATTTACAAAACATTAAGTATACATTGGAAACTATAGTACAAGATTTGATTTCTACTTTATTACTAGATGAAAGTATGTGAAAATGTCAGAGAAAACAACACTGAACATGGATAAATATTCATCCTCTGGAGACATTAAAATGTAGGTTAAATAAACTTGGGGCAAACTTTTACAAACGTAAATCAGAAGTTAAATATTGTCATAATCTAATCCAGTGTTAGTAATATATATTAAGGTTGTTACACACTGTTTTATAACATGAAAATAAACATCAAAAAGCAAAAGCTATTGATGGCTTTTGTGAAATAATGAATGTTCTTGTTTGTGAATCTTATCCTAGAGTCAATAATAGTAAAAAGAATCAACACTTACACATCAAATGCAGTCACAATTTTATAAATGTAATCTATTATTGATCAATTGCAGAGCACAGTCTGAATACAAAAAAAAAATACCTTAGGTAGTAGAATTAAATTATCATGCTAGTCTGTCTCAGACAAATGCAGTGCTCAGCAAAATAATTGAAAATATTATGCTTAGTCATAAATCATTTTATATATTAATATTTGAAATACAATATGGAAGAGTAGTAGGTACACTATAATTTCAACTGTATAAATATATCTTTACATTTATATAAATATACATTACCATATAATGCACATGAGTAGATAGATAAATGGGGGTGTGAGGGGGAGAGAGAGAGCAAGAGAGATCAAAATAATATTATATTCATTGAGTTATTGACAATTTAAATTTTTTATTCTCTGAATGTTACAATGCTGAATTAAAACAATTAAACTAGATTAGAAGATGTACTAAAACAAATTTTAAAGTAAGTTTTAAAAATAGTTCAGTGAATGTTTCTTGTTTTTGCAATTTTCAATTAAATATTTTTGTTTGTTTTCACAAATATGAATATAGAAGCATTTTTCAAAGCACACGCTTGTATACAATTACAGAGATTACGTTTTCAATTTTGTTTCAGACTATATTAGCACATTTTCAAGCAAAATGCAGAATAGATGTAAACTGGAGCTATTAGCAAAACACGTGAGGTGATTCATTATTCAACTTTAAAAATGTGGAATCAAGTGACTACATTGTTTTTAAGAAAAGCTTCTTTTAACTTTCATATAGGAAATTATATGTATATATACATACATATATGTATGTATATATACATACACATATACATACATATGTATGTATATGTATATATATAAAATTCTTGTAATATATATTCTTATAAAATGTTTCTCTCCATCCCAGATTGCTGCTATGAGGACTTAAGAAACTTCATGATAATCAGATAAAAAAAATCAGCTCTATCAACTAAAGGTATATTTAATGCTGATAAGCTCAGTTAAAGCTGAGAAAAGATTAAATCGGTTTATTTTGACAGTGGATACACATGGAGAAAAAAATTGTTGGAAGTTTATTCTAAAATTACCAGTATTTCTCGTGAAAAAAAATTTTTTTTAATTTTATTTTATTAAATTTATTGGTATATAGGAACATTTGTGACAACGTGAAAATTTTAATGCCTAGGAAATCGTTTAAAATGCAAAAAAAAAAAGAAAGAAGATCATTAATTTATTGACACTTTAGGTCTTTTATCAACAACTCTGGCTTTGTTTTGTTCTTTTTTTGCAGTGGAAGAAACTGAAAATGTTTGTTCTGGAGGAAATTTAAAAAACATATATGTGAATTTTTAGAAAACACTAGAGAATCTCATTTTAGTTATAGCACTAAAACAAACAAAAAGAGATCTATACTAAGGAATTGCACTGGTGACCTTTGGTGAGGACAAAATATTTTTATTTGTGTTTTTTTTATTGTGTTTTTTAATTTTCTACAATCACTTTTATGAACTCTGTAACATAAAAATATAGCATAGATTTTGAAGTTTTATTTTATATTATCATGTATAGGTATCTGTACCTTTTGCTTTTATTATCAAAAAAGTGAAGATACAAGAATTTTCTGTTTATCCCAATACAACTAAATATGAAAAAGAAAAGGCTGCCTTCATACAAGCTCTCTGAGAAACAAATTAATAAAAGCCCCTCACCCACTGAAAAACAATTCATAATATAAACCCTAATAAAAGGGAATATCTAAATTGTCTGTGAGCAATTTCACCAATTTATTAAAATTAATGTTTTAATAAATGTCTTTATAGTGTAACTCAATTCAAATATTAAAGATAATGAGAAGATGTGTAAGAATATATGTAATGATTATCTGAATCTAAGTCTTCAGCTTATTATAAATCAAGGTGCCTGTTTGGGGATGGAAATAGGATGTTAAATTCATCATTATTCACCATTATGAATGGTGTAAATTGATGATGTATTATTCTTGTTATTGTTTTCTTTGCAAAATAAGGGCTCGATAATCTTTTGGACTATTTATTCTTTATAGAGTCAAATTAAGATCCAAAATTTAACATTATTGTGAGTGGAGGGAAATAAATAAGCTTGTAAAAATTTACAGATTCAAAAAATTAAAAATATGAAAGAATAATATATTGACTAGAAGTCACTGATTTCCTTGTCAAGTGGTTGTTTGTAGGACTGATGGGGCCATAAACCAGATTAATTCAGGTTGAGGAATCTCAGAAACACAATTAATGAGTTTACAAACATCAGTTACTGGAATTAATTAATTACAGTCCTGGAATTAATTGGACTGTAATTTACTCCATCATCTCTCCTGGTTCTCAGACTTTCAAACTTGGGCTGGAATTACACACCAACTTTCCTGGGTCTCCAGCTTGAAGATGGGGCTTCTAAGTCTCCATAATCATGTGAACCAGTTTCTCAGAATAAATCTCTCTCTCTATCTTTCTCTCTTGATATATCTACGAGGCCTGACAATTAAGTTCGTGAATGTGTTTGCAATAATGTTGCTAATCTTTTTCGATATCAGAGGGATTATTCATTATGAATTTGTACCAGCTGGACAAACAGTTAACCAAGTTTACTATTAGGAAGTGCTGAAAAGCTGTGTGAAAAAGTTAGACGACCTGAACTTTTGCCAACAATTCATGGCTCTTGCATCACGACAATGCACCAGCTCACATGGCACTGTTTGTGAGGGAGTTTTCAGCCAGTAAACAAACAACTGTGTTGGAACACCCTTCCTACTCACCTGATCTGGTGCCCAATAACTTCTTTTTTTACCCAAAGATAAAGGAAATATTGAAGGGAAGACATTTTGATGACATTCAGGACATCAAGTATAATCCGAGGACTGCTCTGATAGCCATTCCAGAAAAAGAGTTCCCAAATTGCTTTGAAGTGTGGACTAAGTGCTGGCATTGGTGCATAGCTTCCCAAGAGGAGTACTTTGAAGGTGATTATAGTGATATTCAACAATGAGGTCTGTAGCACTTTTTCTAGGATGAGTTCGCGAACTTAATTGTCAGACCTCATACAACGGAATATGTTTGGCTATGGAAGGGAATGGGTTCTTGCCATCTGCGGCAGCATGGATGAACCTGTAGGGTATTGTGCTGAGTGGAGTATGTCAGACAAAGACAGATGCAATGTGATTTCGCTTATATGTGGAATCTAAGGAACAAAATAAATAAACAAACAAAACAGAAAAAAACTCATTGATACAGTGAGAACTCATTGATACAGAACATTTTGATGATTGTCAGATAATAGAGAGGTTGAGGGGGTGGGTGAAAAGGGAAAGGAATTAAGAAGGACAAATTGGTTGTACATCTCATAAGTGCATCTTTGAAAAATTTCGCACAGGTATGGAAACGTATTACTATTTCCCAGCTCCATATGATGCATTGAACGTGTAGTGGACCTGCACCAACTTCTCCAAATCCTCCAAAGTGATAAAAATGATGTACTTTTAAAATTCATTTATAAAAATAGTACAAAACAAGTAGAGGTGCTTCATAACAGACAAGGCAATGCCTGAAAGACAGAAAGCTGACAAGATCTGAATGAAGAATACAAACCAAGCTCTATAACAGTCTGGAAAGTACTGCAGAAGGTAAAGACTTTGTGCCTAGAGTGTTGAGTATGTACCTGGAAAAGGAGCAGATATTAGCGTCACTTGTTCGGTTACAGCAAAACTGCTGAGAATGTGAACCGTTCCACCTTCCCCTTCCCTCTTCTTCAGGTAGATAGCTGCATCTGGGTAATGGGTTTATAGTGCGTGAGTTGAAGAGGCTGGGATATGCTCTATATTCCAGCAATAGTAAATTTCTTAAAACTACAATATTAAACCTAAAATAATTGTAAAATCCTTTTATTTACAAATATAAAATAAATTGATGATTACAAAACTAGCACTAAATAAATGGAGATTGGCCATATTCTTGGATATAGCTTAATATTATTAAGAAGTTAGTTCTCCAAATTAATTAACATAAGCATAATGTAAGTAATATGCTATACTATACAACTTCAGTATAATTAATTTAGCCTCAGTCGAAACCTCACTTTGATTTTGCACTTAGCCAAATAAATAAATTGTAATAGCACTGTAAATATGAAGATATGAAAAAGCTAAGATTCAAAACATATGAAACTATAGTAGACATATTAAGTACTCCATGAATATGCCTTCAATGAAGGTAAGAGTTAATAAATCTTTTTAAAAGTCTTGTTGTGAAGACTAATTGTGATGACATATTTGGAAACATTTTATAAATTCTATTACACTGTTAATTGATATTGTTTTTAGGCTACTTGTTGTCAGGGCTATGTTTACTACTATTATAGTTTAGGCTATATAAATAAGAATAATATTTTGTCTTGGAAAATACATGTATTTCTGAAAGGTTTTATCAACTGTGTCCCCCCCTAGATATCTTCCACAGGTTTTGACATAATATTAATTTGAATATGATATACAGTTAAAACAATGTACTCCTTTATGGGTAAATATTTGAAGTACAACATAAAACAAATAAACTTATTATTTCCAAGCTAAAGGATTCATAAGAAAAATCATGCCTTTACCATTGATCTAGCTAAGGCACATACACACAAACAAACAAACAAATAAATAAATAAGTATTTTCTTAGATATTGATAAAAATTCCAGAACATACGATATACAAGGTAAATTATATGCGTCATAATGGAATAATATATCCTAAGCAATATATTCTCAATAATTATAAGAGTTCCAGGTTTTAAAGAAAAAAACACAATATATGGCAATGAATAGAAAAGAAATTATTGTGCTGACTTTACCTAAATTTAAGTGTGATTCTAATGTATTTTATATTTATTTACTAATGAAAATCTTCTAACAAAAACTCATTTAAGTTTTTTTAAACATAAAAAACTTAAAATTTTTATATCAGCGCTTTCTAAAATATTATTTTTACATTCTTTTTCATTTTTAAGTCACACTTTAAAATAAAGATTAACAACTTGTTTATTATTCTACATATTTATGGGAAATTATAAAGCACTGTTCAAGCATCTTCATGGCTTTACAGAATTGCATTGATGCCATGTATTGTCTAATTTTCAACATCCCGGAATGTGTGTTACTTAGATAATAATTTGCTTAGCCTTAAATATTTAAAGTGTTTATGTCTTTCATTTTTACCTTCATCACTGTGCAGCTTGTGTATTCATAGGACAATAAAGATCGCTGTATCATTTTTAATTAAAAAAAAAACTCTTGTTAAGCACCCATCTTAAAAGCAGGTCAACAGCATGTCTATTTTGATGTTATTGTAGATTTAATACACTCTTTATTAATGGACTTGGGACATTATGTTCTGAATTACTTTTATGTTTGACATATTGGACAAGACTTTTTTTCCTTCAGTTTCATCTGTCAGCATTTTGTTTCTTTTGAACCCAATTCACTATAGTTTTCACTAATAGACTAAGCAGCATGTTTAGGAAATCACTTGCTTATTAAAATTTAGAAACCATTGTGTTTTATTTTTTGGTTTAAAAGCTTCTAGAATCCTATCACAAACTCACAATTTCAAACCACATATAATTGATCAAAGGAAAGACCCAATGATCAGTTTAAATTTTTAGAAATTTAAAACACAAATAGATTACATTTATTGAAGAAATTTAGAATATTTAGACTGTGACCAGATAAACCAATTATTCCTAATATTTTGGTATGTTTTCTTTTGGATTTTATTCAATGACTTTATATAGATAAATTGGTGGTACATTTATTTCTCACAATAATGAAACTAAAATTTATATAATCTTGGAAGTTTGTCTTGTGTTTATTTTACTTAACATATGGTTAATATTATCAACATATGGTTAATATTTCCATTTTAATATTAATATGATTATTTGTATGAAACTAGCCACGCGAATGTTTCTTTCAGCTAAAAGGTTTCCTCTATGCCATTAACTAAATATCTTCCTAAGCTTATACTTTTTCGACTCCAGTGTTACATTCAAAATTCCTATTCTTTGAAACTCAGATGAAATACCTCTTCACTCACAAATTATTCTACTGTAATTCAATCAGAAAATATAGCCATTTATTCTTTCTTATGGCACTTATTTCATCAATTATTATCCTTACAGTCTATGTTGTATTAAAATTTCTGTTTGTAGTCTATTAATATTCTGATTGTATATAATTTCTTGTACCATGATTTACCTATAGTTATAATTCTCAGAGGAACTAGTCTGGTGTCAAGAATATATTCCAGAATATATGGATGATTAATAAATTCCAAATCATACTGAGTTTTGCAAAGGATATCAAACAAATTTTGGACCTCTTCCATATTAATGATGTCTACTACTTTAGAATTATTCAAAGAAATTGATAGTTCTAATATATAATATATTTTAGGTGTTGGAATTTAAAAACATATTTGAGGAATTATTATTTCTTTACGGCATATTTCCTGATATGGAAAGATGCATAACTAGCTTTCCAAAGCACAGAGTGACAGACAATTTCATTGAAGTTGCTGGTGTCATCTTGGAAAAGAATAAAATAAATGGCAGCAGTCTGGAAATGCAGTAGTTGATTCTCTAAGGTGACCTCATTTCATGTTAAATTAGAACACTCATCTATTAGACATCAAGATTGTTTTCAACCAGATATGTGATATCACAGCCATATGTAACTTAGTCATTCTGCCAGTCAAAGATTTCATTAATAAAAAGAGAATTGTTGGATGCATGTATAATAAAATGGGACATGACAGCTGAACTGCTCTTTCAACCACTTACTCATTCCCATTTCTTAAATTTGCTATCAAGTGGAAAATCTCAACTTCAGTGACTCAAAAAATCATCTGTCCATTTCCCTGCTCTTTTTTTGCCATTATCATTGCACATTTCCAGTTATAATAATGTAATTTTACCTGTGTTCCATATACAGAAGCTTAACAATGAAATCACATCATTTTCAGTTGCATTTTCACTCTAAGGAGGGAGGCAGGATGGAAAAAGGAAGAAAAATAAGAAGAAGGAAATACAAGAGGAATTAGAGATCAGTCACAATTCTGTTAACTTAAAGCTTCCACAAGGAGAAAATCGGCAATGACCAACAATGTGTCTGCCAAGTGCTTTAAGCACTTTATGCAATTTAATTGTCCTACATTCTACAATATCAGTATTTTCACCGTTTTTCAGATTAAAAGGATCTGTGAAGTTTAATAAATTTCTCAATATTAAAAACATGAAAGTAGTCCAAAAGAAATTAAAAGTCAGCTCTTTAGAGGTGTTTTGATTGTCACTATACCATCTTGTTTCCAAACTGTAGAAGAATCATGTTCCACATTGCACTAAACTCCCATATTTCTTAAAATAGCTCATGGGAAGGGAAAGGTTCAAGACAAGTAGTCTGGAGAAAAATGATGGGAAGTCCTTGAATGGTTTTAAGTTACTGGTATGATGATCTAATTGACAGTTTAGAAAAAATACCTGGCTCTGTTCAACCTTTTCCTCAGACTAGACACACAAATATGTTCTGACTCTGCATTTATCATATGTTCCATGTGCAAATACAAAATAACAAAAAGAAAATTTACCCATATTCAAATTATATTTTATTGAAGGTCGTGGCATGCATAAGAATATTTTGGTTTAAATTGTGATGAGATGCCACTTTTAAGATACCATTAAGGTTTGAAAAAACATGTAAATAAATAAAGGCATTTATTTGAACTTAAATGTCTAACTTTCTTCATTCAAAAATTCCTTTTGTACTAATAGATGTATTTTAAAAGTGAAAATAAGTCTGTCCTCTCTATCAAAAAATGAAAGATGGGAATGGATGTCATCAGTAGAAGATGAAATTCAGATAGGATTGCTTGGAAATAAGTACTGAGACGCTGGTAATATGAAACATATAAAGGAAATCCTGCCTGGAGATTGTGTGGACAGAACAACTTGGGAGAAAAAAACAAAACAAAACAAAACTAAACCAAGACAAGAATAAACAACAAACAGGAACAACCAAGCTCAGAGCAGAAGGTAGCGACTCTAAATGGAAGAAATTTTGTGAACTAGGTGGCCAACGTGTCAGCCCAAACTTACTGCAAAAGGGGGTGGGTGTGCAATGAGAGGCACTGCAGCAGACGGTTCCATGTGAGAACTGTTGTGGTAGTCAGAGAAAGTGGGACGGGCCTCACCATAATCAGCTTCTGTAACTCCCATGGAAGGCAATCACTCTTAAATCAGTCAACCTTCCTGCAACTGGCTTCCTAAACACCCATTTCCTCACTGCATCTCATTTGACTGAACTCCAGTATAGAAAAATGAAATGGCTAAAATGTAAACATTTTCCTTTCCTATTGATTTAGACTAAAACTCATGAATAGGAAGCCACACCAGTCTAAAAAGCAATTTATAAATTCATCAATAAATATATAAAAAGGTTCATTAAACTAAAAGGACGCTTATGAAATTTTAGTGGTGGTAACGTCCAATAAAGCAAGATCACTCCCAGATGCAGTAGGAAACCGAAACATCTTTTCTGTGTTCTGTAAGATAGTAAAGAGGAGGTTCCATTTATAGAAAGTGAACATTTGATATCAAATTCAATCTTTTATGAAAATACTATGATATTATGTTATGAAAACCATCAAGAGCACGAACTCAAAGAAATGAATTTTAAATTTACTAAAGATATTCCCCAAACATGTATTTTAGGGTAAAGAAATAAGCGTGATGAATGTTATTAGAGAAGTATAAAAGTGTGAGATGCTGGAAATTCCTGAAGGAGAGATCAGATCCTTCTAAAAGGTACTACGTGAAGGATTATGAGAAGAAACTACAGAACTGAAAAACGAAACGTGAGTCAAACAGAATCAAAAGGTATGGTCCCTTACATATAGAAATTAATGAAGAGATACACCTAGAAAGATAATGGTGAGATTTCGGAATTTCCACAGAGAAAAAATATCCCAAAAGCTATATATCTAAAACCAAAATAGGTTGATACCGTATTTCTTATCTTCAGTGTTAAATTTTAAAAAATAATAGAGCAAACATTGTAGCAAATATCCAAGAATTTGATATGACAATACATTTTAACTTTGTTTTATAATACTATTGTAGTGATTTTGCCAGTCACCACAAAGCTATTTAGATGTCATCTCATTTAATTGACCAACAATGCTTCTTGGTTGATATTGTTTTATCCCCACTGTAAAGATGAGAATATAAAAGCAAAGAAGGCAAAGCAGATACATGAAGTTATACATATTCTATGGAAAGAGGCAGAATTGACATCTGAGTCGGAATAAATCTAGAACCTGAAGTGCTGACCACTACACAATAATACTTCTCAGGTCCATGAATAAATGATATTAGAAGATAATAGATTAAATAATATAATTATCTTTAATAATGTAATATTTAAATCAACATTTTATAAGAATGCAAATGATTTGTAATCCCCCCAAGTCCACAAATTTTATTAAAAACTATAAGTTGATATGCAATAAAACTCATTAATAAAGTTGAATGGCACCTTTTAATTGATAAAATTATTTTGTATCTATAATAAACCAGCTCATACCTATTTAAAAAAACAATATAAATATGTACATTATAAATTTTTCATATATATATTAGTCATATGTATATATATATATATATATATATATATATATATATACACACATACATATATATGTATGTATTTGTGTGTATACATCCCCTGTCTTAAATCATCAAAGATCTGCATATAAAAATATAAATTTTGTTAGAGTAAATTATTAATTGTTGGGGAATGATGTGGACAAATAGACCTGCTTATGTATTTGTTGGAATTGTAAGTAGGTATGATCTTTCTGAAGGGAAATTTGGCAATGATCAAAGTCCTCAAATAGTTACAAATATACATGGCAATTTAATTTAAAATAATGTGGTCTAAAAACAGTTTTCTATAAATGTGGGAATTCAGTAAGAAATGAAAGTGGCATTTTCAAATCAGTGGGGAAAAGAGAGATCATTCAATAACCAGTGATGGGGAATATTTAACAAATCAGAATCCCATTCTCTCTGCTTAGAAATACCTTCACCTCTCAATGATTGTAAATAATTCACACATGCTATTCATGCATCCTCTCTACTATATTTTTTAGAACTCTTATGATTCTGTTTTTAAAATTAGAATAGATTCATCTGAAAAAGGATACAGAATATTTCAGGTGTTAATAAATTGTTATACAAATAATAAAAAATAGCACAGCAAGGCAAAGAAAATGTGTTCTTTGGGGACTGCTTTTCTACATTTGGTGAGGGACTGCTGCTAAGAAAACAGGAAGGAAGGAAAGGAGGGACCAGATACCTGAGAGAGCATAGAGCATTGGCAGCTGATGAAACTACCAGGGCAAAGATCCTGAAATGGAGGCATATGTGACAAGTATGTGGCACAATAAGGAGGGCAGATAGTGGAAGAGGAGTGGGACACAAAGCCAGAAGGATGGCCAGTGACCAGGTGACTCAATGCCTGTTTACATTCTAAGGATTTTAGCTTTTATTCAGAGTGAGATTTTGAGCAGTCATGACATGATTTGACTTATGTTTTAAAAGTATCACACTACGTATTCTGTTGAGAATAAAGGAGCTAGAGGATGTCGCAATCGTTCAGATAAGACATGATGACCTTAGGTACGATAAATGGTTTGATTCTAGATATATTTGGAAAGTTGGGCTAACAGAATTTGTTGATTAATTGTATGGTACGTATAGAAGGGAGGAATCAAATTTGATTCCTAAGGTGATGGGAAAGATTCAACATTATTAATTTGCACAGAAAAGCACACACTACACACAGAAACACACACATCACAATGCAAAAAGTGGTTTACATTGAACATCTAATTATGAATATCCAAAATTAATCATGAAATGATTCCCAATGCTGATGTGTCAAGAAAGGTCAAAACCATATGAATCTGACAAACATTAAATTCTTTGCTGATCCGAGGCTGGCAAGGCTGTGCAGAAGCAAGTGTTCTCACTCATTTTGAGCAACAGTTTGTAGTAAAATACTTTTATAGGAACATTGGATAACTTCTCTCCTATTTGATATGTGTATAGTTTTTGACCTGATAATCGCATGACTAGGAATTTTTCCTAACAATTTGTTTGTATAGGTGAGCCAAAGAAAATGTACAAAGATATTCACACAGTACCAGTTTAATAACAAATCATGGACTCAACCAAAACATTTATTATATGGTAGTCAGTTAAGTTATAGTTAATTCAAAAACAAAGCAGTTCAGAAGAATGAGATAAAACCATACATTCTGAACAAATGTAAAAAAGTGTTATGTGAAATTAATAAGCTTTACAAAAGATCAAAACATAATTGAATTTATTTAAACAATTTATAGATGTTTAATGTGCTTAAATAATCTTAACATTATTTTTCAGGAAAAAAATACAAGGAATTCTTAAAATGGTTATTTTGGAGATGATGAACTCAAAAATGGGTGGAAAGGAATACTTTCATGTTTTTATGTTGTGCCTTTACTATTTCAATTTTATAACCACATCCATGTTTTACTTTACTTTGTAATGTCAACTAGATTTATGTGAGTGGTGTACTTACAGTTATTTATGTCTTTATATTTACTTGCATTTAAAAAGTGTTTTATTTTTCCATACATTAAAGTAAGAATATAATATGAAAATACCCAGTACAGACCAGGAAGTGGAGATTCAAGACCCCTCAAACACAGTTGGCATGAATATAGGTGACTAATAAATTTCTGAGAATATAATTAATAATATCCTCTAAAACTTTGTACTCACTCTCATTTCCTTCATGGCATAAACAGGATTCAGTAGAGCTCTAAACTTTAGACTCATTCAGACATGAACGTGTATCATGATAATAACATTTCAAAGCTATTTGAGCTTCAACAAAATACCTACATTTTCTCAACCTGTATTTTCTTATTTGTAGCCTAATAGGATTATTGTAAGGATTAAATAGAATAATAAATATAAAATACCCCCAGCACAATGCCTGGCACAGAGTCATTGTTCAATAAATGGTAGCTGTTAATAAAATACTTAGAAATGGGGTGGCCTGAAGCATATGTGGCTCCACTATTTACTGATTTCTTCCTTTGAAAATTTTCTGTGCTCTAAATACTTAAAATTTCTGAGAATCCAGGTGACTTGTTTCACTTCTAAGGAAGATTCCAGGAAATTGACCATTTAGAAAGAGTAAAAAAAAATGTATTATAAAACATAACATTGTGTGTCTTTCTTGATGGAAAGATTAATCCATTTGCCGTATCTCTAGAATTCCTATTTATATTTATTTAGAAATGATTTATTTTTAATGCACAATGCATTTTATTATATTAATGTTACTCATCCTGATATCAGTTCTATTCTTTCTATGCCTCAAATATTCATGTAGTGGACTGAGTACAAAAATGTAGGTTTATAAGTGTTTTTGAAAATAAGAAATTATAGTAGACATCTCTAACTTCGAAACAGCATTTTTTTTCCTTGTAAAAAAATTGCAGTTTACACAAAATAAGGATCTCTATTTTTAATCCTTTCTTCAGTGCTCTTCTGTGTATTTATGGTCAAAGTCAAATCTTAGTTTTAATTAATCTCACTTAAAACACACACACGTGGCAATACAGTAGAGAAAAATGAATATAATTATAAAATCGGCCTCTCTATTTTCAACAAATTCCTGCCCCATGTCAGTAATGGGCAAGTAAAGGCAATTGCCCCCCTTATAATTTAGCATTGTAATTCAGTGTAACCATTATGAATGAAATGCTGGGGGAATATAGAAAGAGAATGGTTAGTTTGGGCTGGGGAAGGATCAATGAAATCTCAGTAAAGGAAATGATAAAATTAAGTCTGGAAGGAGAGATAGATGAGATTACACAGACAAAAGCATGATGAAAAGACTGGAAATGTCAACAAGAGGCATAAGTGGTATTTAAGGTGGGACAGGGGAGATGACATGATATGAATTATTGTAAAAAATTAATTTGCACTCCATATATACCACACACAAAAATAAGGAATAAATAAGTGGTGGCATGTAAGTTAAAATATAGTGCATACTTTAAGTTTTATTTTTATCATCTTGGAAAAAATATTTTTGTGGTAAATTGCTTGCTATTCTTTAGATGCCATAAAATTAATGAGTAATACCAGTCTGTCTCAAGCAAGTTACCAAGGTTTAAATGGAGTTATGTATTTAAAATGGTCACTCAGAACAATCTGCTTACTGAAGTGTTTGTGTAAGAAACCAGGTGCTCAAGAGCTAATGCATTTATGATGACATGCAAATTTGTTAAATATTGAAATCTCCTTTATCAAGATGTCACAGCTGTCATTTTTCTCCCCCTTCTTCCACTCCTTTCTTGAAACAGTACAGAAAAAAAAAGAAAATCAGAAAAGACTGAGTTCAGCTTTGATCTATGAAAAAGCTAATTAAGGCAAAACAGAAGACAAATAGTATAAAGTGTGAAGAAATAAATTATTTTCCCTCAAGTAAGCTGAGTTATTTATTCATCAGGGTGCCGAGGAGCTGATTTTATAGTCCCCTATGGAGTTTCTTTCCCTGACAAAATATCTACTATACCAAACATTAATTTATTACAAAATAGAAATTATTTCAGCTAAAATTTCATGATTTTAAGGTGCTTGTTTAATTATTAGGCTATGTATTAAGTAATTAGGAAAACTCTTGGCTTTAAAGGAAATGAAGGTAGGACAACCACTGAGTGTGGAGGTAGTGATTAAAATAGCTTTAAACTACTAAAGGAAAAATTGTCAATTGAAGAAAATAATGCGCGTGTCCAACTTTCTAAGTGTAGGGAATGCTAATTACTTTTCCATAACTATTTCCCATTATAAAAATTTTCTGTAACACATTTGGTCACCTAATCATAATTTGTTTTTGAGAGTTGTATCCTAAATGTCTGTCTTGTCCCTCTTCTCAAATGGATGGTTCACATCTACAATTATTTTCTGTAGTGCAGTGTAAAAAGTGCTATGATAGCAGAACAGACCAGCTTTGGTAAAATAAATGTTTCGAACAACAGGCACAGAAGTGTGAAGGAACACAGAGGTAAGGATGAAACAAACAAAATAGAGACATGAAACGAAATGAAGCTGAAGAAAAGTCAATGGATACACTTAAAAAGCCATGATTGGCAACTCCCAAAATGAAAATTTATGTTGCAGTGGTGCTAAATATTCATTTTGGTATTTCAGATATGGTATTAACATGATAAGATATGTATTGAAGATAGGCCATAGTGGCAGGTATGTAATATTTTGATTGGGGTAGCAATGATGTTGAAAATAAATCAGAAGTAGGAATTCAGGAATAAAGAATCTTAGGAATCCCAAACAGACAATTAACAATTGTCCCTTAAAGATATACTCTCCAGAAAATATCCACACATTTATAATGATACATTAATTCATTAATTTAAGAAAAAAATCTAAAATTCTGTAAATCATTTTATAAGAGGAATTATCACATGGAAAACCTCATTATTTTTTTTTAAATTTCACATGCACTATTTTATTTTATTTATTTATTTATTTATTTATTTATTTATTTATTTATAATTTTTTTTATTGAATTTATTGGGGTGACAATTGTTAGTAAAATTACATAGATTTCAGGTGTACAATTCTGTATTACATCATCTATAAATCCCATTGCGTGTTCACCACCCAGAGTCAGTTCTCCTTCCATCACCATATATTCGATCTCCCTTACCCTCATCTCCCACCCCCCACCCCCACCCCCCTTACCCTCTGGCAACCACTAAACTATTATCTGTGTCTATGAGTTTCTGTTTCTCATTTGTTTGTCTTGTTCTTTTGTTGTTTTTGGTTTATATACCACATATCAGTGAAATCACATGGTTCTCTGCTTTTTCTGTCTGACTTATTTCGCTCAGCATTACTCTCTCAAGATCCATCCATGTTGTCACAAATGTTCCTATATCATCTTTTCTTACTGCCGAATAGTATTCCATTGTGTATATATACCACAACTTCTTTATCCATTCATCTATCGAAGGACATTTTGGTTGTTTCCATGTCTTGGCCACCGTAAACAAAGCTGCAATGAACATTGGAGCACACGTGTCTTTATCTCTAAATGTTTTCAGATTTCTTGGGTAGATACCCAGGAGAGGGATTGCTGGGTCATATGGCAATTCTATTCGTAATTCTTTGAGGAACCTCCACACTGCCTTCCATAACGGCTGCACCAGTCTGCATTCCCACCAACAGTGTATGAGGGTTCCTTTTTCTCCACAGCCTCTCCAACATTTGTTACTATTTGTCTTGTTGATGATAGCCATTCTGACTGGGGTGAGGTGATATCTCATTGTGGTTTTGATTTGCATTTCTCTGATGATTAGTGATGTTGAGCATTTTTCATATGTCTATTTGCCATTTGTATGTCCTCTTTGGAGAAATGTCTCTTCAAGTCCTCTGCCCATTTTTCAATTGGGTTGTTTGTTTTTTTGTTGTTGAGTTGCATGAGTTCCTTGTATATTCTGGATACTAGCCCCTTATCGGAGGCACTGTTTGCAAAAATCTTCTCCCATTCAGTTGGTGGCCTCTTTATTTTGTCAATGGTTTCTTTTGCTGTGCAGAAGCTTTTAAGTTTCATATAGTCCCATTCGTTTATTTTAGCTTTTACTTCCATTGCCTTTGGAGTCAAGTTCATAAAATGCTCTTTGAACCCAAGGTCCATAAGTTTAGTACCTATGTTTTCTTCTATGCAGTTTATTGTGTCAGGTCTTATGCTTAAGTCTTTGATCCATTTTGAATTAACTTTGGTACATGGTGACAAATAGCAGTCCAGTTTCATTCTTTTGCACGTGGCTATCCAATTCTCCCAGCACCATTTATTGAAGAGGCTGTCTTTGCTCCATTGTATGTTTTTAGCTTCTTTGTCAAAAATTATCTGTCCATATTTATGTGGTTTTATTTCTGGGTTCTCAATTCTATTCCATTGGTCTATGTGTCTGTTTTTCTGCCAATACCATGCTGTTTTGATTATTGTAGCCCTGTAGTACAAGCCAAAGTCAGGAAGTGTGATACCTCCATTATTGTTCTTTTTCTTAAGATTGCTTTGGCTATTCGGGGTCTTTTGTGGTTCCAAACAAATCTGATGATTTTTGTTCTATTTCTTTAAAATATGCCATTGGGATTTTGATGGGGATTGCATTGAATCTGTATATTGCTTTGGGTAATATGGCCATTTTAACTATGTTGATTCTTCCAATCCATGAGCACGGAATGTCTTTCCATTTCTTTGTGTCTTCTTCAATTTCTTTCAAAAATGTCTTATAGTTTTCAGCATATAGGTCTTTCACATCCTTGGTTAAGTTTATTCCTAGGTATTTTATTCTTTTTTGCTGCAATTGCAAAAGGAATTGTTTTTTGTATTTCTTTTTCTGAGATTTCATTGTTAGTATATAGGAAGGCAATGGACTTTTGTGCGTTGATTTTGTAGCCGGCAACTTTACTGTATTCGTTGATTGTTTCTAATAGCTTTTTGGTGGAGTCTTTAGGGTTTTCTATATATAGCATCATGTCATCTGCAAAGAGTGATAATTTAACTTCTTCATTCCCAATTTGGATGCCTTTTATTTCTTTCTCTTGCCTGATTGCTCTGGCAAGGACTTTAACACTATGTTGAAAAGCAGAGGTGACAGGGGACAGCCCTGTTGTGTTCCTGAACATAGAGCAAAGGGCTTCAGTTTATCTCCATTAATTATGAGATTAGCAGAGGGCTTGTCATATATGGCCTTTATTATGTTAAGGTATTTTCCTTCTATACCCATTTTATTAAGTGTTTTAATCATAAATGGATGTTGTATCTTGTCAAATGCTTTTCTGCATCAATTGATATAATCATATGATTTTTGTCCTTTATTTTGTTTATGTGATGTATCACATTGATGGATTCTTGGATGTTGAACCATCCTTGTGCCCTGGGATGAACCCCACTTGGTCGTGATGAATAATCTTTTTAATGCATTGTTGTATTCGATTTGCTAGAATTTTATTTAGGATTTTTGCATCAGTATTCATCAGAGATATTGGTCTGTAGTTTTCTTTTTTTGTGTTGTCCTTACCAGGTTTTGGTATCAGGGTAATGTTGGCCTCATAAAATGAGTTAGGGAGTACTGTCTCTTCTTAAAATTTTGGAAGAGTTTGTGCAGGATTGGTATTAGATCCTCTTTGAAGGTTTGGTAGAATTCACTAGTGAAGCCATCTGGTCCCGAACTTTTGCTTTTCGGAAGGTTTTGGATGACTGATTCAATTTTGTTACTGGTGATCAGTCTGTTTATATTTTCCAGTTCTTCATGGTTCAGCCTTGGAAGGCTATATGTTTCTAAGAACTTGTCCATTTCTTCCAGGTTGTTGAATTTGGTGGCATATAGTCCTTCATAGTATTCTTGGATGATCCTTTGTATTTCTGTGGTGTCCGTGATAACTTCCCCTTTTACGTTTCTGATTTTGTTAATCAGTGTCTTCTCTCTTTTTATCTTAGTAAGTCTAGCCAAGGGTTTGTCAATTTTGTTAATCTTTTCAAAGAACCAGCTCTTTGTCACATTAATTTTTTCTATTGTCTTTTTGTTCTCTATTTCATTTAGTTCTGCTCTAATTTTTGTTATTTCCTTTCTTCTGCTGACCTTGGGTTTTACTTGTTCTTCTTTTCTTAGTTCTTTAAGGTGTAACATGAGGTTATTTATTTGGGAGTTTTCTTGTTTCTTGAGATAGGCCTGTAATGAGATAAATTTCCCTCTTAAAACTGCTTTCGCTGCATCCCAAAAATTTTGGTAGGATGTATTTTCATTGTCATTTGTTTCTATGTATCTTTTGATCTCTCCTCTAATTTCTTCTTTGACCCAGTCCTTCTTTAAAAGTATGTTGTTTAATCTCCATGTATTTGTGTTTTTCCGCTTTCTTTTTACAGTTGATATCCAATTTCAAAGCCTTGTGATCAGAGAATATGCATGGTATGATTTCAATCTTCTTAAATTTGTTGAGACTGATTTTATGTCCCAATATATGGTCTATCCTTGAGAATGTTCCATGTACACTAGAAAAGAATGTATAGTCTGATGTTTTAGGATGAAGTGCTCTATAAATGTCAATTATGTCCATTTCATCTAATGTGTCATTTAGGGCTACTATTTTGTTATTTATTTTCTGTTTGGATGATCTATCCATAGCTGTCAATGATGTATTTAAGTCCCCTAGTATAATTGTGTTTTGGTCAATTTCTCCCTTTAGTTCTGTTAGTAGTTGCTTGGTGTATTCGGTGCTCCCTGATTGGGGGCATAAATATTGATGACTGTTATGTCTTCTTGTTGTACAGTCCCCTTCACCATTATGAAATGTCCATCTTTGTCTCTTGTTATCTTTTTCACCTTGAAGTCTGTTTCATCTGATATCATTATGGCTACACCTGATTTTCTCTGGGTACCATTTGCTTGGAGTGTCAATTTCCACCCTTTCACTTTGAGTCTATGCTTGTCCTTGTAGCTGAGATGTGTCTCTTGGAGACAGCATATGGTTGGGTTTAGTTTTTGATCCAATCTGCTACTCTGTGCCTTTTATTGGTGAGTTCAGTCCATTTACATTTAGGGTGATTATTGATATGTGAGGATTTCCTGTCATTCTATCTTTAGTTTTCTGGTAAGGCTGTGTCTCCATTGTTTCTTTGCCTTTTTGTTGTTGTCTATTATTTCTGTGTGGTGGTATTCTATGATGTTTCCCTCTGTTTCTTCTTTTATTTCAGTATATATTTCAGTTCTGGATTTTTTTGAGTGGTTACCCTTAAGTTTATGTAAAAGAAAGTTTGATATTTAGAGTATTCCATTTTCTTCAGCACGCTTACTTTCTCCATTCCCATATTCGGTTCAGGCCTTTACTCTCCCCTTTTTGAGTTTTGGTTGCCACAAATTGTCCCTGTTGATGGTGGTCGAATAGCCTCCTTTAGTATTTCTTGTAGTGCAGGTCGTGTATTAGAAAATTCCCTCAGCTTCTGTATGTCTGGAAAGGTCTTTATTCCTCCTTCATATCTAAAGGATATCTTTGCTGGATATATTATTCTTGGCTCATGATTTCTCTCTTTCAATAGTTTGAATATTTGGTTCCACTCCCTCCTGGCTTGTAGAGTTTCTGCTGAAAAATCTGATGATAATCTAATGGGCTTTCCTTTGTAAGTTACCGTCTTCTTTTCCCTGGCTGCCTTGAGGATTCTTTCTTTGTCGTTGATTTTAGACAGCTTCAATACAATGTGCCTTGGAGAAGGCCTGTTGGGATTGAGGTAACTAGGTGTTCTATTTGCTTCTTGGATTCGAGGGTCCAGTTCTGTCCACAAATTTGGGAAGTTCTCATCGACAATTTGTTTGAATATATTCTCTGTTCCCTTCTCTCTTTCTTCTCCTTCTGGTATGCCCATTATTCTTATATTGCTCTTTCTGATGGAGTCAGAAAGTTCTTGTAAGTTCTTTCATTTCTTTTAAGTCTCAAGTCTCTTTCTTCTTCTATCTGTGTCATTTCCAGGTTTCTATCTTCGATGTCACTGATTCTTTCCTCCATCTGGTCAACTCTACTACCTAAGCTGGTTATTTCATTCTTAATTTCTTCTATTGAGTTCTTAATCTCCAGAAATTCTATTTGGTTCTTTTTAAAAATTTCAATCTCTTTCGTAAAATGCTCATGCTATTCTTTGATTGAGTTTCTGAGTTCATTTAACTGCCTATCTGTGTTTTCTTGTATCTCGTTGAGTTTTTTCAGAACTGCAATCTTGAATTCTCTGTCATTTAAGTCACATATTTCCCTATCTTTAAGTGCCTTCTCTGGAGATTTTTCACTTTCTTTCTGAGCTATCTTGTTGCCTTGGTTATTCATGGCGATTACTGGTTTACTATTTCTTTTCCTAGACATCTACAGGAGTGACTTCTGCAACAGGTTGATAGGAAGAGGTCTTTCTTTTGTTTTCCAGTACTTGTTGGTAGAATGTCTTATTATTTCTCCAACTGCAATTTATTTTTCTTCTCCCACACGGTAGTGCTGTTTTCTCTGCACTATTCCTGCTTCTCACACAATGGGGGGATTCCCTGGGAGACGGGCTTCTCCTCTGTTAATAGTTCATCTAGGTCACAGGGCGTAGTGTCCCGGTGGGTATGCGGAGAGCTTTTGATGTTCCAAAGCTCTTCCTGCACCAGATTCAGAGCCCGTATGTTTCAGCAGTTCTGTTTACTCCTGCAGGGATCCGCCCAGATAGGTGGGGCCAGGGGCGGGGTGAGCTGTGAGAGGTGGCCCAGAGCAATGGCGGCGACCAACACCACAGCTGGTCCTGCTTCCACAGCTCTCTCCCCTTTGCTGGAACTAGTTGGGCTGTGAATTTGTGTTTGTGGGCCACAGTTCTCCAAACAGCAAATTTTCTGTTGTTTTGATCTGACACTGCTACTGTTTCGCTTCTAGCACCGGGCAGGTGGGGGCGGGGCGAGCTCTGGGAGGGGAGGGAGGTCGCGGCTAGTCTCAGTGCCTAAGGCTCCATTCTCTGCTCGGCAGTGCGGGCTTAAACCACCGTTTTCAGCCTTTTTCCCTCAGTCTTTTCTCCGAGGTCTCTGCCGTGAGCGTTGGGTTCAGCATTGTTATATGCTGTCCCCTCAGCCCTGTGGAGCCCTGGCGGAGCCCTAGCAGTCCAATCTCCTGCAGCTGCGGTAGTTCCGGGAAGCAGCGAGCTCGGCGCACTGAGCTAGGTCTGCGTCCTGCGCCCGCGCGGCTCCGTCTCCGCTCACCTCTCCCTTTCCTCCTCCCTCCACTCGCGCGAATCTCCCACCTGTAGGTGATTTCAGTCGGTAGTGGGCCTCTTCGTCTTGCCTGTCTGCTGTGCAGGGAGCCCTTGTGGAGTTTTCGTTGTTCGATTTGTTGTAAATTCCAGGGGAGCTTTACAGAGGCTCACCTCACGCCGCCATTTTTCCGGAAGTCCCTATTTTATTTATTTTTTTAAAGATTTTATTGGGGAAAGGGAACTGGACTTTATTGGGGAACAGTGTATACTTGCAGGACTTTTTTCCAAGTCAAGTTGTTGTCCTTTCAGTCTTAGTTGTGGAGGGCGCAGCTCAACTCCAGGTCTAGTTGCAGTTGCTAGTTGCAAGGGGTGCAGCCCACCATCCCTTTTGGGAGTCGAACCAGCAACTTTGTGGTTGAGAGGACACACTCCAACTAACTGAGCCATTCGGGACCTCAGCGGCAGCTCAGCTCTAGGTGCCGTGTTCAATCTTAGTTGCAGGGGGGGCTGCCCACCATCCCTTGTGGAAGTTGAGGAATCGAACTAGCAACCTTGTGGTTGAGAGCCCACTGGCCCATGTGGGAATTGAACCGGCAGCCTTTGGAGTTAGGAGCACGGAGCTCTAACTGCCTGAGCCACTGGGCCGGCCCGAAAACCTATATTATTATATTTAATCTCTAAAACAGACAAAATCAGAAATAGAATAGCAATTAAATTAAGATAGAAAAGAAAATATCAAAAAGTTAACTCCTAATAAAGTCTAGATCCTTGGAAAAATTGTATAAATGTGAAGTTTAAAGTAAAAGGGAATTTCAAAGTGTAAAAGGTGAATCGTTCATTTAAATATAAGAAACTTTTATGTTTGATTTTTTAATAAAGTTTTTGTGACATAGTTTTCCTAGAAAATCTATGTTGAAAATATTCAGAATGATGAGAAAACATAAATTGCTAAAAACAATGTTTTTTTTATAATGAAACTGCATTTAGTAACACCAAATAAGGGTGTAAATAGTTTGACTAAGTGTAGTTTTCATTTTCATTTTTGGTATTTGTGTGTTTAAAGCCTAAATGTGTAGATTTCGTAAATAATTAACAACTGTATCATCTTGTAGATGATCCCTGAATGGTTCATTTATTTTTAAAAAGAAGAATAATACTTATTTGGTTAGATGGAAAATATTTTATGAAGAACAGAGTAATAAAGTATACGTTATTTAATCAAGGTAGTGTTAAGGACTGTTATTGTTATTGCAATTGTTATTGTTATTGCAAAGTCATTATTAGTGAAAATTCAAGACTCTGGAGTTATTCTTGTTTTCTCTCTCAAACATGTTTAAACATTTAAAAAGCATATTGTCTCTACCTTCAAAATATACCCAGAGTCCATTGACTACTCTACCACCGGCCCCTGCTGTGGGTCCCCTATTGTTTTCCCTGGATTATTACAACACTGCTTCTAACTTGGCTCTACCTACCTTTAGAGTCTATTGTCTAAACAGCAGCCCTAGTGATTTTTTAAAATAGTAAATTATTTTGTGCCATTCCTTTAATTAAAAGCTGATGGTTGCTTAACTTTTCAAACTATAAAAGCCAGTGCACTTTAAATTGTCCACAAAGCCCTGATTCCCTCTCAACTTAAATTCTACACTATCGTTTGCTCACCGTGTTATGCCTCGGCGGCATCTTTAGAGTTCTTCTAACTTCTCAGGCACAATCCTCCCTGGGGATTTTTGTGTTAGCTCTTTCCTCTAATCAGATAGTTGCTCCCAGCTATCTGCCTGGCAAACCACCTCATCTCCTTATAGGCTTTGCTCGAATGTCACCTGCTCAGAGGTTTCTCATCACACTTAAAATTGCACACGCAGTGCTCTTAGTCTTTTTTCTCTACTGCTTTCTCCCCTATAGCTTCTGTTATCTCCTAACATACTAAGATATTTACTTTAAAATATGTGTACTGTATGTTATTCATCTGCTACTCACAATGAGAATGTAATTTCCACAAAGCAGTGATCTCTGACTGTTTTAGTCACTGATGCAAATCAAACATTTGGAAGTAAGTCTGGCACATGATAGGTGCTTAGTACTTATTTGCTGAGTGAATACATGAGTGAATTAATAGAAAAGGGGTATTCTATGACATCCAGAGCTATCAAAATTGTCAACTCTGCCCTATCTTTGCACATCCTATGAGATACTAGCCTCCTAATTGCTTGAGAATTTGTCAGAATTTTCTATTACCAATAGCTGAAATACTCTGACTGATACCAAAAGCCAAAAGAAGGATTCTGTTTGGGATATGTTCTTCTGATGTTGGACTGCTACTTGCCGTGCTTATTGAAAAAAATATAGTTTCAGAGTTTTAGACTTATGATAAGGCATGGGAGATGGAAATAAAAAGATAGGCTCATGATACATTTTAGATGAAAATTGACATGCTATATGGAAAGGGCTACAAAAGAGAGTTACATAATAGTTGTAGTAAATGTATGCAGATAGCCATACAACTCAATAATAAAAAAACAAGCAATCTGATTAGAAAATGGGCAGAGGATCTGAACAGACATTTTCCCAAAGACATACAGACATGACATACATGAAAAGATGCTCAACATCACTAATCATCAGGGAAATGCAAATCGAAACCACAGTGAGATACTATCTCATACCTGTTGGAGTAGCTGTTCTCCAAAAGACAAGAAATAACAAGTGTTGGCCAGGATGTGGAGAAAAGGGAACCCTCAGGTACTGTTGGTGGGACTGCAAATTGGTGCAGCCACCATGGAAAACAGTATGGAGGTTCCTCAAAAATTAAAAATAAAACTACCGTATCATCCAACAATTCTACTCTGGTGTATTTAAAGAAAAAAAGAACATTATCTCAAAAAGATATATGCACCCCCATGTTCACTGCAATATTATTTATAACATGAAATCAATCTAAGTGTCCATCAATGGATGAATGGATAAAAATGAGATATATAAATATATATTAAATATATATACTATTCAGCTATGAGAAAAGAATGAAATCTTGCCATTTGTGACAACGTGGTTGAACGCTGAGGGCATTATACTAAGTGAAATAAGTCAGACAGAGAAAGACATAAAATACCGCATGCTCTCACTTATAGGTGGAATTTAAAACAACAAGGACTCCAACAACAAAACAAACTCAAAGATACAGAGAAGAGATTGGTGATTGCCAGAGGTAGGGGTGGGGGGTGGGAGAAATGGATGAAGGGGGTCAAAAGGTATAAACTTCCAGTTATAAAATAAAGAAGTCCTGGGGATGGAATATATAGCATGGTAACTATAGTTAATATACTGTATTACATATCTGAAAATAGCTCAGAGTTGGTCTTATAAATTCTCATTACAAGAAAAAAAATTGTAACTACGTGTGGTGATGAACATGAACTAGACTTATTGTGGTAATCATTTTGCAATTTATACAAATATTGAATTATTATCTTGTACACCTGAAATTAATGTAATGCTATACCTCAATTGTACTTCAATAAAAATCAATAAAAAATGTATGCAGATAGATACAAAGTCTTGACGTAGAGAACTCCATTAAGGTAGTGATGATACAAAGTAGAAAGGTAGGATCTTGGGGGGGGTCTAAAACTGCTGATTGGGAAGTGAGAGAGAATACCTGGAATTTTTTTAGAAAATTCCTTTTGTGATTCTACACCATACAGAGAGATAATAGATCATTTCTCTTTTAAAAACATTGTTCATTCCAAGTCCTAGTAGAAGCAAGGCTAAACGGAAAGTTTAAAATGCATAGATGATATTGTAGTCATGTATTTGTTAAAATACATACTTTAAAATATGTTAATCTCTAACATCACAACTCAACAATACTAAATACATGAAAAAAGAAAATTGTCATTTTTATGTAATTATGCCAGACCAGTGAATTTGCAACCAGATGCTACTTCTTATAACAACAGATGTCATGGATGATACAATGAATTCTTACAACTGTTTCCAACAAAATGGTTAAAACAATCTGCAATCAGGTCAATAGCATACAGCTGTTTTTCATGATGCATAGTAGCTAAATTTCTTTACTTCGCATGACAATAATAGGCTTTTTCAGACGATCTTAAAGCACCTGGCAACCCATCATCACTGACCTCATTTGCCGTATTGATTATCAAAGACCAATCTTTTGGAAAGACTTGGAATCAAAGCTTGTTGCCCAGGTACCTATTCTAAATTCCACAGATCTTCATGTTATTTTATACTTCTCTGCAGTATATACAACCCGGAATACTTTTCAGTGGCATGTACCCCCATCCTATTGAGTGTTTTAATACAGATATTTGATAGTTAAGTTTTGTGGTGACTTGATTCACTCATCTATTACTATCATATTGAATAATTGTCCACTCAATCTACATAAAGAGTGAAAGAATCTATCAAGTAATACTTAATTTCAAAATTAACAATGGCATGATTCATCTGTCCAAAGAATGGAAGAATCAGCCAACCAATATTTAATTCCAGAGCTCAGCACTATGCTGGCTACAATGAAAGATTATAAAATATTTATGTTATGTTCATTTGAAGTTTTAGGGGTAAAAGATGAATATAATAAATTGTTAAGATTAGGGAGGCCCATGCCTAGTACAAGGTAAATTTTAACTGCTACATTTAAAAAATGCATATGATTAGTACATTTAAGGGAGATGGGAGACATCAAAGTAGACTTTCTGAGGTGAGTGGTGGTATAATATCTGGATTTGAAGAACTTGTTAAAGTTTTCAGAGATGGTGGGAAAGCATATCAGGCATATAGTATTTTAAAAGCACAGAAATAAAAAGCATATTCAGAGAAATACTCAAATTTCTGTGATGCCAGAGAGAATATGAAATATCTTATATTCAGGCATACTTTCATGTAGATTTTGGACAGATTATGGAGTTATTGGAATGCAGGAAAATAAATTTATTATTAACATTAAAAAGTAAATCTAGGTTTTGTGATTTTGAGCATAAGTTTACAAGAAAGCTGGTTCTAAATAAATAATAATTATTGGAAAAACATGGATCAAAAGGATAGATATGTCACAATAATCCCAGAGTAAAATAACAAAGATTTTGAACTAGATAATGAAATGAAATTTAAATAAAATAAGTGAATTCATAGGCCAGTTCAATGAAAAAGATAACTGAATATCTAAAGAAAGATGTGACCTGATTAATAAACCAGTTAAAGAGCTTCAGTTCCAGTCACCACCACACCTCCCTTTAAATTATTAAATATAACAACTTAAAAAAAAAACTAGAGAATTAGATTATAAATGCCTGACTACCAACTATCTAGCTTTAATAACTATTAATACTTTTCTATATTCTGTTCCTTTTCTCAAATATAAAGTATTAAATTTCAGTTATTCATGACCAATTGTAAATGAAACTGAAAAACTCACTGATAGCAGAAAATTAAGTCCTTTAAAAGATAAATCCACAACAAAGAGAAAATTTTAGAAAATGGATCAATAATTGATATCCAACTCATTAGATCTGATATAAGGAAGGGCTAAGTTTTTCATCGGCAGCCTCTGATAATCGAGCTCAATGTAGCTAAATGGAAAACTTTAAATATTTAAGAACTGAAGAAACCAGACACCTCAGAGGAAATTGTATAGCTCTAAATTTACTTATCAGGAAGACATACAAAAAAAGAAAAAAAAAATATGGCCCGTACAAAGAATAAAAAGCAGTCAAAGATATGTCCTTGAGCAAGCCTGGATGTTGAATTTATAAGACAAGACTTCAAATCAGCTATTTTCAATATGTTCAAGGAACTATAGGAAATCATGTCTAAAGAACCAAAGAAAGTACGATAACACTGTCTTACCAAATATAGAACACTAGAGACAGAAATTATAAAAAGGAACAGAATACCAGACATTTTAGACAATGCAATTTGGCAACTCTGGAGATCAGATTCCTCCTCCTCCACAGAGTTCAATGGTGTTGCTATTTGCTGCTGTTGTTGATGTTTGTTTCTTTAATGATTTTCCTGAACTAATTTTCTAAAGTCTGCGTTCTTTGCCTTTTCTGGCTACTGAAGTCTCTGTTCAGTTAGCTTAGTGGTAGGCTAATGATTTGACAGAAATTTTTTTAAGTGCCTGATGCCCATAAGTTTCCTCTTCTATGTTGAGTGATTGTGTGTGTGTTGGGGGCACAAAGGAGTGGTGAGACAATGGAGTTGTATAGAAGCCAAGTTTATGAAATTAAGTTGGCATTAATCAGAACTAGATTGTTATATGTGAAAATGTTAAGTGTAATTCCCACGTCAGCCACTAAGTAAACTACTTTAAAAATAGAGTACAAAGAAATGCAATTGGTTTTTGTATATTGGTCTTATATCTTACCACCTCACTGAAATCACTCACAGTGTTGCGTGGATTACTTGTTGTTCAGTCAGTAGGACTATGTAAAATGTCATCTGCAAAGAGTCAGTTTTATTTCTACTCTTTCCCAATGTGTATGCCTTTTATTTAGCTTATAATTTTTCAAATATTTTGACCTATTAAATGTTCTATTTTTTATTCACTCTATAATATCGTTACATTTTCTAGGAATTTTTACATTTCATATAGACTTTTAGTTTTATTGGCTTATATCTGAGAACTTCAATAAGTAATCAATCCACTAGCTTGCGCAATGCTAGAAATAGACATCATTTCGTATTTTTGTGTTAAATGATTTTAGAATAATCATACATTTTTGTTTGTTTCTTCAATAAACAATACTGAGGTCAATAAAATTAAGCTTCTTGCTCTTGGAACAAAGATTGAACCAATTAACCATTTGACTGATCAAGAGTAATAGTTCTCCCATCAAGACTTGTTTCAAGACCCTCACCTCACTCTTCACACTAATCCAAAGCCATATGTCAACAATATTATGCAATTCCAAGTCATTCCTATTCTGTAAGTCCCACTTTAAAATCACTCAGCCCAGGACCTAACCAGGGGTGTCAAAATTGCAGCCCTCAGGCCAACTGCGGTTTGCAATCCATTGTTAATTGGCCCGCAGCAAATTCCAAAAATATATTTAGTTTACTTAAATAAACCAAGTGATGTAATACCTACTTCACCTCGACTGAGTGTCCCAGCTGTTTGTGTATTTTACTGCATATGGCCCTTGGTAAAAAGTTGAAAAAAGTTTGGACACCCCTGAACTAAACCTATAAAAACGCTCCTGTGCTTCTTATTTTGAGACACAACAAGGCTCTATCCAGGTTATATTCTCCCTTACTGTATAAGTCTATTAAATTTAGATTTACTTGATCAACAGGTATTTTGGGTGGTCTTTTGGAGTGTCCACAGCTGACATAGATGTTCATAACACTTTTATTATTAAAAATATCTCCTATAGCTATGCTTATTTCCTTTTTGCATTTTCTCTTTCTTTGATTAGTCTTGACAGTATTTTGTTAATTATCTCCTTTCTGTTTCTGTTTCATTGAATCACAAATGTGTATTCATTGTTTTCTTTGTACTTTTATATTTGTCCCATTGCTCTATTGTACAATTCTTTCTGGTAAAATGCCATTGTTAAATATTTCTAAATTATTTTATAACTTGTATGATTCAGTGGTTTTCAGCATATACAAAGTGGTGCAACCATTACCACTGTCTAATTCCAGAATATTTTCATTATCTCAAAAAGATCCTGTACCCATTAGTAGTCATTCCTCATTTCACTCCCCTCTCAGGCCCTGGGAACAGCTAATCAATTTTATGTCTGTATACATTTGCCTGTTCTGGGTATTTTTTATAAATGGAATCACACAATATGCTGTCTTCTGTTCTGGCTTCTTTTAGCATTTTATGTTTTCAAGGTTTTTGCATGTTGGAAATGTAGCAGTACTTCATTCCTTTCACCAAATAATACTTTGTTATACTATATCACATTTTGTTTATCTATTTATCAGTTCATGGATATTTGAATTGTTTCCACTTTTGGCTATTATGAATAATGCTCCTATGAATATTTGTTTAAAGTCTATTTTATCTGATCTTATTATAACAATACAGCCACTCCAGCTCTCTTTTGGTAACTCCTACATATCTTTTTCCATCATTTTAGTTTTAACCTATTTGTGTTTTTGACTCTAAAATGTGTCATTTGTACATAGCATAGAGTTGGTTTGTGTGTGTTTTTTCCCTCTACCTTTGATCAGATTACTTAAACAACTCACATTTAATGCTACTATTGATAAAGTTAAATTTATTTCTGCCTTTTTAGTTTTTATTTTCCATATATCATGACTTCTTACCATCTGTTCCTCCTTTACTACTGGCTTTTCATTAAATGAATATTTTTAGTGTAACATTTTAATTCTTTTAATGAAATTTTTCACTGTATATTTTTAGTAATTTGCTCTAGGGCTTACCATATACATTTGAACTTATCAGAATCAACTTCAGATTTACATTAACTTAGTCCACTGAGATATAAAAATGTTCTTCCTATAGTGCTCTATTGCCTCTTTCTTCTTTTTGTGCTATTATTGTTATACTTTTTATTACATGTATATATTCTACAAAGACAGCAATACAGTGTAGTAACTGTTACAGTTATAACTTTATATTATTTATGTTCATTAAAGAACCTCAGAGAAAAAGAGAACAAGTATATACTCAGAGAGGTTGTTATGTTTATCTTCTTGTTCACCATGTATGATTCTTTTCATTTGTCTCTGTGGGTTTGTTACCATGTGGATGAATTTCCTTAGTCTAATACAATTTTACTCCCTACCACACCTCTGGGTTATTTGCAAATATAGTACATTCCTATATGTTAGAGTCCCAACAATATAATTACATACATATTGTTTTATACAATTACTTTTAAAATTAGTTAAGAGACATAAGAAGAAAAATATGTATTATTCTGTCCTTTATAATTGCATAGCTACCTTTACTGATGTTCTTTGTGTTTTTGTGATTTGCCAACACCTGTGCCAGACCACTGTTTTAAGGAAGTTTGCTGCAAAGTTGAACAAAGATATGGGGGAGTAGCCAGTGGAAAACTATGCTGTTGCTGCTGTTTTCACCTGGGCTCCAGAATGAACATACAGGAAGCAGAGAGGTCCCAGCTGACACAAAGACATACAACCTGAAGTAAAGTCACCTCAGCTGAACTGCAGATCTGCGAGCCTAAGAATAAATGCTTATTCTTATACTTGTATGGGGCTGAATTGTGTGGTGGTTTATTTTACAGTGAAATTGAGCACTGAAGTATTAAATAATTCTAGTATATGAGCAACAAATATTAGAAATGTAGCAAAAAATTTAACACAAAACAGCTTCACATAGCCTTATACAGATCTATCTACATATTGTGGAGCTCAGCTGACCCATCGTCTGAGAAGCTACATGAAAATATGTATAGATGGATAAATAGTTGGAGAGGCTGATAGATAAATCAATAGAAAAACAGCCAGATAACACCCGAGGGCATGCATTAGAAAGTATGCAAGCAATTTAAGGAGATAATTAGAAATCTTTAGGGCCTGACCTCAGAATTTCAGCATCTTGACAAAATCAACATAAGCAGAATGATGCACCCTACACTGCCTCACCCTTGAGATAACTCTTTTCTACATCAAAGTGTAGTATGAATACTTCTGACTGTCAGTGCATTCAAGACAAAGGGAAGCCATCAAGTCTAGGGAATCTTGAAATTGTTGATTTTGACTTCCCTACCTTTGTGTACTAGAAGGGATTCAAAATGCATGGTGAGCAAGATAACTCTCAGTGGACACACACACACACACACACACACACACACACACACACATTATTAAGAAGTAGATCTTAGGAGAAAAAAACCAAGTGACTGATAAGTATGTGAAAAGATATTCAATCTTCTTACTAGTCAAGGAAGCAAAATTAATATCACATAGTGTTCAGAATCAGAAAATTATTTTTAAAACTGTCAATACCAAAGATAAGGATTATCGTTCCACTCTGCAATATGAGTGTAAATTTTTATCCAGATTTGGGGGAAGAATTTGGCAAATGTATATAAAGATGAAGATGCACATAGCCTATGATTCACCAATTCTACTCTGTATAAACTTTATCAGAACTGTTTACAAATGTAGAACAGGATCTGTCTACGAAATGTACATAGTGAAGCTGAGCCCCTAGTATTTTGGGCAGCTAGAATTAAGTAATTTAATTCCTAATTAGGCCTTTGTTCACATGTTAACTGTTCTTGCTCAGCTTCTTTTGTTCTCACTGTATATTTTGTGTTGCTGATGTGATGTTTCTTTGTCAGTTAGGCGGTGATAACTTCAGGGTCTTGATGAGAACATATGAGTTTGTTTTGCAGAAGGAAGGAATGTCCCCAAGGCAGCTGCCTCCCACTGCTGGTGCCCAGGGGTCTGACAGGAAAAAGGGTCCTCCATGACTAAAGAAATACAGTTCCCTGGAGTTCCACCCATCCTGTCCCCCTTCAAAACTCCTCTGCTTGGTTCTGAACTTCAGAGGAAGTCTTTGGACATTAGTCCACTGTCTTTCCAGGCTTCTGGCTTTCTGCATAATGTAACTGTTCCTCTCTACCCAACACTTGTCTCTTGAGTATTGGCTTTTAAGCAGTGAGCAGCTGAACTGGATTTTTTTTTTTTTTTTTTTGGTAACAATAGAAGTAATGTTTTCATGTTTTCAACCACAAAATCATAGAAACCAAATAAAATGTTGAACATGAAAATATATGAATATATTGCAATATGCCCTTACAGTGAAACACCACGAAGCAGTGAAACCATACTGAAGTGTGACAATTTGGATGCATATGTAAACATAAGACTAAGAAAATAGCCATGGGGATGTAAAGTAAAACATAAGGAGTATAGTCACCAATATGGTAATAACTATGAGGTCCGACAATTAAGTTCGCGAACTCATCCTAGAAAAAGTGCTACATATCTCCTTGCTGAATATCACTACGGTCACTTCGAAGTTCTCACCTTGGAAAGCCATGCACTGACACCAGCACCTAGTCCACCCTGCAAAGCAATTTTGGAACTCTTTTTCTGGAATTAGAGCTGTAGTAGTATTACCGTTGATGTCCTGAACATCATCAAAATGTCTTCCTTTCAATATTTCCTTTATCTTTAGGTTAAGAAAGAAGTCACTGGGGGCCAGATCAGGTGAGTAGGGAGGGTGTTCCAATACAGGTATTTGTTTACTGGCTAAAACCTCCCTCACAGACAGTGCTGTGTGAGCTGGTGCATTGTCGTGATGCAAGAGTCGTGAATTGTTGGCAAGAAGTTCAGGTCGTCTAACTTTTTCACGCAGCCTTTTCAGCACTTCCAAATAGTAAACTTGGTGAACTATTTGTCCAGTTGGTACAAATTCATAATGAATAATCCGTCTGATGTCAAAAAAGGTTAGCAACATCATTGTGACAAGTTTGCGAACTTAACTGTCAGACCTCTAGGTGGGTACTAGACTAGTCAGGGGGATCACTTCCTAAATTACTTAAATGTCTAACCACTATGCTGTACACCTGAAACTAATATAAAATAATACTGAATGTCACTTGTAACTGAAAAAAGAGAAATAATCTTCAAAAGAAAACAAAAGGAGGTTGATGTACAACAATATTCTATTTATTAACATTTAAAACTTTCAAAATAATAACATATATTGGTTAAATAAAATATTTACATATTAAAATCTTAAACAATGTGTGGATATGATAGTTCTCTTCTAAAATAAGTTTTTGACTCTATTAGGAAAGAATGTTGGTGTAGATCAGTAAAGGGTACCCAAAGAGATGAAAGTATATTATTAAAGTTTATGACACATGATGGATACAAATATATTATTTTTTCTTCTTGATGCTCTGAAATATTTTATGAAATATTAATAGATAAAAGGAAAGATAATATAATTTACTTAATCCCTTACCCAGCATACACTTCAAACTCCGTTCTAACAGTTTGCCAGAACTTTCGGATTATTGTTACATGGATATCCTTCTGTAAATTTTGACACTTTTTGTTTTCTCTTTATATTCCAACATTTTAAACCCTTATTTCACTTTCTAACTTACTATACGAGCAGTGATATGAAACAGCATTACCTTTTTCTTGACTTTAATAAGAATGTTTCTACTATCCTTTGCTATTAGCTGTTAGAATTGTTTGCGATTTCATAGAGGAAATATTGATCACAAAATGATGAAAGTTGCATAATAATTATACTTACATGTAGTGATTAGATAATATAGCATATGTTATATTACAACATATATCAACACATAGATATATAGATAGATGATAGATGACAGACAGATAGATGATAGCTAGATAGATAGATAGATGACAGATAGGTAGATAGATAGACAGATAGATAGATAGATAGATAGATAGATAGATAGATAGATAGATAGATAGATAGATAGATAGATAGATAATAGATGGACATAGAGGCTATCATAGATTATTACCCTTTTACCTACCAATGTAGTGTTTGGTATAATAGATTCTCTGATGTTGAAATGTTTTCTTTCCCTGCATATATGTTTTTTTACATTGTTGAATTTGCTTTACTACTGTATATATTTTATAGATGAGATAAATTTGTATTTTTGAATTTTACTTTTCAAATAATGCATTTTTGTATTGAGCTCATAAATGTTTTAATAAGAATCTTGTTTTATTATTCTTTGAGCTTGTATAACATGGGGTTTATTTATTCTTTGGAGTTTTGCTCAAACTTGTGCATAAAGCCATCTAGTGGCCTTTTAGAAGGGATAATTCTGATTACAAATTTAATGTCAATTCTTTATATTCATTCAAAATTTTGATCTCTTCTTGAGTTCATTTTAATAATACAGCTCTTTAAAATATACTACATTCTTTCATTTTTATTATTTTCTTATCATTTTAAAAATCTTTACTTTTGTCTACAGTTATGTCCCTTGAATTAGTTCAAGCTAATCAAAGATCTGTGATATATTTTTTTAAATTAATTTGTAGGATGTTGATTCATGGGGGCAAGGTGGGGAGATAGGACTGGTCTCAAAGAATAAGCTCTTTTGGTTTTGTTCACCCTTTCTATTCTTTATTTCTTTTTCCACTTTATTAATTTTACTCTTATTTTTATATCCTCCATTCTATGTTACTTAGGTTACATTATTCCTTTTAAATCATTGTTTTATTAACACATATATTTTAAATAACTTTCTTCCAAGTACTACTTCTGCTGAAACCCTTAAAATTTCTTGTGATAATTTGCTATCATTTAAGTGTGTATAATTTGTAGATTGCATTGTACAATACCCTTATAATTATAAGTAAACTACGAATAATAGCTTTTATTACATGCCTTTTATTGTATTTTAAAAATTATTTATGCAAAATGTATATTATTGGATAAATTATGTATAATTGCATTCATTCAGTGCATATATGTTTATAATATCAATTCTTGGAAATTTGTTTCATTGTGGCATTTTAACCTGACCATTTTATTTGTTTGAATTTACACTTTATCATGAAATTAATGAAAATAAATGTAAATGATCTTTTTTGCCTTTGCATATGTATATATAAATACATGTATAAATATATATGCATATGAGTATACATATAATCAATTTTCTTTGAAAATATGTTCATTAATATTATTTTTTAAAATTATTAGTTTCAATTGCACAAAACAATGTAATAATTAGACATTTATCATTTATATCCCTCACACAGTGATAACCCCCCTCCCCTCATCTACTACCCAACTGACATCGCACACAGCTATTACATTTCCACTGTCTCTATTCCTAATGCTGTACTCCACTTGTAACTATATATATATATATATATATATATATATATATACACACACACACACACACACACACACACACACACACATATATATATATATATATAAAATTGTAGTTGACATTCATTATTGTTCAGCTTCAGCTTCAGCTTCAGGTGTACAGTGCAGTGATCAGGTATCTACATCTTCCCTGAGGTGGTCTCCCCAACAAGACAAGTGTCCATAGGATACCCTACAAAATCTTTACAATATTATTGATTACATTCCCCAAATTGACTTTCATAACCCAATGGCAATCCTGTGGTTACTGACTATGCTTTCTAATCCCCTCTAATCCCCCTTTATCCCCACCCCCCTCCCATCTAGCAACCCTCAGTTTTTCCTCTATGTCTCTGAGACTGTTTCTGATTAGTTCATTGATTTATTCTTTTCTTTAGATTCCACATATAAGTGAGATCATGTGGTATTTGTATTTCTCTGTCTGACTTATTTCACTTAGCATAATGTTCTCTAGGTCCATCATGTTGTTGCAAATGGTAAGATTTCTTTCTTCTTTATGGCTGCGTAATATTCTATTGCATAAATGTACCACAGTTTCTTAATTCAGTTGTCTACCAATGGGCATTTTGGTTGTTTCCATGTCTTGGCTATTGTGTATAGTGCTGCATGTTCATTATTTTTTAAATAATTCTAAATTTTACTAACTTTTTGTCTATATGCCCAATGTTTGTTAGATATTATAGCTAATTCAAACTCTGTAATTGTGGTTTTCTTACTTTTTATAACAATTTGAAAATTTGCTTTGTATATTGCATCACCATTTTATTTTATATGACTTTTCTATCATTTTAATTTATTAATTCCATCACGATGTAGTTTCCTTTTTAATCTCGAAATGTTTTTGCTTTTTTGTCTAAAAATAATGAATCTGCCCACCAAATTGTATTCTTCTTAGTGTTTGCCTGACATATCTTTCCATTTGTATATTTCTGTGAGGTATTGTTTTAAACATCTCATCTGTGAGAACCATGTGGCTATCTGGCTTTGTTCATTTGCACACTACTCTAATAATTTCCCTTCCTCTATATAAAAATAAGTACTTAACACTTATTCTGGTTACTGACTTATTTTGACCCTTTTTTGCATTCCATTTTGTATTTTCTAATTTCCATCATTTTATTCACTATCTTTTTTTCTGCTTTTCATAGTTTTAGATGTAGGTAAGTTTCCTCTAGTTTTTTTTTTTTTTTTAATCTTTTCTCTTTTAGTATTGAAAGCTATTTCTATTTATGTTTTTTTTCTTTTTTGTTGTTGTTGTTTTATAAGGGAATATTGAGGAAACAGTGTGTTTCTCCAGGGCCCATCAACTCCAAGTCATTGTCCCTCAATCTAGTTGTGGAGGAAACAGTTCAGTTCCAAGTCCAGTCGCTGTTTTCAATCTTAGTTGCAGGGGCCGCAGCCCACCATCCCATGCGGGAATTGAACCAGCAACCTTGTTGTTAAGAGCTGCGCTCAAACCAACTGAGCCATCCAGCTGCCCGTATGTGTGTTTATTTTCAATTTTTAAATACAAAATAGACCTAGAAGTTTTTTACAAAGTTAGTCTCTATCCCCAATTTTATTCTTTTCTTTGAACATATCAAGAAGACAGAACATTTTAAGTGTGCATTATTTCCCCATCTTATTGTTTGTTTTGTAGCTTTACCTTTTAGTATGCAAAATAACATTATTTTTATTGTCAATACAAAATAAAAGTTACTCGCATGATTTAAAATTTCTTATTCACCACTCTTCAATCCACATTTTTTATGGTTTATGATTCTTGTATTGAGGGTCTCTCCATGATAAAATTACTTTTCTTTACATATCTGCAAATGTTTCATTTTACTTTATCTCTTTACTGATAGTACAACTGTGTACACAATTTTAGGTTTATAGTAACTTTTCCTTTGTGCTTGGTAGATATTAATAAACTGTTGTTTCTTCTATTGTTGTTAGTGAGAAGTCTATCAGCTAATTAGGATTACTTTGTCATCAACTTGCCTATTTTTCTGGGAGGTTTTACTTTTATTCTGGATTCTTTATAGCGTTCTGAAAATATACATGGATGTGGCTTTGCTAATTTTTTTTTTGAAAATCTCAGATTTTAAAGAGTCCTCATAATAAAAAAGCAAGATATTTTTTACTTCTCAAGAGTTTTCAACTATTATCTCTTTAAATATTACTTTCCCATTATTTTCTCCGCTATAGTCCTCTATAATTACTATTAAATGTTAAATGGACCTTTTCAATCTGTCTTCCATGTCTCCATTAAGCCATCTTTCATTTAGGACTTCTATTTTATTTTAATGTTTGTCTCTATGCTGCATTCTAGCCATCATAGTTTGTGTGTTAAAAATAAAACCGGTTAAGTGTGAAGCAAGAAAAACCAGAAAAAAACTCTATGTTCCATGGAAATGGTTTTATCAGATTTCAATCAGATTTCTCCATTTTCCCCTCCTCCCTAAAATTATTGTTGGGGAAGTAAAATAAGGTAATAATATTATAATAAAAATACCTACTATCCAGGTGAACAGGTATGGACTCAAATTTTGGCTCAATCACCTGTGTGCCATGAACTAGAAGGCAATATCTACCCTTCAATGGAACAGGGGATGGGGAGGAGTCTTCAGTCCCTTCAGCATATGATGTATATTTGAATACAGCAAGAAGGGGATTTTAAACCATAGTGGAGGCACAGGTCTACTTTCAAAAAGCACACAGTGCATTACAGCTTGAAAAAAATTTTAAGGCTTAATAATTACTGATCATGATACATGTTGGGATATATGTTCACACGCATTTCCCCATTTAATCCTCATAGCCTTCATAGATGTGGGTGCAATGTTCTTCATTTCACAGATAGGATAAGTCCTATTCAATAAAACTAAAGCAAACAAACAAACAAAGAAACCCTCATGGAAATAAGAGTAAAAATAACTAAGTTTTTAACTCAAATCTTTTTTACTCCAAAATGAGCTACAAAAGTCATTGAAGTGCTCAACAAAAACTTGATAAGAATATTAATAATAATAAAATTATAATAAAGCTTCATCTGAAAATAACTATACCCCAATAAAAATATCAACACATACCTAGAATTCCAGGCACATCTCGCCATTGCCTGCAAGCCTAAGAGAAGCTTTGTTTGTAAGCCCTACTTTAATTCAGAACAGTTGGCACTATGGAGCATACTCTAAGTCCACTTATTATGTGCCTAGATATAGCATTGCTGATTTGGAAACACAGACCTGCTCAGAGTGCACATATGCCAGACAACTGAAAGTGAAAGAGGAAGAGGAGAGACTGCTCCCTCCTTCAATGCACAATAAACCTAAATAAATAAATAATAAGCCCTTAATTAAATTTAGCCCAGAAAGTATTCAGCATATAACCAATCAAATTAGCTGCTTCTCCAAAACAGAGGAGCTATTAATGAGCCTAATCTATGGGCAGATATTCCCCCAGCTGTGAGTTGAAATAAAGAAGTGGGAAGAGAGGAAAAGATTCCTGTTCTACCAGCGGAACTTAACAGATATTTGAGTATAGGTATGACCACATGCTATCAGGCACTTCTAGTAAATATTATGTTTTAAAAACCCTCACAAAAGTACTGTAAGGCAGATTTTATAATTATCTACATTAAGTGTGAACACTGTGAAGTTTCAAAATATTTCAAAATGTCCAAAAATCATAGCCATTTAGTTAGAAACAGTTTACTTTCCTTCAAAGCAAGTAAAATTCATCCTATATTGTTCTTCCCTTTCTGAGGAGGATAATGTCTTGAACTGAGTCTGAAGGCAGAGCTTGGGTAAAATAAGAAGAGGGGCTTGTCCATTTTGATCATTATAGGTCTGTGTTAACTAACAGTAGAGTCAATCAGTGAGGGTTACTCTGAGCAAACCATTCTGACTAATGAAGTTAAGAACAATGGATTTGAGGGTTTATACAATGGAGTATTACGCAGCCATAAAGAAGAAAGAAATCTTACCATTTGCAACAACATGGATGGACCTAGAGAACATTATGTTAAGTGAAATAAGTCAGAAAGAGAAAGACAAATACCATATGATCTCATTTATATGCGGAATATAAAGAAAAGAATAAGTGAATGAACTAATCAGAGACAGTTTTGGAAACATGGAGGAAAAACAGAGGGTTGCTAGAGGGGCGGGGGGGGTGGGGATAAGGGGAAGGTGAGAGGTTTTGAAAAATAGTCGGTAACCACAAGATGGTCATGGGGGTTTGAAAATTAATTTGGGGAACGTACAGAAGGATAGTGGATGGGGGGAGGGGGGTTCACACAGTGTGAGGGATATAAATGATAAACGTCTAAGTTTTGCTTTGTCTTGTGCACCTGAAACTAATTAAAAAATAAATAAATAAATAAATAAAAAGAGAGAATTAGGTTGAGATAAGTGTGGGAACAGAGCCAGGAGTGCAGTTTCCAGGCTCTCGGCCTCATGTGGAAAGGTGCTCACTCAGTTAGTAAATGGCCATCAACTGTGATTGGATGGCCATCAGCTGTGGCTAGTTGGCCGTCAGCTGTAACCAGTGAGCCATTGGCCACTAATATAACTGCGGTGGCTACGTAGCAGTAAATGGGGGCTAGCAAGAAGATGGTGGCTGGGCCTGCAAGTGCAGATTGCAGAGAAGGAGTGCGGGTTGCGGATTGCAGAGAAGTGGACGGCAGGTTGTGGATAGTGTGGCTCCTGCTTCCAGTGTCTCTAACCCAGCCGCCAGCAAGAATATAGTGGTCTGACTCCCCTATCTATGGCTCCGTGGGTGATCCTTTTTGGCCTCACCATGTCCTGCGTTCTTATGTGGGGAGCAGGAGCTGAGACCCCGCATGACACCCTGTCGTGCGGGGAGGCCTGCGGGGTCTCTGGTCCCGCTCCCCATACAAGAACGCAGGATATGGTGAGGCCAAAAAAGAACACCCATGGAGCCATAGGTAGGGGAGTCATACCACTACGGTCTCACTGGAGGCTGGGTTCACTGGACATGCGACCTGCTGTCCCTTTTGTCTGCAACCCACCGGCGACTCTCTTTCACTCTCCTCCACTCTCCTCGGCTCTCCTTTGTAGCCGCAGCAGTTATATTAGTGGCTAATGGCTCAATGGCTACAGCTGATGGCCAATCAGTCACAGCTGATGGCCATCTACTACCCGAGCCAGCACCCCTCCACGTGAGGCCGAGAGCCTGTAAACTACTTTCTGGGGCTCTGCCCCCACACTCCACCCCTACAGGTTCTCGCCTCACAATCTACGTGACAAGCGTCTTCCGCGAGGGTCCCTGTGTCATATTAGCCTACTGACACCTATGGACGAAAAGAAACGGTAGTCTTAGGAACCAATAATGGCAAATCCCTCCCATCTGGGAGGATACATGCTAGCTTTTTGTCCTGGGAAAGGAGGGTTGCTGCCACTGGCACCTTTCCCGGTTTGTGGTACCAAACCTTTATGGCAGTGCTTGGGGTCCCTTGCATAGTTTCAACATGTAACAGAACAGGGGACCCCATAATAGGCCATAGTGAGAGCACATAGTTTCCTCGCAAAATCATCCCGGTATCGGGATCTCTGTATACTACAGTCACTTGAGGTGGCCACTCAGCCACCACCCCTGGCGTCACTTGCAAATCATGAGTCAAACCGGCCCCCCATGGGGCTATCAGACCCAACCACCGACAGTGGGGGCTTTTGACCTGCCAGGGCCAAGTCCATTGCTGCCGTTCCCCTGCTTTCAAGCATGTGGGTGCTGGCAGCAAAATGTTCCCATTTCTGCCGTAGCCTGGCTTTAACAGAGTCTCACTGGTGGTAACTTGTAATTGAATGGGAGCGGCCGTTCGATGTAGCAGAGCTTCTACTGGTGCGGGCCCTCCCTTCCGTGGTCTCTCATTCAGGACTCTCAGGACGTCCCATAGACGCGAGGCCCAGTCACGCATCGTGGGAGGGTGTTTTGACACCCGGAGACCTTGCTTCAAAAGACCATTATAACGTTCAATCATGCCAGCTGCTTGTGGATTGTACGGGGTGTGAAACAACCATTGCACGTCCATCCTGGCAGCCCAGCGCTGCACTTCTTGCCCCGTAAAATGGGTACCCCTGTCACTTTCAATGACTTGGGGGCGCCCATAGAGGGCGCACAGCCGTGTAAGGGCAACCACTGTATGCCGCTGATCCGCAGCCGGACAGGGCCAAGCAAACATCAACCCCGTAGCAGTGTCCACTGCTGTAAATGCATATATCGCATTGCGGGCCTTAGGCAGGGGTCCAATGTAAGCCACTTGCCAGCGAGTGAGGGCACCCTCCCTCGCGTAATCTGCTGTGTTTCCCAGGGAGCCTCCGCCTTTGGGGGCTGTCCTGGGCACAGACGGCACAGTCATAGCAGGCATCTGCTATCTCCTGCCATTTCAAAGGCAGGCCCCAGCGTCTGCTCACCTGCCACATGGTTCGGCTTCCAGCGTGCTGCAATTTCCTATGCAGCCAATGGGCCACATCAGTGGCCGGAGCCCTCTCTAACCATCGTACCCGTGCTAGGGCGTCTGCTTCATCATTACCTGGGGACACTAAGGGGAGTGACCTGTGACATGCATTAAGGTCACCTCCTTTTTCTGCCCTAGGTCCCAGAGGTCCTGCCACATGGCTTGACCCCACAGTGGACGGTGTCCCACCAACCAGTTTTGGTGTTTCCATGTAGGCAGCCACAACGTTAGGCCCCGGAACACCGCCCAGCTGTCAGTGCAAATAACTAGGGGCCCAGGCTCGTGGCTGATCACCATCCACACAGCCCGTAATTCAGCCCACTGGCTACTCTGGCCCGTCCCAGTATCAAACCAAATGGTGTCTGTTTTGGGCTGCACACCAATAGCCGTCCAAACAGCTGCAGCCCCTCGGCTAGAACCATCGGTAAACCAGGCATCCTCAGGTACTGGGGACTGTCCTTCCCTGTAGGGCGAGGGCTCCAAGTCCTCCCCTCTAGGCAGAGCACTTGGCTCAGCCTGCGCTACAAGCTCCACAGGCCCCAGGACCTGTTGTAGCTCTGTGCTCAAAGGGCTTGAACTAAGGCTGCTACGTTGCTCCAAGTAGGCACCCCACTTGGCAAGGGTGGTGGTCTGTGCCACCCCCGTTTTGGGTCCCTGGGTCCACGTACGGACCCACCCCTGGACAGGATACGTTGTTCTAACCAACACGCGTGCCGTTCCTGTGATGGCTCCTGTGGCCACTAGGGCTGCATACACAGCAGCCAGCTGTTTCTCTATTAGAGAGTAGCGGACCTCCACTCCTTTCCATAATTGGGACCAAAATCCCACTGGCAACCGGAGACGCTCCTGCCGTTGCCAGAGGCCCCATCCATACCCCTCTTGGGTTACATGAACATCAAGTTCAAATGGGCTGGGGTCCACTACTTGCAGAGCCTGTGCCTGCTGCACTGCCCGTTTTGTGGCAATGAAGGCTTGCTCTATAGCCTCTGTCCAATCCCATGAGGCCCCCTTTTTTATCATATTGTACAAGGGCCTTGCCATTTGTGCTAAATGGGGTACAAATGCCCGCCAATATCCTAGCAGACCCAAATACGTCTGCAGTTGGGAGACATTGGTCAGCCGGGGAAAGGCTTGTATTTTGTCAATGATTGCCTCAGGTATAACCTTTGTCTTACCCGACCACACAACACCCAAAAACTTGACGGATAAGCCAGGGCCTTGGACCTTTTCCTCATTCACTGCCCAGCCGCGTGACTTCAGGTGGCGGAGAAGAGAGGGAGCTGCTTGCTCTAAATCAGAAAGAGAATCTGAGGTTAACAGAATGTCATCAACATAATGAAACAAGGCCACAGAGGATGGGTGATCCCACTGTGCCAAATCCTGGGCCACAAGCCCGTGGCAGATAGTGGGGCTGTGCAAGTATCCTTGCGGAAGGACTTGAAAAGTCCACTGACGCCCATCCCACGTAAAAGCAAACTGCTCTTGACACTCGGGTGCAATGTCAATGGAGAAAAAAGCATTGGCCAAGTCCACTACATAGTGATATGTCCCCAGGCGGACAGTCAGACGATCCATTAAATCATGAATTGAAGGCACTGCAGCGTGCAAGGGTGGTGTCACCTTATTTAACTCCCTATAGTCCACAGTCATTCGCCAGGTCCCATCTGGCTTCTTGACAGGCCATACTGGGGAGTTAAAGGGACTGTGCGTTGGCCTCACAATAGGTGCCTTCTCCAATTCCAATATTGTACGACCAATCTCCTCCTGCCCTCCTGGCAGGCGGTACTGTCGCACTGTAACCACGCGCCAGGGCTGTGGCAATGCTTGAGGAGGGTGGTGAGCATGCCCGCGTGTCACCGCTTTCACCACCCGGATCCGGAGACGGAACTCTCCTACCGACGTCTGTAAGCTGAGGCCATGTAGCACGTCCACCCCTAGAATATACTCCGGAACGGGGGAGACATAAACCTTGTAGGTACGAGGAGGGAGCCTTCCTATACCCAGTGGTAAGGAAACGGCTTTCACAGTCACAGTTTTTCCCCCGTAGCCATCAATGCAGACTGCTGGTCCGGGGAACAGTTCTGGGTTCCCATAAACGAGACTGCAGTCAGCACCAGTGTCAACTAGAGCCAAAACCCTCTGTACATTCGAAGGGGACCAATGTATGGACAGTTCCACGTGGGGCCTCCGGTCCCTGCTCGTCCCCTCTGACCGGGTACCTTGGCCCCACCCCTAATCAAGCTGCAAGGAGTCGGCCTCAAGCGGCTGCATGAAGTCCTGGAGGGACACGGGTCGCGCTTTGCCAGACTCCTCCCTTATGTTTCTCCGGAATTGTTGTTCCGGACGCAATTGTTTCCAAAGTTCAAGCAGGAGTGCATTGGGTTGCTGGTCTATTTTTTCCTGATCAACCCCTGCTGCCACGAGATCACGCCACATCTGTGCGCGTGTTACTCTCTGAGGCCTGTGACCTCGCCCCTTTACCTTTGGTGTGGGCTTCCAGGTCTCAACTGTGCGGACCTCCTGTCTTAACTTCCTTCGCCTCCGGCTTTCAACATCCCCTAGGGTGGCCATGGCAGTTGTAACTTCATGGATCCGTCGCCCTACATACGGTGTAAGAATAGCAACCAAGGATCCAAAAGCACTCGCAGGTGCAGTGTCCAAAACCAGATCTCTCATGCTGGCAGTAAAAAGCTCGTCATCTGGGCCCTGCATGTTGAGGTTAAAAATAGCATGTCTCATACCCATTTCACGGATTATTTGCGTAAGTTCTGTATATGACTGCCATTGACTCACAGTGTCTGGCAGCTCGCCAGCCTGTTCCCATACGGTGCGTACCGCAGCCGTGAGCCACGCCATTAGAGAATGGTTGCCTTGGTTGTTGGCCAACCTATGGCAGTTTTGTAACCTTTGTTGCAGGGACGGATGCACTGTCACGAAGGCTAGCTTTTCCATCTCGCCTGGGGAGCAGAGAATGTTGTCTGCTCCCTCATCCCATAAACGTAACAGCCAAGCCGAGACTGGCTCTCCAGGGCGCTGTCTGTACTGCCTCCCCAGCTCCTGCAACTCAGTGGGAGTGTATGGGGTGTAGGTAGTGAACTCAGTCACAGCTGGGTTGCTGGCAGCAATGCCCCCGGGGCCCAAAGGTTGCTCACGTTTTACCCTTTGCTTCAAGATTGGCCGAGCTTGGGGGTTGGGAGCTACATTGTCTCCACTTGCTTTCTCCGCCTCTGCCTCAGAGTCTCCACCTTGGGGCCCCTGTTCTAACAGGCGGACCCGGGCTTCCAGCGCGTCCAACCGGGACACCTGGTCAGGCACCTGGGCCACTTCATTAAGCACATTTTCCGTGTTGAGACTCAAAGCCGTGAGGAACATCCAGCCCACGCGGCCGGCTGTAGCCTTCTCCTCCTCCGGCAACTGCTCAGCCAGAGCCAGTAGGGCCCTCTCCACGCTCGCCGGAGAGCCGTCCATGTCCTCCCACCCCTCCTTGGGGGTCCAACTCCTGAGAACAGTGGCCACTGGACACCATACACTGTGTGGGGGCCACACATCCTCCTGCCCAGAGTCAGACGCCATTCCTACCTGGTCAGAATCTTGCTCACCGTGCCAGGTGTCTGAGTGGGTGGAGGCCTCGGTGTAAGATGTCCACAACTCTAGGAGCCCACGGCAGCAGCAGATCAACAAAAGGAAGACGACACTTGCTCTGGCCAACAGGGAAGAATGCCATCTGGAGGTTTGAGTCTCCCAGTTAGACCGTGCCTCCCATTCCCGGTGTCACTCTTCACGGGCCTCCCGAAGCTGAGCTTTTACATGCAAAAACTGCTTCACCATCCTTCGGTAGGCCTTGGCCAGCACCACACCCTGCTCGCTGCGCCATTTGTCGTGCGGGGAGGCCTGCGGGGTCTCTGGTCCCGCTCCCCATACAAGAACGCAGGATATGGTGAGGCCAAAAAGGAACACCCACGGAGCCATAGGTAGGGGAGTCATACCACTACGGTCTCACTGGAGGCTGGGTTCACTGGACGTGCGACCTGCTGTCCGTTTTGTCTGCAACCCACCGGCGACTCTCTTTCACTCTCCTCCACTCTCCTCGGCTCTCCTTTGTAGCCGCAGCAGTTATATTAGTGGCTAATGGCTCAATGGCTACAGCTGACGGCCAATCAGTCACAGCTGATGGCCATCTACTACCCGAGCCAGCACCCCTCCACGTGAGGCCGAGAGCCTGTAAACTACTTTCTGGGGCTCTGCACCCACACACCCTGCATGACAATAAGAGAAATTACATTTTTATCCTTTCTTGTTTCTTCTGTGAAGGGAAATTGTTTTTGATTTCAGAGAAATATTTTTGAAAATATACCATGTAGAAGATACCGTGTTGGAGCTGAGGTGCAACTTTGAAATAAGTACATATAATAATCACCCTTCATAGAGATTTAATTTTTATAGGAAAGTTAAACATTGAATGAGTAATCATAAGGTGCTTGTTATACAAAGACAACTAGAAGGTGCTATGACATTATATGACAAGGAAATGTAATCCAGTCCTGAATATCAGTAAGAGCTTTCTGGAGCAAGTCATGCTTGAACTCTCAAGTTAAAAAGTAAGTAAGTATTAGCTAAAAGTAAAGCTTGGAAACAGCAATTGTAGATTAAGGGAGAATGGATTATTTAGGAACATGTAATAGTTTTCTGGAAGATATGGAGGGCCCAGCTGGGGGTCTTGACAAAAGCTGTTTGCTAGTACCCATCTCCTATTGCAGGTATGGTTTCCAATAGTTTTTAAATGCTCGACTGTGGTTGGGAAGAAGGATGGTTGTGTATGTTCCAGGGAAAACAATGAAACAAAGGAGTTTAGGGATTTGTAAAGAAATGGTTCAAATAACTGACCAGGGACTCTAATCTGTAGAGAAAAAGAATTGAAGATAACACAGTTATTAGTGAGAATGTAATGAAGTCAATGAGCAGATGACACCAATGAGGTGGAAGAAGATACGGGATTAGTATAATTAAAATTCTATGTGAAAACTTAGAAAGTAGTAGTTAGAGTAGTGTTTAAATGTGAATTTTAGAGGTAGAAATATTTTAGTGGATGAAAATCGAGGGTGTAGATAGAGGTGCGGGTGATAGAAGTGGAGTGCTAAAAGTTAGTGGGAATGAAGAAATCTGAAATGAGGAATGAAAAGAAAAAATGAAGTCTGAATGAGGAAGACTGAAAGTTTTGAAAATGTAATTGGGTTTTTCAGATGGACCTTGACCTTACTCTGACATAACAGGGAGCCAAGACACAGAGTTGATATATTACAGTAAAAAGGTGGTTGAAGGGTGTGGGGACAGAGCCAGGAGTACAGTTTCCAGGCTCTCGGCCTCACGTGGAAAGGTACTAGCTCAGGTAGTAAATGGCCATCAACTGTGACTGAATGGCCATAAGCTATGGCTAGTTGGCCGTCAGCTATAACCAGTGAGCCATTGGCCACAATATAACTGCTGTGGCTACGCTAGCAGAAAGATGGGAAGCTAGCAAGAAGATGGTGGCTGAGCTAGCAAGAGCAGCGGATTGCAGTTAGCAGGGTGGATTGCAGCTAGCAAGTGAGGTTGGTTGTCAGAGACAAATGGACAGCGGGTTGCGGATTGTGTGGCTCCTGCTTCCTGTGTCTCCAACCCAGTCGCCAGCGAGACTATAATTGTATGACTCCCCTATCTATGGCTTCATGGGTGTTCCTTTTTGGCCTCACTATATCCTGCGTTCTTATGTGGGGAGCGGGAGCAGAGACCCCACAGGTCACCTCACACGACAAAGGGTAAAGATTTTGGTCACGATTTCCAGTGTGTGGAGTTGGAGGTTCCCCATACTACCAAGCAATTCTCAGAGATACCAGCTGGGTGTCCTACATTTTAACTCAGTTCTGACATTGTCTACCTGGAGATAGCATCAGATTCCACAGATTAAGGGCTCAGTCTTACAAGACTCCCCCATTTCTTTGCCTAACTTCAGAAACCAGTCACAAGGCCCAAATTCTTACCTATGCTTCCAATGAGCCCCTCATTTTGCTCAATTAATTTGCTAGAATGGCTCACAGAACTCAGAAATGTTTTGCTTACTAGATCACTGGTTTATTGTAATAGGATATAACTCAGGAACAGCCAGATGAAAGAGATGCATGGGGCAAGGTCTGGGGAAAAACCATGGAGTTTCCATATTCTCTCCAAGTGTACCACTCTCCCCAAATTTCTGCATGTTTCCAAACTGGAACCTCTCCGCACCCTGTCTTTTTGTGTTTCTATGGAGGCTTCATTACATAGGCATGACTGATTAACTCATTGGCCATTAGGGATTGATTTACTTTCTAGCCCTTTTCCCCTCCCTGGAAATCAGGAGATGAAACTGAAAGTTCCAACCCTTCATTCATGGTTTGTTTCCCTGGCAACCAGCCCCCTCTTCTTACGTGCTTTCCGAAAGTCACCTCATTAACATAAACCCAGTTGTGGTAGACAGGGGCTTGCTATAAATAATAACACATTATTTCATCTTAATGGCTCTGAAGTGATTTCAGGAACTGAGGCCAAAAAATAAAATATTATAACAAAAAAATGCTCCCATTGCTCTTATAGTTCTGGAAATTCCAAAGGTTTTGGGAGCCATGATCCAGGAAACATGGATGAAGATCAAATATACATAAGAAATATATTTTGGTCATCTAAATGACCAAAATATATTTCTTATAAATCACAATAAGCAATGTTATAGTGTAGTTTCACAGTATTAACCTCAAATTATTACAAAGGTGGTTTTATAAAAGGAAGATCATTATTTTATTAAACAAATAATATTAAATCTTATAATATGTCTTGTACATCTAAGGAGAAATAATACAATTAAACGAAACTGAATAAAATAATTACTTTTTTTGATAGAACCATGAAGGAAAGAAATACAGTACTGACTGATATAACATAAATAAAATGGTGTGACTTGTTAAATTGGACACTGATAAAAAGAAATATGATTTTCTGATGATAATGTCAGGTAAGAGGACAGGAGAGAAAAGATAAAATTTTTCAATCTTATTTTATGAGGTATGAGAAAATGCATAAGACACATTTGAGGGAACTGAAAAGAAATGGTGTCTTAAGGAGAAACAATGAGGTGATAAAGCGACCAATCAGTGAGTAGGCAGAAAAAGAAACACTAATAGAAAGGGTTCAGGAAGGAGTCAATTTGTGGAGGATTTGGTTGGGGCAAAGAATGGGGAGGTTTGCACTGGACATACATGAAGGAATAAAGAATTTATTAGAGTTAGTTGACAGTATGCTTTACAATAATAAATGGGTAATCAATATAATCTTTAAGAATTCTGGTATATTCTGAAAAGAACTCCTGGAGACTGTGATGTTGGTATGAGAGTGGCTTTTTCTAGAGGACTCTCAGGGTGAGACGGGGCATATGAAGGGAGAAGTCTGGCTAGCTGGCTGGAGTGGATGAATCACCTAGAGCCTCTTGTTTTCATAGACTGATGCAGAGGAGTAGAAGTGGTAGATTGGGTGTATTCATTCAGTAGATATTATTGGGCACCTGCTCCAAGCTGGGTAGGCACTGTGTAATCAACGGAAACATACCTGTCAATAAACCAATAGAAAATCATTGTCCTTTCATACTAGAGAGAAAAGATAGAAAAATACATTATAAAAATAATATATGATGACAATATGTGCTATAAAGGAAAAGATAAAACAAGTAATGAGGATAGATATTGACAGGAATGGTTAAAAGTTGATTATTTCTTAGGAGGTAGTTATAGAAGTCACCCCACACCTTCTTGGCCATGTGTCCATAAAGTGACAGCTGAGCACAGAGAACCTAAAAGCAGGTGAATGTCAGACCACAATGATATCTAGAAGAATGGCCCAGGCAAGGAAAACATCAAGTGGAAATTTCTAGAGATTAAAAAATGCTTGGAATGTTCAAGAACAAGAGTCCAGTGTGGCTGAAGAGGGAGTGGTAAGAGTTGAGGTCAGAGAAATAGAACAATAGGGTATAATAATAAGAGGCTATTGGGTCAATATAAGGATTTTAGCTTTTACTCAGTGTACGACTGGAAAATTACTGGTGAAGGGGAGGTCTTGATCAGAGAAGTGAGAACTTTTATTTTAAAAGGAAGCTTTAGCTACTATGTTGTTATTAGACTCTTGGGGAGCAAAGGTAGAAGAAGGAAGCCCAACAAAAACAATAATGCAGTCAAGAGATGATGGGGCATGGACTGAGGTAGAGTAGTGAAAGTGGCTAGCAGTGGTTGGAGCCTGCATATACTGTGAGGTATAGCCAACAAGATACTCTGATACTTTACATGTGAGAAAAAGAGGAGTCAAGGAGGATAGCAAATTTTTAGCCTAAGGAACTGCGAGAATGGCTTACTTTACACTAGGCACGCGATCTTTTCTGTATAGTTTTAGTTGCCTTGACATTCTTTTAGAATGATCATTTCACATATGTGATCTAAATGTCTTCATTTATAATAAGTTCATTAATAGATTGTATAATTTTAATTATTAAAAAGTCACAATAGAAGTGAGAGACATTTTAATTGGCTATAAAGGAAACTCAAATTGAGCAAAATTTATTTTTGACCCCAGTCCCTAAACATTATAACTTTGTCTAGTTGAAAAATCTAATCCAATTCCCTCATCTAAACAATAGGAAAATTGAGAACTATGAAATTCGAGTCAACGATATATTGTCAGTAATGAGTGGAGTTGCTACTACCAGAACTTTAGCATCTCGTTTTTCAGCCTAGTGATCATTCCACTGCACCCTGTTGGTTGATGTGATATAGAATATTCTGTCCCTTGAGCAACAGGTCATCCCCAACGGGGTTAATATGCTCATCAGCTTGCGTTTGATGTGCATTGTTTATATTATTCTTGTCAGAGAGCTTGGTGTTTGTGATCTTATAATGCGGGTATTTTAGGATTTTGAAGCTTATGCAAAACAGAACCTCAGCTTTGCTCAACTTCTGACTCAGTCTCCATAATTTTACTCAATATCATGAGGAATTTTTCAAAAGGCTGAAGAATAAATTGATGGAGTATTATATTTAGAATGTTGGTCTTATGGTGTTCCTTTCAAAGGGATTCTAAGATCACCAAAACACCAAAATACTGCTGGTATTAAGTTACCTGTATGGAAGGACAGATACTCTGTGAAGTATTTCAGTGAAGTTCTGTTCCAAGATTAAAGGAACTATGCATATTGCCAAGAGTAAACTAGGTGCTTTCAGGTGCTGTGCAAACTGTTGCATCAGGGGATGCTCTCTGACTGACAGCCAGCCCCCAGTGTGGAGCAGTTTGCCTCTAGCTTGGAACCTGAAGGTCCAGACGGGGCAAAAATCACTCTGTGGGTCAGCTGTTCTGCACCCTGTGTGACATATTGCTACCCCTTCCCAGCCACCAATTTGGAGCTCATGGGGAAAGGTGACAAAAAGGGAAAGGTCAGAATTCCTGGCTGTGGTGTGGTCTTCCAGCCTCTGCCACAGCTGCTATGTTTAGTTCAGACAAAAGAGTTTATAAATAGGCTTTCCCATTTTTTACCTGGCATTTCTTCCTTGTTCACAATATGGTCTCCCATACCCATCCTTGTATCTCCAAATATTTTAGTAAGTATTGTGATTATTTTGGCACTTCGCCATCAGGAATCCTAGCACTTTTATTTGTAGTTAGACAGGGAATATTAATTTTATTAAAATGTTAGTGTATATTTAGTGGCTTATAATAATACACTACGCAGATAATATATCATTACGTATTGATCATCAGAAAAGGCCTATTTTAAGATAGGCCTTACATTATTATGTAAATATACATAATAATGTATTCTGTTTACATAATGTAAAACAGAATAGCTTTACATTATTCTGTTTTATTAAAAATAGATTGTAGTGGCATCACGCCTTAAAGCTGTTCAATCTCAACTTCTTGTTCATCTTCTAATGACAAAAATGACAGTTTTCAGGTGGACATTAAAGTTCCAGTTGAAGAAGCATTGTCACATACTCCTACCTTTATTAGAGTTACAGTCAGCATGTTCTTAATGAAACTGGAATGCAGTCTTTTAAAAGCACGATTACAACAAAATTGTTTGAGGCATGAAAGAGACTATCACAGCTCTGCATTTTTGTTTATACTATTTGCATTTTTCAAAATGTTAGGATTGAGTTGCAGAAACATTGATGAACTTGTTCAAGATTACAAAGTAAGTGAAAGACCACGGTTTCAAAATGAAGACCACTTACATCTAAGCTGCCCAACATGCTTCCTCATCCTACCACGTTTCTAAGCCATAGAATTGGGGGTTTGCAGAACACATGTGACAAATTCTCCTTATTCTTTGCCAAGAGACACTGTACAAATCCGAGTTGTGAATTACATCACTCATCCACACAGCCAAAACTTACATTATTGATTCCTTGACTCCAAAGGAAACTAGTAAATGTTCAACTATAAATTATACTAAAAAAAAAATGCCGGGCAGGTAGAGAAGACATTCCTTGGTACCCACGCAAAAAATTAATTCCGGTTAACAATATACTCTTCTTCACAGAATGCTGTTAGTAGGATGAATTATAACATGTTTATCATGGTAAAACTGCAACCACTACATAGCTATGACAATATGGGCAATAGTTACAATAATAAGATCTGATTCCCTGGGACACATCAGCAAATCAATAATTCTGATGTATGTGTGAAGATATTACTAAAAAGACTTCTTGCTACTCCTGGCTAGCCTTTAAGTGATTGCTGGCATTCTGATTCTAGGAAGAACGACCCTGAGGACATTGGCTGCTGACCTTTCTGGCGGTCCTCCATGGTGCAATATAGCCAGAAGCAAAACAAAAATAAAGAAAGTGATAGTTTGATTTATAATCAGGAAATGAAATTGGGCCTAATCGTTTTAAACTAATAGAAATTTAGTATCATTTTAAATTATTTTAAAATAAGAGCATCCTATTAACTCAAATTTATGACCAGAAATAACCATCAGTATTTTTAGGAGAATATTATTTCAGGCCTCTATACAGCTGAATAGATTTTTTTAAAAAAAAACAAAGATAACTTTGAAAAAGTGTATTACATTTAGCTTTACTCTGATTGAAAGAAACAAACGTAACTTCTTCAATCCTAATTTTCTTAGATTCCTTTATAAAGTACTTTTTGCTCCTGAAGAAGTCGTGTATGGATTATCTCTAATCTTTTCAGTTCTTGAAAATATGAGTCAATTGCCAGTGTGTATGCAAAAGGCAACTTCGCTAGAAATTATTATTTTGGGTCACCTTTCTTTGCTTCCAGATTTTGTGGATATTGTACAATTGTCCCTGGCATTGAATGTTTATAAAGAACTTTAATGCCAACTTGACTTTTTCTCTTGGTAAATGACTGTTTCCTCACACTGCCCCCATTATTTGTTTATTACTTTAATACTTACAATTCAATAACTTAACTAGAATATATTTTTCTTGTCCATAAGTCAAAATTATATTTTTTCTTTTCCACGATAAATAATATTCTTGAATTAAAGAATGAATTCTTCCTTTTTTTCAAGAATATTCTCTTCTATTATATCTTCCCTTTCCTTTTATATTTTATGCTCCTCTGTATAAGTATCTCAAGCCATTTATTATTGTAATTAGATTTTCAATTGGATCTCTTCTAAGTTTTCTATTTTCTCACTTTGTTCTAGTCAAATTTTTCTTAATTCTATCATTTAAAGAGTCTTGATTGTCTTTTCACTAGATCATATTTTCACTGGGGCTGCTGTTGTTCAGTCTTTTCATAGCATTTCCCTTAGTGAAAATTAAGTCACCCTGAAAGAGGTTTACCCTATTCTAGCTAAAGCCACCTTCATCCCTGGCAATCTCTACATATTATGCATTTATTTTTGCAATGCTTCTCATAAGCTATCATATTGATTAATGAATGAATTAACATACTTATGACTTTTCTGTCTTTCCATCCATGCCACCTTTAATATTTAAGCTTAAACCCATTAATGGAGTAACTTGCTTTACCAATGATTGACATTAAATAGGTGTTTAATAATTTTGGTGGGAGTGACATCAGTAAGATGGCAGCATAGGAGGACCCAGCGTTTATTTCTAGACAGAAACACCAGTTTGACATCAATTCACAGGCCAAAATACCTTTATGAAACCTCAGGAATCAGTAAGACATAAAACCCAGGTGGAGCACAGAAATAAGAAAAGATGCATTGAAGAGGGTAGGAAAGAGAGTTTTACTTTACTCACGTCACATTTTCCACAAGTCCATGCAGTGCATTACTGAGAGATTCTCTCTGCCAAGGAGCTCTCCTGTGGGGGAAAAAGAGTGAAATGAGTGTCTGACTTCACCATCGACCCCAGTATCAGACCCACCTCAATGGATTCCAGCTTGCTAAAGTGGTCCTCAGTTATAGACCTACTCCCCTGGGCCCAGCCTCTGTGACTACTCTAGTGCACCCCACCATCAGGCTGGCCCCTGCACACAAAGACCTCTCCAGCACACCCAGGGTCTAGGTCCATCCAGACAATCCAGGTACCGGGCCGGTCCATGGACCACCAACAGGTGTGTCCACACAGAATCTCTGGTTGGGCTGATTGTTGGAGAGCTTTCCCTGCCAAAGTCAGTTTGTAAAGTCTGCTTTTTCAAATGTGCAGATACCAATGTAAGACTACAAAACCACAAAGCACGGAAACATGACACCAGAAAAAGTATATATTCTAATAATTGAACCTATGAAAATGGAGATCTATTAACCATTTGACAAAGAAATCAAAATAATCATCTTAAAGAATCTCAATGAGCTACAAGAGAACACAGATAGATTACTAAGCAAAATCAGGAAACAATGCTTGAGCAGAGTAAGAAATTCAACAAAGAGAAAGAAACCATGAAAGATCCCCCCCCAAAAAAAAAAAATTCTCGCAACAAAGAACACAATTATTGAAGTAAAAAACTCAAGATAGCTTCTATAGCAGACTTGATCAAGCAGAAGAAATAATCAGTGTGCTCAAGGATAGGTCATTTGAAATTGCCCAGTCAGAGGAACAAAAAGAATAAAAAAGGGACAAAGATTGTGAAGGAAGTCTATGTGATTTATGGGACACCATCAAATACACATATGAAAGTCCTAGAAAAAGAAGAGTAAAACAAAGGTGCAGAAAGCTTATTTGAAAACACGATGGCTGAAAAATCCCCAAATTTGAGAAGAGAAATGAACATTCAAATTCACAAAGTTTAAAAGACCACAAATGTATGGAACTTGAAGAGGTCTACATAAAGATGCATTATAATAAAATTTCTAAAGGTCGATAACAAAGAGAAAATTTTGAAAGCAGCAAGAGAAACGTGTCTTTTTACATGCAAAAAAATCCCCATACGACTATTAGTGGATTTCTCAACTAAAACCTTGCAGGCCAGGAAAGAGTGAGGTGACGTATTCAAAGTAATGAAAGAAAACAACAACAACAACAAAAAAAACCCACCCCTGCCAACCAAGATAAGTATACCTGGTAAAACTGTCTTTTAAAAATAAAAGAGAGATACAGATTTTCCCAGACAAACAAAAACTGAAGAAATTCATGCCGACTAAAATTAACTTACAAGACGTGGTAAAGGGACTTATTCAAGTTGAAATGTTAGGACACTAAAAAACAATACAAAGGCATATAAGAGTATAAATCTCACAGGTAAAAGAAAATATATAAACAAATACAAAATAATGTTATACTATAAGAGTGGTACATAAATCACTTTAAATCCTATTATAATAAGAAAAGGATTAATATAACAAATGGATTAAGAATAACTATCACCATAAAAGATGGCTAATAGATACACAATATAAAAAGAAATACATTTTTATATCAATAAAATATAGTGAAGGGGAGGAGGGATAAAGTGTTATATGTGACTGAAGTTATTAGTAGCCCAAAATAGACTGTTATAAGAATTAGAGGTTATATGCGAGCCCCATGGTAACCACAAAGAAAAACATGAAGAAGATCTGAAAAAGATAAAGAACCAAAACACATGACTACCAACAATAATCAACTAACAAAAGAAATGAGCAAGAGAGGAATAGAGGAAAAAGGAACTACAGAAGAGACAGAGGAAACATTGTAACTGATGCCACAGAAATAAAAAAAAAACTATTAAAATAATTATATAACAATATTTTTGAAAACCTAGAAGAAATACATGAATTCCTAGAAATAAACAGTCTATGAAGGCTAAGTCAAGAAAAAAACAGAAAGCCTAAACAGATCAATAACAGACAATGAGATCAAATCCATAATCAAAAACCTTTCAACAAAGAAAAACCAAGGACCAGATGACATCAAGGTGAATTTTACCAAACATTTCAGGAAGAATTAATAACAATCCTTTTTACTCTTCCAAAAAAACAGAAAAGGGAGCACTTCCAATCTCTTTATGCAGCCAGCATCATCCTGATACCAAAGCCGCACAAAGCTACCACAAGAAACTATAAGCCCATATCCCTGATGATCATGGGTGCAAAAATCCTCAAAACATATTAGCAAACTAAATTCAATAGAACATGTAAAGGATCATAAACCACTACCTTTCACACCAAGGGAGATTTATCCCTAAGATGCAAGAATGGTTCAATAATTAATTAACAGAATTTAGGCTAAAAACCACATCATCATTTAAATAAACATAGAAAAAGGTTCTGACAAAATTTAGCACTTTTTTTTAAATAATAAAAACTCTCAACAATTCCAGTATAGAAGGAGCTTACCTCAATATAAGTAAGGCTATATATTAAAAACCCACAGCTAACAACCTACTCAGTGGTACAAAAAATTAAAAGTTTTCCTCTATGATGTGGAATAAGGCAAGGATGCCCATTCTTGCTTCTTTATTTCAACATGATACTGGAATTCCTAGCCAGAGCAATTAGGCAAGAAAAAGAAATAAAAGCCATATAAATTGGAAGGAAGAAGTAAAATTACCTCTGTTAGACACAACCTTAAATCTAGAAAACCCTAAAGACTACACACACACACACACACACACACACACACACACACACACACACAGCTGTTAGACCTAATAAATGAATTCAGCAAAGTGGCAGGACACAAAATCAATGTACAAAAATCAGGTGTTTTTCTATATGTTTGAACAAACAACCTGAAAAGAAAATTAAGAAAACAATCCCACTTACGCATTAAAATAATAAATTACTTAAGAATAAACTTAACCAAGGAGGTAAAAACCTTGTGCACTGCACACTATAAAATAATGATGAAAGAAATTAAAGTAGGCACAAATAAATGGAAAGAGATCTCATGCTCATGGATTGGAAGACTTCATATTGTTCAAATGTCCATATTACCCCAAATGATCCATAGATACAATGCAATTCCTATCAAAATCCCAATAGAATTTTTTATAGAAATAAAGAAAGTCCCAAAATTCATATTAAACCACAAAATACCCAAATACCTAAAACAATTTTGAGTTAGAATAACAAAGTGGGAGGTATCAGAATTCTTGCCCATATTACAATGCTACATAATCAAAACAGTAGGGTATTGGCATTAAATAATAATAATAAAAAAGACATATAGACCATTGGAATAGAATAGAGAAGCCAGAAATAAACTCATGCTTACAGACAATTGATCTTTGACAAGAATGCCAAATAATACACAATGGAGAAAGGATATTTTCTTCAATGAACGGTTGGACCAACTGGATAACCACATGCAAAAGAATGAAATTGGATCCTTATCTCAGTCCATACACACACACAAAAAACTCCAAATGGATTAAAGGCTTAAAAGTAACACTTGAATCTGTAAAACTCCTATAAGAAAAACAGAGAAAAATCTTCCTGACACTGGTCTTGGAAATGATTTCTTGGAAATGACAATAAGGGCGTAAGAAACAGAAACAAAAATAGACAAGTGGGATTACATCCAACTAAAAATCTTGTGCATAGCAAAAAAAATAACAAAATAAAAAGTCAACCTACGGAATGGGAGGAAATATTTGTAAACCGTATAACTGATAAAGGGCTAATATCTAAAACATACACAGAACTACAACTCAACAGCAAAAACCCCCAAATAATCCAATTAAAAATGGGCAAAGACATTGAATGAATATTTCTCCAAAAAAGATATAAGAGTGATCAACAGATTTATGAAAAGGTGCTCAATACCACTAATCATTAGTGAAATGAAAAACACAATGAGAGATCATCTCAAACCTGTTAGTGTGGCTTTTATTTAAAAAAATAAGATAATGCTAGTGAGAATGTAGAGAAAAGACTATTTTCGTACATTGTTGGTAGGAATGCAAATTGGCCTAGCCACTGTGGAAAACAGTACGTAGATTCCTCAAAAATTTGAAAATTGAGCTACCATATGATCCAACAATTCCACTTCTGAGTATGTTTCCAAAGGAATTGAGATCAGGATCTTGAAGAAATACCTGCGCTCTCCTGTTCATTCTAACATTATTCAGAAGAGCCAAGATACAGAAGCACCTTACATGTTCCTCAATGGATGGATGGATAACGAAAAAAAAAAAATTATATCATGGAATATAATTCAGCCTTAGAAAAAGAAGGAAATCCTGCCATTCATGACCAACAGGGATGGTTCTGGAGGAAATTATACCAATTGAAATAAGTCAATCATAGAAAGGCAAATACTACTGAAACCATTTTTATGAGGAAACTAAATACAGAGGGTGCCAAAAAAATGTATACACACTTTAAGAAAGGAAAAACCTGTATTAAAATCATAATACTCAATATATACCTATAACAAAAGATGAATACAAGTCACATTTGACTTCTGCAATTACAAGAGGTGCTCAAAGTGGTTACCATCAGCGTCCAGACACTTCTGATTACAGTGAACTACTGCTTCAGCAACGTTGACCAAAGTGTCCGCTTGTATACATTTTTTGGCACCCCCGGTAATTAAATTCATAAAAGAGAGAGTGGAATAATGGTTGTCAGGGGCTGTTAGGAAGGGTAAATGGTGAGATATTAGTCAAGGGTACAAAGTTGCAGTTATATAAGATGAATAAGTCCAAGAGATCTACTGTAAGCACAGTGCCTATGGTTAACAATATTGTATTCTGTACTTAAAAATGTAAGAATGTACATCTTAAATGTTCTGATTACAGAATAACAACAACAACAATAACAACAACAACAATAATAATAATAAGAGAGTGGAAGGGAACTTTTGAAGGTAATGGATACTTTTATGGCAGTGATGGGGGTGATGATTCTGTGGGGTATACTAATATCCAAACTTATTAAGTTGAATATATTAATTATGTACAACTTTTTTGCATGTCAAAAAATACAAAAGGGCATTACCCTTTTATTTATGCTAGGAGTTTCTTCCAACCAAAAATTAGACCAGTGCCCAAGGGTTATGTATGTTTGTGTGTGTGTGTTTGTGAAACATGGCCGTTGCAATGTTTTTCTAATACTAAAATATTTTAAATAAAATAAAGTATAAACTCTGGGGCTTATTTAATTTAGGATATGTTCCATTAATGTAATACCAAGTAGCTGTTCAAAATATTGTTTCATGTATTGATTTAGGGAAATGTTAAGGTCCCCATACTATGATGTTAAAAGCAGGTGACAAAACTCCTACATTCTTAATATTTCCATCAAAATTGTTATTAGACTTCTGCTTATATTTGGTATTAAATTTGTCTAGAAAGAATATTTGCTTTGCAATGAAAAAGGAAAAGAAGTGTACATATTTTAATTTTTCCCGAAGCTTAAATCTCAGTCTTTCAAGCAACTCCCATGTTTATCTTGGAGTTGGGTTGATCTTTGGCTCCCATGACATGCTTTTACTTACGTGTTTATTTTTGCCTCTTTAAAACATTTATCTCCACATCTGTTTTAGGATAAATGACTCAGTTTACACATCTTGTCATCATTTGTTAAAATGCAAATTGCAAAATAATAGTAATAATAATAATAGTTATGTCACTGGAACTCCTTATATACATTAATAAATATATTTATAGCATATGCTAATACTTTGATTATTTTTATTTTTTATAGATTTTATTTTTCAAAATATTTATTGGAGGGTTGCATTAAGCAAAATGTATTTTTACTACAGGATTCAACTTGAAGGATGCAGATAAAATTAAAGCATTTTGCAGTGCTTTTCCTTAAGCAGCTGTCTTCTGTATTCTTCAGTCTCCATTAATAACCCTCTGTGTTTCATCAGATGCAACACATTTTCCTTTTGTGGCTTAAAAACATTTTCAAATACATGCTAACATTATGCCACAAAAGCATTTTATAATGAATAGCTCATGTTTTACAAGGTTTAGCATTTTCTTCTGTTGTGTATTTACAATGGCCACCGTAATTTATAAAGATTCCTCAAAGACATCTGTGAAAAACTGCTTTGTGAACGTATATCCACATTACAAGCAATTTCCTCTCTATCATGTCAGCATTGTTGGAAACGTGTTAGATGTTGGCTAGCAGGTCATCACTCATTCAGTGGACTGTGGAGAGAAGAAAGAATGGCAGGATTGTGAGGTCCATGATATAAGAGGGGCTGCAGTCGGCCTCAACAGAAAGTTAGCTTCAAGCAAGTTTCTAAAAGTTTTTTTAAAAAACCTACCAAAGAGTTGTACAGAGTGGGTGTGTCATTTTACAATCCCACCAGCTATCTATAATTGATCAGTCTCTTTGCTTCCTGTCCAACATTTTGGTGTTTTAAGTATTTTTAATTTTAGCCATTCTGATAGGTTATAGTTTGGCAGTTTCTTACTAAATGAAATATGGGATCACCCTATACACAGTACTTGTACTCACAGGCATCTATCCCAGAAAAACAGAGATATATGTTCACATAAGAAACTGTGCACAGATGTGCATAGCAGCTTTATTTGTAAGAGCCCCAAATCAGAAAGAGCCCAGACAACCCTCAGCAGGTAAATGATTAAACAAACTGGTGCATCCAATCCGTGGAATACTACTCAGCAATAAAAAGAATGAACTCAATACACATAACCACTTAGATGAATCTCAAGAGAAATAACCTGAGTGAAAAAAAAGCCATTTCAAAAAGTTTACATATTGTATTCTTCCATTTATATAACATTCTTGGAATGACAAAATTATAAAAATGAGGAACATATTAATTTTTAAGGAACAGATGGACACAAAAGGGAAGAGATTGTGGTCACAAAAGAACAAGATGTAGAATCCTTGTGAGATGTAAATATTCTGTGTTGCAACTATGTTTTTTGGATACACAAATCTACATGTGTGATAAATTTTCTAGAACTAAACAACCACAAATAAACCTAATGAGTAAAACTTGGAAAATCTGAATAAGATCAGTGGATTGTATCGAAGTCAATATCCTGGTTGTGATATGCATGGTACTATAGTTTTGTAAGGTATTAGCATTAGAGGAAAGTGGTTAAATTGTATATAAGATCTCTGTATGATGTCTTACAACTGCATGGGAATGTATAATAACTGAAAAATACAAAGTTTAACTTTAAAAAAATGTTTTAAAGAGAGCACCACTTAATTAAACATAAGTACCTTATAAGGAGGTACTATGGCAATTATCAGATGTCCGGTGTGTGGAGGGCCCTGTGTTTTGCAAGTGCTCACTCATGACTTTGTACATCATCTTGACTAGAATGGGAAGTGTTACATTCTCAGTGAAGCTGAAAATAAGCTATGACCTGGAGATTCTATTCAGCTTAGCTCTTTCCTTACTTAGGTAGATTTGTGTTTGCTATTCAGTTTTATCTTAATTACTTTGTCAGACAGGATCCTATTAGGAAAAATAATAAAACAAAACTCCCAAATTTTAAAAATTTAACTAGTAAAAATTTTAATTCCCTCTAATTAAAAAAAGGGAATCAATTACCCAGATATTAAAAGATGTAGGAAGGAAAAAGAGAAGGGTGTTGGAAGAGAATAAATATACAAAAAAATAAATTTTTAAAAGTTAATTGATAACTAGAGATATATAACTTCAGAAACCACTCCCATTCGTGCAACTGAGTAAGAAGAGTAAAGAAAGAAAATGGTGCTGCCAGGATCCTGGATTTCAGTTCTGCACTTCTGGGGGTTCTGTTTAGCCAGTCCTAAAACTGGGAAAGAAAAACCCACCCTGCTATGTTTGAATCACGGTGGAGCTCCCTACATAATCTCCCAAAAGGAAGCAGTGGTTGAATTTGGGAACACAGAAGAGAGGTGACTACTTTCAAATATGCTTCATGAAGCAACGACGGAAAAGAAAAACGAGCTTATCCTCTCTTCCTACTTTCTGACCTACCATGGTTGCTTCCTATCCGCAGTCTAACAGCTATCACGGAAGCCTGGGCAATGCAGTCTGTAGTACAGACTACCAGACCCAGTGGTATAGATAGTACATAGCAGAGGGGTGCATGTGAGTCTAAGAAAGAACAAGTGAAAAATAGATAAGATCACTTTTCACACTTATTTATGCATTAAATTACATAAATATATAAATAAATATTGATAAAATATAGAAATCTTTGACTAATTATATAAAATGAAGACATTACACAAAATAGAATTGTATAAAATAGGAAGACAATATATCACCTTTTAGGTTCTATGAATTCATACACCATTAATATCACCATGGTCTAGCATCAGTTCAGATGTGTATTCGTGCTCCTGAATACAACTTGTATATACCTCCTCTGCTGAATAAAAGCGTGTCTTCAACAGTTGTTTTCAAATATGGGGAAACACAGAGACATTGTGAGAAGCATGTAAGTATGTGTTGTTTTAATACTATCAATTTCCAAATATTTACCTTCTCTATGTATCTTTTTTAATTGGTCTATCCCAGAATGTTCACTTAGGAGATGTCTGACAGTGAGGTTCTCCCTTCTTGTTTCCTTTTTTACCATCATGTGTTTCTCAGTATACAACACAAAGGCAAAATTTACCTAATTTTTACTGTGGGGTATTGTCATGGAGGCATATTCATATTCATGCATTACTTGGATGTAAGTCTCCTATTTCCTTTAAACCCTTGACAACGTCTTTGTTTATTTCTTCCTCCAATGCACTTTCTAGATTAATGGGAATATTTTGATGATATTACTATAAACAACACATTTAACAACCATTAGTACACCTTTAGTAAGCTCCACACTTACTTATGGTCTGTCATATCTGCTTTTTGCTATTCACACAAAATAAGTTTCCATCAGAAGAAGCAGAAAATATTTCTCATATATGATGTCAGAATGTTCCCAACATTCCATCTAAAATGCATTGTGTAGAATTTTAGAAAACAGCTGCATTTATTCAGCATTGTCTTTTCTCTTGGTTTTGGATATGGTCTCTAATTTTGTCAAATATATACTGTTTGTGATTTTCAACCAGTTAAAATTACTTATATGTAATTATTATCAGAAGTTAAACTCATTTCTTGTTATAGCTGTTTAAATTTGGGAACTATGATATTTCCAATTTAATATGTCGATTTTGACCCCAGCTTTACCTCATTTCAACTCCATTTATAAGGTTTCACTAAGTAAAAAATTATATTCCTTTGATAATAAGTCTCGTGTAAGCCATACTGTATTAATTTCTAGAAACCAAGAAAAAAATGACAATAACTATGTCACAAACATTTCTGCAAGACTTGTAATGTGTAATACTTTATTTTGAACAAATTAAATAGTCATGAGAACATCTGAGCTCTCAGCTGATTGTAAAAATCCTTTTGATGACATCATCTTGCAATAGGTGATAATATATATGTATATACATATATATATAACTGTATGTGAGATATATATATATATATATATATATATATATATATATATATATAAAACTCAGAAGGACTTTAGAGAATTGAGTGACATTTCTTTGTCAAATGTCATTCAAATCTAATCATGTATGCAAATATCCTCACTTTTAAAATCTCTAAAAGAGGAAAAACGAAAACAGAATTTTTACTAAACTCTGTACCATTCTAGAAGTACTTCTTGATTGTTTTCATCACACACTAATACAGAAAAAACATTGATTGCTTGTGGTCACAGAAAATTATTTTTAAAATTCCACTTAAAAATATTATGTTGGAAAGAATTGTGATAGGATGATCAATAAAAAGCTTTCAAGGATAAAAATATTTTGTTTTAGGATACAATTCTAATAATCTCACTTTTTACTGTCCCTTCAGGTTTACAAGTGGTGGAGTGGTGATAACTCTGTTGAGACTAGCCCCAAGTTCCTGAATTAACTCTTGAGGTTCTCCTATATCCACCCAATTTTTATAATTAATTTATGGGTAAATATACTGTCCTTAAATCCTAATTGATTGTGATTTATGCTTCCTATTTGGAATTTTGATTTATATAATATGAAACTGAAGACATGTGAGAGTTTAATAATGGTTAAACATTAATTTATGGGAAATGATAAAATAAAACAAAAATAAAATGTGCCTGAAATAAATGCTTTGAGAATAAATATGTAATAGAGTAATAGATATGTATCCTTAGATCTAAAGAGAGTCTCCTGAATGCAGTATATTGTTGGATCCTGTTTTGTTTTTGTTTTTTTAAATCCATATCACCAATCTGTGTCTTTTGATTGTGGAATATAATCCATTTACATTTGAAATAATTACTGATAGGAAAGGACTTACTACTGCCATTTTGTTATTCATTTTCTGTATGCCTTATAGCTAACACACCCAACACATTTCCTCCTTTGTTTCTTTCCTTTGATATTTTTGTAGTGACATTTTTGTTATTCTTTTTTTGTTTCCTTTTATGATTCTATATATATTTTCTTTGTGGTTACTATGGAAATTACATAAAATATTCTAAAATTATAACACCCTGTTTTAAACTGATACCAAGTTCACTCATCTGCTTCCAAAAACTACTCATTTACAGTCTGCCCTACTCGTTTTATTTTACTGATGTCACAAATTACATCTTTATAGTTTGTGTACCCATTAACAGAGAGTTATAATTATTATTATGCAATTTGTCTTTTAAATACTGTAGAAAATTTAAAAATGGAGTTATAAACCGAATTACCCCAACTGCTCTTGGCTAAATGTGTGGATAACAGTAGCATCTATTCAAGAGAGGTTGCTGTTACTCTACTTCAAAGAGTGGTCAAGAGGAAAATAAACTGTTATTTTATGGAAAAGTAGAAATTAAGAGTTTTGAAATAAGACAAAGCAGTGGTTGTGGCTCTCTGTAGACAATCACATAACATACCATGTATCTGCTAAATATATTTGATGGAAGAAAATGTTCAAGGCAGTTATTTGAGGTCTGACTAATAAATATAAGGCAACCTTTTGATTTAGAAATATGTAATTACACGTATTTCCATTTTTTACCTCTACAACATAATAGACAGCTTTCTGTTTTATAGTTAAAAACGTTTTCTAATCTTGCATATAATTTCATTGTATGAGTGTGTATTAATTTTTTAAAACCATGCCAGCTAGTAAAACAATTTTCAAAAATCTGGAATTACTGTTAGTTATTGTTAGTTATTAAACAATACAAATGATCCAATTGAATTATGAAGTTAATGGTCTTTGGCCCATGTAAGAATTTGTCTATAAATGACTAAATATATAGCAAAATCAAGATGCAGTCAACATTTGACATTCAACAAAACTAAAGATAGCAATTCCATGAAATAGTGAAATAAAAATTTTCTAACTCATGTTTTTGTTGCACACCCATAGGTGGCTATCTGGAAATATATGCTCATCTCTGCTACATTGTAGAAATAAACAAAATTAATTATCAAAATATTACGTCTTAAATATAAAATATGGTATAAATATTAAACACAAAAATAATTATTCATATCAGGAAATAAAATCCAGAAACATAACTTCATGAATTTCAATTTCAAGAAATAAAGGAAGAAAATGTTTCACTATACTGTCTCCTCAAATCCAATCAAAACAAGATAGAAAATATACATATATGTGTATACACATACATACCACTGAAGAAATGAAGGAAATGTGGTTTTTCATCATCACAAAAGTTATTTTACACTTATTGGAAAAAGAGAGAGAATAATACTGAAGAATAAAGTGGGATGGAGGAAGCCAGACCCCAGTGTTTTCTTTTTGTTGTTTGTTTGTTTTTGTCTTACCAATAAACTCATTAGCCAACTTGATGCCCTTCTCCTTGATTCAGCACCCTCAGTGCCATTCATGCTGGTACATGTTGGCTTGGCTCTGCAGTTCCCTTGATGTGAACTTCACTGAAGGAAGGTTGTAGGTGATACGGGGCAGTTCTTCTGGGCACTGAAAACAGGTTCCAAGCTCTGTGTCCAAAGGTCTACAACCAAGAGTGCCATGACTGAGTAGTCACAAAAATTAATCAGAGGGCTGAACACGGAACACTATGGTCAATCCTCCTTTTCCAAGTTTTTCTCCAGTCCTTTGTTCCTCTACAGCAATTACAATCTGTGGCATTTGAATAAATTATCTTCCTGGGGGACTTGAAGATTCTACAAAGGTTATACCTCAAAAGAAAACAAGATGTGGCCTCAGGATCTACTTATAACTCTCTGCCTGGTTACCAGACACATGTTTAGAGTTAAATATCAGCAAAAATTGTGGAGGGGAAGTTGTGGTTCCACTAAGGGTGGAAAGACCGACACATCAAGGGAAGTGCAGAGCCAAGCCAACGTGTACCAGCATGAATGGCACTGAGGGTGCTGAATCAAGGAGAAGGGCATCAAGTTGGCTAATGAGTTTATTGGTAAGACAAAAAAAAAAAAAAAAAAAAAACCAAGAAAAAAAACCCACAAAAAACACTCTATCCCAGGATTTAGGAATAAATGAATAAATGATTTGCCAAGGATCCAGGAAGACTATTTTAATATACCATTAGAATGACCCGTGATAGTTTGGAAATGTAATAATCCATACTAAATGATTTAGAAAAGTTAGGATCTCCATGATAGATGGTGAAGCCTCATAAAAGTGGCAGTGTTAGGCTGCACATACCATAGGGCTTGGAAAAACCACAACCTGACTATGTTCCATGGGCAGGTTCGATGGTAGCTCATATACCAAGTACTGATGAGGTGGCATTGTCATTACTGAGAAGCTCACTGGTAGCTGTCCCCCATACACTAAGGTTGAAGGTAAAGCCATGAAAGAACAGAGTTCTCTTGTAGCAATGGGGATTCTAGGATCACAAAATAATAGTTACAGTGATTAATCATCAGAAGCAATGTAACCATAATGATTGAAAATGAGCAGCAAGCAGCCAGAGAAGTTTGACTCACAGAAAGCTATGGGGCTGGTTTCTAGAAATAAAATATATGGGCAGCCAACAAGGGTATTACTTAATCTATTAAAAAAAAAAAAAAAAAAGATTGGCAATAATGATGGATAATCAGAACCTGTGGCCATTTATTTTGGCACCTATATACAGGAGGAAGGGACTACCTAAACATTTTGAGGACCACTGAACTGTTTTTGACAAATGCCCCTGATGTAGCTGCTTTAGCATTAGGTGAGTTCTGAATTAGTAGAAATAAAGATAAGCTTTTTGAGCCAGTCTTCCAAGGAGCCACCAGACAGGTCAACAAAAGTAATTATAATTCTTAGCAAATCAAGTCCATTCTATTCCCTCCAGTACTGATACTAGGAATGTGGGCTATTATTTTTAAGGTTACACAGTTGAGCTAGACTGAGTTGGGAACAGGGTAAGTTATCGTACCAACAAACTTGTTCTTAGTAAGATTTAGCTACTGTTCTAGAATAAGCACTCTCCTGATTGTTACAAGGTTTTTGTTAGTTTTGAGTTCTATAAAGTTGATTCTAACAATTTTTGTCAGTTTTTCCATTGCTTTGATAAATGGGCATATTTTGGAGTTCCTTGTGCTACCATTTTCACTGATGTTATTCTGATTATATTTTACAAGCTTATTTATTATAGATCCTACAGTAAACATGATACACAATGACCATAAGAAAATGCATATTGCATTATTTTCTGAAAAAAATACCATAACTTTTCCACATTTTTAAACAATACAGATTTTTAAAATTAGACAGTAAACTTTAAATGGACAAAGAAAGAAAAAGTGCTTTTAAAATACAGTGTATTTCAGATGTTGTAGTGTGGTGACGGATAATGTGTTGCATCAGATTTTCACTAAAGATATTTGCCCTTACAGCATGGAGACTGCAGTAAAGAGATGGCAGAACAGATAGTTCCACAGGAGGTTTATATTGGGGTATCACGGTTTTTTTAAATGTTAGCTAATGAACTCTTTGGCTTAACAGTAAATTGTTATTGATTCAGAAATGTAATCCATCCACTTAAAAATTATATATTCAAGACAATGTCTTAAAGGAAACTGTTAGAAGAATAGCAACTTGTAGAAAAAAAATATTTAATTCCTGTCTTTAGCTTTTCCATTCCTCAGGAAGTTAGGTTAGGCTTGTAAAATCATCTCTAAAAGAAAGCTTATTTTAACCACCAGCCAGAATACATCGAAGATCCTGAATCACTGTACGAGAGGGTGAAAATCAAATTTTATTCTCCCTATGTCGTGTGGGGAGTCATGCGGGAGACCCTGCTCTCTGTGCCATGTGTTGTGTAGGGCAGCCTGCAGGGTCTCTGGTCCCGCTCCCCACAAGAGAACTCAGTATGGTGAGGCCAAAAAGGAACACCCATGGAGCCATAGATAGGGGAGTCATACCACTATAGTCTCGCTGGCGGCTGGGTTGGAGACACAGGAAACAGGAGCCACACTGTTTGCAACCCTTACTGCACCACTTCCAGGCTCAGTCACCATCTTCTTGCTAGCCCCCATTTTTCTGCTAGCGTAACCACAGCAGTTATATTAGTGACCAATGGCTCACTGGTTACAGCTGACGGCCAACTAGCCACAGCTGATAGCCATCCAATCACAGTTGATGGCCATTTACTACCTGAGCCAACACCTTTCTATGAGAGGCCGAGAGCCTGGAAACTGCTTTCTGGGGCTCTGTCCCCACACCCTATTTCATACATTCTTGTGAAAGAAGCAATTTCAGTGCAAATTCAAAGGGATATTTTATTTTATTTTTATTTTTTATTTTCAAATTTACATTTTATTATTGGAATATCTCTATGTTGACATCTTATTATTTCATTATCCTAATATTTTTATTTGATATTATTACAGAAATTCTGGGCTGCCTATATTTTTTCTTTATATTTTTTTTATTAGTTTCAGGTGCACAAAACAATGTAATACTTAGACATTTATCATTTATATCCCTCACACAGTGTCAACCCGCTTCCCCCATCCACTATCCCTCTGAGATCGCACAGAGCCATTACATTTCCACTTTCTCTGTTCCTAATGCTGTACTCTGCTTTTTCTAAATATATATATATATATATATATATATATATATATATATATATATATATATATATATATATATATATATATATATATATATATATATATATATATATATATATATATATATATATATATATATATATATATATATATATATATATATATAATTGTAGTTGACATTCATTATTGTTCAGCTTCAGCTTCAGGTGTACAGTGCAGTGATCAGGCATCTACATCTTCCCTGAGGTGGTCTCCCTAACGAGACGTGTCTATCAGATACCCTACAAAATTTTTACAACATTATTGATTACGTTCCCCAAATTGACTTTCAAGACCCAATGGCAATCCTGTGGTTACTGACTGCTTTCTAATCCCCTCACCTTCTCCCTTAGCCCCAACCCCTCTCCCATCTAGCAACCCTCAGTTTTTCCTCTATGCCTCTGAGACTGTTTCTGATTAGTTCACTCATTTATTCTTTTCTTTAGATTCCACGTATAAGTGAGATAATATGGTATTCGTCTTTCTCTGTCTGACTTATTTCACTTAACATAATGTTCTCTAGGTCCATCCATGTTGTTGCAAATGGTAAGATTTCTTTCTTCTTTATGGCTGCGTAATACTCCATTGTATAAATGTACCAGTTTCTTAATCCAATCGTTTACTGATGAGCATTTCAGTTGTTTCCAAATCTTGGCTATTGTGGATAGTGCTACAATAAACATAGGAGTGCATACATTTTTTTGAATTAGAGTTTTGGATTTCTCCGGATAGAAACCTAGGAGTAGAAGTGCTGAATCATAAGGTAGTTCCATTTTCAGTTTTTTGAGATACCTCCATACTGTTTTCATAGTGGCTGCACCAATCTGCATTCCCACCAACAGTGCACAAGGGTTCCCTTTTCTCCACATCCACGCCAGCACATCCTCTGTTGATTTATTGATGATAGCCACTTTGACTGGGGTGAGGTGGTATCTCATTGTGGTTTTTATTTGCATTTCTCTAATGGTTAGTGAGGTCGAGCATTTTTTCATATGTCTTTTTGCCATCTGTATGTCCTTTTTAGAAAAATGTCTCTTCATGTCCTCTGCCCATTTTTTAATTGGGTTGTTTATTTTTTTGAGGTTGAGTTGAGTGAGTTTTTTATAAATTTGGGGTATTAACCCCTTATCGGATATATCATTAGCAAATATCTTTTCCCATTCATTAGGATCCCTTTTTGTTTTATTGATGGTTTCCTTTGCTGTGAAAAATCTTTTTAGTTTGATGTAATCCCACATGTTTATTTTTTCTCTTGTTTCCCTTGCCCGAGGGGATATATCAGTGAAAATCTTACTTCGGGTAATGTCTGTAAAGTTTCTTCCTACATTTTCTTCTAGGAATTTTATGGTTTCAGATCTTACATATAAGTCTTTAAGCTATTTTGAATTTATTCTTGTATATGGTGTAAGGAGGTGGTCCAGCTTCATTTTTTTTGCATGTGTCTGTCCAGATTTCCCAGCACCATTTATTGAATAGACTGTGTTTACCCCACCGTAAATTCTTGCTTCCATTGTCGTAGATTAAATGGCCATATAGGCATGGATTTATTTCTGAACTCTCTATTCTGTTCCATTGATCTTTGTGTCCGTTTTTATGCCATTACCATGCTGTTTTGATTACTGTAATCTTGTATTATAATTTGATGTCAGGTATGGTTATACCTCCCACTTTGTTCTTATTTCTCAAGATTGCCGAGGCTACCCAGGGTCTTTTATGGTTACATATAAATTTGAGGATTCTATGCTCTATTTCTGTGAAAAGCGTCCTTGGTACTTTGATAGGAATTGCATTGAATCTGTATATTGCCTTAGGCAGTATGGACATTTTAACGATATTAATTCTTCTTATCCATGAACATGGTATGTGTTGCCATCTATTTGTATCTTCTTTAATTTCTCTCTTCAGTGTCTTATAATTTTCTGAGTACAGATCTTTTACTTCTTTGGTTAAATTTATTCCCAGGTATTTTATAGTCTTTGAAGGAATTGTAAATGGTATTGTTTTCTTAATTTCTACTTCTGAATATTTTATTATTGGTATATACAAATGCAACTGATTTCTGAAAATTAATTTTGTATCCTGCTACTTTACTAAATTCGTTTATCAGTTCTAACAGTTTCTTGGTAGAGTCTTTAGGATTCTCTATATAGAGTATCATGTCATCTGCATATAATGACAATTTTACTACCTCCTTACCAATTTGGATGCCTGTTATTTCTTTTTCTTGCCTGATTGCTGGCAAGTTCCAGCACTATGTTGAATAGAAGTGGAGAAAGCGAGCAACCTTGCCTTGTTTCTGATCTTAATGGGAATAGTTTTAGCTTTTCCCCATTGAGTATGATGTTAGCTGTGGGTTTATCATATATGGCCTTTATTATGTTGAGATATGATCCCTCAATTCCCACGTCCTTATGGGTTTTTATCATAGATGGCTGCTGGATTTTGTCAAACACTTTTTCTGCATCTATTGATATCATCATATGATTTTTATTTTTCATTTTGTTAATGTGGTATATCACATTAATTGATTTGCGGATGTTGAACCACCCTTGCATACCAGGAATGAATCCCACTTGATCATGGTGTATAATCTTTTTATTGTATTGCTGAATTCTGTTTGCTAATATTTTGTTGAGGATTTTTGCATCTATGTTCATTAGAGATATCAGCTTGTAGTTTGCTTTTTTTGTAGTGTTGTCTGATTTTGAGATCAGGGTGATAGCGGCCTCGTAAAAAGTGTTTGGGAGCTTTCCCTCCTTCTGGATTTTTTGTAAGAGCTTGAGGAGAATAGGTGATAATTCTTTTTTGAATGTTTTGTAAAATTCACCTGCAAAGCCACCTGGTCCAGGGCTTTTGTTTGTTGGGAGATTGTTGATTACCAATTCAATTTCCCTGGTGGTAATCAGGCTATTCAGGTTTTCCGTTTCTTCTTGAGTTAGTCTTGGAAGGTTGTATGCTAGAAAATTGTCCATTTCTTCCAGATTGTCAAATTTGTTGGCATATAGTTGCTCAGAATAATTTCTTAAAATTTTTTGTATTTCTGCAGTGTCTGTTATCACTTCTCTTTCATTTCTGATTTTATTAATTTGGGTCCTCTCTCTGTTTTTTTGTTATGAGTCTGGCTAAAGGTTTGTCGATTTTGTTTATCTTCTCTAAAAGCCGACTATTAGATTCATTGATCTTTTGTATTGTTTTTCTGGTTTCTATTTCCTTTATTTCCACTCTGATCATTATTATCTCCTTCCTTGTACTCCCTCTGGGCTTATTTTGCTGTTCTTTTTCCAGATCCCTTAAGTGTGAAGATAAACTATTGATTAGTGATTTTTCTTGTTTCTTCAGGTAGGCCTGCAATGCTATGAATTTCCCTCTTAGGACTGCTTTCACTGCATCTCATTGATTTTGGGTCATCGTGTTTTTATTTTCATTTGTCTCGAGATATATTTTGATTTCTTCCTTGATCTCATGGTTGACCCTTTCATTATTTAGTAACATGTTATTCAGCCTCCATGAATTGGTGTGTCTTCCAGTTTTTTTCCTGTAGTTCATTTCTAATTTCATAGCACTATGGTCAGAGAAGACAAATGGTATGATTTCAATTTTCTTAAATTTATCAAGACTTGTTCTGTGGACTAACACGTGGTCTATCTTGGAAAATGTTCCATGAGTGCTTGAGAAGAATGTGTATTCTGCAGCTTTGGGGTGAAATGCTCTGAAAATATCAATTAAATCCAAATGGTCCAATGTGTCATTTAAGGCCATTGTTTCCCTATTGATTTTCTGTGTGGAGGTCCTGTCCCTTGTTGTCAGAGGTGTGTTGAAGTCCCCTACTATGATAGTGTTACTGTTGATCTCTGTCTTTATGTCAGTCAGTATCTGTTTTATATATTTAGGTGCTCCTATGTTGGGTGCATAGATGTTTACTAGGGTTATGTACCCTTGTCAGATCGATCCCTTTATTATTATATAGTGCCCATCTTTGTCTTTTAATATATTCTTCATATATTTGACTTGCACAACTTCCTTCTTCTCCTTTGTGTGTGCTCCAAAGGTAACTCTTGTCTTGTGTATATTGTCCTGTTAAAATTGATCTTTAATTGCTTTTAGCTTGTGAGGAGAGATTGACTCCTAGGCTGACTAGTTGTGAGACTTATCTCTGACCACAGCAAGATGTTCTGCTGCATGAGGGTTGACCGCTTAAATGAGGCTTGGCCTCTATGGGCTCTTGTGCCTGTAGAGAATTCCCTCTGGGTGTGTCACTTGTAGGTGAAACCCGGTAATACTCTGGTTTGGTCTGGAGTTGGCCTCTGGTTGTGTGGAATCTTGTGCCTCTTGAGTTGGACCCTGGTGTAGGGCAATTGCAGAACAAAACAAATCACCGAGCACAACAACAACAAAGAAAAAAACAAATACATTCACATGTGAAAACAACCAATAACCCACACTCAATGCAGGCAAAAATATCAAAGATATAAAAACAAAACAAAACAGAAAAAGCAGCGCCAGTCTTGGCTTAAGCCCACCAAGTAATCTCCAGGTTGTCCTCTGCTGTACCAAAGAGTCCTCTGCATATTGTGCAGGCAGAGCCGGTCACCTGGTGCCCAGAGTGACCTTGGGACTGCAGTTTTAGATGAGTGGGGTTATGGGGTCTAGATGGTAGTTTCTACAAAGTCAGTGCAGTTTTTGCTCTTGGTTGCTCTTGGTTGCACATATGCACACTGAGAGTAAAACAACCAACCCTGTGCCCAGGTCTCCTGAGTCTCGGGGGACTTCTTCCGTGTGTGTGTGTGTGTGTGTGTGTGTGTGTGTGTGTGTACGGCGGGCGGCAGTTTTCCGAGCTGCTGAAAACCCAGAGCTGCATCTGCCGCCTACTGCAGTTGTAATTGCCCTGCCCTATGCAGGCCGGAAAGGGTAGGGGCTGGGGATGGAAGAGTCATCTCTCTCCCAGCCCAGTGGTATCACACTCTTCCCAGCCTCTTCCCTGGGTCAGAGCTGTGCTGCACGCCGGGTCTTCCCAGATCCTGAGCACTACAGCTGCTGTGTAATCTGACACTACTGCTCAGTTCAGGGATCAGCTTAAGTCTCTGGAAGTGGGGGGGGGGGGGTGTAAGATTGGGAGAGTGGGTGGAGGGGCCCAGGTACGGAGTTTACGTCCTTTGTCAGATGTAGGGCCCAGCTGGAGGTTTCAGCTGAGGTTACTGCCTCAAATACTGGATATGCTGCACTCGACAGGAAAGATCAGCTGAGGGATGCAGGGAAAGAGCCCACCTCCTGGCTTTTGTGGTCTCTGTTCCGTCTTGGGACCTCCTGCGTCTTCACAGCTGTGGATGCGGGCCACATCTCCTCTCTACTCCCTTCCCTCTTCCCCTGCTCACCCAATTTGCCTACCTTCAAGTAATCCTCATACGAGCCTCTTAGCTGTTCTGTGTGATGAGCAGAGAGTCCCTTGATGGGTTATAGATGTTCACTTTGTGGTAAGCTCTGGAGGAGAACTCAAGAAGTCCTCCTCGCTGCCGCCATTCTTATGAAGTCCAAAGGGATATTTTAGTAAAAGGATAAAAGACTGTGCTGGACATTTGCCTATCTGCTTTCATACCCTATGTGGGGACAAAGTCCCAGAGAGCATTTTCCAGGCTCCCAGCCTCAAGTGGAAAGGTGCTGACTCAGGTAGTAGATGGCCGTCAGCTGTGGCTACTTGGCCATCAGCTGTAACCAGTTAGCCAACTAGCCACTGATACAACTGCCGTGGCTGTGTTGGTTGGTCAGTTGGTTGGTTGGCAGGCAGAGAAGTGGACAGCAGGTTGCAGGTCGTGTGGATCCTGCCTCCAGTGACATTATACTGCCTCCAGTGAGACTATAGTGGTATGACTCCCCTATCTATGGCTCCATGGGTGTTCCCTTTTGGTCTCACCATATCCTGTGTTCTTATGTGGGGAGCAGGACCAGACACCCCGCATGATGCCTCGCATGACACCCTATTTCCCCAAAAATAAGACCCTAGCTGGACAATCAGCTCTAATGCATCTTTTGGAGCAAAAATTAATATAAGACCCGGTATTATATATTATATTATATTATATTATATTATATTATATTATATTATATTATATTATATTATATTATATTATATTATATTATATTATATTATATTATATTATATTATATTATATTATATTATATTATATTATATTAAAGACCTGGTCTTATATAATAGTAAAATAAGACCAGGTCTTATATTAATTTTTGCTCCAAAAGACACATTAGAGCTGATTGTCTGGCTAAGTCTTATTTTCGGGGAAATACAGTATATACATCCTGGCACTCTATCCCTGGGAATGGTATTTCCCAAGCTGCCTTGAAAGTGGCCTATCTTTCATCTACTGAAAAATTATCTCCAAGTTTCCACAATTTCTAGTTCAGGTAACTTTCAGAATCACATTGCCAATTTCTAACAAAATTCCTTTTGGGGACTTGACTGTTGTTGAATTTATAGACTACTTTTTTTGGAAAATTGATGTCTTTACAATATTAAGTCATTCTATTCACCCATCCAGTTTATCTTTTCGTTTTTTCCCCATCTTCTTTTATGTCCTTTAGTAGAGTTTTATAATATTCTCCAGCACTTTCTTACATATATTTGTTTGATACTTTGTAGGTGTTTTTACCTCCATGTCGCTCTTTACTTTCCTCCCTCCCTCCCTCCCTCCCTCCCTCCCTTCTCTCTCTCTCTCTCTCTCTCTCTCTCCCCCCCTAATAGGATCTCTTTTTTATTCCATTTTCTAAATATGTAGACCTGGGTTGTTTTATGCTTAATTGTATCTGGCAGCTTGTTGATCTTTCATTTTAGTTTTAATACTTTGTAAGTTATTTACCTACATTGTCTATAAGATGATAATATCATCTATAAATAACAGTTTTGCTTCTGTCTTTCTCATGTCTATAATCACTACATCTTCATTGTGTTATTTGTAGTCAACATTCAGCACACAATTGATGAAGCAGGGACACTACACTGGGCATTCTGGTCTCATTTCTGATTTTATAGAGAAGGTATTTACATTTCAAAATAAAGTATGTTTACTGAAAGCTTTCATGTTTATGTATATATTTCTCATATAAACATATTTTTTTCAATAAAGATAAAGAATTTCATTCTTACTCTGTTACTTTCAGGGTTTTAAATTATCTTGAACATGAATTTGTGTTGAACTTGTGTCTAATTATAGTAGATAATATGTATGTTGCATATAATCCTCACATTTGTTGAAACATATTAATAGAGATTCTGTTGTTGAATAATTTTTATTCTCTTAAATAAACCTTAATTGGTTATAAATTTATATTATTTTACTATATCTCTGTACTTAGTCTGTTTTATTACTTTTTTTGTTTTGGAATCTTTGCTCATAGGTGAGGTTGGTCTATAATTGCTGATTCCCACCTGTCTTTGCTCAGTTTGAGTACAATGGTTATATAAGCTATATTTAAAAAATGTGTTAAATTATATCCCATGGCTGGAGAGAAGATAAGAAGACATTTGTGGTGACATTCTCACTTGGCTCCTTGGGCTGCAATACCCCAACTAGTGGCTATTGGTTGTTCCTGAGCTCCTTCTTCCTCCTATTTACACTTTCCTGGTATGAAGCAACTTTGGTTTTGCTCCTATAGTTTGCAACAGTCAACGGCACATGCATTTTGGGGTAATTCCTATCATTAATTTGATGTATCTACCACCTTGTTTTTCAGTATACCATCACAATTTCTGGTACTTCATGTTTTTCCACTTTTGTTTTCAAACAGTTTTATTGTTTCATTCATTAAAGAATATGTTTTCCATCATTTATGGAAGTTACTTTTGTATGGATTCAGCATAAAGCAGAATCTTCAGACTGGCCCTCAGGGCCCTATGTAATCTGATTCTGTCTGGATTTCCAACTTTATTTCCTAATTTTTCTTTTCCTTACTATTCAGCGACAGATATGCTATCTTCCTATTTCTCAACATGTTAAATATAGCCCATTTCAGAACTTTGGCATTTGTGAATGCCTCTGCCCCAAATGTTGTGCACCTAATCTCTTTTTTTTTCTCTTGGTTTAAAGGTCATCTCCTCAGAGAGAAATATCCCCAAATAGTTATCTAAAATAACTTTTTTACTCTCTTTATTATTTATTACTCTTCATTACTCTCTATTTTCCTACTGTTTTATCTTTATTACATTTATCATCAGCTGACATTCTGAAATTTTCTTATTTTTTGTTTATTAATTAAAATATGTGGATAAAGGCAGAGAGTTGTTGGTTCTGTTCATTCACTTTTTTTGTTTTTGTTTTTTTTATATTCACGTCACTATGTCGACATACATGAACTTAACCACATCATGAAACTATCAAAGAGCTCAAAACAGACTATCTAAATTAGAGAAAGATATGGTGAAATGATAGAAGTGATAAAGGAAATATAATGAGATGGATAAAGCACATATATATATATATATATATATATATATACTATAGCTGGAATTAACTAGTTTTGCTCAATAAATAAAAGAGGGGGAAAGCTTTAGTTTACATGTAGCATACATTTTAAAACAGAATGTTAAAAATTTTAGGTTGTAAATGTTAACAAGTTAGTGGGCACAGGAGCTAAAAGTATATATTAATATTAAATGGTTCTAGAGGTCCAATAGTTAAATACATAACAGGAAAATTGAGACTATATATGTTGTCTAAAAGTATTAAAATTATTCATTAAATTAAAATAGTTAACCTTTCTACTGATTCAGGTAATATTTGGTGTAGATTCGACTCTCAGTATTCGAGTTTGTGATACCTATTGAGTTCTGGGGAATATCTCTACATTTTATGTTACTATTACCAAAATTATCACTCCCATTGCTATTTGCAATCCTGCTATTATTATTGCTACTGCTTTTGCACTTAAATTGGGTTTTGCAAATAAATTGGGTTCCCAGACCCAATTTCACCTTGGAGTGAAGGGATCCCCCACATCAACAAACAATTCTCAGGACACTAGCAGTGTGTCCAAGAATTCAGCTCAATTCTGGCAATATCTACCCAGTGACAGCATTAGATTCCACAGGTTAAGGGTTCAGTCCTACAAGACTGACCCCTTCCCTGTACACAAACTTAAGAGGCCAGCCAGAAGCCTGGGCAACCTGTACTTCTGACTGATTGTCTACAGATTGGAGGTTCTAATGACCCCCTCCAACTGAGAATGCAAACAGCCAGTTCAAATTGTTACCTGTAGTTCTGACCGACTGGCTATAAATCAGAGGTTTCCACAAACTCCTCCTTGAGTTTGATTCATTTGTTAGAATGGCTCACAGAACTCAGAGAAACATGTTACTTACTAGATCACTGGTTTATTGAAACAGGATATAACCCAGGTAGAGTCAGATGGAAGTGATGTTTACAGCACGATATATAGGAAGGGGAATGGAGCTTCCATGTCCTCTCAGGTGCACCACTCACCTCGCATGTCCATGTGTTCACTTACTTGGTACCATTAAAGATTCCCTCTCTATATATTTTTACTAACATCATTCAGGCAGAAGCTCTCTGAAACCCACCCTTTTGGGGATTTTATAGACGTTTCATTGTATAGTCATGATTTATTAAATCATTGGCCAAGTAATTCAACATCCAACCACTCTCCCCTCCCAAGTGGTCAGAGGTGGAATTGAAAGTTCCAATCTTCTAATTACCTGGTTGGGTCTCCTGGCAACCAGTTCCCATTCTTAGGTTACCTGGAAGCTTTCTAAAAGTCATCTCCTTAACAAAAGAGATCTCTATCACTTTGATATTTAGGGAATTCCAGGGTTCAGGGAGCTTTGAGCCAGGAATTGTGGATCAAGACCAAATATATATGATAAATACATTTTAGTCATCTGAATAACCAAATATATATTTCTTATAAATCACAATATTGCAACAATTATATGAGGCTATGCAAGAAATAATGAATTTTGATTATTTATATTCTATCACTTATTCCCATGATTTTAGCATTCATGACATAATCATAGAAACAAGTACAGTATAACACGAAGATGAAGGGAACCAAAATTTTGCTACCCTGAAGCTACCTTTTGGAATGTTGACTTTAAGTTGTTTAGTAAGAAACAAGCCTCAAAAAGAACCTTTGGCCCTTTTCTGTTCAAGAGATTCAGACAGAAACTCGGAAGGAAGGAAATCTTAGACTGCTTCCTTACCTAACTTGAATTAATTATGGTAAGTAAGAGGGCATCAAGTAGCATCTGTTAGCTAGCTGCCTACTGTGCCCCATTGTTTTTGAGTTGCCCAGCAAGAATTTGCCTGCCATATATGGTCTGCTCTTCCCCAAGTACCTGTAAATAACCCATTCTCACTTCTGAAATCTAATACCTCTTCCCCTCCTTTCTCCTTTGTCCAAAAATGTCTTATTACCCAATATTGCCTCAGTGGTTTTGGAATTTTCATGCCTATGTGAATTCCCCATACACGTATTAAAACTTTGATTTCCTTTTATTAATCGGTCTCTGTTAATTTGATTATTAGCCCAGCTAGAGGAACTTAAAAGGTGGGAAGAAAAGTATTTTTTTAAGACCCCACAAAGACAAATAAAGTTGGTGGGAAAACAACAGAAACTTTTGCAACCAGACTTACTTATCTTATAATATGGTGACAAGTCTTCGTGACTTTTCAAGATTGTATCAAAATAATATCTTTGAAAATTGATTTAGAGTATACTGTACAGCTCCAAGATTATAATAGATGCTGTTCTAATGGCATTTAGCTTTTTTCAATTAGAAAAAAGAGGACAAATGATGAAAGGGTATAAATAATGAAAAATAATGCAATTTTGCCATAACGCAAAAGCTGGAACTAACCATGCCATTGTTATCATAGGCAGAAAGAATAGGACCATGGGGAGAGAAGGGAAGGAAGGGAAGAAGGAAGTGCGGGAAAATAAGGAAGGAGATGAGATCATTCTTAAGAAAAGGTGCAGCTACCAGACTGGCCAGAACTAGATTTTGCTGGCCAAGAAGAGATCGAGGACACCATCTTGCCCCTCAAAGTGAACTTCAGCTAATTGCAATGGATTCTAATATTAATTAGCATTGCAGTTAGTGAAAATCTCCATCCCCTGTGTCACCATGACAGTTCCAAAAAGGGCCAAATAAGGACAAGAGAATCCCACCTCCTAACAGGAAGGAGTGGTCAGGGAGCACCCGCCTAGGAATGCCTCCCCTAAAACTTGAATATTTCACACCCTCATTTTAGAAGTAATAAATTCCTAAGCCTCTTTGTTCTTGGGCACAGTTCTCTTCTCCTGGCCTGCCCACCCCTACTATTTTGGGAGGGTACTATCCTTCTTTTAATAAATCCACTGCTTGCTTGACTTATTCTGTGTATCCTTGAATTCTTTCCTGTGATGACACCAAGAATCTTTTTTTTTTTTTTTTTTTTTTGACAAAATCATCATTGGCCAGATATGCCTTCACAGAAGAGATATAAACACAACAGCTTTCAATTTTTTATCCCAACAAATTGGCTTCAACTTAACAAACATTTATTAAGCCCCCACTTGGTTCTCAGCACTTTGTCCCTATACCCAATGATACAAAGCGACAATGAATAATCATTCTTTAGCCACTCTATATGTTCATTTTTTGGACCCAATCAATTATAAATTCTTGCCAAATGTGTGCCATACATATTTTAAAAGCATTTTGTCTTTTACCCATTGTCATTGCCATGCCTCTAATTTGGATCCTCCTTATTAGTCTAGTGTGGACGAAGAGCAATTCATCCTGCTGCTTCCGGTCTTTCGCATTCAGGACAAACTCACCTTGCAGATCTACATCTTTTTGTTTACCTCAGAATTGAAAGATAACATGGAACCATTCTAGATTCCCCCCTATGTATTTTTACTAAAACATATTTGATTCTATTCAATGAAGAGTACAATTCATCAATTAAGATGATGAGTTGTATTTATTACTGATTACAATATTAGAGAAAACATTTGTCCAAAGCAGTGTTTTTCAAACTTGAACATGCATTCAAATCCCCAGAAGGGCTTGATAAACCAAAATTGTTGGGTTCTACTGCCCGAGTATCTGATTCAGTAGGTCTGGCTAGAGTTAACACCCTCCTCTGTATTCTTCAAGTGCTACAAATAAAGTTATACATTATTACACTTAAAACCTTTTTAAGTAAAAAATTCTTGGTTAGTTAGTTAGAAATTCACTGTAGTACTTCATTATGTTTGATAGTTTTTCTTCTCTCTAGTCCCAACTTCTAGATTTTCTGGATTTTGAAATCAGTTTCTTTAGTTTCTAATATTGATACAGGTTTTCCTTTTTATAACTATTGGTTATTTTAAATTATATTGGTTGATAAGGAGGAGAGTTTTTATGGTTAAATACTGATATTTTTTAACAAAGGTTTATAACATATCTATCTTGGTAGTCTTTCACTTTGCTTATTTTATTATATTAAGCGATTATTTTCAGTTAAAATAGTATTATTCAAAAGTTAGATATAATAATTTATAAAAAGTACAGTGTGTTTAACACTGCCATCTTTAATAAGTACAGCCATTCTGAATCAAAATACAGTGTGTGCAGATTCCAAGGTTAATTATCACCAGCTGTTTTCATTTAATGTTCAAAGAACTCTGTCTCTTATTGATGAGTATATATCTTTAAACATACTTTCTGTTAGAGAGTATATTTGTTTTTATGTTTAAAACATAAACATTATATTTTTAAACTAATGTGGTAGAAAAATGGGAATTGGGCAGTGGCGCAAAGTTCAATTGCAAAATGTATAAAAATGCTGAAGTAAAATAGTATCTGGTTATATGACTCCCAGTACTAAGTACCCTGATACTTATCATCAGCTGCTATTGTTTATTCAGCACTGGTGATATGCAACACATTTTAAGAAGCTCTTAAAGCTTACTGTAAAGATGATTGTAAATAGCTATTGAATATCATTCTTTACAGCACTGACAGTATTTCTAGGAAGAATTAATTTAGAAGGATCTCAAACAAAATTGAATTTTGATGAATTATTTATGAAATAACTTGTGAAAATTCTGTGAGATGAGTGACCTCTTTCAAGGTGGGAAATATTTCTCAGTGTTCAGTTCAGAAGGTTCTTAAAATTAAGAAAATAGTAAAGTTAGAACAACTGAATGATAAGCCATTACATAAAATGCTGAATATTTGAAAAAAATTAAAAACATAAAATGTTTTACATCATTGAACAACTTTTTTGGCCCTACTTTTTGATAAGTAAATTATTTTTTTTAACTTTTGTATTAACTACAGTAGTCACCTCCCCATCTGTGGTTTCACTTTCCTCAGTTTCAGTTACCCATGGTCAACCATGGTCTAAAAATATTAAATGGAAAATTCTACAAAGACACAATTTATCAGTTTTAAATTGTGTGCTGTTCCAAGTAGCATGATGAAATCTCACATCATCCTGCTTCATCCCACCCAGGACCTGAATCATCAGTTTCTCCAGCACATCCATGCTGTGTACACTACACCCCTTAGTCACTTAGTAGTTGTCTTGGTTATCAGAATGGTTATCAGATATTTTGTGTGAGAGAGAGTGAGAGAGAGAGACAGAGAGACAGCGACTACATTCACATAACTTTTATTACAGTATATTATTATAATTGTTCTGTATTATTGCTAGTTTTTGTTAATCTCTTATGGTGCCTAATTTATAAATTAAACTTTATCATAGGTATGTATGTATAGGAAAAAAAAAACCCAGTATCTATAGGATTTCAGTACTAATAATGGTTTCAGACATCATTTTTAAAAGCGGATTGCTTGTTTTCTTAGTATTAAAATTTGAGTGTCTTTTAAAACATATTCTAAAAACAAGTCCTTTTTCAGATATGTTATTATGTTTTCTCCCAGTTATCTTTAGTGTAATACACTAAATATCATACATTCTTAACTTTGATGAAGACAAATTTATTATTTTTTTCTATGTATGCATTTACATTGCCTAACTGAAGATCACAAAGGTTTTTCCTAGAAGTATTCTACAAGTGTTCTAATTTTGGACTTCTCATTTAGGTCTATGTTCTATTTTGAGTTAATTTTTATATATGGGTATCCAATTGTTCCAGTACAATTTACTGAACAGACTATTCTTTTCCCACTGAATTGCTTTGACATGTTTGTCTCAAATCAATTCATAGATCTTGTGTGAGTCTAAACTGAATTCTGTATTCTGTTTCATTGGTCTATATGTCTACACTTACACCAGTATCATACTTTCTGGTTGTGCTATTGGTATAGTTAACTTTGAAATCAGGAACTAAATCCTCCAACTTATTGTTTTGCAAAATTATTTTGGCTATTCTGGGTTCTTTGTATTTTCAAATAAATTTTAGGATCTGCTTGTTAATTTCTCCAAAGAAGCCTCTTGAGTTAGCTATTCACCTTTGAATTTATGACTAACTCTGTATGAGTGCAACACCATCTCCAGTCACTCTGGGGGAGATGTGAGATTCTGCCTGGTCAGTGCTACTACTCTGGGCGTGGGAACTTTGAACCGAGACCACCTGCTCTGCTTTTCTGACTCCAGAGCGCATACTGACATTTCCTACTAACATGCTTAGTGAGTGGAGTTGGGTCTGGTATTTCATTCGCGTAATGCAAGAGTCATCAGAAGGCATTTGACGTGCCCAGCTAAACTCCACCACACACTCTGTCAGTTGTCAGTATTCCACCTCCTTATCTTTGTTTCAAATTTTCATGCAGGTTTTTCTGTGAATTCTTTCTACAGTATTTTGGTGTATGCTCCTTGTCTTTCAGAAACTACTAAAAATTTTTCATCCAATTAAAATACTTACTTCCTATTTCAGTATAATTTAGAACTTACTGTTAAATATTTTTTCTTCTATTTCCGGAGAGTTGAGAATGGAGAAGGAGGACAATACAGCACGTGATCATTCTGCCATTTTGTACTAATTTACCTGCACATTACTTTTCTTTTTTGGCACACTCATTAATATATAAGTAGAGAAATGATTGCTTTTGTTTTGCATTGATTTGTATATAAATGTGACTATATTAATTTTTTTCTGCTCTTGTTTTTCTTTGTTTATATGTTTAACAGTTAACAGTGAGTCTTGAAGAACTTTCCAGGTCAATATATTTATGAGTACTACATTGTTTATAACTGCTAAACGATAATCATTTTGTGAAAACACTACCATTTATTTAACCAGTATTGTATTAATGGACATCTATATCTCTTATTTTTTCTTTGAATATTACAAAAAATTGGAATTTACATTTGAAATTATACATCTTAGTGTCTATACAGTAGCATTTGTGAAGAATACATATTAAGGAAATGAAATAGGTTGGTAAGTGTTTGTTCCTTATAATTTAAACAAGTTATTTCAAAGGAAATTATAACAGTTTTTTCCTCCTGGCAAGTATATATGACAGTATGCATTATTCCATATTCTGATAAACATTTTTTTTGTTATCCATTCAAACATATATTTAGTAATTTCCATAGTTCGGACATTATGCTAAGATCTGTGAATTAACTAATGGGGAGACATATTAATTATGGTATTCCTTATAAATTTAAAGTTGTTACTTCAATAATAGAGCAATGTGAATATTCAAGGTTCCATTAAGGTGCAAATTAGGAAAAATATACCCAGTCAGGGAGAATAATTAAGGCTTCCCAAAAATAGTATGTTGTGTATATTTTTAAATTGCTACTCAGATGAGCAAAACGATACTTTATTTTATTTTAAATTCTCATTTTCTTGGTTAACAATAAGGTTAAAATACTTTCATAAATTACAAGCCGCTTCTATTTCCCACTTTAAATTGTCTGTGAGTATATTTGGTCCATATTTCATCAGAGAGAGATAACATACATACATATTAAACGTTTAATATATAAAAGATTGAATTACAAACGAAATTAAAACCTATAGACTATCAAAAATAACCAAGGTAATTCAAGGAAAAACCATTTAAAATTTTTTTATATTTTATTAAATTTACTGGAGTGAAATTGGTCAGCAAAATTATATAGGTTTCAAGTATACATTTATATAAAACATCATCTATATATTGCATTGTGTGTTCAACACCCAGAGTCAGTTCTTCTATCACCATATATTTGATCCCTTTTTCCTCTTCTACCAACCCCCAGTCCTTCCTTACCCTCTGGTAAGCACTAAACTGTTATCTAGGTCTGAGTTTTTGTTTGTTTGTTTGTTTGTTTTGTTCCTTTGTTGTTTTCAGTTTTATATCCCACATATGAGTGAGATCATATGGTTCTTGACTTTTTCTGTCTGATTTATTTTGCTTAGCATAATAATCTCAAGATCTATCCATGTTGTTGCAAATGACAGTATTTCATCTTTTCTTACGGCCAAGTAGTATTCCACTATATATATGTACCACATCTTCTTTATCCAATCATCTATCGAAGGACACTATGGTTGTTTCCATGTCTTGGCCACTTTAAATAATGCTGCAATGAACATCAGGGTACCTATATCTTTACAGATAAATATTTTCAGATTTTGTTTGGATAACCAGGAGAGGGATTGCTGGGTCATACGATAATTCTACTCTTAATTTTTTGAGGGACCCCCCATACTATTTTCCACAGTGGCTGTACCAATTACATTCCCACCAGCAGAGTATGAGGATTCCTTCTTCTCTATAGCCTCTCCAACGCTTATTGTTATTTAACTTGTTGAAGGTAGCCATTCTAACAGGTATGAGGTGATATCTTATTGTGGTTTTGATTTGCATTTGTCTAGGGAAGTTGAGCAGTTCTTCATATATCTGTTGGCCATTTGTATGTCTTCTTGAGAGAAGAGCCTATTCAGGTTCTCTGCCCATTTTCAAATTAGACTATTTGTTTTTTGTTGTTGTTGTTGAGTTGTATGAGTTCTTTGTATATTTTGGATATTCACCCCTTTTCAGAGGTGTTGTTTGCAAATATCCTCTCCCATTTTGTGTTGCCTCTTTGCTGATGGTTTCTTTTGCTGTGCAGAAGCTTTTTAATTTGATATAGTCCTATTCATTTATTTTTTATTTTACTTCCCTTACGTCTGATGTCAAATTCATAAAATCCTCTCTGAACATGAGGTCCATAAGTTTAATACCTATGCTTTCTTCTATGCAGTTTATTGTTTCAGGTCTTATGCTTAGCTCTTTGATCCATTTTGAGTTAGTTTTGGTGCACGGTGACAGATAGCAGTCTAGTTTCATTGTTTTGCATGTGGCTTTGCAATTTTCCCAGCACCATTTATTGAAGAGGCTTTCTTTCCTCCAGTGTACATTTTAAACAAGGGACAACATCCATTTATGATTAAAACACTTACTAAAATGGGTATAGAAGGAAAGTACCTCAACATAATAAAGGCCAAATATTATAAACTCTCAGCTAATATCATACTTAATGGTGAAAAGCTAAAAGCTTTTCTTCTAAAATCAACACAAGACAGGAATTCTCCCCTAGACTTCCACATAGTATTAGAAGTCGTAGCCAGAGCAATCAGGCAAGAGACAGAAATAAAAGGCATCCAAATTGGGAATGAAGAAGTTATATTGTCACTTTTTGCAGGCGACGTGATTATTTATACAGAACACACTGAAGAAGCCACCAAAAAACTCTTAGAAACAATAAATGAATAAAGTTGCAGGATACAAAATCAATGTACAAAATCCATTGCATTTCTATATACTAACAATAAAATTTCAGAAAAATGAATTTAAAAAAATCCTTTTGCAATTGCAACAAAAAGAATAAAATATCTAGGAATGAACTTAACAAAGAATGTGAAGGACCGCTACACTGAAAACTATAAGACATTATTAAAAGAAATTGAAGAAGACACAACAAAATGGAAAGATATTCTTTATTCATGTGTTGGAAGAATCAACATAGTTAAAATGGCCACATTACATAAAGCAATATACAGATTAAATGCAATTCCCTTTAAAATCCCAATGGTAATTTTTTTTAAAAGAAATAGAACCAAAAAATCACCAGATTTATATGGAATCACAAAAGACCCTGAATAGCTAAAGCAATCCTAGAGAGAGAAAAAAAGCTGTAATATCACACTCCCTGACTTTAATTTGTACTACAAAGCAACAATAATCAAAACAGCACAATATTGGCAGAAAAACAGACACATAGACCAATGGACTAGAATTGAAAACCCAGAAATAAACATATATATGTGTGTGTGTGTGTGTGTGTGTGTGTGTGTGTATAGATAATCTTTGACAAAGGAGCCAAGGAAAAATAATTTTAGAAATGAAAAAATTATTGAAAATTTAAAATCAACTAATGGATTTCAGCCTCTAGTTAGATTGTAGAGTGATTAAAAGAATATTCACTGACATGAAAACAATCAGGAAATTTGGAGGAAATAAAATATTATTTATTTTGTTTTCTATTTTATGTGCTCTTATGGATATTTTTTTCCACAAAAATAAATGTATTTTTCTCCAATATAACAAAATCCTGTGAGAAGTAACCAGAGCCTGTTGGGGGCGGGCTCCATGTTTATCGGGACGGGAACTCTGCCTGTCATGAAAACATAATAATAACATGTGACTCTATCTCACGTCCCAAGATGGCACATTTTAGTAGCAAAGAGGAAAAAGAATGAGGACTCTTCCTGGATTCTTCTATCCCATCAGCCATAACTAAAGACAAGGGATACTGAAAAATGTAGTTTTTATTCCATAAAGTCATTGAGGGAATTCAATAAAAGAAAGAAAGTCTTTTTCACAAATGACAAAAAATGGGATAAATAATAAGTGATCCCTTCCTTGTACTATAGACAAAAATTAGTGGTTAATCATAGATTTAAATATAAAATCTAAACTATAAAGTTTCTGAAAGGCAATATAGAATTTCTTCAAGACCTTTGATTGTCAAGGGCTTCATAAATAAGATTAAAAAATCACTAAGCATAAAATAAAACAAAAAGATAAATTGGACTGCATTCAAATTAAAAAAAACCTGCTCATCAAAATATACTGTTAAAAAATAAACAGGCATTGGCAATATGGCAACACAGGTAAATGTTGTGCTTGCCACCTCCAATGACCACCTTAAAATTACAACTAAATTACAGAACAACTATGATTGAGAACCACCTGAAGACTAGCTGAACAGAAATCCTATAAGTAAGGATATAAAGAAGACGCTACGTCGAGACTGGTTGGAGGGCCAGAGATGTGAAATCAGCTGACCCCACACCTACATGTAGTATTTGAGCATCAAAGAAGGATATCTTGCCATTGGAGATCAGGGCTCCAGTGCCAGAAAGAGGAGTCCCCATAACATCTGCCTGAGAAAATCAGTGAGGATTCCATTCATCTGGGTGACACAGAAGGCTGCTGGAAACCCAGATGTCGTTTTAAAGGGCTTGTGTCAGACTCACTCACTTGCAGGCCCTCACCCTCAACTCTTGTGGAGGGGCAGCAACTCAAGACACACCAGAGGCATACAGGGAAAGACTGAATGGTGTGGCTTCAGGACAAGGGGTAGAGGGACAGCCTCCATTATCCCTGTGTTGAGCCCTCCTTCTGTGCAGCCTATAGGCAGGCACCATCTTGTCAGCCAAACTTGAAACTGCATTGGCCTGGTGAACTACACTCGCCACACACCAACAATCCCCTGGGGCCCTGCTCTGTCCAACTCATACAGCACTTCCTGAGGCACTTTTGGTACACAGGCAACCAGCCCCACCCCACCCACCCACTTTAGGAGGCTCTTTCAACAGCACAGAGTGGGCCATGTCTTGTGTGCAGCTGGAGGCATTTTCAGTGCTGGGCAACCAGCTCAAACCTGTGCTGCAAACTTTCTTAGACAACTCTCGGGGGTCTGTGGGCCTGAGGTGAGTGGTGGCTGACCTCTTTGTTCTCTGGGCCTTTTGTGGAGTGGCCCCAGACTCAGCACTGGCACCTGAACTGAATCAGTATTAACCATGTGAACACCACTCACCCCACCATGGATCCTACCCTGCCCAACTCAAGGGAAAAAAAAAGCAAAAAAAAAAAAAAAAAAAGCGCTATGGTAGCAATACTTACATAAAATAGACTCTAAAACAAAGGCTACAATAAGAGACAAAGAAGGACATTGCATAATGATAAGGAGATCAAGCCAACAGAAGATATAACCCTTGTAAACACTTATGCACCAAAAATAAAAGTAGCTAAATATACAAAGCAAATATTGACCAACACAAAAGGAGAGACTGACAGTAATACAGTCATAGTCGGGGATTTTGACACTCCACTGACAACAGACTGATCTTCCAGACAGAAAATAAACAAGGATACAGCAGCCTTAAATGACACACTAGGCCAGATAGATTTAATTGATAGTTTTAGAGCCTTGAACTCCAAAGCAACAGAATAGACATTCATTTCAAGGGCACATGAATGTTACCAGACAAGAACATTTTCCAATATAGACCACAAAACAAGTCTCAATAAATTTAAGAAGATTGAAATCATATCAAGCATGTTCTCTGACCACAAAGCTATAATATGAGAAATCAAAAAAAAGAAAGAAAAGAAACCATACCTGAAAAAGACACAAACACATGGAGGCTAAATAACATGCTACTAAATAATGAATGGGTCAAAAATGATATCAAGGAAGAAATCAAAAGATACCTTGAGACAACTGAAAATAAAGACACAATGACCCCAAATTTATGGGACACAGTGAAAGCACTCCTAAGAGGGAAATTCATATCAACACAGGCAAGAAACAAAATAAATCTCAAATAAACAACCTAACCTTACACTTAAGGAACTAGAAAAAGAATAGCAAACAAAGCCCAATGTGAGTAGAAGGAAGGCAATAATAAAAATCAGAGCAAAAATAAATAAAATAATCTAAAAAACAATACAAAAGATCAATGAAACCAAGAGACAGTTCTTTGAAAAGATAAACCAAATTGATAAACCTTTGATCAGACTTATCAAGAAAAAAAAAGAGGACCCAAATAAATAAAATTAGAAATGAAAGAGAAGTGACAACAGACACCACAGAAATACAAAAAATTATAAGATAATACTATAAGCAATTATATACCAACAAATCAGACAATCTGGAAGAGATGGATAAATTCCTAGAAACATACAATCATCCAAGACTGAATCAAGCGGAAACAGAAAATCTAAACCCACCAATTATTGCTAACAAAATTGAATCAGTAATCAAAAAACTCCCAACAACAGAAGTCCTGGACCACATGGTTTCACGGTGAATTTTACCAAACATTCAAAGTAGAATGAACACCTCTTCTTCTCCAACTATTCCAAAAAATTCAAGTAGAGGGAAGTCTCCCAAGCTTATGTTACAAGGCCACAATTAGCCTGATTCCAAAACCAAAGACATTACAAAAAAAGACTGATGTAAAAATTGTCAACAAAATATTAGCAAAGCGAATTCAGCAATACATTAAAAAGATCATAGACAATGATCAAGTGGGATTTATTCTTGAAATACAAGTTTGGTTCAATATCTACAAATCAATTAATGTGATACACCATTTAAACAAAATGAAAGATAATCATATAGTCATATTAATAGATGCAGGAAAAGCATTTGACAAATCCTGTGTCCATTTATGATAAAAACTCTCAGCAAAGTGGGAATAGAGGGAACATACCTCAATATAAAAAGGGCCAAATGTGACAAATGCACAGCTAGCATCATACTCAATGGGGAAAAGCCAAAAGTGTTTTCCTTCAGATCAGGAATAAGACAAGGATGTCCACTTTTACCACTTTTATTCAACATAGTATTGGAAGTCCTATCCACAGCAATCAGAGAAGAAAAAGAAACAAAACATCCAAATTGGAAAAAAAGAAGTAAAACTCATTATATGCAGATGACATGATACTAAATATAGAGAAACCAAAAGATTCCACCAAAAATTATCAGAACTGATAAATGATTTCAGTAAAGTAGCAGGATTCAAAATTGATATTCAGAAATCACTTGCATTTTTATACACCAATAATGAATTATCAGAAACATAAATTAAGAAAACAATCCTATTGACAATTGTATTACAAAAATAAAGTATCTAGGGATGAACTTAACCAAGGAGGTAAAAGAACTATACTCAGGAAATTATAAGACAATGAAGGAAAAAACTGAAGAAGAGCCAAATAAATGAAAGCATACACGGTGCTCATGCATAGAAAGAATTAACATAGTTAAAATGTCCATACTACCCAAAGCAATTTATAGATTCAATGCAATGCCTATCAAAATGCCAATGGCGTTTTTCATAGAACTAGAACAAATAATCCTAAAATTTATATGGAACCATAAAAGGCCACAAATAGCAACAGAAATCTTGAGAAAGAGGAACCATAAAAAATCCTGAATAGCCATGACAATCTTGAGAAAGAAGAATAAAGCTGGAGGTAACCCACTCCCTGATATCAAATTATACTAAAAGGCCATAGCAACCAAAACAGTATGGCATTGGCATAAAAGCAGATTCATAGGTCAACGGAGCAGAATAGAGAGCACAGAAATAAACCCACACCTATATGGTCAATTAATCTAGGACAAAGAAGGCAAGACTATATAATAAGGTAAAGATGGTTTATTCAATAAATGGTGTTGGGGAAAGCTGGACAGATACCTGCAAAAAAATGAAACTGGACCACCTTCTTATACCATATACAAGAATAAACTCAAAATGGATTAAAGACTTCAATGTAAGACACAAAACCATAAAACTCCTAGAAGAAAACACAGGCTGTAAACTTTCTGACATTGCTCTTAGTAATATTTTTTTCTGATCTATCTCCTCAGGTAAGGGAGACAAAAGAAAAAAAAAATAAACAAATAGGACTAAATCAAACTAAAAAGTTTTTGCATAGCAAAGGAAACCACAAACAAAATGAAAAGACAGCCTACTGAATTGGGAGAAGATACTCACTAATGATACATCAGATAAGGGGTTAATAGCCAAAATTTATAAAGAACTCATAGAACTCAACAAAAAAAAAAAAAGAAAGAAAAAAAAAGTCCAAGTAAAAAAATGGGCAGAGGACCTGAAAAGACATTTCTCCAAAGAGGACATTTACATGACCAATAGACACATGAAAAGATGGTCAACATCCCTAATCACCAGAGAAGTGTGATTTAAATTCACAATGAGACGTCACCTCACTCCTGTCAGAATGGCTATCATCAAGAAATCAAAAAACAACAAGTTTTAGTGAGGATGTGGAGAAAAGGGAACCTTCATGCACTGTTGGTGGGATTGCAAATTGGTACAGACACTACGGAAAACAGTTTGGAAGTTCCTCAAAAAATTAAAAATAGAGCTAACTTATGCCTCAGTAATTCTACTTCTAGGTATTTATCTGAAGAAATCCAAAACAATAATTCAAAAAGATAAATGCACCCCTATGTTCATTGCAGAGCTATTTACAATAGCCAAGGTACAGAAGCAACCTAAGTGTCCACAGACAATTGGATAAAAAGAAGGAGTTGTATACAACGGAATATTACTCAGCCTTAAAGAAATGAAATCTCACAATTTGTGACAACATGGACAGACCTAGAGGATATTATGCTAAGTGAAATAAGTCAGACAGAGAAAGATAAATACCATATGATCTCACTTATATGTGGAAAGAACAAAATAAACCCCACAACAAAATAAACAACAAAAATTAACAACCAAAAAACCCCACAAAACAGAAACAGACTCATAGATACAGAGAACAAAACAATGGTTATCAGACAGGAGGGGACTGGGGAGCTGGGTGAAAAAGGTGAAAGGATTAAGAAGTACAAATTGGTAGTTACAAAATAGCCACGGGGATGTGAAGTACAGTATGTGGAATATAGTCAATAATATTGTATAACTATGTATAGTGCCAGGTGGGTACTAGACTTATCAGAGGGATCGCTTCATAAATGCTACAAAAGTCTATCAACTATGCTATCCACCTGAAACTAATATGAAAAATGTTTAATGTTAACTATAATTAAAAATTTTTTTAATAACAAAATAAAAGGAAAATGAACAGGCAAAATGTAGATGGAAAGAAAATATATGCAATACATATTTTCACAGACAAAGGAATAGATAAAATCAAAATAAGCAAGCAAAAAAAGAAAGACAGTGGACTAAATTGTTGATCTCAAAATTGGACTACACCTAAATGTAAAGTAGGTATATAATAATTTAGATTTATGCATCAGTCAAAATCTTTGGAACATTCAATAAATTATTTATAGATAAATTGTATTCATATATAAAAGAAATTAAATATTAGGTCCTCTATTCCTCCGGAAACAAAAGTTACTCTTTGTATTTTCCCATTCTTTCTTATTCCTGTTGAATTATTACTCTTTCAGTTTAGAGAGAAGGTTAATACATATACATTATCATATAAATGAAATGTATTAGTTTATTATTTTTATGGATTCATTAAGTTCTATTAAAGTGACATGCAAATTTTCATCTAAACTGTTTTTTATAAATATTTAAGTAGTGGTCAGGCTTTTTCTATTATAAGCAACGCTTCCATTAATATCCTTATATAATTTTATACCATGTCCAATAAATAGGTGGAAAAAATTCCCACAAACAAAATCAAAAGGATTTGCCTTTCAATGTTGGACAGAATTACTAATCACCCTCTTTTCCAAAAATGTTTCCAAAAATTTGTATCATAAATTTATGATGCTCACCAACCTATGAGCTAATAATTGGATTTTAATTAGAATTTTTAAATTTCAAATTATAACTTATTTTTATTTCCTCTATTTCGTGAACTGTGAGCTGTGCTGGTTACTTTCTCTCTGTCCCTCCAAATTAACTTAGCACCCTTTTTCTTTATGAGCCATGTCCTGGGTACTCATCTTTGGCTGTGACCCAAACGAGGCTGTGACAGGAGATGAGGACAAATGCACCGGGTGTTTATTCCCTCATCTCCCACTCTGAGGGGATGACCAGGGCTGGCTGAATCCCTGTGTCAAAAATTAAAGCTACTGTAAGAATGTTGTGTCCATATGGCTCCTCTTTCTGGGTTTTGTTACTGAGCCCTGCTCTTGCCCACTGTTCTGGAGGTGATAACAAACTCAAGCTGTTGTTAGATGTAGTTTTGGTTACCATAATGCTGTCACACCTTTGTAAATAGTCTCTTTATACAAATGACAGAGTGTAAGAGTTTCTTTTCTTTCCTACCAAGTTGCTCACATATTTGAAGAACACACAGTTCATCCTTTTGTTGGAAGGTGTTATTGATTAAACGGTGTACCCAAAAAGATGTGTTGAAATTGTAATTTCTGGTCTCTGTGAATGTCACCTTTTAGGAAATAAGGTCTTTGCCGATGTAATCAAGTTAAAGTGAGGTTATTAGAGTGCTCCTTAATCTAATATGACTTGTATCCTTATAAAAATAGGAATGTGTCATTGAAAGAGACACACAGGGAAATGCTATGAAATGACCCAAAAAGAGACTGGAGTGAAGCAGCTCCAACACAAAAATTGCCAAGAATCACTAGCCACCACCAGAAGCTGTAAGAGCCAAGGAAGGATTCTACCTAGGAGCTCAGAGGGAGCGCAGCCCTGCTGACACCTTGATTGCAGGTTTATAGCCTCGAAAACTGTGAAGAATAAATTTCTGCCATTGTAAGCCACCCAGTTTGTGGTACACTTTTTTTTTTTTTTTTAACAGCAGCCTTAAGAAACAAATACAGGATGAGGAGAGTATGGGATGGCACAGGAGTGATCTTTGCCATTTGGAGGCATCATGATTACACAAATTATTATAATATTGGCTTAGGAAAAAGTAAATATGATGTGGAAGTCTTTGGGAAATCAAGAAACTGTGGCACTTAGGCACAGTAATAACTATAGTCTTTCTATAAAAATGTGCAATTCTATAGAAGAAGTAGATGGCTGTGACTGTTATACAACAAAAGTGGAAACTGATTTTTGGAAGTTTTTGGAGTCATTTATTTCCTGCAATCATTGGAAAATATATCCATCAGCCCTGAACTTGATCATAAAGTTTGTAGAGTTTCAGTGTTAAGTGCTTAAATTTGCCAGGACTCTTCTTCTAACACAAGAGAAGTGGTGGGGAAAGAGAGATTCTGAAGTATGAGATGGAATGTTTGACTTGATGGATGAAGCTGAACCTCCATTGCAAATAGAGTCAAGTGCAAGGTTAGAACTTGAGTGATGCAAGTCGAGAACCTAGGCTACACAATTTAAGGAGGTGCTTACTCTCAGGCACCAACCCTGCACTTGTTGAGTGCTTCCTTAAATTTTAGCATATTATAAAACTTGGAGGAAAAAATACTAATCTTGGCTAAATTTATAAAACTTAGCAAAATTTAACACCATCATAAGCAACATAGATCTCTACGGTCAAAAGACTAATTGCTACTCTAAGCCTGTGGTTTGTTGGGATAATTGCAATTTTATATTTCTTGTGCTTAAGCACAACCTTTGACTTCTACCATTCTGAGACTTTGTTACACTCACCACTATCAGGGAAAGATGCTATTGCAACATACCCCATAGTAATCTCCAGCTTAAAGGGAACAAGCACCACAGGCAGCATGAAAATATTGTGTTTTATAAAATCCCACTGAAAGGCACCACTGTGGGTAAGACAGTCAATAATCAGGTGGAAAAGGTCCATTGATCAAGCCAACCCAAAGCAGATGCAACTCCTAGAGTTGCTGGTTTGCTTTGACACACACCACAGGTCTGACCAGTCAGGAGACAAGAAATTCAAATGGAATTCGACAGTTTGTTACTCATGTCACAATGCGTAGCATGAGCATCATATCTACATTTGTTCCTCTTGATACACCCAATTTTCATTGGGGTGAAGCAGAACCAGACACAAATGGATACCACACACATGGTAGGTCTATATCACAGCAGAACTACAATGAACTCAGAGAATTCCTAATCTTTTGAGGGAATTTGTAGAAAACTTGCCCAATTTTTGTCCCCAAAGGAAGACATTACCTTCATTATCGTGACCAGGAAACAAATCTGCCATCTGACCTAGAGGGAGTCTCTAGCTTCCAAGTATGTTTGCATACAAACATACTTGTAAAGACAATCCTAGACATGTAGAAACATTATGGAGAATTGTCTCCCAATAGATAATATCACCTATCCTATGGATGTAAGTAGAATTCCTCCCCCCGCCCATACCAGAAACTGCAGGAATTGTTTAATGAGAAACTGTCCAGGGTGGCCATGGAGGCAAGGGTGGTAGGTGTCCCTGGGCGCTACAAATTGAATTTCCCCTCATAAAGGCTGATTTGATTACGAAACCCACTTACTGCCCAACCTATGAAAGCAGAGACCAACACTGAGTATCTTCTCATCAGCTCCCATATGAGAACATTTCATATGAGAACAAAAGTAGCTGGTAGGTTGATGATATTAAGCCTCTTTTATCATGAGGATAGTATTGATGTTACCTCACAGCAATGGATATATTCCAGGTCTGAATATGCCTGCAGTAGATAAGAAGGAATTGCTTCCGCCAGTGCCCCATCATGGATTTCCAGAAAGCCTCATCCATGGCCATGGTCATCTACACAGCATTGCCTCTGTGACAATGCAAGGATGGGCTCATAACACATGGAATTCACTAGTGTTACCATGCACTCAATTACAAAAAAGCAGCTGGATTCATACATCTCTGCTGTAGCTCTAACTAGGAGGTAAAAGCTTGCAATGTTGGAATCTTCCAGACAAATGAATTATATACCTTAAATCAACATCCAATATTTGGAGTCAATTCCCTTACAGACAGGATTAACAGGTCCAGTAGCCAAATGGAGGCGATTACCACACTAATTGAAATACTTTTTAATTCTTGTACAACCAACCTTGGGATCAATGGATATGGAGTCGTCAAGTGCCCAGAACAAGAATGCCTCCACTAGGAAACAGGGTTATGGTTATAATTGGAGACTGAAAGTGCTTCTTGGGTATTTAGGGTTCTTTGTGTTGTTTATTCAACAAGCATGACAGGGAGATGACTCGAGGGGACAGATTGATTAGCCCTGATTTCCCAAGGAAATCAACGGGTGCAAGTATGATTCAGCATGGAGCCCAGGCGATTTACTGAGCACCTCTAATATTCTGTTGCTCAATAATCCTGTTCAATAGTAAACTTCTGCAATACAATAAGTACAGATACAGAAAATACTCAAATCTTGCAGATACAAGGTTTTGGTTAAAAATATCATTCAGGCAGAATGCTGGAAAAAGTAAGGGGATCGTGGGATCCCTTTGAAAAAGGAATCTACAATTATCAGCCTAGGCCTCCTGAGTAGCTCCAGAAGTAAAAACAACAGAAGCTGTGACTTGGCGTTTCTATTGTCCTTATTTTGTCTCAATTATCTTATGTAATGAACCCTAGAAGTGACTGTAATATTTTCGGTTTCAAGCAGCAGTATGACAAAATGGCTATTGTACCACTGGTAATGTAGCAACTGATGGATCCATATGTGTTCCCGATTTGGATGACACAAGTTTTTATTTTGGACAAAAGAAGTTAGTGGATATTGAGGAGGAAATTAAGGAATATTGCTAGATTTCTTTAGATTTTTTTTCTCCACATTCACTTTTCACCAATATCTACCTCATTATGGGCTCTGGGTAACCGACTTTTGTGGAAAATTTACATTTCCTGTGCCCTTTATCTTCCGACTGAGTTGGCCAGCGGGAGGCTCTGGCAGTAGATAAGAGGGTTGGAGAAGAAAACTATTGAGATGAGTTATTTAACCCCTGACCCCATCCCTGTAAATTTGCCACAGATTGGCTTCATCTATCAATCAGATTGACTTTTGATTCCTCTGAGGCTACCAGAAAAACAAAAGATTATTATCTGAGGGCAAAACTAAGATTATTAGACTCACTGCAGGAAAGACAAATGCCACCTCCCAGAATCAGAGTCCCAGATGACGAAATCAGGGAAGGGTTTTACAGGGCTTTACAGGCTGGGTTGAGTGGCTTTGTGTGGCGTGTGACAAGGTTCAGTGGGCAGTGTGCTTCCCAAGCGTTAGCCAACATCAGCTTAAAGTACGGCTAGAGCACAGTCTATGGGGGATGTCCCAGTGTTTCTGATTCAGCGCATCTGGGGTGAGACCTGAAATTTGAATTTGTAATAAATTTCTCTTGTCAGGTTCACAGACCTTGAGAACCACTGTCGAGTTCATCGGAAATATTTATACTTTCAGCCAATTTTCTCAAACTGGGAGCCGTGCTCAGCTGTTTTACCATCATGATATAGACAGGGATACCCCTGCAGGCCTGTGACTGACAGGGCTCTATAATCCACAAGGAGGCTATTTTCTTTTCTCTCCCTAAGGAGAGCTGTGCTATAATTTTGTCATTAAAATAAAAGCCAATGGCCGTAATTTTTGTTCCTTCATTTAATATCCATGTGAAAGTTTGCAGATTCTTTACTCTCTCTATTGTCTGTTAAACAGTGATAGTAAAATCTATTTTGTGTGGCTTCTGTGAAGAGAAAGTGAGATCATACTGGTAAACAGCTTAGTTGATTGTTTGGTGCAGTAAATGCCCAAGAACTATTTGTTGTCGTTATTGCTGTTGATGTATAACCTCTTTATCTCATACTATTCCCATTTGTACAGTATAGATATCAAAGAGGTATTGGTAAAGTTTGAAGAACTTTGACATACAGTTCAAGGTTCATCTGTAAAACAAGATTAAATAAATATATTACCCATCTGTCTTCCATGAAGGCCCCCCCCCCAAAAAAAAAAGATAAGTCTCTTTCTCCAATCTAGAACTGCCTAAACACAACTGTTCAATTTCTTCCTTTTTTCCCCCCTTATTCCTGAAATATGTTCAACTCAGCCAAACATAAAGAAGGTGCTTGGGGGAGAGCAATGGGATTAGTTTAGGGGAGCTTAGAAATTGCAGTTCCAGTGGAATCTTTCTCATAATTCTTTGGATAGGATCAAGGATCATTAATTTTTCTGGCCTGCTTTCTATACACGTGATCCAAAACGATTGATATCTACTGTTCTACAATGAAGATGACAACTTTGTTGTTCTACACTGTCTTCCGGAAGCCAATGTCTAAATATTTTTATAAGAATAATATTAAAGAAACATCAACAACAAAAAAACTTTTCTTTTTCCTTAATGAACATTTTCAATATCACTGAAATATATCAGATATGACTTTCAACTGTGCCTGGTAGTTAACACCTCAGTTAGTAATCGATTCAATTATTACGGGATGAAACGTAATGAGACAGTGTGGATTTTGTACACAAGAAAATTCAGGTGTTGCAGTTTATCTTTTCCTTTCAGGTACAAGTTTTATGAGGACTGTGCATAGTAAATTCTACCCATTATGCTCTATTAGTCTTTGTCTTCTAACTGTTCTAATTTCTAGAAGGCCAGTCAAATCATTAGGAAACTGAAAAAATAAATATTATTTTAACATTAGATGAACAGATATGGTGGGGAAAATGAAAAGAAAAATAAGACTAATTACTGAAATACTTCAGGTATAAAACTAAAAATAACATTAGATGGGGAAATTGTCACTAATTTGTAAGCCAAACAACACCAGACTTACTCTTGATGGTGCTGCTAAAAAGAGTCATATGATTTTGATTTTTTTAACTTTCCTAAAACTTTTGTTTGCTAGTAAAAGAAAAAAGGGTGCACAAGATGATACAGGATGTTCATTTAGGTCTGAAATTACTTTATTAATATTCTTTTTCCAAACATTTTTGAATATTACTATGTTCCTGGCACTGGCCAGATACTAGGAATTTGGGGGCGGTTATAATATTTCTGCTACAAAGAGACTTATAGACTAATGGAAAAGCCAACATGTAAAAGAAAGTGATACGGCATGAAAATCACCAATAAAAATATGCACAGTGTAAAATAGAAAGAAGAGATGATGGATTAAGAGAAGAGTTAGGAATGGCTTCACGTATAAGGCAAAATATAAGCCCCTATTGAGCAAGCAGAGGAAGCAGCAAGTTGTGGTTCATGGATCTGGAAAGGAATAAGGTATTTGAAATGGCGGACACTTTAGTATGTGCTCAATAAAAATCTATACAATAAATTCTGGAAAATACAGAGAGAGAGGGAGAAGGGCAAGAAGTGAATCTATAAAGGAAGGTATGGCATTATTACTAGTCCCCTCTCCCCCTTTTGCTAGGCTATCTACTTTTAACTTCATTTTATGGACAATTGACAGGAATAAACAGATAAGTAATCATGATTGGATTTGTGTTTCAGAAGTTCCAGTTGGTAGTTATTGAAGTCTGTTTTAGAGTGGAATACTATCAAATCAGGTAGGAAAATAATGAAAATTTTTTCAAGCAGAAGTTGAGGGTATATTTCTTAGGATTAAGTGTGGCTCCAATAACAAAAATGTACAAAACAACCATATTAATCGAGATAGACAAATGCTTCTGGTTCTCTCTCATGTTCAACAAGTTCTGACGTTGTTAGCAGAGGGTCAGAAGGACCCTTCATATTGTCAGAGCCACAGGCTTTGTCCCCTTTATGGTTCTACCTTACCCGACTGCCAAGCCCAAGGTCACGCATGTCGGCTGTAGCTGTTACTGTTATGCCATTTTTAAACCAGCAAGTAGAAGAAAAACAAGGAAAATGGCAATCTCATCTTAAAAATTCTTTCCTACGTTGTCTTCCCCTGGAGCCAGAAGTTCATCACATGGCTGCCAGGAGCTACAAAGGATTTAGTTATACAGATTTTCTTCTGAAGGCCATGAGCCTCGCTAACTTTGAAGATTCGAGCACCATGGATGATAACAAGCATTCCCTGTTGCAGGGTGTAAACTAAGAAAAAATGCCAATGGAAGCAGAGAAGAGGCAGTGCATTTGGTGATTATTTTGAAGAAATGGTTAACATGACTTGGTAACTTAAATGTGAAATGTGAGCATGAGTAATTAATACGTTTGATTATAATGTGCCATCTTGCCCGATTGTGTAGTGAGAGGTACTACTAACTGAGCTGAGCTTAAATTGAAGAGTAGGATGGGAAGGGTCTTATTTTTGTATAAAAATATAGTAATGTACAGCTGCCATGCAGTCATCTAACAAAATAAGAAAGCAAAAGAATTTGAAACAGAGACTAGGAGGATGAGCAAGTAGGCATGGATCTGTTCTAGGTAGAAGACTCAGAAGAGAGTTTTTACTCACTCCTCCTCAATGCAGTAGAATATGTTACAAGACCTAGTTTGTGTTACTTGGAATCAATTCCCAACCTTTTCCCACCTACACAGATTCCATGCATCCTAATCTTTCTATGACACATTTGGAGTTTCACTCATGGTTGTCACTAACAAAGACAATGGTCATTTTCACATCTTTTCATTTTTCTGATCTCACCTGTGAACAATGTTATGTCTTATTTTAAAAGGTAAGTTCATCTTTCTCATATTCTATATGATACTTTGGTGGTAGTCATTAATTTTTAAATAAAATCTCCTGCTTTCAACAGCATTTTATTGAATTTGACTTACAAATAAACTAATAGGGTCCCTATTTTGGTCCATTACATATCGCAAATACAACACTTTAATTCTTTGAGTGTGTGTGTGTGTGTGTGTGTGCATGTGTGTATGGATATGCATGCATGTGTGTGCATGTATGTTTCTCTTCATCGTATCAGCTATGAAATATGACCTGACTCTTTTAAAGCCTGCCACATTAAAATAAATAGGATTTAAGTACACCAATTGGACAAGCTATTATAGAGGTCATTTACATCAAAACCTTCAAAATTATACTTGTGGTTCCATGTTTGTTTGTTCTAGTAATCCACTTTTGAAGTGGTAAGAATAAGGACTCCCGATTTAGTTCTTCAAGTCAGAAAATAATCAAGATAGCAAATGAGCTATGGTGGGTGTAATCTAGTGTACTTTATTATTATTATATATTACCTTGAGTTAATATGTAATAAACTCAAGGTAATATATAATAAAGTGCATCAGTTACTTTATTTGGTGGTAGCATTTATATGTATAAATTTAAACTAGTATAATTTTAACTGGCACCCAACATTTAAAATTTTGGAACTATAGGAGGTACAGGAAAAAAATAGATATTCTTGTTAATTCTTCTAGGGTCCACAATACTTACCCACTGAATGTATTTGGATTCTGTGTGGTTGCAAACATAAGAAAATTTAGAATGTGTAGCAGAAAAGTTTATAGCACAGGGAGATAGAAAGTAACTTAGTATATAAAACCCAATTAAAGTTATGAAAAAATGTTACAGCAAAGACAAATTGGAGGGAAATGTGAAATCACTTTTCAATGAGTACAATCTAGTGTGATCAATTATTACCAACTTCCCAAATTAGAATAGGTCAGCATTTGATAGGTTTAGAAAACAATTTGACAAATTGTCTTGAGTTGGTCTATGTGTGACTGTGGTTTTCAGCATGTGGTGTGTGTCAGGATCTGCTCATCAAAGGCTTGTTAATGTTTGAATTGCTGTGGCCTACATCCAGAATGTCTAATTCAGTGAGTCTGGAGTGGGCCTGGGATGCTGATACTGCTGGTCCAGGAACCACTTTCAGTAGCACTGCTGTGTCATGAGCCAGATGTAAGAATGGACAAAATGTAAACAATTGCCCTGAAAGAGGACTAGTTTGCTTTGCTTCTATGAATATCAACTGAAGGATATATTTGATGCATTAAACTTCCTATTAAATTACATAATGAAAAATCTCTTCTTTTTTTTTTTTTTTAAATTTTCTGAGGGCCTCTAGAGACGTTTCTTTTGAACTTGGAAGATATAATTTATACAGTCTGTTCTATGCTTTGGGTAAAATTAATTAATTACATCATTTCCCTTAAATAGTATGTAGGATTTTAAAAATCTTAGGCATTGTTTTAAATAAATAAATCCTAGACCTTCAGAGAAAGATTTACCGTATTGGATGAATTTAGAAATGTTTTAAAATTTCTTTTGCAAAAAACTATAATGCTTAAATGCAAATATATCATTTCTGCCTCTTATAGTCATGGGTCTCACTCTTTATTATGAAAAACGGTTGTTTATAATGGAGAAACAGAATTAGAAAGGAATTAGAGAAGATCTTATATATCAGAGAAAGGAGCCTGACCTATATAAGCCTGAAAGATCATAGGACCTCCTGTCACATGAATTACATTGAATTCTGGAACAATGCTTTCTGAAGGATAAACTTTCAAGAAAGATGGAGATAAGTGAATATCCTAATTTTCTCTCAGCCCCAACTCCCAATACCATAAAAATAAATCAAAGATAACAAACACTTCTGATACTAGGAAAAGCCTGCATTTTCATATAAGCATGCTAGCTTGCTATAATTTAAACCAAATTAGAAGAGGACTCAGGTACTGATACTAAATTCTGTCACGGGTTGCACACTGCCTTGTGCATACTGAATTATGAAATTATAAAACTCTCTAGTTAGGGTAGTTTATGTAAACAAGTCTTTTCTAAAATTAGGGTAAAAACAATTAGTTCAATATCAAGGCCTGGATTTGCATTCATATAATAAGGAGAGGAAATCAACCTGGTGTCCAGTTTCTTACCTCAATCTGTTAAGGCTAGCAATGCTGGAGGAGAAAGTTTTCACTCACTGAAATGAAATATGTGATGAGCACCTACTATAGTCACCATTTTTCTAAGCTCTAGAGACAAAGTAGTTAGCAAAAACTTCATGGCACTGTCCTCATAGAATTTATGTTGAGGAAAGACATGTATGAAAATAAAAATGAGATTATTACAAGACCTGCCTATAACTAAAATTGGGCAGTGAGATAGAAGGTAGTATTCTAAATAGAATGCTATTGATATGTTTATTGTCTTTGACAAGACCTGAACCATCAGAAGAAAGCAATGCAAAGGGAAGGGAAATCATTCCAGATACAGGGAATAATTAACAAGTGCAATTGTCTTAAAGCCTGAGGTTTTTATACTCATAAAGTTGTCTGACAAATCTGGAAATCTGGATCATAACCAAAAACAAATAAAGTGTGTGAGATGGAGTTGGGGTGAATTACAAGTGCCAAATCACATAGGTTATGAAAAGGGTTTAGATTTCATTAGAGATAAAATGGAAATCTATCAGATTTCTGAGATTTAAGTTGTTAAAAATTCAGTCTGACCACTGTAGGAAGGAAAAAAGAAGAACCATGCAGCCAGGTAAAAGGCTGATTTTATAATTTATAAGGCATACGAGTAATTGTTACGATATAGTAGAAAAAAGAACTATGTAAATTGTTTAAAAATTAAAAAAAAAATTCATAGTAAAGTAGTATTAACTGATTTCAACAAACCAAAATTCAATTTAGGTGATATTTATAGTAATTATCATTATGATGCTAATTATGTTTATTGTTCCCTATCAAATCTGCTTCAACTTTAAGAGTACAACATAATTATAGATTGTTAAGAGAGGTGTGTTCTGACTTTGTGTAAATGAATTACTATTATTGATCTCTGTATAAGCCATGGTCAATGCAAAATAATACTATTATCTAGATGTTGACTTTTTAAAATATTTTCACAACCGATGAAGATATCTTTCATAGTGGTGCAATGAACTTTAACCACTAGCAACATTTTTTTCCAACGTGTGGAAATATTTATTTAAGAACTCAGTAACTGATTAATGATCATAGCCAATCTCAGCTTAGAACAATCTGTAACATTTAATGATTCTTAATCATATTTCACTGAAACTTCAAAATGAAATAAAGATCTCCATTATGAAGTTGATTTAGGCCTTGTCTATTTTAAACTCTCCCGTGAAAAATGATGGTGATACACAATGTTCTCCCAGTGTATCTTAGAACCAGGAATAAAAGTGCTTCCTAAACAAGAATGAGTTATGGGATTTAATTCCAGCTCTGTCAATGATTCATTGGATAACCTTGGGAAAGTTACTTCAACACTCTTTTGTGGTTTCCTACTTGTAAATGGGGATATTAACCATTTGCCACTTAATTCCTAAACCTGACTTATGGGACAGTAGTTGCTTACTGAGAATTTTAAAATACAATTATAAAGTTTATAATAATTAGGTATTCAGTTATAAGTAAGCTAATTGAAAAATATAGGATAACTCAAATTGTTTTAATAAGACTTTATGTCCCAGGTATTAGTTTAGGTGCAGGATAGCAAGATAATGATCTCACGGACATCATTTTGAAGCCAAAGAGTTAGGCTCACATGAAAAGTAAATTCATAAACATGGTATGTGTATTTGAGAAGGACTGACCACTGAGAGAGGAGACCTCATTTGTCTTGTTCAGTGATTTTGGCTCACCACTTGGAACAGTGCCTGGCACTTTGGTCATTCAATATTCATTTATTAAGTAAATATTTATTGAATTTCTACAGTGTACCAGGCATAGTTCCAGAGCTGAGGATATTAACATGGACAAAGTAACACCTCTGACCTCAAACACTTTATATTGTAGTAGGGGAGACAGGCAATAACAAATAAACAAGATATATGATATCATATCAAGTAGTGATAAGTGCTCTAAAGAAAAATAGTGTATAAAATGAGACAGCGAGAGTTGAGGGCTGCTATTTAGCTACTTTTGACCAGGGAAGACTTTTCTAAAGAGGCCACGGTTGAATGGTGGCCTGAAAAACATGAGTGACTGCAATATGAGACTATATGAGGGGATGCACTCTAGCAAGTGCAAAGGTCCTAAGGTGGGAAAGACCGTGGTATATTTGAGGAATGACAAATTCTTTTAGTTTATGGTAAGACCTGAATTTTGTGAAAATGCAATGGGAAAATGTTGGAGATTTTGAGAAAGGGAATGACAGGGTGTGACTTAGGTATTTGAAAGATCACTCTGCCATCCTTGTAGAGCACAGACACTAGCTGAGTAATGATGGAGCAGTGAGACCTGTTAAGGCACCATTACAGTGATCCAGACAAGGGCCACTGGCAGTTCATGGGGAAGCCATTGAGGTGGTGGAAGAGTTCAGGCTTGTCATTTATTATTGACACATCCCTTGAAGTTAGAGCAAGTAAGATTTGCTATGGTTTGGATGTGAGGTACCTCAGAGAATGAGTCAGAGAGATGCCTAGCTTTATGTCCTGAGGAACTGGGTGGATAAATTGACACTTTAAGAGGATCAGCTTAGGGTGAAGAAATAAACGAAAGGTCAACCATGGATATATTACGATTGAGAAGCCTGTGAAAAATCGACTTGGAGATTTGGAATATATGAGTCTGAGGCTCTCGGGTCAGATCATGGCTGGAGATGTAAATTTCATAATAATTGTCATACAACTGGTATTTAAATTCACAGGACAGGATGAGGTCACTGTAGAAGAGTTTAAAGAGAAAAGGACACATAAAGAGCAGGACAATTTAACAAGGGAAAATGAGTGGCCAATGTGATAAGAGAAAATCAGCTGGGGACTTATGGCCTAGAAGCATAATGTTAAAAATGCTCCTGGAAAACAGTGCAGGTTGGGCTTTGACAGAGCAGAGAGATTGTCTTTGTTATTTTTCAGAAACTCTTCCTTAATAGGAATAAAGACATCACAAACAAAATAAAATTCCAAGGACAAAATAATGACAGAGGAAACAAGAACAACAAAATTTTAGGAGATAGAAAACAGAGAGATGAGAGTCAATTTAGCATAAAAGAAAGATAGATAAACAGCTTCCCAGACAAGAAAAAGTTAAAGGAGTCTGTCAACACCAAACCAGTATTACACTAAATGTTAAAGGGACTTCCTTAAGAAGAAGAAGAAAAATAAAGATCAAAAATATAAATAATAAAGTGGCAATAACTACACATCTATCAACAATTACTTTAACTATAAAAGGATTAGTTTGCTCCATTCAAAATACAGGGTAGCTGAATGGATAAAAATATAAGGCCCTGACATATGTTGCCTACAAGAGATTCACTTCAGACTGAAAGACACACACAGACTGAAAGTAAAGGGATAGAAAAAGATATTTCATGGAAATGGAAACAAAACCAAACAAAAAAGGCTGAGGTAGCCATATTTATACCAGACAAAATAGACTTTAAAACAAAAGCTATAATAAGAGATAAAGAAGGACCCAGTAATCCCACGTCTGGGTAATTATCTGAAGAAACCCTACTTTGAAGGGACATGTCCATTCATATATTCACTGCAAATTATTTACAATAGCCGAGATATGGAGGTAAGCTGGGTGTCCATCAATGGATGAATGGATAAAGAAGAGGTGATTTTACACACACACACACACACACACACACACACACACACACACACACACAAACTGGAATATTACTCAGCCATAAAAAAGAATAAAATCTTGCCATCTGCAACAACATGAATGGACCTAGATGGTATTGTGTTGAGTGGAGAAAGTCAAACAGAGAAAGACAAATACCGTATGATTTTACTTACATGTGGAATCTAAAGAACAAAATAAAACAGAAGCATACTAATGGATACAAAGATCATTTTGATGGTTGCCAACTGGGATAGAGGTTGGAGGGGTGGATGAAAAAGGGAAAGAGATCAAAAAGTACAAATTGGTAGTTACAAAATAGTCATGGGTATGTAAAGTAAAACATAGGGAATACAGTCATTGATGTGGTAATAACTATGTGTAGTGCCAGGTGGGTACTAGACTAGATAATGGGATCACTTATTAAATTATATAAATGTCTAACCACTGTACTGTACACCTGAAATTAATATAATGTCAACTATAACTGAAAAATAAAAAAAGTTATTAAAAAGAAAACCTTTAATATTATATTATATTATACTATATACATAACATTTTGCTGAAAATTGAAATGAAAATGTCAAAGTTGGTAACTATGAAAGAAGTAGTTTCTGTGGAAACATATGAACAAAAGCCACATATATTTGGGTGCAAGAACCAGGAGATGAAAGTGGAGACAGTATACGTAGTCCTTTGGGAATTTTTGTACAAAGAAGGGCCGAAAAACAGGAGCAGTGTCTAGTGGAGAGTGTTTTATTTTATTTTATTTTTAATTTTAAAATTATTTCATTGAGGAAGGAATATTACAGCTTGTCTCCATGTTCTTGGGAATAACCGTGAAAAGAGCAAAAGAGGGGTAATTGTTTGAGCAAATTGTTGGATTCACAAGTCAAGATGGGATTCTATTCACTGGGGTGGAAGTATGGGCCCATCTCTCCACCTTGGTCTAATTCATCAGAATCTCTCTGCTGGAGCATTACAATAATTTCAGAATGGGTCACCCTTTTTCTTCCCTTGTTTACCGCAGTCTTATCCAACACAGCATTCAGAGTGACCATTGTAAAATGTGATTCAGATCATCAGTCTTCTGCCTTAAGCTCCACAATACTTTCTCTTCTTATTTGGATTAAATCCGAAACTCTCATACCTACTTCCATGTCTTTTCGGGGTCTAGCTCCCAATTACCCAATTGCAGATTATTTCTCCTCTCACTCATGATCATTTATCCTCTCACTCACTCAACTCCAGCTTCATGTCTTTTGTGGAACCTCATACTTGCCAGACACACCACTGACTCTTAGCCTTGCACTGACTCCCCTCGTTCTTTACTTTCCTCCCAGATGTCCATAGGACACTCCCATATCTCCTTCAAGGTTTCCTCAGTTGTTACTTTCTTAGTGAAATTTCGTAGAATTATCTAATTAAAATCTGCATCCTGTTACCACCGCCATCCCCAATTTCTTATCCTACAGACACTTACTACCCTTTGAAAGTTGAACCTGACTTTATAGATTTATTTACAGTTTGAGGTCTTAGATTTTCGGGTAATATTGGTCAGCAAGTTTCTGTGTTTTTCTCTAGGTATATTTGGGGATGGAGAGGCAAAAATGGATTTAACCAGGATTGGCCTTTGCCAGAAAATAAATAGGGATAAAGGACTAGAAAAGGATTAAGGCTGAAAACAATGAAGTGATTGTAATAGTGGATTATCTACTTAAACTATGTTAAGAGGGTATTAGATAGTAAAACCCTGGTAGAGTCCACAGAAGTCCTGTGGGTGGAGGCGTTGTTGGTCCTGGAGAGTGAGTAAAAAGAAGCGAATGTAGTAGGGGACTGACATGGTTTAAACTGGAGGTCTATAGTAATTGGTCAGGGCAAGTTCTAGGGTTCAACACCATGGCTGAAACTGGAGTACAGGACAAGGGCATTGTAAGTATGAAAGTCTAAGACAGAGAGGTCAGGGAGTGGCTGAATTGTACGTGTGATGTTAGAATAACCAAAAAGATGACAAGAGGTAGTTGTGGCTGGTGAGGTACCAGGTGTATGAAATAAGATGCGGAAAGAAAACAGCCGCATAGTAAGAGGACTGCAAGGGAAACAGCATCTTCAGGGAGCATGCAGGTTTCTGAGAGAACAAAAAAGGAAAAAGCGTGTTCAGAGAAGAGTTTGAGGATACAGTGGAAATTTGCTAGAAAACAGATGCATTTGCAGCAAGCACTTGAGAGTGGACACAGGTGAGTCATGTTAGAGCCATGTGAGCTCCACGTCTCCAGTGATGACGGTTCACCTGGGTGACTTCCTTCCTCAGAGAGTCTGGTGGCTTCAGAGATGTGATACACAATGACATATGTCCTGAGAGCTTCTTAGTGGGAGGTGGATGGATGTTCAGTTCTATTGGGGTCTCTTCTCGGTCCTGGACTCTCAGGCAATTGGAAGTGTGAAGAAAGGGTCTGCTGGGAGAGGCTGAGTAGCAGACTAGCTAGGAGCACGAGGAACTCTTGTAAACCCCACTTTCCATTCTACCAAAATAAAGGATAGTTTTTGCTCAATCATGTTCCTTTGGAAGAAGAAAAGCTACTAACTTCTTCTATGGAAGGAAGGGAAAATAAAAAATGAAGAGTGGGGGAAAAAAGAGAAAATAGAATACATTTTTAAATCACAAAATATCTAGTGACAGTGGTTTACAAATATTCACAGTATTTGTAGTATTTGGTTAGATGCAATGGTCATTATTAAAATCCAGGTCTTCTGACTCCCATTTGGTTCAATTATCAGCACTCTTCTGGCTAAATGGATTCTTGAAGTATTTTAAATTATCAAATTAAACTGACATGAGAAAGGGCTAAACATCAGCTGGCAAATGCAAGCTATTTCAAGGTTTCCCCAGAAGAAGCAGGTATAAACACTGAAATTATCTTGAAATGACTTACATACAGGTATTATTTTCAAAGAGCCATGATTATTTATACAGCAATGTTCTGGCAGAGAACCACAGGCCACCTGTTTTCCTCTCTTGACAAACAGGCAAAATACTGATGTTGGTTTGTAATTAACCACTTTGATCTATGCCTGGCAATGCATTCTTCATCATCTTTGTATTATAATACAAGAAACACCTCTGAATTGCAGGCATTTAACTACAGAAAAGAACATTAAACACTCACATACAGAAGGACCAATAGCAAATTAGAACAAATCAGCAGCAACAGTAAGAGGCTGCTTAAGAGCATTGAAATACAACTTAGCTTAAATCAGTTCAACCAAATTTATTTTACAAGACAGTTAAACTTATGCTTTCTTTGGTCTTAATGTCTAACTAGTATAAAGTGATTCGGCTCATCTCCAGCTGACACCACTGATGAATAACAGACGGACAGGTTGGTAGGTAAACAATTAATAGTCATATACAATATCTTTGTGGACTGAGAGAAAGATAAAATTTGGAAAGGAAGAAAACCAGAACCCAACCATTCTCTTATGGCAAGGATAGAGACAAAAGTGAAGTTGGGGAAAAAATTCTTCCATGTTGACTAAAATCAAGTGTACTTGAATAAAGTAAGTGAAGAGAGGAAACATGACACTTTTTCTCTAATAATGTTCTAAAATGCATGTATACAATAATCAGATATTGTAGGCAAATGATTTCTGAAACCTAGTCTTTCCACTTCACTTTGCTATTATGATGAATATAAAAATAATTATTTTGGGCATAACTTTTTTTTTAACATTATGCCTACTGAAATATATGTCATATATTATATGTGTGTGTGTGTGTGTGTGTGTGTGTGTGTGTGTCTGTATAGTATAAGGTGTTAAAGGTACTACACACACACAGACATACACATATGGAGAGAGAGAGAGAGAGAGAGAGAGAGAGAGAGAGAGAGAGAGAGAGAGAGAGAGAACTTTATAACAGGCAAATAAGTAAGAGAAAACCCATTACATAAGACATGTTTATTGGTTTGCAACCTCACAAGCTTCTCAGGGTGAAATGTGAAACTCGCCCCAGGTTATATCTGTAGAAGCAGGCTGCTACAACTTGATAGATGGCAGGTTTCATTACAGGGGAACTTACTTATGAGGCTTGTCTGGGATAACTACAAGATGAGTAGATCTCTGCACTTGCCAGCCAGAATCTTAAAAGTTTATGTAGAGGCCTTAATGGGATTCAGTCACGCATACTGTCCAGATAGTCTCAGCACACATTACTCTCTCCAGGCTACATCCTTGAAAACAGTTCCCACTGTGGGAATGGTGGGCAGAACATTCATTCCTAGGGCAGGGGAGGGGGTGAGGTGCCTCTGATTGCCCAGGGCCAGCTTGTGGGTCAACCAATAGTCACATCCTCTTGATGCCTTCCTACAAAAATGTTTCACTGTGATCAAAATTGATATGTTTACTCCTAAATGAGAGTGTCTTTTTTCTTTTTTGACCTTGAACCCGATCATGACCTGGGAGAATTTGAAGAATGACAGTGTTTCTTATAAGCTCTAAATCACAAGTGCCTTGCTCATAGTAGGTACTCAATGAATAACCTACTTAGAGTCCTTTTTAAAATACATGTGGCTTTTAAAAATTATTGCAACCTAGTGGACTGGATGTAATAATAAAATCTAAATTATCGGATACTTATGAAAAAAATTGATATACATTACCTCTGATCAAATGTGGCTATATACAAAGTAATTGCCTTTCATAAAGCAACCTGGATATGTTACATATTTGTAAATCTTCTCACTCCATAATCTTCCATTGTGTTTTATCATGAACCCAGCAAAAAGCAAAAATTATAGTGAAAAACCAACCTGCAGACTCATAATAAAACAGGAAGCCAACAGAATAATTATGTGGCCAACATGTGAATGGATTATTAATATTTAACTAGTTCACTGTGAATTTCTCATTAGTTTCTGCTCAATTGATGTGACTTCTTAACTGTATAGACATTAAATTAATAATGAATTAACTTTAACACACAGAGAATAAGTTTGTAATAGAAGTAAAAACTTCAAAATATATATCTTTAAACAGACTTTAATAGCTTAACTGCATAGCTAATGACATTTTATCACAAATGTTATCTGGAGAACATATTTAGAGCCATTAGTATCTACTAGTACTAGAAACAGGTAATAAAATGGAAATGATCTGGTGTCATATCTCTATGGCACGTGAGAAAAAATCAAGGCATAGTTAGGTTAATTAAGTTTTCTATGATCACAGAATTTGTAGGAAGAAGACCTAAAATGAATATACTCATCATCACTCTTGTCACTAAATTATGCTATAAAATAAATTTTTAAATCAAATTCATGTGTATACAGTCTAGTATTAATATCCATTCTACTATGTAATGATTCATTGCTGAGTTTTCCCCCTCTTCAATTTGACTTGCTGCTTTTTATATAATCTGAAAATACTAAAATCTTCAGAACCATGTGGGAATAATCAAATGAGTATATTTATATCCCATGTCATGGAAATGTCCCTGATCCTTTGTACTGTAATTACATTTACATAAAACCTTGTGTAATGTGGATGTAACCAGATGCAGAGATGAGTTTGAATGGTCATAATATGATAGACAGGCAGTTTATCTCTATTTAAAAATTAAAACTATCTAAAATTTAAAACAATATGTCTAGCCCTGATTTTGACACCAGAAAAATACAATTAATGATATTAATACCGAGTACATTATTTAGTAAATAATTTAAATGAAATATTCAATAAGGAAAAAAAATCTATGCAATCCTTTCATAAAAGAGAGCATTCTTTAACTGGTTCGTGCCCAGAAAGAATTTGTGATTAAATCATAGAGGCAGGTTTGTGAGAAGCTTTTTTGTTGTTGTTAAGTAGGATAATGCAATTGGTGTACTAGAGAAGGAAGCAATGTGACACGCAAGCACAGGACAGGACACATCATTGTGGAGTGGGGAGATCAAAGGAGATCAGCACAGGAGGTACTCCTTCAGGTTAAAGCGTGAAGACTTAAGTGGCTGGTGGTACATTAGTAAGTGTATAAAATAGGTAACAGTGTTTGCATCGTATAGGGCTTTTGAAAAGTTATTCAACTTTTACTGCTACATTTAATGATTATTTAAGTAAATGAAGCATATGTATGATAAAAGTGAACTGGCATCTTAAGATGCTTAACCATAGAGCTGAGAGGACGATGGGTGGAACTGGGCCCCTTGTCCTAACTTTCTGTTAAACTTTGTAGTAACTTCTGGGGGAGGGATGCTAATAAACAGAAGAGCCATCTGTCATGCAGGGCGATCTGCAGGGTCTCTGGTCCCGCTCCCCACATAAGAACGCAGGATGTGGCTAGGCCAAAAAGGAACACCCACGGAGCCATAGTTAGGGGAGTCATACCACTATGGTCTCACTGGAGGCTGGATTCCCATGACGTGCGACCTGCTGTCCACGTTTTTGCCAACCACTCCTCGACTCCCCTCGACTCTACTCCCCAGCGCAGCCCTGGCAGTTATACTAGTGGCCAACGGCTCAATGGTTACAGCTGACGGCCAACTAGCCACAGCTGACGGCCACCTACTACCCGAGCCAGCACCTTTCCATGTGAGGCCAAGAGCCTGGAAACTGCTCTCTGGGGCTCTGTCCCCACACCATCTTTGAATTGGGTTTTTTTATTCTTCATGTGGGCCCCCAACTGGAGCGCCGGTCAAAAGTGTGCATTCACACACCTCTGGGGTGACCTTGTTTCTTTTTCTTTTCTCAAATAAACCATTCTTTTGGTGGATTTTCTGGTGAGTTATTTTTTGCCAGTCGACGTGTAAAATGCAATAGGCAAATATTACTGCATATTTACAACCCTGAAAATTAGTCCACTCCTTTATATCCCATCACCTGTGAGTTCCAGTTAGAGGTAAAATTTGAAGCTCTTTTAATTGTTCTGGGCTTATTACCATATTCCTAAAAAACATATTTTTTCTATTTACTGATTGTAATTTTAGGTTATATCTACTGACTTCTGTTATGGAAGACGAGGCAAAGTCCTATATGACCATTTCTATAACACAGACAAAAAAATATACAAACTAACACATACACAACATCCTGCCTTATTCTTCAATATAATTATGTTAAAATGTGGAGGTAAGTCACTAATCAAGATTTCTATGTATATTAGTAATCTGACTAAAATCATACTGAATAGATAACCAAGTCCAAGAACTTACTATAACATTCTATACTTGCTACTGAACAAACTGACTAGCTTTGCCTTCAAGTTGTGTTCCCCTACAGAATTTTCTCTTAGGCAATTTTATTTTTCAGATAATCATGGATAGTCTTATTAGATAAATTTATGGTTGCAAAGAAAAGTTTACAGGCATAATCATAGTTATCATAATAGTCTTGCAAACAAGTGGGACAGGTGGAAAAATTAAAGAGAAGAGAGGTAAAATGTGGATGTACTCACAGAGTTAGCTAGTAGCAGAGATTTGAGACCATCTGATGTGAATCTATGCTATTCTGGATGATAGCTTAATTTAAAGCAGTATCTTACCTCTTCCTGCCGTCCTACACACTGCCCCCATTCATGTTGCTATCCTTTTAAAAAATGAATTCTTGTAAGTTTGGAGGATTCAGTTAGATTTTCCTAGTTTTCATGATTCTGTCTCTCCTATTCATTTGGAATTGAGAAACTGTCCATCAATAATAAATAAGGTTTACATTGTATTTTTCATAGATCTCAGAGAGTTTGCCTCTCTTTTGATAGGCAGATAGGATAGAGGTTAATCATTTTAATCTAGTCAGAGACTAAGCTGCTGCAAGGCTAGTTTCAGAAAATTTTGTCTAGGCTTCATGCTCCTGTTTGCTTTTGTTCTGGGCCATGGTCCTGAGGTTTCCCAACTGATATGATCCCCAGGGCCCTTTCTCCTGGCAGTTTCTGAACTTAAATCTTTGTTTCTGTATCACTACGAAACTCCTCCAACTCTATTGGATGCTTTATACAGTTACTATTGAAACATGGGATTTAAAAAAATATAAATAAGTAAATGATCTATACTATAAATAAATAAGTATAATTCTCATTAGAAGAACCAAATAGTAATGAAAGTAAGTTTTTAGTATATAAAAAAATGTCATATTTCAAATTAGATGGAAGACATGATTATGACAATGGTGCTGGAATCACTGGCTACCGTTTCCCTTTCACAACCCCCTTTTGAATGGCATCATATTTGAGAGTTTTATATTGTTGTAAAACTCTGAGTTTTATATTGAAAAGCACAGATGTCCTTTTCAGTCACCAAGATACCCACAGCTACTTAAATTTACTTCAATATTTAAATAGATTGAATGCTTCAATATAGTCAGTATTCAGTTTAAAGCAGTTATATAAAATATTTGAAGGTTAAATGAGTTTAATGGTATTTAACAAAAAGAACAAGGACATTTTATGTATTGATATATAAAACAGTTGTAATTTGTTATGAGGTGAACATAGGTTCATGAAAGTCCAAATTGCATTTTGTAAGAAGCTATGTTGTAAGTATCAGGGAGAGTATTTGATGTTATAGGCATTCATGTTGGAAATGTTTCAAATTCATTGCTAAAGTGTCTATGGTCAGCAAAGTAAGGAAGAAGCAGTTACAGAATATTTGCATTATGTATCAGTCAGAGTTTAGGCAGGAAAATAGAAGTCAAATCAGTTACGAGTATATTAACTTAGCATTTAATATAAGGTATTGTTTATATTTGTATGAAGGGTTTAAAAGGAAGAATAACATCAAATATATAAAAATTCTGAAGTAACAGAGAGGTAGAACTGCAGAAAGTTGCTAACATGCTTAGAGCTGCAAAAAAGGCTAGGGTTAGTAAAACCTAGAAGTTTGGAAGAGACTCCCCAAAAGATGGGACCTTTGTGTCTGAGCAGAGATATAGCTCAGATGGCACAGGTACCTCAGGAGGTCATAGGAGAGGCCCTACAGAGTTAAAACACAGACCTCTATTGAAGGTAGACTGTCTGTCTGGGTCTCAGACTGTGGAGGGCAGTTCACTGAGTGGAGGACTTCTGAGGAGGGAAGCACTGATATTTGTGTTGATATTTCTAAAAGGATATGATGAAGCTGGTTCTGAAATTATGAAAACAAAACAAAACAAACCTGGAAACTAGAATCAACTTGAGGCCATAGTTGATACTTACAACTCTCATCTTCTAACACAAGTGGACAATTCTTTTGCCCTCAAGAGGTTCTTTTTATGGTCAGGAATTCAAATGTTTTTTTCCTAAAGATTCTGAATCCTTAACAATTCTGATTTTGATGACTGCTATCGTTTTTAATTAATTTTTTCTATTGACAATGGAAATGCTAAGAGATTTACCAGGGAACTCCCTCAGTTCCAGAAATATAATTTCCATTCTTATGGCACTGCAGTAACTCATTTCCTTCTCAGTTATCAGGCTAAATCATATTTGAAGTGACAAAATTTTAGAAATCAAGAAAGAATAGTGGCAGCTCTGGGTTGGGAATGAAGTAGGGAGGGGGCAAGAGAATGTTAGGTGGACTTATAAAAGGGTAGCCCCAGGGGTCCAGATGGAACTGTATGGTATCTTGATTGGTGGTGAATAAACCTATACAGGAGCTAAATACACTCACAGACAAGCACACACAATCAATAATATAAAACTAGAAAACAGAATCAGATTGGTTAATTATATCAATGTCAGTATCCTGTTTGTGATGTTGCACTATACTTTTGGAAAATGTGACAGTTGGGGTAACTGGGTAAAAGATACAGTGTGATTTCTGGGTAGTTGTTCTTATATCTACATGTGAATCTACATTTTTCTCAATAAAATTCTCAATTAAAATAATCAAATAAGAGTTCTTTAGTTTTCACCTCTTCAACAATTCAGTCCTAAATCCATTAGGTGGGAGAGATCAAGGTAGGTGTCTACAGTTGAGATTGGGTAATTACAACGACCCAAGGCAGGATGTCAGAGCTTGATCAGAGTAAGAGGTCTGACCTTGGCAGGCAGCCTGGAATGGGGTATCAGAATGATCAGAGTGGGGAGTGTTTCTACACATGGTAGCAGCTGGAACGACCTGTCAAAGCCCAAAGAAATAAGGTGTGTGTTCACATGAAGGGCTGGCCTGGTATGGGGTGTCAGAGCATAAACAGTGAGGAGACCATCCGTGCTGGAGAGTGGCCTCTGATGGAAAAATCAGAGACCACCAAAAAATATAAGAGAATGGTTACATATTGGAGAATTTAACAAATAAGTTATAAGATAATGGCTTTACTTTTCAACTGTCAGAAAAGCAAATTACAAATGTAGAAAAGGACATTTAGAAATTTTTAAAAACTGAAATCATATCCTAAGGTATTAGACTGAAATTGAAGTTCTCGATCTTAATTCATGGTTTTCAATGTGTACAGATAAATAAATATAAATGAAAAGTCTCTATGAAGGCCTGAAATCAGTGACACCACAATAGCAGTGAGCACATATACACCCATATCATGGCTTCTAAATACCATTTATCATTAAAAGGAACCAGAGCTCTGGAGAAATGTCTGATTCCAAGGCAGGAAAAACAAAGATTTGGGTGTGCTTAGAATACCTTTCATGTCAGAAAGTAAGAATGTAATCACTGGGTAATTGTGACATTCCAAAAGAACACAGAAGCCAGCTTAAATAATCTCTGGACAAATCATAAGCAATATATATATATTAAAATCATAATAGTAATGGATTATAACCCGTTGAATAAAATAGGAATCCATGAGTTCATACATATATAAGTAAATAAATAAATACATTAAAAGTCTGATGAAGAACAGAATATTATCATAAAGTATCTCCCCATAATATCACTATTAATTACAAAGTAGAAAAACGTAACTTTTACAGTGAAGAATTCTGTTTGACTCCAATTGACCCAAAGGAAACCATCAGTAATGGAACAAATTTAAATCTTCTGTTACCTGATAAAATATAATGAGAACACCATAGCACACATGTGGAATTTCTGACAAAGATATATAAACTGAGTCTCATCATAAGACAGCACATAATTAAAAACTAAAATTGAGGGACATTCTGAAAAACAACTGGCCTATAATCTCCAAAAGTGCTAAAGTTTGGAAACTTAAAGCAGGACAGAGGAATTGTTTCAGACGAAAGAGAACTAAAGAGAGATATCAATGAAATAAAATGGGTTATTCTGAATTATAAAGTAATTGTTGCGATAAACGAATTAGACAATTAGGGAATCTGGAGTGGGGTTAGATGGTACATGTATATTAATGTTAATTTCTCAATATCAGTGGTTTATTTTAGTTATGTGGGAGGATGTTCTTGTTTGTGACAAATATACAATAAAGTATGCGGAGATGGTGGGACATTAGATAATTAACACATACTCAAATAGTTCAGAAAAAAGATTTCTTTGTACTGGAATTGAAATTTTTATGTAAGTTGTTGATTATTTCAAAAATATTCTGAGGTGAAATACAAAATATGCCAACTAACAAAACCACAAGTGAGACAATATAGTTGTGATATTGAGTATATAAATAAAAGATAATGCACTTTCAAGAAACTCTTAGATTGAATAGAATTGTTCAATCTCCTGTAACATGAGTAGTCAATGCAAATGTAAATAAGTCAAAAAATTTACGCATTCACCATAACTTACATATTCTGCCTGAGACATTGATGCTTGGAAGAAAGTTCCAAGTATGGACAAAAGTGAATATCCTTATAGCTGTGTGCTTTTCTGAGCTAGTTTGAGTTACTGGCAATCATGATAGCTTGCTGCCTTGAATGAATGTTAAACATTATAGTATCCTGCTTTGTGGGGTCAATCAACTTTTCATTGTAAAATTTTCCTCTAGATTACTTTTTACACATACACACAAACAAGCACAAAAATTATATATATGAAGAAAATAAATATTTGCAATATTATTTCAGTATAGCATCACCATTTTTAGTATTCTGGTAACATACACTTTAATTCTAGGATATATGAATTTGTGTTTACACTTTCTCAATATACAGAAGCAGTCAGGATCTATGTCACCTACCCACACAGAAAACAAACATAAAACTTTGCCATATTTTAATTTCTCTCTTTCTGCACATTACTCATCGGGAAATTAATATCTTTTCTTATGCTCAAAGGATATTAATCATTGCTTTTATAAATCTTCTGTGTTCCAATAAATCTGTTTCTTTAGATGTTATTATGATTAATGATGCATTTTAACTTATTTCTAACATTGTAATTTTGCTTTGTGTTTGTCCCACTTTTTCATGATGAAATAATTACATTTTCTTTCTAGACACTTTGTCAAAAATTATGTAGCCAACTAAAATCAATGCTGTTGATTTTTTCTCACTATTGATTTTGTGTCCCAAATAGTTTTATTTCTGAACACTTTTCAAAAATTTTGCAAGCAGTTGTTTTTTTTAAATAACCATAGCAGAGAGGTTTTCTAGATGTAAAAATAGCATTTAAATGTTCAAAAAGTATCTTTACTTTGATCTTTAATTTGAAAGTTAGCTTAGTTTCATAAAAAGCTTGGTCCAAAATGATTTTTCTTTAGAATTTACTAAAAACTTACTTTAGAACTTTGTTTCTTCTAATATCTTCTAGAATTCCTCCTAGTTTTTAAAAATATTGCTGCGAAGAAGTCTAATGCCAATGTGATTTCATTTCTTTATAAAGTGTAATTTTTTCTGTAGTAGAAATTTTAGAATTTTCTTTAACCTTTGGAATTCTAAACCATCATCAACCTTTTCCTAGCATTAAATAATTTTCATTTGTTTGGTTCAGGAATCAGTGGGACTCCTCAATACAGAACACTTTCGGCTCTATAACGTTCTCTTCAACTGAGTCTATTATGTTTATCAAATATAATGGCTTTAAATTATATAACAACTATATTTTAATTTATAAGGCAATATATACTGTTTTATTATTTCATATCAACGTTCTCTTCTTTTATGCTTATGATTTCCTTTATTTTTCTATGAGTATATGAGTCATCCCTGTTTTAAATTTCTCTTTGTGTTTCTACTAATTCTCGTTCCTTGATCTTATTAAGATATGCCGTATTCTATCTTTTCCTTTTACTTTTTATTTTCAAACAAATTTACATTTACAGAAGATGCAAAAACGTTCTAAAGAATTTCCATTATCTTTCTTTCTTCTGCTAATGCTCATGTGTGATGTAGCAACTGTATGATTATCAATACTAGGAAATTATTACACTATTGATACAACATTATTAATCACAGACATTTTGCTAATTCTCCGATCCAATCTAGAATAGCACATTGCATTTTTTTGGTCAGATCTCCTTAATCTCCTTCAGTCTCTTAATCTCCTTAACAATTTTGAAGTTATTTTGTAGACTGTTCTTCAATTTGTCTACACTTTTCTTATAATTACATCACAGTTATTCATTTTTGTCAATATTATAACTGAACAAATGGTTTTCCCTCCTCAGTGCAACATACCATAGTGTACATAATATCCATGTGCCATTATTGTTGGTGTAAACTTTGATTACTTGGTTAAGGTGGTGATTTCTGAAAAGTTACAATTTTTTCCTTTATGGTTAGCAAGTGTTTTTTGGAAAATCTTTGAGACTATGTAAATATCCTGTTTCACATCATATTTTTTGCCCACTAATTTTAGCATCTGTTTACGAATTTTGTCTGAAATAATTATTACTGTGGCATTTGCCTAACCGTTATTTTCTATTTTCATCATTTCTTCTACGTACATCTATTTTTCTAGATTTCCACTACAAGAAAGAATCAATTGTCTCCTCTCCCCTATCCATTGATTCATCATTCATTCACTTAACTTACTTTGCTTAATTAACTTACCACCTTATGCCACTGAATTGGTTTTATACTGCTGTGAAACAAATTACCTCAAATTTATTGGCTTGAACAACTCACATTATTATTTCATAATTTCAGGAGATCAGAACTGTCACCACTTAGCTGGCTCCTCCAGTCAGGTTTTCACAATGCTGCAATCAAGGCATTGTCCAGGTGACAGTCTCATCTGCAAGCTTGACTGCAGAAGAATCTACTTCCAAATTCATCCCAGTTGTTGGAAGAATTAATTTATTTAAGCCTTCAGCTTCTTTCTTTCTGTTGGTGGGGAGTCATCCTTAGGTCCCAAAACCAACTGGATATCACTGTCTATTAGTTCAAAGAGATCTCAGTCATTTTTTAGAAGTTGCATAATATTGCAATGTATAGACTACCGTATTAACTCATCTTATGTACAGACACTTAGATTACTTCCTTTGTTTTGCAATTACAAAGAATGTTGCAATGAATAATTGTGCATATATATTTCTTATTATTGGATGTCAAACTCCACAGAAATTCTTAGAGATGGTACTGAAAGGTCAAAAGGAAGGAGCATATATACTATTGCTAAGTTTTTCCACATTCTCTTCCAGAAGGGTTATAGAATTTCACATTTCCACCAGGATTTAATAGATTGCTTTTTTCTCACAGGTTTGGCATCAGAATATGATGACAGATATTTAAATTTTTCTTGTCAATCTGATACATGAGCAACTTATGTATCAGAGTTTAATTTGCACTTTTTTAACTGTGAGAAAGTAAATTTATTATACATTTAAGAATGTTATTTTTTAATACTTTTTGAGAAATTTTCTAATCATTTTCCCTTTTTTATAGATGATGCAGACCTCTATTTTTAATATGTTATGGATATTAGTCCTCTGTAGAATATTTTCTCTCATTTTGTCAATTGTCTTTACTTTGTTCATGGCATTTTTTGCCACGTGTTTTATAAATTTTATGTATTTTTAAATTACAGTTTTAAAAATTGTCTTTTAAAAAATTGCCTCTGAATTTTAAGTCACACACAAAAAGTCTTCCTTTGTACCAAATTTAAAGAGCAGTTAACCCATGTTTACTTCTAATACTTGTGTAATTGGGTGTTCTACATTTATATCCTTGATTCAGTTGGAGTTTATTCTTGTCAATGGCATGAGGTATAAAACTATTATTATCGTTTCCTCAAAGTTGATACATACTCGATTCAATACTTTTTTATTTAAAAAGTCCATATTTAATCCAGTTATTTAACATGCCACCTTATTCATACATTAAATTTAATATGTACATGGACTTATTTCTGGCTTTTCTATTTTATTCCAACGATATATTTTCCATTCATGAACCAACATACTTTCAAAGTTGTAGAAGCTCAAGAGTATATTTTAATATCTTGTAGAATTAGTCTTTACTCATTTATTTTTTAGAGTTTTCTTGAATTTACTTGCATTTTTGTTTTTCTGCATGAACTATATCAACTTGTCTAATTCTATAATAATTATTTTTTTGGTATTTTAAATAGATTATTTAAATTCATAAATTAACTTAGAGAGAAGTTACATCTTTATATTATTCAATCATCCTCCTCAACAACAGGTGTTTTTCTAGTTGTTCAAGTGCAATTTATAACCTTTAGAATTTTTTCAAAATATTTACCTTATAGATTTCACACATCTTTTAAAAATTTATTGCTAAGTATTTGATGTTCTTTGGACCATTATAAATGGTCCTCTTCTCTAACTGGCTATTTTGTGTGTATACACAGGTCATTGATTTTTTTTTTTTAACAGATACATTGAGATATAATTAACATAATGCATAATTCATCCATTTAAAGTACAGGATTCAATTATTTTTAATATGTTCACAGATATGTGCAATTACCAACCCAGTCAATTTTAAAACATTTTCATCATCTCAAGAAGAAACCCCATATCCTTTGACTTTCACATCCTAACCTCCATATGCCTCAAACCCTAAATAATTATTAATCTACTATTTATTACTAAATATTTCTCTATTCTGGAATTTCAAATGAATGGAATCATATAGTATGTGGCCTTTTGTCACTATTTTTTCACTTAGTATAATGTTGTTAAAATTTATTCATGGTATAAGATGCATCAGTGCTTAATTCCGTTTTATAACCACATAATATTCCATTTGTCCAGTGATGGATATTGGGATTGTTTCCACCTTTGGCTATCATAAATTATGCTGCTATTTTCATGTGGACATATATTGTCAGTATATATATAATATATATTATATATATTATATATGTATATAATATATATTACATATGTGTCTATATAATATATATAATATATTATATATATTACATATATGTAATATAAAAATATAAAAATATATATTAATTTTATATATAATATAAAATATAAAATACTATTTATAGTGCCAAAAAAAGTAAGAAAGGAAAATTGTTATAAAATTGTAATACTCAATATATACTGATGACAAAAGATGAATACAAGTCACATTTGACTTCTGCTATTAGAAGAGGTTCTCAAAGTAGTTACCATCAATGTCCAGACACTTCTGATTACAGTGAACTACTACTTGAGCAACATTGACCAAAGTGTCCACTTGTATACATTTTTTGATACTCCTGGTATTTGTCTTTGAATCTAAATTTTGTTTCCTAGAGATAACATATAGTTAAATCCCAGTGTTTTTCCCCTCAGTCTACCAATCTGTGCTTTTTGATTGGCTTGTTTAATATCTTCATATTCATTATTGTTATGCTATAGCTGTATATATGAGATGTAATAAAAAAAATACAGTGAATATTTAAATTTAAAAAAAATCATTACAGTTAAAGACACATTGCTGTTAATCCCCCACAAAATACGCCCCCTCGCTTCAAACACACATATCCCATCATTCTTGCCACTTTCTGAAGCAGTTCTGGAAGTCCTCATGGGTGTCTTTAGTTGCACTGTCATGGCTGCCTCGATGTCCTGAACCAATTCAAAACGTTTACTTTCATGGTCATTTTGATTTGGGTAGAGCCAGAAGTCGCACGGTGCCAGATCTGGTGAATGAGGTGGATGAGGACACATCTAATGTTTTTATTTGACAGAAATTGCTGTACCAGAATTGATGTGTGACACAGAGCCTTTCCATTGCGATCACAAAATACAGCGGTGCATCGAACCTTAGTAACAGAGTGTGACAAGTTTCAACTTGTTTGGTGCAGTCAGTTGGGTGTGAGCTACAGTTGAGAGAAGGTGTATTTTAAAGTGTGCTGCAAATCATCCTCCATCATGACAACGCTCTGTGTCACATACCGATTCTGGTATAGCAATTTCTGTCAAATAAAAACATTATGGTGTCCTCATCCACGTTATTCACTGGATCTGGCACCGTGAGACTTCTGGCTCTTCCCCAAAGTCAAAATGATTCAGGCATTGAAGCAGCCATGACAGCACAACTAAGACACTCATGAAAGAGGACTTCCAGAACTGTTTCAGAAAGTGGCAAGAACGATGGGACAAGTTTGTTTGAAGTTAGTGGGAGTATTTTGAGGGGGATTAATGGCAATGTGTGTTTTACTGTAAGACATTTTTAAAATTTAAACATTCACCATATTGTTTGATCACACCTCGTAATCTCCCATCTTACATTTTGTTTTCCATACGCTTATGTCTGTTTTGTTCCTTTATTTTTCCTTTACTGCTTTCTTTTGAATTGAGTGAATATTTTCTAATGTAGTGTTTTAATTTTATTACTGAGTTTCACTGCATTTTAAAATATTTTTTGAGTGGTTGTTCTAGAGTTCACCATACGCATCTTAAGTTATCAAATTCAAATTTACATTTGTTATCTTATTTCCAGTAATATATAGGAACATTACTTCTTTGTAGTTCCATTCCCTTGCACCTCTTTTGTGTATTATTATATATAGTATATCTATTAATGTTACAAAGCAAACAATACATTGTTATAATTATTGCTTTACCATCTGTCCTCATTTCCTTAACCCATTATAGCTTTTCTCCCCCCTACCTTCTTTATGCTATTAGCAAATATATTACATTTCTGTATTATAGGCCCCAAAATACATTATATACATGTCATTCTATTCAATTAATTTTTGTATAAGTTAATAAGAGAAAATATGTATTTTTGATTATAGCTACATAATTTCCTTTATCAGTACTTTTTGTATTTTCATGTAGATTTATATGACCATCTATAGTCACTTGCTTTCAGCCTGAAGATCTATTTCTTGTAAAGCAGGTTGTTTGCTAGTCAACAAATTATCCCAGTTTTATTTATCTGGAAAGTCTTTATTTCACCTTTATTTTTGAATGGTAGCTTTTCTGGAAATAGGGTTCTTTACTGATGTATTTTTCTTCGAGCACTTTGAATGTGTAATCCCATTCCCTTCTAGCATCCATTGTTTTCATTGAGAAATCAGTCGTCAATCTCATTGGGGCTCCCGAAAGTGAGGTATTATTTTTATTTTGCTATTTTCAAGATTTTCTTACTGTCTTTGACTTCATCATTTTTACTATAATGTTTCTTTGTATTTATCTGACTTAGCATTTGATGGTCTACCTGAATTTGTAGGTTATTTCTTTTCAATAAATTTGTAGAATTTTCAGCCATTGTTTCTTTGAATATTTCTTCTTCTTTCTCTCTCTCCACTCCTCTGTACTCCTATATGTGTATGTTGGTTTGTTTACTGGTGTATACGTTTTCCATATTTCTCTGAGGCTCTGTTCACTTTCTTCATTGTTTTCTTTTCTCTGTCCTACAGGTTGCAAAATCTATCAATCTGTCTAATTCTTTCTTCGTCTAGGTGAAATATATTGTTAAGCTACTCTAGTATTTTTTTTTTTTTTAATTTCAGTTATTGTACTTTTCAACTCCAGAATTTCCATTTTAAAAAATAAACTTTTATCACTTTATTGATATTTTCTACTTGATGTGACACTGTCACCATGCCTTCTTTACTTCTTTAATTCAGCTTTCCTTTAGTTATGTATATATATTGGCTGCATTGAAATCTTTTCCTATTAAATCCAACATCTGGTTGCTGTAACAAGCAGTTTCTGTTGTTTGCTATTTTTTTCCCTTTCCCCAGCATATGGGTCACACTTTTCTATTTCTTTGAATACCTCAAACTTTTTTGTTGGAAATTGGACATTTTGGATAATATATTGTGACAACGATGGGAGCTGGTTCCCTTTCCCGAGCTTGTTATTTGTTTTTCAATTTTTTAGTGATTGCCTGGATTACTTTAGTGAAAATATTCCCCCTACAGTGTTTAGACTCTGTTGTTGCTCGTAAAGGATGTGCAGCCTTGAGTATGAGCACAATTATCCTGCAATGACTGTGGTACTGGCAGGACTCGCTTCCATTCTTCCTCTGACCACATCCAACTGCTAGGCTCTCCTAACTGCTCTATTGTTTACAACATTGCCTTGGAGCATACATTCCTCTAAAAACTAGCCTATTCAAATTGTGATTCTTTCCAAGGAATAGTTTCTGAGTTCAATATTTGATATTTATTTTGACTTCGGAAGACTCTTTCCAGCTGTATTATTCTGTGGTTCTTTATGAAAACTAGGTGGCCTATAATTTAGGCTATATCTCCATCAGATCCTTAAATCTCCTCACAATTTTTTTTCTACAACCTCCACTGCTTTGAGAGGTTTCTTGGTTTAAACTTTTCCACACTGTTGCAAATGAAGACTGTTCACTCAAGAAAAAGATTAGGAGCTATCTGATTTATAGCCTGCATCTCCACCACTTTAGGCAAAATATTTAAACCAGAGCTCTGGAGTGGGGAGTGGGGTTGGAATAATGACAAGCTTTATTCTGAGTGACACCCCATCCTAGGAGCTGTGCATTTAGAGGTAGGACAGGAACCTCAGGTCCTCTTGGCTTTCTTCTCTTGGCATGGAGTCACTACCTCATGAGCCATAGAAAGGCCTTTTTGATCCTAGTAGTCTCAGTGTGTCAAGTCCAAGGTAGAGTCTCTGTTCTACATGTACCCACTTGTTCATCACATTCACCCAGGACTAGCTTTAGAAACAGGCAGCTAGGGACAGGATGAGAAATGTTGAAATCCTGCTCTTTCCAGAAAGAAAGCCATTTGGCTGGGAGCTGGGGGTAGAGAGACCCCTGTGTTCTTGTCTATAGCACTCACTAAGCAGGTATGTGGGGGAAGGGAAGGAGTGGTTAAAATAACCACAGACTCTCACCTTTCTTACTAAATTCTATAGATTTTCTTGAACAGATGTTTCTTCATTTGCTATTTGTCCTTAGGATTGTTTCGAGAGGCTTTACATGTTTTTAATTTTTTATTTAAATAATTTTTTACCAATTCTATTGGGAAGTGAGACTGCAGAGTTGCTCACACTTTCATGTGGGAAATTGATCTCTGGCCATTTATTTTGATTAGTATTTTATATCCTGCCATCTCATTTTTTTTTTTTTTATTGTTTGAGTTTATTTTGTCATTGTTTCTGCAGTGTTTCCCAAGAAAATTATTATTTTGTTGAAATAGAGATTGCTTTCTTCATTTTTTTTACCACTCTGTATCTCTAATTATCTTGTCTAATTGCATTGGCTAATGCCACCAGTAAAATATTGAAGAGCAAGAAAGATAATATTCATCCTTGTGTTGTTCCTAATAATAATAGAAATGACTAGTGTTTCTCCCATTAAGTAAGATAGATGATGTATGACAGAATTGTACACCTAAAATCTATCTAACTTTGCTAACATTTGTCACCCCAATAAACTTTAATTTAAAAAAAGTAAAATACTGAGTTTATGATTACTACATATATATATATATATATATATATATATATATATATATATATATATATAATAGTTTATCAGGTTTTAAAGTATACCATTGCCCACTGAATTTCCAAAATATTAAAGAATATGATGATGATTGATTGGTTTCTTTCTGATTTAATGTTATTGTGATCAGATAATATACTCTGTATTATCTGAATGCATTTTCATTTATTGAGATGTATTTGATGGACTCTTGCCATGCATTTTAAGACATGTTTAATGTACACTTGAATGTGTTGTTTGCTATTGTTAGGTAGAGTGTTTTATAAACATCAGATTGTCAAGTTAACTGACAATGTTGTTCAAATTTTTACATTCTGTCAATTGTCCATAAAGTATTGAGATAGTTAGGGGTGTTTACCTCTCTGGTTACAATAGAGAATTTTTCTCTCTTCTTTCCATTTTATCAGTGTTTACTTCATGTTAACTTTGTTATTAGATTCATAAAGATTTAGGATAATTGTATCCACTATTGAATTCACTTTTTTATTATTAAAAAAGGTGTCCTTTTTCCCTAATAGTATTTTTGCTCTGCAGTTTACTTTGCCTGAGATTAGTATAGTCACTTTCCTTTAATTTATGTTAGTATGTTTTTCCATATCAATTTACTTTTAAACTGTTTGTGTTTTTACATTTTCATAACAAACAGTAGTGTGTTACGTTTTTATACAATCTGACAGTATCTGCCTTTTAAATGAAATGTTTAGATAATTAACATTGTGTAGTTATCAATGGAGCTGGGTTTAAATTCACTACACTGCCACTGTTTTCAATTTTTTAAAATCTGTTTTGGGTTCCTTTTCCTCTTCTTTCCTGGTAAATTCTACCACCTCTACCTTCAAAATACATCTATTATATGAAAATGTATTGCCATTGCCACTGTCACTATACTAGATAAAACAAGTGCCATCTTTCATCTGCAACCTTTATTAGCCTATTCATTTGTATCTCTGATTCCACTCATGCATATCAAAATTTTGCTCTATGCACCACAACAAATCTCATCACATCACTCACTCATCCAAATCATCATATGGCCTTCCATTACAACCAAATTGGAAGTCCTGATTTAGCAAGTCAATACATGCTTTTGCCCTTGGCCAGCTCTACAAATATCCTTATTCATTCAGCTTCAATCACACTGTCTTTCATCCTTTTTATCAAACACTATGAAAATACAAATGCTTTAATCTTAAGAATTTATTATCACTATTCTTTCTGCCTTCCCATATATATTTTCCTTGCTTGTTCCCTTATTTAGTTTACATATTTGCTCAGATGCCCCTTCTTCAGGTAGGCTTTCCCTGATCCAAGCTTCCTTCTTCCAATTTACATTTTATTCTTCATCTTTATTTTAGTTTTAAAAAACAACATTTATCTCAAACTGACCTCACATTATATCTTTATTTATTGTTTATGTCCCCTACTAGAAGCTTAGCTTCTCAGGAGCATGAACTTCATCTGTGTTATTTATTGTGGTATTTCCTGAAACTAGGATGGTACCTGGCACATAAATGACACTCAAAAAACAAAACAAAAAAAAGAAAGCATTCATTAAGTGAATGAATGAATAAATAAATAGTAAATACAGCCTTCCTCCATATAACTGGTAAGATAGCTGCCTTCACATCTGTAGTCAAAAGATTCTAAAGCAGCAACCCTAATGTAAAAGTGATTCTTGTTCCTTAATGTCTCAAGGCTCTGATTGGCCAATTTTGCATCAGGTGTTCAATCACTGAACTCATACTTTGAACATAATTGACACATTTTGTATCAGTTCCCCATCTCCTAACCAAAGGATTGAACATGTATATATCACTTTGAGTGGGTGGGTGGAGAACCTTACAGTACAGGCATATTGCCATCTCCCATCCTGCTAGTCACACATAAAAATTCTACTATCTTTATATATCATGTTTCTTCAGTGATTCCTATTTCTTCTCATACTTTATTGAACAGAGATTTATATCCTGGGTATTTTGCCCAAAACTCAATGAATATACACTCTTTTTATTGTCTTATTCTCAAGATAAAATCTGTCAGAATATTTTTCTCAGATTTTAAGTTAAAGAGGAGTTTGCCATACATTTCAGTCAGTCATTCATTGATCCAGCAGCCTGGTAGCTGAGCAGTCTCAACAGACGCACTATATCTCAGCATAGTTACTTATTTTACTTAGGAAAGTCCCTACATGAAATACAAGATTTTAGCGTCTAATTTCTGTTTACTCTGTTTACTCGACACCACTCCATGTGAAGCCTGGGTATATTACAGAGACTTTTTACAACCACCTAAAATTCTGTATGATGTACGTATAATTAATGTTGAGTTTCCAAAGGCTGCTGATTCTATAATCAGTTGAATATTATTTTCTAGTTTAAGTGAAATGTTCCACATTTGTGGGACCTCATGTTCTTTCAAAATGAGAAGCAGTCACAGTGTAGTATCGACGACTTGGACTTGGAAGCCAGATTATCCAGTTTCATGTCCTACTTTTATTGCTAATTATATCTGTGATTGTGGCCAAGCTATTTAATCTCTCTGTGTCTTAATTTCCTCATCTGCAAGAGGGAATTGTAAAAAGACAATACTTACATCACATGATGGACAAGTCATGGGAGAATAACAATCCCTCTTTTTTTTTTCCTCTCCACTATTTAATATAGGCATGCACAGCTAAAAATTTTTCTATAAGCACTGCTATAGTTGCATCTCACAAGTTTTGATACTTTGTATCTTCATTTTCATTCATCTTAGAATATTTTTTCTCAATTTTTCTTACCATGCTTTATTTTTGGCTGTTGTACTTCTTATTGGTTTTATTAAACATTTAATTCTTTTTTTCTAATTTATCGGGGTGACAATTGTTAGTAAAATTACATAGATTTCAGGTGTACAATTCTGTATTACATCATCTATAAATCCCGTTGTGTGTTCATCACCCAGAGTCAGTTCTCCTTCCATCACCATATATTTGATCCCCCTTACCCTCATTTCCCACCCCCTACCCTTCTTGCCCTCTAGCAACTAACAAACTATTGTCTGTGTCTATGAGTTTTTGTTTCTCACTTGTTTGTCTTGTTCTTTTGTTGTTTTTGGTTTATATACCACATATCAGTGAAATCATATGGTTCTCTGCTTTTTCTGTCTGACTTATTTTGCTTAGCATTATACTCTCAAGATCCATCCATGTTGTCACAAATGTTCCTATATCATCTTTTCTTACCGCCGAATAGTATTCCATTGTGTATATATACCAAACTTCTTTATCCATTCATCTATTGAAGGAAATTTTGGTTGTTTCCATGTCTTCGCCACCGTAAACAAAGCTGCAATGAACATTGGAGCACACTTGTCTTTATGGATAAATGTTCTCAGATTTTTTTGGGTAGATACCCAGGAGAGGGATTGCTGGGTCATATGGCAATTCTATTCGTAATTTTTTGAGGAACCTCCACACTGCGTTCCATAGCAGCTGCACTAGTCTGCATTCCCACCAACAGTGTATGACACTTCCTTTTTCTCCACAGCCTCTCCAACACTTGTTACTATTTGTCTTGTTGATGATAGCCATTCTGACTGGGGTGAGGTGATATCTCATTGTGGTTTTGATTTGCATGTCTCTGATGATTAGTGATGTTGAGCATTTTTTCATATGTCTATTTGCCATTTGTATGTCCTCTTTGGAGAAATGTCTCTTAAGGTCTTCTGCCCATTTTTTCAACTGGGTTGTTTGTTTTTTTGTTGTTGAGTTGCATGAGTTCCTTGTATAATTTGGATATTAGCCCCTTATTGGAGGCACTGTTTGCAAAAATCTTCTCCCATTCAGTTGGTGGCCTCTTTATTTTGTCGATGGTTTCTTTTGCTGTGCAGAAGCTTTTAAGTTTCATATAGTCTCATTTGTTTATTTTAGCTTTTACTTCCACTGCCTTTGGAGTCAAATTCATAAAATGCTCTTTGAACCCAAGGTCCATAAGTTTAGTACCTATGTTTTCTTCTATGCAGTTTATTGTGTTAGGTCTTATTCTTAAGTCTTTGATATATTTTGAATTAATTTTGGTACATGGTGACAGATAGCAGGACAGTTTCATTCTTTTGCACGTGGCTATCCAATTTTCCCAGCACCATTTATTGAAGAGGCTGTCTTTCCTCCATTGTATGTATTTAGCTTCTTTGTCAAAAATTATCTGTCCATATTTATGTAGTTTTATTTCTGGGTTCTCAATTCTATTCCATTGGTCTATGTGTCTGTTTTCCTGCCAATAGCATGCTGGTTTGATTATTGTAGCTCTGTAATACAAGCTAAAGTCAAGGAGTGTGATACCTCCAGTATTGTTCTTTGTTCTTAAGATTGCTTTGGCTATTCGGGGTCTTTTGTGGTTCCAAACAAATCTGATGATCTTTTGTTCTATTTCTTTAAAAAGTGCCATTGGGATTTTGATGGGGATTGCATTAAATCTGTATATTGCTTTGGGTAATATGGCCATTTTAACTATGTTGATTCTTCCAATCCATGAGCATGGAATGTCTTTCCATTTCTTTGTGTCTTCTTCAATTTCTTTCAAAAATATCTTACAGTTTTCAGCATAAAAGGTCCTTCACATCCTTGGTTAAGTTTATTCCTAGGTATTTTATTCTTTTTGCTGCAATTGCAAAAGGAATTGTTTTTTGTATTTCTTTTTCTGAGATTTCATTGTTAGTATATAGGAATTGTTTTTTGTATTTCTTTTTCTGAGATTTCATTGTTAGTATATAGGAAAGCAATGGACTTCTGTACGTTGATTTTGTAGCCAGCAACTTTACTGTATTCGTTGATTGTTTCTAATAGCCTTTAGGTGGAGTCTTTAGGGTTTTCTATATATAGCATCATGTCATCTGCAAAGAGTGATAATTTAAATTCTTCATTCCCAATTTGGATGCCTTTTATTTCTTTCTCTTGCCTGATTGCTCTGGCAAGGACTTCCAACACTATGTTGAAAAGCAGAGGTGATAGGGGACATCCCTGTCGTGTTCCTGAAGATAGAGCAAAGGGCTTCAGTTTTTCACCATTAATTATGCGATTAGCTGAGGGCTTGTCATATATGGCCTTTATTATGTTAAGGTATTTTCCTTCTATACCTATTTTATTAAGTGTTTTCATAATAAATGAATGTTGTATCTTGTCAAATGCTTTTCCTGCATCAATTTATACAATCATATGCTTTTTGTCCTTTATTTTGTTTATGTGATGTATCACATTGATGGATTTGCGGATGTTGAACCATCCTTGTGCCCCGTGGATGACCCCCACTTGGTCATGATGAATAATCTTTTTAATGCATTGTTGTATTCGATTTGCTAGAATTTTATTTAGGATTTTTGCATCGGTATTCATCAGAGATATTGGTCTGTAGTTTTCTTTTTTTGTGCTGTCCTTACCAGGTTTTGGTATCAGGGTAATGTTGGCCTCATAAAATGAGTTAGGGAGTACTGTCTCTTCTTCAATTTTTTGGAGCAGTTTGAGCAACATTGGTACTAGATCCTCTTTGAAGGTTTGATAGAATTCACTAGTGAAGCCATCTGGTCCTGGACTTTTGCTTTTGGGAAGGTTTTGGATGACTGATTCAATTTCGTTACTGGTGATCAGTCTGTTTAGATTGTCCAGTGTTTCATGGTTCAGCCTTGGAAGGCTATATGTTTCTAAGAACTTGTCCATTTCTTCTAGGTTATTAAATTTTGTGGCATATAGTCCTTCATAGTATTCTTGGATGATCCTTTGTATTTCTGAGGTGTCTGTCATATCTTCCCCTTTTTCATTTCTGATTTTGTTAATTAGTGTATTCTCTCTTTTTATCTTAGTGAGTCTAGCCAAGGGTTTGTCAATTTTGTTAATCTTTCCAAAGAATCAGCTCTTTGTCACATTAATTTTTTCTATTGTCTTATTGTTCTCTGTTGCATTTAGTTCTGCTCTGATTTTTGTTATTTCCTTTCTTCTGCTGACCTTGGGTTTCACTTGTTCTTCTTTTTCTAGTTCTTTAAGGTGTAACATGAGGTTATTTATTTGGGAGTTTTCTTGTTTCTTGAGATAGGCCTGTAATGAGATAAATTTCCCTCTTAAAACTGCTTTCGCTGCATCCCAAAAATTTTGGTAGGATGTATTTTCATTGTCATTTGTTTCTATGTATCTTTTGATCTCTCCTCTAATTTCTTCTTTGACCCAGTCGTTCTTTAAAAGTATGTTGTTTAATCTCCATGTATTTGTGTTTTTTCCTGCTTTCTTTTTGCAGTTGATATCCAATTTCAAAGCCTTGTGATCAGAGAATATGCTTGGTATGATTTCAATCTTCTTAAATTTGCTGAGGCTGATTTTATGTCCCAATATATGGTCTATCCTTGAGAACGTTCCATGTACACTAGAAAAGAATGTGTAGTCTGATGTTTTAGGATGAAGTGCTCTATATATGTTAATATGTCCATGTCATCTAATGTGTCATTGAGGGCTGCTATTTCATTCTTTAGTTTCTGTTTGTTCCCTCTCCCGCAGCTGCGGTAGTTCCTCGATGCAGCGAGCTCAGATCACTGAGCTAGGTCTGCGTCCTGCACCCGCGCACCTCATCACCGCACTTCTGCCTTCCCTCCTCCCCCGCTCAAGTGATTCACCCACCTATGGGTGAATTCAGTAGTGGGCCTCTTCGTCTTGCCTGTCTGCTGTACAGGGAGTCCTCTGTGGAGTTATTGTTGTTCAATTAGTTGTAAATTCCAGGGGAGCTTTACAGAGTCTCACCTCACGCTGCCATTTTGATGACCCATCTATCAAATAATCTCCCTTGAATAGAAAGTTTTGAGAGCTTACCTTGTACCAGTTATTGCTCTAAATGCTCTAGAAATAACTTACTCTTCTCATCATACCTATGAAGTAGTTTTTAAGAAGCATTTAGAACATTTTGCTGTCTCTAAATATTAGAAAATATTGCAAAAAACAATCCCTAAATCTCAGTACATTAATAAAGGTTTGTGTCTTACATTTATAATCTGATGAAGGTGGTCAGAGGAGCTGTGTCCCATACACTCATGTAAGTGCCAAGATGCCCTCTATTTAAAGCAGGGTTTCTCAACCTTGGGACCGTTGACATTTTGGGTTGGATAATTCTTTATTGCAGGCAGCTGTTCTGTGCACTGTAGGATGCTTATGAATATCTCTCACTTCTACCCACTAGAGTCCAATAGTACCATCACTTAAATTTCTGCAGATATTGCAAAATGTTTGCTGGGCGGGGGGAGTAGGAGTAAAATCACTTCACTGGGAATCACTACTTTAGAGGTTGTACTGTCCCCCACAGTCTCAAAGACCTCCACTGGATTTCTTTGTCTAGCTGGTAGATCATAGGAGAAAGAAATTATGGAGAATCATGTGAGAAATGTTAAGGCCAAGTTCAGAATTAATATGCATCAATAATACCTTCATTCCATTAACTAGAATTCAGTCAAATAGCCCCATTTGTTTTTCAAGAAATATTGAACTTGTAGTTTTCCTGTGTGCTAAAAAGGAAAACAGAACAAGCTTTGACTAACAAATAGCTTTTGTTTTCCTTTTCTACAATCTCATCTTCTGTTCACCAAATACCATGATTTTTCCCCAACATATTGAAGATAGTGTTTTTACAAAGGAGGTAATTAAAAATTTTATTACTAACTGCATCCAGCTCCGATCCTGGTTTTCCAGGCATGACACAGTATTCTGCATTAGGTGTAGATATGTCTTCATGAACCAGTGAACTGAATTCCAAAGGCACTGCTTGCTCTATGCAATACACTCTCCCAATCCAATACATAGTAGTAACAATGAAACAGCTTAACTGTAATAAATCTTCCATTTGGAGGGGAGAAGAATGGGAAACAGATCAGTATCAGTGATTGTTCTACAGAACGTTAACGAAGAGGGGTAAATTCTTTGATTAGACCTTGATACTGTCTCTTGTCCATAACTCCTTAAGATTCCAGGCTCCAACTTTTGGGAAACTCTTCCTTGTCTGTCATCTTACTTAGCTACATCTAAAGTGCCATTTCTAGGTATGCCTTCCTTGATACTGCCCAGTCTTCTTTTCTTTTTGGCTTTTTTTCTAATTGTTTTTCTCTCCCTGATGTATAACAGTCAGAAACTTATTATACAAGGTTCTTGATTTCATTAGCATTGAAATTCTCTAAAAGAACTAAGCAGGCTTCTTACCTATTTTCTTTCCATCAGTTCCATGTATCAGTAATCACACCCACTATTTTTTCCAAGAAATAATCCTAAAATTTGCTTAATATCACTGATACATATTTATAATCATCAAAACTGTAAACAACCCAAAAGTCCTTCAATAGGTTAATGTATAAACAATTTCTGTATAGCAACAGAGTAGAATACTATTAAGCAATAAAAAATGAAAAATTGATATACTCAACAAACTTGAATGAATCTCAAATGCATTTTGTTGAGTGAAAGAAGCTAGTTTCAAAAGGTTTATATGTTTCATTTGTATGACATTTTCATAAAAAGACAAAATGTAATAATGGAAAACACATCAGTGATTGCCACTGGTTAGAGGTTAGGAAAGTTGTTACTTCAAAGGATTCTCACAGAGAGATTATTTTGGGTGATGGAAAAGTTCTATCACTACAATTATTAGTGGTAGTTACATAAATCTATAAATGTCCTAAACTTCAGAAACTCCCCTCACACAAAAAAGAGATATAAAAAGTCAAGGTTAGTGTATGGTATCTTAAAAAAATAACCAAATTTTAAAAATTGTCTTCAATTATAAAATCAAGTCCGATGTGTTATATTGAAGTCTATCTGGGGTAACTAGAATTCTTAACAAAAGATAGGTAGTATTTGTTATCTAGAAGCCATTGCATAATTGGAATATGTGAGTCACCATATTATCTGACATCATTAAATACAGCCCAGTGCAGGAAGCCCCTGTGGAAGTCTTGAAGGGCTGAAAGCATATACATTCTCAGAATCTTTTAATCTTTCAGAAAGAGAAATCTTTGGGCAAATATCTTCTATTTAAAGACAAAATATAGGGCAGTTTTGAGCTCTGTGGTGCCTTTTGCAGTAATGAACAGGCCTTAGATTTTTGCTAGATAATGTTGATGAATGTTATTTATATAGTTTATAATTCAATCCACATCATTAATTTATACTTTGCCTGAAAGCATCTCATCTGGGAAAAAAATACTGAAGTCTTCAGAGAGCCTGCAATGTCAGGGATTTAAGGTGTTGATTGGGAAATAGAATCATGGTCAAGTTGGCCTTTTGGCTTTCTCCCACCACATTACATATTTCTCTTACATAATAAATACTGACCTTTTTGATAGTGTACAATTGAGCTCATCTAGAAGCAACTTATTAAAAAGGATCAGAATTTAATACAGCAGGATTTCACTTCCAAATTACATACTGCCTGATTGCTAATCAGTCCCAAATGTTAGTCAGATATTTTTTGAAATTGAAAAGTCTATGCCAGCTTAAAAAATAAAATTGAGTCAACATTTTTAAAGAACATTTAATTTTAAAAGTTCTGACTACCTATCACTTCAAGGTAATAAAAATTTCTGTTGTTTTTAAGAAATATTAACTGTTAATATTAAATATTAAATTATTAAATTTTGTAATACTTTTATAATTTATAAACCTTATAAATTATAAAATTACAAAATGTTAAATTATAAAATATTAAATAATTAAAATATTAAATGATTTACTGTTGTAAAATTAACAATGTGTTTATTATAAAATCAAAGAAAAATAATAACCTCATAAAAACTATCAGAATATCAAATATCTATACCAGATCATCTATCTATCTATCTATCTATCTATCTATCTATCTATCTATCTATCATCTATCTATCATCTATCCTCCAGAAAGTATACTAAAAAGATTACCTACAATATACTCACAGAAGACTAAAACCTACTTGAAACTAATACTTGTTTTAGGTGAACTGACACTTTAATTGTCTGCTTGCATCAGATAGGGCTCTTCATAAAAATCTAGGAATATCGACAAAGATAAAAAGAAAGACGACACAGTTCACTAATATGAGGAATATCATGGAATATCAAAATACATATCCTGCAACAATTAAGATAATCAAAAGTACTACATACAAAATGACATTTTTAAATTCAAAAACTTAGAAGAATTGAATTCCTTTAAGAAAGTGAAGTTCAAAAACCACAAAAATATAGTTAGTCGTAAAACTATTAAAGAAACTGAATTGTAATTTAAAATAGTCAGAAAATTAAACATCTATCACCAGATGGTTTTAGTACACCATTATACCAAACATTTAAAGAACAAATTAACACCAATTATACACAATCTTCTCTAGAAAATATGAGAGGGAACAATTCCTAATTCATTTTATGAAGCCAGTATTACCCTATTACAAAACCAAACAAAGTCAGCCCCAAAAAACCACAATATTTCTTATAGATTTAGACACAAAAATACTTTAACAAAATTTTAGCAAATTGAATTCAACAATGTATAAAAATAATAAATATGTCATAACCATAATGGATCATTTATTCCAGGTATGTAAGTATGGTTTTATATTCAATAATCAATTATGTAATTGTGGACCCCAAGAAGAAAGATTTATTTGATGTGAACACTGAAAAGGAATCTGCTGAAATTAAATCCATATGATCAACCAAGAGCCCAAATTTTCTGAATAATAAGAGTCCAGTGACCATTTGTCGACAGGGTCTCCTCACATACTCTGTATACTGGGATGAACCTCAGAATGAACTCTCAGCTTCCCACACTATGTTATACTTGTTTACATCATCTGGGTAAACCACTGCAGGGAAGCTCTGGTTTTATCTTTTGACCAATAGACTGAGACCTGCCCCATTCAGTCAGAACTACACAAAGTATCCTCATTTGCATCTATAATGACCAATCAGAACTGCACAATCTGGATCAATCAGAACCGCACAACTTGCAAACCCCATTTGCAGAAAATTGGGAACTTTTTCTATAAAAGATGGCCTCCCGTTTGTCTTAGTAGAGCATGATTTGTGTTGCTAACTGAATTTGTGTCCTAGAGTGTAACACCTTAAGCTCAAAGAAATGCTTTTTTATTCTTTATTGGAGTCTAAAATTAATTTTGTTTTTCACAACCCACCATTACAAGTCAAAGTAGAAAAAACATATGATCATATCAATTGAAGCAGAAAAGACATTTCACAAAGTTCATTACCTATTTATGATTAAAAATTTACCTTATACTGGATTTAAGAGGAACTTAAGAGGAACTCAACTTCATAAAGATTATCCCCAAGAAAACCGACAGCTGACATCATAGTTAATGGTGAAAGAATAAGTGCTTAATTTTTCTAAGATCAGGGACAAGGCAACTCTCTCACCACTTTTATTTAACATAGTACTAGAAACTACAATAAGACAAACAATAAAATAAATTCAGCTTTGAAAGGAAGAAATAGAATGGCCTCTTTTTGCAGACAGTATGATTATCTATGTCTATAGAAAACCCCAAGGAATTTACAAAACAAAAACAACAAAACAAACAAACAAAAACAAAAAATCACCTAGACCTAAGAAGTGAGTTCAGCAATGTCACAGGATACAGAACAACACACAAAAATCAATTATATTCTTAGATACCAACATTGAACAACTGGAAATAAATCAAAATCACATGACAATTTACAGGTTTTCCAAATAAAATGATAAAACACAAAGAAGTCCAACAAAACACATACAAGTTCTATATGATAAAAATTATAAAATGCTGATGAAAAAAATTAAAGACCTAGATATTTGGAGAAGCATATCATATTAATATATTGGAAGACTCAAAAAAGTAAAGATGTTAATTCTCTCTAAATTATCCTAGGAGTTTAGCACAATTCCTTACACATGTTTACTGTAGAAATAGATAAGCTTATTCTAAAACGCATATAGAAAGCTGAAAGCCCAAACATAGTCAAAACAATTTAATTTTAATAAATGATGCTGAAGCAATTGTACTTCCCTCAGCAAAATATAAACATCCACTTAAACCTCATATTTTATACAAAAATGAGCTACAAATGGATCATACTTTAAACGTAAAATGCAAAAGTATAAAACTTCTAGGAAAAAGAGTGCAGAAAGTCTTTGGGACATAAAACTTGGCAAATAATTCTGAGGCTTAAAACCAAAAGGAAAATTCATAAGTGAAAAATCTGATGAATTGGAACTCATCAAAATTTAAAAATTCTTTCTGAGAAAGTCCCCATTAAGAGATGAAAAAAGACATCAATATTATGACTAAACTATAGAACAACCATCATTGGGAATCTCCTGAAGTCTAGATGCACAGAAGTCCTATAACTAATGATATATAGAAGAAACCAACTTGAGACTGGTAGGAGGGGCAGAGATGCAGAACAGGCTGCTCCCACACTCACATGTGGTGGTTAAAAATCAGGAGGGATAGCTCAGCTGTGGAGCTCACCTTTCAGGGATGAGGGGTGCCAGTCCCACACTGGACTCCACAGTCCAGCGTTTCAATGCTGGGAAGAGAAGTCCTTATAACTTCTGGCTGTGAAAACCAGCAGAAATTGTAGCTGAGTGAGATGGGGACGCTGCTAGAGTTCCAGGTGTGCATTCACATAGGGCCTGCCCATAGTCTTATTTGCTTACAAACTCACTCAGTCTGAATTTCAACACTGAGGCAGCGGCTCAAAAGGTGTCAGACATATACAAGGAGAAACCGAATTGTCTGGCTTCAGAGTGAGAGCTGGAAGAGTAGCTTTCTCCCAAACAGAAGTGCTGGCAGAAGCCATTATTTCTTTGTTGAGCCCTCCCATATCCTGGCATGAAGACACAGGCTGTCACCTATCTGAGTCTCCATCAACCTGGCTAATACTCTTTTCCTGGCACTAGTGGTGGCCACCAGCCTTGTTTCACAGTGTGGCCTTTCTCAGGCACCTCTAAGCCCAGAGTGAATGGCTGCCATCTATTGATTGCTTTGTGGCTCATTTCAAGTAGCTCCAGGCAGGGCACATGCTGCAGCTGAACTTGGCCTGCAGCAGGGCCCCTCCCAGGCCGCCCTGGGGTTGGCACATCAGGTGGCTGGCTTCAACTGAGCCAGAGCACCATCCAGCTGCCTCCACAGACAACACACACAAAGGGAAGACTAGGCAGGCACAAGAGCCCTGGTAAAGCAAATCCTTCTCTGTAGGGCCAGCTCCTGCACCAAGTTCCTGCACTGTAGTCATGGCCAATCCTCACAACCAATCAGTCTGAGGATCAGTCTCTTCTACTAATGTGCAAAGAGTAACCAAAAGAGGCCCACACCAAGACACATCATAATTAAAATGTCAAAGGTTAAATACAAAGAAAGAATCTTAAAAACAGCAAGAGAAATGCAGTTAGTTAACCACAGGGAAGCTCCCATAAGACTGTCAGGTGATCTTTCAACAGAAACTTTGCAGGCCAGAAGGGATTGGCATGCAATATACAAAGTTATGAAAAGCAAGGATCTACAACCAAGAGTACTCTACCCAGCAAGGCTATCATTTAAATAGAATCAAAGGACAGATGAAGAATTTCCCAGACAAGAAAAAGCAAAAGGAGTTCATCAACACCAAACCAGTATTACAAGAAATGCGTAAGAGACTTTTTAAGAAGACAAAAAGAAAAAACAAAGATCAAAAATAGAAATAATAAAATGGCAATAACTACATATCTATCAACAATTACTTTCAATCTAAATGTATTAAATGCTCCAATCAAAAGACATAGGATAGCTGAATGGATAAGAAAACAAGACCCTTACATATGGTGCCTACAAGAGACTCACTTGAGATTGAAAGACACACACAGACTGAAAGCAAAGGGATGGAAAAAGATGTTTTACAAAAATGGAAAAGAAAAAAAAATGCTGGGGGTAGCAATACTTACACCAGACAAACTAAACTGAAAAACAAACAAACAAACAAAAAAAACAACTATAACAAGAGACACAGAAGCACCCAGTAATCCCATTTCTGGGTATTTATGTGAAGAAACTCAAAACACTACTTTGAAGGAACATATGAATCAATATATTTATTGCAGCGTTGTATACAACTGCCAAGACATGGAGGCAACACGGATGGTTGTCCTTCAACGTACGAATGGATAAAGAAGAGGTGGTATACATATACAATGGAATATTACTCAGCCATAAAAGAGAATTAAATTTTCCTATTTGCAACAATGTTGATGGACCTAAAAGGTATTGTGCCTAGTGGAGTAAGTCAGACAAAGGCAAGTGCCACATAACTTTACTTACATGTGGAATCTAAACAACAAACTAAATAAACAAAACAGAAACAAACCCATAGATACAGAGAATATTTTGATGGTTGTCAGCTGGAAGGGGTGAGTGAAAAAGGGGAAGGGATTAAGTAGTATAAATTAGTAATTACAAAGTAGTCATGGGGATGTAAAGTAGAGCATAATGAATATAGGGAATAATACTGTAATAATTATGTCTGATGTTAGACGGGCACTAGGTTTATCAGGACGATGACTTTACAAGTTATACAAATGTCTAATCACTATGTTGTACACCTGAAATTAATATCGTATGTCAACTTTAATTCAAAAATTACAAAAATTTTAAAAACAATAGAAAAAACACTATGGTAATAATCTTGCACAGTGTCAGATGGTTACTAGATTTATTGATCAGTTCATTAGGTATGTAAATGTTGAATAACTATGTTGTAAACCTGAAGCTAATATAACATTGCATGTTAAATATATTAACATTGTATATTAACTATAATAAAAAAATAAAGTAGGTTGTCATGTTAAAAAAAGAAAGGGATATATAAATGACAAGTAAACACAGGAAAAGGCATTCAACTTTCTTAGCAATAAAGGAATTGCAATTAAAACCACAATGGGTTATCACTACAAACCTATCAAAATAGCAAAACTGGAAAAAAAAAGTAACATCAAATGCTGGTGAGGATTTGGAGAAAGTGAATCACTCATACACTGCTGCTGGGAATGTAAAATGGGACAGTCACTTTGGAAAACAGCCTAGTAATTCCTTTTAAAGCTAAAAATGGACTTAGCTTAAAACCAGCAACCACACTCTTGGGCATTTGTTGCAGAGAAATGAAAAGTTAAGTTTCACACAGGGACTTGTACACAAATGTTCTTAATAGCTTTATTCATAAAGCCATAAGTTGGCAACTACCCAAAAGTCAGTGGATGAACGTTTAAACAAACTATGGTACATCCATACACACCATAGAAAACAACTCAATAATAAAATGGACTAGTCACTACCCAGGAAGAGATGAACTGTTCATATGCCTAATGACTTGGATGAAACTCAAGGATGTTAGACTGAGATGAAAATGAAGCTAAGTTCAAAATGATATGAACTGCATGGTTTTATTTTCATAACATTTGTGAAATAACATAATTATAGAGAAGCAGTACTGATCATGGTTGCCCAGTGTTAGGGATGGGCGGGGCGGGGCAGAGGGATAGTTGTGTCTGTAACATCATAATACAAGTGAGCCAATGACGATGTTTGCTTGAATATCTTGATTGTGGTGGGGGTGCACATGTGATACAATTGTACACACAAACACAAAAATGAGTGCCTGTACACTAGTAAAATCTGAATAAGCACTATGAATTACATCAGTATTATTTCACCAGCTTTGATATTATGCAGGTGTATAGTTACATCAAATATTAACATAGGGGAAGCTGAGTGAAAGTTACATGAGATTTCCCTGTATATATATTTGCGATGTCCTATGAATCTATAATTATTACAAGCAAAGAAACAAAAAAATCATAGACATAGACAACAGTTTAGTGGTTACCAGAGGGAAAAGGGAAAGGGAGGTGGTAGAAGAGGGAAAAGGGGGTCAAATATATGGTGATGGAAGGAGAACTGACTCTGGATGGTGAACACACAATGCAATATATAGATGATGTATTATAGAAATGTACACTTGAAATCTATATAATTTTACTAACCAATGTCACCACTAAATTAAATAATCTATCAATCAACCAAACAAGCAAATATTCTGATAGAAAGTGTCAGGCATTAGAACCTTAGTATTTACCTCACGTGGTGCACTAAACCTACCAAGGACTTCACAACACTTTAAGTGCCATCCAAGGTGTATTTACAGTCTTGAACAAACGATAGAGCACATGACATGGAATTCTCCTGACATCGGTGATTCTCATCCAATACTCATTTAACTGATATGGTGGAGACCAGCAGGGCATGACTTTAGGTCTGTAGGTACTGGGCTTGCCCACAGGAGGACTGGTAGCCAAGAACATGCTGCAACACGGACTCCTGAAGCTCCCATTTCACAGATCCACATTCCCTTCCAGTTACTGCTTCACTTGCCCCTTCAACCTAAGGCTCCTATGAGTCTCAAATGTATGAAAGGGAGTGTAGTGTAGAACTTTACAGTTACGCTAGGGCAGACTGGGTGAGAGTGCATGGGACTTCTCTGTACATTTATTTGCAACGTCCTGTGAATCTGTAATCATTTTAAAATAAACATCTAAAAAGAACCCCATTTTCCTATAGAAAGTATCTTAAGCGTTAATGTTAAAAGATTCAATCAGAACTGAATTCTAATCTGGGGCAGGGCATGGGGCGCTGCTACTCAGACCTCAGTCTAATTATTCAATCTTTCTAAAGCTCAGCTCCATTATTTATAAAATAAAAATAGCTTTATCCACTTCACAGTATTGATACCATGGTTAAACGAGATAATACATGTAAAACATGCACAACATGCTTGTGACGTTAAGTGCTAAATAAACAGAAATTGTTATCATTTATATTATGTTCTTACTTGGGGCTGAGGCCTCTTCCTATTAACATAAAGTAGGGGTCAGAAAGTGTTTTCTCTAAGGGGCCAGATAGTAAATATTTTAAGCTTTGTAGGTAGGCCATGCAGTCTCTGCAGCAACTTCACAACTCTGCTGTTGTAAAGCAAATACAGCCATAAGCAAGATGTAAGTATGAGTAAGTGAGCATGACTGTTGTTCCAATAAAACCATGGATGAAAAGGGATATTGTAATGAATCATAAATTCCTAACTAGACAGGTCATGGTGGGGAGTCACACCTCAGGCTTATAACTTCTTTAGTGAAAGGTTCTTGTGCATCTAGGTTAACACACCTTTGAAATGCCAGAAGTATTATAATACCCCTTGAAGGCATAACCCTGCTCAAGAGAGCACAGAATCTTAATCCAGTCCCCACCTTTCTTTCTCCCACCTTCATGTAATCCTCCTGAGTTCCTTCTTCAATTTCAAATGCATAAAAGAAACTGCGAAACTGTCATTTTCCAGAGCATTTGAGATCTTGCTTCCTGGCAATTATTGTCAAGTTCAGCTCAAATAAACTCTTATAAAAGTTCTTTACATGTTTGAACATTCTTATGTCAACATTTACTACAAAACCTTATGTATGAGCATTTGGTTTGCTTGCCTTATAAAAAGTGACAGTGATAAGCCAAAAGGGTGGAGGGTAGGAGGAAAGATTCGGATATAAATAAAATCAGTAAACTTAAAAAACAGTATATGAGTCCAGCCAATTTCCTGGTAGAATGTCCCAGACTCTGAATATGCCTGATGACCACTTCTTTTTTTCCATCCTCTGCATTTCCAGTACACCAGGAGGATGTCCAGAAGCTCCAGAGGTTGCAGTCTATTGAGAAAGGCAATCACAAACCCTGCACAGTCACATAAGAGTGGCCTTGGGCCTTTATTTCCTTTAGAAAAGATAAAGCTTCCGCAAAACCTATGCTAAGTCACTTTAGCAAGAGTCCCCACCCTTGATATCTGACCACATTCCTCATCCCTTACTCCTGGTATCTGACCACCTGCACTACCTTCAGCAAAACTCTTGCCAGATTGGTTTAGCTGGAATCCCTCCTTATGCCTGATGTTTCCTCTTAGTAATTTTCCATCCACTGAACCACACCCTTGGCTATAAATCCATTGATCATGCTGTATTCAGAATTGAGCCTAGTTCTGCATTCAGATCTATTTCCCCTTTTGCAGTAGTTCCCGAATAAAATCTGGTTTTACCACTTTAAATACTGTCTGGCTTTAGTTTTTCTTTGACAAACTCTGCTACTTCGAAAAAGGTTGTTTAACTTTACTTCACACAACTTCTTTGGTCGTTACAGTTCTGCTTAACCCAAGAGTCTATCTTTCCCTTCTCCAACTTCAGAACTCTGAGTCTTCAACCTGAACCTATTTAATTAATTTATTCATTCATTATTCAGTAACTATTGTAAATTTCCTATGTTGCAGACATGGTTATAGGAACTAGAGATACAACAATGAAAAAATTCAGCAAAACATCTGCTTTCATCCTTCAGTATTCATCTACTGAAGTATAAAAATATAAACAGACATACATGAAAAAGAACATTATAAATTCTGTGAGGTCGTATAAAGAAAAAGTAAGGGAGTATTTATTTGTAAGAGATGTAAACTATTATAGAAATGTTTCTATTCTAGGTAAAATCATCAGATTGTATTGTCTGGGGAGGTGCCATTTGAAAAACAGGAAGGAAAGAGTCATTAGGTTATGTATAAAATAAACAGTGATTGCGCAGACTCTGGGGCAGAAACACTTTTTAACATGATTGAAAAAGAGCAAGACTGGTCTGGCTAGAAAGAATGATTCGAGGAGCATAGCAGAGAGTTAGAAGCAGTATGGTGTGGTGGGAGATGGATTCAGTTCTGAGGACAGAGTAAGCCATGGAAAGGTCATAGGATTTTTTTCTAAGTGTGTGAAATACCCTAGTAAAGGATTGTGCATGGGAGTGAGCTGCTCTGATCTATAGTTTTAAAAGATCATGTTGGCTACTCTTTGGGAAAAAATATGAAGAGGAAGACTAATTAGGAAGCTATGTCAGTAATCCAGATGAGAGGTTTGTTAAGAAGTTATAAGAAAAAGTAATTTTTTTTGATGCGACTTTTAAAAATAATTTGTGATAAGTATGATTAGTTTCACAAATGGCTTGGATTATCATATGTATGCTGAATACTTGTCTTAATTTTAGATGTTCAGATGTTAGAATATTTTTCCCTATTTAACAAATTTCATAAAAAATTGATAATTTTATTTTAGCTCTTGATCTTCCCTTTACTTCCTATTTTTATATACATATAAATTATTTTCATTTCTTATTTTTTAATAACACATTATATTTGCCATGTGTCAAGTATCTGGAATTCTTATGTCTTCCCCAAATGCAGGCTCCCCTTTTCAAATTACCATGAGCAATTAGTCTTATTAAAATAATAATTACACCTGCATTTGGCTAATTTGAGGAGTAATTGCCCAATTTCAGCCATAATTAGTCTCTTGGCTCTATTTGTCAGGCACAATTGCATTGTCATGAGAAACAAACAAACAAAAAATCTGTGGTAGTTACTCCTTTTACAATTTGCCTACTAATGAGCCTGCCTTCTGAACATACTTTCTTCATCTGAATACTTCAACAAAGTACATAGAGTACCCGAAGGAATTTCTTGGACTGGTGCAAGGGAAATAATTTCCTTAGATGGGAAGATATTTTAATGTTTTCTAAATAGTTATAATCCAATGAAAAATAACTTCTTCAGGCTGTTACATTATAGGTAGGAAAAATTAATGAAACTTTTAATTCTGAAAATATCAGAATTATCTGCATAACTAAATAAAACTGTCTTAGAATAGATTTTCCAAATCTTTAAAAGCCTTAATTAATTACTGATGGGAAACATGAATTCAGGAATGGAAAAAAAATGCTTTTGACACTTAAATGAGGGCTACTCTGACCCACTAAAAATTGAACTATTGTAGAAAGAGATAAAAATGGCAGCGTAGATAAACACTGTGCCTGTGTCCTTTCATGAACATATTAAAATTACAACAAAATTATAGAACACTCAACCTGGAGAACCATCTGAAGTCTAGCCAAACAGACCTATGACTGAAAATTAAAGAAAAAGCTGCCTTGAGACTGGTAGGAGTGGCAGAGATGCAGAATGGGCCCCAAACCTCCACGTGGCAGTTGAGAATCAGGAGGGATATCACAGCTGTGGAGGTTCCCCCTGGAGGAGCAAGGGACCCCAGCCTCCCACACCAGGCTCCCCAGCCCAGAGTACTGGTGCCAGGAAGAAAAGTCCCCACAACATCTGGCTATGAAAATCAGTGGGAATTCTGACAGTCCAGGTGTGACAGAAAGCTTCAGGAAACCCAGAAGTCCTCTTAAATGGTCTGCACACAGACTCACTTGCTCCCAGGCACTCACCGTGGGGTCTGGCAGAGGGACGGTGATTCGGGAGGTGTCAGAGACATATAGGAGGGCAGAACGAGGTGTGTGGTTCCAGGAGGACTGGAAAACAGTCTGCATTTTCCCTGTGTGAGGTCCTTTTCCCATGCAGCCGGCAGACCGGCACCATCTTTCCTGTGTTGAGCCCGCCCCCACACGGCCAAATCTGAATCTGATTGACCAAGTGAGCTCTGCTGCTCCACACTGCTGACTCACTGGGACCCTGTCCCACCCAATTGTCCCAGTGCTGGAGGCATTTTCTCTGTGAGCAGGAAGCCCCACCCACACTTCACTCTTTCTTGGAAAACTATTGGAGTCTGGTAGGCCCCTGGTAGGTGGTGACTAGCCTCAGTGTGCTGAGACTTTTGCTGAGTAGCTCCAGGCTCAGCACTGGTAGCAAACCAGAATTTACATTAACCTGTTTACCACAACCCTTCCCACTCTAGTGACTCCCAGAGACGCTGCCTCATTCAACTCGCATACCACATGAGGCTGTATCAGCTACTCAACCTTAAGGGAGATGGCAGGTAGCAGCAGGCCTCAGGGTGTCCTGGCTTTTTGTGGAGCTGCCCAGGCTCAGTACTGATGGCAAACATTCTCAGTTCATAGCACTGCCTCTCCCACAGGCCCCACGTTTAGCACAGGCAACGAATGACCACAGATCACTTTACAGCTCCTACCAGGTAGTCCCAGAACAGTCACAGGCAGTGGCTGACCCAAGCCTGCACTGGGGCCCCTCCCAAGAGGCCCCAGAACCAACATACTTGGAGGTTGGCTTCAGATCACAGCAGAACACTGCCCAGTTAACCCCACAAGTGGCACACAAAAAGGGTGGTCTCAACAGGAACCAGAGCCCACTTGGGACAAATCCCACTCAGTGGGATAAGCTCCCCACACAGCAGCTTGTAAGCTGTGGATGTGGCCAGTCAGCCTAAGGGACAATCCAACCCACTGACATGACAATAGCAATCAAGGCTCAAACATAACAAGAGGGCACAAAAAACCCAGAAGAGGGACACTCCTGGAACACTCAGAGCAGGTGACTAGGGAGACTGTGCCACTGGGCCCCACAGGACACCTACTACATAAGGTCACCTGGCCAAGACTGGGAGATGTAGCAGATCTACCTAATACGTAGAAACAAACACCAAGTGGCAGCCAAAATGAGGAAATAAAAAAGTGTGTCCCAAATGAAAGAAGAGGAGATAAATCCATAAAAATAATTAAATGAAATGGAGGGGTTACCTCCATTTCTGAGACAGAGTTCAAACCAATGGTTATAAGGATGCTCAAGGAACTTAGCGAAAACTTCAACAAAGAGATAGCAAACATAAAAAAGGACATAGAAACCATAAAAAAGAGCTACTCAGAAGTGAAGAATGTAGTAACTGAAATGAAGAATGCACTAGAAGGAATCACCAGCAGACTGGATAAAGCAGAGGATCAAATAAGCAATTTGGTAGACAAATTAGTAGAAAACACCCAATCTGAACAGCAAAATGAAAAAAGAATCATGAAAAAAAAAATGAGGATCGTTTAAGAGACCACTGGGACAACATGAAGCATAACAACACTTGCACCATAGGGGCACCAGAAGGAGAAGAGAGAAAGCAAGGGATTGAGAATCTATCTGAAGAAATAAGGACTGAAAACTTTCCTAACCTGGCAAAGGAAATAGACGTACAAGTCTAGGAAGTAGAGTCCCAAACAGGATGAACCCAGACAGGCCCACATCTAGACACATTATAATTAAAATGGCAAAGGTTAAGAGAGAATCTTAAAAGCAGCAAGACAAAGACAATTAGTAACTTATAAAACAGTTACCATAAGACTGTCAGCTGATTTCTCCACAGAAACTTTGCAGGCCAGATGGGATTGGCACAAAATATTCAATGTGAAGAAAAGCAAGGACCTACAACCAAGACTACTCTACCCAGCAAGGCTATCATTTAAAATTGAAGGACAGATAAAGAGCTTCCCAGACAAGAAAAAACTAAAGGAGTTCATTTCCACCATGCCAGTATTACAAAGAATGTTAGAGGGACTTCTTTAAGTTGGAAAAATAAAAATTATGAAAAATAAAATGGCAATAACTACATATCTATCAACGATTATTTTCAATGTAAATGGATTAAATGATCTAATCAAAAGACATAGGTTGGTTGAATCAATAAGAAAACAAAAACCGTACATATGCTGCCTATAAGAGACTCACTTCAGATTGAAAGACACACAGAGACAGAAAGTAAAGAGATGAAAAGATAGATCATGAAAATGGAAACAACAAACAAACAAAACAAGAAAAGCTGGGGTAGTGATACTTATACCAGAAGAAATAGATTTTAAAACAAAGGCTATAACAAGGGACAAAGAAGACCGAGTAATCCGACTTCCAGGTATTCATCCAAAGAAACCCAAACGCTACTTCGAGTGGACATGTGCAGCCATATGGTCATTGCAGCATTGTTTACAGTGGCCAAGAGGTGGAGGCAGCCTGGATGTCTGTCAATGGAAGAATGGATAAAGAGGAGGTGGTACATATATACAGTGGAATATTGCTCGGACGGGGAAGGGAATGGGTTTTTGCCTTCTGTGGCAGCATGGATGGACCTGGAGGGTGTTGTGCTGAGTTGAGTATATCACAGAGATACTCTGTGATTTTGCTTATATGTGGAATCTTAGAACAAAATTAGCAAACAAAACAGAAGCAGCTCATATATACAGAGAACAATTTGATGGTTGCCAGATGGAAGGTGTGTTGGGAATGGGTGAAAAAGGTGAAGGGATTAAGAAGTACAAAACTGCTAGTTACAAAATAGGACTCATGGGATGTAAAGTAAAGCATAGGGAATATAGTCAATGATATGGTAATAACTCTGTATGGTACTAGATGGGTACTAGACTAGTCTGGGGGATCACTTCTTAAATTATATAAATGTCGAACCACTAGTGTCTGCACCTTAAATTAAATTAATACAAAATAATATTAAAAGTCAACTGTAATTGAAAAATTTAGAAAGGGGGAAAAGGTGAAGGGTAATAAGAGGTCCAAATTTTCAGGTATAAAACAAATAAGTCATAGGGATGTAACATACAGCATAAGGAATATAATCAATAATATTGTGATAGCATGATACAGTGTCAGATGGTTGCTGGACTTATCATGGTGATCACTTCTTTAGGTATATAAACGTTGAATAACTGTGTTGTACCCCTGAAATTAATATAATATTGTATGCTAGCTGCATTTTTAGTATTTTTTTTTTTAAAGTAAGCTGTAATAGAGTAAATCTTTTATTTTTCTATGAAAAAAATGTCAAGCTAGACCTGAGTCAGAATTTTCTGTTTAGGTTCCTAGATTCTGATTTTTTCAACTTTAATCCTAATCTTGTTTGATAGATTTACCTCTAATACACTTTTAATTTAGGAAAAGTTAATGGAAACATAAAATATAGATTATCTTTATTTGGATTTGGTGGAAATTAGGAACTTGAGCTTGAAGGGGCCTCTATAGGCTTTCTTCAAGTAATTATGCTTAAATGCAGCATAATAGACAAGAAAGGACATAATTGTGCTTGCTAAATGCAGTCCCCATTTAACTATCAAAAAAGAAAAGAGTAGAAAAAGAAAAAACAGTATTGTCAACCATGGAGATATTTTCAGACAATTACAATAATCTGCATTACAATATTCTCTCCTATGAAAAAGAAAACCTAAATACCATGGCTCACAGACAGCAGCAGTTCAGTGGTAACCACTCAGATTTGACGCCTTAAGTGTGAACATCTGTTTCTATCATTAAAGCTATCAGAGTGCTGTTAATTACTGATCTTCATCTATTTTCAGTATCTGTAAATATATATTCAGGATCTAGAAAAGTAACTCCCATTATTTAAATAATTAATTCCAGTATCTAATAACACCATGCATGTAAGTGGCCACTTCTTTTGCACACACATGTGCATATAACTAAAATTTAAAATCTGTTCCTCATTTAACATTCTCTCATTTCCCACATTCATTATACATTGTGTACACATACACACGATACATACATAAACACACTCACTGTATATTCTTATATACACACTTATATAGTAAAAGACAAGTATATATTTGAGTAACCAGCAATTAGGAATTATTATAATTTAACTCATTAAGAATTAAATTCAAAGACAAATAGCCAAGGATCCTTGAATACATGTCTTTCCCTCCCCCTTTCTCTCTAGATAGGTAGATAAATGATAGATAGATGATAGATAGATGGATAGATAGATACATACATACATACATACATACATATATACATACACACACACACACATAGGGAGAGAATTCTCAGTTCTCTGTGTTTGAATTTTGAATACAGGGAGAATATAAACTCAGATGTCTAGACAATGTTCATAAGTTTCTCTTGTGTCAATATATATTTTACCCTGTGGCTGGTATAGCATACTTTCCATAGTAGCTGCAAAATGACATAGGATATAGTAGATCTCTCCAATATTTTTATATTATTGGTTGTCAACTTGAGTTAGTCTAGGAAATAAAGGGAAAAGGAATGCATTAGACTGAGTATTATAATGCAAGAAAAAAGATGCTTGAAGGAAAATTAGAATAAGGATCTCTAACATTTGGAATTTGTGGATTTTCCCTTTAGTGTTTTTATTAATTTAACTCTGCTCTCAAAAACTAACAGTTGTTCAGTCTTTTCAATGTTCAGAATTACGTAGTGAGATGAAGGCTACACTCTCCATGAAGGATTACATGACTGAAATAAGCCATCTTCAGAGAAGTAGCAAGCAGTCTGGGAAAATAACTCAAGAGGTTTTTCTTTATTAATCACCTATGTTTGACAGGACAAACACCTTTCTTTCCATATTAAGTGATGCCTGAATCTAACAAGATGCAATAACAACATGTAGAATTGATACCACCCTCAGTGAAATGCAAGTACACATGGAGCTCCTTTCCCTGAGGATGTGTGAAAAAGACACTGTTATGAGACTTCAGAATCTTGACATTGTATCCACTTCCTTCTATATTCTCTTCTGAGATGTGAACCAAATGGTGCATGTAAGATCACAATAAGTATAATCTTTATGGAGGGGTCAGTCTCTCAGAATTGTTGTCACTAATCTTTTCAATCTGGATTTCAAACAATTTAAGATGTAAAACAAAGAAATAAAGATTGAGGCAAAAATATGGCCTTTATTACAATATCCCAGGGCAGAGTAAATATAAGGTTGTTTATAAGGGCATAGGTGTGCTTGAGAAAAAGTCCTCTGCCTGCGAACCACGAGAGGGCAAAGGATGTACTCCTGAGTTCCCTTTGACATTTCACGTGTTATAGTTAGAGGGGGAAAACAGATAAGATAAAAAAACATATAACTCCTAATAAATGGGGGAAAGGGCACTAATTATAAAAAAGATAGTAAATTAGCAAGCCAATAGAGGGGATAAGTGGAAATAATTATGGTTATTTGAAATAAAATGCAAGAAAAGAAGCATAGAACATGTAAGATAAATGCAGAACAAATGATATGAAATTTTAATCCAAATGTATTAATGATTACATTCAATATAGTTAGACTAAATATTACAATTAAGAACAAGACTTGTCAGATTGAATATATTATAATATATAGTTATGTATAATATATTGTATCATATGACAAAGAACTGTCATATATTTCTCATATGATATAATATATATAATACACAATACATATTACATATAGTAGATATATTTAACCTGTACAGTTTAAAAGAGACACACTTTAGGACATAGAATGGTTGAAAGTAAAATAATGGAAAACATATTTTATGAAAATAGTGCCTAGTGTAAAATGCAGAAAAGCATTAACAGAGATAAAGAGGGAGATAGATATTTCATAATGATAAAAGATAAAGGTCAACAAAGTTATAAAATCCTAAGTTTGCACCTAATAAAATCATTTCTAAAGGTATAAATAATGAATTAGTGAATTAAATGGTGAAGTAGATAAATCAGTAACCATCATGAAAGATTTTACCATAAATCTCTCAGGAACTGATAAAACAAGCAGCAAAGAATGTAGTTAAGGCGTCATGGATTTGAATGACAGCAAAGCTGACCTAAGTGGCAAGCATAGAACACTACACACCGTTGGAACCAGGTTTAAAAATGTGCGACCTGAGCCATTGGACTGGGTTTCACACTTGAAAGGGCCCTGAACTTGTTTTAAGGCTCTGCTATTGCTGTCTTGAGGTTCTTAATAATTTTTGAACAAGGGGCTCCACATTTTTATTTTTCACTGCCCAGTCCTGCCAACAATTACGGAAATGCCCATTGTTTTCAAGTGCATTTAATGATCTGTGCTTTTACATTCTGATGTCCCATTTGTTTCCTTAGTTTCCTATAGCTCAGATTTATATGCATTAAAATCCATAGAGGTGAAGTTACTTATAATCTGTCCCTAGAGATTCCAGTGCATATGAATTTGATGCCTAAGAGTCTTCCATTTATTACTAAGCACCCTGAGTGATTCAGGGAGCATCATTGACTTTCCCTATTGGGGTATCCCACCTTGGGAAAAAAAATATATAAGCCAGCATAGGGCTGAATTGCAAAATATATCATTAGACATGTAGCAGGATGTATTTCCTCAATTGGTGGAATGACTCAGAATTTAATAAGATGAAGAGAGGCTTATTGCATGTAAAATGAGGGTACCAAATTTTTTTCCCTACCCTCTCTGCCTTCTCCTAGGGGATAAATGAGAAAAGGGGCCTTTGTGTGTCTTGGATCTGGGATAGTCCCACAGTCATGTTCTGGTATCAAACACAAGGAATGAAGGAGGTATTTTACGTTTGCCATTTTCAAGGAAGCATGCTAGGGTCCTAAACAGAAAATGAGGAGGGAATAGTTAAAAAGTTTTTAATTTGTGATTCATATGACAGCCTCATTAGATTTCAGTGGGGTGGAGAGCGTCGGCTATAAGTGAGATCCATGCGAGAGGTGGGCTCACCATCTCGGAATGAATCCTCACCTGAGAAGATTCATACCCTATATCCAGCTTCTCGGTGAGAAGGGCCATTGCAGTTCCTGTGGTTTTGCGAAGTCCCCATTTATCTTTCAGGACCCATGGAAATGTGATCTTCTCTGTCCTCATCTATTAGTTATTTGATCATAGCCTGAGCTGTCAGCTCAGCTAAAGCTGTAAGCCAGTTGGTAAACTTTTGAAGACCACTGAATATACTTGACCTGGTATAAAAGAGGATCTTAACTGCTATTGCTTTGGAGATCAACTAGAGCATATGAAATCACCCTGAGCAGGGTAGGAAGGTCAGAGGTTTGTTTAAAGTGAATCTCTGGATAAGCTAGATGTGTCATGTACAGAATAACATTCCTATGACATACCCAGTCATATGTCTCTATTGCCTTGTAGTATTCACGTTAGAAGACTGGTAATTGAAAATCTATACAAAGAATGGAGATCTGCTATCTCTTGTAGGTAATACAGAGAACAATGAGCTATTCTAGGGGAAAAGAGAAAGTGGTAAAATAATTGGTATAGAGAGGGCCTGGTCCTTTGTAATTTTAGTCAGATAGTCACAGGTGTTTGTAATGTGCATCCAGGGTAAACATCACTATGGTAAAAATTATAAAAGCAAATCTAAAAGCATTGGAGGGACATGAAGATCAGGACTTATACATTAAAAACTCAGTGAAGCTTATGTGGTTTCACACAAGGGACTCAAAATAATTTAACATGAAAGATAATTCCTAAAGAACTAGCATAGGGGAAAGATGGTGTTGTTTTCAGTGCCTTCTTCCTTCAATTAGTCTTCTTAAAGCAAAGTTATTTTATTCTTGGGAGGACAGGTTTACCCCTTTGGTGATGCAGTGGCTTTAGTTAGGAATCCCTCTGTGGTCAGAGGTGCTCTTTCACTAGCTCTCATTTCTTTATCTTAAAGATAATTTTTTGAGCACCTGCAGCATGTGATGGATGCTTCTGATAATGGAGTGAAAGAACAAGAGACAACCCCCCCAAAAGGCCCTGTCTCCCTTTGGCGATAACAAGCAATATGCAAGTAAACAAGTAAATACATTTCACATTAGAGAGTGATAATCATAAAACATGGAACAGTGTAAGAATGGGGTCCAGGTTTACAAAATAAAGTTCAGGAACGGTCACAGAGGAGGTGATCTTACAGCTGATATCTGAAGGAAGTGAGGACATGAGAAACTGAGCCATGGGACTTCCCTGAGTTTACTTTTATTTTCTCCCGGTTTATAATTCTTAAAGTTTCAAAATTTTAATCATATTTTTCATTGATAACTTTTCTTGCTTATTTTCTGTTTTTTGGTCTTGAAAATGCAAAGTCTTCTTCATCTTAATAAAAATGCAAAGCAGAGTTTTTCATATTTTTTTTTTCCTTAGGCTAAAATTTCATTTTGTGATATTTCCTCTGAATTCTCATGAGTCCTCCTTTTACTCCTTAGCTGTACCATATGTTTGGTGATGTTTTTACTCAGTTTGCCCAATTGTAAATGGAAAATCAGCTATTGACTGTAGTTTTAATGGGGTAGTCTGTGGATGGCTGTGAAGAGCACAGAGGGGGGTGCATACAACTGGGGAATACACTGCTTTGCTGATCACGCCTGAGTTAGCTGAGGAACTGATCTTCTTTCTCTAAGTCTTTAGGAGTTGGTTGTAGCAATTTTCAAGGTCTACTTAGCTATTTATTTGTGCTAAAAGAATAATTATTATGTGTGCCAGGGTAAATTGGTTTGTTGTTGATGCGGTAAAGTCAGGAATTGTTCAAGTTTTCAAGTTACTCTCAGGTCACCATCTCGAAGTTTCTCATAGTTCTCAGCCCCTGCTGCTTCCAATTTGTTTCTTTTTGGTTTCTATGAATACAGATTCTATGACTACAGATCCACAGGGAACTCCATTAATTTTCTTTCCACCTGGCCTTGTTCTGTGTTATGTAATGTAATGGGTTACCAATTACACTCAGTTCCTGAATTTGCAACCTACATTTTGATGTCTGAAATCCTTCATTAACAATACATATGTCCCCACATTTATTACATATTTTTTACTAATATCATGAAAACCTTGGGGGGAAAAAAGAGTTAATAAATGAGCTCAAATTGCCTTACATAAAGTAAGTGAATGCCCTATTTACACCAAAACTTCCTATCACTGGTTGCTAGGAGAGCAAGGAGACCCCCAGTTCCCTATGTACTCACTCCACTAATGTTTCCATGCTAATTATTATTCTAAAAGACTCACTCTACAGTGATCATTTTACTCATGAAAGTATATTAAGACATTTACAGAGAGAGATACTACACATCTAACAGTTACCATATATTTCTTGTAATATAACAAGATACCAAAAAATGCTGGCATCCTATATCCATATTGCCTATAATATACATGTTAACAGAATAGGCAAAATAATTAAAATAAGCAATTCATTACTAGGACAGTTATTGCATTTGAAATATTGTTACTCCTTTCTCATAATTCTTGCATCCTCACAGCTCACATATAAAATTATATAGGCAAGAAATGGCTTTCTGCGTTAAGGTCCTAGTGGACTTTTACCATGTATCTAAAGCACCATTTCAAGAATTATGCAAAAATGACAGTCAGTCAGTTACCTTGTGAATTTGAAATTTAGCTAATCAATTTCATATACATCAGGAGAGAGCAAATGTATAACATTTCATCATTGCCCAGTGAAACATTTAATTTAATATCTTGATTTATACACCATTTATCTTGAGTCTGCAGCCTCACATTACTCTTTTTTATTTAATTTACTCTACCATATACACGTGCAAAAAATTTCCATTCTCCACAGAGAATTTTAGTGTTTGCAGTAGAATACACGTGGGTAAATATGGATTTTGTCAAGTTGAGATATTGATAATTTAGTGATACTCCTGATTTGCAAACATTCTGGTTCTGGGATGTTTAACCCCGCACAAGAATATGAACTTCAAAATAGTGTTCTGAAATTAATTAGATCTATAAGTCAAATACAAGTGCTAATATGTGTTTGAAAACATACTGGTAATAGTTGAAGTATGACCGCTCAGCTTCTTTTACTTTCAGTTTTGAATGATTCATTTCCATGAACCAGCAACTTATCGAGTCAGGAAACTATAACTATATAATGCAACTAAAAGAATTTTAAGGTTGCTGATCACTTCCCCTTGCCTCCTGAATGAACTTGAAATTCAACTGTCCAGAACGGGGCCCCATACCGTCTTTTCAGATTGATCCTGAGTCTGTCCCACAAGAACAAACCATGTTTTAGCCACACCTGAGTCATCCCAGCTTCTGAGATAGAGTATTCTATGCCTTAATTTTATCTTATAAAGATGTTGTTTATACTTCTAGATGTCTTTTCCTAGTTGTCCAGATGGCAAACTCCTGCTTTTCTTTTAAAATCTAACTCAAATGTCATCTTTCCTGTGGGTTGCCCTTGGCTTCTGCAACTTCATAGAACATTTCCTTTTCTTCTCTGTGTTCTTGCACCACTGTCCACATAGCTGAATACTTCGAATGAATTCATGCACATGTCACAGAAGGTAAACTGTGAGCTCAAGAACAGAGTGTATGTTTAGCTCATCTCTTGAGCCTCAGTAACTAATGCAATGCCTGAAGCCAAGGCATTTGAATAAAATAAGATAAATTATAGGATAATATCATACCCTGTTATGGTAATTTGGTAATTTAATGACTGCATTAAACTACAATGGTTGAATTTAGATATGTCACAGACTGGGCTACTGGTAGAAACAAAAAAATTACTAGTAATTTTACAGCCATTATTAACTTACTGAAAATTGGATAAGTTAGCACTTTTCTGTATCATCAACCATGACTCTTCTGCTGAAATTCATAAAATTAATTCTAAAGAAGTAAAATTATCTGAAAATTTAACCAGAACCCATTTGTGTACTTGCTAATTTTATGAATATTTATGGAGCACTGACTATATCCTACACTTTGTGTAAGGTGCTCGTGATACTGTAGCAAGCAAGACAAACCAGGTGCCTGCTCTCAAGCAATAAAAAAAATAAGCAATTTGAAAAAAGAGCAATTAGTATTATAACTATGGAAGTACAGCATGTATGTGATGAAATAATGTGTGGTCTGGAGAGAGACTATATCAGTCCAGCCTCATTTAAATAGGTCCTTGCATCGGCTTCTTGGAACGTGTCTCATTGTACTGAAAGGCTGGTACATACATCTGCATACCTAAAGAATCCAGGGTAATTGAGGGCTGAAACTGAGCTATTTTATCCTCATCAACTACACACCCAACATGTCTGGCATATAACATGTGATCAATATTTGTTTTTTGTTTGTTTGTTCATTTATTTATTTAAATTTTATTTTTTAAAGATATTTATTAAAATATAACTAACTACAATATTATATTAGTTTTAGATGTACACCATAGTTATGCAATATGTATATACCTAAGGAGGTGATCACCATGATAAGTCCAGCAACCATCTGACCCTGTACCATGTTATCACAATATTATTGGCTTTATTCCTTATGCTGCACATTATATCACCATAATTTATTTATTTTGAACCTCTTATTCCCCTTTACCTGTTCCCCCTGCTTTTTAAAAATTTCAATTAGAGTTGACATTCAATATTATTTTATATTAATTTCAGGTGTACAGCATAGTGGTTAGACATTAGTACAATTTAAGAAGTGATCCCCCTGACTAGTCTAGTACTCACCTGGCACTAGACATAGTTATTACCATATTATTGACTATATTCCTTATGCTCTACCCTACATCCCCATGACACTGTGTAACCAATTTGTACTTCTTAATCCCTTCCCCTTTATCACCCACTCCCTCCAACTCCCTCCCATATGGTAACTATTCAAATGTTCTCTGTATCTATGAGTTGGTTCTGGTTTTTTTGTTATATTGTTCTCCAAATTTCACATACCAGTGAAATCACATTGCATCTGTCTTTCTCTTACATACTCCACTCAGCACAACACCCACCAGGTCCATCCATGCTGCTGCAGATGGCAAGAACCCATTCCCTTCCTTGGCCAACCAATATTATTGTATATGTGTACCACCTCCTCTTTATCCATTCATCCATCAATGTGGACACCCAGGCTGTGTCCACGTCTTGGCCATTGCAAACGATACTACAATGAACATATGGAGGCACGCATCTCCTCGAAGTAGTGTTTTGGGTTTCTTCAAATAAATACCCAGAAGTGGGATTACTGGGTCCTTCTGTGTCTCTTGTTGTAGCCTTTGGTTTAAAGTCTATTTTGTCTGATGTAATTATTGCTACCCCAGCTATTTTGTTTGTTTGTTTCTATTTTCATAAAATATCTTTTTCCCATCCCTTTACTTTCAGTCTGTGTGTGTCTTTCAACCCGAAGTGAGTCTCTTGTAGGCAGCATATGTAAGGGTCTTGTTTTCTTATCCATTCATCCTTTTTATGTCTTTTGATTGGAACATTTAATCCATTTACATTGAAAGTAATTGTTGATAGATATGAAGTTACTGTCATTTTTATTATGCATATTCTTTTATCTTTTTATTTTTCTTCATCTTCTTAAATAAGTCTCTCTAAGATTCTTTGTAATACTGGTTTGGTGTTGATGAACTCCTTTAGTTTCTTATTGTCTGGGAAGTTGTTTATCTGTTCTTCAACACTAAATGATAGCCTCGATGGGTAGAATAATCTTGGTTGTAGGAACTTGCTTTTCATCACTTTAAATACATATTTCATGCCAATCCGTTCTAGCCTGCAAAGTTTCTGCTGAGAATAAACTGTCAGTCTTATGGGAGCTCCCTTGTAGGTAACCAATTGCATTTCTCTCACTGCTTTTAAGATTCTGTCTTTAATCTTTGACATTTTAGTTATGATGTGTCTTGGTGTGGGCCTCTTTGGGTTCATCTTGTGTGGACTCTTTGAGCTTCCTGAGCTTCTATGTCTATTTCCTTCTGCAGGTTAGGGAAGTTTTCAGTCATTATTTCTTCATGATTTTTTTCAATTCCTTGGTCTCTCTCCTCTCCTTCTGTTATCCCTATGATGTGACTGTTGGTATGCTTGATGTTGTCCCAGACACCTGTTAAACTATCCTCATTTTTAAAAATTCTTTTTTCTTTTTGCTGTTCTGTCTGGGTGTTTTCTGCTGCCTTATCTTCTTAATCATTGATTTGATCTTCAGCTTCATCTAAGCTACTGTTGATTCCAGCTAATGTATTCTTCATTTCAGTATTGTTTTCTTCATTTCTGAGTTGTTGTTGTTTTATGTTTTCTAGCTCCATTTTTATGTTTCCTGACTCTTTGTTGAAGTTCTCCTTGAGATCATTCAGCATCCTTATAACCAGTGTTTGGAACTCTATATTTGGTAGGTTGCTTGTCTCCATTTTATTTATTTTATTTCTGGAACTTTGTTCTTTTCCTTTATTTGGGACATATTTCTTTGTTTCCCATTTTGGCTGCTTCCCTATGTTTGCTTCCCGTGTTTCCCCAAAAATAAGACCCGATCTTATACCATATTTCCCTGAAAATACTTCCAGGTCTTATATTAGTTTTTGCTCCAAAAGACTAATGCATCTTTTCAGGGCACATTTTCAGGGGATGTCTTATTTTTTCATGTACAACAATCTACATTTATTTAAATACAGACATGTCATCTTCTTCTGGAACATTGTCATAACATATTAAATGCGTCTGTCTGGCTGACGACGTTAACTGGGGCTTATTTTCAGAGCAGGTCTTATTTTTGGGGAAACACAGTATTAGGTAGGTCTGCTGTGCCTCCCAGTCTTAGTAGAATGGTTGTATTTAGTAGGTGTCCCATGGGTCCCAGTGGTGCAGCCTCCCTGGTGACCTGAGCTGGGTGCTCCAGGTGTGTCCCTTGTCTGGGTTGTGTATGCCCTCTTATTGTAGTGGAGTCTTGGTTGCTCTTTGCACCTCAATGGGAAGGATTAACACTCAGACTTATTGGTTGTGAGGACTGGCTCTGGCTAAAAAACGGAGTTGTTTTATAGGGGCTGTCTCTACAGAGCAGGATTCACTTTAGCAAGGTTCTAGTGCTTGCCCATCTCCCCTTTGGGTGTGTCATCCTTGGAGGCAGCTGGGTGATGTTCCTGCTCAGCTCAGTCTGAAGCTGTCACTGTGCATGCCAGCGCTGGTGTCTCCTGGGAGGAGCCTTGAGGCAGGCCAAATTCAATCACAGCCTGTGCTCTGCCCAGGGCCACCTGGCATGAGCCACAAAGCAATCCAGATGGCTTCCACCCACGCTGGGCATGGAGATGCCTTGAGAGGCCAAGCTGCGGTGAGCTGGGCCTGACTGCTACTCATGCCAGGCTTAGGGCTCCTCAACAAGAGGTATGGGACATGCCTTAGCCAGATGCTGCTTGTTTGGGTTTTGTGAACCTTTGAGAGATTTTAGGAAAGTCTGCAGCATGAGGCAAGACATGCGGTTTGTATTGGAAGAGGCTTTGATGGGTCTGCAAGTTAGATTGGGTGGGGTCTCAGGGAATCACCAGGGTTGGGCAAAGGAATGATGTTAGCAAGGTTGATGGAGACTCAGATATGGCTGCCACCTGTATCTGCATGCCAGGAGAGGGGAGGGCCCAACACAGGAACAATGGCTTCCTCCCACTCCTCTGTCCAAGAGAAAACTGCCCCTCCAACCCTTGCTCTGATGTCAGACAATTTAGTTCATCCCAGTATGCGCCTGTGCCTTTCAAGCTGCTACCCCAGCTCTGGAGCTCAGAGTGAGTGAGACCATCAGGGAGTAAGTTTGTGTGCAGGCCCTTTAAAAGGAGCACCTGGGAATCCAGCTGCCCTTGTCTCACTCAGACATAACGTCTGTTGATTTTCACAGCCAGAAGTTATGGGGACTTCTTTCCCTGGCACTGGAACCCTGGGTTGGGATAGCTTGGCTGTGAAGGTCTCCCCTGAGGAGTGAGGGGAGACCTTCACAGCCAAGCTATCCTTCCTGATTTTTAATGGTCACATGTGAGAGTGGGACCAGCCTCTTCTATGTCTCTGCCACCCCTACCCATCTGAAGAATCTTCTTCTGTATGCCCTTAGTTGTAGGACTTTGGTTAAGCTAGACTTCAGACAATTCTCAATGATGGTTGTCCTGTAGTTTAGTTGTAATTTTGATCTGGTCATGAGAGGAGGCAAGCACAGCATTTACCTGCACCACCATCTTGTGCTCAACATTTGTTAAATGAATAAATTAATGATTTTATTTAATATATAGTCACAATTTTAATTTTATAAAGACTCCCTTTAACCTAAAGAGAACGGAGCTAGAAATGTCTGCTCCCCTCCCTTTCTTCTTTTACTATAGGATCATGGTGTTAATCACACTGCTAAGTTCACATGACTATTATTGGTCCACCATTAGCTGCTCTCATTTCATTTATAATCTCTCTTTGTTATCCATCTCCAGATGATTTGCCACCCACTCCTAACTTTAGGAGATTGCTATACATTCTTCAATTTTAAGCTCTTTTTCAAACATGAAGTCTTGTTATAGTTGCTGTCATTGTGTTTTTAAAGTATACAATTTCTATAGATCTTATTTTGTTTCTTTTTTTGTTCATGCAGCCTTATGTTTTAAATATAAATTCATGTTGTTGAGTATACATCTAAGTAATTTGTACAACTGCTGCACATACATTATCTGTTGCTTCATATGGACTCAAAAATTGTCTCCAAATCCAGTCACCAGAAACAACACTATTGGGAAACACCTAACACATATTGCCTTATAAACTAGTCTGAGAATTTCCCTGGAATATGTTTCCAGAGCAGTATTTCTAAATAATAGTATCCAGTTAGCTTAAGTACTTTAAATTCACCTCTCAAATGAGATCCCAGTCTGCACTCCCATCATTACTTTACAAGATTTCCTGTTTGCCCATGTCCTTGACAAGAAGTCTGTGTAATAAAAATTTGTCTGGCCTTTGTTCCCCCTTCCTGGGTGCTAACCTCTAAATCCTGGGAATTTGCAGAGTGATAAATGTCTGTTATTCATAGTGAGCCCGTGGGACCAACTTCACTTATACTAACAGTATGACTCAGGATAGGGATTGGCCATGGCAGAAAGACCATAATGTGGCTAGAGGGTTGGGATTTTTAGCCATTTGATATCAGTCCAACATTCATGAAGGGAAGGGGAGCGGAGATTGCATTTAGCTACATGGCCAATGATTGAATCACTTGTGCTTATTTCATGAAGCCTCATTAAAAACTCTGGATTCCAGAGTTTGTGCAAGCTTTCCTGTTTAGCAGTAACCTGCATACTGGCACACATCAACGTGCCAAGAGAATAACATATCCCTGAGGGCAGTGGAAGCTTTATGTTTTGAACCCTCCCCAAGCTAATGCTATTCCTCTCTCCCTTTGGATGGTTCTGACTTTTATCCTTTTTCCATAAGAAAACTGTAATTTTAAATGTAGAAGTTTTCCACAGTCCTATGGTCTACTCTAGCAAACTATGGAATCTGATAGAGTGCATGAGAATTTTGGAATTGTAGCCATTTGTTTAGAAGTGAGATGGCCCTGAAGACTAGAAAACTTGTGTCTGATGTCTGAAGTGAGGACACTCTTGTAAATACTGTTCCCCATTAATTTGTGTGGTTTTGCCTAATACCAGGTAACATAGCATTATCAGATTTTTACAATTTTGTCAGTTAAATTGGTCTAAAGTGATATTTCATTATTTTTTAATTTGCATTTTCTTTACTATAAATGAATATATCTTTTAAAATGCTTATAAACCGAAGGGATTTCTCCCCTTTGGGAGGTCTTTTACCAACTTTTAACTATTTTTATTGGATTTTTCTGTTTTGCTTTGGTGTTATTTTTGGTGCTTTGTGAAATATTTTTTACGTTTTAGATACTATTCAACTATCTCCCATTAACTGTGTTAATGTTGCCCTTGGTTAAACAATACTTAATTTTGATGGAATAAAATGTTTAAAGGATTTTTTTATAAGAAGTTTTTTCCCACTGCAAAGTCACAAAAACATTATATTGTGTGTCTTCTATTCAATTTATATTTATATATTTCATATTTTGATTTTTTAATCCACCTTTGTATCTGGTATAAATTCGAAGAATTTTAAACATTAGAATCCAGTGTATTGTCATCTATTGTAATAAGCTGATTTGTTGAAAACTGCCCTCCAAAAGTCCTTTAATAACATAAATTTATGATACCACCTTTATTATATGTCATTTTCCAACATATATTGAACTTTCTCTGAGCTTTCCATCATTTTCCATTGGTGTAGGTATCTATTCTTGCACCAATTATCTATTGTTTTTACTCCTATGGCTTTGTAATATCAGTATCTCATAGGCTTATGCCACCACTTTGTCCTTTTTTTTTCCCAAAGTTTATTTACTCATGGACCTCTAATCTTCCACATAAATCTATGTGTGTATATACATATATAATATTGAGTGACTAAAAAAACCTAATTGTAATTACAATAAATTAATAGTTTAGAGTAAAATTGACATTATTGTATTATATATAACATATTATATAATATATGGGTATATAATATATATTATAATATTATTATAACATAATTTGATATTATAATATTAACCAATGCCATATATAGCATTGATATACTATTATCTTGGCATATGTTTAGATTTTTTACACATTTAAAAAGTTGCAAGTTTGTTTATATGTACTGTATCTTATACATTCCTTAAGTTAATTCCAAGATACTTTGCATTTTTAGTTATTACTATAAAAGGAATCATGTATCTATACAATTTTCTAGTTGATTTCATTTGGCATTAAAAAATTACTACTGATTCTAAGAAATAAATATTGCATCTGCCAAACACACAAAACTCTTTTTTTAAATTTATTTTTCAATTATAGTGAACATGCAATATTACATTAGCTTCAAGTGTACAACATAGTGATTAGACATTTTATGCCTTATGAAGTGAGCACTACAATAAGTCTAGTAACCATCTGGTACTTGTCTTAATAGTCACAATTTTTATTAATATATTATTTTATTTTTATTCTAAGTGGGTAAAAATCAATATCTATTTCTTGCCTTTTTATCTTTTTATATTTTTATTAATTTTCTTATAGCATTGTTAAGGATAATATTAATAGTTAAGGATAGGATGGTGTTAAGGATAATAGTAAGTATTATTTCTGATGTAAAAGAAACTATGTTTCCAATAAATTTAAAAAATCAATTAAAAAAATAATAAAATAAATGTTTCAGATAATTAAGACCACAAAAAAAGAAAAAAAAAAAGAAAAGAAAAAAAGAAACTATGTTTATAGTTCCATCATTCCTGGCAAAAAGTAGATAGATCCTCATCAATCTATTTCTTTTTTCTAGGCACATATGAATATTATAGATGATATAATCCAGACTAAACTACCCTTAGAATGGGGCCTTGTGGCCAGGGGTTGTGGCCAAAGTAAAATTATTAGAAGATATATTTATCATTTCGTGGACTAACTAGAGAATGCTCCCTTGAATCTTTTACTCTCTCTTTTTCCATGAATGTGTACAGAGAATCTGGAAGAAAGAAAATAATCCCTTGGGGATCCTAAAGTCAAAAGATGGAAGGAAACAGTATGTCTAGTAGGATCTTGGCATGTAGGATAAAACCTCAGGAGAGTTGTCTAACTCAGCTTAGTATGAGATATGAGCAATAAATAAATTTTAATTATCTTAATCCCCAGAGATTTTGGAGTAGGCACTTGGTTACTAAGTAGACTAAAATATCCTGATTTACAACACTTAATAAATTTGTTGTGTATCTTTGAGATTTAACACAAATAAAATTTGGTGAATCATCTTATATCTTATGTAGCTAAAATTATTATGACTAGTCTATGAAATTTGTCGTGCTTTTTTTGATCTAATGACATGGACATATAATTTTTTTTTAGATTTCTTTAAATTTTAAATTGGATTTATAGATTTTCTGCTGTTGACCAACTATTTTTGCATTCAGGGGATAAGCCTAGATGAGAATGGTGATCATTTAACACACTGATGAATTTACATATACATACATAGACAGGGTTTTGTATTTTATCCTTGCCCCTCTATAATCTAGTTACCAAAGAAGAGCCAAGATGATCCTTTAAAAATATAAAACGTACCCGCCAACAAATTATGTCCAATTCTTTCAATGTCTTCCCATAATTATTTGGCTAAGTTTCCAAAGAACTGCAAGGCCGTTTATTGTATCCTCCCATTTCCCACTTCACAAACTCTCTGCTCTAGCCACATTTTCCTTCTAGTTGTTCTTTTCACATAAGTTCTTTCACCTAACTTACCCATTATTCTGTTTGCCTGATACATTGTATATGCACAGGATTCTTTTTGCTGTTGTTGTTTAAGTCACTAATCAAATACCATCTCTTTTATGTCAGCTCCCTAGAAATAGAGCCTGAGACAAGCTTGTTTGAATTATTTATTGAGGTTGTGCTCTCAGAGAAGGGGAGTGAAGAAAGCCATAAGGCATGGGAAAAACCTAAACAAAGACTAGCTTCAGTTTGGGCCCACAGTGTTTTGGTTTCTTGGAAATGGACTTTGAGATAGAAGATTGCAGAAGATTTATTGGGGTGTTCTCTCAGTAAATACACTTCTAAGAAAGTGAAAGATTCAGATTTGCGCAGAGAAGGAGAAGGTGATCCACACTGATTGCAACTAACACCTCAGTCAATTGTAAAAGGAGCTCTGAAGCTAGACTGGCACTTCAGTTTCTCCCAAATTGAGGCAGAACACTCTAGTACCTAGTTCAAACTAGGAAGCTCTGTAGCACAGAATTAGTCCCACCTTGAGAGAACTGGGCTTATTTCCTCAACTCCGTCTGAGTCATTTGGCTAAGGTCTTTCCCTGAGGATCAGCATTGCCTCTCAGACTTGGTAGCTCACATCTGTACAAGAGAAATTTTCTAGAAAAGGAGGAAGCTATGAGTTATTAGACAACACTGACAGCAATTAATAAAAGGAATATTAAGATGTCAACAACAGTATCCACTATAGTCCACCCCTTGCACAAACACAGTTCCAATGGAGAGAGTGAACGTGTCTGGTTGGTCACATATTCTGGAAAAAATACACAAGACCGGGGCTCATGGGAGAAATTGTAGTCCTTACTGTAAGAGGGGATCCTAAGGCCCTAACTGCCACTCACCATTTACTTTCTCCCCTGCCCGTTCCCTAGAACGGGGATTAGTGTGGCCTAATAGCATCAACTTCATCATCTAATCAGCTCATAATAAAACAGAAAAACCTATCCTTTCCCTAGTATGCTTATTCTGATATATTTTTCTCTATCATATTTTAATTCCAATAGATGTATACTTTATGGTGGTTCATTATCTGTTTCCTCTCAGTAGATTTTACAGGTTCATGTTGGCAGGTATTTTATCATTTTTTATGCAGCGCTTTATACTCAGAGCTTAGACTATTTCTCCATACATACATACATACATACATACATACATACATACATAAATAACAAATAAATATTTGTTGAATAAATTAAGATCTTTACATTTTGGTAGTAAATTAAATGCAACTTTTTTATTTTTTTTTTAGAGTAGACTTTATGTTTTAGAACAGTTTTAGGTTCAGAGGAATATTGAGAGGAAGGTACAGAGATTCCCCATATACCCGTATCCGAACACATGCATAGCCTCTCCCATTATCAACATTCCCCTACCAGAGTGGTACATTTGTAACAACCGATGAACCTACATTGATAAATCATTATTACTCCAAGTCCATAGTCTACAATATGGTTCCCTCATGGTGTTGTACATTCTATGGGTTTAGACAAACGTACAATGACATGCATCCATCATTACTCTGTCATACAGAATAGTTTCACTGCCCTAAAAATCCTCTTTTTAAACTTTTTGATAACACAAGCTGGAAAAAAAAATTTTTTATTGAGGCACATAGAATTAGATAATCGAATTATTCATAATCCTCAGGTCTATCCTTTACATTTTTTTTATTAAAGTTTATTGGGGTGACAATTGTTAGTAAAGTTACATGGATTTCAGGTGTACAATTCTGTAATACATCGTCTTTATATCACATTGTGTGTTCACCACCCTATTGACCCATGTATTGTCTCATTTTGTTTGCTTGTATTTGTGTCAAAAATGACATTTTGTTTTGGAGTTCTGTATCTGTGCTCATAAATCATTTAAGCTCTCTCTTCCTGGTAGATATTTAGGATTTTCCTTCTAATTTTTAAAAATCTTATATACCATTTGCCATTTTACCAAACTGTTGCACATATTTATGATAGGTCCCTCAAGATGAATTTCCCTAAGTAGAATTGCAAAATAAAATTACATGAATAAAATTTTCAGAACTTCTGATAAATATTTCTAAATTGAAGTAAAATAAGTTTCTAGCAAATTAACGTGCTTGTCAGCAGTGATTGGAAATGCTCGTTTCTCCTCACCTTCCACCTAGTGAATTAGAGTTTTAAACCTATTTCCAAACTCAGTGGGTAAAAACTTGGTTTGCATTTTTTCTAAAATTGCATTTTTTGATTGCTAGTGAGTTTGAATATTTATGCCTATGTCCATTTGCCATTTCTATTTATTTTAGTAAGTGGTTTATTATAAGCTTTGTTAATAATTCCAGTTGTGTTTTCTTCCATATTCTGATTAACAATTTAAGAGTGCTTTATAAAATCCCCATCATCTGTCAGATATGCTTCATTTACTTAAACCTGGTATTTTCTTTTTCATTTTTTAAATTTATCTATGGTAATTTTTGAATTACAGATTTAAAAAATAGAGTAGTGAGATTTGTCAATATTGTCCAAAAATTACCTGTTTTTTTCTCTAATGCTTAGATATGCTTGTTGTGATGTGGTGATTTAAGTATATGCCACTCCATTTTTTTGCAAGACTAAAAATGTTTTTTTAAATAATTTTCTTCATATACATTCCATACATTTCTATTATATTTCTATTTATTTCATATTTCAATTTTAATAATCTTTTAGTGAAAACATATTTCAGAATAAATTCAAGATTATATAAAAACTATTGACTTTCAAATAATATATACATTTTAACACCTACCATTTAAAATCACCTAACAATTTTTAATAGGTCTCAATTTATTTTATTGGATACTCCAAGAAAACAATTTCCTATATATAATATTATATTTCCTATATATAATGAATATTGACTTACTTTATTGAAAATTATAATTAAAACAATTCTTTTTCTTTTTTATATTGTATATAAGAGTTCTAAAACCTGTCAATATATTAAAATTTCCCCTAGATTTTTAAAAAATGGAGATATACATAACCCCAGAGATTCTGACCAATTGCTTCTGTCCAATATGGTACTCAAGATTCAAGTTTTTTTTTTTTTCTAATTAACGTTTATTGAGCGACGATGGTTAGTAAAGTCACATAGGTTTCAAGTGTACAATTCTGTAATCTATATATCACATTGTGTGTTCACCACCCAGAATCAGTTCTCTTTTCATTACCATATGTTCGATCCCATTTACCCTCATCTACCAACCTCCTCCCCCCATACCCACTGGTAACCACTAACCTATTGTCTCTATCAGTTTTTGTTTCTTTGTTTGTTTGTCTTGTTCTTTGTTACTTTCAATTTTATATACCACATATGAGTAAAATCATATGGTTCTCCACTTTTTCTGTCTGATTTATTTCACTTAACATAATAATCTCAAGAGCTATCCATGTTATTGCAAATGGCACTGTTTTATCTTTTCTTATGGCAGAATAGTATTCCGCTGTTTATATATACCACATCTTCTTTATCCAATCATCTAAGGACACTTTGGTTGTTTCCATGTCTTGGCCACTGTAAATGAAGCTGCAATGAACATCGGCTCACATATATCTTCATGGATAAATGTTTTCAGATTTTTGGGGTAGATACCCAGGAGAGGGATTGTTGGGTCATATGGCAATTTTATTCTTAATTTTTTGAGCATCCTCTACACTGCCTTCCATAGCGGCTGTACCAATCTGCATTCCCACCAACAGCGTATGAGGGTTCCTTTTTTTCCACAGCCTCTCCAACGTTTGTTATTATTTGTCTTGTTGATAACAGCTATTCTAACTGGTATAAGGTGATATCTCATTGTGGTTTTTATTTACATTTCTCTGATGATTAGGGATGTTGAGCATCTTTTCATATGTCTATTGGCCATCTATATGTCCTCTTTGGAGAAATGTCTATTCAGGTCCTCGGCCCATTTTTTCATTGGCTTGTTTGTTTTTTGTTGTTATTGAGTTCAAGTTTTTGATGCAACACTAGCAAAGCCGCTAGGTTAGACCTTCTAGAACAGGAATATACAATAGAACTTTTCCTCTTCCTGAATTAATATTGCTTCAATTTCACCATTAAAATAATGCTATTGATTCCTTTATTTAATGTTCGATTATTTAAATAAAACTGGTAATTTTTGAAAATTAAGTCCCACTCACATAGAAATATTATGGTTAAATATTTGATTAACAGTAGCTTTGAAATCTCTCTTCTTTTAATTAAAATATTTATTAATAAAAAGTACACAAATACAAAAAAATAAGACTCACACCAATAACTAAAGTATTAAAAGAACTTGATGAAATCAATTGGTATAAAATGCAACAGGATGGAGACATTTTTCTGATAAGTTTCATTGATTAAATAGAAACTGTCAAAATACAGAAGTTAGGAGACAAATCAATGGCCAATTGATATCTAATTTGCTTCCTATCCCAAATCCCTAACTAAATAGATTTAAAAGATACAAAAAAAAGATATATTCTTGAAATATTAAAAATTATTAGTTTTTTAAGTTCACTGAACTTGAAAGGGACTTGTGGATTTTTTTTCTCTGATCAATCTGTCTAAACCAATTCCCTTTGTTTCCAGTACCAGGAATTTCTTTCCATTTATATTTATTTTTAAACATTCCATTCATGATAACATTCCATTCCTCGATAAAATCAAGGGAGAGGCATTAGCACAGACTTTTTCCCATAAAGATATTTCTAGGAGAAAGTGTCTTAATTACTTTCATAATATCCCATCACTGGACAACTCTTCAGTTTCTCATATATTTACACATTAAAACATTTTAAACACTTAAAATTACATTTCTATTATACTTCAATGTAATTATGTTTCAAACAGTGACTGCTATATATTCAGACTGGCTTAAAGAATTTAAAATTTGTTGAAACCCTCTCACAACAGAGGGACCATAAGAACAAAGGTGATTTCTTTTGTTATTCCCATTTTGTTTCTATGAGCTTGTTTTCTATGCAACTGTTATTTTGGAGAACATGGTCTCTGGCTTTCAAATTTCAGGGAGAGAGCTTACATTCCAAAGACATATTGGTTTCTCCTTTTCTTTACATGCTTTTTCTCCTTTGGCCATTAAAGCAATTTGTTAGTTGGCGTATTATGATTAAATAACAAAACAAAAAACTAGAAATATAGGAAGATTTTATGATATCACCAGTTCAAATAAAATTCGAAGTTCTCTTGGTCAACTCCCTAAATTATAAATTGAAAAGCTAGTGACTCAAAGGGCAGAAATCACTTGTCCAGATCACTCAAACCAAATGTAGGAGGTAAAGACCAGAACTCAGGTCTTCTAATACTGAAACCATTGCTCTTTGCACTTTGAATTGTGTCTGCTGTATGAAAACAGAAACATAAAAATGGAATAAAAAAACCACACTCTAGGTTTGGTATCCATTACATGTGGCATAATATATATTGTAATGTATACCATTCAAACAATACAATTTACTGATTCATGCTCGTTCCACCTTATGTCTGGTAAGTGAACTCTTCTAGACCTCGCCCTGCATTTGTTTTTCTGATTCTACCTCTTAGTAGAAAAAACCAAGCCCTCCACTTTTTTATATAATGTATTTTTCTTAGTATAATATAGCTATTGATCACATACCATCAATTACGCAATCTTTTAGATCAAATACAATATTTGGGTGATGTAAAGATTTGGAAATTATATATAGAGAGCGGAAAAAAATATTGGACTTATAAACCAACCAATATGGGTTTCCATAGGGGCTGAATATTTACTGGTATTGTGATTTTGAGGATCTCCGCTTCTCTAAAACAGTTAATTTTAATTTTCAAGAATCATGAAGAAATCAAATGAAATAGTATGTAAAAATTATTGACATTAAAAATAATATGTGGTCAATGAACACTGATTTTTTTTTTTTTTTTGGTTTCCAGTACATTTATCCTCAATGAAATATTTGTCCCATGTTCAGTGATAAGAGTTACCATGTAGTTTTGTTTAATAAGAGGGTTAAAAATATTATCATCTTCATTACCTTATTGATAAGATTAGGAGCAAATATTTTCTAAATCTCTATTTATATGCAGGTTCATTATATGACCTAAGTTAATAATCACCCTTAAAAACATCTATGACATAGCTACTTTCTAACTCACAGATAGAAGAATGGCCATTCCTGTCTGAAACTTACATGAACTGAACTGAAGAAATAATCTAGAAACATATATAGCTTACTTAAGCTGAATCAAGAAGACATAAGAAACAGTAACAGCTCACTGTGCATTAAAAAGTTTTAAGTAGTATTTCAAACTCAATGTCTACACACAAACATCCCTCCAAAACACAACTATAAGGTCTTAACATAAGGCCTTGGCAGTTTAATCAGAGACTCCTATGAACATTTTAAGAAACAAAACAAACTTCTGCTTTACACAGTTTGTTGCAGAAAAAATAAAAGAAAGATGGAATAATCCTTAAACAACAAAACAAGCACAGCAAAATGATATTCACATATATTTTAGGAATCCTATATATTAGCATAACAATTAAAATGCATTCCTATTGTGATATTGTGAAATGCTATAAAAGTGGAAGGACTAAAATCTAAGGTTATAATTTCTATTATATTAAACCTTCATTTCATGTTTTGTTTACCTTTTCTTAAGTGGTTATAACTGTGCAATGCCCAGGAAAAAGATAAAGGAAACGACACTTATTGAGAGCTGTTTGTGCTTCAACTGCAGTGTTGGGTTATTTTAATCCAATATTTTATTTATTTAACATAATATTCTAATGTAGGTATCATTATATCCTTTAATGATATGTATATTAAAAGGTTTTTAAATTTTTCAAATTATCATAAATATGTTCCAAATATTAATAATAATGTATACAAATTTGATGCATATCAGCATAATTTTAGTTCTGTGGTAAAATGATCTTAAGTGCCTGTAAGAGGTGTTCAAAATAGAAGATAAGTCTCTACAGAAACGACACTAGTACAAAGAGAAATTTAAATGAGAGAACAGTAGATTTGGATTAAACAATAGGTTACTGCTTTATGCATTGGTGAATTATTTAGAGAGTGAAGTGTGTTACCTAACAGGTAGCACAAAATTTCTACATATGCCCACAGACTAAATAAAACAACAAAAATCAAGCACTTACTGCATCCACTTCCATTTTCCACCTGTTTATTTAAGTCATTGTGATTTTCTAATAAACTATACTAAAATCCCTAAAGCAGAGCTAAATTTTTGTGCACAAATGTGAATCACTTATTCTTTTTAATTGACAAGAAGTTTGATATACTTAAGTAATGTAAAGATTTTACACAAGTAAATTTGTCTATTTTCTACCTCAAATTTCAAAGTCACTTGGTCCACAAGAGCTGATTGTCATTAAACATTGCTATAAGCACCAGAACTATTACTTTAAAATCTCATTAAAAAGATAATTATTTCAATCTTGCTAAATTACTGCAAATGCTATAGAAACTTCAAACTGCATTTGATTTAGAATTTTTGTTGAAGCAGCTTATTAGCAGACAGTAGAATCAGCTTTATTTGTAATCCTTAGAGAAAAAAAAAACACAAGGCGTAAAACACAAAAGAAAAAAAAAAGATTTTTCATTCCATTACACGCCATCCAGTCTCAGATACAACCAATGTCTTGAATTGGAATGAATTTTGTTTCTGGGTGGGTGAATGGGATGGAATTTTATTATTTCCTTTTATTTTGTGCATGTTAGATATTAAAATAATCAAATATAATAATTTCAAAACTTCTGAAAAAATAAAAAATCCTTTGGCTCAGCATTCACACCGCTGGGGCCAAGCGGAGTACAACCATTTAAGACCATACTTGCTAATTCTTTTAAAGGTTGTACTCAACTAAAATTTCCACTCGTTATAATTTTTTTAGAAGAGAATACTTTTATTGCCTCATTTGGTAGGAGAAAACTCAGATGAGTCTCTAAAGGGGAATGAGGAATGCTGGAGCTTACAACTAAGGGGAGGTGTTATATATAGGCATTTAATCTGAGTGTCTATGATTCCAGATGGATAAAGTATTCTAAGGTTTTGACCTTTGCGAAGGGATTAGTAACAATGTAGAAGAGGAACTATAAAAATAATTTTACCATTTTGCTTCATGGAAATAGCCAATAACAGTGCCATCCTGTTTTATTCAGGACAAATATGCCACAAACAAACATTTTTATTCACAAACATCATTTTCTATTAAATTATTCTTTTATATATTAAAGGAATAGTATTATTAAGTAAAAGCATAGATACTTTATAATTATTAAAATGTATTACTAAATTGTTTTCCAATTGCTTATTCTAGTTTAGATGCAAAGAATATATATAAAATTACATCAGTTTCTCTAAGACTCTATTTTTCTGTTGGGTTTTGTTTTGTTTGATAATAGATTAACATCTTACATCAAGTTATCTTAACTTGAATTTTTTGATGGCTGGAAAAATTCTGTATCTTCCCATCTGTTTGGTATCACATTCTTTTTTCACACACTAGTAATTATTATTACCAAGTTAGAACATGTAATCCATTTCTCTCAGACTTCTTTCTTTAGAATATGTATACAGAATTTATATGTCAATGTATGCCTGTACATGCACATGATCAAGAACAACAATATTTGCATGACTTCTTGGTTACATACAATCCTAATCCTTAGTCCATACATTTTATGATTGTAAAAAAAAAAAAAATGAGGTGTTTACCAATGTGTCTAAAGCACCTGAAAAAATCAGCTACATAAGAGGTGTTCAAAAAACACTCAAAGACGGATTTAACTTATGTATTTGAAACTTTTTTATTCTATTGTCATTTAAGTAAAAATAGTTTGAAGGTAATTTAAAAGTTGTCAGATTTAACTGATTTGGGCCACAAAAGGTGTTGGATGTGAAGGAATTCGAATTTCTGGTGCAATCACCCATAACAGACAAACAAAATTCATCTAGGCAGGAAAAGGTACAAATGAGAATTCAGAGTAAAATGGATACTAAGAAAGAGTAACAAACATATGGTAAAGATAAAAGGTAGGTGTTTTGGAGGGCTTCAAATGGAGGATAAAAAATAAGAGTTTCATCTTTTATCAAGTCATCTGAAGTGGTGTAAACTGTTATGATACATGCCTGGTAATCAGTCAGTTTATATTTCTGCCCATTACACAGAGAAGATATCTAAACCTTTTAGGGTTAGGTCAGACATGCACTAATAAAATACAGAGGACTACATCCTTGAGGAGGAATCCGTGTGAAAGAGTACCTTCTGATACATAAATTATAACCAAGATAACAGAGTGAAAATAAAGAGCTGAAGTTCCAACTCAAAAAGTTAGATAGATTCCTGCTTCCACTTAGGATTTGGCAAATGGCAAGAAAATGTCACTCCCAGCCTAATTACAAAAGCAATTGTATATTCTACAGAGTTATAGTTATTCTGAACTCATCAGAGAGCTTTGGACACAGGGTAACTTAGGAGGATACGATCCTTGTAAGAGACATTCAGGAAGCACAGCAGCTCTCATCTTTGGCTGAGGAGCAGGAAGAGGAGATAGATGCCATGGTACCATGGTCATCGTGCCTCCACCATTCCAGCTGCTATAACGAAACCCACAGACTGGGTACCTTATAACCAACACACATTTATTTCTCAGGTTTGGGAGGCTGGATGCTTGAGACCAGGGAGTCAGCATTGTTGAGGGAGGGCCCTCTTCCTGGTTCATAGCTGTCTACTTCTTGCTATAGCCTCACATGGTGGAAGGGCGAGGGACCTCTCTGGAGCTAATCCCATTCATGAGGGCTGTACCCTCATGGCTTAACCATATCACAAAGACCTCACCTACTAATACCATCACCTTTAGGCATTAGGATTTCAACATATGAATTTTGGGGAGACACAAATATTAGACCATCGCACAATGGGTAAGAAGAAAACTGCTGAAATTATAACAAATTTTTAAAGGGAACAAAATATATATATATATATATATATATATATATATATATATATATATATATATAATATATATTATACATGTAATATATAATATTTATTCTATATATAAAACGCTAAACAGCATTTTGGGATACTTACATCTACTTAACCATGTACCCACTTATATCCACTTAACTTTCCCAAAACATCATGGCAAATGTATCACGTGCAATGCCAATGAAATATTTTGAGCAGAGGAGTGATGTGATCTCATTTACGATTAAGTATCACGCAGTCTAATGTGTCAATGACATACTCTATATACTGGGGAGGGAGCTGGCAAGGGCTGAATCGAAGTGACAAGTTAGGAGGCCCGTGCAATAATGCAACAGACAAATGATGGTATTTAGATCAGAGTGGTAGAGTGGAAGTAATACCAATTGTTAAGGGTTGGAGTTTTGATTGTTTTGAAAGCAGTGCTGACAAGTTTAGCTGATGAGTTGGCAGCATCTCCTTGTAGGATATATCTCCTTTCTAGGTCTCCTGGTAGCTATGGTAGAGTGTGAAGCATGCAGAATTGGAGTCAAATGGCCCTGCACCATATCCAAACTTGTCTATTTTTTCTGGGAAAACTTAAGTCATTTAGTATATCTGGTTTTCATTTATTTCATATGGAAAATTTGAAACATAATTCCTATATCATAGAGTTATTTGTGACTCAAACAAGATTATATACGTGTATGAACAAGTGCTTTTTCATAACTAACAAAGGTGAACTGAGATTAACAAGGTGGAATCATTTATGTCGAGGGACCTAATATGGAGCTGGGAGGCCAGGAACAAGCTTGTGTTACACATATTCCATCCAGCCCTCAATGCTGGGTTCCACTCTATGAACTTTTCAGCTGTGCCTGAACTTTAATCTCCTCCTTACCATGACAACCAGACCTTCTGAGCTCTTCCTTTGAAAGGAGCCAACCTGTTTTGCCAATCCACATCCTTTATTCGCATAATAGGTTAATAGGGCTCAACCAAACCGTATTAACCTATCCAGAACACTTCAGTTACCTAAAGAAGACCGACTGAGGATGGTATATGCAGTCCAAGCCTTTATAAGTCCTTCATTTTTTGTTTTCTTAGAGCACAATTTAGCTTGCTCCTTGAGTCTGCGCCCTGGATTGCAATCCCTCCCTTGCTCAAATAAATGCTTTTAATTCTTTATTACAACCTGCATATTTTTTGTTAACACAAACAATAGATGATATTTATTAGGTGGTTACCATGCATTAGGCAATGTACAGGTACTTTGCATACAATTAAATCCTCAAACCCTTCAAGAAAATGTCTGCGATTATTTCTTATTTTATTCATACAAAAAAAGCCAAAGCTTTAAGATTAATTAATTTGTCTGAGAACCTATAAATTATATATAGTATAATTCAAGATGTAAAACTCTGAACATGGTAAAATTAAATATTATATTCCATTTTGTGTAAAACATTAGACAAAAGCACAGAAAAAGCTACACCGAAGGGCCAGAGACATATAACTACAAAAAGAGTGGGTAATCCCAAGTCTCTCAGACCTAGTCATAGGCTTCACAAGCTACTTTATTTCTCAAGCCCTCACCTGTTCCTCACAAAGAAGCAGCTACATACAATGGGAATATTATTGACCCCAAAGTGCATTTTCTAACACATTTTAATACATCCACAGTGAATGTGGACATCTTTCCAGGAGCACAAGTAGAGACAAGCAAGGTCATTGCCAAGGTGCTTAGAAAGTTGAAAAGAATTTTAAAGAGCAAGGACTTTTCATACAGGTTAATTGATTATTTCCAGATGCCATTGACTCTATCCATTCTAGGAGAAGGCATTTGAATTCACTCTGAGAAAACAAAGTTCGCAGCATCCATCATTTTTATTCATAAATGTTTTTAATAATAGCCAAGAGTAAGGCCTGATAAAGAGGGTCATTAAAAAGATGAAGTGAAATCCAATTTGATTCAGAGATTCAACAGTGAAGCACAGGCACAGAGTTTTGGTATATGAGATAAGAAATTAGTGCCTTAAGTATGCTACAGAGATTTCCCTCTAAAATGAGTGTTACTTTAAAATTTCATATGGCAAGACCAATATTCTGAACTGAATTTAAGCTGCTGTCAATCCAAAAGGAATATTCAAAACTGAGGGCTTCAGATCTTGGGTAAAAAACACAATCAATTGGGTTTTTTTGTTGCTGTTTATTTGTTTGTTCCCCATCAGTATATATAATAGAAAGCTTGACCCGAACAGTAAAGCATGAATAATAGTAAATACAGGTGTATGTGTATAATTTATATATATATAAAATCAAGGTATGCTTTTATCTCAATTGTGGCATTTATTCATAATTCATTGCATATTTTGTGTGCAAATATTAATATATGGTGATTCACTGAACAATTGTATTCATTTCAAGAAAAGTAACTACACTTTTAGTACAAGAATAAATTTCTGCTTTTTTATGACAAGGTAAACTAAAGGCTTTGCATGAGACAAGTCACATGGGTGGCTATTAACTTTATGTGGGCTTTCTGATGGGGCGGAAAATTGGGAAAACTGGTAAAGAAGAGAGAAATTAAATATTTCCAGATGCCACAGAAATACTCATTACAACAAAAATAAAAATTTTAGAAACCTCCAATAATCGTAGTGGAAATAAAATGATGAGGTAAACTGAACAGACATTAGAATTCCATTATCTGTCATTGAAAATGTAATTAGCCTTATATAAGTTGTATAGGTTTTACATGTAAACAAAATGAAACTGGAAATTCAGACCACATTTTGGACATTGTATGACATGGACAATTTTAATAAGTGTATAAAAATGGAAATAAATACTCATTTGCCTTCACTTCATCTCCTATCTTACATTACCCAGGTAGATGCTATTGGAAATAGTTATTTGTACATTTACCTAACAGCCAACTAGCAAATACTGTGAGGAGACATACTGTTGTCCCACATTGTATGCTGACTGCCCCCAAGTTCTGTCTGCCGCACAGTCAAGTTTGGACCAGGGCACGTGTCCTATTGAGAGGCTCTCCCAAGTTCCAGGTGATGGGACTCACTGAGGAAAACATACAAGCCTTCTTTCCATCAGCATGTCCTCTGGTCAGGCAAATACCTCAAGCCTGGCTACAAAGGAACACTGAGAAAGTCTGAAAGAAATGCTTAAATATCATGTTTCCTGTGCGTGATACATATATATATATATATATATATATATATATATATATATATACACACATATATATGTATATATATATATATATATGTGTGTGTGTGTTTGTGTGTGTGTGATATATATATATATATCAGGGGTGTGAAAAAATGTATACAAGTGGACACTTTGGTCAATGTTGCTCAAGCAGTAGTTCACTAATCAGAAGTATCTCAACATTGATGGTAACCACTTTGAGCACATCTTGTAATTGCAGAAGTCAAGCATGACTTGTATTCATCTTTTGTTATCGGTACCCTGTTTCCACAAAAATAAGACCTCGCTGGACCATCAGCTCTAATGCGTCTTTTGAAGCAAAAATTAATATAAGACCTGGTATTATATTATGTTATGTTGTGTTATGTTATGTTATGTTATGTTATGTTATGTTATGTTACGTTACATTGTTATGTTACGTTACGTTACGTTACGTTACGTTACGTTACGTTACGTTACATTACATTACATTACATTACATTACATTACATTACATTATATTATATTATATTATATTATATTATATTATAGACCCAGTCTTATATTATAGTAAAATAAGACCAGGTCTTTGATTAATTTTTGCTCCAAAAGACACATTAGAGCTGATGATCAGACTTATTTTCAGGGAAATACAGTATATATTGAGTATTATAATTTTAATACAGTTTTTCTTTCTTCAAGTGTGTATACGTTTTTTGGCACCCTCTCTATACGCGCGTGCACGGTCTGCCAATTAAGTTCACGAACTTGTTGCAACAATGTTGCTAACCTTTTTTGAGATCAGAGAGATTACTCATTATGCATTTGGACAAACAGTAAACCAAGTTTACTATTTGGAAGTGCTGAAAAGGCTGTGTGAAAAAGTGAGACGACCTGAACGTTTCACCAACAATTCATGGCTCTTTCATCACAACAGTGCACCAGCTCACACAGCACTGTCTATGAGGGAGTTTTAGCCAGTAAACAAATCACTGTATTGGAACACCTTCTCTACTCACCTGATCTGGCCCTCAATGACTTCTTTCTTTACCTAAAGATAAAGAAAATATTGAAAGGAAGAATTTAGATGACATTCAGGACATCAAGTATAATATGACAACAGCTCTGATGACCATTCCAGAAAAAGAGTTTCAAAATTGCTCTGAAGTGTGTCATTGGTGCATAACTTCCCAAAGGGAGTACTTTGAAGGTGACTGTAGTGATATTCAGCATATATATGTGTGTATATATATATGTGTATATATATATATATACACAAATATATGTATTTATATTTATGTAAATATAAATATATATTATATAATATATATGTGTGTGTGTGTATATATATATATAATATAAATAGTTGTATATATATATAGTGTATATATATATTTATAATATAAATAGTATAAATAAATATATATATTTAATTTGGGATATTTCTTAAATACAAGCAAATATAAGTATCATACCATCCGCAGTGGCTGGGGATTATGAGTCAGATGTAACCCCTACTCAACCTATTTTCAGACTTGTGGATACAGATATCCTAGCTGACATCTGATATTTGTTACAGAATTGTTCCTCTCTCTTCTTCAAATAAAACTGTAAAAGATTCCCATAAATTCTGAATAAATGTTATAATTTGGATACGTCACCTTTCCTTCCTGATTTCTGGTGAAATGAATAAAAGGATCTGTGAAATATGAAGCTTTTTACTAGCAACAGATCTGGACACCTTACACCATACACATGTTGGGGATTTTAAGGCATTTCTACATGAAGAGCAAAAAAGAGCTGAATAAAGGGATTATTCAGCAATTCGATGGAAGTGAAAAGTAGTTTCCTTGAGAAGTAGAAAACGACTACTTACTGAAAATATACTAGAAATTAGAAATGAAGGTGGGCACTAGAAATAGTGAAAAAATCTTTCAGAGGTGTCTGGAGAGGCCACATCACTTTAAACAACAGGACACAGGATGCCACCAGAAACTTGTTTCTCAGATGATTCTTGATGAACACACTTGTGGTGCCTCCTATCATCCTTAGCTGATGTTCTCACCTTGTGTGCTGCTCTCCCCTGACGGGTAGGTGGGACCTGTTACTCGCAAAGACGACAAGATGTATGTGGTTATGTGCACATAATTATGTGATTATTTTACATAAGAGTGCAGCACCTGTCTGCCTGGAATTTCTTTTTCTCTCCCTTCCTGATGGTAAAGAGGCAAGCAGCCATGTTAGGAAACCCTATGTAGCAAGCAACTACAGTGGCCTGTAGGAGCTGAAGGGGGGACTCTAGCTGACAGCCAGTGATAAACTGAAGCTCTCAGTAATGCCAACAACCACAGAAAAACAGAAGCAGTTCCTTCCCCAGTCAAGCCTCCAAATAGAACTCTACCCTGACCAACAACTAGATCACAGTCTTATGTGACCCTAAGCAAAGGAACCAGCTAAACTCTGCCTGGGCTTATGTGAGATAATAAATGTATGTTTTTAAAGCAGCTAAGTTTGTGGTAGTATTGGTACACAGCCATAGATAACTAAGCACACACACACACACACACACACACACACACACACACAAATATTCAGGTAATTGCTTACTTGTAACCTAAACAACTAATAAAACAGTATTAATGACACCAGTTTAGATAATCAAAACAAGTGTACAGTTGGAGAACTTGAAAGACTTCGTAGCAAAGAAAGACACATTGGGGCATTGAAAACCACAAATGAATTTGAAATGATTTGAAAACTTGTTCAGGATGTGTTGATGAATTTGTAAGTAATTGATACCCTTATTTATCTATATGAATATAAAGAATATGGGAATATATAAACTACCCATTTACAATGCTTCTCTATGAGGTAGGAATATAAATGGTTTTTCCATTAACTTTTGTATTTTTATCAAATTGAAAGATACATATGGTTATTTATCCCTGCAGATTCCCTAACTTCCTGCTTGATTTTTTTTTTTTTTTTTTTTTTGCACACAGTTAAAGTTCCCTTTGTGGTACCCAGTTCTATGGGTTTTGGCAAATGCATATAGTCTTGTATCATACAGAATAGTTTTATTTCCACTGCCCACCCCCCTCCCAACCCCACCCCAATCCTCTTGTGCTGTCCCTTTGTAGTCAACCCGTTCCAACAAATCCAAACCCTGGTAACCACTTATCTTTTCCATTCCTATCATTTTTGTTTTGCCCGAATACTGTATAAATGCCATTGGGATCTGGTTATTTTAAATTAGTAAAATGGCTTTATGTTTCATTGATGTCATTCTATGGATAGATTATTTCATTTTATTGTTGAGAAGTATTCTATTGTACAGATGTACCATAGTTTGTTTATCTCTTTTTCTGTTATAAGACATCTAAATATAAATTTTCTAATGTTTCAGTAATAAATGACCACTAATGTAATGGCTTATAATAAAACAAATTTTATTATCTTAAGTTAATGGAGGTCTGAGGTCCAAAATGGGTCTCACTGGGCTAAACTCAGGGTGTCAGCCATGCTACATTCCTCTCTGGAGCCTTTAGGGGAGAATCCATTTCCTTGTTCCTCTGAGCTTCTGAAAGTCACCTGGTGGATTTCTTGGCCTGTGGTCCTCTTCTTCCATCTTCATAACCAGCAATGTGAGGCTGAGTCCTTACACAATCATCTCTCTGGTTCTGACTTCCAATCCTTCTTGCACACTTAAGGATCCTTGGGATTGCCTTCAGCCCACCTGGATAATCTAGGATAATCTTCCTATTTTGAAGTCAGTGGATTAGCAACTTTAATTCCATCAAAAACCTTAACATGCCTTTGCTATGTAGCTAGCATATTCATAAACTCCAGGGATTAGGATGTAGATATCTTTGGGGGAATCATTATTCAGCTTACTACAGGGTTGTTTCCAGTTTTAGGTTATCATAAATAAAGCTATGTGAACATAAATTTCAGAATTCACTTGGGTAAATACCTATGTGTGAGATTGCTGTATCATATGATTACTATGACCTTTCAAAGGAAAATATGACATTTCTTGAAATATTAACTTTAAAAGAAACTACCAAATTGTCTTCCAAATGGCTGTTTCATTTCAAATTTCCATTAGCAATGCATAAGAGCTGCTCTGCATCCTTATAAGCATTTGATATTGCCAGTTTTAAATGTTTTTAAACATTCTCATAAGTGTAGTGATATCTCATTGTGATTTTAATTTGCATTTTCCTAATGACTAATGATATTGATCATCTTTCCATGTGCTTGCTTGACATATACATAATATACATATATAATATGTATTACAGGCCAAGGAATTCATTGGGTGGCTTTCAGAAGCTGGAAGGAACAAGGAAACCGATTCTCCCCTAGAGGCTCCACAGAGGAATGTAGCACATATACATAATATACATATACATGTATAAATGTTCAAATGTTGTGAATATTTTTATTGTGCTCATATTATTGAGTTTGGGGAGTTTTTAAATATTCTCAGCCCAAGTAATTCATCAAATAAGTGATTTACAAACACTTTCCCCATTCTACAGATTGTCTTTTCATTTGCACAACAGTATCTTTCACAGAACAAAATTTTTAAAATTTTGATGGAGCCCAATTATTCAATATTTGTTTTATGGTCATGCTTCTGATTTTTAAGGACTCAGATGATCTCATTGTAACACAGATTTCTCCTATATTTTCTTCAAGGAGATTTATAGTTTTATGTGTTATATTTAGATCTATGATCCATTTTGAGTGTTTTTGCAAATGGTGTAAGATATGAAATAAATTTATTTTTTGAAAAAGCTATCTATCCTTTCTCTATCAAATTACTTTTATATCTTTATCAAAAAGCTGTCAAATATATTAATGTGGTTCTATTTCTAGGCTCTTCATTCTGTTTTATTTACTTATGAGTCTATCCTTTTGACAATTCCACACTCTCCTGTTTAATGTAGCTTTACAATAATTCCTGACATTGGGTAATGTGGGGCCTATGATTTCATTCTTCTTTTTCAGAATTTCAGAGTCTCAGATTGGATATTCTAGTTCTTTTCCACAGAAACTTTAGGATTATCATGTCAATATCAAGAAAAAAACCATGGTGGGATTTCCATTAAGATTAAATTGGATCTACAGATCAAATAGTGAAAGATGACATCTAAACAAAATTGAATCTTCTAATTTATGAACTTGGGTATATCTCTTAATTTATTTAGGCCTTCTTTGGTTTTTTTAAATCAGTGTTTTATGATTTTCCACATACATATTATGTGGATAATATTAGACTAATATCTAAGTATTTCATTTTGGGTGTTATTTTAAATGATATTTTGAAATTCTAATTCCTATTTACCTATCACCGTTATATAAGTATATGGTTGTGAGATACATATGTATTCTACAATCTTGCTCAATTCCCTTATAAGTTCTTGGATCTCTTTTGTAGATTATTTGGTATTTTATACTTAGACAATTAATTTTACTTTTTGGAATTTTTTAAATTGGTATTATTTATTCCTTACGTATATGGTATATTTCACCATTGATACTATCTGGGCCCAGAGGGCTTTTCGTTGTTATTATTGTTGTCATTATACATGTCATTCAACACGACATTGTTGTCATGTTGAAAGAATTTAGCTACAAATAGCATTTCTATAATAGTTTCAGGACTATCAGATTTCCATATCTTCTTTAATGAGATTTTAAAGCATATTCTCAGACTCAATTCACTGATTCTATTAGCAAATATGTATTACACTCTGTTCTGTGGATAATATTGTGTCCTATTTATAATAGGACCAAGGGAGTATCCCTCCCCTCCCAATTTTCACAAATATTTTAAGAAGAAAGATCTCTTGAAAATGAAATATACAATATAGTATATAGTATATCGTATAATAAAAATACTATATACTATACTATATATGATATACTATACTATATACTACCTCGTATATAGTATAATAAAAAGAAAATTGTCAAAATATGTAATATATTTGCCAATATCAATAGTTGAAAGTTTAAGGACAGCGTATGTGCTCACTTCGACAGCACATATACTAATTGGACAGCATATATGTTAGAATTAAAACTGAAACCAGTCAATAACATTTGAGCAAGCTTCATGGATTAGACGGGCAATTACAAAGATCTTGGTGAAAATGATCTTGATAGGAAGAGAACAAAAAAGTGTCTGAAATAACACAGAACGGATTTGGGATTTTTAAAATAGAGGAAAGGGATTGAGTGAGCACTAATTCTTTCCCAGGCACTGTGATGTAATTGGCAGTTAATTCCTTAAACAAAAATAGAAGCATATTCAAAACACTAAGGTAATCAGTGCTACCTCCATTTACATGAAGGGCAACTCCCTGAGGTAGTCAGTAACTTGCGCTAACAATCACAAGACAAAATAGCAGAAAAATTGGAGTTTGAACTTATTTCAGTAATGTTAAAGCTCACGTTCTTTAATTACATATTAGCAGATTGTTTTTAAATAGATAAAAATATTCTCTTCTTAATGTTGTTTTTTCATTACTAAAAGAGGCAGCATATTCATGTCAACATTACTCTATAGAAACTGTGATGGAAGGATATCTCAAGGTTATGGACATATGGGTTCAAGTTGGCACTGTGTGACGGGATGGCTCCTTCCTAATTCACACATGTGCATACATCCTTATTTGTGTCATGGATGTGCTTTGGTGACAAAGTCATTTTAGTTCCTTCATGTCAAGTAGGAGAACCAAAACATCTCAAACTGGCCAATTTTTATTTCTAACATATTTCATTGCTATAAGCCAAAGTAAGAAAGTATTTTGAAAAGATTTTAACAGATTTTCAATTTTGTGAGACTCAGAGTGTTTCACGATCTCCACCTTGATTGCCCAGATGGCAAACCTTAAAAAGAATATTCAGTAATTGGGGGTTGAAATTGATTATAGAAGACTGTTTAAAAAGCGAAAAATAATTATAGAAATTGAAAAGGTTACTTTCTCTGACTCAGTTTGAATCGTTTCTATGGTTTTCTATAGAGAGCACCCAGTACTTTGATTCCTGGTGTATGGGACTGGCTAAAAAAGTAAGTACAATTCATCAGGTGTAGAGATAAGTTTCGGAATGAAGTTGAAACAATGGTTCAGAAATCCACATCTACACATTCCAGTTACAACAAGCTTTCTAACAGCATTTTTGTGATGTTCTCTCACGTCTCATTTTCCATTCCAAATGCAAACTTTTATTTCAAAATTTTCAATTCTGAAGTATGTATCTGTGACTTAGATAATGACTGAAGAATCCTGAAATGGAATTGTGCAGATGGCTTGGATTTTTGTGTGACCTTTATCAACTGTGTTAAGAAATGTTGTGGTATAATGGAAAGATCAAGGCCTCAGCTTCTAATTACAATTTTATTAACTTTACCAGTATGTTTGTGCTACACAACTTTTTGAAATATCTGTTTCCTCAGTACCAATTCTTATATCAGTGATTTATTGTCACAATAATACTGGGTGAAAATCACAAAATCTGTTTCGTACATTAATAAACATGATGTTTGTTCATAAACTGTGGATCATCTTGGCAGTTCTGCCAACCTGAACTGGTATTGACTGGCTTACCCACACATCTGTGGTCAGCTGTGGGTTAGTTGCTGTTTGGCTTTAATATTTTTGGTTGGGTCCTATCCGAAGTTCAGGGCCTCAGCTGGGACCACTGAGTTTACTTACTTGGCTCTGCTCTATGGTCTCTTACGTTTCAGCAGTCATTAACATTTCTAACTCAGCAGGTTCTTTTTTCAGAGGGATATGAGAGACAGTAGAGTGTGCAAGACCCTTTAGATTTGAGGCTTGGAACAAATACAATGTCATTTCTACCACATTCTACTATCCAAAATAAATTACAAGTTCTACACCAAATTCAAGGTGTAGAGAAATACTCTATACCTCCTGAGGCAGATCAGCAAAGTCACGTTACTAAACTCATGAAAACAGAGATAGACAGAAATCTGAGACCATTTTTGTAATGAAGCTCCCATCCCAAGAGTGATGAGTATGAGCTGCCTTCTAATAAATCAATCAGACAGTGACAGGCAGACCGGTTTAAACTGCAGAAAGAGAACAGTTTTGAGGGAGTAGAAAGAGAGGTGTTTTGGATGGGATATTGAAAAGCAAGAGGAAAACCTATTCCACCTCTAGAACCTTTCACAGACTAGTTGTTGGAAATAAAAGAAAAACAGAACAAAACAACCAACACTTGGGAGATCTACCTCTCTGATTGTCAGTGTCCATAAGGGATTGCCAGAATTCAGTTAGAACAAAAGATGAAGGACCTATTCTGAGAAGAGACACAAACATCTTGAATAAGTAGAGAAATAAATCTTATTCCTAAAATAAAAGAAAAAATATTAATCTACACATAGAATGTAATTCTAAATCCCAACCCAAGGTGATTCTTTTGAAATCTGATAAATACATTATAAAATGCATATAGACTTATAAATACATAATAATTGACAAAAACTCCTAGAAACAATGTATAACTCATGTATAACTCACAACCTGAATTATGATATTACAATATTCTTATCGTTATTTTACAGATGTGGCAAGTTTGGTTCAGAGATATTAAGCTGCCCAATTGCATATACTTTAGAAATGACAAAGTTAATAAGTCATATCTGTAAACTCATAAACCCATGCTCTTTTAGTACTTCTTAGTATCTTCTGATAACATCTAATGAAATAAAATATTTAGGAGTTTTCTTTCTTGAACACTTGGATTAACTGGTATGGGTAAACACAAGTGGCATAAAATTGGGAATGTTCCTCCTGGAATGTAAAATATAATTACTTGTTTTCAAGTATACAAAGCCTAAGGAACATAGTATGTACAGCTTAATTTCTCATGTGACAACTTTTTCCTATTCAGCCAGTTAAAAAGAGGGGGCTAATAATTAACGCATTGGATAGAGCCGTAATGGTGTCCTCTGCATCTGAAATAAGAATAAAATGATGATTTTAGGATTGATTCTGAGTCACATTATAAAGTAACCACCAAGGGTGCAGAAAAACGAGGGCCCAGAAGATAAAGGTTTTATGCAATAAGGAATACTCAGAAGTAAGAAATTGAGATGTGTGGTTAAAATGTTTTGCTAGAAGCTCAATTCATTGCCACACAAACCAAAGAAAAGCAGCAAGTTGTCGTTTGTAAAGCAAACTTTAATGACTTGCTTTAAAAGGGGGGAAAGTATAGACAAAGATAAAATACTGGGGCAGGTAATATAAGGCAGTCAAATGTAATGAACTAATGGTTCAGATAACCTGTAACCAATATTCATCCACGAGATTGAAAGGTATTGAACACTAACCTGACTAAAGACCAGGACATTTAATTCCTGAAGATTAAAGTGAGTTTACTTGTGATGAATGCAATGAAGACTGGAGGGAGGCAACTAATCCTACTGTACTCGTATAACCATTGAATTTTGTGAGTAACAATAAAGGCCCAAATATGCACTGTAACCAGAGAGAACATTTATGATCATTATGTTTATTGATGACATACATGGTTCAGTAAGATGTCCAGACAAAAAACAAACATCGTCAAGGATATATCAACATATAAACAAGAAAGTGGTCAGCAGAAATTAAAACGAAAAATAATAATAATACAATTAGAGGTTTCATAATAAAATTTCATTATGTTATCCTAGCCTTATTTTCTGCATGACCAGTTCTTAGAAAAAAATGTCTGGCAGATAGTAGGTACGAGAATACTCATGTTTAGATAATATGTTTAGATAAATGCAGATGTTTATCCAGTCTTACTCCTTTCTATCCACTCTATAAATTGGCCACTTTCCAACATGTGGAATGATCTTTCCAACACATAACATTAACCTTGTTACTCCCTTGCTTAAAATCACCATTTTCTCCTCCACTCTGACCTTAGAGTAATATCCAAACTACATAGCTTGTGAGAGAAATACTTTTGTTTTCGACTCTGGTTGCATCTCTTGACTTATCATTACAGCCCTACAGGCTAGAGCAAATAGAGTTACTTGCAGTACATGACTCCACATTCTGTCATGCCTCCATGCACACTATTTTCCCTGTGCATACTTTTTCTCTCTCTTCTGACTGTCTATTTCTTTCCTCACCTGTGAGACTTTGGTCTCCCTTATAAGCCTTTTATAAACCTGCTGAACTAAGCTTAATTTAATGGGCCACATCTGTCCTCCCAAAGTACCCCATGTTTTCCTCTTATGGTGACTGTAGCCACAGCAGAACCTGGGTCCTCAGGTAGCTCAGTCCTAGCTCAACATCTCATTCATGGAAATAAAATCCAGAAACTTTATTAAGTTCCCTGCTCAAAAATCACCTAATCACAGAGACTTTACCTGGTTGCCTTATGTAAAATAGCACCCCTTCCCTCCATCACAGTTCCCCTCACTTTGCTATATTTCCATCTTAACAATTATATCTCACTTAACATAATGTTCTCTAGGTCCATCCATGTTGTTGCAAATGGTAAGATTTCTTTCTTCTTTATGGCTGCGTGATACTCCATTGTATAAATGTACCACAGTTTCTTAATCCAGTCATCTACTGATGGGCATTTCGGTTGTTTCCAGGTCTTGGCTATTGTATATAGTGCTGCAATAAACATAGGAGTGCATAAAGATTTTTGAATTGGAGTTTTGGATTTCTCCGGATAGATACCTAGGAGTGGGATTGCTGGATCATAAGGTAGTTCCATTTTCAGATTTTTGAGATATCTCCAAACTGTTTTCCATAGTGGCTGCACCAATCTGCATTCCCACCAACAGTGCACCAGCGTTCCCTTTTCTCCGCATCCACGCCAGCACTTGTTGTTTGTTGATTTATTGATGATAGCCATCCTGACTGGGGTGAGGTGGTATCTCATTGTGGTTTTTATTTGCATTTCTCTAATGGTTAGTGAGGTTGAACATTTCTTCATATGTCTGTTTGAGAAAGACAAATACCATATGATCTCACTTATATGCGGAATCTAAAGAAAATAATAAGTGAATGAACTAATCAGAAACAGTTTTGGAAACATGGAGGAAAAACAGAGGGTTGCTAGAGGGGGGGAGGGGTGGGGATAAGGGGAAGGTGAGAGGTTTTGGGAACGTACAGAGGGATAGTGGATGGGGGAGGGGGGTTCACACAGTGTGAGGGATATAAATGATAAACGTCTAAGTTTTGCTTTGTCTTGTGCACCTGAAACTAATTAAAAACAAAACAAACAAACAAAAAAAAACAATTATATCAAAGATAATGTTTAATTATTTATTCATGATTTTAAATCACTTTTGCACTGTGTAGACTCCATTGGAGCAAAGTCTTTGCCTGTTTTATTTACTGCTGTATCCTTGATCTGAAAGGTGCCTACCATAAAGCATGCACTCAATCATAGTTGGTGAAAAATAAAAATGAAATTTGAACCTTTATTTGTTACTTTCTAGGAACATAGATTGGTTCCAATTTATAACCCAGAGGAAATATTCTTTGAAGCCTCTTTCCTCTAGACCACATCTGACACAGTGCAGATGTTCTCTAGCTGTCATTCTACTCACTTCTCATGCATCAGCTTTTGCTACACAGTGGACTGGGCCCCTAGCCATTTGTCTTCCCTCCATTTCTTTCTGTGAAAATATTTCTTTCTATTCACCTTTATTACATAATTTACACACAGTTAAAGGACAGAAAAAAGCCTGAAATTTCCTTTAAAAATGAAACAGGTAGCAGTGTGGGGAAAAGAGTAAAGAACAAGCTCTCCAAAGCAGGGAAGAGAGAGGGGGAAAGCATGAGGATAGCAATGGCAGTGAATATGACACTAACATAGTTTGATGCAATTGTTCCTTTATACACAAAAGAATAAAAGAAATACTAAATATAACATCAGTACTTTTGAAATAGAAAATAAATATTCAATTAAAAGCACCAACAGAGCTATGGGGTAGTGTTGCGAAAGATGCAATAAAAGTAACAAGTCTCTGATCAGAAGAAATGAAAATGAAAAATAATAGTAATATAATTAGATGTTTCTAATTTTTTTCACAAGTATTTTTATGAGGCTAGAATAAACTCAATATCAAAATTAGGATATTTTTTAAGGTTATCAAATTTACATTCCTGGAATAATATAAGCTGGTCATGATTAAAATTATATTATTATTTTTTACGCATCTCATATTCCATTTGTTAATAATAGATTTGGGAATTTTCATGAATGAGACTGTCTTATGACTTTGTCTGATTTTTCCTACATATAAAAAGACATGTGCAGGTCATAGGAGAAGTATGGCTTTCCTCAAATGGTTAATTAATAAATAAATAACTAGGAATCAACCGCACACCATACACAAAATTCAATTTTAGGTTGATAAAAACTTACATGCTAATAAGCATAATCATACTACTTTCAAACTTGGAAGAGGGAAGAAATTCTTAAATAAGACACAAAATCAATCCATAAAGGAAAAGACTGATAAAGTCTACTGCATTGAAAGTAAGAATTTCTGTTCCTTAAAAATAATATTAATAAAGAGAATGGAAAGTTTAGACACAAACTTCAAAAAATGTTTGCAAAATATTTAACCTATTATTAACTTAAATATATTAGGGACACTTCCAAATCAATAAGGAAAAGTAACCAACCTATTTCAAAAATGCACAAAAGAAATAAACAAGAATTTCAAAGGTGAACAACAAAAGGAACACACACACACACACACACACACACACACACACACACACCAGGGGTGCCAAAAAAATGTGTACCCATGGCTTGTATTCATCTTTTGTTCTCAGTCTATATTGAGTATTACAATTTCAATACAGATTTTTCCTGTCTTAAAATGTGTATATATATATATTTGTTTGCACCCTCTGTGTGTGTATATATATATATATATATATATATATATATATATATATATATATATATATATATAATCTTATGATAATTCCCCAATTATCATAAGATTCAATTTAATCTGGAATTCAATTTAAAACCAGAGTGAGATTTTAAAATCAAAGATCAAACAATATTAAGTATTGGCTAGAATGTAGAGCAAAAAGAATTTTGCATTCACTGCCATTCTGGAAAAGAGTTCAGAAAGAGTTTGGTACTGCCTAGTTAAGTTGAATACGTGCACACCCTATGACTCAGCAATTTTACTGTTATGTATAAACCCAAAGAAAATCTTACACATGGTACCAATGTGCCAGAATATTTATGTGGTCATTGTTTGCAGTAGCGAGAAACAAAACAAAACCAGAAATGGAAGGCACCCTGATATCTATTAATAATAAAGTGAATACATTATACAATACAAATTCAATGGAGATAAATGTGCCAGAGTTACACAAATCTGTATATATTTGGAAAACATGTCATCAAGCAAGAGAGCAAATCACAGAAGAATATACCACACATATGTATGATGATTCCATATGTGAATTCCAGAAAATGGACTTCTAAGGAAAATCAGGGAAATAATTAACTTAAAATCAGAAAGCGGTATCTATGGCAGAGATAAAAGAGGATATAACTGGGGAAGATTACTTGGGTCTTCTGGTGTTGCAATGTTCTACTTCTAGCTCTAGGGGAAAAATATATATTGCCATCTAAAATAGATACATATTGTATATTACATGCTATATTGTATTACTTATTGTGTTACTAGCTATAATAAAACACTGTGCTTTAAAAAAAACAACTCATAGTCTGAACCCCCTATTAGAAACCGAGCTCCAAATAGAAAGGTATTTTTTATCTCTTTTATCACTAGTATATCCCAAGCATCTGCCTAGCATAACACTCAATTCGTTGAATAACTGAATGAATAGATGAAAGGTAAGCACAGTGAATGGGAAAGTAGCTATGTTAGATAAGATCTTATCATTTTTTCATATAATTCAATCATACGTAAATTAAGCAATTATTTTTTTTATCTTTTCTAAACCTTCTTAGTGTATATGGTAAGTGTTAAAAGTTACTTCTTGAAAAAGACATTGACAATAGGCAAGTCAGTTTGTCCCAGAATACTCCTCAAAAGGCTCAGAAACCTGAAGCACAATAAAAGACAACTTAAAAGATGTGAGTAAGACATGGAGTAGGAAATAAAGGGACTGAAAAACTATGAAGAACTTTTGGTGGTTAGACTCCTAGATCCTCACCCCGAATATATACACACAACCATGGGCCCACCACCCCTACAACCTCTGTAAAAAATATGTTTTCTTTTTCTACAGAGAAAAAAATCAGAGAAGTTTTGAAATTAGGGGCACCCCTCAAAGCAGAAAGTAGAATTGGGTATTATATTGAAACCAAGGAAATCAAATGTATGCGTCCACAATCAAATGTGAAAACTTCAGGACCCTTATGCCTTCTGCCTCAGAAAAGCAAGCAGCTGAGTTATCAGTATCTGAAATGGGGTTTTATAGGTATCCTGGAGAAAACCAAGGAGCTCAGAAAAAATAACTCCCTATCTTGTCAACAAGCCAAACACACATACAACTTCAATCAGCATGCTAGCCAGCAGCTCACTCAAAAATATAGAGCTAAATGCAATAGAATATTTGGGGGAAACCTACAAGTAGAATGAGTTTAAAACAAACAAATAATCAAATAACCAAAAACAGAGAGAGAGAGAGAGAGAGAGAGAGAGAGAGAGAGAGAGAGAGGAGAGAGAGGATTCAGAAAAACCGAGTGATAAAGGAAATTTCAAAGGAATTTATATTAGTGGGGCAGACCTGTATTGGGAGGATTTTAAAAGGGAAAATACCAGAAGGTGTGTACCCATATTTGACATAATAGGAAGTCAGTGCATAAAGTCTAACATAATGACTTGAGTAATGTTACGGTAAGCACATTATACATGCATGCAGGAAAACGTCAGAAAAATAGCAAAAAATTTGAAAGTGTTTGTTTCAAGGCAGCTGGATTGTGGCCTTAAGAGCACACTCTGGTTGTTGTTATGAGTCTTTTCAGATGATCCAACATTTAAAGAATATGTACGTGTATTATTTTGGGGAAAAAAATGTATATAAGCCTGCATAAATATTAAGCTTTGACTAGAAATGTGGTTGAATGCTCTTGAGTAGTTGGGGACAAGAAATATATCTTTTGTTGCAGTTGCAAACATTTTTGTGGCCATGTTATGTAGATACAATAAAACATGATAGTCCCTGCTATAAAAAGTTTGCAGTCTCTTATGTGTGCACAGTCAGGATGGGAAGAAGAAAGGTGGACAGAGTGTTAGTAGATTAGTATATGTAAAAGTTATAGTAGACGTATTACACCTGTAGCAATAACTGTGTATATAAATGTTACAGGACATGTAGATTTCTAACTTGGACAACTAGAAGGATAGCATTGACATTTACTGAAATGAGAAACACAGACTGCGGAATATAAAAGGAATCGGGAGGCAGACATGGTGTGTGCAGGGGCCTAGGCAAATGGCCAGACTAGATCAAGCGAGTCTAGCATTTGAATTTTGAGTGAAGGTATGAAAAAAGTATTTAAATAAAAGACAATACATATGTGTATCCAGTGATGGCATCCTTTTGAGCTTATTAATTAATTCTTGCTTATTGGCTCCCTAGAGATTTCCTAAAACCTGCCCACATGCCAACCTGTTTCTCAAGCCTCCCATTTGATTCTGTACATAAACCAATAATTTCACAGTAAATTATCTTTCTTCTAAAGTCAGCCAGCATCTATTTTTACTACTTTAAACCAAAGATCCATAATAATAATATTAACAATAATAATAACAATGGTTTCTAGTAGTTTAAGAATGCAGAGACTATTTTTCAAGTGACACCTCAAAGAAGGCATTTTTCAAAGACATTTTGAATTCCTGAAATTCATACATTTCCAGGTTGGTAAAACAGCAAATAAAATCTAAATATGACCCTCACATTTCAGGGAGGAAATCTGTATGATTTGATTAAGTTCAACAAACTACTGAGTACCTGTTGTTTGTCATTAGGCCCCAGACTGAATGAACACCATGCCATCTCACACTAAGGGAGAAAACGGTCTGGATTTGAAACACTATACTTTTGACAAGTGCAGACAGGGGCAATGATAATTTGCATAAAATCTTGTTTCAAGGAGGAAAATTGTTCAACGTGGAGCAATTCGTGGCACGGATATGACGAATGACAGGATGAGTAACCAAATCAAGGAAAGAGGAGCTGAAGGCAGTACCTGAACAGAGACATGACAGCAGCCTAACACATTTTAGTGAAATCTAAGAACATCAAAGCAAAGGGATTATTTATCTGGTGTCACCTACACATCCAAGCTGCTCCCTGCTTGGGATATTTTTTTTCACAGTAATGAAAAGGTATTTGTAGCTGACTCCAGAGATCTAGCAATGGTAAGAAGAGCCCAAAACTAATGCGAGAAATTGTCATTTGGAGTTACCAGAAGGTGCTTAGAATGGCTGAGTAGATCCTGTGATGAGTCATCCAGATTCTTCCTTCAGAGTTTCTTAGCCTTATTTCTTATTTCCAAAGATCCTGGGAAGGCTATCACCTGACAGCTAAATACTATCAACCTCCTTTGAAAATTGCCCAGGACTGAAGAAATCTGCCATGTCATTGCCGCTTCCTGCAGCCACCTGCAAACACTGACTGGTCCATATAGGGGAAAATCCAGCCCCCTTTCTAAAACTCGGGGAAACTATAGAGGCATTCTGGTTTCAGAACATCCTGTGCTGTTGGAGGAGGCATTTAATGATCACACTTAACTTCTCCCTCTGCCCAGTCCTTTTCTCTTCCCTTCCTCTATACAGGAATTGATCTCAAGAGTACTCCCCTGTAAACATCCTGTGCACTATTTCAATCTGCTTCCTGGAGAACCCGACCTGCCGTAGGTGGGGATGCTTCTCCAAATTGGAGCAGAAAGTTTTCCAAGATGGTCATAGCTGATCACACAAACGAACATATTTCAAAGGCACGCTCACCCACTTCGCCTCTATGGTTACCGCCAGCATACAACTACCTAGCTTAAGTGTTGACTAAGCTGATGTTCAGATCCCTGTCATTTTAAGTACTGCTTTCTGAGCAAGCCAGCCAATGGAGAACAAGAGATAGTTATGTTCTGTTTATGATGCATCAGAGGTGATTATAATTCTGAACCCCTGATAAAACCAGATGCCCTCCAAATGAATTGGATGCAGGAAGGCTGATGACAGTTTGGAGACAGCGTTTTCTCCCAAACAGATCCTCTCAACTGTTTCTTCAACAAGTTTATCAAAGGAATTAAACTGCCTACCATTTTGAAATCTTCAAGCAGGTACTGACAAGAACTGGTGAGTTAGAAACACAGTTGCTAGGGGAACACCATCTGCTGCCACTTCCCTCACTGCTAATACTTACACAGAAAGACCGAGAAGTCTGGTTTCTGAGCCAGGATCTTGATGTGGTTCAGTACACATTGTGTGTAATTACAAAGCACCAAGAGCGTAACAAAAATCTGTCTTTTTCAATTACTACGACTTCAAGAAGTCTGAGAAAAAAATATATTAGCAAAATCTCCAGGTCCTTCTTAAACTCAATGAAAGCACACAGTCAATAAGGTCATGGAAAACAAGAATTCACCCACTGTTCTGATGAAGATTGGACAATTTAAACAGGAAACATACATTTTCTAGGAAAATAGCATAGGAAAACTGCCTGTTAAATTGGGCTTACATTGAATGATCATAATATCATTTGCAATAATTACTGGAAATCAAATATCTACTTACATTAGAATGGATACATTGCGATCTGTTCTTACAATTAAATTCTACACTTTAATGATAATGAACAAACTACTGCTATACAAAATTACGTTGTATTCTTTAATGATAAATCTTTAATCAGGTTTTCAAAATTTACATCACTTCATTATTGTTCTTTTGCAACTCTTTCTGGATCAAGCCCAGTACTCTACATTTTGCTAAAAGAATCATACAATGCTCTCAATATAACATACTCCCATTTTTACACAATATTCCAAGTCTTTTAAACAGTTCAATAATTATGGTTAAAATTTGTCTTTTCTAATACTTTATATTTTGTGTTGACTCAATAAAATATTATTACTTGGGTTTCTCTTGTCCTTGTTTACTTTACTGACCCATTTTTTGAAAATCAACTTTTGATTTTAGTTTTTGTATTATTTTGCTTCTTTATTTTTACAGATTTTTAACTTTAATATTTAAAATTTATAACTTTCCCTTTTTAAATTTAGATATTTATCTTTTTTTAATTCCTTAAGTTGGCTTAAGTCCATATTTTCATTTTTTCCTTCTCTATACTAAAAGAAGTCAAGTACGTGATATTATAAATTTTGGGTACAGCTTTAACTGTGTCCAGTAGATATTCTTATGAAATGTTTTTCTTTTATTGTATTATATACATTTTGTACTTTCTATTTTGGGTTTTCTCTTTGATCTTGATATCATATAGGAAAGCATTTCTTAATTTCCATGTTGTTTTTTTTGTCATTTATCTATCATTTATTTTATTTTTATTTGACAAATCAGAGATGATGGCTAATGAAATAAATATATTTAAAATGTATTAAGATTCCTTTTCAGAAAATATAGAATTCAGAAGAAAAATACATTTCCACGAGTAAGAAAAAAGTGTGATTATCTCTTTGTAGTAATTAAGTGGTTCACTATAACTATATAATTTATGTAAATGCTAACTGATTGTATTACTCAGATTATCTGCTTATTTTTGTTTACTTAAATGGTCAAATTCTAAATGCCATTCAGAATTTTGCATATTCTCACAAAAAGATAACTTAAAACTTTGGTTTTAAGTTATCACTAAAATTTCCTTTGCAATCTACTCTACTACGAAAAAAAATTCTTACCAAACACAAATTTCCAATCTCATTATCATCTTCCATCTACATTTAACTAAAGGTTCATTGACCATTAGATCAGATAAATGGGTGGTCTTCTCTGAAACTTTATATTTCAAAAAATGTCCTAATCTATAATATCTCCACCTATGTTATGGCTGATCACTCTATTCTTGAATCTACGCACTGTGATCACGTGCTATGATCTTGTAGCTTTTGTTTCAAATCTGATGTCTAATGTAATTCTGTTTTATTTCTGAAAACTTATCTTTAACCTCTTATGAGAAATTTCACCCTGATGTTTCTAAGATTATATTTCTTTATTAGTTCTGAATTTCTCAGTAAACCCAGTCCACAGATTTTTAAAAGGTTTTTAATAAATGTTCAATTTGATGTTGAAATAGTGCAAACATACAAATAAAACAGAGAATTATATAACGATTGTCTTTATATCACAACCTATCTCTATTTTACATTTCATATTTGGGATGTTTCCTGTATGATTCTGATTAATTTTTAAAGACATCATCAAATACAATTGACACCTCCATTTCTCTGTAGAAATTTTCAGAAATCCTAATTGATATGAGAATATCTAAGTTTATGTCCCCGCTCTGTTTTTCAACATTCCCATTATCCCATCTGAATTTTTGTTTCCTAATAATAAAATGGAGATAATGATTGGGTTTTTGTGAAAATTAACAGAAATAACTTAAACAAAGCCTGTAGCACAGAGAAAATACACATGTCAATAAATGTTACTTCCATTCACCCTTAGATATGTATTCCTACTAGTTATTTAAAAACCTACTTCAAATGTAAACTACTTTATGAAACTTTTCTAGACTCATCTTAGCCAGTGTTCTCAGTACCATTTTGATTTCCCATAGCAATAGGCAAAAAATTGTTATATAAAGTTTTTGTATCTATTGTTGGGTACGACTATGGTTTCCTGGAAGGAGAGTGGGTGCTTCAGGAGTCTGGCCCTCCTAGACAAATCCATAATGAGAATACAATTAATGTTTACCAGTGTGTAAATATAACAAAGAGTAGAGCTAAAAACTATTCAATCTGAGTCATCCGTATTATTTGAGAAATGCCTAAAAACACAAAACTCATCTTTATACATGAAGTAAAGCATTTATTATTTTCATTTGGAAAACTGCTTACACTACTTGTCAATTAAAGGGCTACAAGAATGAAAAAAAGCGTGAATAATTGTTACCAAGATCTACAAAGGTTTGTAAAATCTAGATTGTTGGCAATGTACAAACAGTAAAATATTTGCTTTTGACCTCATGTAGTAAGAGAAGATTTGTTTAGTGGCAATGTTTATTCCTTTCAGTGCAGGTGGATCTCACCAGGAAGCAACCTATATATTAATATTTAGAGATTTACCTCTGTTGCTTGTGGGCTAAAGCTAAAGAGGACAGGAGGTCTTTACAAACCAAAAGTATCATTTTTTTCCTTTTTGATTGCATACTTACACAGCATCTGCAAAAGCCACATTGGTGAAACTTGTACATTTCCACAATTTTGGGTTATTTTCATGTCTTTTGGCTAAATTTCTATTACCTCTCTAATGAGCATGTGGGTTTCCCTGGTCTGCAATCATTGCTATCAGAGCCCTGTCAGGTGAGAAAAGTTCCCTATTCCTATTCACAAGGAACTTCCATTCAATAGCAATATGTTGCTAAAGTCATTTTTTAGAGTGACAATACAACTTTTCTCAAACTGTAGGGCATTTTGGTTTTTACAAAGCCTGATGTCTTCTTTGCCAATTTTAAACAAAAACACAAAAATGTGTTATTTATTAGCATGACTTATTGTCCTAGTGTTGCTCATATGGATCATTTGTAATTTTGAAGATTAAGGAATCTCCTTGGGTGTCTTCTTTCCAAGATATAGTATTTCATTCTGGGAAAATAGATGAAAGCTTCTAAGGTATGCTGTCAAGGAATAGTCAGCATTGGTGCTGTTGCTCTTCTGTTTAGTCACAAATATTTCTATTTATTGTTAAGGTTTAATGTTTTTAAATTACTTCTAGGTACATAAAAACAATCTAGGTAGAGTTCTTCCTGTTATATAAGTTATACTTACATTATTTCTCAGTAATATTTCTTAATGTCCCAAAATGTTTTTGGTATCATGTCTAATATAGTGTGGGAAACAACATGTCCTTTGCTTTTAAAGGAATTGAAATAAATAATATTTTGAAAAATTTAAATCTTATTTTCAAAGAACAAATAAAGAAATTGAAAGGATCATTTATCATGCTTCAAAACACAATATGTCACCCTGTGGAATATATCATTCTTTACTAATGCTGCAATCTCATAGATAACCCATGGAGATCTAGTATTCTGACATATGGAAGCAGACATTAATTTGCAATTCTTGTTTATAGTGGAGCATATCTGATCAAATTAAATCCTATTTATTAGATCAATAGATATTTATTGGCCACACAGAAGGCAGACAGGAAGATTAGTAAAACAATCAAGAATAGTAAGCTTTGGAGTCAAGAAAGACAGGCTCCACTCTTAGCAATGTCAGCCATTTGACTGATATATTTTTCTCATCAAAAAAATGGGACTACTAACAACAACCTTAGGAAGCTTGAGAGACAATAGGGCACATAAAATGCAGAGCTTCTGCATTTTATGTGCCCTTTCTATATAGAGTCACAGGAAATCACCCTCCTGGCACATGGATGTGTTCACCATCCAGCAATCTTCAATGCATTTTGAGGTCCAGAGTTTTTATTGAGGTTTTATAGCTTAGGTATAAGGTTTAAGTCACTGGCCACGTGACTGAAATCAATCTCCTGCTCCCATCCCTGAAGGTTGGACTAGCTCAGAATTCCAACCATGTTATCATGTCCTTGGTCTTTGTGGTGACCAGCCTCTACCGTGAAGCTCTATTGAGGGGCCTATCAGGAGTCATCTCATTAATATAAACTCAGTCATTATGCCAGGGACTCATAAATAACGAAAACAATTCTTTCACTTGGGAAATTCCAAGGGTTTTAGAATTTTCCTCCTAGGAACCCAGGGCAAATGGCAGCCAAACTTTATTATACTACAGGTACCAATTATCCATATGTTTTCCAACTTCCAAAATTTTGTTACTATTTCATCCTCACCTCTTTTGTTCTCCATCCTTGTGAATTTATGCCTTTAAAAAAGAATCACTTTACTGTTGTCAGGTGGTTTTCTGGGAACTGAAATTAGATGCATGTGTTCATTCTGTCTTAAAATCTCTATTAAGACATTTGTTGTTCCAAGAACTCTGATAAATTTTGAACAAAAGAGAAAGCTGAAAAACAGAGAAAGTAGAAGTTGATCCTGCTTTTAAAAAATGAGTAACAAAAAGTTATCTTAGTACTCTTAACTGCAGTAGAAATGTTTCCTCTAATCCACAAGTAGAGGAAAGACAAAACTTTCAGATGAAGCCTCTACGGGAATACATGTAGCTCCTCACTGAGCCCCGTAGGGACAAACCTCAAGTTTCAGAAGCCCTAGTTCTCTGCAGGGAGGCTTATTTAATGAAGCCAAGGTAAGAGATGGAGCTTTCCTTGGAGCAGGATTTAGTGGAGCAGTAATTCCATGGCCTGAAGCAGTTTTAGTAGATATTAAGAAAAACTGAAAGTACAAATAATAAGAAAGTTTTTGGATTTTGCAAGGGATGTGGAATTTGTGAGGAAATACATAACCAAGAAGTTTACTTAAGAGTTGTTCATTGGAAATGCAAGTTGTCTAGTCACCAAGGTAGTGGATATTAATCTATTAATGGACTCTCACTAATGAAGGAATACACAAAACTGTATGAGAACAGGAATAAAAATTGAGAGGTTTTAAATACTTGGAATGAAAAATCAAGAAAGAAAGTTGATTTCAGGAAATAATTTGGAACTGAGTGTTACCGATGAAAATTTCAGAATTTCTGCCAGTGAAAGTGGGTCAGAGCGGCTACTCTCCAAAGGAAGAGCGTAACTGCTGAAGGAGGTCGGAAGATAGCATTTGCTCTATTGCAATGGAAATGTCACTCATTCCAGTTGGCTTATTGATGGAAGTTTTCACCCAGTGGACTTTTTTAATGTTTTGAAAGCTTTTACTGCTTTGTTTTATTTTAATTACTTAAGCAACACATGATCACATTAAAGAAAAAAAAATTTTTTTTTGCCTCCCGACCTCCCACAAAGAAAAAAATTAAAGCAGAAAAAAATCAACAACACTTTTAGCACCTATGACACCTCATCTCTATGAATGCGTTGCTGCAGATCCACTTCTATATACCTACCATACACAGTATACATACACATACAAACACATGTATTAGTCAGTGCAAAAGTAATTGCGGTTTAAAACAATTGCAAAACCTGCACTTACTTTTGCACTAACCTAATATATACCCATACCCATGTATACATGTACATACACATACACCATAACACACATAGTCACCTACACATACACGATCACATACCCACACATAAACACATGTTAAAGTACACATACCTGTGCGTGTGTATACCTGGACTCTGTATAAGGACCTCCTGTGTGTGACCAGTACTAGTAGGTCAGAAGAGGATTGAAGGCCAATATTAGGGAAAGCTGCAGTTTAAAAATCGTTACCAGTATCTGCCTTCTATTAAAACTTACTTTTACCTCTCTGGCAGAATGTCCCTTCATTCTGGAAGATTTCTTTCAGCGAGCCCTTTTATTATGCAAAGGTAAAGCCAGGACTCTGTTCCCAGTGAAGACCTGAGTGTAACAAAAGTACCAGGGTCTGTATTCTTCAGAATGGAAAACTGTATTCTGTTTATTAATTTAAATGGAATGTATCTTTCAGCAGACTTGTGTCTTGGAAGATTGTTTTCTTTAGAGACTTTTATGTGCTAAACTTGCATTTAGATGGGCCCTTGTCTATTAACAATAGTAACTAAATAGATTATTATTATTGCTTTTTTGTTTTTAGGACTTATATTCTTTATTCTTAGTGTAGCTAGTTATAAAACATGATGGTCTTAGGAGAATAAGAGAAGGTCTATATGTTGATCTGACCTACTTCATGTATTTATTAAACAAATATCGATTGACGATCCACCATATTTAACACACTGTGTTAAACACTAAATCTACGAGTTGGGAAGACATAGTTTCTTCTCTCAGGGAGCTTACCTTATAGTGAGGGAATATTAAATAGTCAACTTTTTTAATTAAATAGAATTTTAATAAATGCTATTAAAAGAACGTAATAAGAGGGTTTATAACAGAGGATAAATGACTCACACTGGAGATTTAAAGAAGTCTTCTCTGAAAACTTACTGCTTATGATATGATTTAAAGGATGATGTTGATGATAGAAGTGTTAAGTGCCTTTCCAGCCAGAGAGAACAGCACATGAAATACTGAGTGTGAGCAATAGAATAGATAACTTAAAGTGCTGAAAACTGGGTTGTTTTGGCTAAGCCACAGAGTAATGTTGAGTGCCATAAATTAAAGATAGTGATGTGGTTAGAATCCAGGTCAGGGGTGTGTTTAGACCATTTGTGTACCCTATCTTAATTTTTTATATCTTTTTCTTTCTAAAAGCAGTCCAAGTACAGTAAAGCATTTTAAGATAAAAGGAATGTGGTCGCTTTTGGATTGTTTTTAGAACTTTTTGGCTTCAAGGTAGAGAATGAATTTGAAAAATAGTGAAGAGCTAGAGTTAATGGGGACTTTAGAATTTCAACATTGAGAAAATTAAGAGAAGCAATTTAGTCAGAAGGCAGTTTGGGCAAATTTAACTTGAAGGTAAATGTATAACAGCAAGCACCCTTCTACTTAGAGGTTATGTTTATTTAGGGCAGGATGGAGTTGTTGCTGGGAATTATTGTAAATTTCCCTTCGGTGCTCTCTCTACCCAGCACTGACAGAATTTGATTACGGATTATGGAGAAGAAGGAAGAGGGAGGGTCAAGTATAAACCCTAAGGGCCTGGTTTATAACACTGTGTTACTGTACTGAGGGAAGAAAATCTGAATGAGGATCAGATTTAAGGGAAAGGAGATATGTTTTGTTTGATTTTAGACATGTTGATTTTGATGTGTCTGTAAGACATCCAAACAAAGAAGTTTGATTAAGATTAATATATTTGTCTAGAGCTCAGTGTAAAATCCTGGCCTGGAAATATACATGGGAAAGTTTCAGCAAGTTGGTAGTGACTGAAGCCATGAGAGTGGATGAACTTGCCTGGCAATAAAGAATGTAGGTGTGAAATGTGTTCATAACTAAGCTCTGAGGAATACAGGCATCTAGACTTCTGATAGAGAAGAATCAATTAGACTGAGAAGTTATGGAGGTGGGGGTTGGAGAAAACCCAGGAAAATATGAAGTCACATAATACATAAGGGGACATTTAAAGAAGAGATTAGCAAAAAATGCAAATGTAACTAAAGGTCAGGTAAAATAATGATAGTAAAATATCCATTAGCTTAACTGACATGATCATTGGTGACTTAATGAAAGAGAATGTGGGACATTGATATAGGTCAAGTAATGAGTGGCTAACGAAGAGATGGAGACAGCCAATGTAGATATTCCTTTGGAGAAGTATTATTTGGGGTCCAATAGTGCTTTCTATTTGTTGTGATTTTTCTATTTCATTTCTTACCTTTAAAAAAATTAATTCTTTTTCTTATGCTAATTTCCTGTGCTTTTTACTTTTAATTATAATCCTCGCCTATTCTGCCTTGCATGGTTAATAATGTCTAAAGCTATTCAATTTCTTTGGTTTCTTTCTGAAAAACAGAAAAAGACTTGACAGCTTTAAAACTAATTACTCACTACTAATCATGTTATTGTTGTCTGGCATTTCTTGGTGGTAATACCAGTGGGCATCTGGGAAGGAAATTAACTTATTTTCTTCTCGCAAATTAAATGTATTATATTAGATGTTGGTTTAGATTGATCTACATATTTTCCAGTACTATTCGTTTAATATTCCTATTAGATCTCAAACTTCCCATTGTAGATCTTTCTTCGACTCCCTAGAGGATGGTTTCTTGACCTCAACATTACTGACATTTGGGGCCAGATCATTCTTTGTTGTGGAGGATTTTTTCCTGTGTATTGTAGAGTGTTTAGCAGCATCCCTGGCTTCTACTTGCCAGATGTCAATATACCTTTCCCTCAGTTGTGACAACCAAAGATGTCTCTAAATGTTCTAAGATATTGCTAAATGTTCTTTGTGGGGCAAAATTACCACTGCTGGAGAACTGCTGCCCTCAAGTGTACCCTTTGAAATTTTCTTCAGAGAGTTTTATTTTGTTTATCTGGAGGATGAGGGTGATAAATTATCTTAGATTTTGCTTGTTTGAAAATGTATTTATGTTCCCCCCTCATTTACAAAAGATCACTTTCTGGTGATAGCGTAATTGTCATTTTCTTCTCAACACATTAATGATACTATTCTATCACTGTGGCTTCTGCATTGCTGTTGTGAGGTCTGCTTTTAGTCTCACTGCTGTTTCTTATGGTGGTCTGCCTTATCTCTCCAGTTGCTTTTAAGATTCTCTCTTTTTCTTTGGGGTTCTTCTTCTTGACTATGCTATGTCTGAGTTTCTTTTTATTTATTGCTTGGGCTTTGGGGGCCTTTTTAGATCTTGGAATTCCTGTCTTTCAACTTTTTTTGAAAATCTTTTATCCATGTTGTCACAAATGGTACTATTTCATCTTTTCTTATGGCAGAATAGTATTCCATTGTGTATACATGGATGGATCTTGAGATTATCATGTTAAGCAAAATAAGTCAGACAGAAAAAGCAGAGAACCATATGATTTCACTGGTATGTGGTATATAAACCAAAAACAACAAAAGAACAAGACAAACAAATGAGAAACAAAAACTCATAGACACAGACAATAGTGGTTACCAGAGGGTAAGGGGGGGTGGTAGATGAGGGTAAAGGGGATCAAATATATGGTAATGGAAAGAAAACTGACTATAGGTGGTGAACACACAACATGATATATAGATGATGTATTACAGAATTATACACCTGAAATCTATGTAACTTTACTAACAATTTTCACCCCAATAAACTTTAATTAAAAGATAAAGAAAGAAAACCTTTTGTCATTAACTATTACAAAAATGTTTTTCATTTCAATTGTCTTGATTTTTTATTACCAGAACTCCAAAAAATTATATGATAGATCTCCCACAGGGTCCTCTGTGAACCTCAGTCTCTCCTCAATGTGTTGCAACTCTTCTTCATCCTTTTGGCCTTCAAATTTGGGTCAACATTCTAGTTCACCAATTTTCTTTTTAGTTTTGTCTAATCTTTTGATATTTTATTTCTAAACTTTTATTTTTTTATTTGCTAGGTCATCTGTTCATATTTTAAGCATCTCTTTCATCTGTTAAAACATACTACACAGAACTCTGTCACATTCTATGTCATATAATTCTGATACTTGAAAATTGTTTGGTTTGTTTCATACTTTGGTTGTTTCACTGATTCTCAATCAGAGTGTCTTGTTAACTTTGCATTTTGTGATTTGAACTTTGAATTCTTATTTTTTCTTCATGAAAAACTTTTGAGTCCTGACATGAGGGTAGGGACTTCATTTGCTTTTGTCTATCACATAAAGGTATTGACAACACCTACTGCTTCACTTAAGGGTTTACGATACACACATTAAGTTTACCTGGGACATCAAGCCCTGTAAATGAGCTGACATAATGTTTCTTTTAGATTTTTCACCTCCACTTATCAATTCTTCTTGCTCTTATGTTTTTCTCATTGTAGCTTATTTCAAATTCAACATTATAGTTTTGGTTTTCCTATTTATAATATTGGCTTAGCTCTTTGAAGTCTCAACATAATGTGGGGAATCTATTAGATTTCCCTGCTTAACGAGAGAGCTTTTTACTTCTTGTCATCTGGCTTCCATGTGGTTATCGAGAAAAAAGTTCAACTTCCCCAGGGATCAAAAGAAACTCTGATGGGAAAAAAAAAAACGGTCCTTAGCATTAAAGATTCTTCACTTTTGTGTGATATTTGCTAAAGGTTAAAGATATTTTTAAAAAATTATTTCTATATCATCTTAATATTTTGTGAAAGAAAGCTAATTAATGTATCCAATCTTCCCTACTCTGGAACATAGAAACAAGTCCAAAGTTTTGAAGAACAAAGAGCAATGATTAAGTACCAGTAAATCATAGTGATAAGGAGAAGACACTTGATTAGACAAAACATCATGAATAAGCAAAAAGTGAAGTTTTTATAATGAGTTGAGAATATAATGGAAGTGACAATGAGGTAAAAATAGGACAATAATTTTACCTGTGGATCCTAAGATTATGGAATCAATAAAATTAAAAGAGAAAGCACACACACATACACAGAATAGACATACATTGGAAAGGATGTCAGATGTCTTCAGGAAAGTCAGATTTGATACAGGAAGAAACGGTCAATAAGTACAGTGAATATTAAAAAAAATAAATGACGGTATAAAACTATTTATTATATGAAGGAAGTCCAAACTGGCAGTGTCGAACAGTTTGTGAGGATGGCAAAGATTGTAGCTTTTTCATTAAAAAAAAAAACCTATCTCTTTTGTGTCTTAATATCACACTTATGACTTTCTATTGTTTTTGTAGAGAAGCAATACCCTCAGTCATTGTATTGAAAAATCATGAAGCACAATTATTCAGCCTTCTTCAGATATTTGTGTTATTTGTGTGTGAGTGTGTGTGTGTGTGCGTGTGTTTGTGTGTGTGTATGTGTGTGTGTGTGAGAGAGAGAGAGAGAGAAAGAGAGAGAGAGAGAGAGAGAGACAGAGACAGAGAAAGAGAAAGAGAGAGACAGAGAGAGAGACAGAGACAGAGACAGAGACAGAGACAGAAACAGAGAGAGAGAGAAACTTGACATTCATTTGCCCTCACAATTTTTCAGGTAAGAGTTTTGTTCTGTAACATTACAATATAATTTGGCCACACAATTGAACCAGTTAGGAATAGCAAATCTCTGATTTACATAGACAGCTTTGCAGATCTTGATGCTTAAACTGGAAAGAATATTATCCAAATGTTAGCAGCCCCATGGAATCTCAAGAGCTAATCAAGGTTTCTTTTGTCACCTCCCCCAACTATTCCATCTTCCAAAAAAGTAAATTATTAGCATTTTATACCAAAGCAGCAGAATATTCATTCTTTACAAGTGCACATCGAACATTTTCTAAGGTAGACCACATGTAAGGCCAGAAAACAAGTCTCAATAAATTTAAGAAGATTGAAATCATATCAAGCATCTTCTCTGATCACAATGGTATGAAACTGAAAATCAATTACAAGAAAAATAACTGAAAAACACGTGGAGGCTAAACAACATGTTACTAAACAAATAATGGCTCAACAATGAGATCAAGAAATAAATCAAAAGATACCTTGAAAGAAATGAAAATGAAAACATAATGACCCAAAATTTTTGCTTCTTCATAGCAAAACAAGCCAAAGGTGGAAATACAAAGGCCTACCTTAAGAAACAAGAAAACTCTAAAATAAACAATCTAAACTTACACATAAAGGAACTAGAAAAAATCTCAGCAAACAAAGCCCAAAGTGAGTAGAAGGAAGGAAATAATAAACATCAGAGTGAAAATAAACAAAATAGAGTCTAAAAAATGTAATACAAAAGATCAATGAAACCAAGAGCTGGTTCTTTGAAAATATAAGCAAAATTGATAAACCTTTAATGAGACTCATCAAGAAAAAAATGACAGAGAACCCAAATAAATAAAATCAGAAATGAAAGAGGAGAAGTGACAACGGACACCACAAAAATACGAAGGATCATAAGAAAATATGAACAGGTGTACACTAACAAATGGGACACTCTGGAAGAAATGGATAAACTTTTAGAAACATACAATCTTCCAAACTGAATCAAGAAGAAACAGAAAATTTGACTGACAGATTACTGTTAGTTATCTGTTAACAAAATTGAATCAGTAATCAAAAAACTTTCAGCAAACAAATTCCTGGACCTGATGGCTTCACAGGTGAATTTTACCAAACATTTAGATAATAATTAACACCTATCCTTCTCAAACTATTCCAGAAAATTCAAGAGGAGGAAAAGCTCCCAAGCTCATTTTATGAGGCCACCATTACCCTGATTCCAAAACCAGACAAAACAAAAAATAAAATTACAGGCCAATATCCCTGATAAACATAGATGCAAAAATAGTCAACATGATGTTAGAAATCTGAATTGAACAATACATTCAAAAGATCATACACCATGATCAAGTAATTCTAGGGAGTTATTCCTGGGATACAAGGTTGGTTCAATATTCACAAATCAATTAACATGACACACCACATAAACAAAATAAAAAATAAAAATAAGATGATCATATCAATAGATGCAGAAAAGGTGTTTGACAAAATACAGCATCGGTTTATGATAAAAACTCTAAGTGGGAATAGAAGAGACATACCTCAATATAATAAAGGCCATATGTGACAAACCCTCTGCTAACATCATACTCAATGGGGAAAAGCTAAAAGCATTCTCCTTAAGAGCAGAAAAAAGACAAGGATGCCCACTTTTACCACTGTTATTCAACATAGTATTGGAAATCCTACGCACAGCAATCAGACAAGAAAAAAGAAATAAAAGGTATCCAAATTGGAAAAAAAGAAGTAAAACTTTCATTATTTGCAGATGACATGATACTATATATAGAGAACCCAAACTCTTAGAACTGATCAATGAATTCAGTAAAGTAGCAGGATACAAAATTACTATTCAGTAATTGGTTCCATTTTTACACACCAATAATGAACTGTCAGAAAGAGAAATTAAGAAAACAAACCCATTTACAATTACATTAAAAAACAAGCAAACAAACAAAAAACCTAGGAATAAATTTAACCCAGGAAGTAAAAGACCTGTACTCAGAAAACTATAAGCACTGAAGGAAGAAATTGAAAAAGATACAAATAAAAGGAAGCATATACTGTGTCAAATATATGGTGATGGAAGCAGAACTGACTCTGGGTGGTAAACACACAATGTGATTTATAGATGATGTAATACAGAATTGTATACCTGAAATCTATGTAACTTTACTAACAATTGTCACCCCAATAAACTTTAATTTAAAAAATATATATATATATATTTTCTGATATTTCTCCTCAGGTAATTGGAACAAAGAAAAATAAACAAATGGGACTACATCAAGCTAAAATATTTTGTACAGCAAAGGACACCATCAACAAAATGAAAAGACAATATACTGAATGGGAGAAGATATTCACCAATGATACATCTGATAAGAGGGTGGTATCCAAAATTTATAAAGAACTCATACAACCTAACACACACACACACACACACACACACACACAAAAAAAAAAAAAAGCAAACAATCCAATTGAAAAATGGGGAGGACCTGAATAGACAATTCTTCAAATTGGTTATACACATCACCAATAAACATGAAAAGATGGCTCAAAGTCACTAATCATCAGACAAATGCAAATGAAACCCACAATGAGGTATCGCCTCAAACCTCTCAAAATGGCTATCATCAATAAACAAAAAAACAACAAATGTTGGCAAGGATGTGGAGAAAAGGAAACTCTATTGTACTGTTGGGGAGATTGCAAATTGGTGCAGACACTATGGAAAACAGTTTGGAGATTCCTCAAAAAAATTGAAAATAGACCTACCTTATGACCTAGCGATTCCACTTTTGGGTATATATTTGAAGAAATCTCAAACACTAATTTGAAAGGATATGTGTACCCCTATGTTTACTGAAGCACTGTTTACAATAACTACGATAGGGAAGCATCTCAAGTACCCATCAATAGACAACTGGATAAAGAAATTGTGGTACATACATACAATGGAATATTACTCAGCCATAAAAAAGAATGAAATCTTACCATTTGTGACAACATGGATGGACCTAGAGGATATTATATTACATGAAATAAGTCAGACTGAGAAAGGTAAATACCATATGATCTCATACGTGGAAACTAAAGAACAAAACAAACAAAAAAACAAATAAACAAAAAAAAACAGAAACAGACTCAGGTATGGAGAACAAATTGATGGTTGCCAAAGGATGGGGGGATGGGAGGTGGGTGAAAAAGGTGAATGGATTAAGAAATACAAATTGGTAGTAACAAAATAGTAATGGGGATGTAAAGTACAGCATAGATAATATAGTCAATAATGCTGTAGAGTGCAAAGTAAGTACTACACTAATTGGGGGAATCACTGCATAAATTACGTAAATGTCTAACCAGTGTGCTGTACACCTGAAACTAATATAAAATAATATTGAATGTCAACTTAACTAAAAAAAGTAAATAAATAATTTTTAAAAAGAAGTATATTTATCCATTTCAACAATTGGATCATAGCTCTAAACTGATGCATTCACCTGCTGAGTTAACAGTTTAAAATATCTTCCTTCCAAGTAGCTAATATTTGTCATACTTCAGCTTCCTTGAAGGTTCTTTTCACTCTGTAATTTATTTTTCTTTTTAGATTAAGTTTCCATGTTGGAATCTATCTATCATGTAGTTAATGCAGGAGAAAAATAGAAACTCGTCTAACTTGGTGAGGATACCTATTCCCATTAAATCATAATTGGAAAACAAGCCATAGCCAAAGGGAAAGAAACAAAAGGGAAGCTTCTCTGGATAACCATTTCTTTTAAGCTAAAGCTTCTGCTAGCTGTCACCCATTCCAATTAAGCTTGATGACAGTCTACAAAGAAGGCATGAAGAAATGTAATGGTAATAAATGGTTTGATGTCTCTAATACACATTTCTTAGTATATCATCTGACCAATTGTGTCCTTCCATGATCAAGACAAATAACCTTTCTAAAACAAAAAAAAAAAAAGCTTCTTCAATGATAAGGTGAATATAGGTGAAGACAACAACATCATAATGAGTTGTGGTTAAGTTAGAATTGTGGAAACGCTAAACACGGTTCCTGGCACATAGTGGGTACTCAATAAATGATGATTGATTCTACATTGAAATTTTCTGCCTTCATTGTGGGAAAGAATATAAATGACTGATAGAAAAATGCAAATCCTTAAATATAAAAGCTAGAACAAGTAGATCATCACAGTGCACTGACTATAAATCTTGGTACTTAACTATAATTAATTGCAGTTTGTGCCAACCTGAGGAATGGAACTAGATTTGAAATAAGACTACCAATACTTCAGAAATGTTGACAGAGAGAGAGAGAGAGAGAAAGAGAGAGAGAGAGAGAGAACAATTTTGAAAACATAGTTACTTAAATATTTGAATATAAAAGTGTGATTTAAAAAAAAACCACATTGAATGCTGCTGCCGAGTGCCATCCAATGGAAAGGCAGGGATCTTCAGTAAGGGAAGCAGTGCATTGGACATTAGTAACAGTCTGTGACAAGCTTCAACTCGTTTGGTGCAGTCAGTCGGGTGTGAGCTATGGTTGAGAAAAGGTGTATTTTGAAGTGTGCCATAAATCATGGATCATGAACAATGCATTACTATGAAATTTTGTTTCAAACTGCAAAAAAGTGCTAAAGACACATAAAATGTTAAAATTAGTTTATGGTGATGCTGCAGTGACCATGAAGATGGTTTACAAGTGGTTCAAGAGATTTCATAATGGTTGTGAATCGATTGAAGGCAAGGAGAGATTGAGACATCCTTCAACATCAAAGACCCAAGAGAATGTTGAAAGTGTAAGCAAAATGATTTAATCAAACAGGTGATTGACTATTAGGAAAATTTTTGAGAATCTGAACATCTCTTATGATTCTGTTTAAAGCATTTTAACAACAGATTTGAACATGAGGCCAGCGAGCATAAAATTTGTTCAATGCGTCTTGACTGTCAAACAAAAGCATTTGTCACTTTTGTTGGAATTGTGTGATCATGATGCTCAAGATTCCAGCTTTTTAAGATATGTCATCACAGGAGATGAAACTTGGGTCTGTGGTTACAATCCTGAGACCAAGGTTCAGAGTTCTCAATGGAAATCACCCAGTTCTCCTCATGCGAAAAAAAGTGCGTCAACCAAGATCTACCAGTAACATCAAAGTGATAATGAATTGTGTTTTTTGACCCCGCTGGAATTGTGCAAGCTGAGTTTGCACCCATGAACACTATGGTGAACTCTGAATGTTATAAGGACTTATTAGATTGTTTAAGACACAATGTGTGTAGCAAACGGCCTGAGAAATATTCCATCATGACAACACTGTGTCACACCGCATCTGGTACAGCAATTTCTGTCAAATAAAAACATTATGGTGTGTCCTCACGTACCTTATTCACTGGATCTGGCACCATGCAACTTCTGGCTCTTCCCCAAAGTCAAAATGGCCATGAAAGGTAAATGTTTTTAATTGGTTCAGGACACTGAGGGAGCCACAACAGTGCAATTAAAGACATTCATGAAAGAGGACGTACAGAACTGCTTCAGAAAGTGACAAGAATGATGGGAGAAATGTGTTCAAAGCAAGGGGGAGTATTTGAGGGGTATTAATGATAATGTATCTTTTACTGTAATAATTTTGTTTGTTTAAATATTCACTGTATTTTTTGATAAATGTTAAGTATTTTTCCATTAACAAAAGGAAGAAATAGTGGTAAATTACACATGTAGTATTTTCTAAATATTTATGCTATAATGTACAACATGAATTTGAATGTTATGTACACCTTAAAAGATATCCGACACTCAATTTTATTCACACATTGATTCTATCAACCAATCTTGATAAAGGAAAGGAAGAAGAGTCCTTGTGAAAGATGAATGAGTATTTACAAATCATCAAAAGGGCAAGGAATGCAAAAAAAATTAAACTAGATGAAAAAAAAGAACAAATCCATTGTGGGAAAATAAAAATTGCACTTTTTCTGCCTGTATGAATGTAATTTGTAAATTTACATTCTTAGATGGGTGTCATAAAATGAATACAATATGTTCTGGATTCCTGATATAAAAATACCCATAACGAACATTAGAATATAGAAAACTAGCATGGAATAAGAAATAATCAATGCATAGGAACATATTAAAATGACAACTAAATTATAGAAAAATCAACCTGGAGAAACATATAAAGTCTAGCTGAACAGAAGTCCAGTAACTAAAAATATAAAGAAGAAGCCACAATGAAACTGGTAGGAGAGGCGGAGATGAAAAACCAGCCCCAAAGCTCTGTGTGGTGGTAGAGAATCAGGAGGGATATCTCAGCCATGGAAGTTACCCCTGGAGGAGCAAGGGACCCCAGCACCCCACACCAGGCTCCCCAGCCCAGAGTACTGGTGCCAGGAAAAGGAGCACCCACAACATCTGACAATAAAAAAATAGTGGGGATTTCGACTGTTTGGTTGGGACAGAAGGCTGCAGGAAACTCAGATGTCTTAGCTGTACACAGAGTCACTTGTATGTAGGCACTCACCTTGGGCTCCAACAAAGGGATGGTGACTCAGGGAGCCTCAGAGACATATGAGGGGGTGGGGTAGCAGACTTCAGGTGGAGAGACTCGATGATCGTCAGCATTTCCCAGGTAAGCAGTCTTCCTTCTGTGCAGCCAGCAGGTGGGTATCATCTTGCCTGTGTTGAGCCCACACTCACAAACCAAATCAGAATCTGATTGGCGTGGTTGGCTCTGCTGCTTTGCCCAGCTGACTCAGCTGGGACCCTGCCCCATCTAACTTGTGCACTGCCAGAGACATTTTCTCATGAGCTGCCAGCCTCCCCCACATTGCAATTGCACTCTTTCTTGGAAAACTATCAGAGTCCAGCAGGCCCCAGATGGGCAGCAACAGGCTTCAGTGTGATCTGAGACTTTAGCTGAAGATCTCCAGGATCAGCACTGGCACCAGAATTTACATTAACCTGGTGACCACAATTATTCCCAGTCTAGTGACTCCCTGAGACTCTGCCTCATTCAACTTGTGTATTATATGAGGCTTTATCTGTGGCTAACCTTAAGACAGCTGGCAAGTAGCAACAGGCCCCTGGGTGTTCTGGTTTTTTGCAGAGTTACCCCAGGCCAAGTACTGGTGGCACCAATCTCAGTCCACAGTGAGGCCTCTCCCACATGCCTCCAGGTTTAGCACAGGCAGTAAATAAGCACAGACCACTTGGTAGCTCCTACCAGATAGTCCCCAGCCAGTTACAGGCAGTGGGTGACCTGGACTTGCACCAGAGACCCTCCCAAGAGGTCCCAGAACCAACATTTGTGGAGGTTGGCTTCAGACTACAGCAGAGCACTGTCCAATTACCACAAGCACCACACACAAAGGGTGATCTTGACAGGCATCAGAGCCCACGGTGTAAACACTGTTCCATGGGGTAAGCCTCCCCACAGCAGCCCATAAGCTGTGGATGTAGTCAAACGCCATAGCCAATCAGCTTGGGGGTCAATCCCACCCACTGATGTGCCAACAGCAATTAAGTCTCAACTATGTAATAGGAGGGCACATACAACCCACAAAAGGGGCAGTATTGGAGCACCTGGTTTAGGCGACCAGGGAGACTGTACCAGTGGGTCCCACAGGTCACAAATTACATAAGGCCACCAGACCAAGAATGGGAGACATAACAGATCTATGTACTACAATGAACAAATACAGAAAGGCAGCCAAAATTAGGAAAACGTGCCATAAATAAAAGAACAGGAGAAAACACCAGCAAAAAGAACTAAACAAAAATGGAGGTAAGCAACCTACAGGATACAGAGTTCAAAACAGTGGTCATAAGGATGCTCAAGAAACTTGGTGAGAAGTTCAACAAAGAGATAGCAAGCATCAAAAAGGGCAAAGAAACCATAAAAATGAACCAATCAGAAGTGAACAATACAATAACTGAAATGAAGAATGCACTAGAAGAAACCACCAGCAGACTAGAAGCAGAGGATCAAATCAGCAATTTGGAAGACAAGGTAGCAGGAAACACCCAACAGGAACAGCAAAAAGAATCCAAAAAAATGAGGATAGTTTAAGAGACATTTGGGATAACATCAGCATAACAACATTCACATCATAGGGGTACCAGAAGGAGAAGAAAGAAAGCAAGGGATTGAGAACCATTTGAAGAAATAATGATTGAAGACTTTCCCAACCTAGTGAAAAAATAGACATACAAGCCCAGGAAGCACAGAGAGTTACAAATAAGATGAACCCAAGCAGGCCCACACCAAGACACATTATGATTAAAATGGCAAAGGCTAAAGATAAAGAGAGAATCCTAAAAGCAGCAATACAAAGGCAAGTAGTAACTTATAAGGGAGCACCCCATAAAACTGTCAGCTGATGTGTGAACAGAAACTCTGCAGGCCAGAAGGAATTGGTACAAAATGAAAAGCAAGGACCTACAACCAAGACTACTCTACCCAGCAAGGCTATCATATAAAATTGAAGGACAGATAAAGAGCTTCCCAGACAAGAAAAAACTAAAGGGGTTCATCACCACCAAACCAGTATAACAAGGAATGTTAAAGGGACTTCTTTAAGATGAAAAAAAAAATAATAATAAAAAATTTATGAATAATAAAATGGCAATAATTACATATCTATCAATAATTATTTTGAATGTAAATGGATTAAATGCTCCACTCAAAAGATATAGAAGGAACAAGACAAACAAATAAAGAGACAAAAACTCATAGACACAGACAACAGTTTAGTGGTTATCAGAGGGTAAGGGAGTAAGGGGTTTGGTAGAAGAGGGTAAAGAGGGTCAAATATAAAGTGATGGAAGGAGAACCGACTCTGGTTGGTGAAGACATAATGCAATATACAGATGATGTGTTATAGAACTGTACACTTAAAACCTGTGTAGTTTTGTTGACCATTGTCACCCCAATAAATTTTAATTTAAAAAAAAGACATAGAAGGGCTGAATGGGTAAGAAAACAAAACCCTTACATATACTGCTTACAAGAGACTCACTTCAGATCGAAAGACACACAGACAGAAAGTAAAGGCATGGAAAAGGATATTTCATGAAAATGGAAATGAAACAACAAAAAGCTAGAGTAGCAACATTTATACCAGAGAAAGCAGAGTTTAAAATAAAGGCTATAAGAGACGATGAAGGACCCAGTAATCCCACTTCAAGGTATTTATCTGAAGAAACCCAAAACGATACTTGGAGGGGACATGTGCATCCATATGTTCATTGCAGCATTGTTTAAAGTGGCTAAGATGTGGAGGCCGCCTTGGTGTCCATGAATAGGATGAATGGTTAAAGAGGAGGTGGCACATATACACAATGGAATATTGCTCAGCCATGGAAGGGAATGAGTTTTGCCATCTTTAGTGGCATGGATGGACCTGGAGGGTGTTGTCCTGAGCGGAGTATATCAGACAGAGAAAGACAGATGCAATGTGATTTCGCTTATATGTGGAATCTAAGAACAAAATCAACAAATAAAACGGAAACAAGCTAATTGATACAGAAATATTTTGATGATTGCCAGAGGGGAGGGGGGTTAGGAGTGTGGGTGAAAAAGGGGGAAAGGATTAAGAAGTACAAATTGGTTGTTCCAAAGTACTTTTGAGGATGTAAGGTGTAGCATAAAGAATATAGCCAATAATATTGTAATAACTATGTATGGTGTCATATGGTGCTAGATTTGTTGGGGTGACAGATGGGAGGGGGTTGGGGGCAGGGTGAAAAAGTTGAAGATATTAAAATGTACAAATTGGTAGTTATAAAATAGTCATAAGGATCTAAAATAAAGCATAGAGAATATAGTTAATGATATGGTAATAACTATGTATAGTACTCTGTGTGTACCAGACTACTCAGGGGGATCACTTCTTAAATTATATAAATGTCCAACTACTATGTTGTACACCTGAAATTAATATAAAATATTGAATGTCAACAGTAATTGAGAAATTTGAAAAGGAGGGGAAGGGGAATAAGAGGTCCAAATTTTCAGGTATGAAACAAATAAGTCAGGGGGATTAATGTACAGCTTAGGGAATATAGTCAATAATATTTTGATAGCATGGTACAGTGTCAAATGGTTGCTGGACTTGCCATGTTGATCACTTCTTTAGGTACATAAATGTTGAATAACAATGGTGTGCCCCTGAAGCTAATATAATGTTATATGTTAGTTCTATTTTAATAAAAAAATATTAAAAAAAAATAAACAATGCTTATATGTATTACACTTTCAAAACTCAGAAATGGTCAAATATTTCCACAGAGAGCATGCCAGTTTGTGCCACATTTCTTGGAGTTATATTGAAGGGTTTAATGTCTCATTACTTCTCTGACTTTCTCAATTCCATCCCCAATTATAGATTAAACAAAAAATATTTCATGAGTATTTTTGCCTATGTTAGATTGTTTTCAAAAATGACTAAAATTCTCCCCTACTTCTATCTACTTGCTTTGATTGTCCTCTACGACATTAACTCTGCGCTTGACATATGACTAGGTTGGGCCAATAAGACATTAACAGACATGACTCAAGCAGCACTTTAAAAGAGTTTACACATTGAGGGTTTAAAATTTGGAGGCTATCGTGTGAATAAACTCAGGTTAGCCTGATGGAGAGGCCATGTGATGGAGATGTGAGTGCCCAATTGACAACTGCCCAACTCCAGACATGTAGGGAAAGCTATCCTAAATTATTCAGCTGCCAGTGGAACCACCACCTGACCCCATGTAGATTAATGAAGACTACCTAGAAAGAAAACTCACTCAGCTGACCTATAGAACCATGAGCTAAATAAAACAATTGTTGTTTGTATTTTTGTTATGGAGTCAATGCTGGTTGACATTGTATCTGATTTTCTGGATTTTGTTTGTTTGCTTGCATCTGATGATATCCAATTTTTCCATGGTAGTGTGAGTACTTAGTGCTGTAGGACTGTGAAATTGTTAGCATATAGGGTGATACACAGAAGGTTTTTAATAACTTAGACCTGTTATTATTATCATTATATTATTATTACTGAAAGAAAAAATTAATAGCATATTCATGTCTGTTTCTCTAATTTCAGAGACATCTGAGAATTTTACTCCCTGTTGAATCCAACATACAACATTAACTCAAAGAATTTATAAGATTATACCAGATCCAAGATAAATGAGATTTAAGCTAAGGCTACTGTATGGAACCAGTTACATATACTTCCAGAAAATAAGTCTACTAATTAAACTGTAATTTGGAGAGGCAGATGCATCAGAGGATGAGAACAGGTTATGTATTCAAAATACTGTTATGTGATTAGCAAGGCAAAAACCTGAAAGGACCCAAGAGCTTTTGGCTTCCCTGAGGTGAAATAGCTCATGACCCTCAGCCTCATCTCTCATGCCACACACTCCTAAGTGGGGAGTGATCTGAAGACATTTGGAATATTTCTCTGGAAGTAACAAGATCTCTGCTCTGCTGTTGACAGTTACGTCATATTGTTTGCTCCAGTTACTATTCCAGTTATTATCGCTCCATAATGATTTATCTTAATAGAAAGCTCAAACTTAAATGTCTAAAACAGAATGTTTGAATTCTCACTATCTTAAGTTTGACCTTTTCCCATGTTCTCTGTTTTGGTTAATACACTTTATCTAATTTTTTGCTGCACCTGGGACTGTCTAAAGGATTTAGTTAAATAAGCAAGAGGGACTGAAAATATTTCCACTGAAGAATTAACTCCAAGAGAAGATCATTGAGAATTACAACTTTTACATACAAGAAATTCACAAGAGTTAGAGGGGATTCTCAACACAACCTGTTGTCTCTTACTAAAAGCATGTCTCTTGGCTTTTGAAACAGTACTATGGATTCATGCCTGATTCTTGGAATCGGAGCATGCTACAATAAAACAGTTGGAGAAAAACAAAAACAGCTGTTTATCCTCTAACTCTATGGGACATCAAAGGCTTAAGGCTTTCTCAGTGTTAAAGAGTCATCTGCTCTATATGTATCAAGAGATCCGATATACAACAGAAACCAAGATGTGGTCACAAGAAAGATTGGATTGCCTTGGAGCAAACATCAGGGGAAATAGATATCAGCATGGGTGACACTCGTGGGCATCAGTGTTGTGACATTTAATGGGCATTAATGGTAGAGCAGCCATGGTATGCACTGGTGAAAAAAGAAGAACTAGAGATGAGAAAAATGGCAAATATCAAACATGTGGTGGTTCTATGAGACATAACTCCTAACATTCCAGCATTATAGCAGAAAAGTCAGAAGAGAGGCAAGCTGGGGCAGAGTAGAAGTTGTATTAGTTTGCCACAGTCAAAATGACCCCAATTTAATTTCATGGTTGTGTGACACATTAAATATCAATTACAACTACCACCTTTTCAAAGTTCCAAAAGGTTTTCCTTATTATTTTTTCTCCAATTCTTTAGTCATGTTGTCTTGATCCACTAAGATCAGATTGATCAAATAGCTTCAAGGGATCACATTTATGTGTCATCTCCCCTAGGGAAGCTGGTTAATTTTTGCTGTATCCTACAAAAGTATGTGTTATTGAGAACAGCTGGCTGTGTCAGTGTTATACATAAATCAAAGTGAATTTAGAGTACTGATAAAAGCTTCCAATAAACTTCTGTCTGTATCATAATATGAGACTCACTTGGACCATTCATTTTAATTGTCTGCTTTCTGGATTAAAATTGGGGAAGTGGCTGTTTTTATACATTTAAACTTTCTATCTGTGAGAAAAGGTATAATATTTTATATTTATGCTTCATTGTAATTAAGACAATATCTCCTTCAAGCCCCACCCACCCATAATTAAGTTTACCCAATGAAGCTAGTGTAAGAAAGAACAATGCAACCTAAAAAAAGTATGAAACCTAAAATTTATCCTCTAAAGTCTAGCTATACTGGAAAGGAAAAAAAATTATTTTGTATCCTACCAAATGACACGATGAAGGAGAAAAGTGATACGGAATGAAGGACTGTAGCAATGTATGCATTTCTCTTTACAGCATGTGTGTGCATCACTTAAATTGATAAGAAAGGTAAGCACCGAAGGGACTGCTAATTAACTTATTGTTGAAATGGTTTCATCCCTGTACCAACTTGGAGCTGAGCTTCTTCAGAATTAACTTGGTGGCACAGATGGTTTGGTCGAGGAAGAATCCAAAATAATCTAAGTGACAAAGAGAAGACCCAGGGTTTACCATATTTTCTTGATGCAAGCCAATGAAGGTAAGTGAGTTGAGAACAAATGGACTAGTTAGGATAAGGTGATGGTACATGAGACATGGTGGAGTCAACAATTTAAAACCATTTTTTATAGAAAGCATGGCAGGATGCACTTAAGAAAATCCAAGGTAAGAACAAATTAGCCAGGAAATATCATCTAGTATTGACTAAACCAAGAAAACAGATCATGAACTATATTAATCACAGAGTTCAGTACAGGGTGTTAGAAGAACAACCACATATTGTGAAAAAACAGAAATATGTTCCAAACAAAAGAATAGGATGAAATCCAGAAATGAGTTTCATGAAATGCAGATAAGTAATTTACTTGATAAAGAGTTCAAAATAATGGTCATAAAGATGCTCACCAAGGTCAGACAAACAATGCATGAACAAAGTGAGAATTTCAACAAATAGATGGAAAATATAAGAAAGTAACAGAAATCAGAGAGCTGATTAATACAATTACTGAATTGAAAAGTCAGTAGAGGGATCCAACAAGAGATAATACTAAGATGAAGAAAGGATCAGTGAACCAGATATAGGGCTGTGAAAATCACCCAATTAGAGGAGCAAAAAGAAGAAGAAGAAAGAGAAGGAGGAGAAGAATTAAAAAGAGAGAAGAAAACTTAAGGGACTTTTGGGACACCACCAAATAGACTGATATTCACATTACAGGGATCCCTTAAGGAGAGGAGAGAGAGAGAGAGACAGAAAATTTATTTAAAGAAATAGTCACTGAAAACTTTACTAGCCTGGGGAAAGAGTCAGACATCCAGATCCTGGAAGCCCAGAAAGTTCCAAATAAGATTAATTCAAAGAGACTCACATGGAGCCACATTATAATTAAATTGTCAAAAGTTAAAAATAAGAAGAGAATCTCAAAAGCAGCAAAGGAAAAATTACTTGTTATTTACAAGGCAACCCCATAAGAGTATCAACAAATTTTCAGCAGAAACTTTGCAAGCAAGGATGCAGTGGCACAATATATTCAAAATGCTGAAAGAAAACCTGCCAGCCTAGAATATTCTGCCCAGCAAGTTTGTCCTTCAGAATTGAAGGAGAGATACTTTCCCAGATAACTAAAAGCTGATGGAGTTCATCACCATGAGACCAGCCTTGGTCTCAAGAAATATTTAAGGGACTTCTTCAAGCTGACACAAAAGACACCAATTAATAACAGGAAAGCATATGAAAGTATAAATCTCAGGGGTAAAAGTAAATATATTTCAATTCAGAATATCCCAATTTTGTCATCGTGGTGGATAAACCAATTATAAGTCTAGTAAGAAGCTTGAAAGAGAAAAGCCTTAAAAATAACGATAACAACTATAATAATTTGTGAATGGATAAACAAGGGAAAAAAGATGTAAATTATGACATCGAAAACAAAATGTTGGGGAGATAAAAATTTAGAGCTTTATCATATGTTTGAAGTTAAGTTTTTAACAGCATAAAATAGACTGTTATAACTCTAAGATATTTTATATATGCCTCATTGTAACCATGAAGCTAAAACCTATAAGTAGATACACTAAAAAGAAAAGAAAAGAATCAAAGCATACCATAACAGAAAATCATCATATCACAAAGGAAGAAAAAGAAGAAGAAAGGAACAAAGGAATTAAAAAACAACCAGAGAACAATTAACAAAATGGCAACAATAAGTCCACACCTATTAATTACTTTAAATGTAAATGAATAATTTCTTTAATCAAAAGACGTAAAGTAATTTCTGGTAAAAATGGTGGAGTAAATAAACACTGTGCTTATGTCCTCTCAAGACCACATCAAAATTACAACTAAACCAGAACAACCATCACTGACAATTGCCTGAAGTCTAGCTGAACTGAAACCTGACAACTAAGGACAAACAGAAGTAGCCACCTCGAGACTGGTAGGAGGGCCAGACACATGAAATGGGTTGGTCTCATACCTGTGTGTGACCATTAATAATTGGGAGGGATATCTCAGCTGCTAAGGTGCCCCCAAAGGAGCCACACCAAGCTCCCTAGCCCAGTGTCCCAGTACCAGAAGAAGTCCCCATAAATTCTGGCCATGAAAACCAGCAGAGATTGTGGGTAAGTGAGACTGAGGGCGGCTGGAGTTCCAGTCATTCCTCTTAAATGGCCTGCACATGGACTTACTCATTCATGGACTCACTCCCTCTGACCTCCAGCGATAGGGCAGCAGCTTGAAAGATGCCAGGGATGTAAGGGGAAGAACTGAGTTATCTGACTTCAGGGCAAGGGCTGGAGGAGTAGCTTTCTCCCAGACAGAAGTGCTAGCAGAGGCCATTATTTCTTTGTTGAGCCCTACCCCCTTCCAGCATGCAGAAGCAGGTGGAGTCATATCTGAGTCTCCATCAACTTGGCTAACACCATTAATTCATATTGCCCTGGAGATTCCCTCACACCCCACCCCACACAACTTTTGGGCACACCCAAGCCACTTCCAATGGTTTTTCCATACAAACTGCCAGCCTTGGCTCATGCTACACACTTCCCTAAAGTCTCTCAAAGGTTCACAAAACTGAAACAAGAAGCATCTGGCTATGGCAAGTCCCATACCTCTGGCTAAGCAGCAAAAAGCCTAGCACTAGCAACAACCAGCCTTGGTTCATGGCTTGGCCTCTGGAGGCACCTCCAAGCACAGTGCAGGTGGTGGCCATCTGCAGTTCACTTTGTGGCTCATGCCAGGTGGCCCCAGGCAGGGCCAGCTTAACTTGGCCTGCAGTGCATCCCCTACCAGGAGGAACTGGGGCTGGCATGCCCAGTGCCCAGATTTAGACTGAACTGGAACATCACCTGGCCACCTCCAAGGACAAAACACCCAAAGGGAAGAATGAGCATGCACCAGAGCCCTGCTAAATGAATCCTGATCTGTAGGATCAGCCCCTGCACCACAACTCCTCCATGGTAGTCATGGCCAGTTCTCACAACCAGTGAGCCTGAGGGTCATTCCCTCCAACTAACATGCAAACAGCAACCAAGGCTTGACTACAACAGAAGGGCACACACAACCTGCTTAGGGACACACCTGGAGAACCCTGTTCTGGTGACCATGGAGACTGTACCACTGGGCCTCACAGAACACCTAGTATATAAGGCCACTCTACAAAGACCAGGAGACAGAGCAGCCATACCTAACACGAAGAAACCAACAGGAAGGCAGCCAAAATGGGAAGAGAACAAAAACAAGTCCCAAGTAAAAGAACAGAAAAAAGTTCCAGGAAAAAAAAAGAAAAAAAAAACTAAACAAAATAGAGACAAGCAATCTACCAGATACAGAGTTCCAAACACTGGTTATAAGGATGCTCAATGAGCTCAGGGAGAACTTCAACAAATAAATGGGAAACATGAAATGGACATAAAATACATAAAAAAGAACTAGTCTGATATAAAATAACTGATATACAGTAACTGATATGAAGAATGTGTCAGAGGGAATCAACAGTAGTTTGAATGAAGATGATCAAATCAGCAATTTACATGTTAAGGTAGCAGAAGACACCTAATCAGAAAAAAAGAAACAGACTTTTTGGATAGATACCAGGAGGGGGATTGCTCATTCATATGGCAATTATATTCTTAATTTTTTAAGGAACCTCCACATTGCCTTTCACAGCAGCTGCACCAGTCTGCATTCTCACCAATAGTGTATGATGGTTCCTTTTTCTCCACAGCCTCTCCAACACTTGTTATTATTTGTTTTGTTGATGATAGCCATTCTGACAGATATGAGGTAACATCATATTGTGGTTTTTATTTGCATTTCTCTTATGATTTGTGATGTCGAGCATTTTTTCATATGTCTAGTGGCCATCTGTATGTCCTCTTTGGAGAAATGTCTATTCAGGTCCTCTGTCCATTTTTAAATTGCATTGTTTGTTTTTTATTGTTGTTGAGTTGTATGAGTTCCTTATATATTTTGGATATTAGCCCCTTGTCAGAGGCGTTGCTTGCAAAAATCTTTTCCCATTCGGTTGGGTGCCTCTTTATTTTGTCAATAGTTTCTTTTGCTGTGCAGAAGCTTTATAGTCTGATATAGTTCCATTCATTTATTTTAGCTTCTAATTCCCTTGCCTTTGAAGTCAAGACCCAGCAATCCCTCTCCTGGGTATCTACTCTCAAATTCTGAAAACATTTATCTGTAAGGATATATGTGCTCCAATGTTCATTGCAGCTTTATTTATGGTGACGAAGACATGGAAACAACCAAAGTGTCATTTGATAGATGATTAGATAAAGAAGATATGGTAGATATACACAATGGAATACTCTTCTGCCATAAGAAAAGACAAAATAATGCCATTTGCGACAACATGGATTGCTCTTGAGAATATTATGCTAAGCAAAATAAGTCAGACAGAAAAAGTTGAGAACCATATGATTTCAGTCATATGTGTGATATAAAACTGAAAACAACAAAGGAACAAGACAAACAAATGAAGAAATGAAACTCGGGACATCATAGGAATGGCAGTAGTGAGGCGGACTTCTTGAGTTCTCCTCCAGAGCTTACCACAAATTGAACATCTATAACCCATCAAAGGACTCTCTGCTCATCACACAGAACAGCTAAGAGACTCGTATGAGGATTACTTGAAGGTGGACAAATTGGGTGAGCAGGGGAAGAGGGAAGGGAGCAGAGAGGAGATGTGGTCCACATCCATGGCTGCAGAGAAGCAGGAGGTCCCAGGATGGAACAGAGACCACAAAAACCAAGAGTGGGCTCTTTCCCTGTGTCCCACAGCTGATTTCTCCCTCCGAGAGAGCAGCATATCCAGGATTTGAGGCAGTAACATCAGCTGAAACCTACAGCTGTGCTCTAGGTCGGACAATGGACATAAACTCCATACCTGGGACCCTCCCCCTACTCTCCCAGTCTTACCCCCCCGTCCAGAGACTTAAGCTGGCCCCTGAACTGAGCAGTAGTGTCAGATTACAGAGGAGCCGTAGTGCTCAGGATCTGGAAAGACCCCACATGCAGCATAGCTCTGACCCAGGGAAGAGGCTGGGAAGAGTGTGATGTTACTGGGCTGGGAGAGAGAAGACTCCTCCATCCCCAGCCCCCACTCTTTGTGGTCTGCCTAGGGCAGGGCAATTACAACTACGGAGACACTCCCAGAGATCAGCAGTAGGTTGGCAGATGCAGCTCTGGACTTTCAGCAGCTCAGAAATCTCCTGCCCACCATGTACACACACATACACACACACACACACACACACACACACACACACACGGAAGAAGTGCCCTAAGACTCAGGAGACCTGGACACAGGGCTGGTTGTGTTACTCTCAGTGCGCAAATGTGCAGGCAAGAGCAGATACTGCACTGACTTTGTAGAAACTACCATCCAGACCCCTTAGCCCCACTCATCTAAATCTGCAGTCCCAAGGTCACTCTGGGCACCAGGTGACCGGCTCTGCCTGCACAATACGCAGAGGACTCTTTGGTACAGCAGAGGACAGCCTGGAGATTACTTGGTGGGCTTAAGCAAAGACTGGTGCTGCTTTTTTGTTTTGTTTTGTTTCTATATCTTTGATATTTTTGTCTTTGTTCAGTGTGGGTTATTGGTTGTTTTTACATATGAATGCATTTGGTTTTTTCTTTGTTGTTGTTGTTGATGTTGTTGCTGTGCTTGGTGATTTGCTTTGTTCTGATATTGCCCTAAACCAGGGCCCAGCTCAAGAGGCACAAGAGTCAACACACCCAGAGGACAACTCCAGACCAAACCAGAGTATTACCAGGTTTGATCTACAAGTGACACATCCAGAAGGAATTCTCTACAGGCACAATACAGGCCAAACCTCATTTAAGCGGTCAGCCCTCACACAGCAGAAGATCCTGCTGTGGGCAGAGCCAAGTCTAGGAGTCAATCCTTCCTACTCACAAGCTAACAGCAATTAAAGATCAACTTAACAGGACAATATACACAACACAAGAGTCACCTTTAGAGCACATGCAGAGGAGAAGAAAGAAGTGGTGCAAGTCAAATATAAAGGACACATACTACATAAGATAACCCAGCAAGAACTAAGAACCCAAGGGGATCTACCTAATACATCGAAGCAAACACAGAGAGTCAGCCAGAATGGGGAAACAAAGAAACATGGCCCCAATAAAAGAACAGAAGAAACCTCCAGAATTGGAACCAAATGAGATAGAGGTAACCAACCTATCAGAGATAGAGTTCAGAACACTGATGATGAGAATGTTTAAGGAGCTTAGTGATGTCATAAAGAAGGATAGAGAAATCATAATGAACAACCAGTTAGAACTAAGGAACACAATAACTGAAATAAAGAACACACTTGAAGGAATTAACAGCAGGTTAGATGAAGCAGAGGATCGAATCAGCGACTTAAAAGACAAGTTAGCGGAGATCACACAGATGGAACAACAAAAAGAAAAAAGAATAAAAAACAATGAAAATTGTTTAAGAGACCTCTGGGATAACATCAGGTGCAACAACATGTGCATTATGGGAATACCAGAAGGTGAAGACAGGAAGCAAGGGATCGAGAACATATTTGAAGTAATAATGTCTGAAAAGTTCCCTAACCTTGTGAAGGAAACCAACATACAAGCCCATTAAGTGCAGAGAGTTACAATCAGGATAAAATCAAACAGGTCCACACCAAGACACATTATAGTTAAAATGGCAAAGGTTAAAGACAACGAGAGAATCCTAAAAGCAGCAAGAGAAAGACAGCAGGTTACTTACAAGGTAATTCCCATAAGACTATCAAATGACTTTTCTATAGAAACATTGAAAGCCAGGAGGGAATGGCAGGAGATACTCAAAGTGATGGAAAACAAAAGCCTACAACCTGGATTGCTTTATCCAGCAAGGCTATCATTTAAAATTGGAGAGATAAAGAGCTTCCCAGAAAAGAATAAGCTAAAGGAATTCGTTACCACCAAGCCAGCATTGGAAGCCAGCGGGAAATATTAAAAGGGCTTCTGTAAACAGAAGAAAGATGAAAACAATCTAACTACAAATTTGAAAAATGGCAAAAACTTTGTACCTATCAGTAATCACTTTATATGTAAATGGATTTAATGCTCCAATAGAAAGACATAGGATGGCTGAGTGGATAAGAAAGCAAGACCTTTGTATATGCTATAAACAAGAGACTCACCTCAGATCTAATGACACACATAAGCTGAAAGTGAAGGGTTTGAGTAAGATATTTCATGCAAATGGAAATGAGAAAAAAGTTGGAGTTGCAATACTTGTATCTGACAAAATAGACTTTAAAATGAATAATATATTAAAAGATAAAGGTGGCACTATCTAATAATAAAGGGTTCGATCCAACAAGAGGACAGAACCCTAGTAAACATCTATGCATCCAACATAGGAGCATCTAAATATATAAAACAGATACCAACTGACATAAAGACAGAGATCAACAGTAACACTAATAGTAGGGGACTTCAACACACCACTCACAACAAGGGACAGGTCTTCTAGACAGAAAATCAATATGGAAACAACAGCCTTAAATGACACATTGGGCTACTTGGATTTAATCAATATTTTCAGAGAATTTCACCCCAAAGCTGCAGAATACACGTTCTTCTCAAGCACACATGGAACATTTTCCAAGATAGACCACATGTTAGGCCACAAAACAAGTCTTGATAAATTTAAGAAAATGGAAATCATACCAATTGTCTTCTCTGACAACAGTGCTATGAAATTAGAAATGAACTACAGAAAAAAAAACAAAAACTGAAAAACACACATTCATGGAGACTGAATAACATGTTACTAAATAATGAATGGGTCAACCATGAGATCAAGGAAGAAATCAAAAGATATCTCGAGACAAACGAAAATTAAAACACGACTACCCAAAATCCATGGGATGCAGCGAAAGCAGTCCTAAGAAGGAAATTCATAGCATTGCAGGCCTACCTAAAGAAACAAGAATAATCACTAATCAACAGTTTATCTTCACATTTAAGGGATCTGGAAAAGAACAGCAAAATAAGCCCAAAGGGAGCATAAGGAAGGAGATAATAAAGATCAGAGTGGAAATAAATGAAATAGAACCCAGAAAAACAATACAAAAGATCGATGAATCCAAGAGTTGGTTTTTAGAGAAGACAAACAAAATCGACAAACCTTTAGCCAGACTTATCAAAAAAACGAGACAGAGGACCCAAATTAATAAAATCAGAAATGAAAGAGGAGAAGTGACAACAGACGCCACAGAAATACAAAAAAAATTTAAGAAATTACTATCAGCAACTATATGCCAACAAATTTGACAATCTGTAAGAAATGGACAATTTTCTAGAAGCATACAACCTTCCAAGGCTAACTCAAGAAGAAACAGAAAACCTGAATAGACTGATTACCACTAGGGAAATTGAATCGGTAATCAACAACCTCCCAACAAACAAAAGCCCTGGACCAGATGGCTTTACAGGTGAACTTTACAAAACATTCAAAGAAGAATTATCACCTATTCTCAAACTCTTCCAAAAATCCAGAAGGAGGGAAGGCTCCCAAATACTTTTTACGAGGCCACTATCACTCTGATCCCAAAATCTGACAAAAACACTGCAAAAAAAGAAAACCACAGGCTGATATCGCTAATGAACACAGATGCAAAAATCCTCAACAAAATATTAGTGAACAGAATTCAGCAATACATTAAAAAGATCATACACCATGATCAAGTGGGATTCATCCCTGGTGTGTAAGGGTGGTTCAATGTCTGCAAATCAATTAATGTGATACACCACATTAACAAAATGAAAAATAAAAATCATATGATGATATCAATAGGTGCAGAAAATGCATTTGATAAAATCCAGTAGCCATTTATGATAAAAACCCATAAGGACGTGGGAATTGAGGGATCATATCTCAACATAATAAAGGCCATATATGATAAAGCCACAGCTAACATCATACTCAATGGGGAAAAGCTAAAACCATTCCCTTTAAATTCAGGAACAAGGCAAGGTTGCCCACTTTCTCCATTTCTATTCAACATAGTGCTGGAAGTTCTAGCCACAGCAATCAGACAAGAAAAAGAAATAAAAGGCATCCAAATTGGTAAGGAGGAAGTAAAATTGTCATTATATGCAGATGACATGATACTATGTAGAGAGTACCCTAAAGACTCCACCAAGAACCTGTTAGAGCTGATAAATGAATTTAGTAAAGTAGCAGGATACAAAATTAATATTCAGAAATCAGTTGCATTTGTATATACCAATAATAAAATATCAGAAGGAGAAACAATCAGATTTACAATTGCTTCAAAGAGTATAAAACATCTGGGAATAAATTTAACCAAAGAAGTAAAAGATCTGTACTCAGAAAATTATAAGACACTGAGGAAAGAAATTAAAGAAGATACAAATAGATGGAAACACATACCATGTTCATGGATAGGAAAAATTAATATAGTTAAAATGTCCATACTGCCCAAGGCAATATACATATTCAACGCAATTCCCATCAAACTACCAAGGATGTTTTTCACACAAATAGAACATATAATCCTAAAATTTATATGGAACCATAAAAGACCCTGGATAGCCTTGGCAATCTTGAGAAATAAGAACAAAGTGGGAGGTATAACCATACCTGATATCAAATTATACTACAAGACTACAGTTATCAAAACAGCATGGTACTGGCATAAAAACAGACACCTAGATCAATGGAACAGAATTGAGAGCCCAGAAATAAATCCATGCCTATATGGTCATTTAATCTATGACAATGGAAGCAAGAATTTATGGTGGGGTAAAGACAGTCTATTCAATAAATGGTGCTGGGAAACCTGAACAGACAAATGCAAAAAATGAAGCTGGACCACCTCCTTACACCATATACAAGAATACATTCAATGGCTTAAAGACTTAAATGTAAGATCTGAAACCAAAAAATTCCTAGAGGAAAATATAGGAAGAAACTTTAGAGACATAACCCAGAGTAAAATTTTTACTGATGTATCCCCTCAGGCAAGGGAAGCAAGAGCAAAAATAAACCTGTGGGATTACATCAAACTAAAAGTTTTTTCACAGCAAAGGAAACCGTCAATAAAACAAAAAGGTATCCTACTGAATGGGAGAAGATATTTGACAATGATGTATCCGATAAGGGGTTAATATCCAAAATTTATAAAAAACTCAACTCAACTCCAAAAAAACAAACAACCCAATTAAAAAATGGGCAGAGGACATGAAGAGACATTTTTTTCTAAAAAGGACATACAGAAGGCAAACAGACATATGAAAAAACGCTCAACTTCACTAACCATTAAAAAAATGCAAATAGAAACCACAATGACATACCACCTCACCCCAGTCAAAATGGCCATCATCAATAAATCAACAAACAACAAATGCTGGTGAGCATGTGGAGAAAAGGGATTCCTTGTGCACTGTTGATGGAATTGCAGATTGGTGCAGCCACTATGGAAAACAGTATGGAGGTATCTCAAAAATCTGAAAATGGAACTACCTTATGATTCAGCAATTCCACGCCTAGGTATCTATCTGGAGAAATCCAAAACTCTAATTCAAAAAAATTTGTGCACCTCTATGTTTATTGCAGCACTATGCACAATAGCCAAGACATGAAAACAACTGAAATGCCCATTGGTAGATGACTGGATTAAGAAATGGTGGTACATTTATACAATGGAGTATTATGCAGCAATAAAGAAGAAATAAATCTTACCGTTTGCAACAACATGGATGGATCTAGAGAACAGTATGTTAAGTGAAATAAATCAGACAGAGAAAGACAAATACCATATGATCTCACTTATATGAGGAGTCTAAAGAAAAGAATAAATGAATGAAATAATCAGAAACAGTCTCAGAGACATAGAGGAAAAACTGAGGGTTGCTAGATGGGAGGGGCTGTGGGGTTAAGGAGGAGGGTGAGGGGATTGGAAAGCACAATCGGTAACCACAAGATTGCCACAGGGTTACGAATGTCAAATTGGGGAATGTAATCAATAATGTTGTAAAGATTCTGTAGGGTGTCTGATGGACACTTGTCTCATTAGAGAGACCACCTCAGGGAAGATGTAGATGCCTGATCACTGCACTGTACACCTGAAGCTGAAGCTGAACAATAATGAATGTCAACTACAATTTTATAGATAGATAGATAGATAGATAGATAGATAGATAGATAGATATAGATGATATAGATGATAGATATAGATATAGATATAGATATAGATATAGATATAGATATAGATATAGATATAGATATTTATAAGAAGCGGAGTACAGCATTAGAAATAGAGACAGTGGAAATGTAATGGCTGTGTGTGATGTCAGAGGGATAGTGGATGGTGGGAGGGCAGTTGACACTCTGTGAGGGATACAAATGGTAAATGTCTAACTATTACATTGTTTTGTGCACCTGAAACTAATAAAAAAATTCATCACAAAAATAAAAAAACAAGTGAAACTCATAGACACAGACAATAGTTTAATGGTTACGAGAGGGTAAAGGGGGGAGGGGATTGGTAGATGAGGGTAAATGGGATCAAATATATGATGTTGGAAGAACTGACTCTGGGTGGTGAACACACAACATGATATATAGATGATGTAATACAAAATTGTACACTTGAAACATATGTAACTTTACTAACAATTGTCACCCCAATAAACTTTAAAAAAGAAGAAGAAAAAGTGAATCAGCAAAAAGAACAAATACTCCAAAAAATCAGGACACTTTAAGGGTCCTCTGGGACAACATCAAGCATACAAATGTTCACATCATTGGGATACCTGAAGAAGAGAGAGACCAAGGAATTGAAAACCTTTTTGAAGAAATAATGATGAAAAACTTCCCTAACCTGGTGAAGGAAATCAACATAGAAGCCCAGGGAGTGCAGAGTCCCAAACAAGATGAACTCAAAGAGGCCCAAAAAGACACATCATAATTAAAATGGTAGAGGTTAAAGACAAAAAAAAAAAAAAAATGAAAGAAAAGAAAGAATCATAAAAGCAGCAAGAGAAATCTAGTTAGTTGGCCACAAGGGAGCTCCCATAATGCTGTCAGCTGATTACTCAATAGAAATTTTGCAGGCCAGAAAGGATTAACATGAAATATTCAAAGTGATGAAAAGTAGAGACTAACAACCAAGATTGCTCTATCAAACAGTTATTATTTAGAATTGAAAGGTAGATAAATAGTTTCCCAGATATGAACAAGGTAAAGGAGTTCATCACCACCAAACCAGTATTATAAGAAATGTTAGAGGGACTTTTTTAAGGTAGAAAAAAAAATCAAAATATGAATAATAAAATTGCAGTAATTACATATCTATCAACAATTTCTTAAAATGTAAATGGATTAAATGATCCAATCAAAAAACACAGAGTGGTTGAATGGATATGAAAACAAACTCATACATATGCTGCCTATAAGAGACTCACTTCAGATCCAAAGACACACACAGAGTGAACATAAAGGGATGGGGAAAGTGCATTTCATGAAAATGAAAAAAGAAAGAAAGAAAGAAAGAAAGAAAGAAAGAAAGAAAGAAAGAAAGAAAGAAAGAAAGAAAGAAAGGAAGGAAGGAAGGAAGGAAGGAAGGAAGGAAGGAAGGAAGGAAAAAAGGAAACTAGTGTAGCAATACTTATACCAGACAAAACAGACTTTAAAACAAAAGCTATAAGAAGAGACAAAGAAGGACCTAGTAATCCCACTTCTGGTATATATCCAAAGAAACCCAAGGTGCTATTGTGTTTCCTCGAGAATAAGACATAGCTGGACCATCAGCTCTAACGCGTCTTTTGTAGCAAAAATTAATATAAGACCCAGTCTGATATTATATTATATAAGATCCAGTCTTATATTATATTAAAATAAGATGGGGTCTTATATTAATTTTTGCTCCAAAAGATGCATTAGAGCTGATGTCCAGCTATATCTTATTTTCGTGGAAACATGGTACATTGAGGGGACATGTGAATCCATATGTTCATATAGCATTATTTACAATAGCTAAAATATGAAGGCAATCTGGGTATCCATGAATGGATGAATGGATAAAGAAGTGATGCATATATACAATGAAATGTTACTCATCCATAAAAAAAGAATGAAATCTTGACATCTGCAACAACATGGATGGACTTAGAGAGTATTCTGCTGAGTGTAGTAAATCAGACAGAACAAGACAAAAGTTATGTGATTCCACTTGTAAGTGGAATCTAAAGAATAAAATAAACAAACAAATTAAACAGAAACAAAATCATAGATACCAAGAACATTTTGATGGTTTCCAGATGGGAGCAGGATAGAAAATAGGAAGGGATTAAGAAGTACAAATTGGTTGTTACATAGTAGTCATGGGGATGTAGAATATAGTATAAGGAACATAGTCAGTAATATTGTAGTATATATGTATTGTATCAGATGGGTACTAGAGTTATTAGGGTCATAGTTGGGAGGGGAGTTTGGGGGCAGGGTGAAATAGGTGAAGGGATTAAGAAATACAAATTGGTAATTATAAAATAGACATGGGGATGTAAAGTAAAGCATAGGAAATATAATCAATAATGTGGTAATAACTATGTATAGTGCCAGGTGGGTACTAGATTGGTCAGTGGGATCACTTCTTAAATTATTTAAATGTCTAACCACTCTGCTGTACACCTGAAATTAATATAAAAAAATATTGAACATCCATTGTAATTGAAAAATTTAAAAAGTAGGGGGGGAAGGTGAAGGGGAGTAAGGGGTTCAAATTTCCAGGTATAAAACAAATAAGTCTTGGGGATGTAATAAAAAGCACAGAAAATATAGTCAATAATATTGTGATAGCATGGTACGGTGTCAGATGTTTGCTGGACTTATCATGGTGGTCACTTTATATATAGAAATGTTGAATAACTGAAACTAATGTAATATTGTATGTTAGCTTTATTTGCACAGAAATCTTAAGAAATTAATAATAAATAAATATGCTAACCATAAAAAAACTGATAAAGTCAGCAAAAAGACCTACAGTAACTGAATAAATAAATAAACAAGACCCAAGTATGTGCTGCCTACAGAGACTCACTTCAGCTTTAAGGACACACAGACTGAAAGTGAAGAAATGAAAGAAGAGTCCTTGCAAATGGAAACCAAAAGAAAGCAAGTGTAGCTATATTTATACCACACAAAAGAGTCTTTAAGTCAAGACTGCAGTAAGAGACAAAGAAGATCATGGTATAATAATAAAGAGGTCAATTCAATAAGAGGATATAATATTTTAAATATTAATGCACCTGACAAAGGAGCACATAAATATATAAATCAAACAGTAACAAAGCTAAAGGGAGGAAAACATAGCAATGCAATAATAGTAGGGGCTTTAATACCCCACTTTCATCAGTGGATAAATTATGCAAACACAAAATTGTTAAAAGCACATTGGACTTAAACAACACATTAGACAAGTTAGATTTAACAGACATTTATAGAATATTCAATAAAACAGCAGGAGGATACACATTCTTCTCAGGTGTGCATGGGTCATTTTCCAAGATAGAAGTTAAAAATATTAGATTTGTAGCAGGGAAATTTTATGACCACAGTGATATGAAACTAGAAATCAACTGCAAGAAGAAAACTAGAAATTTCACAATTACGTGGAGCTTAAACAAACATGCTCCTTAACAACCAACAAAAATAGAGAAAGGACTATTTCCAAACTCATTTTACACGGGCAGCATTACCCTGATAGTAAAACCAGAAAAAGACATTACAAGAAAAGAAAATTATAGACCGATATTCCTGATGAACACACATGCAAAAATCCTCAACAAAATATTAGCATACCAAATTCAACAATACATTAAAAGTATCATACATTATGATCAAGTGGGAATCAGCCCTAGTCTGCAAGGATGGTTTAACATCCACAAATCAATCAATGTGATACAACACATTAACAAAAAGGATAAAATTCATATAATCATCTCAATAAATGCAGAAAAATCATTTGACAAAATTCAACATCCATCCGTGATAAAAACACTCAACAAATGGTATAAAGGGAATATACCTGAACATAATAAAAACTGTATAAGACAAGCCCACAGTTAAAGTCATACTCAGCAGTGAAAAGCTAAAAGCTTTTCCTCTAAGACCAAGAATAAAACAAGAATACCCACACTCACCACTTTTATTCAACACCACACTGGGAGTCCTAGGCAGAGCAATTAGGCAATAAAAAGTAATAAAAGGCAGACAAAAAGGAAGGGAAGAAGTAACTTTCTATTTGTCAATGACTTGATTTTATATGTAGAAAAACCTAAGGACTCCATCAAAAAAAACATGTTAGATCTAATAAATGTGCACTGTCAAAGCTATTGATAAAGTTAACCATAACTGACAGCAATTTACAGTATCTAAAATAATATGAAACTCACACCATGTGATTATTCACAATAATATAAACAAGTATTGTTATCAGTACTAAACAACATAAGAAATTTAGGCTCAAAATGTTTAAATATGCTCTCCATTAATATATGATTATATCAAATTTATAATGGCACTAAGACTCAAATGTGTCTTGACCCCCAAACACATGAGCTTTTAAAGCAGAAAAAAATTTATATACATGTACGTGGCATTAATCGATGTTTTCTATTCTTTGTGTTCCCAGATTCTTCCAGTTGGCTGGACTCTAGATAAACAGAGACCCAAAACATACCACTTCTGCTCGTACTTTTTTTATGGAGAAAAATCCCACTTTCCTACATTTCTGGCTCAATACAGCTACAATCTCCTTATGGCACAGTCACTTGGACTAATATTCCTAAATTACATTGGCTCTTTAAAATTATTCATTGTCTTGTTAAAATGTGTTGGCAATGAAGTATGTTGAAATGACCACAGGAATAACTGTCAGAGATAATATTGATTCCAAACCTTCCAAGTTATACAGTCTTGCATGTCCTTTACATTTCTGACATTTAGTTTTAACATCTTTTAAGCATTTAATAATAAGATAACCACTTCATAGGATTGCTACTACTGTGAGATGAGCCTTATAAAGTAAAACATTCTATATCTTTGTCTCTGTTGTACCATCCACAATGGTAGTCAGCGTTAAAATTGCTAAGGTTTAAAGAGTAGTTTAATTTATGTTTTCTTCATTCTCCCTAAATACTGATAAGCTTGGAAAGAGTTCCATATGTGGCTGTGATTAAAACATTTTATTTCTATTTAACATGGCATCTGTCTTTCTTTTTTATTGTTCGTCTTCCTTTTTCTTTCTTGAAAGACTAATTATTTTAGAAATTTTTATTCTCCGTATATATCTTTTTTAGAAGGGAATGAGGTCAAGACTAGGTTACAATACAATGACAGTTAAAGAAAAAGGTATTTGCAAATGATAATGTGTACAAGTGAGGCGTAGCAGAATGTGCCACCACAAAATATGCCAGTTTGGCATGTGGAATATTTTGAGATGAAGCCAGTCAAGACCCACAGGACTCAGGGAAAGGTGTTTTAGTTTAGTTTTGTTTTTTATCACCCCCACCCCTTACCGGCCTACAAGAAATTAGAAAGGGGGTCTATACTAAGAAGATAGCTATTACCAGAGAAAACTTTTTCACCTGAGAGATGTACCTGGATGGCAGGGCAAACACTTATTCAGCAAGCATTGCTCTTCCCACCTTCCTGGGAGTTGCTTTCCTCTCCTTTGAAGCCCTAGGACCTTATCTATATCCTTAGCTCAGGATGGTATATAAGCCTGGCTAGCTTGGATTCTCATATTTTTGTGGGGCTCCTATCTGTACATCATTATAATTTTTTCTGTAAATTTCTCTTTTTATTACAGAGGGGTCTCAGCCAGGAACCTAGAGGGTAGAGAGAAAAATATATTTTCTCCCATGCACAAGTTCCTCCCAAGAAAGCCAAGTTATTTAAAATTAAAGGAAAAATCCTCAGACCGGATGTTAATACATGAATGAGAAAACTTTTAGCCAATCACAAAATGTCCCCAGGGCTTCCTTCTACCCTATTAGGTTCATGCTACTATAAAAATATTCTCATTCTTTCATGGCTTCTTATCACAAAATAAAAGAGATATACAGTGAAATAATAGAATTAAGTCGATTCAGAATTAGTTTAGTTTGGGCCTTAAAGAAAATGATTGTCAAACTGTTTCCTAACACTCCATCGTATGAGAAGAGGCAAGGTTTGTGGATGTAAAGTATGCCTAGCTATTAATAGTTTGTCAAGGAGAAGTGCGGTTGGTTCTTACTTAGTGAGAAGACTCCTATAACCCATCCATAAGGCAAGAGAGTAGAATTTAAATATAAAGAGTTATGGGAATATAAGAAGTTACAGCTTTTGTTTATTTTTAAATTAATTATTTACATTTTTAAAAAGTGCTCTGCAGAGAGATCCTTTGGGAGATGTTGATATTTGTGGTATGAAAAAGCGATCAAATAAGGCAAGTAAATGAGACATACTTGATCTCCATCAAAATCTCTGAGTAATCCTGAAAGATAATGTTAAATTATTTTAATGTGTGTTTCAAAACTTATATTGAAACATTAAACAATGTTTAAATGTTAGGCATATTACTAATATCAAATGGATAGAACTTTTCCTTTTAAAGTTATATAGTATTTGTGCTTTTAAAATAGGATAAGAAAAAATCGGAGTTTAATTCCTTTCAGTTTATCTTTCCAAGGTTGAATCTGAATTATTATTACACAGTTTCACCAAATCTTTGCTATTCTCCTGAAGGCAGCAAAATCCAGATAAAGGCAGAACAAGTTAAGTCTTAACTGCATCGTTCACAAATTCAAAATGCAGAAAATGTCATATGCATTCATCTTTCTTGCACTAAAAAGGTAGATCTTATCCTATGTCTCTTTCCACAGCTTGTTGGGGCATCAGTTTTTCTATGGCAGCACAAGACTCCTAAATTCTTTGGAGATTGTATTTTGTTAATGTGTCTTCTCAACAACGGAAAACCTCATATCCTTAAAAGACAAAATTATGACCTACAGTCTTTATCTACAGTAAAGATTTTAAGTATACTATCTCAACTTAAGCAAAATAAGCAGAAGCCTAAATGAAAATAGAAATAAAAGATGCGAAGATTGGCTTATTCTCTTCAATCATAAAATCCTTCACAACAAGCAACGGTAGAAAACAAAAATAACCTTTGCATTAAATGTTATTTACTTTCTTATTTCTAGGCAAAAGGGCAAAATGAGAACAGATGACTAACTCCCATCCCAGTTTTCCAGTAAAATGATGCATTAAAAAACTTTATTATTCCTAAAAATTAATGTAGGGTAAAAATCAAGAAAGTTCTAAACTACTTTTCTAAACATTGAACTTACATTTTTTTAATGTTTGTGAAAGCATGTATATATTGCTCTTCAAAAGGTGATGATTTCTTGTGTTTTATAACCTTTTCTAATAGGTGAGCTAAGTTTAACACAATGCACTGGAGTCGCCCCTTATAAATGTTCCAGCGTGGAAAAATGAGCTAACTCCTTTTTGCTTCCTGGGTGCTCCCAGACAGGTCACCATACCTGGCTGCAAGGTGGAGAAAGAAACGATGCTGGTCTGTCCAACACCCTCAGGTGGAGTTCTTTGAGTGAAAGAGATCTTAGCCTTTCTCCAGGAAAGAATGTTAGCATTCTCGTGCTTGACTTGATTAAATGTGTCTGCACTTTTTTCGCCTCTTCAGCGCCACTGCGTCTCCTCTTCAGCGCCACACGCCGCATGACCGCTGAGGAGACCGAGTCAACCCGACACCCGGCTGAGGACCCAAATGCCGCAGGGAATCGCCATAACCACCTCTGCCGACGTTCAGATCTCGTGGCAACGCTGTGGGCCATATAACTTGCTTTTTTTGTGTGAGAAAAAGACTTAAGTCACCAAACTGTGCAAAAGGAGTATGCTGAAAAGGTAGAGGGCAGACTCCAAAGAAAACAGAAAACAACCGTGGGAAACATGGGAAACAATGGAATTTGAGGACGTGGTATTTGGTATCTTTCCATTATCCATTGAAAGCATCTCTTTATGCCCCATGGAAACAATCCCTTCCAATGGAGGCTACGAGAAGAAGGGAAGCTCAAGGTAGCCCTTGATCCCAGCACTTGATATACACTGTGCGAATAGATATGAACCCACATTCAGAAGGTGAAACTATGAGACAGTATTGTAATTATCTCTTTCAAAAAATGCTCTACTGTGAGGATGAAGAAAAAAATAAATGCAATTTATGCTTTTAATAAACTTGAAGAAGACACGAAACTTTGACTTTAGGAAAAGATGGAGGCATAAAAGAAGGTGTCTTAGTCCTTCATATGAAGTCTTACTAAAATGACCAAATCGAATAAACAACAGAGTCGAAAACACATCATAACTGCAACTAGAAAATTATGACACCCGCAAGAATTATGCGGCTTTTGGATCAGCTGAGGCAAGTCTTGAAGGCACAGACAAGCCATAAGACAAATGGAGTTCCCTCCACGTGGAGCCATGAGACGTACTGCAAATTCTCACTGGAGGATAATGGACAATGGATAGTAGAAGAGGAGCAGGGTGATTATGATGACAAAGATGATAATTCAGAAAACAGAAAAAAAATAAGAAAACAGATGCTTTCTACTCTCGAGAGTATAATTTAAATGCAGTTGAAATGTTGAATAGAATAAAGATCATTCCATGAAAGAGTTTAAACTGTATCAAATTCAGAATATTAAATTCATATGTGGAGGAAATTTTACAGTGGTCTATAACAATGTAGAAGAAAAGTGCAAAGACTTAAAACATATTCTAGAGAAGTTGATAAATGTGGAGGATGATAATGGAGACATAAAGGGTAGAACTTGGTCTCCTCGAAGAGAGCATTCGAGAAGTAGAGTACTGTGAGCTAGAGTACTAAAAGATCTAGAATCAAATTTGGCCTCCACTTGAACCATTCTTCTCATCAAACATAGTGTAGCAATACTGAGCAATATATTTACCTTCATACCCCAGTGTCATCATTTTGAAATAGATATAATATAATAGTATTACATAATAATGTAATATATAATATAATATAATGTAATATAATATAATATAGTATAATACAAATATAATAATATAATATAAATATAATAACATAATAGTATTATACCTGTCTCACAGAATTATTGTGAATATTAAATACAATAATACATGTGAAGTGATGAAAACATCCTGGCTGTTAGTTCATGCTTAATGCATACTCAATACTATATTATATTATATTATATTATATTATATTATATTATATTATTAAATGCAATATTTGAAATTCAAATATTTCATCAATAATTTTATTGTTCAAGTTATGAATTTGAAGAGTAAATGAGTTGTAAATGGAAACATTTAATGAAGTGCAACCAATAACTGGATCAATTCAGTTTAAAGTTTTGAACATCAAGAAAAAGTGTGTTTGAATTATCTGACATTAAATAATGGACAATAAAACCATCATCCTTATAAAGCAACATCCTTTATCTTCCTAACCATATCACAGGAAATAAACAGGGTAACATCCCATTTCTAGGGCCTTCCATACCCTACCTTATATTTTGGTTGTTGATATTGTTACCAAATCCCAGTAAAATGAGAAGTGATAGAAGTGGGGCAAATAGGCAAGAACTATATCTGGACACACACACACACACACACACACACACACCAGAATATGCAGGTAATACACTGGAGGAATAGATGTTCAGTTTTCAAGTTGGTATGATTCTTGGGCTCTTAAAACTTCAAGGAAAAAAGAGGGATTAAGCTCCATCCAGAAGAGGTTTCATCTGGCAAATTTTCTGTGTTTAAAATATTGTGTAATCTATAATACTCACATAAGATTTTAGTTTACTTTCTTTACAAAATTTTGCAACAAGTGTTCTTACTGTGTATTAAAAGTGCTTTCCTGTCATAAGTCATTCTGGGTATTTAAGGGGAATTATAAAAGAATGACTCATCTCATGGAGTATGAACTCAATGTTAATTTTATTTATTCTTAATTTGTCTAATATTCATAATTTGATTAAATAAAATTTTTAAAGTAAAATGCCTAATTAATATTTGAATTATTGATTTTGATCAATTACTAAGTATATGGAAAATAATACTCTTCTGTATAGGCCTATACATGAAGGATTGATTTCTAGGAGATGGGAAAGATTAAATCAATGAATGATTGAGACAGTCTTTCATTCTTCATGAGAAGTGAATTAACTTCTTAAAGAAATGAATGATTTTCTTCAGTTGTTAAATGTGTAAATTTCATTTCAAAGATGCACAGCCCTCAATCTATTTAAAGACTGCCATGTCAATGATGAAATATAAATTGCAGAAACTAATCAAGTTTAGACATCCTGTGCTCCTGGCTGAGGTTACTGCTGTGATGCCTTAGCATGAGCACATCGTGGTCTGATTATGAGAGATCAGAAGGAAGATGGGGCATTTGGAGCAAACCATTCCCACATAAATAGATGTGATTTTGTTATGAATTATGGAAAACAGGGTGAGAATTTTTAAAGGATAATTCTTATCAGACTATTCACTATCTTAAATAGACTGCCATAATCATAATTTATCATATTTGAAAAGGCTGATTAGAGAATTGCAAGGAAGGTAGGTTTTAACATACTGTCTTTTTCTTTTTAAAGAATTTGCAGATTGCACAATACAGTAGGCATTTTTAAAATTACATAGTTATTTCACGGAAAATCTAAATGCTTTTCTCAGTCCTGCTTTTTTGTTTTCCCCTAGACTGTTTCCTTGATTTTGTCAACTTTGGTGACTAAAAATGTAAACATATTAATGTTTAGTAAACATTTGTTGAGTGTCTTTTCACTGGTCTTCAAAGTCAAAGGAACTGGAAACAATAGTAATAATAAAAGTAACAAAAATAGCCTGTGTATTCATATCACACCACAAATTGAAAATATATTTTTATAACTGTTATAATACTTAGCCACAGTTAATTCTTAGGATAATACTGAGAGAAGATATTTTACAGTTCACAATTGAGGAAACTAAGACTCAGTAGTTAATTAATTGTAGTTGGAGAGGGCCACATCCAGAAAAAGAACCTCAAGCTTTCTGACGCTGCAGACTGGGTTAATAAAATTCTATAATATCATACAGTTAGGTTAAAATATCAACAAGCAGCAAAACAATTTGTTGAAAATGAATAAACTAATTTTTCATTATCTTTCAATCCCTGACTCCCCATCATGCTTAGTTTCAAGTTCTAGAGAAGAAACTATGTATATGTAGGCCACTTATTATCTGTCAAATACTGGAATAGATCCTCTAAGAGTTCACTTTAAGAATATTACCATTCTTCAATTTGTAGAATCAGAGAAGTTACTTAACTTACCCAAGTGTGCACAGCAATCAATGATACAGCCAGATTGGAAACTAGTATCTGATTTAGTATCTGATTACTAAACCCTTTCATTATATCATACCTTGTAATATTCCTTGTTCCAAGTAGCAAGTAGTTTTCTAGTATCTACCATATGCCAAGAATAACTGCTGTCTAGAAATGCTGGTCTGACTTCTCTCATTATCCCATAAGACAGCATCATTTGAAAAAAAATAACAGAAATTAGACACCAAACTTGGTGGCTATTTCTCTTGGATTTAGGAATGTAAGTGGAGGACATGAATCTGGAAGGAAGCCCTTTTACGTTCTTTGGATTCACTTTTTTAATAATAAGAAGTTAGGTTAGTTTTGAGCAAACTTTAATAGTTTTGACCACTGTTGAAAATTTCCCTGGTCTCCATACAACTCAAGCATAATTGCCATATATATAAAATGTAAGACTTGAAATGAACAATGAATCATAACCTACCTTGGAAATAGGTTAAGTCCTTGACTTCTAAAATAAGAGAATATTGCCAAAAGAGTAAACTTTTGAATTCAGAACACTGATGTTTGAATTCTAATTTCATTTGCATATGACCTTAAGAGAGCTATTTAATTTCTCTGTGATATAGTTTCCCCGTCTCTAAAAGTAGAATAAAATTTCAGATATAATATCCAAATTTAGTATTTTTTCTATGAATGGGATATTAGAAATAACTAAATGAAGAAATTTCTCATTTCCAGTTACCTCTTCAAAAAGACAAAAGACGTGGTTAAAAACACAAAGGGAAGGGTGAATGGTAGAGGTGGGTAAAGAGGGTCAAATAGATGGTGATGGAAGGAGAACTGACACTGGGTGGTAAGCACGCAATGTGATCTATAGATGATGCATTACAGAATTGTACACTTGAAACCTATGCAATTTTACTACCCAAAGTCATGCCAATAAATTCAATTTAAAAAAATACAGGACAAAAATTAAAATATTTCAATCTATGTAAGACAAGAGGAAATAGTCAACTCAGAAGTCCAGTTCTAAGAATATAAATAGTTTGGGGATGATCAAGTTGCCATAATACTATCATATTGTCAAAGTATGTAGTTATATTTTATCAAATTTTATTTATTGTATGATCTGGAGAAGTTTGTTTCTTGTAAATTAAGTATGGCTTACCCCTCTGCAAAATTCAGCACATGTAAAATGAGGGACTAGATGAATTTGAAGTTCCTTTCAAAATATAACAACTTTTTACACAAAGATCCTAATTTGCCATTTATCAACTTATCTAAGCTTCTTAGATGTCTTTATATTCAAATCGTATCCAAAGTTAATAGTACTAGCTTTCTTCATGTTGTGTAAACCAAATAGCCAAGTGTATTTAGGGTTAACACGAAATACTTTTTTACATCTTATAATTTATTCTAAGATTTCCTTGTGATAAACTCTTGTAAAGATTTTTGTTAAATGATAAAATGCAATCGATCAAATGAGCATTTGATCTCATTACTTACGATTGAGCTAGAGATATGCAAAATAAATATGCAAAATATGTAAAAGAAAAAGGGAAATTACTACAACTACCTTCTTATCAGAATAAGCCATTGTGATTACCCTGAGTATTTTTCCAATTAGTGCAACACTTCGAAGAAGAGCAATTTCTTCCTTTGCTTTAATAGAAAATTGGACCTATTATTTTATTACTGTACCATTAGTGACTGTCAAAATTCTTAGTTTAGCATAGAAGAATGTGAATATAAATTTTCTACTAAAGTTCCAAAGTGCAGGTTAGATTCCTTTGACAGAACTGTATTTGGAAAGATGGGCAGTACTTCAATAAAGTAAATAAAGCATTGGAAGTATCAGCATCCTAACTTTTTTCCCAGAGAAAAAGAGTCCTTGGTTTATCTCTAAAAAATGGGAATCCCCAAGTGTGTTAACAGTGAATAAAAGAAAACTAGAAATCCCCCTGTATTTAAGGGAAGTGATATAACATTTAACCTAATAGATTGTGATTCTCTAATCTTCCAGCTAGAGTAAGGCTTTAGAATATAGATTTCTTCGGATGGAGTGATACAGTATGTTTTTAAAAATCACCATATCTTAAGCCGCTCAGCCTCCAGTACAGAGAAATAATAAGAAGTGAATTCTTATTTGTTAATTTAGATTCCTTATTAGGTACAGAGTTGAGTGATACTGTATGAATGATGAATGCCCACCTGCATCAACCAGTTTCCACAGATTCAAATGCTTGACATGTCTCTATTAAGGTACTGCAAACAGAAATCAGATTAGGGTGTCCTTATATCAGTCTCCTTACATCAGCTCTATCCACATAAATTAGTCACCTTCAAAGGGTCACGTGATTTTCCACTCCTCCCATTTTCTGCAAGAGAGAGAGTGAAGTGCTTTTAACGGATTTGAAGCTCCCTTAATTAATAATGTTCTGCCTTGTCTTGTTCTGCCTACATGTTCCCCAGAAAGTGAACAAAACTAGACAGAATATGAACCCAGTGCATCAACTTGACTGTCTCATCATTGACCGTTAATTTATACTTCATAAACAAGGATGCCGAAGGTTTCATTTTCAAATGTGAAACTACTTTTAATTTGCTGGCTTGTTTTTCCGAGACCACCAAATACTGTTTGATGACACTGAACCTCAGTATCAGAGTGATTTCTTTTTTTAATGCTAAGTAGCCATAGCTCTCACCAAATTAACCTTTCAAACATACTTTTAGAAAGTAGCCATTTGCTTCTATAATTGTCAGATTATCAGTTCAGTTACTGAATCTAAGATCAAAATAACAAGTTGCAGTTTAAATAAGTGGAAGTTTGTTTTTTTCTCACATGTCAGTCCAAACCTAATATTCCAAGGCTAATATTCTAGACCAGGCTTGTTTTTGTTCTGCTGTCTGTGTGGAGTCCATCTCATGCTCTAAAAGTGTTGCTTCAATTCTTATCATCATAAATGTTTTCTAAACAGGGCAGAGAAAACAAGGAAAGTGGAAATCATGCCTATTCTCTTCAAAGGCCGAGCTCAGAGATGGTACTCATTACATATGCTCATATTCTATCGGTTGAAACTTAGCTGTACAGCCAAAATCATACCAAGCAAAAGAGGGGAATGAAGTCTCAAGTTGAGTGGTCATGTTCTATTGAGGATTCTATTATAAAGGAAGAAGGAAGATGGAAAGTGAATACTAATTAGCATTATCTGTCATAATTGTTTTCATCTACCCCAAGGCAGGAAAAATGGGCAACTGGGAGCCCTGCCCTTTCACTATCAATAAGGTGGTGAAAGAAATGCTGGATTTTTTAATGTCATGGACCAGTAAAATCAAATATCATCTCCACTCTCTCTGTTTGGGTTAAAAATTCTAGTAGGTTTAACAAATCTCTTTTAAATTATATGGTTATTCAGCGATAATAAAAGCAGCCCTAAAATTTTAGATTTCTAATAATGTCAACATTTCTTACTCTTGACAGCTGTTCTTGCTATGACTTCTTGACTAAAATACAACAAGCACAAGAGAATCTGCTCAAGGATTATATTTGATTAATTCATGGCCTCCATGGTCACAGACATCAGGAGCTGACCGAGACTCATAGCAGGCCATACTCTATCATCAGTACACTCTTTGGAGCTCTAAATGCCTGCTTCTCTTCTTGCAGATGTCAATGGTCTGAAGGTGAAACTGGTCATATAGTTTTCTCAGCACCTCTACTACTCAACCCAACTAGTAATTAATGTTGAAATCATAATTCAGTAGAGCTGCTACACATTTCCAGCCCAAGCATGCAGTTTAGTACCCATAACCACGTGAGGTAATTATCAGTTCACACATGAATAAGTACATACTACACAAAGTCCTCATGTTTATTGCCAAAAATTCGTTAAGTAATAGTTTATGAATAGAGCATCTGGTCTCCTTGTCAAAGCTACTTTTAGTAGTGAACACCATCATTTCCTTTCCTTGATAGAACACAGCCCCCAGTAATAATTTTTAGCTTTTTGATAGGTTTTTCCCTATCAGTCCTTAAACAAGATAAGAGACAGTGGCTCTTTCACTATTTCAGTATCCGTGGTTCCTCTGGCTATTCACCTGTTGATAGTTCATCCTAGTGTTATTCTGATACTGATAAATCAAATTGATGAAAAGTTTAGAGATGCAGGCATAGTTCTTATCAAAATACTCATAAAGGTTTATTTAGCCTGCAACATATACAATAAGACATGCAAATGAGGCAAGGAAGAAAATTAGGAATAATCTGTTGTCATACTCTGTTGGAAATTTATGTGCCACTGCAGGTGTGGGGAGAAGTGACACTTGTTTGTGGTTGTATCTGTCTCTCTTTTGGATGATCGACCACCTTAAAAATTCTCTTTTCATGAATTTTAGAAAATCATCATAAACGAGATTATGTAAAGCACTAAGTTTTATTCTGCTACCTGGAGCTCCTGAAAGGCTCTTACCTCAATCTGAGTGTCAAAATAAAAGACGTACTTTCAAATGGATACGATATCCAGCATTTTTATTTATTTTTACAATTTTATTTTATTTTTTATATTAGTCTCAGGTGTACAAAACATAATGATTATACATTTACACCCCTCACAAAGTAATAACCAGCCCCCATGTCTACTACCCCTCTGCCATTGTATATAATTATTACCATACCATTGACTATATTCCCTATGCTGTACTTTACATCTTGTGAATATATACATATCTATATATATTTAATTATAATTGATATTCAATATTATTTCACATCAGCTTCAGGTGTACAGAACAGTGGTCAGATTGTGTAGATACAATATCCAGTTTAAAATAAAAACACTAAATCCCAAAAGACTAAGTTCAGTGAGTGTCAGACTCTACTGAGCATTACCTTCTACTACATCTTCTTTCTCTTTCTCCCATTCCTGGGATTCAGAAGAAGCTGAATACATTGTCAGAAAATAGGAGCTGTCTTTGACAACCTCCTAGATGGCAAGTCATGGAGCAAAGAAAGGGTGTCCAATGAGCAGAGAGCTCTTCTCTGGAATAGTAATGAAGATTCAGAAACATCTGTAGAACCATCTATGTGCCAGGAAGTTATAGGAGTTCCAGATACGTCTAATGATATCCCTATATTAATTTTTTGCTATTTTGATATACTCATGCATGTGGATGATTCTTCTAATATCCTAGTCTTCCAGCACCTTGAGATTTTCTCTTCAAACAATCTTGTCTTTTGCCCTACCTTAGCCAGTCATGCTCTTAGTCATCCCAATAACCGAATTAGTTGCCTCCAATGCCAGAAACCATACATATGCCCCATTCTCTTCCTATACCTTCCTGTAGTGACGTTTACATTCTGCACAGATGTTAGGAAACCCAGAGGGAAGGGATGAGACAATGCTGATGTGATGACTTAGAATTAGACAGTATGATAAACAGTACTTAATGATAAAACAGTACTTAATTTGATTTAAGAAAACTACTGAATCAGACTGTGTATACCTGAAGGTGTTGAAATTAAAGTTTTTACTGCCAAGTAGAGATGAGAGTTCATGAGGAAAATTAAATTCTGTTAGAAAAAATAGAGTTTCAGTCGAACACACATCTGTGTTGTGGCTGACTATTATTTATTTATGCTATAAATTATATCATCTAAATTAGCTAATTGGACCAAATAGTCCATAATCCCCAACTACCCTCTTCATCAGCTACGGATGAATTACTAAAACTTCAGAGATACCGTGCAGCATTCTCTCAAACAGCAAAAATAAAGAAGAAAGAAAAGAAATCTTAATGGACACTAGCTGGCTGTCTTATCCTCATTAACCATCAGTATGTAAAATTATTCAGTCCTTCAACCTGACACAGAATACCACTAACTCCCTACAAACTAGGGGACCCTGAAATCAGGGGAGAGGTTTTGGGTTCAATACGTATTAAGAACAATTCTTCACAAATAATTAACTATTTTAAATGAATCTTGAATCGAGAATCCACACAGAAACTGAGACTCAGGTATAATGTCATTAAGTAATTGTTTTTAATATACATAGCTCATAAATCATTGTTCTCTGTCAGAGTATGCCTCTCAGAATGTTCCTGAAAGAGTCTGTTGTCCCTTGAAATGGTATATTATATTATCTTCCTCTTTCATAATACCCATTTCCCTCTCATGTCTTAATCATTTTTAGCTTCTTGCTTATCACCATTCTTGCTAATATTACTTCTGTCTTATCTCTTTGGAATTTCAATGTACATATAAATGATAGTTTCAGTATCTCCACCTGCCACTCCGTAACATCTTCCTCCAATAATGTTGTCTCCAAGTACACCTCAGTCACTTATTCCCATGGTCATATGTTGTAGACCTTGGCATTACAAAACCAGCTACCCCTCTATAATCTCTACTGCATATGTTTACTCTGAGTACTCTCAGCAAGTACTGTTTTTTTTCTCTTTCCAGCTCACTGACTCTAGTACATTGTTAACTATGCTTGACACTACCAGGTTCCCCAACTCATTGATCCTACAAAATTTAACTGTCTCAGACCCTTTCACATCCTTTTCTCCTACTTGCCTAGATATATTGCGTGGTCAAGTATAATTATTGTATTGAGTATACACACTTCTCTGCTCTCTCTAACTCTGTGGTATTCATTTGGTAAAACTACATTCCAGTTTAACCCAGTTCTTTCTACTCTGTGCCTATGTTCAAAAAGCTGAATGTAGTTGAAACAAGCACAAAACCTGACTAATGTCCTCTCTCTAAAGGCATGACCATGAATCTCAAATTGACCCTTAATGCTGCCAATCTCCTATACTCTGCCTAGCCTACCCATTCTCTGTCTCTCTCTGTCTCTCTGTCTCTCTGTCTCTCTGTCTCTCTGTCTCTCTCTCTCTCTCTCTCTCTCTCTCTCTCTCTCTTTCTCAGTCAGTTGACTTTTTTTGTATCTTCCCCTCTCACAGCAACTCCTAACACATCCTCCCACATTCTAATTCCCAATTGATAGATAACCTTGTTACCTAATTCACTGAGAATATTGAGCTTTCCATAGAATCCCATCTCAATATCTACCCCCTCACTAGCATATATATCCACACACTCTGCATTTCCATTTTTTTTAAATCACAAGTTAACTATCCATGTTCCTTTATAAAGTCAATTCTTCAAATTTTGCGTTAGGGCCCATCCTGTCTCTCACATACTCAGGGCATCATTTTAGCAGTTCTCTTTTTTTCTCACTTACATTATCAGTTCTTCTTTCTCCTATTTGGTCATTCCCATCAGAAAAAATAATCTGTTATTTTCTCCACTTTACTTCAAAGAAAATAAAAGCAAAAAGTTAAAAAGAAAAAACACAACAACAACAAAAACACCACAACACCCCTTTCTTGACTTATCAGCTGTCACTCCATGTCTTTGGTCCCCCTGAAGAAACATATTGAATGTTTTCTATGTTCATTATTTGACGTTTCTCTCCTCTCATTCCTTGTTACAATTACTCTGATCAGGCTTTTGCCATTCCCCTCCCCACACACCACAGAAGTACTTTGTCAAGTCATCAGACGACAACTGCAGTATTAAATCCAATGCTCAATTTTCAGTTCTTAATTTACTTTATTCTTCATCAGTTTTTTTTAATTAAAGTTTATTGAGGTGACAATTGTTAGCCAAGTTACATAGATTTCAGGTGTACAATTCTGTAATACATCCTCTATATATCACATTGTGTGTTCACCACCCATCATCCTTTCCTTCTCCTTAATATACTTGTTCCACATGGCTTCTCAGAAACTACACACATTTTGTTTTTTCTATTAATAATTCACTGGTCACTTTTCATTTTCTTTTACTAGGCTCACCCCTCTTTACCTTAACTTTGGATTCAGGATGCTTCTTAGCTCAATCTATTGTCCTCTTCATTTTTTTAACTATGGTATTTTCTCTTGGTGATTGTGGCCAATCTTATGAATTAAAACCCATCTATGAGTCAATGATTTCCTTTATTATATTTCCAGATCAGATCTCACACCTTAACTACAGACTTACATATGCAAATTTCTCTTAGACATCTCCGACACCTCCAAATTAAACTGTTTCCCCAACAACTCCTTTTGAAGCTTCCCCATCCCAGCAGAAATTTTGCCATCTTTCTTATCTGCTCTCTTTCTCTCACCTTCTATGTCAAATCTGAAAAGAAATACTGTAAGCTCTACATTCAAGATATATATCCTCATTAGTGATCTCACACTAGTTCCACTGCTTTCTACTCTGGACAAGTTACCAGCCTCTCTCACCTAGACAATTCCAACATCTTTCTGTCTCCCTCTCTCTGTCTTTGCCCCTTCATGTCCCAAGTTCTAGTCTCAAAAGCACAGCAGAATATATTTTTGTATTGTAGGTCATATGATGTCACTCTTCTATTCAAAATTCTCAATGACTACCCATCTCATTTAGAATAAAATTGTAATGGCCCACAAAGCCCTCGGGGAAATGATCCTACATCACCTCTGTGGCAACTTCTCTATTCTCCTTTGTGCTGATTCTGTTAGTCACCCTCAATTTCTTTTGTTCCTCAAATATTTCAGGTATGCTAATTGAGGATTGTAATCGAAACAATCTTAGGCCAAAGGGTCTGGATAGAGGGGACCTTGTCTGACCAATGTTGTCCAGAGATTTCAGCCTAACAACATTTTATTCCATTGTAATATAATAAATATGTTAAAAGAATGATTAATTTTATACGAATTAATAAATAAAACATTTTAAAATAATTAGAGTTTTACCCATTTGTATTATAATTTCAATTAGTTGCTTATATAATGTTTTTATTCATCTCAATGTTTAGTTCATCTCTCTAAACTTCAAGTAAGAAAAATTGTCCCATACCTGTTATATACAGTACAAGGCATTATTCAGGTAATGGAAATGCAAGGATTAATAATATGTTTGATTCAAATGAACATAAATAATTAATTACATTTGCAAAATTCACCTTATGTAATCAGTGATAGTAGATAGGCTTTGAATTTAGAAATCCCATTTATACTTCCTAAAAGTTATTATAAGGAACACTTATAGAAAGCTAACTCTGTCAGGCACTTTGTTAAGTATTTTTCTGAATGATTTCATTTAATCCTCACAAATTTACCATGTTTCCCCAAAAATAAGACCTAGCCGGACAATCAGCTCTAATGCGTCTTTTGGAGCAAAAATTAATAAAAGATCCAGTCTTATTTTACTATAAGACTGGGTCTATAATATAATATAATATAATATAGTATAGTATAGTATAGTATAGTATAGTATAGTATAGTATAGTATCGTATAATATAATATATAATATAATATAATATAATATAATGTAATATAATATAAAATATACTGGGTCTTACATTAATTTTTGTTCCAAAAGACATATTACAGCTGATTGTCCAGCTAGGTCTTATTCTTGGGGAAACACTATATGTGCAAGGTATTATTATAACCTCCATGTTATTGGTGGAAACTGAGAAAAAAACAGGAAACTGAGATATAGTTCTCATTGTTAGGTGTAGTTAGGACTCAAATCCAGCAGTTTGATTTCAGAGATAAAAATTTTTAACACTGCACTCTGCCTTAGCAAACTGTTCCAATGACGTTTAGTGCAAGGTGACCCATAATGTGTATAGGAGAAATAGCCACAGACTGTAAGAGTGGTGCTTAATTAGATGTAGTGTCCACATCAAAATCCAATCTCAATACAAGAGTTCTATTTCTTTAAAAGAAAAAAAGTAGTTTAATATGACATACATAGAAAATTTCTAACTGTAAGAATCTAAGTGGGACTTGTGAAGCAGCCAACTTATTGTTAGAGAAACAGTAGTCAAGAGCAACTGTGGTAGTGGAGATTCTTATCTGGGCTGTGTCAATGGCCTTTGTCCACTAGGGGGACAAAACAGATTATTCAAGTAATGGCAGAGCAGAAACCCCATGTTACAGCAAATAGTAACTACCAACCTGTTGTGTGATTAAAGCTCTGTTTTGGAATGATCTGGATGTTATATACATATGTACAGATTATTGAAATCCTTGGAATTCCTTCCTTAGAAAGAACTGTAATTGAGCATATATAAAAGGAAAGTTGTCTGCAAAGACAGCCTTTGGAAAGATGATTATAGAGCTAGAAGGAAAGACACATGTATATGCCATGGAAGAAGGAATATAACAAGGATAAAAGGTGATTCTGTAGATATCAGCACTTTCAACACAGAACTGATTGGGTCCTGTCATGGAATCAATGATGGTGGGACTAGAACAAATTGTGTGTGTGTGTGTCACATGGAGACCTACAAAATGACTCAGTGTCCTGGAACGTAGTAGTTGTACGTGTGTGTGTGTGTGTGTGTGTGTGTGTGTAGAATGGAATAATAAAATGGGAAGGACAGAGTTAACATTACCAGCAGGTAGAGGACACAAATAGTAAAAGGAATAAAAGATGCTTCTATCATATCGGGTTTTAGATCATTCACTTTTCTTTTAGTTTGGCAATTTGATTATTAAAGACATACAATGTATTTCCATTAGCCTAACTTGAGACATAATGCATTATATTATCTCAGATTTATTTAATATAAATGATAATATTTTCAAGGTATCAAAATACTACAATTTACTTATTTAATAGTTTTACACCACAATAAATATGAACTAATTGTTAGAAATTTTTATGGTGAAGAACAAAAGACGCTACAGAAATCCCAAAGACTAATCAACATGAGACATGTACACTGCATATCTTTGGAGTCAAGGTGTAGTTTTCTAGTCTCACCATTTTTAATTAGAATAAAGTAACATCAACATCAACAAACATTTCCAGGATTCAAGAATTAAACAGGCACATCTAATTTTGTTATTATTTCTCAGATAATCAATGCAGATTAGACTTAATGACAAAGACTAATTGAGTACTACTTGTAATTTCTAGAAATTAAAATTAAACAAAAATCTCTTTTTAATTGAACAATAAAGGTGAAGAATCAGAAAAATCTCTGTGGAACGAAGACTGTGTAGGGTATGTTTGTGAGCAAGTCAGGTTCATAATTGTACTTTTAACCCTAGAGTGCCCATGTTTTCAGAACAATTTCAAACGCAAATGAACAGAGAACACAAGTTATTATTTAAATGCAAAAAAGATTTCATTAGAATTTTTATCTCCCCTTTTGGTGACATGAGAAGAAGTCTGTAATATGGATAAAAGGAAATGAAAATTCCTCTACAGAAGCCAGCCAAAAAAACCTCTTTGCATTGGAGTGTGTTCATTTGGGTTACAATTTCTATTATGTTTCTGTTTTAATGTTACATTTGAGTTTCATCTTATTAAATTCATTTACATTAGTATGAAAGTCAATGTAATAATAGAATAAATTATTTTGAAATTAATGTTAAAATACTAAAGACTCCAAGGCAGCTTTGATGATTAAAGTTGATTATAATGGCTGAATGTTGACAGAATAATACATTCCCCAATTATTTCTCTGAATATTGCATCTTGTGATCCATTTCTTTAACTTCTTGTGTTATTATTTGTGTTCAAAAAAGTATCTCTGAATATGTAACCATAATCTTGGTATGGGCAAGGCAGAAGTCTGCTAAAATCAGAAAATTAAATAATGTGGATAATTAAATAATTTAAGTAACTAACTCAAAAATAGATGCTCCATTTTCACTTCATTTTCTTGTATTGGGAAAATTGTGATCCAGGCTGCTGGGCGAAGACACAATAAGCAGATGGAATTCTGGGAACACAGATGAGGTTATTACCAATGGAGAGTATCAAAGAAGTTTTCATGTTGTTGAGCCTGGAAAAGTGATGGAAATTGGTCACATAGACAGGAATTCCAGGCAAAAGTTATATGTAGGTGGTCAGAGCTCTGTAATTTATCAACCTGCAAGAACACCATTTCCTCTAACATAAAGGACAATTGTGGGACTATAAAAAGCCACTAAGCTGGAAAGAGCATCAGGAAAGGAGTTAAGGAAGGGCAAGGATGTATATTAAAGTTCTGAATTTGATATTGGCCATCATCTTGACCCAGTAAAGGATTTAGGCATGAGAGTGACATAAACACGCTGCAATTAAAAGGAAACAGTCTCAGAGATATAGGGGAAACCTGAGGGCTGCTAGATGGGAGGGGGATAGGGATGAGGGAGAAGGTGAGGAGATTAGAAAGCATAATCTGTAACCACAAGATTGCCACGGGGATATGAAAGACAGTTTGGGGAAGATTTTGTAGGGTATCCGATGGACATTTGTCTTATTAGGGAGACTACTTCATGGACGGTGTAGGTGCCTGACCACTGCACTGTACACCTGAAACAGAAGCTGAATAATAATGAATGTCAATTATAACTATATATATATATATATATATATATATATATATATATATATATATATATAGTCACAGGTGTGGAGTACAGCATAGGGAATAGTCAGTGGAACTGTAACAGCTATATACGATGTCAGAGGGGTAGTAGAATGGGAGCAGGGGGTTATCACTTTGTGAGGGGTGTAAATGTCTAACTAGTACACTGTTTTGTACACCTGAAACTAGTAATACTACCAAACAAAAAAAGATGGTTCTTTCAATAGTTTTGGAAATCTTACAGATCGCTGTTGTCTTGCAGGAGTTTCTGTAACGATGAATGGAAATGTCCTAGGTCTGTAATGTTTAATATGCTGACCACTAACCACATGCGGCTATTAAGCATTTGAAGTGTGGCTAGTGCTACCATGAAATTAACTTTTTAGTTTTATATAATTTTAATTAATTAAGTTGAAACTTGAATAGTCACATATGGCTTGTAGACACCATAATGGACAGTGCACCTCTATAGGTGGGGCTGACTTTGTATAAAAGCAGTTGCAGAAATTAGGTTTTCTTGTATGCATTTTCATTTTCCCTCTAAAATCCTAAATACGAGAATTTTAAGAAAGAATGGTTTGTCTTGTGATTGCAAGTGTTTTACCACTCTCTCTCTTCTCCTTGAAAACCCCTCCATACTTAAACCAATCCTTGGAACTCTCAGACCTGGAGGCAGTGATTACAAGAAAAATGTATCTGAATGTCATTACTTAGAGTTTGGAATTCACCTGAATATACATTAACCATGCATTTGTAGGTTAATGCCTTGAAACGTAAACTAATAATTTAATCTTCATTTTTAATGATTTTAAGTATATGTTGAGCACCAACTTCCAAACAGTGTGCTAGATGTTGGGGATAAAGGTATGAGCAGGTCTCCATTCCACAAATTCACAGTCTAGCAGAGTAGGCAGATATACAAAGAGATAATCATAGGACAATGAATGACATATGGTGATGGGCAATTTAAATAAAATCATCAACAGACCAAAAATATGGAAGTGTTTAATTCCAACTTAAGTCAGGAGTTGACTCTAATGTTGAGAAGAAAATTTTAGGGTGAACTAGGAGGAGGTGGGGAAAGGTAGAGGATTTAAGATGGTAGGTGTGTAGGGGTAATTGGGAAACAAAGAAAACTGCATGAGGTTGAAACAGCATGCTTAAACAGTCAAATATGAAAATTCATTACTTCTTTTAAAAGCTATATACGAGCTTCCATGCCTGGAAAACAAAATGATGACGAAGGTTGAAGCTAAGGAGCCATACACTGTGTGGAAGTGACAGGGAGTCAATATTTTTTTTTAAAGAATGCTATAACTTAGGTTTGGATTTTTAAGGATCTGGCAGCACTTGGAAATGATGATAAATGATGAAGATTAAAATAGGACACATAAACCTGAATGTGATTGGACAGATGTTTATAAGATGTTAAAATTTAAACATTTTTAATGTTGAGGTCCGTAACTCAGGTCACTAAGACCTTCAGGTCCCAGGAATTATGTCAGCTCTTCTTATCATATGATATGTGTGTGTTTTTCTCTCTAGCTCATCAATGCCTTAATACGCATCTCCCCCAATGACTTAAAATCCCACAGCTCTCTACGTGGTAGATACACAATGTCTGACAATTAAGTTCACGAACTTATTTTCAAAGATATTGCTAGCTTTTTTTTATATCAGAGGGATTATTCATTATGAATTTGTACCAACTGGACAAACAGTTAACCAAGTTTACTATTTGGAAGTGCTGAAAAGGCTGTATGAAAAAGTTATAGGAAAATGACCTGAACTTTTTGCCAATAATTCATGGCTCTTGCATCACGACAATGCACCAGCTCACACGGCACTGTCTGTGAGGGAGTTTTTAGCCTGTAAACAAATAACTGTATTGGAACACCCTCCTTACTCACCTGAGCTGGCCCTGAATGACTTCTTTCTTTACCCGAAGATAAAGGGAATACTGAAAGGAAGACATTTTGATGATATTCAGGACATCAAGGGTAATATGATGGCAGCTCTGACGGCCATTCCAGAAAAAGAGTTCCAAAATTGCTTTGAAGGGTGGACTAGGCGCTGGCATTGGTGCCTAGATTCCCAAGGGCAGTACTTCGAAGATGACCATAGTGACATTCAGCAATGAGATATGTAGCACTTTTTCTAGGATGAGTTCACGAACTTAATTGTCCCACCTCGTAGAGTGGAGACCCAACAGACAAACAGGTAAGAGTGATAGAGAAAACAAGAATGATGGCAAGGTTTGGGCTTGGAGACTGTAGAAGCTAATACTATAATGAAATAGGGAAGATGTAGGAAGAACCGAGATTTTGGAGGGTGGTAATGGATTCTGACCCATTCCTGCCTCCAGCTACTCTTTATCTTGTCATTGAGTGACAGTAAGGATTACTCACACTCTTAGGAAGTGCCCTGCAGCTCTGGTGAGTTTAATTTCTGTGAGGCAATTACTATTACTATACATCCATCTGGCTGGAAATCACTACCTTTCCTGTCTTAGAGCACCTTCAAGCTGCATGGAGGAAATTGTTCGGACATATCATAGTTTATTTGTGAAGAAAATATTTTAGCATATCTGACAGAGAAGTTTGGCTTAGAGGTTTTTCTTTCCAAGTCACTTTGCTTCAGGAACATATGTGTGAATCAGTTCACAGGCTATGAGTTTTTTGCAGAAATGGAAGATGGAATGGATTCACTAAGGATGGAATTTTTTACAGGGAAAAGGAGAGTCAAACGTATGCTTTGAGTAATGCTGTTTAACTTTCCAGTACCTAACCATATTTCTAGAAGTTTCCTATTGGCTCATTTCACTAAACCAAACCTGCAGTTGACTGATATTTTGTCATCAATACTTAAACTCCAGAGAATTCTGCCAGGTTTCTCTTGCTCCGACCATATCCATAGGTCACACATCATGGCTCCCCATGGTTTCTTTGTCACATTTGAATTTCATAACCAGTTACAAATTATTCTTCTTGTTATTGATGTATAACCTCATAGGCATGAACTTTCACATTCATGGGCATGAAATATATCTAGCCATGGTCCCAGGACCCTGCTTATATAGCCCACTGCCTCCCTACTCAAGCAGGACAGGAGAACTGAATGGGATATGGTGCCCTGTGCTACACAACCAATTGCCATCCCCCAGCTCATTTTTAACTGCTAAAATTTTGTATTTTCTAAAATTGTATTTCAGATGAAATAATGTCGTAAATTCTACACTAGAAATGAGACGTGGGCTACAACATATACTGCAAATGCATTCAGTGCCCTAGGGTATATCCAGAAATATTGTCTGCATTTAAAAACCAGAGCCAAAGAAAAAGATGGCCTCACATGCCCAAAGCCAAATATTGTTAACTTTTGAATGAAAATATTGTAAAAAAAAAAAGTTATTTAATGTAACCTAAGATTCAATGTAACGTTATATGCTAATGAAAGTCAAGCGCTCAGAGGAAGCCCTAAAGTGTCCACTAAACCTTACCAGGACTATTGATAGGGCCATCCCCCCCCCCCCCCCCAGTGATTTCAAGCACTTCTGATCAGCTGCCTGGTTCGTTGACCAGAGTTCGTGGTTTCTTCTCCTCTGTGCCCATGTCTCCTCTCCTAGACTCTACCTCTCCTGGCCTATGATTTTTGCTGCTTTTATCAGACTTTGCCACTCTGAGCACTTCTGAGGATGCTGTATCAGCTTGGAGCTGGTTATCTGGACGCAGTTGCCAATTCCCCCAGGGCCTCATGGCACCACAGTATCCTGGAGATACAGATGTGATTGTAGAAGTGTAGATGTATGCTAATGAGAAATGGGAAGAATACCTCTTGCCTTTTAAGACATCCACTGTTCCTTGGGCAACTTCGGTCTTAGTATCCCAAGAGTTCTTTATGAAATAGCTCTCTCTATTTAACCTTCAGTCTCTCCTCCTGTCCAGTGGTTTACATGGAGTCCAATTAGGAACCTGCCCAAAGAGAACTCCGAGTGAGAATACCGAGCTCTACACACCCCTTCTTCTGACAGTGAGAACTTTTTATTAGAATATGTCCTGACATTGGCTTCCCCTTCGCTGAGGTATATGCCTTTCACTAGCATGAACAGAGTTATGGTGGCCCTATCTGACATTTGTCACCAGGCAGAAGAATTCTGAAGCCCAGCAGTGAACAGCTTCATTTCAAAGTAAGACCTTAAATACTCAGGAAAAGAGCAGTGGATACAGTGGATAAATCATCTCCGCATAGTCAAGGGCAAATTTCAGAATAAATATCAGCTATTTTAATTGATTATGGGATTTATAAACTATGATTAACACATCATTGAGTAGATTTTGTATAATCTTTTTCAATACCGCGTGTTAAATGTAGTCTAAACTAATAAAAATATGATCAAGGTAATTGGAATTTGGTTGATCAAAGTAATTTTATTCCCAGATGCACTGAGATAAGTCTGCTGCCAAAATTAATCAGATGATTAAAGAAAATTCTGAAAACATTCTCCAAGTAGTCACAACACCTATGCTTTCCAATATTACCTTCCTAAGATAGTCAGAATGGAGTATCTAGGGAGGAAACAGGAACTGGAGTAGCTACTAAGCTAGGCCTCCTAGAATTCAAATTCTGGCCTTGACATTTGCTGACTGTACTCGGATATGTACCTGTATCTGCACTTCACAAATAAAGTGTAAACCTTTCACAAGAGGGTAGGTGTCCTAGCCATCTAGTACCTGTCTACTTGCCATGATGTCGGCACCAGCTGCACTGGTTTCACGTGGGAGCTTGTGGAAATGCAGCCTCTACCCTCCACTCCCAGATCTTCAGAATAGGAATCTGCCTTTGGATAAGGTCCTAGGTGGTCTAGAGGCGCGTTAGAATTTGAGAAGCTCTGATCTAAACACTTTCTTAAAACATTGAATGAAGAAAAACCTTTCCTTTTCCCTCAGTTTTTTGTGTAAACTGATTCTGACTCATTGTCCTTAGGAATACCAGAATTCTTTTATTTTGTGATCACTTCTAGAAAGTCTCGCTCTATGGTGTCTCATACAGAGCATCTGGCTTAAAGGAATCTGAGGTAAAACAAATGAACTGTGTTTCTTGTGGTACTAGAGAGACATGATTTATTTTTTCAGTTTCCTGCTTTTGCCATCTGTGAGTTCACCTTGGTTTCGGCTTCTTTTTCAGCTCCCATTACTTGTGTGGCTTTCGTCACTGTGAGGTGCACATGGAGAGGGTCTCTGCTCCCTGCACTCTGGAGATGGCTCAATGTCACCAGCACCTACACGACAGCTTGGCCAAGAAACAGGTTCTGCCTTAGAGGCTGCCAGACAGTCTTCCCTCTTATATCACACCTGCTGCATTGGAACAGTCTCTCATCTGTGGAAAGGATCGGGCTCTCAGAATGGAACGATTCCCAAATGTCACCTTCTTGTGTTTTTTTTTTTCTTTCTTTTTTTCTGGAATCGGGGTTACAAGGGCCCAGGTCTTCAGAAAAATTATCTGACACAATACAATTCCCATACTAAGACTCTCACAGTAACTTAAAATTTACAATGTGGTTCACAGACACTAAGTTCATGTATAACCTCGTGAAGTAGGTATTGTTATATTTCCTAAATGAACTGATTGTGCCTCAGAGAGTTTAGTATCTGCCCCAAGAGTTACTTTAGTGAAGAATGGAGTCCCGTGTCCCATATTGAGAACCTGTCTGAGGCCCAGTCCCAGGACTGGGAAATTAAAGATAGCAGAAAGTGACTAGGCACCGAAAGGACAGAGTAATATTGGGTTCTGCTGCATTTTGGTCACCTCAGATCCCTCTCCACAACTAAAGCCTCCTTCTCCCCTTTGTGCAAAACTGCAGCCCTTAGTACCTATCCAAGCATCAAGCAGCTTATCTTCAGTCACAAATGGTTACCCTATAAAAGGGATGTCCTCTTTATCTTTAAGAATGGAAGCATCAGATAGCTAATATTTTATTTAGAGATTTTTCATTTATGTTCATCACTGAAATGAGCCTGCTTTTTATTTTTTTGAACTGTCTTCTTTAAGATTTAAAATCTAATTCTGCTGGGGATTTGTTTGTTTGTCTGTTTGTTTGTTTGTTTGTTTGTTTGTCTCTGCTTCTTCTTGCTTATGTTGGGAAACAAAAGAATGGAAGTATCTCCTTCAATCTTTGCCTTGTCCTTCAGGTTTCCTATATACTGTTGTGGTTTCATATCTTGAAGTCATCAGTCTTTCTTGGGTCCCCTAGTATGCCAGACCACACAATTTGGTCTGATACCTTACTCTTATCCAGAGCTACCCTCCAGGGCTGTGGGTGCTGCCAACTTGTTCCCTCATATCATCAGTAAGCACTCAGGCAGCTCCACCTCATACATCCACAGCTCAACCACAATCCTATTTGGGCATCTCTTTTCAAACAATGGGTTTTGTCTTGCTTTTGGTCTGAGTTCCTGTCATGGTAGTCTGTTAATTACCAAGGACAGAATTTGGCCTCGATTTTGCCTATTGCCTCATTTTCTCTCTGCTCAGAGCTTGAAATCAAGGTTTGTATCTTGGACCCTGGATAACAGTGATGTCTGCCCACTTGTCAAGTGTCCCTCTCTCTCTGCCTGCCGTGTGTTGTGCTCTCTTTCTGGGACACCTCAGTCACTTTCTCTGGGTCCCTGCTACCAAGGGCTTCCCTGTCCTATGATTTATGGACAATGATCATTTGGATGCTGCATTCAACTTGAAGGTATCTACCCTTCTGTTTTCTTCACCCAACGCCCTTATCCCCGACCACTCCACGTTGTCTGCTTAGTAAGAGTCTAATTCTAGGTCTTACTCTCTCACTGCCTGTAGTTACTTATGCCCTGACTGACCAGACTCCTTGATAAGACAGAAGATAAGGAGAGAGAAAAATAAGTGTGAAACTATTTCAACAACAAACTGCAAACTTTACAATTTTTTCCTTTCTGTTCAGTTTCGTGTTGTGATGAATAGTAATTTATGAGAAGGGCTGAGTTACCCTGAGACGTCATTATCTGCCCTACCCTTTTCAATCCTTGACAGAAGATGGATGCCTAGAAACAAGTCTAGTGCCGCTGTTCCCATTTCCTTTTTTCATACTTCCTCACCATTTCTATGACACAGTGACCTGGGAGGCGGTAATAAGAGGCATTTCTGTTACTCTGAGGGTGAAAAAAGATTGAGATTTATTGATTTTTTTATATTGTCACTGACTCTACAAAAAATAGCCTTTTCAATGTGATCAAATTCTTATCCAGAAGACAATAATATACATTTAAAAACTTTCCTTCTTCTTTCTCTCCTTCCTCCTTTATTCTTTTCTTTCTCCTTCTCTTTCTTCTTTCCCTTCCTCCTTCTCTTTCTCATTGTTTCTCTCTTCCAATAACACAGCTGATGGGAATAAAACTTGTAAACTTAATATACTAGAAACTTCAGACTAACTCTCAAACATGGGAGGGTATTTCACAAACCCATGATCTTTTCAAAAATACAACAAAAAATTTGAACCTTTTATGATTTTTCTAAATATGTCAGCTTTGGAGAAATCAGTATAGAAATAATCTATTTGGAGTATTAATTACAACACATGATTTCATATGGGCATGTCCGGTTCGTCCATTCAGTGAATGCTCTATCCCGTCAGCCCTGCTTTCAACTATCTAGTACTCTATTGTCAGCAGCAGTGGCTCACACATCACCCTCCGATACTCACCAAGAAGCCCATCTCTCATTTCCTTCAAAGGCTTCTTGCATCATCACAATGCTATTCTAAATTACTAGGTATTCCTAAATGACTCTTCACTGGGCCTGAGTTTAAAAATGTATGAAACCCTGTGTAGGAATCCTCATTCCTCTAACAAATTCCTGACCTGGGTATTATATTTATAGGCACCATTTAAGTTCAATTGGAATGGGAAACTATAGTTTGTGATATGCGTTTTTCCCCTGAGATCTTCCCAGAGTCTGAGATCTAGGACTCTGAATACAACTAAGTAAGCCCTCACTTATCATCATCAATAGGTTCTGTGACTTTAAGCAAAATGATGTATAACAAGACCAACTTTACTGTAGGCTAATTGACAGACAAGAGTTAAGTTCTTTTGGCATCTCATCAAGGTTATAATGAAACTACTTTGAATGAAATATTATTTGAGGACTTACTGACTTCATACCCTCCTTTAGTTTAATTTTTGGCCTTTCATATCACTGTGTTCTCTGTTATAGCAAGAACGGTGAATGTTATATGATCCATACATCTATCCCATAGCTGCACATCTTAAGTGAAGAGATGAGCAAGGTAAGACAGAGAGAAATATTCTTTAAAAACCTGCTATGGATTATAAGGCACCTTCACAGTTAAAGTATGCACGAATGCCAAATTTGCACCAAAACTTTCCATAATTACTTGAGTGTGGAGAACGACAACCTTCTGTTTTAGAGGATATGGTGGCATCTTACAGTAGCAAGAGAACCCTAACATACCCTAACATTTACTAAATGGGATAGAAAACCGACATTCTGGGTCTGTTTTACAAGACTTTAATTTTCCATGTACATAGTTACATATTTATTTGTGTATTTTTATTCCCATAGAAGGATTTGAGAATTTATGTGGTAAATGAAGATCTGTTAGGAACAAATTTCATTATGTATGCCCATGGGCAAGTAACCTAGCCCTTCTTAGACTTGGTATCTTTGTTTTTAAAGTGAAAGCCTAGAGCTATTCTCTTTGTATTGTTTTGTGAGCACTTATTTTGATTATGAGAGGTTGTAAAAACCAAAAATTGTTATACGGCTCTCTCTCTTTCTCCTTCTTTCTCTAATTTTAACTGTTATTAATTTTGAGAGCAGATCATCTTCTGAAAAACACATAGTATTTGGTCTGATGTTCAGTGCCTGATACATTATACAAACTGAACATACATAATTGAATATATGCTGAATGAAGATTGGGAATCTAGACCAAGGGTGAGATGTTATATGCTAATTTTAAGTACAGTAATAGTATTTATTGAGCATCTACTATTTATTTGACAGACCTAGGTACTTTACATTATTATCCATGCCAACAAAGACCTTGCAAGGATTATATTCATAATTTATCAATGAGGGAATTTGCACTTAAGTTTGAAAATTTATATATGAGGTCTGACAATTATGTTTGCAAAGGCATCCTAGAAATAGGACCACATACCTCATTGTTGAATATCACTATGGTCACCTTCAAAGTACTCCCTTTGGGAAGCTGTGCACTGATGCCAGCACCTTCAAAGTAGTTCTGGAAGTCTTTTTCCGGAATGGCCATGAGAGCTGTCATTGTATTACACTTGATGTCCTGAAAGTTATCAAAATGTCTTCCTTTCAATATTTCCTTTATCTTCAGGTAAAGAAACAAGTCATTGGGGGCCAGATCAGGTGAGTAGGGCAAGTGTTCCAATACAGTTATTTGTTTAGTGGCTAAAAACTCCCTCACAGACAGTGCCGTGTGAGCTGGTACATTGTCATGATGCAAGAGACATGAATTGTTGGTGAAAAGTTCAGGTCATCTAACTTTATCAGGTAGCCTTTTCAGCACTTCCAAGTAGCAAACTTGATTAACTGTTTGACCAGTTGTTACAAATTCATAATGAATAATCCCTCTGAAATCAAAAAAGTTTAGCAACATTGTTGTGACTCTTGATTTGGACTGACGGAACTTTTTTGGTCATGGAGAATTGGCTGACTTCCATTGTGCACTTTGATGCTTTGTTTCAGGGTCACATTGGTACCCCATGTTTCATTGCCAGTGATAACATGGCCCAAACATCATCTTGCCTCCCCAAAAGGTCTTGGCAAACTTTGACTCTCCTTTGCTTTTGTTCATTGGTGAGCTCCTTCAAGACCATTTTTGCACATACCTTTCTCATGCCAACATTTTTCAGTTAAGATTTTCCTAACTGTTTCTCTATTGATATTTATGTGGTCTGCTATGCTTCTCAGTCAGCCAATGATTTGCACACACAATTCATTGAATTTTTTCAATGTTTTTGTCAGTCCTGCTTGTTATTGGCTGCCCTGACCTCTCTTCATCAGTGACGCATTCTCTCCCCTTAGAAAAATGTTTAATCCATTTGTACACTGCCATTTTTTTTCATGGCATTATCCCCATAAACTCGGACTAACATGTCCCTGATTTCACGTCCACTCTTGCCAAGTTTAACAAGAAATTTAATGTTTGTTCATTGTTCTAATTCAAGCTCCAATATTCTCGTGATGGCACACAAACACACACAACAATAATGAACGCCACTCAGTAAGATACCGCCATACGTTGACATGCTCACAGCTGTGAGACACTGATATACCAAGGTTATGAAACCTTATCGACCTGTTTGTACAGTGCTGCCAATGTAAGCATCCGTGGCAAGTTAGCAAATGTAATAGTCAGACCTCGTAGAAAAGTGGTAAACAGTAATCTGATTTACTTAAGTAAAGGAATGGAGAACCAAGGCAGGAAAACCAGAAAGAGGCTGTTATAGTCATCCAACTGGCTGAGAGGGAGCCAGGGCTGTAGTGGAGATAGTGGGTAGAGGTCAGCTTCTGGATACAATGCAAACAACAGGGTTTGCTCAATGTGAGAAAAATAATTGTTAATGATGACTTCAAAGTTTTAGCCTGAGAAAAATGGAGGAGAGATGTTTCATTTCCTGAGTTGGGGAAGCCTGTGGGTAGACCAATTTTACTGGGAGAAAAGTTGGCCAAATTTGGTCTGAGATGTCTTTGAGACACTCAGTAGGCAGTTGAATAGACAATACTGAGATTCTGTAGTTATTAGTCTGCTCTGATCTACAATTCCTTCTTGAGTTATGACAATTGTTTTTCCTAAAGTACTGTTTTTATAAGAAATACTTCATTTTTATTAGTATAAATTCATACATAGAATTATCTTCTTTTTATATTTGTATACATGGTTAGAGCTTCATATTTTATAAAGTTATAGCTTTCTTTTTTTTTTTCTTTGTTAAACTAGTTAATTGGACATATTCTTATTTGTCTTCATAAGTTGGTCTGGATATTTCTATTTAAACTTTACCATTTTCTATTTATAAATTTCTTAATTTTGTCTCTATATTTACTGATTTATGTGTGATGCTTCTTTGTGTTCTCTTACCCTTCTGCTAACTTTTTACATTGAATAATTGTTATTTTCATTATTTCTCTTTATCAGTAAAACATATGTGAAAAAGGCTGTGAATTTGTACCCAAAAAAGCTTTGGATAGAACCCAGGCTTTTTCTATGCATTTGGTTTTCATTTTTGTATTTTCTAAGGTTGTTTTGTTTTGTTTTGTTGTTTGTTTTATTTCTAGGTCTGATTTATCCATTGACTAGATATTTATTTAAGATACTGTGCTTGATTTACAAATGTCTATGTTGTTTGATTTTTATGTTATGGTTTGCTATTAATGCTTTTTCTTCTGACCAGTGATGTGTAGGCTACAAAAATTCTGCATTTTGCCAGCCTGGGTTTTGTGCATTTTGGGTGTATTCTTGAGAAGAAAGCATATTAGCTAATGGTGGACCAAACACAATACTATTCATTATATCAACCTCATTAAGTTTACCCTGAAATAAAGGGAGCTTCCTTTTCTGGTGCAAATGATGATGCTTTTTAATCTAACAGGTGTAATTAAAGATCCGTCACCTCACTCCCTCTTGTGTTGCCATCTTCTCCATCCTTCTATTGCTGAGCACAGGCATATTACTTGGAGCCCTTTTTCAACCGTGGGACATTTCTTCCCCATTTTATTGCCCAAGAAGCAGAACCTAAAAATGTTTTCCTGAGGATATCGGCAGTTTGATACTACAGAGTATCAAACTTAAATCTAATTTAAATCTAACTTAAATCTAACACCAAACTTACTCTTGAATTTTCTTCTGAATTTTCTTCTTCTGCAGGAAGGCTTGCTCCCTATCTCTCTCCTGTATTTGGACACTCCACTGGGGTTTAAGTTAGATGTACATGGATAATGTTCCTCTGTGTTCAGAAAACACAAGCTCCAATACTCTGGAGCTCCTCTAGATCTCCTTGTGTACTGATAGCTTAATGAAGACATCCATGAGATAAGCAGAGCTATGTTGTAGAGAAAGCTCTGCTCAGATTCTGGTTGGCTACATTCCTGGGTTTGTTCATTTTAATTGGAGTAGAGAGATGGGACATTTTGAAACCTCTGTAGAACTCACAATTTAGCCTCAAAGCTCTACACTTTTCAGAAATGAAACATAAGAATCGAAAAGCGATACTAATTCTAGAATATCATAGAAGACAACAAAATATACAGAGAAAGGAGAGAGAAAACCAAGTTGTATGTTTGAAACAGAAATCTGATTAAATTGGAAATAATAAGGTTACATGGAAAGTATTTCACTGTTCCATATCATTCACTATTTATTTATTATTTCTTTCAACAATCATTTATTGTATTATCTATATGCCAGACATGTGCTATGAGACTTGCAGTAATTAAAAATAAATTAAATTAAAACTTTTGGTTAAATAAGATAATTAATTCATGCATAGTAAGCATTCAAATGGTTATTGTTATTATAATTATTATCTTTGGGGCTATGGGTATTTACAGAAGATGAAATTATTATCAGTCTAAGTTGTTTAAAAAAAGGAAGGGAGAGGAAACATCAGGGAAGTTTTTGCGGAAGAAGTGTACTTGGAGATCTACTTTTCAAGGGAACATCTTGTCTATTCTCCATACCTAGTCCATTTGTGCTATGTAGAATCATCCTGGTTTCTCTCTCCTGGTTTATTGAGCAGACTCTGACCCAGCAGGTGTTAATCGAGTTTACTGCTTCACTGTCTATCCTTTGTGTCACTTAGGTTGGGCCTGCTCTTATTTGACCTAATCTGTTGGAAATTTATTCCTTGAACAATGAGTGAATGAGACTCCAATCAACAATAAAAATTATTCCTGCCCTGCATTTTAAATACACATCTTAATGAAGGGGAGTTAAGAAGATTCAAGTGGCATTGTTAAATGAAATGAAAGTCCAATCAATAAGGATTATACCCAGGCAAAACTGTCTTGCATCATGGCATGGTCTTTTACAGGCAGTTAGCGACTAGCTGGAGGAAATTGAAGACATCATACACCATATGGCGAGATAAATATAGCTTACTTTCAAAATTGCACTTGTGTCACACAATTAAATATTACAACTATGCACTCCTAAAGATTAAGCTATAAAACTTGAAGTTTTCACAAGTTTCGTTGTAACCACTTGGAAGATTTTTGAAGATATAAAATCTATCATTAGAAGCAGAATAACTAAATAACATAATTCCAGGAAACTATTTTTAAAAAGTTGTAAAAAGAAAATAACAATTTGCAATTCAATCCACAAAGGAGCTCAAATAATAACCAACATTTATTGAAAGCTTCACCTGCCCAATGAGCAGAAGACATGGATGACATTGTTTCCCTGGAGCCCAGCAAAGGAAAGAAGAGCTCCGGGTGTTGACTCGTCCTAAGAAGGAAACAAGTAGAGCTGACTAACTGCAAGTCTGATCATGGTATTCAGACTGAAACAATGGAGTTTCAGTAAAATTGAGGTCAAACAGGTGTGTTTTGGCATCATTTCGCTGCTAAACGAAAACCAAGATTAATTTAACCAATATAATGAATCTGGCTACTGATAGACATCATAACAAACCTACAGCCTAAATTGGAAAATTCACATTTGGTTTCTACACCCTTACCCTATTGGATTTGGAAAAGAAAAATCAAATAACATTTTATTTCTTAAATTTAAAAATAACATTTTAAAAATTATTTTAATCAATATTTTAAAATTAATTTAAAAAATTGTCTCATGTTTTTTGTCTCAATTCAAAAATTTGAAATTTCTCTAGGCTTCTGCTTTGGCACTTTGGTTAAATGGTCCACAAAGAGTACCATTTAACCAAAAGTGCCAAAGCAGAAACCTAGAGAAAAGCTCTCAAAGAAAAGCATTGTGGCTTGGATTTCTTGTTCCCATTGTTATCTACAAATGCTAGCAGTAAGGTTCTCATCGCAGAGGGCTATTTTGAACATTAAATGACTTATTATGTCAATAAGGCTCTTATAACAGTGTGTAGAACATAATAAGAAATATATTTGTGTATTTTTGATAATAATTATTATAACGATTGTTATTTTTTCATAGAATGGAGATATGATATAGATAGTCCAGGGTAATGAATAATTCAAATATAATTTAATTCAAAAAACAAATACAATTTAATAATGCCACTTGATGAGCATTTAATAATATGTGCTAAGTGCTTTATGTAAACTATCTCACTTAATTTTCAAAATTTATATATGAGGTCTGACAATTATGTTTGCAAAGGCATCCTAGAAATAGGACCACATACCTCATTGTTGAATATCACTATGGTCACCTTCAAAGTACTCCCTTTGGGAAGCTGTGCACTGATGCCAGCACCTTCAAAGTAGTTCTGGAAGTCTTTTTCCGGAATGGCCATGAGAGCTGTCATTGTATTACACTTGATGTCCTGAAAGTTATCAAAATGTCTTCCTTTCAATATTTCCTTTATCTTCAGGTAAAGAAACAAGTCATTGGGGGCCAGATCAGGTGAGTAGGGCAAGTGTTCCAATACAGTTATTTGTTTAGTGGCTAAAAACTCCCTCACAGACAGTGCCGTGTGAGCTGGTACATTGTCATGATGCAAGAGACATGAATTGTTGGTGAAAAGTTCAGGTCATCTAACTTTATCAGGTAGCCTTTTCAGCACTTCCAAGTAGCAAACTTGATTAACTGTTTGACCAGTTGTTACAAATTCATAATGAATAATCCCTCTGAAATCAAAAAAGTTTAGCAACATTGTTGTGACTCTTGATTTGGACTGACGGAACTTTTTTGGTCATGGAGAATTGGCTGACTTCCATTGTGCACTTTGATGCTTTGTTTCAGGGTCACATTGGTACCCCATGTTTCATTGCCAGTGATAACATGGCCCAAACATCATCTTGCCTCCCCAAAAGGTCTTGGCAAACTTTGACTCTCCTTTGCTTTTGTTCATTGGTGAGCTCCTTCAAGACCATTTTTGCACATACCTTTCTCATGCCAACATTTTTCAGTTAAGATTTTCCTAACTGTTTCTCTATTGATATTTATGTGGTCTGCTATGCTTCTCAGTCAGCCAATGATTTGCACACACAATTCATTGAATTTTTTCAATGTTTTTGTCAGTCCTGCTTGTTATTGGCTGCCCTGACCTCTCTTCATCAGTGACGCATTCTCTCCCCTTAGAAAAATGTTTAATCCATTTGTACACTGCCATTTTTTTTCATGGCATTATCCCCATAAACTCGGACTAACATGTCCCTGATTTCACGTCCACTCTTGCCAAGTTTAACAAGAAATTTAATGTTTGTTCATTGTTCTAATTCAAGCTCAAATATTCTCGTGATGGCACACAAACACACACAACAATAATGAACGCCACTCAGTAAGATACCGCCATACGTTGACATGCTCACAGCTGTGAGACACTGATATACCAAGGTTATGAAACCTTATCGACCTGTTTGTACAGTGCTGCCAATGTAAGCATCCGTGGCAAGTTAGCAAACGTAATAGTCAGACCTCGTAGAAAAGTGGTAAACAGTAATCTGATTTACTTAAGTTTTAAAGGAATGGAGAACCAAGGCAGGAAAACCAGAAAGAGGCTGTTATAGTCATCCAACTGGCTGAGAGGGAGCCAGGGCTGTAGTGGAGATAGTGGGTAGAGGTCAGCTTCTGGATACAATGCAAACAACAGGGTTTGCTCAATGTGAGAAAAATAATTGTTAATGATGACTTCAAAGTTTTAGCCTGAGAAAAATGGAGGAGAGATGTTTCATTTCCTGAGTTGGGGAAGCCTGTGGGTAGACCAATTTTACTGGGAGAAAAGTTGGCCAAATTTGGTCTGAGATGTCTTTGAGACACTCAGTAGGCAGTTGAATAGACAATACTGAGATTCTGTAGTTATTAGTCTGCTCTGATCTACAATTCCTTCTTGAGTTATGACAATTGTTTTTCCTAAAGTACTGTTTTTATAAGAAATACTTCATTTTTATTAGTATAAATTCATACATAGAATTATCTTCTTTTTATATTTGTATACATGGTTAGAGCTTCATATTTTATAAAGTTATAGCTTTCTTTTTTTCTTTTTTCTTTGTTAAACTAGTTAATTGGACATATTCTTATTTGTCTTCATAAGTTGGTCTGGATATTTCTATTTAAACTTTACCATTTTCTATTTATAAATTTCTTAATTTTGTCTCTATATTTACTGATTTATGTGTGATGCTTCTTTGTGTTCTCTTACCCTTCTGCTAACTTTTTACATTGAATAATTGTTATTTTCATTATTTCTCTTTATCAGTAAAACATATGTGAAAAAGGCTGTGAATTTGTACCCAAAAAAGCTTTGGATAGAACCCAGGCTTTTTTCTATGCATTTGGTTTTCATTTTTGTATTTTCTAAGGTTGTTTTGTTTTGTTTTGTTGTTTGTTTTATTTCTAGGTCTGATTTATCCATTGACTAGATATTTATTTAAGATACTGTGCTTGATTTACAAATGTCTATGTTGTTTGATTTTTATGTTATGGTTTGCTATTAATGCTTTTTCTTCTGACCAGTGATGTGTAGGCTACAAAAATTCTGCATTTTGCCAGCCTGGGTTTTGTGCATTTTGGGTGTATTCTTGAGAAGAAAGCATATTAGCTAATGGTGGACCAAACACAATACTATTCATTATATCAACCTCATTAAGTTTACCCTGAAATAAAGGGAGCTTCCTTTTCTGGTGCAAATGATGATGCTTTTAATCTAACAGGTGTAATTAAAGATCCGTCACCTCACTCCCTCTTGTGTTGCCATCTTCTCCATCCTTCTATTGCTGAGCACAGGCATATTACTTGGAGCCCTTTTTTCAACCGTGGGACATTTCTTCCCATTTTATTGCCCAAGAAGCAGAACCTAAAAATGTTTTCCTGAGGATATCGGCAGTTTGATACTACAGAGTATCAAACTTAAATCTAATTTAAATCTAACTTAAATCTAACACCAAACTTACTCTTGAATTTTCTTCTGAATTTTCTTCTTCTGCAGGAAGGCTTGCTCCCTATCTCTCTCCTGTATTTGGACACTCCACTGGGGTTTAAGTTAGATGTACATGGATAATGTTCCTCTGTGTTCAGAAAACACAAGCTCCAATACTCTGGAGCTCCTCTAGATCTCCTTGTGTACTGATAGCTTAATGAAGACATCCATGAGATAAGCAGAGCTATGTTGTAGAGAAAGCTCTGCTCAGATTCTGGTTGGCTACATTCCTGGGTTTGTTCATTTTAATTGGAGTAGAGAGATGGGACATTTTGAAACCTCTGTAGAACTCACAATTTAGCCTCAAAGCTCTACACTTTTCAGAAATGAAACATAAGAATCGAAAAGCGATACTAATTCTAGAATATCATAGAAGACAACAAAATATAGAGAAAGGAGAGAAAACCAAGTTGTATGTTTGAAACAGAAATCTGATTAAATTGGAAATAATAAGGTTACATGGAAAGTATTTCACTGTTCCATATCATTCACTATTTATTTATTATTTCTTTCAACAATCATTTATTGTATTATCTATATGCCAGACATGTGCTATGAGACTTGCAGTAATTAAAAATAAATTAAATTAAAACTTTTGGTTAAATAAGATAATTAATTCATGCATAGTAAGCATTCAAATGGTTATTGTTATTATAATTATTATCTTTGGGGCTATGGGTATTTACAGAAGATGAAATTATTATCAGTCTAAGTTGTTTAAAAAAAGGAAGGGAGAGGAAACATCAGGGAAGTTTTTGCGGAAGAAGTGTACTTGGAGATCTACTTTTCAAGGGAACATCTTGTTTATTCTCCATACCTAGTCCATTTGTGCTGTGTAGAATCATCCTGGTTTCTCTCTCCTGGTTTATTGAGCAGACTCTGACCCAGCAGGTGTTAATCGAGTTTACTGCTTCACTGTCTATCCTTTGTGTCACTTAGGTTGGGCCTGCTCTTATTTGACCTATCTGTTGGAAATTTATTCCTTGAACAATGAGTGAATGAGACTCCAATCAACAATAAAAATTATTCCTGCCCTGCATTTTAAATACACATCTTAATGAAGGGGAGTTAAGAAGATTCAAGTGGCATTGTTAAATGAAATGAAAGTCCAATCAATAAGGATTATACCCAGGCAAAACTGTCTTGCATCATGACATGGTCTTTTACAGGCAGTTAGCGACTAGCTGGAGGAAATTGAAGACATCATACACCATATGGCGAGATAAATATAGCTTACTTTCAAAATTGCACTTGTGTCACACAATTAAATATTACAACTATGCACTCCTAAAGATTAAGCTATAAAACTTGAAGTTTTCACAAGTTTCGTTGTAACCACTTGGAAGATTTTTGAAGATATAAAATCTATCATTAGAAGCAGAATAACTAAATAACATAATTCCAGGAAACTATTTTTAAAAAGTTGTAAAAAGAAAATAACAATTTGCAATTCAATCCACAAAGGAGCTCAAATAATAACCAACATTTATTGAAAGCTTCACCTGCCCAATGAGCAGAAGACATGGATGACATTGTTTCCCTGGAGCCCAGCAAAGGAAAGAAGAGCTCCGGGTGTTGACTCGTCCTAAGAAGGAAACAAGTAGAGCTGACTAACTGCAAGTCTGATCATAGTATTCAGACTGAAACAATGGAGTTTCAGTAAAATTGAGGTCAAACAGGTGTGTTTTGGCATCATTTCGCTGCTAAACGAAAACCAAGATTAATTTAACCAATATAATGAATCTGGCTACTGATAGACATCATAACAAACCTACAGCCTAAATTGGAAAATTCACATTTGGTTTCTACACCCTTACCCTATTGGATTTGGAAAAGAAAAATCAAATAACATTTTATTTCTTAAATTTAAAAATAACATTTTAAAAATTATTTTAATCAATATTTTAAAATTAATTTAAAAAATTGTCTCATGTTTTTGTCTCAATTCAAAAATTTGAAATTTCTCTAGGCTTCTGCTTTGGCACTTTGGTTAAATGGTCCACAAAGAGTACCATTTAACCAAAAGTGCCAAAGCAGAAACCTAGAGAAAAGCTCTCAAAGAAAAGCATTGTGGCTTGGATTTCTTGTTCCCATTGTTATCTACAAATGCTAGCAGTAAGGTTCTCATCGCAGAGGGCTATTTTGAACATTAAATGACTTATTATGTCAATAAGGCTCTTATAACAGTGTGTAGAACATAATAAGAAATATATTTGTGTATTTTTGATAATAATTATTATAACGATTGTTATTTTTTCATAGAATGGAGATATGATATAGATAGTCCAGGGTAATGAATAATTCAAATATAATTTAATTCAAAAAACAAATACAATTTAATAATGCCACTTGATGAGCATTTAATAATATGTGCTAAGTGCTTTATGTAAACTATCTCACTTAATTTTCACAATAATCCAATGAGGTGGGTATTACTGTTATCCCAATTTCATAGTTTGAAATCTGTGGCTTAGAAAGATTAAATCAATTATTCAAATTAAGATTAAGTCAGTTTACTTGAAAGTAGCTGCATCGGCATTTTACCCAGGCAATCTCATTGAACCAACTGTTCTTAATAACTGAAAAACAAACACACTCAGGCAGAATTTATAATGGATCAATATGGAAATCAAGCAAAATCTAATCTAAATACATTAAACTTCTGTATAGGATACCACAAACAAAGTTATATATGTTGCATACATGAAAAATATGTGCAAAAGATAAGAGTTTAATATTATTTGGGAATAAAACAGCAATCAACAATACCAACAAGACTTCAGGGTATCATCTTGTACTTTAGGATTTAAGTACTTATATCTAAAGCCTGGTGTCCCTTAACTGTTCTTTTCCATAGTGTGTGTCTATGTGTAAACTCAAGCTTTGATACTTGCAAAGAAAAGAGGCAGTAATCTGTTGATATTTTGGGATAAATTCATATGGTTGTCAAATAATGCTCTCTACTCTTAATATAAGGGACCAGTTCATGGTGGTTGAAATTTCTTACTGAGAATGTGCTAATATAACAGACCCCAAATAACCCAGAATCTGGGAATTAAAGATTTTTTTTCCTTCAAGTGATTTAGTAAGAATGAGAAGTTAGTCCTCACAGCCTCTCCAGAGGTTCCACATGAATCCATCAAGTTGAAACTCCAGGCTATCGCTGTCCTTTCCTGTCTCCTATCTACAGCTCTACAACATGGCAGAGAGAGCAACCAAAAGAACATACACTTCCTCCCTAGACTCCCAAACATTGACAACACTATTGATAACATTATTAACTCTAGTTAGAAAACAAAGCTACAAATTTCACTTCTAAATTATAACCATCACCTAAATGCTCACACAGAAGCATTACTTGTAGATGCATAAGAATGCACCTAGTCTTTTTACCACCAAACATATCTTGCATTTGGACCTGCATTGTCTTTACAAATATTAATCCTAGGGGATTTCTGGTCAAGATGGTGGAGAAGGTAAACTCTGTGCTCACCTCCTCTCAAATCACCAAATCAAAATTACAACTAAACTACAGAATAACCATCATTGAGAATCACTTGCAGTCTAGCTGAACAGAAGCCCTACAACTACGGACATGCAGAAGAAGTCACATTGAGAGTGGAAGGAGGGGCAGAGACATGAAACAAGCTGGTCTCACACCTGTATGTGGTAGATAAAAATCCATAGGGATAACTCAGCTATGGAGGTCCCTTTCTGAGGAGCAAGGGGTCCCCATATAGGCTCCATAGCACAGGGTTCCATTGCTGGAAAGAGAAATCACCATAATTTCTGACTGTGAAAACCAGCAGAGATTGTGGCTGAGTGAGACAGAGGGCTGCTGAAGTCCCAGGCATTGTGCTTAAAGGGCTCACACGTGGATTTACTCACTGATGGACTCACTCACTCTGAGCTCCAGAACTGGAGCAGCAGCACTGGACATATGCCAGTGACATTCAGGGAGGAACTGAATTATCTGGCTTCAGGATGAGGACTGGAAGGACAGCTTTCTCCCAGACAGAAGTGCTAGTAGAAGGCATTGTTCCTATGTTAAGTCCTACCCCATCCCTTCATGCAGATTTAGGTGGCCACCATATCTGAGTCTCCATTAACCAGGATAACACTATTCACCGTGTGCTATTGATTTCCTGACACTCCGCCTCACCCAAATTGTGGGCACACCCAAGTCTCTTCCTGTAGTTGTTCCATACAAACACACTGTCTTGGCTCATGCTGTCAAGTTTCTTAAAAATCCCTCAAAGGTTCACAAACCCCAAAGAAGCAACATTTGACCTTGTCATGCTCTGTACCTCTTGCTAAGCCGTTCCAAGTCCAGCATTGGTGGCAGCTAACACTGATTCAAAGCTTGGGTGCTCCCAGGCACCTCCAAGCCCATTGAAGGTGTTGGCCATCTGTGGCTTGCTTTGTGGCTCATGTCAGGTGGCCTCAAACAGGACACAGGCTATGGCTGAACTTAGCCTGTGGCAGGGCTCCTCCCAGGAAGCCCCAGTGGCCAGGATTAGACCAAACCAGAGCACCACCCAACTGCCTCTCTGGATGATACAAGCAAAATGCAGACTGGGCAGGCACCAGAGCCCTGCTAAAGTGAATCTTGTTGCATAGCGTCAGCCCCTGCACAACAGCTCTTTCACGGTAGTCACCGCCAGTCTGCACAACAAATCAGTCCAAGAGTTAATCATTCCCGTTGATGTGTAAACAGCAATGAAGACTCAACTGAAATAGGAGGGCACACATAACCCACAGGGGACATACCTGGAACACCCAGCTAAGGTGATCAGGGAGACTATGCCACTGGGTCCCACAGGACACCTACTACATAAGGACACTCTACTAAGAACATAGCAGCCCTACCTAATACATAGAAACAAACACAGAGAGGCAGCCAAAATGGGGAGACAAACAAACATACTCCTTTCCCCCCAAAAAAATAATACAGAACAAAGCTCCAGAAAAAGAACTAAACAAAATGGGGACAGCAATCTATCAGACACAGAGTTCAAAACACTGGTTATAAAGATATTCAATGATCTCAGGGTGAACTTCAACAAAGAGACAGAAAGCATCAAAATGAAGGTAGAAAACAAAAAAGAACCAGTCAGAAATGAGGAATACAATAACTGAAATTTAAAAATGCAATAGAGGGAATCAACAGTAGAGTAGGTGAAGCACAGGATTAAACCAGCAATTTAGAAGATAAGGTAGCAGAAAACACCCAATCAGAACAGCAAAAAGAAAAAAGAATCCAAAAAAATTGTGGATAGTTTAAGGGACCTCTGGAACAATATCAAGTATATCAACATTTGCACCGGGGTACCAGAAGGAAAAGAGAGAGGGCAAAACATTGAAACCCTATTTGAAGAAATGAAAAAAACTTTGCCAATCAGGTGAAGAAAATAGACATAGAAGCACAGAAAGTGCAGAGTTCCTAACAAGATGAACCCAACGAGGCCCACACCAAGACATATCATAATTAAAATCCTAAAGGTTAAAGACAGAGAGAGAATCTTAAAAACAGCAAAAGAAAAGCAGTTAGTTACCCACAAGGGAGTTTCCATAAGACTGTCAGCTGATTTCTCAACAGAAACTTTGCAGACCAGAAGGTATTGGCACAAAATATTCAAAATATTGAAAAGCAAGGACCTACAACTAATATTATTCTACCCAGCAAAGCTATCATTTAAAATCAAAGGACAGAAAAAGAGCTTCTCAGGGAAGAAAAAGCTGGAGGAGTTCATCACCACCAAACCAGTATTACAAGGAATATTAAAGGGACTTCTTTAAGAAGAAAAGTAAGGGAGAGATCCAAGATGGCAGAGTAGATAAACACTAGGTCTGTGTTCTTCCGTGAACATTACAATTACAACAAATTATGGAACAATCCACCTGGAGAACTATCTGAAGTCTAGCCAAACAGAAGTCCTGTAACTAAAAATATAAAGGAGAAGCCATGTCAAGACTGGTAGGAAGGATGGAGATGTGGAACATGCCCCACAACTGTGAGTGGCAGTTGAGAATTAGAAGGGATACCTCAGCTCCCTTGGTTCCTCCTGGAAGAGAGAGGGACCCCAGCTCCCCACACCAGGCTCCCCAACTGGGAGTATTGATGCAGAGAAGAGGAGCTTCCACAACATCTGACTGAAAAGGAATGGGGATTCCAACAGTTTCGGTATGCCAGAAAGCTGTGGGAAACCCAAACATCCTCTTAAACAGCTCGCGCACAGACTCATTCCCTTGCACTCACCTCCAGCTCCAGTGAAATGATGGTGACTCCAGGGACCTCAGAGACATACGGAGGCAGACTGAGGTGTGTGCCTTTAGGGGGACGACTGGAGGACAATCAGCATTTTCCTGGTAAGCGATACGCCTTCTTTGCAGCCAGCAGGAGGGCGCCATCTTGCCCGTGTTGAGCCCTCCCCTTTTGGCCAAATCTGAATCTGATTGGCCTGTGAGCTCCGATGCTCTGCCCTGCTGACTCATTGAGACTTCACCCCAGCCAACTCTTGCGCCACTGGAGGCACTTTTTTCCCTGAGTAGCCAGCCCCTCTCACATTGTACTCTTTCTTGGAAAACTATCAGAGTTATTCCAGAATCAGCACTGGCACCAAACTAGAATTTCATTAATCTGATGACCACAATTCTTTCCACTCTAGTGACTTCCTGAGACCCCACCACACTCAATTTCTGTACTGCATAAGGCTTTATCAGTGGCTGAAACTTAAGAGAGCTGGCAGGTGGCAGCAGGCCTCTTGTTGTCCTGGCTTTGTGCAGAGCTACCCCACCGGTACTGGTGATAGCCATCTTCAGTTCACAACATGGCCTCTCCCAAATGCCTCCAGGTCCTGCATAGGCAGCAAACAACTGCAAATCATTTTGTAGCTCCTACCAGGTAGCCCCCAGCCAGTCACAGAAAGTAGCTGACCTGGGCCTGCACAAGAGCGCCCACAACATACTTAGAGATTGGCTTCAGACCACAGCAGAGTATGGTCATATTAACCCCACAAGTGGCACACACAAAGGGTAGTCTCAACAGGTACCAGAGCCCACTGGGGCGAATACTGCTCCATGGGGTAAGCCTCCAACACAGCAGCCCATAAGATGTGGCCTGAGGGTCAATCCCACCCACTGATGTGCCAAGAGCAATCAAGGCTCAACCATAAATAATAAAATGGCAATAACTGCATACCTATCAACAATACTTAAAATATAAATGAATTAAATCCTCCAATCAAAAGACATAGGGTGGCTGAATGGATAAGAAAACAAGACCATTACATATGCTGACTACAAGAGACTCACTTCAGATGGAAAGGCACACACAGACCAAAAGTAAAGGGATAGGAAAAAGTAATTTCATGAATATGGAAACAAACAAACCAAAAAATCTGGTGTAGCAATGCTTATAACAGACAAATTAGACTTTCAAATAAAGGCTATAACAAGAGATAAAGAAGGACCCAGTAATCTCACTTCTGGATAATTATCCCTAGAAACCCAAAACACTACTTTGAAGAGCCATGTACATCCTTATGTTCATTGCAACATTATTTACAACAGCCATAGTATGGACGCAGCCTGGGTGTCCATCAGTAAATGAATAAAGAAGAGATGATACACATATCCAGTGAAATATTACTCAGCCATAAAAAAGAATGAAATCTTGCCATGTGCAACAACCAAATGGACCTGGAAGATATTGTGCTGTCAGACAGAGAAAGACAAATGCCATATGACTTCACTTACATATGGAATCTAAGGACAAAATCAGTGAACAAATAAAACAGAAACACACTCGTAAATACAGAGAACATTTTGATAGTTTCCCATATGGGAAGGGGGTTTGAGGGTAGGGTGAGAAAAGGGAATGGATTAAGAAGTACAAATTGGTAGTTACAAAATAGTCATGAGGATATAAATTATAAGGAATATAAGCAATATTGCAATAACTATGTATGGTGTCAGATGGGTAGTGGATTTATCAGGGTGATCACTTTATAAGTTATGCAAATGTCTAATCACTACGTTGTACAGCTGAATCTAATACAATATTGTATGTCCACTGTAATTGATAATAAATTAAAAATCATAAATTAAAAATAATAATAGTAAAAATACAAAATATCAACAAAAGAATAATATGGTTAACTTTTTTGTTGGAAATCCAAGAGTGATAATATTTTTTGTATAGCATAGATAAACAAGTAAAATGATTAAACTCTTTAAAAAATTTTAATCATAGTGTTTTTTGTTTTCTATGGACTTAGAACAGGCTTGATGAACGTATATTATGTAATTTTAATTCATTTTTATAGATACTTGTAGACTCTCTTTCTGGTTGCTTTTAGCTCTGTGTCCAGGCATCCCACAGGAGGCCCCTTTTTTAGCACTTCTGTAGGGCCAACACCTTTGTGCCAACTTTACTTCCCCTTCCATAAACACAGATGTGGCACATCCACCATAAGATTTCAGAAACAGAAGAATCATATGTGGTAGAAAAATTGAAACCCATCCAAGGAAAATTGTGTGTGACCATGGGGTGGAGAGGCATTCCACAATTCAGGATGTCCAGTACACATTAATTCCACCACTGATTTCTGGTCCTAGACGATAGATTCCATTCTTTGGACCACGACAGCACAATTCTACTTGCACCTAAATGGCAGCAACTTTAATTCAAAGTTGTATGCTCTGAAAAAATTCATGTAAAAAACTGGGGTGGGCAGAGCTATCCAGAATGAGTCTAGGAAGAAACAGTGAAAAACCCCTACATCTTACAGCACAAGTGCTACAAAGAAGAGATTACCCAAGTGCTGGCCCAGTGTCATTTCAAACACTAAGACCTTGACTTTGACTTGGCTTGCTGAGTAACAGAATGATTTCTTTTTTAGGATTGTGTAAGTAGTTTATGGGTCCTGACATCGCAGGAGTTTAAAATACAGCACACCCTCAATTCTGAGCCCCTTGCAGCTGAAAGATACCTTCTGAGTAAAAATACTAAGACCATCAAACTTTGGGCAAACTTCATGTAATACAAATTCCATGAGGGAGTCAATGGGGAACCACATTCCCTGTCGTGTACCTTTAATGCACACTATCCTGGCTATTGACTATTTTGAGAATACACAAAAGTAAATCAATCTTGGAATGACTCTAAGTGTCCATTCTCACCAATCCTTAAACACAGATCAGACTGTGGTTTAGCTACTTATCTCCTCTTTTTTCTCTAGTCCATACCCAAACTGCATAAAACAATACATTTAATTATATAAAATAAGTAGGGCCAGAACTAAAATTTGGGAGCTTTCTGTAAAACCTGATATCAAGAACATTTTAACTATAGAAAGAGAGCAAATGTGTTATTACGTTTCTAACGGCCAGGGCTCCTTCCATCCTCCCTTCTCTTGACTTGAAAGCCCCAGAGATGGAATTAAATCAGAGTAGTACTATCCCAAAGATGCTTCTGAGTTCAGCTGTCATAATTTGGCTTCCTGGATGTCTTCAATTCAAATCTAAAATGCAGCATTACTCAACTCTCAAGGGTCTAAATCGACATTACTCTTTTCCTATGGATGGCCAGTGGTATCTAAGGTTAAGCTTTATTGGCTGGCAGTGTGAAGGTGTTATTTAGAGTAACACACTTACCCACAGTAAGAATAAGAAGGGACCTTATATATCAGTGTAATTAAAAGTATGGTCCATGGTTATTTACACCAGAATTCAGAAAGAGGGTTCAGAAAAAACAAACGCTACTGGGTTCCACCCAAGACCTAAATCAAAATATTTGAAAAGAGTTCTGAGCATCTGTACTTGAAAATGTTCCTCATTAATTTTTAATAGGGAAATCCTCAAGCCACTATTATAAAACATTTCATACTTCAAATATCTGACCATATCTGCACAAACACATATACATATGTAAGCATATAAGTATATGACTTTTGCCTGTCGTAGTTTAAGCAACTTAAACAATGCCACATTTTTGTTTTAACCAAGGTTATAAATCCTTCTGTTATGTATATTTAATATGCTCTGCATTAGAATGATCTGATGATTTTCTAAGTTATTAGTAACTTCCCAGACCCTAAACCTAAACTGAGATGTGATTTCCAGCCTTACCACTCACTTTTTGAGTGATATCGGATGTCATTGTCCTTATTTAAAAATGAGAGGCTAGCTATCTTTAAGAACTCTATCAGTTTCCAAATTAAATAACATTGTACATTGATTTGAAATCTGGGGAACTATATGGTTAAGAGACAGATTGTGAGACAAATGGCAGCCATCCACTCATGTACTCTCGACAGAACACTAAAGAAAAATTGGAATCTTATCTGCCTAATTAATTCTCTAATTTGATCAAAAATTACATTTCATTTGCTCTGCAAAGGGCACTGACACAGACCTTACCAATGGCTCTAAATGCATGTTTTCCACATGCCAGAAAGGAAAGAGTTCCTTATTCTGGGATCAGAGTTTTCCCCAAGCAGAGAAGTTTAATGCTTATGTGGCTCATTTTGATTCCTGAAAAATATATTAAATTCAAAAACATGGACAATACAAATTTCAAACGGTAAAGTGACAACTTATTTCTAATCAGAAGCAATAGTCAGTAAAGATAAGTAAGTGATTAAGAATGACAGATAAACCACAATTGCGTAAAGGATTTTTCCTCTGTAAAGCTGACAAGTCCTCCAATAGGCATACTAATGCAGTCCATTAAACTACCACAAAGGAAATGCATTGGAAAGGAAATCGTCTAAGATTGTTTATGTGAATGCTTAGGAGATTTGAATTGTTCCTCAAGGTAGTTGCTCTTAGCAAGACAATAAATTGGAATGAAGATATGTACTTCACATCTAATACATTTTCCCATCTCACATTCATGTTTGACAACAGATTTTCATTTTGTTGGTGTGTTAAATTCAGGGTGAGAATGGATGGCACTATCATATATTGGACACAGGAGTCAGAAACAAGACTGAGAAGTCACATCAAAAGTGCCAGACGCTGCACAATAACAGGAGAGTAAGAATGGAGGCTGAATTTGGAACGTGGGTCAGAGGAATTCTCCAGCTTTCTTTTCGTTATTCAAGAATACAGATGAATATTGCTGAAGAAATTTTGGCTTTGAAAAGGGAGCAAAATTAGTGGCGCAAACATTCATTATACGTGATATATTTTTCTGTATGTGGTGATGGATTTAAGGTGTTTTTAAACAGGCTGGCTAGATGCTGCAATCTCAAGACACAGTGAAATATTGCATTTCATAAAACTAACTAAATTTGGGGCTCTGGTTCCGTTTGCTTAGCACCTGGTTGTCTGCCTCAGCATAAAACCAGCTGGCAGCTGTTTTTTGTTTTGTGTTGTTTTGTAAGGCTTTGTTATTTATTGTCCAAATGTTCCTCATGAATTTCCAGAAGCAGAAAAATTCAGACCAGTGAATATGGAGGTAGTTTATTTGGGTTAATGAGAAATGTTACCTCTATATAAGTAACTATACTCTGTTACTCTCTCACATGTTGTTTTCCGAGGGGTATGAGTTACATCTTTCCCAGGCTCCTCCTTTGTTTGAAGATGGTCAGCGAACAACTCAAACTCAACAAGTTCAAAAAGCCATGTCCTAAATCCAACCTGACCATCTTGTGTTTGACTGGCATGTTAGAGTCTGATAGCAGCATCCCTGTTCTTTTCTGTGCAGGACACTCCACGACCACGTGGGTATCCTCCCTGGGATTTTTGCCTGAGATGATTCAGAATATACTTAAAAATTTCAAGTGGATGAGAGCACTTGAAATGACACTAGATCTAACCATAGATCATTATTAGGTGGGGCAACAGTTTGAAACTCTTTCCGTAAAACCTTAAAAAATACCCACACTTGGCTTTGATCCCAAGATTATTATGTAGTAAACATGATGTGTAGAACCATGTTTATATGGTTCAGGTGCCCAGCAGAGGAGCGGCGGGAAGTGGAAACTATGTTCCTGGTTTGGGAGGGAGGTCAGTACTCGCAATGTGCTGGGGACCTGGCCAACACTTTGTGTCAAGTACCTAATTATACTTTGAAAGCAACTGAAAAAGTATGTATTGTTAATTCCTTTGAGCAGACTGGGGCAAAAAGTAAATCATCTTTCCAAAATCTTGTTGTAAATGAATGGAAGGAAGCAAGATTTCCACTAACTGTAGTGCAGATTGTAAAATTTTCTCACTAAACGAGAAGTCTTTATTGTGTCCCTGCTGAAATCCACACACTCGGTCCTTCTATTTTAATCAGAAGAACCTAAGATCTGAAGATGATTTTCAATAGTCAAAATGCTACCAACAAACTTAAGAAACATACATTAAATAGATGACCACTGTGAGTTTTTTCTGAGCTGAACACCAGAGTCCAGAGTTTAGAACAAAAAAAAATTTAAACAAAATGTTGATGTTACTGCTTTTCTTATAAACAAATTAAAAGGCAGAATAAATTTATTCAGGTGTCTTCATTAAACATGTACTAGGCACGGAGTAGATATCATAGGTTAACAGGGGAGGAACCCACAGTCCCTTTTCTCAAGAAACTTGGAGCATATCTTAAGAGGCTCACATTAATAAATAATTGCAATGCAATGATAATATATTCAAACTGAGTTATGAACAGGGAACAATACAGGGAAGCTCAAAGTACAATTAATCAGCTGGAGAGGATACTAAGATGACAGAGAATTCTTCATAAAAGCAAAAAAGTTGATTTGCATACTGAAAACACCAGGTGTGATCCCAATGCATGTGTTTGTATTGAGGGCTGGGGCATGGAGGAATGAGGGTCTCTGCCTATTTGGAAATAGTGCTTGTCATTCCTTGAGAATAGTGACTAATGGGAAGATGGGTAGGGGACAGGTTATGCGGTCCTTTGTGTGCTTATATCTGGATTTGGAATTCTACTTTCCCAAACACAGAGCACAAATTTCTCGCTTTTGTTCGTGCAGATGCAGTCCTTTTGTTCAGGAGGATGTTTTTAAATTAATAGGCTTTGCAGCACTCTAAGACCTATTGTATTGTCTACGCACCTCTCTGGTTCATGTTACCTATTGATCTGCCTAGTGTTCAAAGGCATTTTGAGTGTGCAATCCCTGTTATGAGGCATGGTGACCCATCAAACATTTTGAATCTAAAGTAATCCAGATCTTATCTGGATTACTAAGAACATTCTCATGAAAGTGTATTAAAACAAGGGGAAACAAGTTTAAGATTCCAGAAGATAGATTATACGTACTTGAGCTAGAACAATGGCAAAAGAGATAGATAAAAAGAATCTATGACAGAAAGGACAAAATATAATGATTAATCAAACGTTAATGATTGTTATAGGAAGACGGAAATTGATACATTTTCAAATTTCAACTTCATATGATCATACATAATTACACAAAGTAAAAAAAAGTGGTAAATAAAAATATCCCATTGTCATTAGTTGTTGATAAAGGCTTAACCAGGCATGGTTAATACAATTAAACAATGCAACATATTTGAAATTGTGCCATGGAAGCTGATAGGCAAAACATTGTTAAACCAGAAGTACCGATTAATTGCTTTATTGAACCATTAAACATCTGGCTTGTCTTTGTTACTCAATAAAGTTAAACACTTCATTAAAAATCAATGAAACATGACAGAAAAAATTAGAGGCTTTGTTTTCCTATTTCCTTTCAGTTCACCTATAGATTAGAAGATTTTATTTCCTTTTGAACCTCTAAAAATCTAATGGAAAGTCACAGACTTTGCTGAGTGATAAGAAATTCCATGCCCCAAATCAAAAGCAAAAGTTGCAAACCTATAATTCTTTAATGATTACAAATAAACCAACTTGCAGAGGTCAGTGGAGAAGGAAAATGCTTTTTGTAATATACACCACAAGTCTTTCTGGAATTTATTTACAGCTCCAGTGTTGATGTGTCTTGGCAACCATTTCTTCTAGGTTACTACTTAACAACCATAAGTAGGTTAATGCATTGAGTGAACAGGATTCTAAATTTACAATTAAAAAATATAAGCTAATGGTCTAAATAAATTACCAAAGTTCCATCATACTAACCAATCACTATAACATTTCATTTATCTTCATATATACTTATATAAAGTTATATGTCTATATCTAGATCTATAAGCTATAAGGATTATACTGTAGAGCGTATATTTTTATTTTTATTTCTCACTTAATGCTTTCACTTTTAATAAATTTTTATGTCAGATTCTTAATAAATATCTAGATAGAATTTTATTCATTTTTTATTGAATCAATCAACTGCTATCCTATTTCCCTGAAAATAAGACCTAGCCAGACAATCAGCTCTAATGCATCTTCTGGAGCAAAAATTAATATAAGACTGGGTATATTATATTATATTATATTATATTATATTATATTATATTATATTATATTATATTATGTTACATTATCTTAAAGACCCAGTCTTATAGTAAAATGAGGCTGGGTCTTATATTAATTTTTGCTCCAAAAGACGCATTAGAGATGATTTTCCGGCTACGTCCTATTTTCGGGGAAACACGGTATTATAAATGTACATTGTTTTTAATTTTTACATTTAGAAATCCACTCCAGTGACAACTCTTGCCCACATATCACTGTGATTTTATATAATTATGTTTTTTGTATGAAGTGTGAGAAGTAAAATTCGTTGGTTACTAATAATAGGTACCCAAGGATTTTGTGCATATGACCAAACTGGAAAGCATTATCTAAATTGAATTAATTGAATTAGTAAAATCATTAATTAATTAATTATTAATTTTCAGTCCCACGCATGAGTATCCTGGGAAGATGGAGGAAGTGGTGGCATAGATCTCGAATAGCTCCCTATATATTAAATCACACTTAGTAAATAGATAGCAAAACCAAAGGCATCTGGACAACATTTGTAATAAAACTAGGTTATAAATTATAACTACAAACTTCAAATTATAAGCAGATGCAGACAAACTACCAAGAGCCCCACGACTTACATGGCATCAGTGTCCATATGAGAGAAAACAAAAGGGAGCCATGAGGTGGCTGACAGACATGAGAATAACAGAATCTCAAAATAGTCCATACATTCTCACTGGGTAACATGGCTGACCAATTTGAAAACAGTGTCTGAAACTGGGAGATGGTTTCACCCCTCTAATAGGGGCTGAAGTGCTGGGGACTGGAGTAGAGGATCAGGATCTGGGCGAAGCTTTCTCTGTGAACTCCAGGAAGATTGACTTCCTGGAGCTCCCTTCTAGAAGGCTCTAGGAGCCACACTAAGACACTGTTAGGAGTGGCATGAAATAGGAGCAGGCCAGGCGTAATACTGAAAGATAAAGTCCAGGTGAAAATAAGGAAAGGAAAAGATCATTGAAATTTCAGAAAGCAACCCAGCATGGTTTTGAAGTCTGTATGAAAAGAACAGAAGAGGGAGCTCTTTGAAATGAGAAAAACTATCCTGAACCATGCCTCCTTCTAAAAGTTCAGGATAATTCATTTCACAATAAATGAGCAACAGAAAAGCATTGAGGTCAAATTCCATAAGTTAACGAAAGACGTGAATAAGGATAATGATTACATCTCTATGTATAATAAAAGCACACCAGAAAGACATGCCACAGAAAACATAAGCTTTAAAATGAGCTAAAGGACCTTAAGAAAGCATTATAAGACATAATAGAACAACATAAATCCAAATTTTTAAAACCTCAAATAAGATCATAGAACTCAGAAAATAATTAGAAATAAGTAAAATTTTAAAATGAAGACTGATTAGAGAGAATACAAGCGTGAACACACACAATAAATAATGTCAATAGAAATAGGTGAAAAGGGTGACATTTTTAAAAAGTGAAAAAAGTGAAGAAACAGATAAGATTTTTGAAAGTTGCAAATAACATACTATATCCATGCTATGAACAGTAGGAGTGCATGAAGAATCAAACCAAATCAAGGGTATAAGACAAATGCCAAAAACAATAACTCACAAACGTCCTTGAAATCCAAGAATTGCAACTATATATTAAAGAGCCCATCACAGGTTGGTAATACCAACCTGAAATGAAGAACACCAGCTATAGTCTAGTAAAATTTCTGGGCTTTACAGAAAGAGGAAAAAAAGTCATTTGTTACCTAGGGGGAAAAGACCAGGATAATTATAATGAAAAGAAAATGTCATTATCACCATGTTTCAAAAGCGACATGTGGGCAGCACAAAGAAAACAGAGTACATATTTACATATTTAAGAAAAGAAAACTTGAGACAAATATTTTATGTCCAAAAAATCTGACTTTTTAAAAACCACATACACAAAAATAATTATTCTCATGTAAAATTTGGTAATACTGTTCTTATGACCACTTCCTGAAGAATCTACTACATAATGAGTTTAGGCAAACAAAAAGAACTTTGAAAACATTCATAAAAACTAATGAAGATCATTAAACATATAGTCACTTGTAAAACTGGAAATAAATTAAGATTAAAAAGGGAGAGAGTACAGAGTGTAATGGTATATGCTCAGGTGACGTAGACATTATACAGGTATAAAAATGGAGGGAGATTGGGGAGAGTACATGCAAGCAAAATGTGAACTCTTTTTGTTGGTGGTGAAATTAGCAATGTTATTCTGAGATGGCTGTGTGGGTAAATGGGCATAAAATAAATGTGTAATTATGGAATACTCTGTCATTCCTTGCATACTTAAGACACGAGATTCTCAGAAGGAGACAACAGATACACAAAAAAAGTTACATTAAAAATTCTTTAATCCTGAGTTTGAATTTGAAATATCTATATGAACTCATAGGTGTGTGTGTGTGTGTGTGTGTGTGTGTGTGCCCGTGCAGCATGCACTTTGCTCTGACAATATAAGAGGACTAGAAACTATAAACAACCCAGAAACGATGAGTAAACTTAGTGCCCAGATTATGATCTTGAAATGTCACATCCCATTAAAAACAAAAACAAAAACTGGGGCCTTTTAAGAAGTGGCTGAATCTATATCTGAGGCAGGAAATGTACACCTTGACATAACAGAGAACAAGGAACTCTCAAAAACTGCTATGCTCATGTCAAGAGCTAATTGGAAGAGGCTTTGACTGGCCAAAAATGTGACAATTTGTGCTTCAAAAAAGATCATTTCTCATCTTTAAAAATTTGGTTTATTGACACCTAGCAAATGTGTTTAAATCAGTAAGTTCATACAAATATTAAAACAAAAATTAAGAACCATCCCCTTAAGAAGGTGGTTGGAAATAAATCCGTTATCTAAAAGATGAAAATAAAGGAAAATATCAAACATATTTCCAGCCTTTCCTACATGAATTATGCCACCAAATAATCAAACAGAGTAGACAAAGGAAGTGTTATTTTATAAAAATCATCCTAACTAATAGGTGAAAAAAGCTATTATAAAAGTTGAATATACCCATGTGGCAACCTTCCCTTGAGTAGGCATTGAATTGCTAATATCATGAAAGACAGACATCCAGATTTTTTATCCATCCTGTGGATAACTCACGAACTGAGGTTGCAATCAGCAATCCAGACTGTAGGAAACTCTAGAGGTCAAAAGGCCAGGTCAAAAGGTCAGGATTTTCAACCTATAAACTGTAAAGAAAAGAAAGGATACTGCGCGGAGGGGAATGGTGGTGGGGGGGTGGTGTGTGGATTAAAAGATTCTTAAAAGTTGTAAAGATGCATCCTTGGAAGATAAAATGGAAAAGAAAGAAAAATATGCTTACTATGAAAGACAGGATTGTGAATATTTTTAAGGGGAGTGAGTGTGAGACTGAGAGATGAAATGAAAGAATGTCTGGGATGGCTTGTGAAGATCTATTTCTAGGCATGGATTGTAGTTACAAGCGTGTCTCATTCCGCTAGGTTAGATATTTGTGTGTTTTTCTGAGTCTGCTTTATTTTACAGTAAAATGGTTAAGGCAAAAGAAAGAGAAAAACTGTACCTAACATATGTGAGAGATTCCTTTCCTCCTACCACATGACAATATTGCCCATGTTGTTTTCATTTCTTCTCTTCTTTCCTCACTTTCTCTCTCTCTACTTGTTTTCCACTTTGATAGTTTATTAGCAATATCTTGTATTAATCTGCATTTATTTGATTTCACAAAGTGAACATTTTCTCGCTCAAAATGTTGATATAAATAAAATTAAATCTGTACATTCTTCACTTTAATTATCCTGTTTTTCTTTTATGCTCAGAAATTCTTCCCTCACCTCAAAATAATACTAGCAATGCTTGCTCATACTTTCTGTAGTTCTTATATGGTTCAACTTTCCTGTTTATCACTTTAAAGCATCATTCATGTTAATATATGATTTAAGGTTCAGAACAACAAAATTATACTCTTCCAAAAAGATAGCCAATTATTCCATCATAAGTTTTTGGTAAGTCTATAATTTCCATCTCTTATATAAAATGATCTTTATTATCAGAATGAACGTTTTTCTCAAATGTGAAGATTAAAACAAAAATTTTTGACAGCTAACGCTGGCATTATCTCTAGTGTTTATTGCTTTATGTTAAAAACATTTAATGAAGCATAATGCATATAATAGAGACAGACTATTTAAGATGTAACTAGACCTCAAACGAAAAAGCATCTACCAGTCAGAAGCAACACTGGGCCTCCTAGTCAGCGTCCCTTTCCCGTGGTTTCTCTTAACATCTAACATCATGATTCATTTTTGATGGGTATGTGAGATCTTACAGTGTATAATCTTTCACACCAAGATGCTTTTGCCCAAGCTTAAGTCTTTAGATTCATCTAATTGTTGTAAAGTAATATTCTTTGTAGGATATGTCATAAATTATTTATTCTACAATTGCCAATTTCTGTTACTACCAATAATGCCACTATGAACATCTCTCACCATATGTCTCCAACACCCCCTGTGTCACCTTCCCCCTGATAGAGCCCAGGGTGAGTGCCTGTGAGCGAGTTTGTGCCTGTTCCTTTTAAGAGGTCATCAAAGTTTCCTGCTGCAGCCTTCCATCTCACCAGGACGGTCAGAATCCGCACTGTTTTTCACAGCCAGAAGTTTTGGGGTCCTCTCTACCCAGCACGAGTACTCCAGGCTGGGAAGCCTGGGGTGAGGCTGGGACACCTCACTCCCCTGGGGAGAACCTCTGCGGCTGAGATATCCCTCCCAATTCTCAACTGTCACACACAGGTGTGGGGCTGGCCTGTTCCCAATCTCTGCCCCTCCTATCCATCTCGATGTGGCTTCCTTATAGCCTTCATTACCAAATTTCTGTTCAGCTAGACTTCAGATAGTTCTCTGTTGCGACCTGCACAACACAAGCCATGGGAAGGCGAGGGAGGTAGCGAGGGTTAAACTATCTTAAAGAGACAGAGACTCAAATACAGTTAAATCACAGAGGACCAAGGGACTCGCAGCCTCAAGGGACTGGAGCCCCAAATCCGTCGTTGTGGGTATTTATTGATTTCTTACAATAAGCATCACAGGATTAGAGGCAGGGTCTGCGAAATTCTCACACCACACCATAAAAATTCTTCCAATTCCCAGATATCTGTCACAAAGCAACTGATGCTCATTGTCCCCAGGCGACTAAGGTGGGTGTTTACAACCCCCTGGGGGAGCAAGTCTCACAAGGTAAAACCATCCCTTGAGCTAAGGAGGAAGAGCGATATCTTATCGCTCTAAGAAGTCCTTTGCACAGCAGGGTGCAGGACAACAACTGGGGCAGGCATTAGCAGCTTCCCATAATGGTGAGGAGGAGGGGTATGGCTACCTCCTGACTTTTATTATGTTAACGCATGGGGGTCCCAATGGGGTCCCGTCTGGCTTAAGTCGTTCCTCCCATGAGGAATCATTACTGGTCTTTGACTGCAGACCCTGCTTACAGGGACCAAATAGGGAGACTTAGGATAAATGAACTCAACCCCAAAGAGGGACAGTCCCGCAGAGTCTTCTTTCCCTAAGGAAAGATTGGAGGGGACCAACGGCTAGGCTGCTGTGTGACCAGAGTTCTCAGGTTGTTTGTTTTATAATTTAGTTGCAATTATAATGTGTTCACAGAGGGAGGTAAGCACAGCATTTATCTACTCCACCATCTTGGATCTCAAAGTCACTGTGCTTAATTTTTTAAAGAAACTGCCAAATTGTTTGGCAGACTGAGATGTTTTCCATCCGGATCAGCAACGTATAAGTCAACCAGTTTCTCTGCATCCACCAGCATTGATGTTGCCACCGTTTTTTAGTTTAGCCATTCTGAAAGGTGTGTTGTGACACCATATTGCAGATTTAGTTTGCATTTCTCTAATGCCTAGTAATGTTAAACATCTTTTAATGTGTTCATTTGATATCTATATATCAGCTTCAGTGAAATTTCTGTTTGTGTTTTTTTAACCCATTTATTAGTTGGATTTTTTCTTTGCTGTAGAGTTTTGAGTTTTTTCTATATTCTATGTAAAAGTGATTAGTCAGATATGTGGTTTGCATATATTTTCTCTCACTCTACAGCTTCTTTTCCCATACCTTTAAGGAATTCTTCTACAGAGCAAAAGTTTTAATTTTGATGGATTGCTGTTAATCAACTGTTCTTCTAGATAGTGGTTTTGGGTTCATTTTAAGAGCTATTCATCTACTCCTGCATTCTGAAGAATTTCACCTATACTATAATGTTTTCGAAAAGTTTTATATTTTTACATTGTACATTTAATCCTGTGATCTATTTTGAATTATTTTTGGTATACAGTGTCAGATTTAAGTTGAAGTTCATTTTATTTTGTCTATGGACACTTGATTACTCCAGCACTCTGTTGAAAATGTTATCCTCCACTGAATTGCTTTTGCACTTTTGCCAAAAATCAGTTGGGCAATTGAATTGTCCAATAAAAACATAAGCATCAGGATAGTTTTTTCATGAGGTAATAATTATTCAATTTCCTTAATAATTCTAGGTCTATTCAAATTATCTATTACATATATAAATAAAGAGTTAAGGTAGTTTGTGTTTTTCCATGAATTGGTCTATTTAAGTTGTAATATTTATGGGTGGAATTATTCAGAGTATTCTATTATTATCCTCTTCATGTCTGTGGGATCTGTTATGATATCCTATGTATCATTCCTGATATTTATAATTTGTGCCTCCTCTTTTTTTGTCAGTCTTGCTATATAGCTTTGACAATTTTATTGATCTTTTTGAGGTACCAGTTCTTTGTTTCACTGTTTTTCTTTATTGTTTATCTGTTTTGATTTTATTTATTTATGTTCTTATTTTTATTATTTCCTACTTTTCGCTTTGTCTGGGCTAATTTTGCTCTTGATTTTCCACAAATTTTGGTAAGAATTTAGATTATTGATTACCTTTCATCTTTTCTAATGTAAGCATTTAGTATGATAAATTAGTCTCTCAGCACTTATTTAGCTATATCCTATGCATTTTTATATGCTGTATTTTCATTTTCATTCAGTTTAATGTATTTTTAATTCCTTTGAGACTTTATATTTTACCTGTTAAAACCAAAAACAAATAAAGACTAGCATTGAAAATTCCCTGAGCAGACAAAATAGTTCAGTCATACAAGCAAAGCTTAATTTAGCTTATTTTGTAAGACTAACTTGACCTGAGTCATTTTTTGCTTGTGTCTCTGGAAATCATAAGCAGAAGTTAAACTGTTTCCCAAAATTTATATAAAGTAACAACTAATCAATTCCCTATCACTTAAGAAAATTCTAATATTATAACCAGTGACTGTGAAGAATAAATAATCACTGCCTCCTCACTATATAAACTGTTATTTCTGTTATTAATTTCTAGTTTGATTCCATATGACTGAAAACACATTTCTATATGATTTCAATTCTTTTATATTTATTTTTTATGGCCCAATATGTGTTTTATTTTGGCATATGCTCCATTAGTACATGAAAACAATGTATGTTCTGCTGTTATTAGGTAGAGTTTTCTGTAAATATTGATTATATCCTCTTGATTGATGATTCGTTCAATTCTTTATCTTTGCTGATTTTCTATCCAGTTTTCTATCAATTGTTAAGAGACAGGTATTGCAGTCTCTAATTATGAGTGTGGATTTGTCTATTTTTCCTTCCATTTCCTTCCATTTTAACAACAATTTTTAAAACTTTTGCATCACATATTTTGCAACTCTATTGTCTGGTGTATACATACGTATTTAAGATTACAATATATAATATCCCCTCTGCCTCTGGCAATATTTTTTTTGCTTTGAAATAATCTTTATCTGATGTCAATATAAACAGTTCTGTTTTCTTTTGATTAATGTTTGCACAATACATATTTTTCTGTCATTTTACTTGTAACCTGCTATATCAGGATATTTGAAATAGTTTCTTGTAAACAGCATATAAGGGGTCATGATTTTAATCCACTCTATCAACCTTTGTCTTTTAATATGCCAAATATTTAGAACATTTATAGAGATTGTAATTATTGGTATATCAAGGCTTAAGTATACCTTTTTCCTTTGTTTTCTGTATTCTATTTGTTTTTCTGTTTTATTTTCCCTGCCTTTCTATGGTTGATTTGAATATATTCAAATTTCTACTTTCATTTACCTACAGTGCTTTTTTATTGTATGTTTTTGTATACTTTTTTAAATAGTTACCAAGGGTTTTACTATATATATATATATATATATATATATATGTATATATATATATTTACCTTATCACAGTCTACTGTTGTTTTTTTTATTTTACTAGCCTGAGTGTAATGTTGAAACAGTATATCCCTTTAGACCATTTACCCTCCCGATTTATAACTGTCAAATATATTCTCTACATATATTTAGAATTACATGAGACAGCATTATAATGTTTGCTTTAACAATCAAAACATAGTTTTAAAAATCAAAGAGGAGAAAGTTTATTGCATATACCCATATTTTTGCTTACCATATTCTTTCTTCCTTACTAATATTCCAAAATGCCTTCTTTCATCATTTCCTTCCTGTTTAGAGAACTTCCTTAGCCTTCTTTTGGGCAAGGTATGCTGGCAAGAAATCCTCTTAGTTGTCTTTCATGTGAGGATGTCTTGGTTTTCCCTTTATTACTGAAGGATATTTTCTGGGTATAGGATTCTTGGCGGATATTTCTTTTCTTTCAGTATTAAAGAAATGTGCTTCTCCCTTTTACCCTCTATGGTTCCTGATGAGAAACTCACTGTCATTTAAATTGCTTTGCCCAGATAAGTAACACATAATTTATCTCTTGCAGCCTTCAAGGTTCTTCTTTAACATCTTCTCTGACTCTGACTCACTTGTCTCTCTCTTATAAGGAAATTTATGATTATATTAGGCTCACTCATATGATCCAGGATAATATCCACCTCAAAATCCTTAATTTATTTAGATCTACAAAGTACATTTTGTCATGCAAGATAGCATATTCACAGGTTCCAGGGTTTAGGACATAGGTATCTTTGTGGGGGACCACTATTCTGTCTGCCACATTTCGTAACTCATTTTATGAGTTAAGCAATTACACAATTGCAAAACTAGGGAGAAAAAAAAGGCACCACAAATATATCCATCATGCACAAATCAAAAGTATTTTATAAAATACTAGCTATTTGTATTCCCAATATATTAAACGTGTAATATGAAATAACCAAGTAGTTTTTCTCAGGTCAAGAATGACAGGTTTCATTTAACATTCAGTAATCCATATAATCCAACATATGAAACATTAAAGGAGCAAAATACCATGATCCTCTCCATAGATTCACCAAAATAAATTCTAGCCAGGAGACAAGACAAATTTTAAAACTTAGAATTAAAGAAGCTGTTATTAGTAGAAACAAAACAAACTACAACAACAAAATTTTAGTTACTGAGAACTACATCAATTTAAATATAAACATTAAGGCTAGAAAACACCTGGATTTTTAGGATGAAATAGAATGTAAATTTAATGAGTCTTGATAATGTAAAAATACAAATACAGTTTTTAAGTGGGTAAGAGACTTAAGGGAAAGGTGAGGGCACAGTTCTCATCTTTCATAGTGAATATTCCATGTAATATAGTCTGAATATGATATGTCAAGAAACAGTTTAAGTATATTATTCAAACACATGTAATTCAAAGACTTATAGAAAAAAATGTATGAGTACCAGGCAAGTCGAGGATTTAGGGAGAGAGAATATTGAAATATTAAGAACACTGATTTTATATTCTTTTATTGAAATTGGGAGTAATTTCACACTAAGGTTAACAATCAAGAAACAGAAGTTTAAAAAGTGCATGTATATATGAAAATTACAGCTGTAAATAAAAGAGGGAATATAAATACTTTAAATATTGAGAAGGAAAACACATAGATACCAAAAAAAGAAAAAGAAAAAGAACTAGAAACTAAGATGACACCACAAAGTATAAGTGAAAACATGGACTTAAAAAAAAATAAAACAAACAATAAAATGCTTGAAATAAATATTAAACATATTTTCATGTCTATAAATAAAAGTAAGACTTTTAAAAATGAAAGACATAAAGACAGTGTTAAAATACAGAAAAAAAATCTGAAACAAAAGACATCATAATGGTTTAAGAAAAAAGAATGAACAAAGACAGAGAAGATACTTGCAAATGAATAGCAAGGGACAGTTATGATATTAAAACCCAGTTAAAAAACTATCATTCATTTAATGTTAAAAGTAATGCAGTCCTTTATGAATGTAGACAATGGATATATATTGATTGTTATAGACTTTTATTCTTTATTTTCAACACCTGAGAGTTGAGTTAAATAGAGTCACTAAAACAATAGAGGTCCGAAATGCTATAATATTAGCATTGCAAAAGTAATTGTGGTTTTTACAATTATTTTTAACATTTTAAACTGCAATTACTTTTGCACCATCCTAATAAAAAAGGTAATTTTGATATATATGCATATATGTGTGACTACACACACGTAGCTAACATATTCTCTAAAAACAGAAGAAATATATTTTCAAATGCTTATAGAGATTGTTTAAAAATTGAACTTATAGTAAATTAAAGAATAAAATACAATTCATAGAAATAACAACCCAATTTATATTAAAACAATGCAGTGAAATTTATAGTACAATGAAGAAACAAATAAACTCCAATGTTGGAAATGTTTATAAGAAAACAATCAAAAGTTAATTTGCAAAATTTTTGTAAAGTGATGCTAGTAAAAATATTATGGACCAGACATTATTTAATAAAGCTTTTTTAGTCAGCTCTGTGGCACAACTAATCCTGCGATCTCAGTGACTTAAAAAAACAACAGTTTGCTTTAAAACTCATTTCACGTAGGCTGCAGGTCAGGTGTGGCTTTGCTCCAAGCTGCAGCTTAGCTCCAGGCTATGTCTCTATTCAAGCTGTAACCAACGCATTCACCCAGACAAGAGCAAAGTTAGAGGAAGCAGGGATATATAGTCTTCCCACACTTGGCATAGCAATGGCAAGTCACATGACATTGGGCACAGATTTACAAACATTTACAGGGAATGGGAAGATTGACTATTTGTGAACAATATTACAAACTCCACAATAGTTAAAGCAATGTCCATAGGAAAATGTATACTAATAGATAAAAGAAGAAAAATATGATGTCAATAAATGTAGAAAAATCATTTGATAAAATTCAACAAACACCATGAAACTCTTAGCAAATGGGGAATAAAAGAATTTTCAGAATGTTCTATGTGGTATGTATGAAAGTTATAAAGCAAAACAACTTGCTTAGGGATAAAATTTTACAAGTCAGGAACGAGACAAAAAAGCTATTATAACTACTTATACTACTATACTAGAGATTTTAGCCAATAAGGAAGTATAAGAATTGGGAAGAAAGGAATGATATAGTCATCCACGTATAAAACATAAAATAATCTATACACTGAAGTATGAAAAGATTTCAGAAGAAATGGTAAAGGAAAGATTAATACACAAAATCAATTTTGAAATATATTGAACGTTCCATTCATAATAGCATAAAATCCACTATGAGTCTAAGAATATCTAATAAAATGTATGCTAGAACTTAATGGAGAACTTGTAAGTATGAGGGCAAAGGGTTAAGCACAGCCAAAGCAATTATGAAAAAGAACAAGGTAGGATGATTTGTCCTACAGTATATAAATCGTTTTTTACAAAGATGTAGTAATACAAGATGAGACAATTAAGTTCGAGAACTCATCCTAGAAAAAGTGCTCCATACCTCATTGCTGAATATCACTATGGTCACCTACGAAGTACTCCCCTTGGGAAGCTATGCACCAATGCAGGCACCTAACCCACCCTTCAAAGCAATTTTGGAACTCTTTTACTGGAATGGCCATCAGAGTTGTCGTGGTATTACCCTTGATGTCCTGAATGTCATCAAAATGTCTTCCTTTCAAATTTTCCTTTATCTTCGGATAAAGAAAGAAGTTACTGGGGTCCAGATCAGATGAGTAGGGAGGGTGTTCCAATACAGTTATTTGTTTACTGGCTAAAAACTCCCTCACAGACAGTGCCATGTGAGCTGGTGCATTGTTGCAATGCAAGAGCCATGAATTGTTGGCAAAAAATCAGGTCATTTTCATGTAACTTTTCCATACAGCCTTTTCAGCACTTCCAAATAGTAAACTTGGTTAACTGTCCAGTTGATACAAATTCATAATGAATAATCCCTGTGATATCAAAAAAGTTAGCAACATTGTTGTGACAAGTTCATGAACTTAATTGTCAGTCCTTGTAAACATAGTGTTTTATTTGTTTAGGAATAACCAAATAGGAAGAGTAGGGAGAATGTAAAGACATTCATGCATATTGAAAATTGATATATGGTAGCATTGTTACCAACACTCAGAGTGAAAAGGGACCATTGGGACCAATGATAGGACTACTGGTTTTCTAAGTGGAAAATTATCTTGAAAATTAGATCCATATTTCATATAAAATATGAAAACACATTTCAGATAGATAGTTAACATAAATGTGAAAAGATAAATGTAAATGTTTAAGACAAAAGGAATTTGATATTAGAATTTTTTGCCAGTAAATGTTTAATATACGTGCATGGCTATGTTTTTTCCTAATAAATCTAAACTTATTCCATATTTCTAATCAACTCCTGAACAAGTACTTTCATACACTAACTATCCATTGAATACTGAACAAATGCCCTTATTTTTCACTAGAGTTTCTGTTTTGCATTTAAAACAACTGGCTTTATTTATTATCCAACTATTTTATTTTAGTTCTGCCTACTTTGTTTCATAAGTTTTTATACAATTTAATCAAGGGGTTATTCTCATTTATATTTTGAAAATTCTAAGAACTAAGTAGCCTTATTTTAAAGTGTTTTTCAGGTACTTATATTACTTTACTTTGTTCTGGAGTTAATTCATCAGATGGTTAATTTATTAATTTTGTTGTCTGTCTCTCTTAGAGTAATATGTTAGCTTATGTGCATTAAATTTGATTGGAGGGCTCTTTTTTTTTCTTCCTTATTACCTTTCCATACCCAGGAGTTTGTGACTTTATTTTTTTAAAAACTAGTAATCCAGGGTCTCCAATTCAAAACCAGATTTTGACCTGGCATTGAAAAGTAAAATACACACTAGACTGTCCAATTAATGAACTAGAACAAAACCAAAAAAATTACATTTACTTATTGTTCTTTCACTATCCTATCTCTAGCTCCTGCTCAGAGGCAACAACTATACTTGGGCATCTTGTGTATACTTTCTTTCTCTTTCTTCTTCATGTAAATATATATGCTTAAACAATAAATTATTTAGATTTTTCTTATTTGCAAATTGTATATAAAACGTATCATGAGATATGTTTCTTCTATGACTTTCAATTTTACACAATATTATTTTGTTAGACTACCCATATTATTGTATGTAGCTGTGATTCTTTTTGATATCTTTGGTATTCCATTGTGAGAACATGCCATTCATTGCACATATTGTGTCATCCCCACCCATTTCTATGGATATGTGTGCTTCCAGAATTTTTATTATTATTAGCATTGTTATAAATGCCATTTGTCACACATATGAATTTTTATATCATGTTGATACCCAACAATGGAACTGCTGAGTGTATGATACTTGAAAGTGCAGTATTGCAAGAAAGTGCCAGATTAGTTTCCAAAGCAATTGCATTAATTTAAACTCACGTCAATAATGCGTAAGGGAATCCTGATCCATGACTCCTCTAATAATTGCCTCTGTCAGGTTTCATTTTGAAAATTTATTTTTAAAACCTGAATTTCATTGGGATTTTGATTGGCATTTTTATGATTCTAATGAGGACAGCATTAAAAAAAAAAGTTTAGCCACATGTTTTTCCTCTTCTTTGAAATGACAGCTCATATATTTTGCTCACTTTTCCATTAGGTTTTTCTTATTGATTTTGAGCTCTGTATATATTCAAAACTAGTCTTTCGTAAGTTACACATTTTGAAAATGTCTCTTTAGAATTTATAATCTGTCTTTTGACATGTTTTAAAGTAAAATGATACAAGGTATGACAATTAAGTTCATGAACTTATTGCAACAATGTTGCTAACCTTGTTTTGATATCAGAGGGATTATTCATTATGAATTTGTACCAACTGGACAAACAGTTAACCAAGTTTACTATTTGGATGCTGAAAAGAATGCATGAAAAAGTTAGAGGAAAATGACCTGAACTTTTCGCCAACAATTCATGGCTCTTGCATCACGACAATGCACCAGCTCACATGGCACTGTCTGTGAGGGAGTTTTTAGCCAGTAAACAAAGAACTGTATTGGAACACCCTCCCAACTCACCTGATCTGGCCCCCAATGACTTCTTTCTTTACCAGAAGAAAAAGGAAATACTGAAAGGAAGACATTTTGATGACATTCAGGTCATCAAGGGTAATATGACAACAGCTCTGATGGCCATTCCGGAAAGAGTTCCAAAATTGCTTTGAAGGGTGGACTAGGTGCTGGCACCGGTGCATAGCTTCCCAAGGGGAGTACTTCATAGGTGACCATAGTGATATTCAGCAATGAGGTATGTAGCACTTTTCTTAGGACGTGTTCGTGAACCTAATTGACCTTGTAAATAATACTGCTTAAAATTATTATATTTAAATGTATCCATCTATTATTTCATGATCCTGGAGATGAAGGAAGTTGTCAAATGACAAGTACATATGAAACTTATTAAAATATATAAAACGACAAACTCCCTCTTTGTCCTCTGATCCTGCTTAAGCAATGTCAAAGAACATAAACTCACCAATACAAAAGAGAAAATGTTTAAGAATTTACAAACCTGTTTAGTCCCACCAGCAATAAAAAAAAGAGAGAGAGAATTAATATTCTGTCATTACTCCTTTTCAATGATCAGAATAAGCAAAATTCAAAAAATGAAAATATTCACAGCAGATGAGGATTTATTGAATGTAATGTACTACTTTGGAGCTGATAATGTGGTCCATCACATTGAATCACCTGGGAGCATGTTAGATTTTCAGAATCTCAGGCCACACCCAAGACCTGACTGAATCAAGGTATTTTAAGATTCCCAGGTGACTCATATGCTCATTAAAATTTAAAAAGCAATGTATTACAATGACTTTGGAAAATAATTTAGCAATATTTTCAAGGTGAAATATTTACACAAATCTGTTCATGGCAGTGCTGTATATTTGCAAAAAGGAAGAATATCCCAATTGCATGAGAACTACAAATCAAAACATCCGTGGGCTATACCTTTATATATCCAGTTAATACATTTATTGGCAGGTTATGGATAATGCTTATGTAACCAGCTTCACGTATACAGTATAACCTCAAAATTTGTTTAAAAACACAGAAAAAAATTAATTTATCAGCAGAAACTATCTTTGGATGGAAGAGCTGTTTTTACCATTAAATTTTACGTGCGTATTTGACAGATTACTTCACTAAAGTTTAACGAATGGGAAAGATTTTAAATAAAAGAATACTAAGAGCTCAGCAAAAATATGGAATTAAATGGATTTGTGTGGTGTTAGTGCCCAATCTCTGACTCTGGCTGGGAGTCTCACTGTGCTTCTCTAGTCCCCCCTATATTCTGATTTTTGAGTCTCGTTGCTTACTTTAGTCGCTTGGCAATTTTTTCCATATGCTTTACTTACTGGTTCTTGGCTTCCATTTGTCCTCTTTGTATGACACTTCTCACTGCTTTCCTGGCAACAGACTCTACTTAGCTTGGCCCCAAGACACTAAAATCAGTCCTATGCCATCCAGGAAGCTATGCTGATGAGGCATAAAACTGTAGGCACCATTCTCTTTCTGGATTAGGTGCTTAAATGCTGTACCTGAAAAAGATTGATTGCTAAACCCAGAAGGATGAAACTTTAATAATGTTATATTAACAACTTTGAGGAAATATGTGAGATCAGAAAACCAGGGTGAGTGGTGTACTATGTGGAACTGCTGACGTAAGTCTAATTCTGAATAAGGCCAACATTTAAAATGTGTCATTATATCCTGCTCCATACAGACCACCATTTGCACCTCATTAACCATGGGAGATCTAATTTCTCTCTGGTTTTAATTAGGCTGGAATCTTTTGTGCCATGATTTATAAGGTTTTCAAGAAAATCTGAGTCCCCTTGAATTGTGGATTTGGGCAGCAAATATTGGCTAAATACAGAAGGAAAAAAAAAAAGCAGAACAATTCCATAAACCTTTTGGTCTTGGAGAGCTTTTCCCCTCCTTAAATAATTGACAAGAACTTTCATGCAAGACAGCCTTTTTCAGCCTTTTGCAGATCTAATAAAGATGAATGAAGAGTGTACAGACACACTAAAGCAGAGAAATAGGCAGATAAGAAAACAGGCAGTTCAACAACTCACATAACAATTTCATCTGTAGTGAAAGGAGAAATGGTCATAAAAAATGGAGGTATAAAACAACAAATGTGCTAACTTTTTAACATGATTTCTATGGAGCAATGATAAATGAGGGCTTTGCATTTGCAGAGAAATGGCTAATACTTGCCAATGATATTTTATGGTCAGGCTGTGCAAGTTTACAGCAATGACTTCCTCCAGTGGTATTAAGCCTTCAGTTGAAGGCTGTTGATTACATATCTTCAGGGTTGTCACAGTGAAGAAAATAATTTTGCCCTTCCATAATGCAAAACATTATCTCAAGTAACTTATAAGTTGGCATTGGTATATTTCATTAACACTAATGACACTATTCACATCAGATATAGGATGGAAAGCATACAAAACGGAAAAAAATCAACCAGACTAGGAATAAAATTTATATAGAAAACTTCTCTCTTCTGTCTTCTCTCTCTGTCTCTGTGTCTGTCTGTCTCTCTCTTTTACATGCATGCATGTGCACACACACAAGCACAGCTGGGATATTTGAATTGTCAACTTAAAAAAAATTAATAACAAAAAATAGCATATTAATGTGTGATTATTATAAACATTTAGAAAATGAAGCTATTCTAAAAGGAAAAAAGATGAAATACAAACCATCTAAAATGCCACCACTCAGCAATAAGCATTATCAGTGGCTGGTTAGCTCAATTGGTTAGAGCGTGGTGCTGGCAGCACCAAGGTTGCCGGTTCGATCCCCATATGGGCCACTGTGAGCTGTGCCCTCCACAACTAGGTTGAAATAACTACTTGACTTGGAGCTGATGGGTCCTAGAAAAACAAAAATAAATAAAAGTTAAAAAACAAAAAAAGCATTATTAACATTTAAACATATATACTTCAAGAGGCATATACACACAGAATTTTATTGTAAATGATATTTTTTACACATATTTTAAATAAAATAAGTGTTTTAATGTTGAATAAAAATATACATCATTATTATCAATAATGGTATGTATTTCATGGTGTGAATGCATCATACAGTTCATAATTTCTCAAATTTTTGACATTAATATTGTTTCCAGTCTAACAGCATTATGAACAATTCTGTATTTGATACATTTGTTTGTACATCATTTCATAATCCATTATTATAATCTCATAGGAAATTCCTAAAATCATAATTGTTTGCCCAAGGGTTTTCATATTTTAAAAGCCTTGATACCTATTATTACATTTTTACTCAAAATGAATTTACAAGGTTAAACTGCATTTAACACTGCTAGTGTACATTCAAACCAACATTTGATATTAACATGTTAAAGAATTTTAGCCCTCAAGATAAAAAAAAACATAATATTATTTTAATTTCTACTTTTGAAGAATAAAAGGTACAGAGTGTATTTTTACTCTTTTATTACTCTTCTCAATACCTGTTAAAGAGTTCTTTCCATTTTTTTCTAAGATTATTATTAAAACATAGCTAACATACAATATTATATTAGTTTCAGATGTACACCATAGTTATTCAATATTTATATACCTAAAGAAGTGATCACCATGATAAGTCCAGCAACCATCTGACACCATACCATGCTACCACAATATTATTGACTATATTCCCTGTGCTGTACATTACATCCCCATGACTTATTTGTTTTATACCTGGAAATTTGAACCTCTTATCCCCCTTCACCTTTTATCCCTTTTTAATTTTTCAGTTACAGTTGACATTCAATATTATTTTATATTAATTTCAGATTACACTGTAGTGGTTAGACATTTAATAATTTACAAAGTGATCCCCCTGACGAGTCTAGCACCCACCTGGCACTACACATAATTATCACTATATTATTGACTGTATTCCCTATGCTTTATTTTATATCCTCATGACTATTTTGTAACAACCAATTTGTACTTCTTAGTCCCTTCCCCTATTCCATCCTGCCCCCCAACCATTCTCCCATTTGGCAACCATCAAAATGTTCTTTCTATGGATGAGTTTGTTTCTGTTTTATTTGTTTATTTTGTTCTTTAGATTCTACATATAAACAAAATAACATAGCATCTGTCTTTCTCTGTCTGCTATACTTCAATCTGCATAGCATAGTACTCTCCAGGGCCATCCATGCCACAACAAATGGCAAAAACCCAATCACTTCCATGGCCAAGCGATATCCCATTGTATAAATGTACCATCTCATTTTTATCCATTCATCCGTCAATGGACACCCAGGCTGCCTCCACATCTTGGCCACTGTAAACAATGCTGCAATGAATATATGGATGGTCACATCCCCTTGAAGTAGCATTTTGGGTTTCTTCGGATAAATACCCAGAAGTGGGATGACTGGGTCCTTCTTTGTCTCTTGTTATAGCCATTGTTTTAAAATCTGTTTTGTCTGGTATAAGTATGGCTACTACAGCTTTTTGTTTCTGTTTTCACGAAATATCTTTTTCCACTCCTTTGCTTTCCATCTGTATGTGCCTTTCAAACTAAAGTGATTCTCTCGTAGGCAGCATATATAATGGTTTTGTTTCTTATCCATTCAGCCCTCCTAGGTCTTTTGAGTGCAGCATTTACTCCACTTACATTGAAAGTAATTGTTGTAATTTTTTGACATGTAGCTTTTACCATTTTATTATTCAAAATTTTGATTTTATTCCATCTGAAAGAAGTCCTTCTAACATCCCTTGTAATACTGGTTTGGTGGTGATTAACTCTTTAGCTAGTTTCTTGTCTGGAAATTCTTTATCTGTCCTTCAATTCTAAATGATAGCTTTGCAGGGTAGAATAACATTGGTTGCAGGTCCTTGATTTTAATCACATTGAATATTTTGTGCCTTCTGGCCTGCAAAATTTCTGTTGAGAAATCAGTTCACAATCCTACAGGAGATTCCTTATAAGTTACTAGTTGCCTTTCTATTGCTGTATTTAGGAGTGTCTCTTTGTCTTTAACCTTTGCCATTCTAATTATAATGTGTCTTGGTGTGGGCCTGCTTGGGTTCACCTTATTTGTTCTGTGCTTCCTGGCCTTGTATGTCTATTTCCTTTGCCAAATTAAGGAGGTTTTCAGTCATTAGATTTCTTCAAATAGATTCTCAATCCCTTGCTTTCTTTCTTCTCCTTCTGGTACCCCTATGATGTGAATGTTGTTATACTTGATTTTGTCCGATAGGTCTTTTATTCTATCCTCATTTTTTCGGATTCTTTTTTTTTTTTTTTTGCTGTTGATTGGGTGTTTTATGAGACTTTGTCTTCCAAATTGCTGATTCTATCCTCTGCATCATCTAGTCTGCTTATTGTATTTTTCACTTCCAACTGGTTCTTTTTGTGGTTTTTATGTCCTTTGTTAGACTTGCTATCTCTTTGTTGAAGTTCTCACTAAGTTCCTTGAGCATCCTTATAACCATTGTTTTGAACTCTGCATCTATTATAGTAGTTTGCTTGCACCCATTTTGTTTAGTTCTGTTTCTGGACTTTTCTCCTGTTCTTTCACTTTGAACATATTTCTTTGTTTCTGCATTTTTGACTGCCTCTCTGTGTTTGTTTCTACATATTAGGTAGATCTTCTATGGGTCCCAGTCTTGGCTGGGTGGTCTTATGTAGTAGGTGCCCTGTGGGGTCCTGGCACAGTCTCCCTAGTCACCTGCTCCAGGTGCACCAGGAGTATCCCTTGTGTGGGTTGTGTGTGCTGTCCTGTTATAGTTGAGCCTTGATTGTTATTAGCATGTCAGTGGGTGGGATTGACCCCTAAGCTTATTGATTGTGGAGTTTGGCCATGTCCATAGCTTACACTCTGTTTTGGGGGGTGAGGGGTGAGCTTACCCCACTTAGTGGGATTCACTCCAGTGGACTTGAAGGCAGTGCCGTTGAGACTGCCCTTTGGGTGTATCATTGTGGGATTAATTGGGTGGTACTCTGCTGTGATCTGAAGCGAACCTCCAAGTATGTTGGTTCTGGGGACTTCTGGGAGGGGCTCTGGTGCAGGCTCAGGTCAGACACTACCTGTGACTGGCAGGGGAACTGATAGGAGCTACAAAGTGATTTGAGGCTGTTTGCTGCCTCTGTTAATCCTGGAGGTGCATGGGAGCGGCCACGCTGCAAAATGAGGACAGCTGCCACCTATACGAGGCCTAGGGTAGCTCCACAAAAAGCCAGGACAACCCGAGGCCTACTGCCACCTGCCAGCTCTTCCCTGAGTCCCTGATAAAGCCTCATGCAGTACGCAATTTGAGTGAGGTAGCATCTCAGGGAGTCATTACACTGGGAAGAGTTGTGGTAAACAGGTTAATGTAGACTCTGGTTTGGTGCCAGTCCTGAGCCTGAAGCTCCTCAGCAAAAATCTCAGAGCACACCATGGCCAGATGCCACCCACCTGGGTCCTGCAGACTCGGGTAGTTATTCAAGAAAGAGTGCTGGCTGCTCTCTGGGTGGGGCTGGCTGATCTATGAAAAAGTGCTTCATGTGTTGGTGGAGTTGGGTGGTGCACTGTCCCAATGAGTCAGCAGGGTGGAGCAGCAGAGCCCACCAGGCCAATCAGATTTATATTTGAACTATGAGGGCATGCTCAACACAGGAAAGATAGCCCCACCTGCTGGCTGCACAGGAGAAGGACCCCACATGGGGGAAATGGCAATGGTCCTCCTGCCCTAGCTTTGAAGCCACACATTGTAGTCTGCCCCCTGTGTGCCTCCAACGCCACCCAAGTCACTGACCCTCCACTGGAGCCCAACGTGAGTGTCTGCGAGTGAGAGCATCTGTGCACAGGACATTTAAGAGGATATCTGAGTTTCCTACAGCCTTCCATCACACCTGAATGGTTGGAATCCCCACTGTTTTTCACAGCCAGATGTTGTGGGGGTTCCTCTTCATGACACCAGTACTCTGGGCTGGAAGGGCCAGTGTGGAGCTGAGTTTTTTCACTCCTCCAGGGGGAACCTCTGTGGCCAAGATATCCCTCCTGGTTCTCAACCTCAACACAGAGGTTTGGGGTAAGCCTGTTTCATGTCTCCACCCCTTTTATCAGTCTCGACGTGGCCTCTTCTTTATATCCTTAATTATAAAACTTCTGTTCAGCCAGACTTCAGATGGTTTTCTGGGTTGATTTTTCTATAATTTAGTTGTAATTTTAATGTGTTCACGAAATGAAGCAGGCACAGTGTTTATCTACTCCACAATTTTGGATCTCTCAAGTTTTAGAATATTTTATTCTTACAACTTTGCTTGGTAAAATATCCATGATTTACATTTTAACACATATCACTTATGTCCTTAAGCTGTCATTTAAAAATAATTACTCATTCAAGATATGTGTGTGCTCAGAAAGCTATGTATAAACAATCTCCTTAATTGCATGGTTTTACTTCCTTATTAATGTTGATGTAAGAAATGTCCAAACCTGTAGAGAACTTTAATGAATTTATTTGAGCCAAACTGACAACAAATGCTGGGAAGAAAAATCTCAATGGATTCAGAAAATGCTCTGGAGAACAGCAGTTTTGCAGTTTATTTTATACGTTAGAATCAAAGGGGGAGACTTAAGGAGGGTTCCATGAAATCCAATGGTGGTACATTAAGGGGGTGGGAGAAAGCAAAGTGGGGAATTACCTGAGATTGGATAAAAAGTAAATGGAGAGACACTTACTTCTTTTATATTGGTAGGTAGTAAATGGAGACACACTTACTTCTTTTACGTTGGTAGGTACTTGATAATTAATAATTAACATTTGCAGCACATAGAGATGGTATGTGGGAACAAGATAACAATGAGGGGTTCTGTGGTCTCCTGCTCTGGTGCAGTGGGTGTGAGCTGAAGGGTCTGGAAAAGGGGATTACTCTGACATTCCAAGGGTATGTTATTTTAGATGCAAAAAGACAATAGACAGGCTCAGTTAAGGTAAAGATTGACCTTTGCTGAGGAAACTACAGGCCAACAATGTGACTACAGGCCATGACCCACTTTTAATTAGGAATTTTTATGTTCAGACCATCCTATGTGTTAATTTCAGTTTCTGAGTTTGTAGGGCCTGCCATGCTGGCCTCCCTTGAGCTTGTCATGCTTAGTACATGGTCCTGTTTTTACTCACATTAAAGAACCAGGGAAGTGGCTGAACATATGCCCAACACCCATCTTCAGCAACAAATATGGGGTAAGGAGACTTTCCACCTGTAGATGTCTTCCTTTGGTATGCTACATGCTACAAAAGGCATCAGAAATTATCTTGTAAAGCTTATAGTTTTGTCATTGAAGAACTTGAAGGTGGGCAAATGAGTTCCCCAGGTCTCTTGTTAGTTTAAGTAATTAGAATGAATTAGCAAGTTCAGGCATCTATGATGTGGCTTCTAAGACCCCAAGGATCACTTCAGAATAAAAAAATCTCCCTTCCTTACACAACCGAATCCTAACTCTTCTTAATAAACAAACAAACAAACTGTGAAGGAGTTAGGGGAGTAATGTTGCATATTGTAAAATCCTTCCTGCTGCTTTTAAGAAAGAATTCAGGACTAAACTGGGGACATCAGTGAATGAAATACTAGAGGAAAGCCATAGCCTGGGGAGGTGGCCTCTCCCTTGACTAAGGAAAGAGTTTACTGAATCCTCTGGAAGGGACTCTGAGCATTATTGAGCACCCATCTAGGAAACAACTTTTATCTAAAATCTTTAAACATTTTGTACAGTACAGCAAATTCCTGGGAATCTAACTTAAAGAGATACTTTAAGAATATCTTTAATGTATCTAACTTAAAGATACTGTATCTAGAAGAATTCAAGCATTCTATAAGCTATTTTTCAAGTGTTAGTTGACTGACTCTGTACATATTTACATTCACAATGACTGAATCAGTCAGCTGAACATTATTGTTTACTTTTGTTTGTAAGATACTAGGGATGAAGGTAATATGTATCTTCCATGTGGAATCTTTTCCTTGAATTTCTGTAACTTCTGAGAATTTTATCTTCCTTTTTCTTTCACCTGGTTTTCTTACAAAAGAAAAGAAGAAAACAGGGAAGGAAGGAAGGGGAGAAAAGAGAAGGAAAAGAGAGAGAGGAGGGGGAGAGGGAAGGGGGGAGAGAAATCCCACTTATTAATATAAAATTCTGTATTTCTAAAGAGAAAGTAAAAGACTTGTGTATGCATCAGTTAACAGGTGCACCAGGTAATGAAGTTAAGACTAAAGAAAAATAATTTACATTAGTATGAAATGTGTTGAGAAGTAGCTAGCATTTATTAAAGTTTATCCACATTTGTCTCATTTAATTCTCATTACACACAATAGTTTCATCTATTATTTCAACCTCAAAGATGAAGTTAGGAGGGGTTAGAACACATACCCACTTTCTAAATAACAGACTGAATTGCATCCCAGACAATCAGTTCCACAGCAGACTCTCTTAATCACTAGTCTATGATGAGACTATGTCTCTAAGAAATACTCTATTAAGAAATTATTTTAAGACTAACATTGGAACGAGCTGAGTTCATATAGGAGAAAAAACAGGGTAATATCACATTTGTAGTAATATAAGCTGCCATTGCAAGGAAAAGCAACACATTCAGAATTGGGATTAACAAAAGAAAACCTGTACTTTCTGTCCATGCACTTTTAGTTGAAGTGGTCCCTGATTTACCTTAAAGAAAAAAATGGCTAAGAAAACTTTAGAAACCACATAAATACCTATATGAATATATCAAGAGAAATCCCAGTAGTTCACCATTGGATGGAATTCACCTTCAGTTAGCTACAGGCAGAAGAAGATCTGTGGTCTTTTTGCAAATAAGCAAAAAAGTACTTAAATGTGAATTCTGTTTAAAGATAAAAGGAAATATGTGGATTTACAGGAAGCTTTGTAATTTTATTCAATTCCAATTAGATAGAAAAAACGACACTCCACATTTTCTGTGTAGAACCACATTATTAAGCGTTTTCCTTACTGGTTAAATTGTTGGAGAGTAAAGGCTGAAAAAAAATTCTCAAAGAGAGGCTGCAATTGTTTTCACTCCCGAGGGATAGTGATACCATTTCTATGGTTAGCACTAGAGAAAGAATGAAGACATTTGTTTTTCTAAACTTATTAAGTAGGCCAAATTGTCATTTGGTTAAGTAAGAGGATAGTATTCAATGCCTCTGGTGGAATTAAGGGGTGATATTTTTTGACCTACAAAGGCAGTGCAGTGTACCAAATAGAGGCTGGAATTGGAAAACACTGAGACATATGTTTCCATGCTGTTTTCACAATTTGTAAAATAGGCAAATCACTGAACTCCTCTGAGCCTCAATTTCCTTTTCCTTAGAATGGGAGACATCAACCCCCCCCCCACACACACACACACACAGACCTCAGAGACCTCTGCTACCACCTGACTGCTAACATGAAATAGCATGGTTACTGCTTCTCTACCCACCATAGTTCCTTTTTTGATATTTACTCATTTCTCATTTTAACGTTTCTGGCCTTGGAATATTTCTTACAATTAATGCCGATATGTATATATGTAATGTGGTAATTTGTTCCCTTTTTTATTTCTTGAAGAGCTGTTATTAAATCGCTGGTGTGTCTTACAATGACTAACATCTCAAAGTTGAGGAAACACAGAATTCAAAGACACTAACATGAACACTATATTTACTGGCACTCAGTGGGAAAAGTCAATTCATGCAAAAGTATTATTTGTTGATGAGCAGAATATTTTTATTATCTCTTACAGTGAAAAATTTTTTAACATACCAAGATTTTCTTCATTAAATAACAAGTGTTGGCCTCCATAACTAATATAAGAAGTTGTATTATCTCTATTTTACAAATGAGCCAACAGTTGTAGACAGTTTCACAAAGTATGTCCTTCTATTTTTTACAGGAACCCATTGTGCTCACTCTTCTATAAATAAGGACTTAGCTGAGGCTGCTGTTGAAATAATTTAAATGAAAGATAAATGGAAGCAGTGGGACTGTACAAGAAGGGAGAGAATAGGAATATTTAAAGATAAAATCCACAAAATTCAGTAGCAGAATGGATGTGTGCCTTAAGGAAGCAAAGAGCATTTCCACACAGTGCAACTTTGTAGGTGTCTATAATAAGAGGGAAAAATGAAAAATATATATATAGATAAATAGGTATGTGCATATACACACGTATACATATATACATCTGCATGTCTATTTGCTATACATATTTCCCTTATTATTATGTGTGTACATATGTATATATATATATATACACACACATATATATACACATATATACATACATACACATGCACATGTTATATATGGACAACTGCAAAACAGTGCAAAAAAGTAAGCCACATCTGGGATGCTTAAATTTGAGGAAATTTGGCACAGAAGAATGTGGACACAAATTCACAAAAAAACATCCAACAGAAATAAGCACCAAAGGGCTGATTTAGAAAAGAAGGCTCGTTTTCCCAAGATAAAACACAGATAAGCTCAGATCCTCATAGACAAAGGTGAAGAGATTACTGTCAATGAAATTAATTAAAGATATGTGGAGGAGCAGAGCCGGTTGGGGCAGACTTTTAATACCCCAACTCCTACCTGGGTATACAGAGGAATTGGCTGTGTATCTTTTCCTTTTGAACAGTGGTTCTCAAACTTTATTGTGCACCAGAATTGCCTGGAAGGTTTGTTCAAATGAGGATATCTAAGCCTGACCTTCAGATTTTCTGAGTCAGTAGGTTTGGAGCAGTGTCCAAGAATTTGCATTTCCAAAAAGCTCCCAGGGGTGCCGATGTTGCTGGCCCTGGGACTACACTTTGGGAACCAGAGTCCCACACTACAGCTAGGAGAGCAGATCTCTCAAGTTTATATCTGCTTCTGAGTGCCCATTGCATTGGTGTGGAGACCAGACATAGAAGAGCAGCAGATTCTAGCAGGAGGTAACACCAGGACTCCACACAAAAACATCAAAAACAAAAGGGGTTGGGGAGCAAGAAGGCAGCCAACCTGTGACTGAAACAGGTAAACCTCTCAACGGAAGGGTGACAGTTTTTCTTAGTTTGCTGAAAGCTCTTTGCTCATGTAGGCTAAAGACAGCCACTACATGTAGAAACCTGCAGTAAACAGTTAGAGTCTATGGAAATGCCCATAGCAGAAATAGCTGCTCTCAGCCCCCGAGTAAACACTTGCCAAATACCTAAAATGACTAATTTAACCATTCATTGAAAAATATGAATAAACCACCAAAACTCTCTGGAAACTTGATAAAAAATAAGCTTTATATTAGAGAAATACTATGATGAATTAGCAAAACATTTCAGCCCAGTGGAAAGAGAGGGAATGCAGAACACAAGGAAGACGATCAAATAAATATACTGATTTGCATCTGCAGAGATTTCTAACATAATGTAGCATTTATATACCAATAAGAGAAGGCTATATAGGAGAAATCACAAGATGGAAAAAATATTTGAGACATTAAAGATATATCGGAGGAGATCTGGTTCCACAGGTAAGGAGCTTAAAAGTTGCCCACCACCCCGTCCTAATAATAAGTGAAAATCTGAACAAACTGACAAATCAACAACCCTTTTTAGATCCATAAAAGACACACATAAAAGGATATCGGTAAAAATCACTGGCCCCAAGACGCGGGAGACAGACAGGCAAACACAGGAAGTCCTGGCTTATAAGAGCAGATGCTCATGAACTGAAACTGCCACCGGAACCAGCAGGAAAACCTGCACTGTCATTGAGGAATTGCTGGAGGCTCAGTGTGCACAACTCTGAGAGTTAAAAACCCCAAGGGACCCTGTAGTGGTGGTGGTATGGGTCCCACAATATTATAAGATTTACCTCCAGGCCTAAACCAAATTCCCACAGTAAATATCAGAGAAAAATCTCCTCAGGTGTCTGACAAGGGGAGGGAAACAGAATCATTTAAATATGTCAGAATTCTCTTTTCTTCGTAACAAGGCTCAACCTTAGGGGAAACTAGGTAACTAGAGCCTAATCGGCTGGGGTTATTAGAGCCTAACTGATATGAGGAAGGGAAATACCTAAATTCAACCAATTTTAATCATCCTGTTTCACCTAAGGGGCAGTGAGAAAACTGAGTAACAGTTGTTAGGTCCACGGTCCAGATGCACAGGCTCACTCAGACTGAGACCTGACCACAGGACGATAGAGCCCATCCCCTCCCCCACACCTCACCACCACATTACTAAAGGCCGACTTACAACAGTTCCTTCTACAGGTACATCATGTTTGGCTATCAATAAAAAAGTTTGTAAAGCATACCAAAAGGCAGAAAAACACACTTTGTTTTTCTTTTTCTTTTCTCAGCTTTATTGAGGTATATTTGACAAATAAACAAAAATACAATTTGAAGAGATAGACCAAGTATCAGAAAAAGACATGGAAAGAGGGTTGGCATTATCAGATCAGAAATGTAAAGCAACTATAATTAATATGCTAAGGGCTCTAATAGATAAAGTAAGCAGCATTCAGAAACAGATGGGCAATGTAAGCCGAAGGATAGAAATCCTAAGGAAGAACAAAAAGAAACACTAGGGATAAAATACACAGTAACAGAAATGAAGAATGTCTTTAATGGGCTTATTAGTAGACTGAACAGAGCTGAGGAAATAATCTCTGAGCTAGAGGATATATCAATATCAGTATATTTTTTTATCAAAAACCAACAAGCAAAGAGAGGAGACTGAAAAAACACAACAGATATCCAAAGACTTTAGAACAACTACAGAAGGTGTAACATACATGTATGTAATGGGAACATCAGAAGAAGACAGAAAGGAAGGAAAGAAGGAAGGAAGGAAGGAAGGAAGGAAGGAAGGAAGGAAGGAAGGAAGGAAGGAACAAAGAAAGAAACAAAGAAAGAGAAGAAATATTTGAAATAATAGTGGCTGAGAATCTCTCCCAAATTAATGTCAGACACTACACCACTGATCTGGAAAGCACAGAAAACACTGAGCAGGATAAATGCAAAACAAAACAAACAAAAAATACCTAGACATATAATTTCCAGACTACAGAAAACCAAAGATAAAGACAAAATCCTGAACTAAGCCAGAGTGGGGGAAATATCTTGCTTGTAGAGGAGCAGAGATAAGAATTATATCCAACTTCTCCTCAGAAACCATCAGGCAAGAAGGTAACCGAGTGGATATTTAAATGTTGAGATAATACAAAGAACTGAGAATGACATCACCAAGCTGGCAACATAGGTCATTTCTGACTTTGCTCTCCCTCACAGGAAGAACTAGTAACAACTATTCAAGAATGAGATACCACTGAGAGAATCCTAGCACATGGAGGTGAGACTGAAGCACCCCCTGTACCTCAGCACCAGGTGAAGAGGTCTCCCCAAGTCTCAGTTCCTCCAGTGGGTAAAGAGAACCCAAGGGAGACTCTCAATCCCCCGACCCAGAATTGAGGGTTGCTTTGTGGGAGCCCCTACTCTGACCTCACACAGCAAGCATTTCAGGGAAATCTGCAGAGCTCAGCCCCTGGAAATCTGACTATGAATGGAGAGTATCTTGCAACAACCAGCACAGTGATCTTGGCAGGCCTAGTTCATACCTGCAGTGCCCAAGTAGTAATCCCGACAAGTGGCTTTGCTCATCTGCAGAAACAAGGTGGGGGTGCACTCTGACCAGGGAACTCAGAGGGGTACATATCTACCTGATTTGGATCCTCAAATGAAGAGTTTTGCCAGCCCTCGTGCCCAGTTTGCCCACACTCAGGCAAAGTGCTGAGTCACAGCCCCACCCTTTGTGGGGAGTACCGTCTAGCCCCATCTACTCAGAAAGGCTGGTGAGAACACTTGAAAATTGTGCATCCCAGTGACACTTGAACAGAGAGAAGGGCAGACCAAGCTGATAGTTTTCAGAGCAAAGCCAGTAGCCCTGTTTGGCCAGAGAACATGGTGTATAGATCACCTTAAGTTGAGACCACAAATATGAAGATTTACCAGTTTTAAAACTGCTTCTTTCACTGTGCCCAAGTAGGAAATCTAATTTGTAGTCCTGCTCATTGCTGAATGAAGCCTTCAGCCTGTTCAAACAGGGAACCTCACTAGAGAACACAAGAAGATGCATTGTCCATTCCACAGCCAGACATATTTGAACAGAAAACACAGCCCATGGCTTCCATCATCTGTAGAGCAAAACCAGTGGCCTCACCTGTCCAGGAAATTCAGTGAACACTCAGGCCTGATTCTGGTCCCCCCCAAACAATAAATTGTATAGGCCCTGAGCCCCAGCCTGCTGCCCTGTCAGGGCAGGTAAAGTAATTCATAGCCCCATTCACTACTTAATATAATACCCACTCCAGACCATCTATTAAGTTTGACCAGAGATTCCAGGCAACTGCAGAGTCTATCCTACAGCCTCACACGTGTGGGGAACAAAGCCAGCAGTCCTATCTGACTCTTCTTAGCCAGTGGCACATCCCCCCATATCCCTGTCCTCAGAGCTCAAACAGTTGTTTTACCCCAAGACAGATTTTAATAGCAGGCCACACCTGCCCAAAGACATTACCAGCAGATACACCCAGAAACCCAAACTGAGCTGACTGGAGAAAAACTGTTTCTGCCAAAGCAAACCTGCAAAGTCTGGAAGATGAGCCTTATCACTCAAATGTTCAAATACCAATGTAAGGAATCAAGAATCCCAAAAAATCAGGTATATGTAATACTACCAAAGGAAACTAATAAAGCTCTAATAACTGACCCTAAAGAAATGGAGCTGTATGATGTCAAAAATTTCAGAATAATACTTTTAAAGAAGTTTAGTGAACTACAAGAAAACACAGAGCAAATAAACAAAATTAGGAAAACAATGCATGAACAAAATGAGAAGTTTGACAAGGAAATAGCAACCATCACAAAAACAAAAAGCAAAACCAAAGAACAGATATCTCAGAGTTGAAAAATACAATAGCTGAACTGCTGGATTCAATAGAGAGTTTCAAAAATCAACTTGAGGGCCGGCCTGGTGGCTCAGGCGGTTAGAGCTCCATGCTCCTAACTCCAAAGGCTGCCGGTTCGATTCCCACATGGGCCAGTGGGCTCTCAACCACAAAGTTGCCGGTTCGACTCCCACAAGGGATGGTGGGCTGCACCCCCTGCAACTAGCAGCAGCAATTGGACCTGGAGCTGAGCTGTGCCCTCCACAACTAAGACTGAAAGGACAACAACTTGAAGCTGAACGGCACCCTCCACAACTAAGATTGAAAGGACAACAACTTGACTTGGAAAAAAGTCCTAGAAGTACACACTGTTCCCCAATAAAGTCCTGTTCCCCTTCCCCAATAAAATCTAAAATAAATAAATAAATAAATAAAATTAATTAAAAAAAAATCAACTTGACTATGCAGAAGAAAGAAACAGCAACCTGGAGGATAGAACACTGGAAAGTACCCGAAAGTACCCATTTAGAGGGCTAAAAGGAAAAAGAAACAAACAAAAAAACAACCAAAAAACAATAAAAGAGTGAGAAATGCTTATGGGAATTCAGGGCACATTCACATTATTCACATTATGAGAATTCCAGAAGGAGAACCGAAGGAGATAGGGTGTGAAATGGGTACTAGATTCATTTGGGTGATCACTTCCTAAATTCTATAAATGTCTAATCACTCTGTTGTACACCTGAAACTAATATAACATTGTGTGTGAACTGCAATTGAAAAATTAAAAATTTAAATAAATATCAACATGCTACTAAAATCTTCAAGGTGGTGAAACGATTTTGATATTATTCTAAACACTGACAAGAACAACTACAAAAATATGCACATACATTCACACAGAGAGAGACTATTGGCAAGAAGAAATTAAAAACTACTCTGTAGGAACTCTGCGTAATAGAAGGCACATTAATTTCCCATGAAGGGATCAGCTTTTAAAAAGAGATTAAAATTAAGAATACCCATGATGTGAGTGACTAGAGCCATTTGAAAGGCACAATGAAGTAAATATGTGGAAAAGATTAAATGCATAAAACAAGGATTAGAAAAAATGGAAACTGTAAGAACAGCCATATTTTAAAAGGAACCAAATAGAACTTCTAGAAATAAAATTACAGTCCTTGATATAAAAAATCTCAATGAATGTTAAATAGCAGATTAGACATGTTTAAAGAGTGATTTAATTAACAGAAAAATTGATCTGAGGAAATTATCTACAACACAGCACATAAATGGAAAAAGAAATTATGAGAGGTAAGAGACATAAAGAAGAGAATGTGAATATATCTAAGAATCAATCTACCAAAGGCATGCAAAGTTTTCATAGAGAAAAGTTTAAAATTTTATAAAGTACATAAAAGAAGGCCTGTATTAATAGAGAGCTCTTAATTTGTTGGATGAAAGACTCAATCTCTTAATGGTGTCACATCTTCTCAAATGCAAATTAACATTAAACGTGTTTTTCACGGAGCTTACCAGCGTGGTCTTAAATTCAGACACATAAGGAAATTTCTGATAACAATCATGAAATTTTTAGAGCAGAATAAGGTGAGATATAAGTGGAGAGATACTACTGTACCAGGTATCCAAGTTGTAAAGCTATAGTAATTGGTACAGTATGACAGAGACAGAGGAGTGGATTTATAGGCAAACAGAACAGAAGAGAACAGAAGAGCCCGGAAGTGAACCTTTGTGGGATCTTGGTATATAACAAATCATAGTTTACAAAATAGTAAAGAAATGATTAACTACTCTGAGGGTTGGCAAATTTCTTCTTAAAGGACCAGATAGTAAATATTTTAGGTATTGTGGGCCACATAACCTCTGTCACACTGCTCAGCTTTGCTATTGTAACACAAAATTAGCCAACTACAATGTGTAAAGAAATGAGGGGAACTGTGTTCCAGTAAAACTTTATTTACAAAAAATAGGCAGCTGGCCCATGGGCCAGTTTGCCAGTCTCTGGTCTTTTTAATTAATTGCTTTCAGATATATGACAATTTGGTTTGAAAATTTACAAGATTAGATCTGTACCTCACCCTGCACACAGGATAAATTCCAAATACGCTAGTGCTCTAAATATGAAAAGAAAAATGTTGGAATTCTTAGAGAAAAATATAGGAGAATATCATGGTAGGATAAGGTTTCTTAAGAAACCACAACAAAAATTAGAATTAAAAATGTTGATAAATTTGGTGTTATAGTTTTTAAATTTCTGCATGTCTAAATACACTGCATAAGCTAAATTTTAAAATAAGCAATGGTTTGAGAGATGATATTTGCAACATATATAACCAGCCAAGGATTAGTTAAAAGAATGCTTATAGAATACTTACAGATCAGTAAGACAGACTAACCAAAAGAAAAATCAAATGGGCAAATACACATCTTGAGTCAATTTAAGGAGGAAATGCATATGACTAATACTTATATGAAAATATACTTAATCTCTAGCAATCAGGCAAGTGCAATTTAAAATGTGAGATACCATTTCATAGTAATCAATATCATGGATATGAGAAGGTGGAAAATTAAATATTGCTGCTTTAAGTGTAAGTGAGTTCAGCCACGTTTGAAAGCGATTTGCCAATATTTAGTAATGTTGAAGTTGTGCATGTATTAATATCCTTCAGTTCCTAGGATATGTTTTGGAGAAACTCTTACTTATATGCATATGGAGACATGCAAGGATTTTACTGTGGCCTTGTCTATAGTAGCAAAAAGAAAGGCAAGAAAAAATAAATATTCATTAACAGAGGAAAGATAACTACTTCCAGTGTTAACAAAGACATTATTTTCACACATACATATACTTATGTTTATAAAAATTTTAACACTGAGTGAAATCTTCTTCCAGAACTATAAGTATAATAACATTACCTTTACCTTTATGTAGCAATGAAAAATGCAAAAAGCAATATAGTACATTGCTGTTTTAGTCAGAGAACGAGTGAGAGAGAGAGACAGAGAGACAGAGAGAGAGAGAGAGAGAGAGAGAGAGAGAGAGAGAGAGAGAATAAATGGATACTAGAGATATATGGATTTGTGGACTTGGATAGAAAGGATAACCACAAATTTTATCATAGTGGATGCCTCTAGTGAAGGAAAAAGATGGAGTTGAAAAAAAATTCAACAGGAACATTAAGTGTAACTGTAATACTTTATTTTTAAAAAAATAACATTAAGCAATTTTGACAATGAAAACTTTATTATATATGAATGGTAGGTACCATTCATGAATGGATGTGGTACTGATACCACATCTTATTTTTGTAGTTTTCTCCATGCTTGAATAATTTAATACTTTGTAAGCAGGGAAAAGAGAAAAAATATATATACATATGTCTACACACAAACATATATACATGTAAATATATGTATACATTACACACATGTGCACATACATAAACAGATGAAGAGAGTGGGGATGAGTGATAGAGGTTGTATTATTCAAGCAAAATTGTGCAAAGGAAATAAAGAAATTGAGAAATTTCAGGGCTGCTGGTACAAGATAGGGTTTGAAATATTTGTAGGTATTAGATCATGCAAAGCATTGTTAAGCAACAGAGAATCCCATTGAAGGTTTTTAAATTGAGGTGGGAGAGAAGATAGCTATAATAAATTCTGTTTTAAAAGATCTTGTATAATCCAGCACAGAAAATATATTGGGAGGTGTACCTGAACATTGTGGGTCCACCATTAGTGATCTATTGCAGTAGTCCCAAGAAGAAACAATGGCAGCTTGTAGTAGTTCAGGGTGGAATATCAGTAGAACTTGGTGATAAATTGAGGGAAGAAAATGAAAGTATCAAAATAAGTTAGAATATGTGATCTATGCTGTGCTATTTGTCAAAGGATACAGGAGAAAGTGAAGTTCACAATTTCGGTTTGAATATGTTCTGTTTGATGTGAACTTGAGACAGTGGAAATGTCAGATCATCCTGGAGCTCAGCAGAGCAGTTAAGGTTGGAGAATTTTGCATATTTTGGTAATTGAAATCATGGACTATTACTGCATAACCTAGGAGAGCACAGAGTAAGAAGAAAATGGCCCTGATCTTTAACCTTGAAGGAGCTCAGTTCTAAATGTCAGTATGAAGAAGAGATGCATGGAAATAAGACTGAGAAGCTGTCAGGGAGTTGGAAAGAAAACCTGGATACAAACATGTCAGTAATGTAAAATGAAGACAATGCTTCAAGGAAAATGTAGTCAAATGGGATTGAAAGCGAGTGGGAGGTAAAGTAGTATGAAACCTACAAAATATCTATGGAACTAAGTGACATTGTTACCATAGAAAGAGCTGCTTTAGTTTCATAATAAGGACAGATAGCTGGTGGATCTGAAAATTCAGTGGCGTACGGATAAATGAAGATTCTGAATACAATCATTTTTGAAATTGGTTCATCTGAGAGGAGAGAGAGATGGTTATATCTGGAAAAGCCTGTTGGGTCATAATTTTATATAGTATATTTAATGGGAAATTAAACTGAAAGAGAGATGGTGAAAAGCAAATATTTTGAAGTTAATGAAAATGGGGATTCTAAACATAGGTAGAGGAATCAGACTCAAATACAGGTAAGGACAATTTTTCTTCTGTAAAAGGAGGAAAGGAAGGCAGATATGCTTGGTTACTATGTTTCTCAGAGGGAAGTTGAAGAATTTTAATCTGTTTTCTCTGAAGTAGCAATCCAGGCATCTGTAGTGACTGTGGGTTGGGATTGAAGGGTAGAGAGTTTGCGGAGCATGGACAAAGTATAAAATAGTTATTGTGGAGAGTGAGAGAGCAAGTCAAAGAAAGAACAAGTGTAAGATCACCTTGCAGTTTTGCATGGCCATTTGTGATTGTGAATGTTTGCAGTAGCAATGTACAATGATGAGTGAAATTCTTTAGCTGCCTTGTGTCTTTGGATATAGACACAAAGAAAGTATACAGTGAGGGATAGGCTGTGTGGTGTTGTTTGTTCCACTAGTGCAATAACAATTCAAGAATTTTATGCACTGGGCTGAGTGGCCCAGAATCTTAAGTTGTATATACAGAAAGCATATGAGAGGGCTGATGGGATGTTTTACAACTGGTGTCTTCCTTTTTTGGGGATGACAAAAAATAAAATTGCCAGATTATATTGTCAAGCAAATTTTCCTGTCATTCATGAATAATAAAGTTTCTAAGCTCTTATTTGCTGTTTATATCTTTTTTCCCCGTTCTGTGTGTGAACCGTAACTTAATGAATTACAATGGAATCAGCACTCAGGTATCCATCACCCAGACAACTACAGCATTCCCAGTGCCCTGAAGAGCATGCTGTATTCATCACTAATTAAAACTTCATCATTCTCCCCTAGCAACGATCATTCTTCTGAGTTTTATTATAATCATTTTCTTGTTTTTCTTCATAATATTACTACCTACGAGTATGTATATACTCCTATATCTTATCTTAGCTTTTTTCCACATTTTACATTCTAATATACAATCATACAATATGTATACGTTGGTGATTTTTGAGTTTAAGCCATGCTACGCAAGTGGTTATACCGTGATCAGTTTCATTGCTATATAGTATTTCATTTATTTCATTGATGACTGTTTCACAATTTATCCTTTTGCTGTTTGTGGACATTTATATTGTGCACATTTTGGAGTTACTGTGAGCAGTGCATGCAATCCAATACACATGTGCTTGAGTTTTCTAGGAGTGGAGTTGCTGGGTGATGAGGAATTGTAGCTTCTTACTAACTAGAAAATGAAACACAATTCCATAACAATTGTACAAATTTACATCCAACCAGTAGTTTATGACAGCCCACACCGCTCCATATGCTCAACACCATTTGATATAATCAGATTTAATTTTTCCAAATTTAGTGGGGATGTAATAATAATGTTATTTATTTATTTTTATTTTAATACTATTAAAATCAGGTTTAATCCCATTTGTATTTCCTCTTTGGGAAATGCTCTTCAAGTCTATTACCTATTTTTCTATTGAAGTGTCTTTTTTTCTATTGATTTACAGCAATTCGTTTTTTTCCCCAGTTTTATTGAGAAAGAGTTGACATACATCACTGTATAAATTTAAGGTATACAGCAAAATAGTTTGATACACATACATTGGAAAATATTACCACATTAGATTCAGCAAACATCTACCTTATCAGAGAGAAACATTGGAAAAAAAAGAAGAAGAAAAGAAAAAAAAATGTTCTCCTTGTGATGAGAACTCAGGATTTACTTTCTTAACAACTTTCCTGTGTATCATACATCATGGTGAACATTACATTCCTTATAGCTGGAAGCTTGTACCTTTTGACCACCTAACCTCTAATTCCCCCTGCCTCTGGTAACAAGTCTCATCTCTTTTTCTATGAGATTTTTTTTTTTTTAGATTCCACATAAAAGTGAAATCATACAATATTTGTCTTTCTACATCTGACTTATGAGTACAATGGAATATTAATTGGTAATAAAGAAGGAATAAAGTATTGATATATGTTACAACATGAATGAAGCTTAAAAACATTATGCTAAGCAAAGGAAATCCATCACAGAAGACCAATATTGTATTATTCAATTCATATAAAATGTCCAGAATGGGCAAAACTTTAGAGACAGAAAGTGAATTACTGGTTGCCTGGGGTTGAGAGTGTGGTGACTGATGAGCGACTGCTAACGGGTGTGGAGTTTCTTTTTGGAATGATGAAAATGTTCCAAATTCGTATGGGATATATGCACAACCCTGCAAATATTCCAAAAAAGCCACTGAATTATGTGTAATTTAGATGAGTGAATCTAATTTAGATGATATATAAATTATATCTCTTTTTTTTTTTTTTTAACCAAAGCACTATAAGCCCATATCTTGGTTAATGAATTCAAGATAGGTAGGCCCACAATAGGTTATATAGTCCTGGGGAGAAAAGATTCAATCTTTTCCATGTACACCATTTGGCAAAGGGTCACAGGGCTCTGTATAAGTGAGGGAGGACAGAAGATTACAAAGCATAGGTGCAGAAGCTGGTAGATTTAATCTCCACCAAAACGCTCCCAACTCAAAGCCATTGTACATTACATAACCATCTAATACAAACCAGAGTGTAAATAAAACAACACTGGGTTATAATTACTTCTCAATTCAGGAAGGCCAGGAGTTCTTACAAGTAGAGGGTTGTGTCTTATCCCTCACTAAATTGCTGCCAATATATAGAATGCAACATACACTCAACTATCGCTGGTAGAAAATAAGAATGAACTTATCAGGAGGTTCCAAAGAGATCCAAAGGACTATTTGCAGGTCCAGAGCATTATTTTCATCATTTACTGAATGAGGTAACTAAAGTTTAAAGATATTAAGTTATTTATCCAAGACCACATAATTTTATGCAGAGTAAAGAATGAAACTCAGTTCTGCCTGCTTTTTCTAATACACCCTTTTAAGGCCCCAAATCAAATGTCCCACCTGCAAGGAAAGAGTTCACCTGAATTCGTGGTTCTCATAATGTGGCCCCTGGATCAGTAGCATCAGTGACACCTGGGAAATTGTCAGAAATGTAAATTCTCAGGCTCCATCCAGGCACAGTGAATCAGACACCTGACGCGTTTGAACAAGACTTCCACTCTAAAGTTATAGAACACTCACACACAGTCGGTATCTAGAACACTTCTTTACAAAATAAAATATTAAGAATATCCTACTTTCTTTTATATTGTGTAGGCCTTTAAGCTATCCTTCCAAGAAATGGCAACTTTTTCTAAAGTGATTAAACATGTATACAGTCAATTTTCCATTGATGTTTGTGAAAACATTTTATTAATTAAGCTAAAGAATATAAAGAAAATTCAGTGAATTTTCCAGTTCCTATTGGGAACTGAGACTGTTCCAGGTAGTTGAGATTCATCAGGATTAAAAGGATGCGTCTCCCCACCCTCAAAAGTGAGAAACGTATCCATGTATTTTAAGCCTAGGCCTGGGAGTTAGGTACCATACACCGATGCCAAAAGCTTCAAGCCTCCATTTTAAAAGGAATTGTCTTTTAGGTTTCCAAGGAAACCAAAATTTCATGTTTGAATCATGACTTGGGCAGAATTGAATTCTAAAAATCATCAGGAACTATACCTGGAGGCAAAACCAGAAATGGACGAGGTGAAAAACTGTGTCTTCCATTTTGACCACCAAAGGAGAAGACAAAATAACACGAAGAACAATGATTTGTCAGCTGCACAAATTCTCCCAACGGTATTGCATAATTTTAAAGAGTGAATTATTTTCAATCACTACTGCCACACACAAGTTAGCTGGAGGCAGAGAAGAAGACTCCCAGCGTTTAAAAAAATGTTTGTCAGGGAGATTCAAATGCACAATTAAAAATACCTTTGAAATAAGCCCATAGAGCATCTACTAGGCAGTAATGCAGTTTCTAAGTAATTTATGGCTGATTCTAGGACCTATATGTGTGTGCATATGTGCCAGTGTATAATGTGTGTGTGTGTGTGTGTGTGTGTGTGTGTGTGCGTGTGTATAAGAGACTGGGTACAGATTGTGTCGATTAAGAGTTTCCCACATAAAAATATGTCTAGATTGAAGAGAAAACTAAAAATACCCTGGAGTCTTGTATTTTTTTAAAAAGTGATAAAGTCAGTCAAATAACACATCTCAGTAAAAAAGCAAATAATCCTAGCTAGCTGTACTGAACATGGCAGACCATAAAACAAACTTGTATAAGATTGAACCCTAAGGTATCAACACTGAGCATCAGTAAAATTTATCCTATGACTTTTCAGTTAAGAGAAAAGAATAAAAAGCACTCAGGTTAGTAGTAGAGTGTTTTATCTTTTCTTTTTTTTTTTAAAGAAAAGTCTCCAGTTAATATTGCATTGATCACTTTTATTGTATTGTTTTTAAAGGTCCCTCTACCATTTCTGAAAGTATTTAAGTAGTTATATATATTTTTTAATTAATAGATTTATTTTTAGAGCATTTGTAGGTTTATAGAAAAATAGAGCAGAAAGTTCCAGGATACTCCTTTCCATGGCACCAATCACAGTTTCCCCTGGTATTAACATCTTTCATCGATGTGGTACATTTGTTACAGTTGATGAACCAATATTGATACATCATTAACTAAACTCATAGCTTATGTTATAGTTTATTCTACCTGTTTTATAGTCTCTGAACTTTGACACATGTATAATAACCTGTATCCATCATTACTGTATCATACAGAGTAGCTTCACTCTCCTAAAAATCCCCCCTGTGCTCCATCTATTGATCTTCACTCCACCCTTATCCCTGACCCTCTGGCAACCACTATTTTCTTTGTCCTGTCTCCATAGTTTTACCATTTCCAGAATGTCATATAGTTGCAATCATACAGTATGTGGCCTTTTCAGATACGCTTCTTCACTTAGCCATATGCTTTTTAAGATTCATCAATTGTGTGTGTGTGTGTGTGTGTGTGTGTGTGTGTGTGTGTGAATAGCTCATTTCTTTTTATCACTGAATAATATCCCATCATATGGAGGTACCAAAGTTTGTTTTTCCATTCACCTATTGAAGGACACTTTGGTTGCTGCCAATTGTTGGCAATTATGAATAGACAATCTGTAAACTTTCATGTACGGGTTTTGTATGGACTCCTCATCAGTTATAAAAGTATGTAAATTATATCTTAATCAACACACTTTTTTTTTTGGGGGGGGGGGAAGTATCTTTGTATTTCAGAGTCTCTTAGTCGTTGTCCATAGCAGATCCATGAAATGTATTCCTGTGTATGAACTGTGATTGAAGAAGGGAGGAAAAGAAGACTCACAGAAGCTCATGATTAGAAGGAACACTGACGTTCATCAGAGTCAGTTCTTGTGTTTCCGAGCCATGCGTAGATTATTCTACATTTCTCTTCTATTCATACAGCTTCTGCTGACTATGTTTGGCATGTTCTGAATTTTTAAAATATCCCTTTTTGGAATGCATCATCTGAATTTATATTTCTTAGGGCAACACAGGAATAGTAGACTTAATCATCTTCCTGGCAGCCATGAGATTTTTGAAGACAGTGTCACATTTCTCCAGTTCCTTCAAACTTTCTTCTTAAGATATGTTACTGAGTCTTTTCATCATTCATGATTCTAGTTCAATTGCATATCAAATTTCCACACGATTTCTACCTAAATGCAGGGAAGTGATGTGTCAACTTAGAAGTTAATCAGCATACAACGATATAATTTTATGTTTTTTTGCATTGTTTTTAATGCCAAAATCAAGCTATGAATATGGTATAACAAAATGACTGTTTATATGCCATGCTTGTTATTGGCATTGTCTAGTGGAATGATTGACATTATGCAGACATAATCTTAAAACCTTTGCAAAAGACTTTAAGAAGTCTGGCTAAAATTAAGGATAAGAAAAAAATACCTCAGACACCTCTCATTTGAATTATTAACAATATCGCAAAATTTCATAATACATTTTTTTATGAAAGGTAAAACAATCACAAGAAGTAAAAAATAAAACCCAGGAAGACATGGGATGGATTAAAATCACAACTACTGTATTAATTACAGTGGAAGCAGGATCCCAGATTGGAAACCCCAGGAGAATAAATCCACAGATTAGAATAAAATTCTAGAAATTCTTCCAATTAAAAATTAAAATATAAGGAAGAAATTCATACAAGAGTAAAACAGAGAAGTAGAGTTGAACCAGAGTAAATCATACATTAAAAAATTGAGAAAAAATTAGAGAAAATAAAGAAAACTTCCCTAATTTAAAGTCAAATGACACCGTTAATAGAGAGTGAAATTATTGAACAGGAAAAGTTCTGATATACACGTGCAGGTGATTTTTTAAATTAAATGCAAAAGAAATGAAACAATTCCACAAGCATTTAGAAGGAAAATCTCATATAATTTACAAATAAAATAACATCAGTTATAATCAAACCTCTCTTCTGCAGCACTGTAACAAATTTCATCAAATTGTACAGAAAAATAAGGAGAAATGTTTACATACAAGAAAGAAAGCTAAAGAGATAATAACAGAAATGAAGACAAAGAGGAAATAAAAGCATATTAGAGAGAATCAATGAAGCCAAAAATTAGTTATTTGTGAAAAGCAGTGGAATTTATAAGCCTGAGGCAAGCTTAATCAAGGAAATGAAGAATAAAAAAGCCCGAATTATAAATATCAGAAATGAAAAAGGCAACTGCACTGTAAATTTTAAAGACATTAGGATGATAAACAGAGGACTTTATAAAACAATTTATGCCAATAAGTATGAAGATTTAGATTAAACAAACTAATTTCTAAACAGTAACAATTTACCACAATCAACACAGATGAAACAAAGAATCTTTATAGCCCTACATTTATAAAATAAATGTAATATGTAATTTAAAATCTTCATGTACACACATACACACACACACACCAACAAATAAATAAACCACATCAAAGACCAGTTTACCTTCCATATGAATTATAACTCTAAACTTTTAAAGAAAAAATACAACCAATCTTACACAATCTCCTGTAGCTAATTAAAAAAGAGGGAAACTTTGCCAATTTGATTGTCTTAACCTTAATTTTAAAGAAAAAATGACAGACAAGGGCATTTTTAAAAATATAAAATCAGAGGTCAATTTCTCTCAATATCATACATGCGAAAATCCTCAATAAAACCCTAATAAACCAAAAATAACCATGCGTAAAATGATAATATATCACCAACAAATGGAATTGATTCAAAAAATGCAAGGTAGGTTTAATATTTAAAAATTAGGGTAATTCATACTAGCAGAAAAAAATATCATTATTATTATATTATAATAATGATGTTATATATATATAAAACATCATTATTATAATATAATAATATAGTATTTCTGGCCATTTTTATCCTTATAACAATACCACATTAGCTTAACACATTAACAGTGTTGTAAATCTGAGTAATAGGTAGAGTAAATCCTCTATAAAAGTTCTTATTTAAGATTGTTTGGCTTGTCTAAGTCATTTGCATTTCCATACATTTTAGATTCAGCTTGTTAATACCTGTTTTTAAAAGCATGCTCAAAATTTTATATGCATTGCACTAAAAGTATACCTAAATTTAGGAAGCATTAGCATCTTAACAACATTGAGTTTTATAATTCATAATTAATGTCACTCAATTTTTTTTTTGGTTTCCATTGTAGAGATTTTACATGTTATTGTAGACTTTTTCACATTTCAAAATAGAGATTTTGGAGATTTATTTCTTGATATTATTTGAGTGCTATTAACAGTTGAATTGTACACTGTTGATGCACTGCGGGTATTATTCATAACTCTTTTTTTGTCTCTTTTTTCTTTAAAGTTTATTGGGGTGACAATTGTTAGTAAGTTACATAGGTTTCAGGTGTACAATTCTGTAATACATCATCTATATTTCACATTGTGTGCTGACCACCCAGAGTCAGTTCTCTTTCCATCACCACTTATTGGACGTTTATAACTCTTGAAACATGCAACAACATAAATCACTTCAAAAACATTGAATCTCATAAAGAAATACTACTTACATAAAACTTAAAATAGGCAAAACAAATATGTTAGGATAGAATTGAAAATAATGGCTTGTCACTGAGGGTGAAGAGAAATTACTGCAAAGAGTTCCAAGAAAACTATTAAATGATTGAAATCATCTATATCTTTATCTGGATGGTGATCACATGGGAGAAAACATGTGTGAAAAAAACATAAGGCAGTACAAAATTTTTACATTTTACTGTAGGTCAAGTATGACTTAATACAATATTGTTTTAAAATAGGTACATTATTTCAAGTCATAAAAGTGACATTGGGACAATTTTCACATGTAAAAACTGTAGTGAGGATGTAATGTTATTGAACAACAGTCTCTGAAATACCCAAATCGTACTTTCAATAAAGTACTTTTCTCTATGTCTCCAAGGAAAAATATGCGTAGACACAAAGAAAATCAAAGAAAGAGCATATTACTTATTTGGCTTTGACTCCAAATTGCAATTTAACTCTACTAAACTAGTCTGGACTCCAGAGCCTCTTTTCATCTAAGCTATATATCCTAGCATTGCCATGAACCAAATCTGGTCAAATTTCCTTCACCTCCAAGCCCAGTCCAATTACAGACATTTCCCTGCAATGCCGGCAAAGCTAAATAATACAAACTCAACAGTGAGACAGCCCAGGATAAGAAAAGCAAGAACAAGGTAGTTTGCCCTTGTACAGTGAGGAAACTGATTAAAGCTGCCTCCTTCTTAAAAGAATCATGGATAGAGCCAGTAAGCTCCCATGGGAATTACTTCCAGGACCACCTCAGCCAAGTCACCAGGTGAGAACAATTCTTTGCAGATGCGGTCAATAGCTTGGTCCTAGACTGTGGGCCAATACAAAGTCCTTGGATTTGATGAATTTATAGCTGCACTCCTCCTCAGAAGAGTAATGTGAGGGCAGGTTGGGTGGAGTTGAGATGGCCTATGAGTTGTCTATGCCTGAGAGTTTAGTAATAGAGTTCCATGACTTCTGGTCTTCGTTTAGCTAACAAAACGTTTGTTTTCTCTTTATAAAGAGAAGATAATAATACCAAACATGTAAGTAGGCTATAAGTATGTGAAATGAATGAAAATCCCTATTAGCCATTGTTGTGCTGGAGACCCTGCTCGCTGCGCCATTTTTTTGTGCGGGGCAGCCTGCGGGGTCTCTGCTCCCACTCCCCACATAAGAACGCAGGACATGGTGAGGCCAAAAAGGAATACCCACGAAGCTATAGGTAGGGGAGTCATACCACTATATTCTCGCTGGCAGCTGGGTTGGAGACACAGGAAGCAGGAGCCACACTGTTCACAACCCTCACTGCACCACTTGCAGGCTCAGCCACCATCTTCTTACTAGCCCCCATTTTTTGCTAGCGTAGCCACAGCAGTTGTATTAGTGGCCAATGGCTGACTGGTTACAGCTGACGGCCAAGTAGCCACAGCTAATGGCCATCCAATCACAGTTGATGGCCATTTACTACCTGAGCCAGTACCTTTCCACGTGAGGCCGAGAGCCTGGAAACTGCACTCCTGGTTCTGTCCCCACATTCCACCCCTACAGGGTCTCGCCTCACAATCTACGTGACAAGCGTCTCCTGCGACGGGCCCTGTGCAAGGAGCCTGGAGGACACAGCCAGGCTCTCTGGGCACAGCCAGGGTTTCTCAGGGCACCACCAGTCCTTCTGGGCACAGCCAGACTTCCTGGGCTTCTTAGGATACCACCAGTCTTCCTGGACTCAGCCAGGGCTTTCAGGGCACTGCCACTCTCTCTGGGCTCATCCAGACCTCCTGGACTCAGCCAGTGCTCTCAGGGCACTGCCACTCTCTTTGGGCCTCTCAGGGTACCACCAGGGTTTCTCACATTTTCTCCATGGCGGCCGGTGGAGACACAAAAGCAACCATCCGCCTGTTCCACTACATGGTGGTATGTTCCCAAGCAAACAGTCAAACGGTCCATTAAATTAGGGATGGAAGGCAATTCCCCATAGTCCATAGTCATTCACCAGGGCTGTCCTGGGGGTGAGGAATGACCTTGACCTCACTCTCATCTCCCATGGAGGACTCAGCAAGCGTTTCCTCCTGGGACAAGTCCTGCATCCCGGCTGCCTCAGTAAGCACTTCCCAGCCCACAGGGCCGCAACGACCTTGGCTTTCTCCGGCCTATGCTGGTTGGGGAACCATCCACGTCCTCCCACCCCTCCACGGGGTTCCAGCTCTCTGGCAGCTGCTCCTCCTGGTCTTCCTGAGACTGAGTGTTCTTATACGCAAACTGCTCCACGACCCTTTGGAGAGCTTTGGCTGGCACCGTACCCTGTTCACTGCGCCATTTGTCACACGGGGTGTCATGCAGGAAACCCTGCTCACTGTGCCTTGTGTCATGCAGGGACTCATGCAGGGTGACAGGCAGGGTCTCTGGTCCCGCTCCCCACATAAGAACACAGGACATGGTGAGGCCAAAAAGGAACACCCACGAAGCTATAGGTAGGGGAGTCATACCACTATATTCTCGCTGGCGGCTGGGTTGGAGACACAGGAAGCAGGAGCCACACTGTTCACAACCCTCACTGCACCGCTTGCAGGCTCAACCACCATCTTCTTGCTAGCCCCCATTTTTTGCTAGCGTAGCCACAGCAGTTATATTAGTGGCCAATGGCTGACTGGTTACAGCTGACGGCCAAGTAGCCACAGTTGATGGCCATTTACTACCTGAGCCAGCACCTTTCCGCGTGAGGCTGAGAGCCTGGAAACTGCACTCCTGGCTCTGTCCCCACAGCCATTCAATGAATATAGTATGTGGCAGGAAAATATCTGCCTCTTTTCCCATTTAGGAAAATAATTTCTTCCTTTAGCCTGAAAATTCTATGTGTGAGTATCTGCCTTGTTCACCGTATATCATAGCACATGACATATCATAGGCGCTAAGTAAATATTTAGTGAGGGAATAAACACCAAGTATTGTGCTAACCATTATGAGGTAATATATGACCAATGGTTATCATCGTCAATTATTTTATAATATACTAAGGGATGGACATACAAATACCTAAATGATGGAATAAAATGTACACTACAAAGCATGTAGTGAAGTGAGAAGTGAACTCTAGTACATAAATAAAAAACGAAGATAATTTGGATCATCATGTGATGGATGAGTCATATTTTTCTATCACGTGACTACCACCCAAAGCAGGTCTGATTTGAGCAAGGAAACAATCTTTAGAAGACTCAGCTGAGGGGACATCTTTGCAGCTGGTAACCTGTAAGTGAAAGATAACAGTGAATAGGATATAAAATACACCCTGAATCAACAACTGTGATGCACTGCTGTTTCCCTATAGGCAGAATATACGGGTGCCAGAACTAAGGACTATGAGCAGTACTTACCATCACTCCTAGACACTTGTTTAGGGAATTTGTGCTTTCCTTCCTACAACTCTGGATTCTGCATTCAACAGGTCCTGGGTCCTAGATGCAAAATGCTTCCACCAGGGACCCAGCAAAATCCCATAAACCTGAAGCTACAGGTGCCACAACTTCAGGCTCCTTTTGCCAAGAGACCAGCCACACAGGACAGAAGGCACCATCCTGGCAGATGTAATTGGCCCTGATCATCAAGAGGAGCTACACCTTCTATTACATATTTTGGAAGGAAAGAATACATTTGGCAATCAGGTGGAATACTGGGATATCTCTTGGTACTTCTTTGCCTAATTTTGTCGGTAAATAGACAAACACAGCAGACGAATAAGATTATAGCACTCAGAAGATCAGACCTCTCAGGAATGAAGTTCTGGTTTACTCTATCAGGCAAGCCTCCTAGGCCACCAGAAATTCATTGCCAAGTGTGGGGACAGAGCCCCAAAGAGCAGTTTCCAGGCTCTCAGCCTCACATAGAAAGGTGCTGGCTCAGGAAGTAAATGGCCATCAACTGTGATTGGATGGCCATCAGCTGTGGCTACTTGACCGTCAGCTGTAACCAGTGAGCCATTGGCCACTAATATAACTGCTGTGGCTAAGCTAGCAGGAAAAAGGGGGGCTAGCAAGAAGATGGTGGCTGGCAAGCACGGACTGCAGTTAGCACGGTGGAGTGCGGGTTGCAGATTGCAGAGAAGTGGACAGCAGGTTGCAGACAGTGTGGCTCCTGTTTCCTGTGTCTTCAACCAAGCCACCAGCGAGAATATAGTGGTATGACTCCCCTACCTATGGCTCCATGGGTGTTCCTTTTTGGCGTCACCATATCCTGCTTTCTTATGTGGGGAGCGGGAGCAGAGACCTCGCAGGCCGCCCCACACGACACCAGATATGAAGGGAATCTAGATGAGCAGTAAAGGAAATAAGAGATGAATTCCCCAAAACCAACTGCAGTGATGGGACTACTTTCAGGTTTCCCCAGAGGACCTACTTTTAGATGGAGTGAACATATATAACACAAGTGGAACCAAGTGGCACAAAGAATGGACTGTTATGGATGTAATGGTATGCCACCCAGATCTCCCCTAGAGGACCAAGACACTCATTCCTCCAGCTGGCAGTAGTGTTGGCTATAAATAGCCCACAGCTCAATCCCTTCCAGAAAATACCCATGGCTAAAGAAAGCTGCCTCAATCAAGCTTAATCCCTCCCCAGGCAGCCCATATCCATTGCCTCAATTCAGGACAAATACGAAGATTTGATGAACTCCAAAGCTCTCCCTGAAATCAACGGGAGATTTTCTTGAGACTGCACTACAGCTCAACTTCTCCCTCTGTCCCTTCTCTCTTCCTTCAGTCCGTCATAGGCATGGTTCCCAAGAACACTACTCAATAAACTTATTGCATACAATCTCCATCTCAGAATTTGTTACGGGAAGCTGACCTACGAAACATATGTTGCCGGATTCCATTGAGAAATGTTTTAACACTGGTGTCTGAATAACAATGGTAAACATCTATAAATCTTTCCATAAGTCCTCTTTATAATGTTTATATTTAGAATATCATCAGTCATTTACGTGTGCCAAGCACTTAATTAAAAGAGCAAATTCATGTACCATGAATATAATGCTTTGAGTTCATATTTGTGTGTAAAAGCTAATAAATGCCAAAGCTAAATTTCTTGCAATAAAATTTATTCGCTTATGTCAACCATGAGGTTATATATTAGTAACTATAACTATCTCAATCAGCTATGTTAAACAACTCCATAATTTTTCATATGCCTTTGTAAAAATTCAGAGAACACTGGGCACAATATAACCCATCATGAATTACCTTATACAATAATTCTCCAACTTTTTTTAGCTTTTGGCTTTTTATCTAGGATACTGCAAGGAACTCACATGAGCAAATGAGTTTCTTACATTTTTATATTCTTTATTCTCTAAAGGCCAGTGCTCACCCTCTGCATTCTTTAACAGAATGAATATCGTGTTTTATCCAACACAAAACATAATCATACCAGACACTTGCTTCTCTCTCATTTCCCACATCCCATCAGTCTTCAGTTCTCTTAATCTGCCTCTTTAATGTGTCTCGAATCCTTTTCTCCTTCTCCATTCCTATTGCTATAGCATGAATTCAGATCTTTATTCTATGAGCAGCTTCACACTAATGTCAGGCTTCTCTTTCCGTGAAAAAGAAAACTCAAAGCAGAAGTGTAGAATATATTAAACTGTAAAATTCTAATAGCTGCACTTTTCTTTGATCTCACCTTTCATCAATCTAGAGAACTAACTGTGCTTAAATAATAGAAACGGCACCACTTAACTATGCTGGTACATAAGAAATATGTTGGTTTAAGCTTTTATTTTTTACAAATATAAATGTTGTGATTCCTTATGATCCTATATCTGAGGTTTGACTTCTAGAATTCTCTTTTACAAAAACACTATGATCGATCTTCCAACACGATGCGGGTTGTATTCACAACTGCTTTTGCACCACTGTTCTGATCATGACCTTCCTTAATTCAAAACACCCTTTCCTCGAAGTTTTCAGTTTATGAAAAATGTCATTTCAGGTTTAATATTAAAGGTGGATTTTAACTATTCATGTCATACAAAAGAGAAAACTAAACTTTAATTAAAATTTTAAGATCTCTAATTAGCAGTAACCATCTTTACCATTCTTAATTAAGCCATCATCTGTGTATCAATGTATAAAGAAATGAACTTATTTCACTTTCATTAGTTCAAATATGAGCTCCCTAGCAGTGTCTACATACATGTTTTGCCCTTTACAGTTAATAGACTGTTTTTATATGTATTACATAGTGATGCTTAAGGGTCTTTCTCTCTCTCTGCAATGTAACTCTTTGGGCCACTACTAAATGGCACCTCCTTTTTAAGCCCTTTGTCATACTTCTCATTACTCTCTCTAGACATCCCTGTCCCATTACATGGGACACACCTTTATTTTTTTTAAGGGCTTTCACACCTATGTCCCACCCTTCCATTCTAGTCCATCACTCTCCTCCACAGTGATAACCATCATCAAGTTGATATCCCCTCCATCTTCTCATTTCGTAGTTCTAGGGCTTCTCAACAAAGGAGGCTTCCAAGTCTACTAGTTCACATCAATGTGGAGTCACAGATCTATCTCAACATTTTCTCCACCAGGAGCTTCTTACATCTGTGCTTTAATAAAGCACAGTTTTCCTCTCTGATCAACTCTCCTGGCCTACTATTCATTCATGCACCCACTAATTTATTTATGTATCCAAAAAAATGATGTTCCTTCTAGCCTGGAATAAATACACTCTGATACCACAGAATCCCCCTTCCTGCTCATTATTCCCTCTATTCCTCTCCATCCCTAAACTCCAAAGCTTATTATAAAAATTTAATTATACAACATAACACTAAAAACATCTACTTAATGAAAATTATTTTATGACGCTCTGTGTCTGATTTTGTAGAGTCCACTACAAGGTCCTTAAGGGAAAATCTAAATAAGAAAGCACCCATTATTAGTGTACAAGAATACTTGAGAATATTAATATTTTTAGAGCAACATAAGAAATAAGAAAATATTTTACATTATTTTATCAGTATAGTCCAAAAGCCCACATTCAACATTTAAATTAATTGGTGATATAATTATGGTAGCATAATTTCCAGAATCAAGGGAAATGGAAGATGTAATTTGTTACTTACTGCATAATGGGAAAAATGGAAATTTTATCATAAGTACATCTAGTTAGGTGTTCTGAATCCTAACTATACATTAAAATCACCTGGAAAAATTTTTTAAAATGCCAATATTGTATGTCAACTACTATATATATATATGTATATATATATTCACAGGAGGGGGAGTAAAGCATAAGAAAGATAGTCAAGAGTATTGTAACAGTTATATAGGATATGAGAGGGGTAGTACATTAGGGGAGGGGGTTTTCACTTTGTGAAGAGTGTAAATGTCTAACTATTGTTGCTTTGTACAACTGAAACTAATTTTTAAATAATGCCAATGCGTGCACCCACAATAGATCAATTAAAACAAGATACCTGTGATGGGACTGAGGCATTTGTATTTCTTTTTATTTGCACAGGTGATAATAAGACATATCCAGTGTTGAGAAACACTAATCTATTTAAAGGGTTGTGTTACCTAACTCTGACAGTAGGTCTCTCTGAGAGCTACTAGAAGCCATGGCATTGTTAAGTACCCACATTTTTATTTGCCAATTTCTGAGATTTAATTTTACCAAGATATATTCTTAATTTTTTTTTTTTTTTACCTTAGGGTGGTTGAAAAAAATCTCACTCATTCAAAATGTATTATACATTTTAGTTACTGTGGTGATTTTAGCTTAATTATAAACGTTTTATAATACAACTTGGAGAACATATAGAACTTCTTGCTAATGTGGAATAACTTGGTGGAAATTGGTTACCAATTGCAGCTTTTTACATAAAATTGTGTTTTTTATTGGTTGTTAGCTAATGTAGTCAGCGATGGCTAAAACTATTTTGCTTCCAAAAAAGCATTCGTACCTGAACATGCTGCTTCTTTATACTCATGTTTTAAGTTAAATTTCATTTATTGCTTAGGGGTTGAAATGGTGATGCACTTTGCAGAATGAAACATAATTGGTGATTTAATCCATATATACAATCCAATCTGTTTATAAAAACGATGGAGGAAGAGCTTGGGAGTAATTGTTTAAAAGACTGTTATCTCATTACAGTGAAATAATCCATTTTGTAAGACGTAATATCAATATGCTTCTGTAATAGTCACTACTAGTTCAGGTTATACCACAGGCATTGCCTGTTCTCCTCTCTATATGTGCAGCCAGCTTTGGAACCAAATAGGACTGATACATTATGAGCATGGCACAAAATGATGTCACAGCCTACATTAGATACACAGTATCTTCACATAGCCTAGAAACTGTACAGCATAGTTTCTTAGTAATCATTGGCAGCAGTAATAAATGCATTCCCTTTAGAGCTGATAACTTAATAGATGCAACAAAACTGGGAATGTGCTTGTTGTTCTTAAAGGTCAAATGAAAAGGAAAGTAAATGCTGAGCCTTTTATAGAGTCAAATAGATTTTTATGATGGAAGCAAAGAAACTTGAGAACTGTGTTATACATACTAGCAGACCTTGAATCTACCCAGATGCCCTGTGTGAAGCAGTCACTGACAAAGTGATTGAGATGAAATGAAATGATTTCTCACAAAATAAGGAAAAATACATCCTGGGATTTTTTTTTAAGTTGTAAATATCTAACACTTAGACTATAAAGGACCAAGCAAACAACCTCAAGCACCTCCCAAACCAGAGAATTCAGCTAAATCCCCTCATTAGACATATTAAAATTTAACTTGAAAGGGGTTTTTAGATAGTACCTGAAGCCACAGAATTCATGAGTTTCAGAGCTAAAACTAACACCCAAGTCAACTCCTAGCCTAAGCATTCTTAGGGTATATTTTAAATTTTGGATCAAGTAATTTGTCATTTGTTTATTCTTGGTAATATGGCTTACAATTTTGATTAAGAGAAATGTGTCAAATGTGCAAACAATTCAGGAGCTGATAGAGCAAGGGTATAACCCCAACTTCTCCACTGAAATAGCTCCATGAACAGGGTTGGAACAGATGATACGTAAATTTACTTCTGTCTTCTGATTTTTCAGTCTATGCCAAAGAGTCCAGTTAAAATTTGTTTGATGATTTTCAATAATTTACTAGGACACAATATTTATTGTACAGAAGCATTCAATACACATATTTGTTTATTGTACTTTTACTACTTAGGATTCTTATCTACCTAAAAACCAAATACTGAGAAGGTCCAGTATGGCAGAATAGGTAAATGCTATGCCTGCTGCCTCTTAGGATGACATTAAAATTACAACTAAATTGTAGAAAAATCAACCTTGAGACTCTTCTGTAGCTGAACAGAATCCACATAACTAAGAACATAAAGAAGAGGGTACATCAAGACTGACAGGAGGGACAGAGATGTGAAACAAGCTGACCCCAAACCAATAGGTAGTGGTTGAGCACCAGGAGGAACACCTCAGTGTCAGAGGTTCCCCCCTGAAAAATGAGGGGTCCCAGCCATACACTGGGTTCCACAGCCCAGGAGTCCTGTGCCAGGAAGAGGAGTCCCCACAACATCTGGCAGTGAAAATTAGCGAGGACTCTGTTCATCTCAGTGAGACAAAAAGCAGGTAGAAACCCAGATATCCTCTTAAAAGGCCCGCACACATACTCACTTGCAGGCACTCACCCTGCGCTCTGGCAAAAGTCGAGCAATTCAAGAGGCACCAGAGACATACAAGGAAAGACTGAGTTGTGTGGCTTCAGAGTGAGGGCTAGAGGAACAGCCACCGTTGTCTCCATGTGGAACCCACCTCACATGTAGCCTACAAAAGGCTTTCCTATGTTGATCCCAGCCACCCCAAGGGGCCAAATCTGAGACTGTATTTGTCTGGTTAAAATCCACACATGCACCACCTTGGTGACTGCCTGGGAACCTGACCTGCCCAGCTAGTGAAGCATCTTCATGGATATTCTTGGCTTTGGCAGCCAGACCCATAGTGCTAGCTAAGGAAGACTTTTACAGCAGTGGACAGCCAGCAGTGGTCTGAGGAACTTTTGGTGGTATGAAGGCAGCCACAGTTTGAACTGCAGTCTTTCTTGGGCAGCTCTTGGAGACCTGAAGGTCTGAGGTGAGCAGTGGCTGGCCATAGGGTTCTGGAGGCATTTTGCAGGGTTGCCACAGGCCCAGCACTGGCAAAAGAACTGAATCTGCAATAACCTTGTAAAAACAACTGGACACATCGGTGATGCCATGGGACACCCCCATCTGCCCAGCCAGCATGGCATTGATAGGGACACTCTCCACTCCTGGACAGCCAGCCCCACCCAACAAGCTGCTGGAAGTTTGTGTAGCAGAGGACGGCCTGTGGCAGCCTGGGCAGCTTTTGGTGGCAGGCAGTCAGCACCAACTCACGTTGCAGCTTTTCCTAGGCTTCTCGGGGTATTGTGGGCCCAAGAGAAGAAATGACTGGCCTCAATATTCTTGGGGCATTTTGTGGGGTGTCCAAAGGCTCAACACTGGAGCAAGAAATAACATCTTCATTAACTTTGTGAAAATCGCCAGCCATACCCCCAGACTCCCTGAGACCCCACTCAGCTTAACACTGGTGGTGTTGTCGGGTACACTGCCAACACCAGGTCAACGAGTGTGGCCCAAGCCCAAAGGAGGCTCTTTCAGCAGCTGAGCTTTACAGGTAGCGTGCAGGTGGCAGCAGGCCTAGGGAGCTCTGGGCCTTTTGCTAAGCTACTCCAGGTATAATACTGGTGACAGCTGGCCTTGGTTCACAGTGAGACCACCCATAAACACCTCCAGGTCCAGCACAGGAAGCAACCAACCACATAGAGCTTTGTAGCTACTACCAGGTAGCTCCTGGCTGGACACAGGCAAGGCTGAAACTGGCCTGCATGGGAGCCCCTCCCAAGAGGCACTAGAAAAACATACCCAGAGGTCAGCCTCAGACCACACCAGAGCACTACCTGATTAGCCCCAGAAGTGGCACACATAAAGGGCGGCCTCAACAGGCGTAAGAGCCCAAAGGGGTGAATCTTCTCTGAGAGGTCAGACCCAATAAAGCAGCTCATATGCTGTGAGCATAGCCAATCCTCACAGCCAGTCAGCGTGAGAGTCAATCCCACCCATTAACATGCCAAAAGCAATCAAGTTTCAACTATAACATGAGAATACACACAACACACACAGGGGACAGTCCTCGAGCACATGTACAAGTGATCAGGGAGACTCTTCCAGTGGACCACACAGGACAACTACTACATAAGCCCACCCAGCAAAGACTGAGACACGTAGGAAATCGATCTAATACAAAGACGCAAACACAAAGAGGTAGACAGAATGAGGAACAAAGAAACATGTCCCAAATAAAAGAACAGGAGAAACCTCCAGAAAAAGAAGTAAATGAATGGAAGCAACCAACCTACCAGAGACTGAGTTTCAAACACTGATTATAAGATTGCTTAAGGAATTTAGGGAGAACTTCAACAAAGAGATAGCAAGCACAAAGAAGGATATGAAAATCATGGGGGTGGGGAGGAAATAGTCAAAAGTGAAGAATACAATAACTGAAATGAGGAATACACTGGAAAGAATCAACAGCAGATTAGATGAATCATGTATCGAATCAGTGATTTAGAAGATAAGGTAGCAGAAAACACCCAATTGAAACAAGAAAAATAAAAAAGACTTAAAAAAAAAAAAAGAAGATAGATTAAGGGACCTTTGGGACAGCATCAAGCATAACACCATTCACATAATAAGAGTACCAGAAGGAGAAGAGAGGGAATAAGGAATCAAGAACCAATATGAAGAAATAGTAACTGAAAACTCCCTCAACCTGATGAAGGAAATAGACATACAAGCCCAGGAAGCACAGAGAGTCCCAAAGAAGATGAACCCAAAGAGGCCCACACCATGACACATTATAATTAAAATGGCAAAGGTTAAAGACAAAGAGAGAATCCTAAAAGCAGCAAGAGAAAGACAATTAATTACATACAAGGGAGCTTCCTTCAGCCTATTAGCTAATTTCTCAGCAAAAATTTTGCAGGCCAGAAGGGAGTGGCAGGAAATATTCAAAGTGATAAAAAACAAACAAACAACAAACAAACAAAAACGAGGACTTATAACCAAGACTACTCTACCCAGCAAGGTTATCATTTAAAATTGAAGGAGAGATAAAGAGCTTCCCAGACAAGACAAAGTTATAGGAACTCATTATCACCAAGCCTGTATTACAAGAAATGTTAAAAAGACTTCTTTAAGAAAAAGAAGGGGGACAACAAACAAAAAAACTAAAGGATATCAAAATATGAATGCTAATAAAATGGCAATAACAATGTACCTATCAGTAATCATTTTAAATGTAAATGGATTAAATGCTCCAGTCAAAAGACATCGAATAGCTAAATAGATAAGAAAACAGACCCATATATATGCTGTCTACAAGAGACCCACCTCAGATACAGAGACATAGATAGACAAAAAGTAAAGGGATGAGAAAAGATATTTCACACAAATAAAAATGAAAGAAAAAAGCTGGCATAGCAGTACTTATATCACACAAAATATTCTTTTAAACGAAGAGTATAAGAGACAAAGAAGGGCATTGCATAATGATAAAGAGATCAATCCAACAAGAGGACATAACCCTAGTAAACATTCATGCACCCAACACTGGAGCACCTAAATGTATAAAATAAATATTGACCAACATAAACGTCTATAATAATAATTTCCTACCACACAGTGTCTGAGGGAAATCAATGAAATAGATATGTGAAAACACTTAGTAACATGAAATGTGTTTTAAAAATATTTAGCTATTCATATAAACCTTATTAGAAAAATTTAAATTTTAGTTCTTAGTTTACACTTATGATCCCTTGTCTATATAATAATTTGTTAATATGAAGTGTAGACTATACTTTAGATCTTATTTATAGATTTACTTCTACTATATGCCTTGTCATTAATGAAGAGGGCAGCATGTATAGCATTGCTGTATATAATGGCTTTCTTTTATTGGGCTAAACTGAGAAAGAATTGTGTGGGTTGTGCAAGTGCTATTAAAAAAAGATAACTGGACCAAGGAAGTCAAGATAGTGATGGCCTAAAATGTTCAAGAGTCCCCGACCTCAGTAATTTGATGGAAGGATTCACAGAACTCAGAAAAGCCATTATACTCATAGTTATGATTTCTTACACCAAAAAGATACTGGCTAAAATCATCCAAGGGAAAGGGATCACAAGGCAGTAACTCAGAATTACCAGGTATGACTTTCTACTTGTGCTTTCGCTATGGAGTTTGTGGATCGCCCCCATTTCTTTAGCAACAAGAGCTGAAAATACATGTGGCGTATCGCCCACAAGGGAAGCTCACCCCAGTTTTGTTGTGCAGAGTTGTGACAGGGGCTTGATCATATGCACCTGCTACACCCGGCTGACCTTAGTCTCCAGCCTCTTCAGAGGCTGAGCTGATCAGTATCCAAGGCTCTTACCATGAATCACGTCATTAACATTGATAATTCACATGTCCCAAGGCCCCCAGGCAAACAAAGCCACTCTTGTTGGGGAAGGGACATTCTAAGGGCTTAGAAGTTACTTCCCAGGGGCCAACAGCAGAGACAACACCTCTCTCTTTTTCTTTCTTTTTTTAAAAATTTTATTTTATTAAATTTATTAGGGTGACAATTGTTAGTAAAATTACATAGATTTCAGGTGTACAATTCTGTATTACATCATCTATAAATCCCATTGTGTGTTCATCACCCAGAGTCAGTTCTCCTTCCATCACCATATATTTGATCCTCCTTACCCTCATCTCCCACACCCCACCCCCCGCCCCCCTTACCCTCTGGCAACCACTAAACTATTGTCTGTGTCTATGAGATCAAAAGATACATAGAAGCAAATGACAATGAAAATACATCCTACCAAAATTTTTGGGATGCAGCGAAAGCAATTTTAAGAGGGAAATTTATCTCATTACAGGCCTATCTCAAGAAACAAGAAAACTCCCAAATAAATAACCTCATGTTACACTTTAAAGAACTAGAAAAAGAAGAACAAATGAGAAACAACACCTCTCTTTGAGCAAGGTTAATCCTTTACTGCATACTGGCATTCTCTTTCTAGCTCTGACATGAATTCACTATCTTTGATAGCACTGGGCATGGGTTTCCTCACCTGTAGAATAAGAGGGCTGGACTGGATTAGCGGTTTTTACACTTTGCGGAGAATTAGGACTTGTCTTAGAATTGAATGAGATATTATTGAGTGTGGAGAAACAGAAAGCTACTGGGAATCCACCTCAACTGAAATAATTCAAAGCATTTTATGTAGTGGACTTTTCCCTAAGGCTTAAAGGGAAGAAAATGTTTCTGTAATCATTTAGAAGTAAAAAAATCCTGGAAATATATGGTTTCTAAGGTTCCTTCCATGTCTAGTGAGGGAGAATAATATTGTTTTGAAAGTAAACAACCTGTTGTTGGATAATTATTTGGACACATTTTATTTTAATATAATAGTATGAAAATACAAATATATTTTTAATTCTAAAGCAATCATGGCCACTTCTAATTTCTTCTAGAGCTGCATGTGATTATTCATGATTATGAAAACATTCACTGATTGGTGGTAGTTTATATAACATAAATTGTTCTAAATTCTCTATAGATATTATCTTGAATCCTATTATGTAAGTGCCATTTTTCTCTTTTCCAGATGAGTATTCTTTTATTAGTTTCAGGTGTACAAAAACAACATAGTGATTAGACATTTATATACCTCACAGAATGATAACCCCAATAAGTCTACTACCCACCTGACACTGTACATAGTTATTAAAATATTTCTGACTATGTTCCCTATGCTGTACTTTACATCCCCATGACTATTTTTTAAGGTTGACATTCAATATTATTTCATATTAGTTTCAGGTGTACAATGCAGTGTTTTATATAATTTATGAAGTGATCGCCTCAGTAAGTCTAGGACCTCGCTTCAATGCATCTATTCTGATTGGTCAATGACAAAGCCATATCAGATATTATGAGTTTTGATTATCACATCTGTACAATTCACACATACACATATATGGAAGACTGCCTCAGCCAACGGAATGTGAGTAGATGTGGCACATCTCACATATAAGCAGAAGCTTTAACGGGAATGATGAGAATCTGCCACCTTTCATGCTTCCTTGCTTCTGTGGATGAGATGTGAAGGGTATAGCGAAAATGAATCTGAGACTAAAGGCTGTATTTAGTATAAGTTTGGAGGATGACAGTAGGAATCGAGGACTATCACATCTCCTCTGCATTCTCATGGCAGATGACAGACAGGCACTGCTACTTCAACCTGGGACCTAGAATGAGAAGACATATGGAACAAAACTACAGACTGAAGCCAAACCACAATTAATTTGTTACTGTAGCAGTGCTAGAGATATATCTAACTACGTAGCTATAACTGTAATGATTTAACTATTTGCATATTTATACATAAAAATGTGTATATGTACACACACATACTATATATGTCTGACTCTTATCTAAAATGATTAACGTAATGCCTAAAAGGAGGCCTAGAGTAAATATTTGTTGAATTAACGTATTCCAGTTGATAATATCTTATTCCAAATCTTTGTCATCTTCTTTCTGAATATTGCAATACACTTTTTGACCTGTCTCCACTTTTATCTCCCTCCATTATATTCCCTATGCTCCTACCAGAGTCACCATACTAAAACACAAATATATACAGTACCATTACTTTACCCTGTCCTATCTACAAGAAAGCTTACTCTTCCCTTGAGTCATATTATAGAGTTTAGGGGTATACTAATAGGCCAGGAATTAACATTATTTTGCCACATTATGAATGCTTTACACTTTTTCTAGAATGCTCTTCATCTCACCTAGACGTCACCACACTGAGGATAAAGGAGACGTTGAGCACATTATAAATTCCCAATACATACATGTTGAATTAAAAAGAAAGGTATTTATTTCTCACCTTCCCCCAAAGACCCACATCTAGTGTATTTTGTATGTGAAGGTGTTTCTGGTGGACCCAAGAAAAATTCCTCATTGGTCTCTGAGGTGAGAGCTACCTCTGTGCTAGTACGTACCTGGTATAATCAAGCAGAGTCTTCCTCAGTTCCTACTGTCATACTCAAAACATACGTTCAATACAGTTTTCCTTTATTCTGTTCACTTAAGCTGTAGTATACTTTTTTATGTTTCCTCTTATTTTCCTAGACATTGCTGATTTGTATCCGCTGTATTCCACCCCTGGCTCACCAATATATTAATAACTGTATGCTCCTCATATCCAGTTAAACAACAACTCTCCGTTACATCTATGTCTTTCTCTAAATACAATCTACACTCTCCCTTCCCTTCCTCACTCAAACTTCTAAAATAACACAATCTGCTATCAGTCTTCACTTCCACATTTCCCAGTTTCTTTAGCACCTCTCGAAGTGTGACTCTTGTCTCCAAAATGCTACTGAAATTGATTAAACCATGGTCACCCATGTAACATTAATTGGTCATTTTGTAATAATTTTTGTATTATCCAACATACTGGTACCACTGAAAGTAATGAGATGGTTAAATTCTCTATGACCCAAGCTTCAGTCATCCTACATCACTGCACTTCTAGAAAACTCTTTCATTTCTCTTGCACAAATTCTTCCTACTCCCTCTCCTTAGGTGCTACTGTGTTTCCCCGATAATAAGACCTAGCAGGACCATCCACTCTAATGCATCTTTTGGAGCAAAAATTAATATAAGACCCAGTCTTATTTTACTATAATATAAGACTGGGTCTAATATAATATAATATAATATAATATAATATAATATAATATAATATAATATAATACAGTGTAACATAATATAATACTGGGTCTTATATTAATTTTTGCTCCAAAAGACGCATTAGAGCTGATGGTCCGGTTAGGTCTTATTTTCAGGGAAACACGGTGTTGATGCTTCTTCCTACATTACTCTTTCCCTATACACACCCTCCCTAGGTGATTCCATCCACTTTCATGATTTCAGTTACCACCTATATGCTCATGATTGTAAACCTCACAACCTCCTAATATATTCTTCTGCCTGCTTTAAGTCTCCACTGAACCTCAAATTCAAAGCCTACCAAACTGGAATATTCCCTCTTCTACTGGCTCCTCTTCAGTTAGCCTCCATTTCCATTAGCAGCACTGCCATCCACCAGCCTTAACTCTTCAAATTCAGTAACTTCCCCCCATCCAATTGACGAACAAAACGAACACCTCAATGTTTTTCACCAGTCCTTTCCTCATCATCTTTAGAACTTGATTTAACCTCTCATAATGACTTCTCTTTTTCAAGAGTCACCTTTCCTTCTATACACAAGCAACTGAAGTGGCTTTTTAAAATAAGAAAATGTGATAACATCTCTTCCTGTCTGGAGAACATTCAGTAGTTCCTCAATTTTATAGATTAGATTTAAGATTTATAAAAGGACCTATCTCCCTTCCATAAGCCAGGCCCTCCACATCTCTAGTCTCATTCATCACTCCCTCCTAACGCACAGCATTCCCCCAAACCTAAAATGTTTGTGATTCTTCCCACATTTCATGTTGTCCTATGCTTCTGCCTTTGCTTCTGCCATATATCAGGCCTTGAAATTTCTTTCTCTTTCCTCAGGTTTCATTGAAGAAAATATCCCTGACTCTTTCCCACACAAAAAAAAAAGTTCCCCTTCTCTTTTTTCCATAATGCCTTGTGCATATCTCTATTATTATATTTGATATATTATTTTATTTTTGTGTCCATCATTCCCTATAGATTGTTTAGTTACTTAATGTTATAAATTGAGTCTTATTTGTTCTTGTATTGATACGTAATATATCATATATAGTGTAAATTCCAAAATATTAATTAAAGAACCAAATATTAAATGAAGGAAGGAAGGGTGCCTGATTATCACCATTATTATATCATATTTCAGTTTCCGACTTGTACACCATTTTGCTTCTATCCTCTAAGTTCCTAAATGGCTGAGAACATGCCTTTTACCATAGTGATGAATATACTGATTCAGAGCAGTAGATACTTAAATGTTTAATTAAAGATTGGATGTTGGGAAAATTAAATGTTAAATGAAGAACTGACAAATAAGGGAGATCACAGTCAAAAACAAGGCTTCAACCAGTGAATTATACATTTTAGGTAATTCTTAGGGCTGTTTTATTTTCTTCATAAATTCCTTTACAATTTCCTTTTTCTTCCTTAATGAGCTAAAAGAATAAAGACGTTATTCCTGTTGTGGGTTAGTTATTTAGCATATGTAAACCAAGAAAATCGAGTTCAGTAGCCTATTAAAATATATTGAAGCTTGTGGATATTTTCTTAAACAAATAATTATAAGGTAAGGTAAATCTGACACCATGCTGTTTTATTTTGTGAAAAGTTTTAAATTTATCAGCATTTCAAGGCAAAACCCTTTACTGCCGTTAAGATATAGTTTCAAGCAAAGAGGTTTACATGTTTCTGAACCATTAAAGAAAATTCGTTTTCATTTCAGGTAGATTAGGGAAAGCTAGGGCAAATAGCATAATCCAAGAGATTCATATAGAAGACTTCCAGATCATGAAAAAAGTATAAACCGAAAAACTTGGAATTTAAGAGAAGGACCATGGAGATATTGCAAACAGATAAGGAATATTCTGGTATCAGAAAGACACTAGATAGAGATGAAGCATGCATTTAAAAATTTAGGTTGGGAACTGGAGAGAAAGTTCCCATTGTCCCTTTAAAGATCGGCCCAGTTGGGAAAAGGCATATTGTGAAAGAGAAATGGGAAAGGTGACAATGACATGATACTTCACAGTTAATAGATTTTGATGTAAGTACAGATAAGTTCATATCTAGCGTTTGAAACAACATTGGTTAGGAAATTAAGAAGTAGAGCTCATAGAAACATGGAGAAAATTAATGTGGCATATTCCTGAAATAAGCTCTTTGCTAGAATTTAAAAGATTGTTTTTGTCATTCTCCATTTTATAAGGCATATACTACAGAAGATAAATCATTGTTAGAGTAAATATTTATAAGTTACTCAGGTAAATGTAGAGCTATGACTGTACAATTTCCAACAGCTAGTGAAGTTAAATTCCCTCACTGAAAAATTAAGTTACTTTGCTGCAGTAAGAAAATACCAAGATCATAACTGTCCCAAATAGAGTTATTTCCTCAAGACCACCTGTCTTATACAAGTCTTGTCAAAAAAAAAAAAAAAAAAAATCTTAGTCAAGAAAAGCCAAGTGGGAGGTAGATAAACGTTGCTGTGTCATATCTTAGTTCATAAAACTGTTCAATTTATAAAACGCTTACAGGTTTACAGAGACAGTGGTCATCTCAGTCTCAGTCACGACTTAACCTCAACTCTTAGCACAATACCTGGAAGACAGAAATAATTCAATAGACACCTGTTGGTTGAATAAAAAAAATAGATAATCAATAACTATATCAGAACGAAAAAATTTTAAATGCAGATGAAGTTTGATTATTGGGGGATGAAGAAACAGAAAATAGTGCTAAATGACTGGTTCACTACTGAGGTCATGAAAAGATGCTGAATCCTAGAGTTTTCCTTTCAGATCAGTGACAATATATGTTGTTGCTGTGGTCATTCTTATTTTAAGGAGCTATACAGGAAAAAATAAAAGTAGTTCAGACCGGTGAAGATTTATTGAATAAAATAATAGAATACAAACAACAATAGGCCTATTCTTAATCATGTTTTTCTAACATCTTAGATTTAGCATTTATATTTTGTATTGGTTTTCAAAATGATCCATTGTTAGACATTGTATCTTGGCAAGCCTATGTTTCCTTGTCAGTATATTTAATTAATAATCCTAAAATCAATTTATAAAATGTGTAGGTATTTGAAGAAGTTCTAAAGTTTACAGTAAGATATTTAAATAGATGATGCTGTGAATATAAATACAAAAAATACTTCCAATAATCTTTCTTTCTCATAAGTGAGAAGGAAAGTTTATTTTACCAAGATGCTTTTAGAATAAACTTTATTTTTCTTTACAAAGAATAAATAGTCATTATGAAAAACTGGGAAATGCAAAATAAAAGAAAATGATATTGGCAAGGAATGTTGCATCTCATCCCCTTGAACCAACTTGTAGCCATAGCTGCCATTGACAGTTCCATTCAAGTTCAGACTCACCTTGTGTTGTCAGTATCATCCCTCAAGCATCCAAGGTGATTTTGCTTGATTTTAGCCCTATAACTTCTCCAACGTCGCAGGAATTTACCTAGCCCTTGTGTAATCATGACCTAGAAGAATGGGGAAGTTAACACTCAGGTAGTTGACTCTCAACCAAACAAGGTTCACCCCTGCAATCAATCCTCAACCAAAAAGGAGATAGAGAATAAATGTTTGGCCTCCAGGCCTTCTGGAAGACATTCTGAGTACTGCTCAGGAGGTTGCAGTGGAATAGAACACCTATTACCCACAGCAGTATCTTTATATCAGCTTTTTACGTTTTCTGTCTCACTCTGTCCTCACTCCAGCTCCTGGTTTCACCTCCTAAATAAACTATCTGATTGCAAATCTTTTCCTCAGGCTCTGCTTCCAGGAGAACCCAAGCTAAAACACATAATAACACAAAATATAGCTATGGTTATAAAACCTAGAGATAACTAACCCTAACATTTTGGTGAGTATCCTTCCAGTTTGTCTTCTTCTTAAAAGCATATAATAAATAAAATACTACATTTGAAAACAATGCAAACGTTACTAAATTATGGACAATAAATGATGAAAATCTCCCTCCTATGTCTACCAACAAATCCAACCATACTCTCTACAGCACTAAATCCTATTAAAGTTTGATAATGTTCCACTTATCTTGTTATGTTCTTTTATATATGTAAGTGTACAAATGTATACACCTTAACTCTCTTGGTCAGTATTAAGAGAATTTACAACTACCTCTTTTTCTGTATATCTTTGACCACACTTCAAGCAATACATGGAGTCATCATTTTTGTTACTTTATAAATAATATATAATTATTTGACTATCTCTTTGACCCAGGACATTTCTTCAGTAATTCAGAATAAATAAATAAATCATTAATGATGACATACAATTTAAAATTTTTTCTTTGTTAGAGCTTATTGGGGTGACAATTGTTAGTAAAGTTACATAGATTTCAGGTATACAATTCTGTAATATTAAATGAATGTGTAAGCTACATGCCATTGAGTGGGCTCTGACACCTGATGACTCTATTAATGAGTGATGTCTGCAATGTCCTGTCCTCAATAGCCCTGCTAATGTGTGTAGACTCATGCATATGGATTTTTTTATTTTGTACAGAATTCTTTTTTTTAATTATTTACTTATTTTTTTTTCAGTTACAGTTGATATTTGATCTTATATTAGTTTCAGATATGTAGCATAGTGGTTAGACATTTATATAATTTATGCAATGATACCCCTGGTTAGTCTAACATACCCCTGGAATGACACATAGTTGTTGCAACATTATTGACTATATTCTATATGCTGTACTTTACATCCCTGTGACTACTTGGTAACAACCAATTTGTATTTCTTAATCCCTTCATCTTTTTCACCCTGCTCCCCAACCCCCTTCCCCTATGGAAACCATCAGTTTGTTCTCTGTATCTATAGGTCTGTTTCTGTTTTGTTTGTTCATTTATTTTGTTTTCTAGATTCCACATGTAAGTAAGATCATATGGTATTTGTCTTTTTCAGTCTGACTTATTTCAGTTGACATAATACCCTCTAAGTCTATGCATGTTGTCAGAAATGGTAAGATTTGAATCTTTTTTATGGCTGAGTAATATTCCATTGTGTATACATATCACTTCTTTTTTATCCAATCGCCTATTGATGGGTACTTGGAATGCTTCCTTATTTTGGCTATTGTTAACAGTGCTGCAATGAAAATATGGGTGCATATATCCTTTTAAATTAGTGTTTTGGATTTCTTCAAACAAATAACCAGAAGTGGAATTGCTGGGTCATAAGGTGATTCTATTTTTAATTTGTGGAGGACCCTCCAAATTGTTTTCCATAGTGGCTGCACCAATTTGCAATCCCACCAACAATGTAAGAGGGTTCCATTTTCTCTGCATCCTCACCAACTTGTTTTCGTTTATTTATTTATTTATTTATTTATTTATTTATTTATTTATTTTTTATTAAAGTTTATTGGGGTGACAATTGTTAGCAAAGTTACATAGATTTAAGGTGTACAATTCTGTAATACATCACCTGTTGATATATTGATAATAGCCATCCTGACAAATGTGAGGTGATATCTCAGTTCATTATTGGTGTATAGAAATGCAACTGATTTCTGAATATTAATTTTGTATCCTGTTGTATTACTAAATTCATTTATCAGTTCTAATAGATTTTTGATGGAATCTTTGTGGTTCATTATATATAGTATCACGTCATTTGCAAATAATGACAGTTTTACTTCCTTTCCAATTTGGATGCATTTGTTTGTGCTTCATGTCTGATTTCTGTGACTAGAACTTCCTGTATTATGTTTCATAAAAGTGGTAAAAGTGGGCATCCTTGTCTTTTTCCTGATCTTAAGGAGAGCATGTTTAGCTTTTCACATTGAGCATGATGTTAGCTGTGGGTTAGTAGTATACGGCCTTTATTATGTTGAGATATATTCTCTCTATTCCCACTTTGCTAAAAGCTTTTACCATAAATGGATGCTGGATTTTATCAAATGTTTTTTCTGCATCTATTGATATGATCATATGATTTATATGTTTCATTTTGTTTATGTGGTATATCATGTTAATTGATTTGTGGATGTTGAACCAACGTTGCATCGCAGGAATAACTCTCACTTTATCATGGTGTATGCTCATTTTAAGGTATTGCTGAATTTGGTTTGCTAATATTTTGTTGAGGATTTTTGTACCTATTTTCATCAGGAATATTGGCCTATAATTTTCTTTTTTTGTAATATCTTTCTCTGGTTTTGGATCTGGGTAATGGGGCCTCATAAAATGAGCGTGGGAGCTTTCCCTCCTCTTGAATTTTTTGGAATATTTTGAGAAGGATAGGTTTTAATTCTTCTTCGAATGTTTGGTAAAACTCACCTATGAAGCCATCAGGTCCAGGACTTTTTATGTTGGGAGTTTTTTGATTGTTGACTCAATTTCTTTAGTAGTAATCAGTTGGTGCAGATTTTCTGCTTCTTCTTGATTCAGTTTTGGTAGATTGGATGTTTCTAGGAATTTATCAATTTTTTTCCAGACTGTCCAATTTGTTGGCATGTAATTGTTTGTAATATTTTCTTACAATCCTTTGTATTTCTCTGGTGTCGATTGTCACTTCTTAATTTCTGATTTTATTTATGGGTCCTCTCTCTTCTTTCTTGATGAGTCTGGTTAAAGTTTATCAATTTTCTTTATCTTTTCAAAGAACAAGCTCTCGGTTCCATTGATCTTTGTATTGTTTTTTTAGCCTCTATTTTGTTTATTTCCACTCTGATCTTGATTATTTCCTTCTATATACTTACTTTGGGCTTTGTTTGTTTGCTGTTCTTTGTCTAGTTCCTTTAAGGTTATATTATTTATTTGAGATTTTTCTTGTTTCTTGAAGTAGGGCTGCATTGTTATAAATTTCCCTCTTTGGACTGCTTTTGCTGTGTCCTATAGATTTAGGATCATTGTCTTTTCATTTTAGTTTGTCTCAAGGTAACTTTTTATTTCTTCCTTGATCTCATTGTTGAGTCATTCATTATTTAGTAGCATGTGAATTAGCCTCCCTGTGTTTGTGCATTTTCAGTTTTTTTCTTGCAATTGATTTCCACAGTTTCATATTATTGTGGTCAGAGATGTTTGATGTCATGTCAATCTTCTTAAACACACTGAGATTTGTTTTGTGGCCTGATATGTGGTCTATCTTAGAAAATGTTCCATGGGCACCTGAAAAGAATATATATTTTGTTATTTTGGGGTGCAATGATCTAAAAATATCAATTAAATCCATGTGGCCTACTGTGTCATTTGACGTTGCTGTTTTCTTGTTGATTTTGTCTGGAAGATCTGTCCATTGATGTCAATGGGGTGTTAAAGTCCCCACTATGATTGTGTTACTGACAATCTCTCCCTTTATGTCTGTCAATATTTGCTTTATATATTTACGTGCTCCTACGTTGGGTGCATAGATGTTTACTAGTGTTATGTCCTCTTGTTGGATTGATCCCTTTATCATTATGTAATGTCCCTCTTTGTCTCTTAATAGCTTTCTTTTTAAAGTCTATTTTGTCTGATATAAGATAAATAACCCAGCTGTTTTGTTTGTTTGTTTGTTTCTGTTTGCATGACATATATTTCTCCATCACGTTACTTTCAGTCTGTGTGTATATTTTGATCTGAAGTGAGTCTCTTGAAGGCAGCATATATATGGGTCTGTTTCCTTATCCATTCAGCCACTGTATGTGTTTTGATTGAGGCATTTAATTCATTTACATTTAAAGTGATTTGATAGATTCATAGTTATTGTTATTTTATTATTCATCTTTATGTTCTTTTTCTTTTCCTCTTCTTCTTAAAGAAGTCCCTTTAATATTTATTGTAATACTTGTTTGGTGGTGATGAACTCCTTTAGCTTTTTCTTGTCTAGGAAGCTCTTTATCTCTCCTTCAATTTTAAATTATATCCTTGCTGGTTAGAGTAATCTTGGTTGTAGGTCCTTGCTTTTCATCACTTTGAATATTTTCTGGCAATCCCCTTTTTTTTTTTTTTTTTTTGTAGTTTCTGTTGAGAATTCAGCGGACAATTTTATGGGAGCTCCCTTTTTAGTAACTAGTTTCCTTTCTCTTACTGCTTTTAAGATCTATCCTTATTTAATCTTTGACATTTTAACTATGATATGTCCTGGTGTGGGCTTCTTTGTGTTCATCTCTCTGTGCTTTGTGGACTTGTATATCTACTTATTTTGCCAGATTAGGAAAGTTTTCAGTCATTATGTTTTCAAATGGGTTCTCAATCCCTTGTCTTCTCACTTATTCTCCTGGTACCCTATGATGAAAATGTTGTCACGCTTGATGTTGTCCCACAGGTCCCTTAAACTATCCTCGTTTTTTAAATTCTTTTTACTTTTTGCTGTTCTGATTGGGTATTTTCTGTTACCTTATCTTCCAAATCATTAATTCAATTCTTCCTTCATCTAATCTGCTAGTGATTCCTTCTAGTGCATTCTTCATTTCAGTTATTATATTCTTCACTTCTAACTGGTTCTTTTTTATGTTTCTTTTCAATGCTTGCAATCTCTTTGTGGAAGTTATCACTGAGTTTCTTGAGTATCATCATAACCACTGATTTGAACTTTGTATGTGGTAGGCTGCTTGCCTCCATTTTGTTTAGTTCTTTTTCTGGAGTTTTCTCCTGTTCTTTCATTTGTAATGTTTTTGTTTTTCTTGCTAATTCATTTTTGGCTGTCTCTCTGTGTCTGTTTCTATGTATTAGGTAGATCTACTATATCTCCTAGTCTTGGCAAGGTGGCCTTATGTAGTAAGTGCCCTGTTGGATCCAGCGGCAGTCTCCTGGCCACCTGTGCTGGGTACTCCAGGAGTGTCCCTTGTGTGGGTTGTGTATGCCCTCTAGTTACAGTTGAGCCTTGATTTCTTCTGGCATGTGAGTGGGTGGGATTGATCCTGAGGCTAACTGGCTATGGAGTAGGCCATGTCCACCACTTATGGGCTATTGTGCAGGGAGTTTAGCCCATGGAGCTGGATTCACTCCAGTGGTCTCTGGTGCCAGCTGAGACTACCAGCTCTGTCATTTGTGGGGCTAATTGAGTAGTGCTCTGCTGTGGTCTGAAGCCGACCTCCAGTTATATTCATTTTGGGGCCTCTTTGGAGGGGCCTGGTGCAGGTCCAGGTCAGCCACTGCCTGTAACTGGCTATGGACTACCTTGTAGTAGCTACAAAGTGATCTACAGTTGTTCATGCTGCCTGTGCTGGAACTAGAGGTACATGAAAGAGGCCATGCTATGAACCAAGGATGTCTGCCCCCAGTACCAGACCTGGGGTAGCTCTCCAAAAAGCCAGTACATCCAGAGGCCTGCTGCCACCTGCCAGTTTCCTTAAGGTTCAGCTACTGATAAAGTCTCATGTGGTATGCAAATTGCTTGAGGCAGGGTCTCAGGGAATCACTAGAGTGGGAAGAATTGTGATCACCAGGTTAATGTAAATTCTGCTTTGGTGCCAGTGCCGAGCCTGGATCTACTCAGCAAAAGTTTCAGAGCACTACGAGGGCAGTCACTGCCTGCCTGGAGCTTGCCATACTCTGATAATTTTCCAAGAAATAGTGTAATGCAGGTGGGGCTGGCCGCTTATGAGTAAGTGCCTCTGGCAGTGCTGCTGAGTTGGTTGGGGCAGAGTCTCAGATGAGTCATCAGGCTGGAGCAGCAGAGCTCACCAGGCTGGTCAGATTCATATATGGCCTATAGTGAGGCAGGCTCAACACAGGCAAGATGGTGTCGACCTGCTGGCTATATGAAAGAAGGACCTCTAGCCAGGAAAATGCTGACTGTCCTCCAGTCCACTCTCCAAAGCCACACATCTCAGTCTTCACCCCTGTATGTCTCCAAGGCCCCTTGATTCACTGTCCCTCCACTGGAGACCAAGGTGAGTGCCTGTGAGGGAATGAGTCTGTGCGCCATTTAAGAGGATGTTTGTGGGCCATGTAAGAGGATGTCTGGGTTTCCTGCAGCCTTCCATCTGACCCAAATGGTTGGAATCTCCACTGTTTTTCATAGCCAGATATTGTGGGGGCTCCTTTCCCGGCACCAGTACTCTGGGCTGGGGAGCCTGTTGTGTGGTCTGGAGTCCCTTGTTCCTTTGGTGAGGATCTCCACAGCTGAGATAGCCCTCTTGATTGTCAAGTACTACATGCAAGTGTGGGTCCCCCCATTCTGCCTCTTTGCCCCTCCTGCCAATCTCAAAGTGACTTCTTCATATCCTTAGTTATAAAACTTCTGTTCAGCTAGTTTCCAGATGGTTCTCTGGGTTGATTGTTCTATAATTTAGTTGTAATTTTAATGTGGTCTTGAGAGGAAGCAAGTACAGCCTTTATCTACTTCTGCCATCTTGGATCCTTTCTCCTATGGATTCTTTTATGGAGTCAGTCCATCTCATACTTGGTTTTTCTCTTTTCCTGTTGCCTTCGATTTCTTCCAGCATTATTGTTTTTCAAAGAACCCTGCTTTCTCTGTCTGAAGTAGGATAACTTCAGTTTTGCCATTTTTGCCTACAGTGATGTTTCAGGCTTAATTTGCTCTAACACCCACTTGTTCATCATTCTGGTGGTTCAGGGTATCTGTAGAATAGGATGTAAAATTTTGAGTTACTATAACTTGAAATTTCAGTGAAATAAAAAGCCTATTTCAAGCATTCAGGATCTATATCAATCAACAATTGCTGTGTAATAAACTGCCCCAAAGCAGTGAGAACAAACATCATCTAATTCATCTGGGGATCAGCTGTTACCAGCTGAGATTGTTGAATAGCTTTGCTTCTTGCTGCCCATTTGCAGGTAGTTGCAGAAACTCTGCTTCAGGTTCTGGTGGCTGGGCTTGCTCTGTTCTACATGTCTCTCATCCTTCTCCAAGGAGTGCCAGTGTGAATGCTAGCTCTGTTAGGTATGCTGCCTTGAGATGAGGAGAAAACTGGTGACAAAATTACCTAGCATAGAAGGAAATGCTGAATAATATTAATTTTTTTTAGTCTCTCTCTCTCTCTCTCTCTCTCTCATCAGTGTCGTACTGGATTATGTATTGTTCCTATTATCAGAAAATAACTTTTCCATTTTTATAGTCTTTTTAACACAAATTTCAGGTAGTATTTAAATTCATGACAAGTTTCAAATGTTTTTTGGAAAAACATTATTTTTAAAAGAGAAAACATACAAACAATAAATGACAAGAAATGTTCCTCATGAATGGCATCTAAAAACCCATGGCAGTGCTTCTCTGAAACATATAAAATTTTTCTGGGATGGAGTTTTCTTGGATATTGCTATTAAATGCCTACACATAACAGTTTGGCATAATCAAGGACCTGATACTTCCCCATGAAGAAGAGGCCTTCAAATTTTCCTTTCCTTGTTATTTTTTCTCCTGCAAAATCTATCATAATTCAAGGTACATCACATTCTTGCTGCAATGGAAAAGCAGCTTTTAGTGCTAGTTCCCATGCAAGTCAACCCATTATGTAAGGAGTTCATTGCTTCTTTCTTTTCTTTCTGTCAAATGTATTTAAAAGCATCTGTAGCTGTTACAACCCAGAGAAGAGTTTCAGTGATTTTTGAGCTGAGTGGGCAGCCTTTCCATAATGACTTCCATGTCTTCCTTGTGCTGTATTTTCTATTTGCTGGGTGTATCTAAATACTAAAGTGTCACTATATCATGGTTCAAAATAAGGAAAGGGCAAAAATGGTACCCTTATGCAATGCACTTCTGACACTAACTACTCAACATTTAGCCAAACGTCACAAATTAAAGGTATAGTCCTCCACAAAACTACCCTCATTTCAGACACAACACACAAGTTTGGAGATTCCCAGTCCACTCACACTTCTGACCAATGAGCTGCAAATTTGAGGGTTCCCCACTACCCCTTTTGGTTTGCTGATTTGTTATAATGATTCACAGAACTCACAAAAGTGCTATACATGCGATCAGTTTTACTATAGCAAAAAGTGATAAAAATGAAGACTTGCCAAAAGAATAGGTACAAAGAGCAAGGTCTAGAAGAGTCCCAAATGAAAATCTTCTGTGTCCACTAACTGTGGAGTCAGGACGTGTCACTCTCCAGACACTTCGAGGTGTATCACCAACCAGGAACTTTACCCAACCAGGTGTCCAGCGTTTTTATTGGGGGGTCTATTATTCTCTTTATTCAATGAGAATAAAGCACCCTGTGGTTCTGGAAAAGATCCATCAATGTCCAGACATAGTGTATTAATTATCAAGTGTTTAAGGCCCTATATCTACTCCCAGACCTTCAGGTCTACAGTTCTCTGATCTGACTATTTCAGATTTGTATAGTTATTTTCAATTTTCCATTTTATTTTGACCATTCTACAGGGCAATAACTTGATCAACTTATTCCCCAGATGAGATATTTGAGAAGCAAGTTCTTCCCCAAGATTTCCTGGCAGAACGGTGGTATGGAGAGTCGATTCCTAGCCTCCTAAATGGCCAATCCTGGGCTAGCAGCTCAGTGTAAACCAGATTCTTATTCTAGTGTCTTCGGTGAAACATATCTATATCAAATTAGGAATACTCACATGCATCTGTTTGGTTTCTCATTTTTCCTATAAGTTTCTAGGAGTTAAATAAAACACTCAGTTGCTGAGATTAAAAACATTATCTGGAGTAATATTCCTAGTCATACTTTTGAGACTATTTTACAACATCTACACAGAGAAACCTCCAGGAGCCTGAAATAAAGAAAATTACACCAAGACAAAATTATTAATATTCAAAATAGATGATTTACTTTGATTCAGAAAAAAGATGATAAGTAATGTAAAGACATTTTGTTGTTTAACTTTAGACATTTGACATAGAATTTTATCATTAACTAGACCTAGCTCAACAAAAAATCAGACTCAATCACTTATTCTTTTTATTACTATTATTTTTTAATTAAATTTATTGGGGTGACAATGGTTAGTAAAATTACATTGGTTTCATATGTGGGATATAAAACTGAAAGTAACCAAAGAACAAGACAAACAAAGACACAAAAACTCATAGACACAGACAACAGATTAATGGTTACCAGGGGATAAGGGGGGAATGGGGATAGTAGAAGAGAGTAAATGGGGCCAAATATGTTGTGATGGAAGGAGAACTGACCCTGAGTAGCGAGCACACAATCACTGTCAAAAGATGAAATCCAAGAACTTCACATCTCACCTAGTTATACGTAAGCAGCACCTGGGATCACAGGCATACATACCATCATGTGCTCCCATTCCCAGGTCCTTCCAAGGCATGCAACACACTGACACACTGCAGAGTGACGGATTTATTAAAGTAAGTTCCAAACAGTCAGAAGGCTTCTTTCCTTTTTTTCTTGATCTGTTTCTCATACATCTCTCCTTGGACTTCATTTTTACTTCCAGTACCCTCCTGCCTCTCATGCATGAGAATCATGTGGAGAGCTAATACTAGTCAAAATTACTTATCAAAACCAAAACTGTTTTAGAAAAATCTGGTGCCTCAGGTAACAAACCATAATCAAACCTGTTAATATTTCTGCAAAGAAACATAAATATTCACACTAAGATGGATAAGGACCATCAATAACACCATATATGGATCAGGATGTCTACCAAATGAATCACAAAATACCTTCTGTTTTCAGAGACTTGTGGATACATCCAAGTAGCAGAATCATGGACCAGTAGTATCTCTACAGTGTGTCAGAAACTGACTGCTACATCCTATACGTTCATCTCCTTCTCTTTGTCGTGATACCCTGTGTAGTTGTTCTCAGTTTGCCAGTACTACATGTTGCAGAGCTAAGAGAGGTGAAGTTTCTTATCTAAGAACACACAGATAGTAGGAATACAGGGACTAATGCCCAAACTTCAGCTTTTATACATTACCACTGAAAAACATGTTCTGTCCAGCTTTGATTCTCTGTTTCTTTTCCACGATGGCCAAGATGATTGTGTAGGGTTACATCCTAAGGAAAAGTGGGGGAGTGATGTGCACAAGTCCAGAGCGTGATGATCTCTGGAGGATGATGCCATCTGATTGGCAGTGGAGGGCAACGAGCAAGCTCCTATGTGCTGTGAGTGGGGTGTCACATCACATAATCTGGAGGGTATGTAAGAGATGCCCCCAATAAGTAAGTAATTCTACTAAATCAGATGAGCATGATGTAGATTGTGTTTCAAGGTGGGGCCTAAAGAGATGGTGATAAAACAGAAGCTCATTTTATGGGTGACTCTCGCATAGAACTTGGAGATCGTGTGTTCACATGTGACAAGTCCCAGGACATTTTCTTGAGCATGTCATTCAGTTTAGATGTATACTGCACAGTCTTTGTACCAATTCCAAGCAATGCAAAGATGGTAATCAAAAAGTACGATGCAAAGTATATTTTAACAAGAGATAAGCTAAGTTAAAAAATTATGAACAAGGCATCTTCTTTCTACATATACATTTAAATTCAATCTATTAGCAAATATTTTGTTTAAGAACACTTTTCACCAAAGACAAGCATCATTTATTTGAGATAAATACACCTGACAAGAAGAGACTGGAACTAGACCAATGAATGCTAGAGGTCAGAGACAAGGAAAGAATCTTAAATTCAGAGTCCAGTCATAGAGATACATAATACCAAGAACTAAGGAAGGCATGGATGCCTCATGGACTAGCTCAAGAGTCCCTCCTTGCCTCAGTCAATCTGACTTTATTTCAATTGGGGAGCCCCAATGTATTTATTACAAGAGTATCCAGCTATGTTCACTCATTGATCTATGTGTGGTGCCAATCCAGGCAGATTTCTTATCTCATTCACCATCTGGCATGGAGAATCATGCTGGGCTGTCCAGGCAAGTGCATGCTGGGTTGGGACTGGCAGAGACAGGCAAAGAATCTAACATAGTCAGTCCTTATCTGATGTCCTTAGTCCCTTATTCAAGAGACTCAGTGTCAGGATATAGGATCTGCCTCTGACAGCCTCACTGAATGATACCTAAGAGAGAATCTGAAAAAGGGTAAAATAGGGTTTAGATTCAAACTGTTACCCTTACATTACATGTTTAACTCATTTAACATAACTAATTTCTCATTGGCAAGAAAACAGTGTAAAAAATAAGGACAACCATTTTCTTTTATAAACAAGGAAAATCTTATCTATGCCACACACTTGTGCGGTGGATATACACATATGTATGAATTATAGCTCCAGACTGCCCTCAATTTAAAATACTATTTGATGAGGTAGTGTCTGCTGACTTTATGTCATTTAGTAGCAGTGTGAATGTGATGGGATTATGTAGCACCACAATTTTCGTATCTGTAACATCTAGATAACTATATCTGCTTCGCCAAGATCTTGGTAGCACACTGCGTGACAGTTACCTGTTATTCAGTTTATGAAAGCTGGTATCAACAAAGATCATAATAATTATTATTATTAATGCTAAAATTAAATAGTGATAGAAAGGCCAAGAAAGGAATGGCAACCCCGCTGATTACATGCAAAGGAAAAGGTTATCAGGCACTAAATAAATAGAAGAATAAATACAGAGGAATACAGCTGACATCCCTGACTCAAACACAGGACTTAGGGTGAGGGAGGACCCTAAGCCAGGCTGTGGGAGACCAGGGTCCTATGAAAACTTTAATAAATTGTACCGACTACTGGGGCTTCCCCAAGCAGCTGATACACGTACTAAACTATGAAGTCTCATTTGCTGGCTGCTGTACAGAGAGGCTTCTCACACCAATAAACAAGTGGGCAATTCATCAATTGACAACGAGGCATACAACGAATCATCCCTGTGTGGCACAGCCCTGGAGGTCCTCAAGGAGACTTTTTCCAGCTCTGACTTCTCTGCACTCCTCAAAAGCCAACTCAGATCCCAATTTAGCCCAGTATCACCTAAGTGAGTCTAACCATTGTCCTTCTATCTCCAACAGGATGTGAATACAACATGAGAGAACTCATCTCAAGTCTCAGCACAATATAACACTTGTAAATTTGTGAAAATAGAGGGGAAATCACCAGATGTACAAAAAGATTCAGGAGAACAAGATTATTAATACATGTTCAGAGTAAGTGAGCCAATTAAAGTTCCTTAAAAAAAAAAAAAAAAAGACCTTCAGAAAACACTAGTTTACAACCTTAAAAAGATTCAGGTATTTTATCTATAAAATCAAGTTCTGAAACGCTAATTTGGAAGTTAAAAACATGTCTTCAAGAGAATAAAATATAACTAAGTCAGCCCCAAAAGTGTTGTACGTTAATGTTCAGAATATGACCTAGGCATTACCCTGCAAGAGGAAAAAAATACTACATTTTTATCAGTTGACATTATTGAAATGGGTTTTATATATTGAGTACCATTAAAGCTCCACTTCTCCCTCTAGAAAGATCGAATTGGGGGGTAGCTCTTACCCTTTGATCTTTGAGCAGATCAAGATTTTCAAAGCTGATATAAAATACATGAGAATGAAAATCCAATTAAACATCTTAGGATTTCAGTTTATCCAAGATTGGAAACTCTAAAAACTATTCACTGTAAACCCCTGGTGTAAAGAAAGGTGCTTGGTAAAGATCTTTATTGAATTCAGACAACCTTGGCTGGAACACACTTGCCTGAACATCATGTGGAGGACGTGACTGAGGGATCTTTTCTTTTGCTCCTTAAGGAACCACTGCAGCCTAAGCAGAAAACTATGTCATTTACAATGACAGAGACTAGCATCAAGGTCCAGCCAGGACATGTCATACAAATCAGGCCCAGTGGCAATGAAGTGCTTTTGTGGATGGCCTTTCCATGCCCCAATGCCAGGCAGAGATGACCCTATAATTTATTATCCAAACTGGGACAATTTTTGAGAATGAAAGGAGAAACATGGGCAAAGCAAGACTGTTTCTGTCACATCTGAACTTCTAAGCACTCTAACTAGTGATGAAGTGTTGGCAAATGATTAAAGAGATTGCCCTCTGGGACTGAGCCATTAACCTCTCAGCCTGGGAGGAGCAATGCTGTGAGGTTAGCCGACTGAGCTTCAAGGATGGTTCCAATGCCTTGGTGGCTCATTTCAGCACTAGCACCTTGAACTTAATGATTGATCAGAATGACAGCCTCAAAAGTGAGATGGTATAGCAGGGTAGTACAGCTGGAGGAAACAAAATGTTGCTGAGTCTGGTCATATGAAAACTAGAGGAGCCCTTCTGGGCAGGCTTCATCCTCATGTTCAAAATGTAAATTGGACCATCCAGTGAGAAATGGATGAGGAACCACTAAAGAAATTAGAGAAAAGCGACAGTTCATAGACACCTCCTCAAACATCTGTCATGTTGTCAGCTGGAAGGAAGATAATACATAAGAAAGGAACTCAAGAACAATATATTTGTGGAGGGGGAGGTTGGGCGGGGAGAGGGGTTGGTTGGTGTGAGACATGAATATAAATTACTGTAGTGAAAGGAGAGAAAAAAGTGATCCAGAATTCAGAGGGAGAATTTTGCAGCTTTGACAGGATTGATTACAGAGGAGAACAGTGAGTTGGGCTTCGATGGAGCAGTAGCAATTGGGAGAGGTGTAGGGCATTCCGTATGTCAAATACAACAGACGTGAGAAGACCAAAGACTGACTTTGGCCAGGGTTGTGTTTGATCCATATAGAGACAGAGCTGGAAGGAAGTTCTAAGTCACCAGAACAGGTGTTGTCCCTTTTAGCTGGAGCATCTGCTGAACAGGTCCTTCCTGATTGCTCTGAGTTCCAAGACCAATGTGACAATGCAGTGAGCAGGTGTCATCTAAGGGGCTCAACTGAAACTTTTCTACCAAGTAGTGAGCTGTTTACTTTCCATGAAAGAGTGATGACCAGTAATGTGACAAATCACTCTCATTGTAGACTATATTACCAAAATAGAAAGTCTCAAGACACACCAGAAATAGTAAAAATACTTGGGACATGTTTTAATCAGGTAATGTTGCACATTCTGAAAAAGAGAAATTATTTTTCAAGACAGTCTTTGAAAAGAAAAAAGGGCCCGTGAGGTTACAGAATTAAGCTTCCCCTAACACTACAATATGTTGTGCAACGTCAGTCATGATGATGTCAGCCACACCTCCCATCCATCCCGATTAGAATACTCCATCCTTCTCACCATAGGTATAGTTTGATGGATGGTTTCAGGACCAAGCCCAGACAATCAGAATTCTTCCCAGACTTTTCTTCCAGAATTACTGAGTAATACATTTTCTTTCTGATTAGGAGTTCATGGTATTCTAAGCTTATATGTTTAAGTATGCTGTCAGACATGCACCCCACCCCCACAGAGAAGCGTTTTGCAATGGCAAAAACTGAGTTCAACATAAAAAGATAAACAGAGATAAAAGATGGAGGGAGAGAAGAAAAGAATCTTTTCTTCCCTGGAGATTCCAGATTCTGCTTTCTTTCTTTTTTTCTTTAATTATATTAGCTACCCATTTGCTTTTTAATTCTATGGCGCAGAACGCTACATAACTGGACAGGCTTGATCATGAGACGGAATGTTGTCTCAGGAGCTTACAGACCACAACAAGTAGCAGTGCCCACAAATGTTTTATGGTATCAGCACCAGTTTTAGCTCATCCAGACTCAGGCCAACATCCCCCAAACAAGAGTCATGGCTATACCCCATCCAGAAAACTCCCTCCTATCATAAAAGATCTTCAGTTCTTTAAAAGTATATCAAAGGTCCTGGAATTTCTAAAACAATCTTGAAAATGAGCAAAATAGGAGGAATCAATCTACCTAACTCAAAAACTTGCTGTTTTGCTATAGTACACAAGATAGTGTGGTACTGGTGCAGGAATAGACATATAGATCTATGGAGCAGAATAGAGAACCAGAAATAGACCCACACAAATATTCCCAACTGATTTTTATAAAGGTGCAAAATTCAATGGAGGAAGGATGGCCTTTTTAACAAATGATGCTAGAGCAACTGAACATCCATAAGGAAAAGAACCTTGACTTAAACCTTACACCTTTATATAAAAATTAGTTCAAAATGGATCATGAATTTAAATGGCCTGTGTAAAACTATAAATTAAAAATAATAAGATAAATCCTCCGAAATTATTTCTAGGTGAAGAGTTATTAGTCTTGACACCAAAAGTATGACCATTAAAAGGAAAAATTGATAAATTGAACCTCATCAAAAAGTAAAACTTTCATTACGCTAAAGACCCTATTAAAAGGATGAAAAGAAAAGCTACAGAACAGGAGAACATATTTACAAGTCACATGATTAGTTTCTATAAAACATAAAGAACACTCAAAACTCAATAGTAAAAAAAAGAAACAATCCAATTAGAAAATGGGCAAAAGACATGCACAAATATTTCAGCAAAGAGAATATACAGATGACAAATAATCAAGTGACAATATAGTCAAGATTATTAACCATCAGAGAAATGCAATTTAAAATCACAATATTACTACACATCTACAAGTATCAAAATGACTAAAATAAAAAAATAATGACAACACCAAATGCTGACAAGTAATGGAGAAATTGGATCACTAATAAATTGCAGATTGGTATGGAAAAATAGTTTACTCTCTTATGAGACTAAACATGCAACTACTTAAAACCCAACATTTGCACTCCTGGAGACATGAAGTTCATATATTGCCGGTGGGAATGTAGAACAGTTCAGCCACTTCGGAAGAAAGCTTGGCAATTTCTTTAAAAAGCAAATATGCAACTCCTCTATGATATAGTAATTGGACTCTTGGTCATTTACCCCAAGGAAGTAAAAACTATGTTTACATAAAAACTTGTACATGAGTGTTCAGAAATGCTTTATTAGTAATAGCCAAACCTAAAAACAACCCAGATGTCTATCAATAGGTGAATGATTAAGCAAACTGTAGTACATCCGTAGCATGAAATACTAGTCAGCCATAAAAGAGAATAAACTATACAATTCACACAACTTGGATGAAATCCAGAGAATTATGCTGAGTGGGAAAAAAGTGCATTTCAAAAGATGCATATTGTATGACTCCACTTATATAAAAATTTTGAAATAACAACGTTTTATAAATGGTGAAAAGATTAGTGATTTCCGGGGGTTAGACATGGAGTAGATGGGGTTGGAGGAGGGAAATGGCCAAAAAGAGGGGTGGATCTTGTGGTGATAGAAATGTTCTGTTTGACTGTGATGGTGAATGCAACAAACTTATACATGTAATGAAATTGTATAGAGCTAAATGCACACATGCACACAGACACACAAATAAGTGCAAGTAAAAGTGGGGAAATGTGAATAGGATTTGTGGGTTGTATCATGTCAACATTCTGGTTATGATATTATAGTTTTGGGAAATGTTGCCTTTGGGGGAAACTGGACAAAGCTTACATGGAATTTCTCTGTATTATTTCTTATAACTGCATGTAAACTTATAATTATCTCAAAACAGTTTTAAAAAATTGATTCTACACTTATTTCTCCCTACAGCCAACTGCAGTAATCAATCTCTCACATACCTGTTCTTATTGTTAAGGCTGTCTCCAGGGCCACACAATAACAAGTAGAACCCAGCAGCCTCAAATAATTCAGGTAGACTCAGAAAGGAGTAGACTTTGTAGGTCCAGTAAGTCCTCACTTAACATCATCAATAGGTTCTGTGACACATAAGAGAAACAACATATAATAATACCAGTTTTATCATGGGCAAACAGATATAGACAAGAGTTAAGTTCCGAGGGCATCCCATCAACGTTTTAATGAAGTGACGTTGATGAAAACGACATTATTCAAGGGCCCACTGTACTTCACTTTTTCTGTGTCCTGTGTGTTAAGCAACCAAAATGCCGGATGGAAATGATTTCTAAGGAAGCTGAGTGTAGGTATTGAGTTGGAGGGTGCAACTTCATCTACCCAAATGAATCTTCTATTTCATAGCCTTTCATCTTTGAATGATGTTGATAAAGATAGATCAAAGTAGAAAATAAATAGAAAATAAAGTGAGACTTCAAGAGATTCATGGACCGCAGAGGGAGGGTATGGAAGACACAAAATATGAATAAATTTGTGCTGAATTATCAATTATACAGCCCAGGCAGAGAGGCCAGAATGTTACACCTTTACCTCTGATACAGAGCCAGCCACCTGCATTTATTCCACACACTCATGTGGCCCCTGTGTCAACAACGGCATCCAAAAAGACATCATTACCTGTGACAATTGTGCTCATGCTGGAGGTCTGCTTTATCCTGATTATATCCTGATACTAAAATGTTCCACTAGTAATACACAGCCTATTCTGCCTCATCGTTTTCATATGGACATACCATTATCCTGGTGATCACCGATGCACTTACCTAGATGAACCTAGCATAGTGTGTTTACCCAGATGGACCTTTGCTCCCAACCCTAGTAATTCCTGTCAACCTATTTGTCAATGAAACAATTTTTCTGCTTGTTGGAGTTCAGATTAAGGTAGTGCCACATCCTTACTTGTCACCCTGTGACCAATGGACCATCTTCTATTTATGAATTATGTTTACCAATGATTATGAGTGTGACAAGATTCAAATTTATTATTAGCTTCTCCCCAAACCCAAAACAAATATGGGTTTTGTTCTCATAAGGAAATATTCATATCTATATTTTTTGTATGTCTATTTTAACAGTTTCCAGAGCGGGCTTTCTTTGTTCTTTTTTTTTTTTTTCTGGTTTCATGTGCATTATGTTCTACTGTGTTTGAAACTATCTTCACACTTACAGAGACTCAAGTGTGCTTCAGTATACTCTTTAACAAACATGGCCCTACCATCAAAATGTTCCAACATAATGTTATTGGCATATGAGCTAGAGAAATATTATGTACCAGAGAAATACTGCCAAGAGGATTTACTAGTTAACAGGCACTCTTACTGATGCTAAATTAGGAGCTTTTTCTCTGTAAATGTTTGTTTTCTTTCATAAATGTTTGAAAGTACTCACTCTGGCCATGGATGGGAGACAGGGATATAGAGATAGATATAGAAGTAAACTAAGAAAGGATTTCTTCCCTAATTAATTCACAGTTTAATAGTGAGATAATGAGCATAATTATATAATTACAATAATATAGTCACAGTGCTCAACCTCTACACAAATGGCTGTTTTTCCTTTTCTCTCGACCCCTGGTACTCCCCTATGGACTGCTCAAGTGTGCTTGAAGTCTTAGCAAAAAAGAAAATTTGCTTATGGATTTTTAGCCCATTCCATGTATTAATGAAATGCACCTGCTTGTCTGGTAATTCTGTCTGTCAGCCTCTATACGCAACCCATTCTCTACCCATCGTTGCTCTATCCTGTGCCCACCAGGGATTGACCCTGAAGAAACTACATTTCTGGGCTTTTGATTGGGTTCACTTAGTAGAAGGAACTAGAAGGCACAAGCAGGAGATCAGAGGTCATAAAGGGAAAGATTTCAGGGTACTTACCACCCCACACACGTACACACTCCCTCCTTGTCTAACTAAGCACCGTGTTCTGGCAATGGTATGGTGCTCAGTGACTACAACTAGAAATAGGCCGTCCTTTTTGATAGCTCTAGCTTTCACCTAAATCTACGAACTCCATTTCCTGTCCTTGCCCTTCAGGTATAGAGTGGTAATGGCTTCTTGCTGTGGTTAGTCCCTGGGTACCTCAGTACCACCTGCTGGTTTCCTTAACCCTGTCCATACCTCTGTAATAGTCACTACATCAAATTGATTTCAACATCCCAGCTAAATGTGCTTTCTGCTTTTTGTTAGGGCCTGATTTGTACACTTGGGATTATGCCTATGCTACAAGATTGTAAAGAAAAAGTGATAAATGGCGTAAGGGTTAGAGGACTCTTTAGGGTTTGCGGAGTAAGACATCGATTCCAGCGAACAGATTCGAGAAAGTTTCATGGATGAGAGGCAGTCAATTAAGGCGTCGGTTAAGTCTTTACCTTTCTAATGAGAAATATTGCTTCATTTTCCCTCAATCTCTTGCTCTTAGATTTGGTCTATTCAGAGAAAACCGCATATTGCTTCTGGAGAGAGCTGTGGGTTACAGAGTTTGCCTTTTGATGAACTTGCAAAATGTCAGTGTCTCTATGTGAGCCTAATCTAAATGCTCCTGTTGAAATGTCACGAGGCCAGCCTCATTCACAGAGTGAGGTGGCAGAAATTCAGCTGGAAAGTTTCTAGGCTGCAGCAGCATCAGAGTGCAGAGGCAAGCAATGGTGAGCTCATGAGTAGGAGCTAATCGGCCTTCCTTCCCTCTCCCTTTTCTCCTTAGCTCATTTCCCCCGTACTCCTATATCGCGTCCTCTCACAGACAAACCACTTGACAAATGGGATGGAGGTGGGAGGGACTTTTTCCTTTTTAAAGACCAAGATATGTAGCTCCTACAAGGGAGGTATTTAAAAGATCCTTAAAAGATTCAGCACAATGGTCAGAAAGAATTACATCATGCCAGAGAATTATGTGGACCATTGTTCAAGTCTCTCAGTTTGATTTCCCAGTTCTGGTAAGCTCCAGGGCTGAGGCCCCATTCAGCACTCCAGTCATGCTAATTTCACATCCACCTGGAAAGACAACCAGTAAAAGACTCAGATAACTGTTCGTAGGAAAGTTCTGGCCCTCTCTCTCCTTCCTCTCTCGCCCGTCTCTCTTCTTCTCCCTCCCTTCCTCTCTTTCCATCCACACTTTCTTTCTCATCTCTGTCTATTTGTGGGGGGAATGAAGTTGGAAAATTACTGTAATCGTTGTTTAAAATGTACCTTGGCTGGTATTCAAAACTAGGATTCTTTCCAAAAGCATATTAGAAGAAAAAGGGCAATTTCTTAATAAAATTCAAAATGTTAGGGCAGTCCTCCCTGAGCTTGAGTTGCTGAGACCCTAAAACATCAGAGCACCTGAATCTGGAGAAAAAGTTCCCTGTCATCTCATTCTCAAAGGAGTTCAAGATCCACAGCTGTGGGTGAGGTCATATATTGGGTCAGCGTGGCTCTTTTCCTTGTGTGGATTCTGCCTTTGGACTGGTTACTCTACACGTGAAGCCATGGAGCCATCAGATCAAAGAATATGTCATCACTGTGTCATCACTGCACAGTTTTGCCTGACGGTTCCTTCTCAGCTGGTACATCTGTCATATTGCCTGTCAATCTCTTCTGCAACCTGCTTCTCTTTTGCTTGCCTGCCTCCTTCTGTCAACCTCAGTTCACCCAGGCAGTGACTGTGTGAATCCCCCTCGGATTCCTCCTGTGGGCTTGTGAGCTCAGTGAGAGCTCAGCAATCCTTGTTTAGTAAAAAAATCAATGAATAAACAAATGGAAGACTATACAGCAGCAAAGGCAGAGATGTCGTTTCCTTAATGTTTTTAACTCTTCCTTGCAGGTGGAATAGACTCAGCAATCATTCCTTTTCTGCTCCTCTCCTTAATTGCAAGATCTTACTACCTTTTGCTGAAAACTTTCAGAGCAACCCCAAGAGTTACAGAATAAAGCCCCATTTCTGAAACTGAGCAAATAAGACTTCCATGAGAGCCCCAGACAAACCCATCACTGTCAGTACCCACTCAGGCAGCCTTGTAGTCTGTGTGTCAGGGGTATGAAACTATTACGGTCCCCTCATTGGGCTATGACCGCCCTCTCCACTGCGCTGTTACTCCCTCTGTCTCAAAAACCTTCCTCTTCCCCTCTCTTAACTGGTCAGCTACTTTTTATCGATAGGGACTCTGAGCTTTAGCTCACATGCTCCTCCCACTGACTGTTCCCTCGCCCCCTTGTGATACAGCTTCTGTATCTCTACAAGCCAGGTTCTTCATGCCATCCACCAGTACTTAGGACACTGGGTTGTAAATATGACTTTTCTTGTCTCTCTCCCCTCACCCTCAACTCTCCAACCACATATCCTCATCCACCTATAAAATGATTTCAGGTTCTTGCACATTTCCTGGAAGGGAGTAATTGCCCAACATACATTAACCAAATCAATGAATGAACAGGAGTCAAGAAAGAAGAGCCCAGATTTCTTAAAATTTCTTCTTTAGTGTTGATTTTCACTTTCCATTCTTATAACAACACAAATATATGTTCATTATATTAAAAATTGTAATTACTACACTGTGTATAATTCTGTCCCCTATCTTTACCTATTTGGAAGGCAAAATGAAACCTCATTGTTTAAATTTGCATTTATATTATAAGTGAGATCAAACTTTTTTTCCTAATGTCTTATGGCCATCTGTGTGTTTTTACGGAGTGATCTACTATTGTCTTTTACCCGTTTTTATTGGTGTATTCAATCTGTTATTACTAATATAAGAAAACTCTTCTTATATATAAAATGACTACCTTTTTGTCTGACAAATTTTCAAATATATTTCTCAAGGTTACTTTATGCCTTTTACTTTTATGTTTCTTAGTTTTTGAGATACAAGCATTTTTATCTGCTTGTAATTGAATATACCAATATTTTTAATAAGATTTCTGCCCCTGAATATTTATAGAGAGGTTTTTTTAGTTGCTTATTGTTTCATTTTTAGATGTCATTTTTAATCTTTCTGGAATTTATTTTGGCATAGAGTGTACACTTTCTCCACAGAGATAACTAATTGTCTCAGCATGATTTATTGAATAATTTATAATTTCTCCTTTATTTGAAATGTCACATATATCAGATGCTAAATGCTCATATGTACATAAAATTGTTGCTGCCCAGTAAAAATCTGGATCCATTAAAAAAGATACTCCTCATCAAAATGGCGGTATGAGGTGAGCCTCTGTAAATCTCCCCTGGAATTTACAACTAATCGAACAACAATAACTCCACAAAGGACTCCCTGCACAGCAGACAGGCAAGAGGAAGAGGCCCACTACCGACTGAAATCACCTACAAGTGGGAGATTCGCGCGAGTGGAGGGAGGAGGAAAGGGAGAAGTTCGCAGAGACGGAGCCGCGCGGGCGCAGGACGCAGACCTAGCTCAGTGCTCCGAGCTCTCTGCTTCCCGGAACTACCGCAGCTGCAGGAGAGGGAAGAACTCGGACTGCTAGGGCTCCGCTTATGGCCCACAGGGTTGAGGGGACAGCATATGACACCGCGGAACCCAACGCTCACGGCAGAGACCTCGGAGAAAAGACTGAGGGAAAAAGGCCGAAAACGGTGGTTTAAGCCCGCACTGCGGAGCAGAGAACGGAGCCTTAGGCACTGGGACTGGCCGCCCCCTCCCTCCCCTCCCAGAGCTCGCCCCGCCCCCACCTGCCTGGTGCTAGAAGCGGAACAGTAGCAGTGTCAGATCAAAAGAACAGAATATTTGCTGTTCTGAGAACTGTGGACCGCAGACACAGATTCGCAGCCCAACTAGTTCCGGCAAAGGGAGGGAGCTGTGGAAGCAGGACCGGCTGTGGTGGTGGTCGCCGCCATTGCTCTGGGCCACCCCTCACAACTCACCCCGCCCCTGGCTCCACCTATCTGGGCGGATCCCTGCAGGAGTAAACAGAACTGCTGAAACACACAGGCTCTGAAACTGGTGCAGGAAGAGATTTGGAACTACCAAAGCTCTCCGCATACCAACACGGACACTGCGCCCTGTGACCTAGGCGAACTATTAACAGAGGAGAAGCCCGTCTCCCAGGGAATCCCCCCATTTTGTGAGAAGCAGGAATAGTGCAGAGAAAACATAGCACTACTGTGTAAGAGAAAAAAAGGCTGCAGTTGGAGAAAAAATGAAACATTCTACCAACAAGTACTGGAAAACAAAAGAAAGACTTCTTCCTATCAACCTGTTGCAGAAGCCACTACTGTAGATGTCTAGGAAGAGAAATAGTAAATCAGTAATTGCCATGAATAACCAAGGCAACAAGACAGATCAGAAAGAAAGTGAAAAGTCTCCAGAAAAGGAACTTAAAGATATGGAAAAATGTGACTTAAATGACAGAGAATTCAAGATTGCAGTTCTGAAAAAACTCAACGAGATGCAAGAAAACACAGAAAGGCAGTTTAATGAACTCAGAAACACAATCAAAGAACAGCATGAACATTTTACGAAAGAGATTGAAATTTTGAAAAAGAACCAAATAGAATTTCTGGAGAATAAGAACTCAATAAAAGAAATTAAGAATGAAATAACCAGTTTAGGTAGTAGAGTTGACCAGATGGAAGAAAGAATCAGTGACATTGAAGATGGAAACCTGGAAATTACATAGATGGAAGAAGAAAGGGACTTGAGACTTAAAAGAAATGAAAGAACTCTGCAAGAACTTTCTGACTCCATCAGAAAGAGTGATATAAGAATAATGAGCATACCAGAAGGAGAAGAAAGAGAGAAGGGAACAGAGAATATATTCAAATTGTTGAGAACTTCCCAAGTTGTGGACAGAACTGGAATCTCGAATCCAAGAAGCAAATAGAACACCTAATTACCTCAATCCCAACAGGTCTTCTCCAAGGCACATTGTATTGAAGCTGTCTAAAATCAACGACAAAGAAAGAATCCTCAAGGCAGCCAAGGAAAAGAAGACGGTAACCTACAAAGGAAAGCCCATTAGATTATCATCAGATTTCTCAGCAGAAACTCTACAAGCCAAGAGGGAGTGGTACCAAATATTCAAACTATTGAAAGAGAAATCATGAGCCAAGAATAATATATCCAACAAAGATATCCTTTAGATATGAAGGAGGAATAAAGACCTTTCCAGACATACAAAAGCTGAGGGAATTTTCTAATACACGACCTGCACTACAAGAAATACTAAAGGAGGCTATTCGACCACCATCAACAGGGACAATTTGTGGCAACCAAAACATAAAAAGGGGGAGTGTAAAGGCCTGAACCGGAATATGGGAATGGAGAAAGTAAGTGTGCTGAAGAAAATGGAATAGTCTAAATATCAACCTTTCTTTTACATAAACTTAAGGGTAACCACTCAAAAAAAAAATCCAGAACTGAAACATATACTGTAATAAAAGGAGAAACAGAGGGAAACATCATAGAATACCACCACACAGAAATAATAGACAACAACAAAAAGGCAAAGAAACAATGGAGACACAGCCTTACCAGAAAACTAAAGATAGAATGACAGGAAATCCTCACATATCAATAATCACCCGAAACGTAAATGGACTGAACTCACCAATACAAAGGCACAGAGTAGCAGATTGGATCAAAAAATTAAACCCAACCATATGCTGTCTCCAAGAGACACATCTCAGCTACAAAGACAAGCATAGACTCAAAGTGAAAGGGTGCAAATTGACAATCCAGGCAAATGGTAACCAAAGAAAATCAGGTATAGCCATAATGATATCAGATGAAACAGACTTCAGGGTGAAAAAGATAACAAGAGACAAAGATGGACATTTCATAATTGTAAAGGGGACTATCCAACAAGAAGACATAACAGTCATCAATATTTCTGCCCCCAATCAGGCAGCACCGAAATATACCAAGCAACTACTAACAGAACTAAAGGGAGAGATTGACCAAAACACAACTATACTAGAGAACTTAAATACATCATTGACAGCTATGGATAGATCATCCAAACAGAAACTAAAGAACAAAATAGCAGCCCTAAATGACACATTAGATGAAATGGACATAATTGACATATATAGAGCACTTCATCCTAAAACATCAGACTATACATTCTTCTCTAGTGTACATGGAACATTCTCAAAGATAGACCATATATTGGGACATAAAATCAGCCTCAGCAAATTTAAGAAGATTGAAATCATACCAAGCATATTCTCTGATCAAAAGGCTTCGAAATTGGATATCAACTGCAAAAAGAAGCATGAAAAATACAAACACATGGAGATTAAACAACATACTTTTAAAGAACGACTGGGTCAAAGAAGAAATTAGAGGAGAGATCAAAAGATACATAGAAACAAATGACAATGAAAATACATCCTACCAAAATTTTTGGGATGCAGCGAAAGCAGTTTTAAGAGGGAAATTTATATCATTACAGGCCTATCTCAAGAAACAAGAAAAATCCCAAATAAATAATCTCATGTTACACCTTAAAGAACTAGAAAAAGAAGAACAAGTGAAACCCAAGGTCAGCAGAAGAAAGGAAATAACAAAAATCAGAGCAGAACTAAATGAAATAGAGAACAAAAGACAATAGAAAAATTAATGTGACAAAGAGCTGGTTCTTTGAAAAGATTAACAAAATTGACAAACCCTTGGCTAGACTCACTAAGATAAAAAGAGAGAAGACACTAATTAACAAAATCAGAAATGCAAAAAGGGAAGTTATCACGGACACCACAGAAATACAAAGGATCATCCAAGAATACTATGAAGGACTATATGCCACCAAATTCAATAACCTAGAAGAAATGGACAAGTTCTTAGAAACATATAGCCTTCCAAGGCTGAACCATGAAGAACTGGAAAATCTAAACAGACCGATCACCAGTAACAAAATTGAATCAGTCATCCAAAACCTTCCCAAAAGCAAAAGTCCGGGACCAGATGGCTTCACTAGTGAATTCTACCAAACCTTCAAAGAGGATCTAGTACCAATGCTGCTCAAACTCCTCCAAAAAAATGAAGAAGAGACAGTACTCCCTAACTCATTTTATGAGGCCAACATTACCCTGATACCAAAACCTGGTAAGGACAACACAAAAAAGAAAACTACAGACCAATATCTCTGATGAATACAGATGCAAAAATCCTAAATAAAATTCTAGCAAATCGAATACAACAATGCATTAAAAAGATTATTCATCGCGACCAAGTGGGATTCATCCCGGGGGCACAAGGATGGTTCACCATCCACAAATCCATCAATGTGATACATCACATAAACAAAATAAAGGACAAGTCATATGAATATATCAATTAATGCAGAAAAAGCATTTGACAAGTTACAACATCCATTTATGATTTAAACACTTAATAAAAGAGGTATAGAAGGAAAATACCTTAACATAATAAAAGCCATATATGACAAGCCCTCAGCTAATCTCATAATTAATGGTGAAAAACTGAAGCCCTTTGCTCTACATTCAGGAACATGACAGGGTTGTCCCCTATGACCTCTGCTTTTCAACATAGTATTGGAAGTCCTTGCCAGAGCAATCAAGTAAGAGAAAGAAATAAAAGGCAAACAAATTGGGAATGAAGAAGTTAAATTATCACTCTTTGCAGATGACATGATGTTATATATAGAAACCCTAAAGACTGCACCAAAAAGCTATTAGAAAAAATTAACAAAACAGTAAAGTTGCTGGCTACAAAATCAACATGCAAAAGTCCATTGCATTCCTATATAATAACAATGAAACCTCAGAAAAATAAATACAAAAAACAATTCCTTTTGCAATTGCAGCAAAAAGAATAAAATACCTAGGAATAAACTTAACCAAGAATGTGAAGGACCTTTTATGCTGAAAATTATAAGACATTTTTGAAAGAAATTGAAGAAGACGCAAAGAAATGGAAAGACATTCCGTGCTCATGGATTGGAATAATCAACATAGTTAAAATGGCCATATTACCCAAAGCAATATACAGATTTAATGCAATTCCCATCAAAATCCCAATGGCATTTTTTAAAGAAATAGAACAAAAACTCATCAGATTCTTTTGAACCACAAAAGACCCCCAATAGCCAAAGCAATCTTAAGAAAAAAGAACATTGCTGGAGGTATCACACTCCCTGACTTTAGCTTGTACTACAGGGCTACAATAATCAAAACAGCATGCTATTGGCAGGAAAACAGACACATAGACCAATGGAATAGAATTGAGAACCCAGAAATTAAACCACATAAATATGGACAGATAATTTTTGACAAAGAAGCTAAAAACATACAATGGAGGAAAGACAGCCTCTTCAATAAATGGTGCTGGGAGAATTGGATAGCCACGTGCAAAAGAATGAAACTGGACTGCTATCTGTCACCATGTACCAAAATTAATTCAAAATGGATCAAAGACTTAATCATAAGACCTGACAAAATAAACTGCATAGAAAAAAACATGGGTACTAAACTTATGGACCTTGGGTTCAAAGAGCATTTTATGAATTTGACTCCAAAGGCAATGGAAGTAAAAGCTAAAATAAATGAACTAGATTATATGAAACTTAAAAGCTTCTTCACAGCAAAAGAAACCATCAACAAAATAAAGAGGCAACCAATTGAATGGGAGAAGATTTTTGCAAACAGTACCTCTGATAAGGGGCTAATATCCAAAACATACAAGGAACTGATGAAATTCAATACCAAAAAACAAACAACCCAATTGAAAAATGGGCAGAAGACCTGAAGAGACATTTCTCCAAAGAGGACATACAAATGGCAAATAGACATATGAAAAAATGCTCAACATCACTAATCATCAGAGAAATGCAAATAAAAACCACAATGAGATATCACCTCACCCCAGTTAGAATGGCTATCATTAACAAGACAAATAGTAACAAGTGTTGGAGAGGCTGTGGAGAAAAAGGAACCCTCATACACTGTTGGTAGAAATGCAGACTGGTGCAGCCTCTATGGAAGGCAGTGTGGAGGTTCTTCAAAAAATTATGAATAGAATTACCATATGACCCAGCAATCCCTCTCCTGGGTATCTACCCAAAAAATCTGAAAACATTTATACATAAAGACACGTGTGCTCCAATGTTCATTGCAGCTTTGTTTACAGTGGCCAAGACATGGAAACAACAAAATGCCCTTTGATATATGAATGGATAAAGAAATTGTGGTATATATACACAATGGAATACTATTCGGCAGTAAGAAAAGATGATATAGGAACATTTGTGACAACATGAATGGATCTTGAGAGTATGATGCTAAGTGAAATAAGTCAGACAGAAAAAGCAGAGAACCATATGATTTCACTGATATGTGGTATATAAACCAAAAACAACAAAAGAACAAGACAAACAGGTGAGAAACAAAAACTCATAGACACAGACAATAGTTTGGTGGTTACCGGAGGGTAAGGGGGGTGGAGGGTGGGAGATGAGGGTGAGGGGGATCAAGTGTATGGTGATGGAAGGAGAACTGACTCTGGGTGGTGAACACACAATGGGATTTATTGATGATGTAATACAGAATTGTATACCTGTAATCTATGTAATTTTACTAACAACTGTTACTCCAATAAATTTTAAAAAAAAGATACTCTTAGCTCAACAGAGCACTGTAAGAAATCAGAGTTTGGAAAAAAAAGTGATTTTATCTTAAGACATTTTCATATTTGTCATTGTAAGTCAGATTTCCCCCTTCTCTCTCTTCTCCCCTATTTATTCTTCTCTTTTAATTTTCATGCCTATTTTCACAGGTTTATTCTTCTATATGAAGCAGAATAGTTTTTGAAAATGTAAAACCAAAAATTATAGAAAATGTTGATTGGAATGAAATAAAAGCTTTAAATGAATTTAAAAAATAACACCATTGCATTTCTAAGAAGATCTCTTTTTATATTTGTAGGTAAGTTTTTTAAAACTATGGAAAGCATATAGCTTTTACAGTTTATTCCAAAACATGTACTGTTTTCTGTAGATTTTATGAAAGTGTATCCTTTCTCCTGAATTAGTTTCCTATTCCTGCTATAAAAAAATTACCATAAACATTAGGGACCTAAAACAACACAAATTTATTATTTTACAATTTTGAAGATCAGAAGTCCAAAATGGATTTCACTGGTCTGGAGGGACAGCCATACTCCCTCTCCAGCCTCCAAGGGAGAATCCTTTTCCCTGCTATTTCCAGGTTCTAGAGTTGCATTCCTGGCATATGAGGTCTGAAAACTAAGTTCGTGAAGTTTGTTGCAACGATGTTGCTAACCTTTCTTGATATCAGAGGGATTATTCACTATGAATTTGTACCAACTGGACAAACAATTAACCAAGTTTACTATTTGGAAGTGCTGAAAAGGCTGCGTGAAGAATTTAGACGGCATGAACTTTTCGCCAACAGTTCATGGCTTTTGTATCACGACAATGCACCAGCTCACATGACACTGTCTGTGAGGGAGTTTTAAACCAGTAAACAGATAACTATTTTGGAACACCCTCCCTACTTACCTGATCTGGCCCCCAAAGACTTCTTTCTTTACCCAAAGATTAAGGAAATATTGAAAGGAAAATTTTTTTTTTTAATTAAATTTATTGCGGTGACAATTGTCAGTAAAATTACATAGATTTCAGGTGTACAATTCTGCATCACATCATCTATAAATCCCATTGTGTGTTCTTCACCCAGATTCAGTTCTCCTTCCATCACCATATATTCGATCCCCCCCATCCTCATATCCCACCCCCCACCCCCCACCCCCCTTACCCTCTGGCAACCACCAAACTATTGTCCGTGTCCACGAGTTTCTCTTTCCCATTTGTTTTGATGTCATTCAGGACCTCAAGGGTAATACGACTACAGCTCTGATGGCCATTCCAGAAAAAGAGTCCCAAAATTGCTCTGAAGGATGGACTAGGCACTGGCATCAGTGCATAGCTTCCCAAGGGGAGTACTTCATAGGTGACCATAGTGATATTCAGCAATGAGGTATAGAGCACTTTTTCTAGGATGCGTTCGCGAACTTAATTGTGAGACCTTGTACCTTGTCTCATGGCATCTACTTTGCCTTCAAAGTCAGCAACATAGCTTCTTAAAAATCTTTCTCTCTGTGTCCTTCTGGTCCCATCATCACATCATCATCTTCTGTTAATAAAATATCCCTCTTAATAGGACATGTGTGATTATATTTAGGGTCTACAAAGATAATCCAGGAAAATCTCCTCATCTCAATAGCTTTAATGTAATCTCATCTACAAAAATCCCCTTAGCCTTATAAGGTAAGTTTCACAAATTCCACAGAATAGGACCTGAACATCTTTGGCGCTATCATTCGGACTACTACCACCTGCAATACTTATAACTTGAAGTACATTTTTATTTTATTTTAATAATTTTCTCAGTGGACAATTGAAGCAAATAGAAATTTTGGCAAATTTGTCTCCTTTTCATGAGCTAAATATTTTATTTTTCCCTATCTTATTTTATTATATATAATTTCAAGAAAAATAAATAAAACAGGTAATAGCAGGTATATTTTTCTTCTTCTTGATTTTAATGCAAATTCCTTTGGTGTTTCACCAATAAACTATAATTTGTCAAAGCCACTTAAACATTTATTTCATTGACATTGTATGATTGTATTCTTTATTATTAAAGTAAAATAAAATTAGAAATAAACTCAGATGGAAATTCTCAAATGTGCTGCCCTTCAGTTAATCTGTGCCTAAACTTCTATAATAGTATGACTTTGAAAAGCCAGAAATCTTATCTATTGCTTTTGGGTGGCCAGAATTCATCCTCTCTTTCTTTTTTTTCAAGCTATTTAATGTGCTTTTTTTATGTGCCATTCACTCTGCTAGGTCTTAAAAATATCAAGGAAAAGAAAACCAATGTGATCCTTACAGTCAGAATGGAAGGCGGTCATCAAACAAACATATGCATGTTATTCACGTTGTGCTAAATGTTATGAAAAGAACTACAGTTCATTAAAATAAATGGATAAAAAGAATTGAGGAGCAAATTACATTGTATACAGAAACATGTATTATTATTTTTAAGTCACAAAGACAATGTAGAAGAAGACAAGTCCACTGGACAAAACAGGATAAAAGCATATATATCCTTTATTCCAGGCATAGGAGAGAAAAATACACTTGGTAAACAACTGAGAACATTTCTCTAATTCTGTAATTAAAAGTATTCGGAAAGGATCTGTTTTTGAGAGTGTCTTTGGCAAGTTTCTTTGCTTTACATCCATGACAAGAACGACATTATGTGGCCAACAGGATTTTGAATACTGTGTTATCCCATCCCTCCAAAATAATTGTTACCGGGACAGAGGCTACAAAGAGGACAGATTTCTTTTAAATATTGTATTTCTGTAACCTACTCTATTTGATAATAATAGATTTATCAGGTATTGGAAACTCTTTTCTTTTGTGAGATTAACATATAACTTGTTTTATATATATATATATATATAATTATATATGATATAATTAATATATTATCCTTACCTTTGTCTAGTTTTGATATCTGAGTAATGTTTAATCACAGTATAGTTACCATTTTTCAAATTCACACATTTGTAGAGTTCATTAAATATCTTTTCACAATGCCTATTCCAGACTCTGTCGTGAAAACTCAGAATCAAAATCTCTATTGTTAGGCCCTGGAAGTAAGCATTTTGAACAAATAGGTAATTTTCATGCACACTGTGAAATTTGTGACCCACATGTATAGTGATTAGTCTCTTTGGTTACATAACCTACATGGTTACTAGTTATATGACTTTTGACAAGATTTTTTACCTTAAACTTGATTTCCTCACTTACAGAATCATGAAAAAATATATTGCAACACATTTAGGGAAGTTTTAAGAATTATTGAAAATAATGTTTGCAAAGAATTTAGTTGTAAGTTCTTTTAAAAATAAATACTTCTTTTGACACTTTTAAAATTGATTCCATATTTACAGCATCTGTGCTATTATATGTCACTATTTACCTGGGTTCTAGGTTAACATTCACATTCAGTTCAGTTATAATATAACATAATTATTAATTTGATTTGATTTGCCTATTTGATAGTTAAAGAAATGCTTGTGTGTTTCGCTTTTGCTTGAGTGTGTTACTTTCGTTAAATAGAGACTACTCAAAGTCAGAATAGTTAGAATTCTGATTTAAGAAATATTAAAACCAGATAATGGATTTACAGAGCTGGGAACTTGACTTTGACTTCCATTACAAGATAAGTCATAATGTCTCAGAACATAGAAGGAGGAAATTGAAACTGAGTTTCTTATATAAAGTCAGATACCCTCAGATATCATTCTCATTATGAATTGGGAAGTAAAATATTCTATTCAGAAGTCCTAAGAAGAAGCAAAAAACTTGTCATGAACCTGGAGTGATAGTTACTTATGAGGAATATCAAATTTTGGTCTATGCCAGGCCTGATGGTGCTGTCAAAATTCACAATACCTACTAGGAATGTGAATCTTAGCGAAGACGTTAACATAAACATTTGTCCAGCACAATGATAGGATTCTGCCCAATAGTTTATCACTAAGGTGTTAGTTCTTCCAAGCTTTTACAAAGATCTTTTCCCATTGTTTATCTAAAAATTGTAGTTGTACTCAGTATAAGTGTTCACTTACAAAAAGTTTCTTGAAAAAAGTGAATGTAGTAAAAATAACCATAACTACAACAATCTATTATTAGTTAAACAATATAAAAAATATTTAAATTGTGACAGCAATAACCTAAAATGTGAGGGTGAGGAGAAGTAAACAGTACAGTTTACAAATTCTGTTGAAGTTATCAGTTCAAAATAGGGTGCTATAAGTTTAAGATATTTTATGTAAGCCACGTGGTAACCACAAGGGAAATCCTGTAGTAATTACACAAAAGAACAGAAAAAAAGAAGTCAAAGCATACTGATACCAAAAGGCAACAAAATAAATAAAAACAAACAAACAAACAAAACAAACAAAAACCAGGAAGGAATAAGAAACAAGGAATAATATATCTACAAAACAACCAGAAAACAATGAAGAAAATTCCTTACCTATCAATAATTACTTTAACTGTAAACAGATTAAATTATCCAACTAAAAGACATAAAATGGCCAAATGAATAAAAAAACAAGATTCAACAACATGCTGCCTACAAGAGATTCACTTTAGTCTTAAAGATACACATAGAGTATTGTGGGGATAGAGCCCCAGAGAGCAGTTTCCAGGCTGTCGGCCTCATGTAGAAAGGTGCTGGCTCGGGTAGTAGATAGCCATCAGCTGTAACCATTGAGCCACTGGCCACTAATATAACTGCCGCGGCTACGGAGGAGAGTCGAGGAGAGTTGAGGAGAGTCGGTTGGTTGGCAACAAAGCGGACAGCAGGTCGCACGTCGTGTGAACCCAGCCTCCAGTGAGACCATAGTGGTATGATTCCCCTACCTATGGCTCCGTGGGTGTTCCTTTTTGGCCTCACCATGTCCTGTGTTCTTATGTGGGGAGCGGGAGCAGAGACCCCACAGGCCGCCCCGCACGACAAGTATCTATGTGTATCTAAGCGTGAAAAAAGATATTTTAAGCAAATGGTAACCAAAAAAATAAAAAGAAGGGGTAGCTATACCTACATCAGACAAAATAAACGTCAAACTAGAAACGGTAACAAAAAGACAAAGAAAGTAGTTTTATATGATAATAGGGTCAATGTATCAAGAAGATATAACAATTGTACGTATTTATGTGCCCAACATTGGAGCATTTAAATATATAAAGCAAAACCTAACAGAGTTTGTCCAAATGGGCTAATGTACCATTACAAGTGAAAGTACCATCATTTCAAATATTATACCTTCCCAAATCTCTAGTCTTTATTTCAAAAATTCCTGTTATATGCATCAGAACACTTTTTATTCTAAATTCCATGTTTTTCTCTCTCATATTTTCCAACATTATTAATTTTTTTACCCATTTCTGCTCTATTCTAATTGTTTAATGTCTATTTTAGTAAACTACTATCTCTTCATTTGTATCTAATTTGCTGTGTAAATTGTTGATTGGAATTTTTATTCCAGTGACTTTAGTTTTTATTTTTAGAAGTTTGAGTGCCTTTTTCCCCCCAGATCCACTTATTCTTCTTTTATAGTGTCTTCATTTTCACAGGATTTTAATTACTCTTTAAATATGTTGATGTCATTAAACTTAATTGGTTTGTGTTCTCTTTTTGATTGCTATATTATCTCAAGTGTTAAGGGCTTTAATATTGCTATAAGTTGAATGTACTAACTCTCTCTTTTTGGTGCATTGTTTAACTTTTTAAATTTTTATTGTGAGCTAATTTCTATCCTTTTTTTCCTGCAAAGATTATTTTGAAACTATCCTGCTGGAAAGATTTTGTGTCTACTTCTGCAAGAAATCCCAGTGATGTCACACAGCCACAATCAGTATTCATTTTATTTTCTAAATATTTGGAATCCAAGACATGTAGCTGGTAAACATGAGCCATAAACTGAGAGGTTGCTTAGGCTCATCGGAGTTTTTCTTAACCCGCATTTTAGGCAGAAAGCAAAGAACAAAATATTTCCCTGACAAATCCTGTGACTTGTTTTTTCTTTTATGATTCTCCCTTAAATTCAGGATAGAATACTTCTAGGATTAAGACTTCTATTTTGGGGGTCTCCATTCTAAATTTCCACGTATCTGGACCAAAGTCTTTCCTTGCTGTCCCTATAGGCATAAAACCCCCAGTGCCTAGACCAGAGTATCTCAACTAGAGTACTGTTGGCATTTTGGGCCATGTAGCTTTTTGTTCTGGGTTGCTTTCTTGTGCAGCAAGATGTTCAGTAGAATTTTTAGCTTTTACTTGCTAGATGTCATTAACAGTGCCCACTTCACACACCACCTCCACATTTGTGGCAACAAAATGTCTCCAAATATTGTCAAATGTCCCCAGGCAGGGTGCAACGTCATTCCCATTGAAAACCACTGTTCTTGGTTATTTATCTGAATCCCTCCCAAATGCCTGTTACCTCTGCTGTCCAGCCCTTCTCTTCATCAAAGTAGAGCTGCAGCAACTCTTCACACAATTATTTCAGTGTTTTTCTGGACATTCTTCTCTTTCTCTCCTGGAACCTGGGAAATTCTCTTTGAATCTGGCAATCTCTGCTATGCATTTAAATCATGTATTAGTATGTATTTCTGTATGTTTCCAGTGAAAGGGTTTTTCTGTTGTTGTTTGGTTGGTTGGTTGGTTGGTTATTTTAGTATGGGTCTTATTGCAAAGCCTAGAAGAAATTCTCTGATTTTTCATGTGGGGTAAGCAAATGCTGAAATCTGCTGTTCAAAAACCTGGAAAACTGAGGTAAATTCCCAGTAACCTAGTCAAATAATATCCCAAAGGTTATTTTAAACCTCAGGAATATCAGAAGCATCAAACATCAACTATCCTTGTGAACACCAATAAGTTATTGAGATTCTAACACATGGAGAGGATGACTTTTCATAATTTAAAAATATGAAGTCTAAAGTATAGACTGTGTATATTCCTATTCATTTGCTATCATTCTTACAAAGTGACTACCAGGGATGTCAGACAAACATTGTCTGAGATGGTTTGTCCAATTACTTTGACCCTACAGGTATAACCTATACAAAAAGAGAAAAATGCTAATCATATCCTTGTAATGCATTTCAAGTATCAAAATATCCTAACACAAAATTTTGGGTTGTTAGTAAATAATTTGTTGTAACAAAAGAACCATTAGATTTAGAGTCAGAAATCCTAGAGTCAAATCTTAACTCTTCAATTGTGTGATCGGAGACTTTACTGAGTTTCAGTTTCTTTGTCTGATTATAATAATTACTACCTTACTCAAGGGTTTTGTCGATTTAATGAGATAGTATTTGTGTAATTTTTTTTTCTAAAATGGGCTTTATAATAATAAGATATCACATAGTTTACAGATAAATCAATGGAAAATGTCAAGTTTGAGATTTTCCCAAATCACAGATGCAAATAATGGACAAAATAAAACTTTAGGTATTTAAATCTTTTCTTCACATTCCTAACACCAGGGTTTGCTGCCTGTGGCCCAACAGATAACTAGCTAGTCAAGAATCTAGTCATATATAAGATATATGCTACTATTTCTTAAAGTTCTCTCAACTAAACACGGTCTACTTACCGAAAATTGAGCCTTTAAATATTTGTTTTTCTTAGATATAATCAGTCAAATTCCTTTAAAGACTGCTGCTATTTTGAAATTCTGTTGTAAACCTCATTTCAGTTACTTTGACATGATTCTGGGTTGTACTGCTAAAATATTTCAGGATAATTATAGAAACAAAATACTCTGTTATTTGTCAGGAAAGGAAAAAAATCCATCAGACCACATCATTTTTCAGACTACTTGTAGATCAGGCAGTGACTGCAAGGAGGGAGCATGAATTATCTGCAACTTTCTTTGAATTATTCAGTATCTATCATGCATGATTTTAATTGTCTCAAAGGCATTTCAGTTAAAAATAAGTGGCTGTTCAGCTAAGTTCTTCTTGCATTTTTATTTAATAAGCAGTAACTTTATATTAGTACTGAATTATAGAAGAGAAGCCCATCTTTATTGACAATATGTGTGTGTGTATACAGACACACAAAGAATATATATACACACACATATATGAGAGAGAGAGATACACACATATATTGATATATACATGAATATACCGGGGGTGTCAAAAAATATATACAAATGGACACTTTGGTCAACGTTGCTAAAGTAGTAGTTTGCCATAATGAGAAGTGTCTGGACTCTGATGGCAACTACTTTGAGCACCTCTTGTAATTGCAGAAGTCAGATGTGACTTGTATTCATCTTTTGTTATCGGTATATATTGAGTATTACAACTTTAATAGTTTTTTCCTTTCTTAAAATGTGTACACATTTTTTGGCACCCTCTGTATATACTAATACCTATGAAATATACATATATATGTGGGTTTCTGATAAAAGTAAGAATGCATGATGAGGAATAATGAAGTAGCTCTTTCTCCATTGAAAGTGACAGACATTTTTTCCACATAGGCTGGTAGTTTATGGTGAACAAAAGTGTGAACGTAATAAAGATAACAAGCTAACATCATGCAAAAAAAAGAAGCACTGGACTGAAAATCAGAAGAGAATGGTTGTGGACATGCGGGGCAGAGTGATAAGCTAGATAAGAGAAAGCTAGAAGTTTGTGTGTGCATGTGACTTTCCTCTACATCTTTTCCTCATTCTTCTTATCCTTATCCCTGGGCAGGGGAAGACGGCTGTTCCTCTAAAGAGGACAATACAATTTCAGAGGTAGAAGAAAACATTTCCCTATATTATCCCAATCCTTTCATTTGTTTCTTAATGGCCGCCTGGGAAAATGGCATAGGAAATAGGATCCCTGAAGTCTCATTAATAGTTCCTAGTATACCACATACCAGGTCAGGCAGTTATTGGTCTCTCACTTGCCCATTTCTAAACATACTTAACCATATGTGCCGTGAGGATTACCAGTCTGTGCACCAAATAACAACAGTAACAACATGTAATGCCAGTGATGTCAAGTGACCCAAATTTTTTGTAACCCTAAAATTATACTTTAATATCTCACATAAACAAAAAGCTTTTTGATGTCTTTTTTTCCCCCAGAGTAACGCGGTCTTGAGACCAAAAAGTGAGAAAACCACTGTGGTTTATCCTTAGCCATGATTTGCCTGTTTCTTGCTCTGACCTTACATTGTGATGGAATTACAAAAAACTCCTATATAAGGCCATGGCTGGTCTGATGTTTTTGTCCTTATAGCTCAAGAAGCTGAACTGTCGGACTTGAACCTGTTAGCTTGTTTTGTCTTTTTTTCCCCATTTTATTTTTTCTCTTTACTCTTGTTTTCTTTTTTCTCATTTTTCTTTTTTGGGTACTATTTTCTTTTTATTTTTCTTTGCTCTCTTTCCCCATTTTTCTTTCTTTATTCTTTTTGTCTTTTTCTCCTCATTTTTCTTTTGTTCTCTTTTTCTCATTTTTAAATTTAAATTTTATTTTAATTTTTCTTTTTTCTTTACATTTTTTTAGTTAGTATTGTTAGTACAGTTAATATGAGACAAAGATAGCTTTCATAATTTTCAGCAATAAGATCATGAGCAGATGTCTCATCAGAAACCTTGGAGACCAAAGGGTAGTAGGTTGATATATTCAGGGCACTGAAGGAGGAAAGCTGTCAATCAAGACTCCTATATCTGGCAAAACTGTCCCTCAAAAATGAGGGAGAAATTAAGACTTCCCCAGGTTAACCAAAGCTGAGAGAGTTCTTTATCACTAATATGCCCTGCAGGAAGGGAGGCCTTCAGGTTGGAATAAAAGGACACTAGACAGTAACTGAAAGCCTTACAAAGAAATATGTCTAGTAAAATAAATACATGGACAATTATAAAATCTAGTACTATTGTAACATTGGTTTGTAGCTCGTTTTTGCTTTCCACTTGATTTAAGAGACTAATGTATTTAAAAACCCAATTTTTATCTATGTTTTTGGATACACAGTACAAGAATGTGTGTGTGTGATTTTTTTGACATTAATAACTGAAGAGGGATGAAGTCAGAGCTATACAAAATTGAGGTTTTTTTTTTGTTGTTTTTTTTTTATGTTCTTTAAGTTAAGCAGGTATAAATTCACATAAGTGTTATAACCTTAGGATATTAGGTCATTCAGATGACCAAAACATATTTCTCACATATATTTGGTCTTCATCCATAGTTCCTTGCTCATAGCACCCAAAGCCCTTAGAATTTCCCGAGTAATAAGAGCAGTGGGAACATCTTTTGTTGCAATATTTGGTCTCATGTTTTCAGTTTTTGAAGTTTTACAACCGGAGAGGTGAAATGAGTGTTTTGCTTTTCACAAAAATGCCTTTTCTGCTGGGTTTATGTTAATGAGGGGACATTTGGAAAGCACCTAATATTGGTGGATGATTGCATGGGTACCAACCTTGAGTATAGGGTTGGAATTTGTGGTCCACCCCCACCACCCGAATTTCTGAGGAGGTTAGAGGGTGATGGAGGTTGAATCAATCACCAATCGCCATTGAGTTCATTAACAGTGCTTATGTAATGAAGTCTCAGCAAAATCCAAAAGAGGGTTTGAGGAGCTTTCACATTGGGAAGCCAGAATGCTTCCATGTGCCCTCAGGCCAGGCCTCAATCTTCACGGGAACAAAAGCTCCTTTGTTCTGGGCCTCACCTTATGTATGTGTTCAGCTGGCTTTTGATTTATGTCCTTTAATATCCTTTGTAAGAAACTGATAATCTAGTAAAACAAAACAAACTTTAAAATTCTCATTATCAATTCAGTCATTTGATACCACACAGTAAATAAGTTCTAACTAAGTGATTATACCCTCTTCATCCTGAAATTTTTTAAAGGCATCTTTTGGCTAGAATCATCCTCCCGCCCTCTGTTAGCCATGTGGATCTTATTTCTAGTGAAGCTTCTCCACCATCAGTTGCTCCATCTGCATCACAGAAATTAATGTTGCTCCTTTAACACCTGTTTAGATAAATTACTCTCACTAAATTTCTTTCTTTTGGTCTCTTTGCAAAGTTTCATGGAGCTATAGCAACAATTCAGAATACCAAGATAGCACCAACATTATTTAGATAATGCAATGAGCATCCCAAAATAAAATGTGTTCACTGAAGCAGCTGATAATCAGCAGTATAAATTCCATCATAAAATGGGAATCTGAAAGAGGAAATAATGACATGGCAGGTCTGAATTCATTGCTGCATACTACAGAGCATGGTATCATCTGAGGAAACAGGGTAGGCAGGGAAAACATAAGAAAGAACAATAGAAAGTTTTGTGGTTTCCATTCTATGTATCTCCAGGCTATGCGCGTTCATTCTAATTGTCTAGAATCTACCGACTGTGAACGGACAGAAATGTGCATTAATCATACATTGAGAAGTGCTCCAGTTATCTATTGCTGGGTAATAAACCACATCAAAATTTAGGGCTTAAAGCAATAACTTGCTATTTTCTCTCAAGGTTCTGTGGGTTGACTGAGCTCAGCTGGCAGCTTTCATTTGAGTTATCTGTAGTCAGATGGTGGCTGGGGCTAAAGTCATCTGAACACTTGACTGGGACGGATAAAGAGATAGCTTGCTCATATGGCAGGTAGTCCAACACTGGATATTGGCTGGGAGCTCAGCTAAGGTTGTTAACATGTGGATGTAGTGTCTTTGAGTGGCTTGGTCTTATCACAGAATGGTGGATGGATTCTAGAAAAATTGTCTCCAAATCAAGCATTATAAGAGGCCTAAGAGGAAACTGCAAAGCTGTTTCTGACCTTATATTGGAACTAAAATAACATAACTTTCACCAAATAAAATCAGTCAAGCAACTCATTAATATGTCTCAGCTTTAAGGGGGAGATTAATTAGATTCCAGTTTTTGGTGTGAGGAGCAAGCAGCATGCACAAAAATGTATGGAAGAAATCGATGGCAGCCATCTTTGCAGGCAAGCTAAAATAAGAGATTAATTGTGGCTCTACGATTTCCATACTTGGGGAAACAAATTTTATCATTAATGCAAACTGACCAACTCCTCTTCCTGAAGGCAAATTAAATATTTAGGCAGAAATTTACAATGATAATCCCTTCTAATCCCCAGGTAATTTCTGAATTTCCCTTACTTCCATTAACACTCAATCCGTATATCTAAGATCACTTGATCTCTCTTTCCATTGTGTCAAATATATTTATTGTCCTCCACATGTCATTTTTAGTTCCTTGCATTTCTAGCAGCCTAATTGTAAATCGAGTGGCCTATGAAGTATGATCGAACAATACAGTGAATGTTTAAATTAAAAAATATATATATTACAGTAAAAGACACATTGCTATTAATACTCTTCAAAATACTCTCCCTTGCTTTGAACAAACTTATTCCATTATTCTTGCTACTTTCTGGAGCAGTTCTGGAAGTCCTCTTTCATGAGTGTTTTTAGTTGCACTGTCATGGCTGCCTTGATGTCCTGAATCATTTTGACTTTGGGGAAGAGCCAAAAGTCACATGGTGCCAGATCCAGTGAATAAGGTAGACAAGGAAACACTGTAATGATTTTATTTGACAGAAATTGCTGTACTAGAAGCGACGTGTGACATGGAACATTGTCATGATGGAGGATGATTTAGGGCACGCTTAAAACACACTTTCTCTCAATCATAGCTCACAGCTGACTGACTACACTGAACAAGTTGAAACTTGTCACACATTGTTACTAAGGTTCGATGCACTGCTTCCGGTATTGAAGATCCTGTTGGATAGCACTTGGCAGCAGCATTCACTGCATTTCTTGATTACAATGGAAAGGCTCTGTATTACACATCATTTGTAGCATGGTAATTTCTGTCAAATAAAACCACTATGGTATGTTCTCAGCCACCTTATTCACTGGATCTGGCACCGTGTGACTTCTGGCTGTTCCTCAAAGTCAAAATGACCATGAAAGGTAAATATTTTGAATCAATTCAGGACATCGAGGCAGCCACAACAGTACAACTAAAGACACTCAAAAAAGAGGACTTACAGAACTGCTTCAGAAAGTGGCAAGAACGATGGGGTAAGTGTGTTCGAAGCGAGGGGGAATATTTTGAGGGGGATTAATGGCAATGCACTTTTTACTGTAATACATTCTTTTTTAATTTCAACATTTACTATAGTTTTTTATCACACCTCATATGTCTAAGGATACAGCTTACATCCCTTATGAGGTCTGACAATTAAGTTCACGAACTCATCCTAGAAAAAGTGCTACATACTTCATTGCTGAATATCATTATGGTCGCCTTCAAAGTTTTCCCCATGGGAAGCTATGCACAGAAGCCAGCATGTAGTCCACCCTTCGAAGCAATTTTGGAACTCTTTTTCTGGAATGGTCATCAGGGCTGTTGTCGTATTACCTTGATGTCCTGAATGACATCAAAATGTCTTCCTTTCAATATTTCCCATAATTGGGGAGCCAGATCAGGTAAGTATGGAGGGTCTTCCAATACAGTTCTTTGTTCAATGGCTAAAAACTCCCTCACAGAGAGTACCGTGTGAGCTGGTATACTGTTGTGATAGAAGAGCCATGAATTGTTGGCGAAAAGTTCAGGTCATTTTTATCTAACTTTTTCATGCAGCCTTTTCAGCACTTCCAAATAGTAAACTTGGTTAACTGTTTGTTCAATTGGTACAAATTCATGATGAATAAACCTCTGATATCAAAAAAGATTAGCAACTTCATTTTGACTCTGGATTTAGACTGACAGAACTTTTTTGGTCATGGAGAATTGGCTGACTTCCATTTTGCATTTTGATGCTTTGTTTCAGGGTCATATTGGGTACACCCATGTTTCATCACCAGTGATAACATGACCCAAAACATCGTCTTGCCTCTCCAAAAGCTCTTGGCAAAGTTCAACTCTCCTTTGCTTTTGTTCATCGGTGAGTTCTTTTGGGACCATTTTTGCACACACCTTTCTCATGCCAGGATTTTCCTAACTGTTTCTCTATTGATGTTTACTTGGCCTGCTATGCTTCTGACAGTCAGCTGTTGATTTTGACACACAATTTGACAAATTTATACAATGTTTTCGTCAGCTCTGCTCATTACTGACTGCCCTGACCTCTCTTCATCAGTGACACATTGCCTCACCTCAGAAAAACATTTAATCCACCTGTACACTGCTGTTTTCTTTATGGCATTATCTCCATAAACTTGAACTAACATGTTCCTGATTTCACTTCCATTCTTGCCAAGCTTAACAAGAAATGTAGTGTTTGTTCGTTGCTTTAATTCAAGCTCAAACATTCCCATGATGGCACACAAAAACATTCAACAACAATAATGAATGTCACTCAGCAAGACACCGCCACATGTTGACATGAACACAGCTGTGAGACACTGGTATATGAAGGTTCTGAAACCTTACTGAGCTGTTTGTACAGTGCTACCAATGTAAGTGCACAGTGGCAAGTTCGTGAACTTAATTGTCAGACTTCATGTATCAAATTTATAACAGGCACAGTTCCAACCAATTTCATGGCCCTGCATTCCTTAAACATAAGCCCAAACTGGCTTCTTTTTATTTATCCAAAACAGCAGAATTCAACCATTCCTTTAGATACCAAGCTATTGCTACTGAAAGTTGCCAGAGGGTAAGGGGGGCGGGGGGTGGGGGGTGGGAGATGAGGGTAAGGGGGATCGAATATATGGTGATGGAAGGAGAACTGACTCTGGGTGATGAACACACAATGGGATTTATAGATGATGTAATACAGAATTGTACACCTGAAATCTATGTAATTTTACTAACAATTGTCACCCCAATAAATTTAATAAAAAAGAAAAAATGAAGGAATACATGAGACTGAAATTCCTTCTATGAAATAGTATATCTTTCTTCCTACATAGGTTTCGCCCCAAAACTTTGTGCTTCCTCCAGATTTAATTTCCTTTCACCTTGAATAACTTTGTTTATTCAGATAAAGTAAAAAAGTCTATCTTCTGCTTCTTTTGTTTCCAAACACATCACAATTGAAATAACTTCTCATTTCTTAAGCCCAGCCTAATGATCAGATAAAAATCACTTGAGAATTTCATGAACACCATCTCACCCACTGATATCTGCCTACCTCAAGATAGTCTATTGTTCAATTAAGCCTGTTGAGGCTCTAGAATATTTCCATTCCCACAGACATTGGATTATATACAATAGATGCAAAGGGACTTTGGCTGAGTAGTGGCCCCTACACGTAGAGGATTTATATAGGATTCTTTAGTATTCCAGAATAAATCCCCAAAACAGATTTTGATAAATGGATTTCCATATAATCTGGAATGTTCAGAGGTCTTGAGGTATAACTTGCCTGTGATAGTTGATTCTTAAAATTTAATAACATGAATAAATATGCTCATGCTCAAGAAATAAATGCTTACTTTTACCACCACCAGACTCTTAAAAAGCAGAAGTATTGACTGAGATTCTAAATCAATACAGATGGTATCTCTACTCAGGCCCTGGCCTAAGTGAGAGGAGATCTTAAAAGACCTTGAGATCCTAGGGAGGTTAAGACTGTGTCACCATTATGAGGTCAGACAATTAAGTTTGTGAACTGGTTGCAATGATGTTGCTAACATTTTTTGATATCAGAGGGATTATTCATTATGAATTTGTACCAACTAGACAAACAGTTAACCAATTTTACTATTTGGAAGTGCTGAAAAGGCTGCATGAAAAAGTTAGACGACCTGAACTTTTCGCCAACAATTCATGGCTCTTGCATCACGACAATGCACCAGCTCACACAGCACTGTCTGTGAGGGAGTTTTAAGCCTGTAAACAAATAACTGTATTGGAACACGCTCCCTACTCACTGATCTGGGCCCCAGTGACTTCTTTCTTTACCCGAAGATAAAAGAAATATTGAAAGAAAGACATTTTGATGACATTTAGGACATCAAACGTGATACAACGACAGTTCTGATGGCCATTCCAGAAAGAGTTCCAAAATTGTTTTCAAGGGTGGACTACGTGCTGGTGTTGGTGCATAGCTTCCCAAGGGGAGGACTTAGAAGGTGACTGTAGTGATATTCAGCAATGAGAGATGTAGCACTTTTTCTAGGATGAGTTAGTGAACTTAATTGTCAGACCTTATATAGTTCTTCACCTACGCAAATTAAACCATAAGCATATGATTTCACAAGGCACTTAATAAAATTTTATAGACATAATTTTTCCGATATACAAAAGAGTCCAGGGTTTGAATAAATGCTTCAAATGAAGCATGCAGTATCAGAACAGCTCATGAAAAAAGAAATTCTTGAACTTTCCCCTGTGGTTGCTTCTGTGACTCAGAATAAAGATGTGAAAACCAAAACTACAAAACTACCTAGTGCCCACCCCACCCACACACACATATACACAGCTTAACATCTACATTATAGTTTATATTAGCAAGACTTTACGATTCCATTATTTTCATTAGCATAACTTTATTATTCCAGGAAAGTCTTGCCCAAGCAAATAACTTGATTGTTCATTACAAGCCTTTCTCCAAACTATTGAGCTTCCCTTCAACCCTTCAGTCGGAAGTATCAACAGATACTTTAAACCTTCAAACTTTTTGAATCCCTCAGCTCAAGATTTTTGCCTTGCTATTTCCACCAGTCCTAAACTCTTATATTGTGATATTTCCCCATTTCTAATCAAGCCCTCTCATTGAAAGACCGAGCATAAACCAAACTTCTTATTCTCATTAAAATTGACCTTGCCTTTTCTCCTCTGAGAACTACAGAGCTCAGTTGAGGTGGCATTCTCCCTCATTGCAGTGAGCAACTCTTTCAGTTTGCTTTATCAACAAACTGTGTTTAGGGAAATGACATTCAATGGAACGTAGTGCTCAGACCCCTGAAAACTAATCTGTCAGACTGGTGGACAGAGGGGAATGAAGTTCGGGTGTGCATACAAGTATGGCATCAAATGCTCAAAAGTGTTGCTACTATTTTCCCTCTATCTCTGTCCTATAATAGATGTGGTCAAAGGGATCCTACACTTTCTGAAATATTGAGATCAGATCCTACTACTTAGAACTTCCCAAGTCCTCTGGCTTTTGCAGACAGATAATGTCTCGAAAGCCGTCTTCATTGGTATTTCGGAGTTACTGCAGATAGATACATAGATGATGATAGATGATAGATAGATATAGGTAGGTAGATAGACAGACAGACAGACAGACAGACAGACAGATAGATAGATATAGGCTGTCCCTGTTCTTGGTCCCCATGCACGTTGACACAAGACAGCACTTGGACAACTCAAAAATAGATCCAACCTCTTAACACATTAAAAAATCAATATTTTACTGAAGATTTGTTCCATGGAAAGATGGGGAAGTAGAGGTATAACCCATAGCACAAGCTTAATAAAATCCAATCTAGACATATTCATTCTTTCATCCTTGAAGTTCTTAAAATAAGCAAACCACCTCTTTTCTTCCCTTTCTTTTCCCTCCCATTTAATGTAAATCCTCTCTATAACAGAGCAAGCCAACCCTTCCCACTTTTTAGCTAAAACCCTCCTCCCTTGGACTACAACATGAGGGGCAAGCTGCTATCTAGTGTTCCTCAAGCCAGAGCAAAAGGGAGGTCTCACCTCCTCAGAAGAGTTTATCACAGAATTTACCTCAAATGGTCACATATGCATTGTGTTTACACAATATTCAAGTTGCTGGACCTCTGCAGTTGAACTTTGACTAAATCCAAATCATATGTGTACTGAAAACTGAAGCAATATTCTAGCAGAGAAAGAAATTTTTAATCAAGAAGTAACAGGAGACTATGGACAAATATTCAGTGACCTGGAAAATTAAAATGAGGATTAATTTCAACCAACAAATGTGTGGGGGAGAGAGAAGGGGGGAGAGAGAGAGAGAGAGAGAGAGAGAGAGATTCATTTTAAATAGTGAAAAGCCAAATATCTTTGCACTAGGTTCTGAGGTAATTTGCTTGTTTCTTTGTTCCACCACATGAGAAAATGGCTGGGTATGCTTTGCATTTAGGGCATAAAATCGAACACCAAATAAAGATAATAATAGATATGTTATGTACATATATGCATAATGCTACCTTCATTAACATTTAAAAGACATGATATTTTTGTTGTGTCCTTAAGTCCCTGTATTACTGAAATGATAAAGATCATTGGCGTTTAGAGTAATTTGAGAGACAGAATAAAACCACTTGGTGGAAAGGATAAATCTCTGGATTTAGAGAAGAAATATGGTGATTATTAGCTCTTTTCACTAACTGTGTTTAAGTTTGGCTTGATCTCCTCAGTGAAAGCCTTGGGCTTTTTTTATTCCCAAGCAAAATGAAGAGGTTAAATTAAGATAAGGCTTAACCCTCCTCTAAGGGACAGCATAGGGATATAATTGTTTAGAAAGTGTGGCCCTGGCCAAAATTCATATTAGTTTTATACAAATATGTAATCACAGTGTTTGAGATGCATTGATTTACGAGTTGCTTAACAATAACTTGGTTGGTTTTCTGTTATTGTTGCTGCTGCTATCATTCTGGGAAAGCAAATTTTCTTTGCTGATCGTCACTGTTCTGAGGTGTGTGCATCAAATAATAGGCAGTTTTCAAGCCTCTTTGACAGGTGCAATTATACGCACCCAGACACCCACACAAATACGCCTGATGAAGTCAGACATCTGTTTTCCTACACACGCTGTTCTCATCCCACTAGTCTCTCATGATATTCTTTTCTCTAGGAGAGTGAGAAATGGTGAGTTCTCAGGAATTAATCCTGAATCAATCCTCCAATGGCCCAGCCATCTACCATAGACAAAGACAGAGGCACAGAGACCAGTGTCAGGCCAGTCGGATGGCAGGGAGGAACTGCTGGCCATTAGCTCCAGAATGTATCCTAGAAATCTGAGTTACCCACCTATACATGTTGACAAGTCATTTTAGCTACTGTGGGAAGGCTTGAGGCTTTCAATAAAGGTGAAGTGGTCACTACAGTCAGCTTCCAACAGCAATGAGGAGAAAGAAAAGAACCCAAACACATGAATTCCAAGAGAGGCTGACCGAAATGAGTGGATGAGCTAACTGACCATGATAAAATAAAACCTGAGACAGAGCATCATGCTTTGCTCTTCTCACTCAGTGTTGTTCTTCCTAATACTGACTGTTCTCGTCCTGCGCTCTGGCCATTGTCTGGGAAGAGACGGGGATGCACTGCAGTCTGGATGACATTCCTATGGCGCAGTCTGGGACAGTGCGCACCACAAGAGGCTTGCTAATAAGAGTTGGGTTATGCTTTTGCTAAATATTACTTTCTTCAATTTCATAATTATTTATACTGTTTTGAACTGGATGGAATATAAATATTTCTTTTTTACTCTATATGTTGTGGATATGTATGTACCAATGAATTATACGCAATCATGTCCCTCTATACCTAGTTAAAATACCTGATTAAAGTAAAATCACCCCTTTGATGGGTTTTGAAGATCACCAAATGGAAACTTTGCTTCCGTTCTTCTCTTTCTCTTTCTCATAACTCAAATATTGGCTCTAATAATGTTTGCTATCATATAAAAATTATATTAGTTATATACTATATGATCAGATGATCTATTTAAAGACTATACATTCAGTCAGCAAAGGTTCAAAGTTCTCTGAGTATTTCTCAGCTCCATTGGTACAGATGGGTAGCATACAGGCAATTTAACCAGAGGTTGAGGTTTTAGCACATGAATAAAATGGAGTAAGGCAAGAATAAGAGCATTGAAAGTCTGGAGGAGAGAACTTCTCATGCCACTTCGTGGGTAAGAAGGCAAGAATGTGAGTGCATAGCGTGCAGAAAGTGTTAACTTAAAAAAATTGAAAGAACAACGGTATAAGAGATAATTCTATATAAACAGGGGATTCACAAGAGGTTTTCATATGAGTGCCCAATAGTACCTGCCTCCTAGAGTTTTATTTTAACACATTCATTTATTTGACATCTTTACAGTATGTTTCAGGTACTGTGGTGGGTGTTATGTAGGCGGTATTAAATAAAGTTAATCTACCCCTATCATCACGACGTGGTGTTTTGACTGTTGGTATGAATATTCATCATACAGATCAACACACAAATACATATATAACTGTGGCTGTGTGTGTGATTGTCATCCAATATTCAATATTAATCAATCCTTATTGAGTAAATTCTAGATGTCGAGCACTGAAGAAACAGTAACAAAATTCAGACCAGATTTCAAGAGTCTTAAGACCCAACTGGGGGCAGAAAACCATATATTTACATTATTTGAAAGCACCATAGAATTAAACAGAGCAGAAAAAATGGAAAGCAATGTCTGAAAATGTTGGTAATATTTGTTTGTGAGAGGCTGGGCTATTACTATGTCTTTTGTATAGCTTTTCACATAGTCTTAATTTTCTATATTCCACATTTCTTGATTAGAATGTATGAATGCAGTGCCAAATAAATGGTGAAGAGAATAAGTAGTATATGACATCAGTTATAAGAAAGAATGGAAGGCCGGAGAATATTAGAATAAAGAATGTATATTCAGAAACACATAATGTATAAGTTGGGACAAGCAAGTTGATATATCTTGATAGAATAGTATGATCAAAAAGGGAAGAGGAAAAAGTCATATTTCAAATATGGTCCTCAACATGTTGAAAGGACCTGAAACTGGAGTTTTAATGGTAGGATCTAGAATGCTTTCAATAAGATTTTCAGGTTTATGCAAAAGAACAATTGGAGTCGAGGCTGAAAGTAGTTTGGGGCTAGCTTGTGGGGGCCCCCCCTAAAAAACTTCATGATTATTTAAGCAGTGGGGAATCATTAGGATTTGAACAAATTGATTCTAATTAGTATATATCTAGATGCTATAATTCTAACAACATAGAATAAAATAGATTGGAGATGAAGGATAGCAGGGATTGGGCACAACCACTGGATACTGCAAGACAGTTTAACTGCTAGGACTTAATGTGAGGATATTTGAAGAAAGGGGTAGCACTAAAAGGAGAGAAAGCCGTGCAACAAGCATGATTCACAAACAACTGACAGGAATTACTAACTACTTAAGTATGTTGATAATGTGAGAAAAAATAGTCAACAATATATTGTAGACTTCCATATATTGAGCTTCAGTGACAAGGTAAGTGACATATATTACAGAGAACATAGTTCAGAGGATTAGGCATGTTGGAAGAAAGAGAATGAATTCATTTTTTAGGTATATTTTGAGTGAAGTTATAACAGTGATGCCCAGGGATGAATGAAGTACCTTTGTATTCAGTGAGAGTAATATGTTTAGATTTGAAAAAAACATATAATCATGTTAGTGGTAATTTGACAATTAGGCTCTTTTATAGCAACATTCATATTTGTATCCCATAGTTTTTAACACACAGCTTGAATCATGTTAGAAAAGTAATAATTGCCCAGTAGAAAAGAAAATAATAAATGATTGAAATTTCAAAGGAAGCATGTATAGACTTTTATAAGCAGAAAATTGAAAATTGATTTCTGTTGGAGGTGTATATTTGAGGGGTAGGGACCAGCCAGAAGCCTAGAAGAAGTACATCAAAAGATGGTAGGAGTGTTGAGTGTAGTACTAAGGAAGTTAAGAGAGTAGAGAATTCTTAGGAAGAAAAAGTGAAAAATAAATTAGAACTCTGCAGAGATCAAAGAGAAAGAGAATAGAAAATAGATCATAGCTTTTGGCCTAAAGCAGCCTTTTGTGGCCATGTAAAAAGCTAGTGATTTTAATGAAAGAAAAATAGTGGAAGCTATATTGTAAAAGAGCCAGAGAATGAGAGAATTCTAAGGACTCAGACACAGCCAGTAGGAAACCTTCTCAATTCATAACTTTAGGAGTGAAAGAACAAAGAGATAGCAATGATGGTAGCTCCCAACAGTATGAGTTGAGGGGAACTTATTTATGAAATTAGGTGAGATTTCAGCATACCAACACAAAGGAAAGCAGGATAGCTCTTTCTAAGACATTTTTTCACTCTTGAGTTTGCTTAAAACTAGTGGTTTTCTGCCTTATTATGTTGTACATCCCATTACATTCCCAGGATTATTTATTAAAGAAAGCAGTTTTAAGCGCATATCAGCAAATGCACTAGCTTTCTTTCTGGTAATTCTATTGACACTGTAATCGGCTTGAAGTGTTAAACTGATTAACTCTAATTCCCTGGGATGGATTATACCAGAAGAGAATAAACTGATTAATTAAACGAAGAGAAAGACCTGGAAAACTGAATAACAAACACCTTTAAAAAAAAATTTTTTTTTTTTACTCAGCAATATTTGGTTAGCTATAACTGATGCTTGTTATTACAATAGATTTTGAAATCCTGCCTTACAAACTTTAATGGGATTAGTGGAATTGGTAAGTGTAATTTAAGGTTTTGCCTCATTTACTATGATTTAAGAAGCAGGATGTATCGTAGACAAATCCTAAGTATTTTACCAATGGCACTGTCATGTAAGGCAAATACAGCCAGCCATTTCTCACACTGTGATATTGAAAAATTTTCCCCTGATATATGTGTGTGTGTGTGTGTGTGTGTGTGTGTGATATGTGCATAATATGTGTGCATGGTAAAGAAATTTTGAAACTGCAAAACACTTTAAAAACCATTTTACTTTATTCACTATAAATCCTGTTTTACAGATGAACTACTTGACGAAAACTATTGGGGTAATTGGTTAATGCTCAAATTTTTTTTCTCCAGTATATAAAGCTCTTTGCATAACTGAATCTTACAGAAGAAAACATATGTTAACTTCTATTTTAAGTCTGAGGTTTCTAAGCAAGGTCTATTAAACTAGGAAGCAATCTTTGAAACAAGAATAATGATATAAAATATAACACTATATCATTTAAAAATAATTTATATCAATTCTATGGTTACATTTTTTCCTATACTCCTGATCTACAAAATAAAAATGAAACTTAAACAGATAAAATGCCTTATTGATCTTGAGTAGAGCATGAAGGAAATACAGAACAGCACTAACCGTCTACCCCATGTATGAAACTTTATATATTTATTAAAGATTCATGTCTAAAGAGGCAAAATCAATGCTCTTATTTTATTGGCTTTTTTTATCTGCAAGACCATGGAGAAGAAATTAAGATGAGTAGGATAAATTAAGGGATATTGGAAAAGACTTCTCAAATTGAACAATAAAGTCAGGTCTTATACATTTATCAATGGCTGTAAGTTGTCTGTATGTTTTTATTAGGCACATTCTTTGAAATGGTGGGTCAAACTATGGAAAACAATGGTTATCTAATAACTATAATACCACTCTGACAGTGTGAAAATTGGCCCTAAATCTCTGAAGAGCATTATACTCACATTCCATATCTGTTTTATAAACACCCATGTCTCTCTGTTCAACACTTGCAAGTTTTCCGAGCACTTTTATCCACACAGTCACCTTTAACATGAACTCTGTGTGACAGGATTATGTTGACATTTCTGAACTGGAAACAGATACTAAGTGGGGTCATGTGACTTTCTCATGGCCACACACATTCTGAGTGGTAGACATAGGATTCCTACTTAGGTCACATGGCTGCCAGGCCATAGCTCTCAGATGGCAGCTTTGTGTGATGGGATACGAAAAGACTAGAGAGCAGAAGGATATGAATTCAAGTCTTAATTCCATCACCTGGCTGGCGATCTTGCATTCTATGCTACAAGTGCTGCTAAGCTCTTTAAAGGTTCTTTGCTCCAGGGTTTTAGTGTGGCTTAAATGAGATAATATTTATGAAAGCACTTTTTAGTATTAAAATTCTATAGAAATGTTAAGAGTTGTGATGCATTTGCCAAAGAGAAGCTGAGCTGATATTTGCAATGGCATTTGGGGAATGTTTCCAACAGGAAAGAAATTGTCTGTGAAACAGTCCCAATCATGAATGCAAATCCTGCTGGCAAATGTGTCAGATCCTGGGAAAGACACATCCAGAGATTGTCTTTTTATCCCTGTAATGTCTCTATGACTAAGAGAGTGGAGCAGCTGCTGCTATTACTATCACTATTTTGTGATTATTGATGGAAAAACCAAGAACGAGAGAAAGTTCAATGCCTTGGCACGTAGAAAACATTCAATAAATAGTGCTTTATTGCTGCTACTGTTTTTATGCTATTCTATTTAAAGAGATCAAGTTTGAACTATTCAAAGATAATCTCCAAGTCTGAGTAGATTCCTCAGGGACAGATATCAAGGGACAGTGTGGAAGAGAGCGATCTTTGGTTTACTTTCGCAATGGGATTCATTGAATACGTAGAATTATCCCTGAGTGACATGATAAAGAGCCAAAACAATATTTTTAAATGTTGAATTCAATATCTTATTGCTGGGAAAATTTAGTTGACTAAAATTCCTAAAACTGAGAGTTTTCAGAGTAACAATAATAATTAATGTTAGCTGAGTTCTTATTGTGTGCAGATATTATAGGTGTTCTTTGCGAGCATTGTCTCATTGAAATCTTGCAAAACCCCATAAAACTGGCATCTTATAGATTTATTGATGAAGAAACTAAGCACAGTGGTAGAAAGTGGCTGAGTCTGGCTATGAACCCAGGTAGTTTAACTCCAACTTGGAATTCTTACAAAACAGTGCTTTTCTCCCTCCCAAAATACTATTAAAGTTTAAACTGAATTAATGGGACTACAGTGTATGGGAACAAAAACTTAACAGATCCTTTTCTATGTTTTGCTTACCAAGCCACTAGAGTCTAGGACAAACAATGGAAGTTAAAGATAAATATTGCTGGCAGAGGACAATCAAGTTGATGAAGACACTTGTGTCCACATCACATGGGAACATCTGAAGTGCTATTTATTCAGTCCAATAATATGCATGAGTTATCTTCAAATATTTAAAGGACTCTAAGGTAGAAGAGAAATTAGGAATACATTCTTGAGGGATATTTTTATGATTGTTGGATAGAAGTTATACTGAGATGATATCAGCTCTGAATACATGCTGGAAGTTTCTGTAGAACAAACCAAACAGATAATGTCACAGTCTGACTCCAGAGATTCCTTCATCTATCCATGTGCCATTTGTTTAAGCATTGTTTTCTTATCTGGTGTGTGTCAGAGCACATTTAGAAATACACGGGGATCTGACTACATGACTTAAAGTCTCTTCCAGAATTTGGTTTCTAAGATTTTTAAGAAAATGGCCAATTAGACCTTAAAACTCTGTGCTGATGACTGAAAACTATGAACATGAGTGTATTCACAGACTTCCCTCACCCCGAGTCAACTAAAAGAATTCTGTGCCCATAGCCCTGCTACGTCCCTATTTCTGCGCCTCCTCTATGGCAAAGACGCTATTTTTCCTACAGGAGAGGACAGGTCAATCTACATGAAAAAAGGAGGTGAGTCATGACAGTGTAATAGGGGTATAGGTTGGACAATTAGGTTGGACAATTCAGTTCACCTTTCCACCATATAAGTGCACAATGGAAAGTTTGAGAACTTAATTGTCCAATCTCATATCTGCCTTACGTCCAAGAGATTTGAACAGGACCATCTGACAGTTCTTTGGATAAATAACTAGACATGGAACTTCTGGATCGTATGGTAGCTCTGCTTTTAAATTTGGGGAGGAATCTCCATACTGTTTTCCATTGTGGTTGCACAAATTTACAATCCCACCAACAGCCCATGGAGATTTCCTCTTCTGACACAAGTTTCTGTGACCAAAATTTATATAGGAAATCCCTCTGATGTCCTCTGAAAAGCAAAACTCATATGTTTCTTTTGCATAGTCAATGACATTTCTTCAAATAACATCATTCTGGGGCTGAATCATCTTTTTGGTTTCCTAGGGTAATATGTTGGAGGACTAACATGCAGAATTTTGGATTTCAGCTCTAGCACTCAGCGGTACTCAGGATGAAAGTCATAACCATAAATGTGAGTCAAAAAGATATTTTCATTCTGACTGCTAAGCTGTTAGAACAATGAAACTCATGAGGGAGGGTCCATCAAATCAGGAATTATGTCAAAATGTTATAAAGAGTTCTTGAGCGAATGCTATCCTAGCAAGAGTCTCACAGTTTGGAAAAAGGTCCTACTTATTTCTTAAATTTTTAATCAGAAACACAAACTTATGCATGTTCCCTAACATAGCAAAACTCAGCAAAGTACTTTATATATCATGAATTATAAAGCTGGAACTTATAGTTTATTTTGCTTTATTTTTCCCCAAAGTTCCTCAGATACCAATTGATATTGCATGGATATTGAGAGGTCTTGCCTACTTTACCTGTTTAAGACTTTTGTTTTGCTTCCATGACCAAGATTATATAATCTATCAGTTAAACCTCCTCTAGAGTGATGATGGTACAGGTTGCTGGGAACTTTAAAGTTAAGACATTAATGATAGGTAGTAGGCCAAAGGCTGAAACATGATCTTGACATGTATAATGTCATTCATTATACCTTTAAAAAATATGTTTCTCCCTTTCCCACACCTGTGGGATGGAATATACTCATCTGTCTGCTTACTTTGAGTTTGGCTGTGTGGCTTACTCTGCGTCTTACTCTGTTCAGGCTATCATAACAAAATACCATAGCCAGGGTGGCTTAAGCAACAGAATGCTCTGGAGGTTAAAGGTTTGAGATAACGGTGCCAGCATGATTAGGTTCTGGTAAGGGCTCTCTTCCTGGCTTGCAGATGGCTGCCTTCTTGCTGTGTCCTCGCATAACAGAGAGAGAGAGAGAGAGAGATTGCATGTCTAGTCTTATAAAGACACTAATCGCATCATCAGAGCTGTACCCTCATGAAAAAATCACCTCCCAAAGGCCTTATCTCTAATACCATCACATGGGGCTTTAGGGCTTCAACATATGAGTTGGGGGGTTGGAGGGGGGCCTTTCCAGTCCACAGCACTCTGAGAAATGGTATGCCGCTAGAAGTGATCTTGTGTCACCTCTGAATGAAGATGTTAGGAAACACCCATGTATCCTGTGGCTCTCCTGAAATCTTTCCATTCACTTTGAGAAAAGCACAGCAATATAGGTTGTCCCAGAAAAAGAAAATACGAGCCCCATTCACAACCTGAATTGTGACTGGGATAGCCAACCTGCAAAGTTATGAGGAAAACCAGCAGTTTATTGTTGGGATTAGGTGTTGCTACCAAAAAGAAAAAAGAAAAAGAAAAAAGCTTGTCATCCATAGAACAGTGATAAAGAGGCTCAGGTTCAGAGAGGAAGAAACATCATTAATTACATGAAAAAAAATATTTAAGGGCCCATAAGACGGATACTTCTTTGAAGAATACTGAAATGAATGCCTGCTAGTGATGAAATTCTTATTTCAAAAAAGTAGCTTTATGACAGCAACAAGAAAAATTGTGTTTTATTTCTGTACTTAGACTAAAAAAACAAGAGGAGTAAAAAACAACATTTAGATGGGGTGCAGGATAAAGACCTCCATTCACACGCAGCTAGGTTGAATATGTTTGAGTGTGTTTAATAAGAGTAGTTATACTCGTATTACTTCCTGTAATACAGATCACCACAAATTTAGCAACTTGAATAATTCCTCATTTCTTACCTCACAATTTCTGTGGCTCAGCCGTTTGGGCCCAAGTCAGGTGGATCCTGAGTTCAGAATTTCACAAGGCTCAGATCAAGATACTGGTTGGACTGTGTTCCTATCCGGAGGTTTGACTGGGGAAGAACCCACTTCTAAGCTCCCTAAGGTTGTTGGCACAAAGTAGGTTCTCATAACTGCAGAATTCATTCCAGCTTGATTCGTTAAAGCTACAGGAAAATGAGAAAAGAAGAGTCTATGTTACTTGGAGTCCACAACTTCAGGGAGGCTTGAATCCTCTTTAAAAGAGCTATTCTGATGAGGTCAGCCCCACTCAGGATACTGTCCCTTTTAATTAATTCAGTCAACAGATTAGGAACCTTAATTACATCTGCAAAATCCTTTCATCTTTGCCATATAATATAACAACCATGGGAGTGACATCCTGCCACCGTTGCCATATTGTATTGGTTAGAGGCAAGTCACAGATTCCACAGCACACAAAGGGAGAAGATGACACATGGATGTGATTCATTGGGGGTCACCATAGTATGCATTCTCCACAACATACAATAAATTATATTAGACTACACGATGAACCATACTATTACTCTGAAGAGCCTCAAAGATTTCCCATTGATGAAATCAAGCCAGGTGTAGGACAAAGGTAGTTATGGTGACTGGGAAGCAAGGATGAATAATGAAGTTCAGACCTGAGGCGCTGTAGGGTGAGAAAAATCTGAAATGAGGCAGCTACAACTCTTTCTTAAAGAAACACCGCTAAGAAGCCATGTCTGATTTAGTATGAGTAAAGGAGTTCCTCAAATCTCCTCAGAGCCACACAGCCATAACCAGAGACAGAATCAATACCAGGTTGGAAAGAGCCCCCTCTAATCTGCTGACACTAGTGGTGCTTGGAGAGGTGCCCTTGAGAATCTGTCCATGTACACTTCAGCGACCCCAGGAAGCCTCAGAAGTGCGATTGCATTTCAGTATTGGCTAGGAGGGACATCTAGTGGCAGCTGGAAGTGAGGAGGGTTGGCAGCTGGTAAGCACATACCCTTGAGTGAGTACATGCATAGAGATTCTGAGTGGGAGGTGCTCATAGCATTGTCAGTTCTCTAGGAAGCCATTCATCCATCAATTTCACCTTTTGAGAGAAGGTGTTTAGAAGGTTATAAACAGACAATACCTGGTGGTATCTTCCCAGGCATCTAAGAATATTTACATGCATTTCCTTAAGAAGGTGTGCAATCATAGACATAATTGTAACTTCTAGGAGCTACGCTACATTTTGAGAGGTGTGTGTGTGTTTGTGTGTGTGTGTGCCAGTGCACCAGAGAAAGAGAGACTCTGCAAAGATTGACATGGACACTATGACCTGCTAAAACATAGATGAAAGGACAATAAGAAAGGAGGCAAAAAAAGGATCTGTGATGCTCGGGTCACCCTTCATGCTCCTCCCAACCCCTCAGGACCTTGTTATCTTTGGCTGCGTGGCTTCTCCATTAGCCTCGTCCTCTGAGCTGTGTGGCTTCCTACAAAACGATTGTAGAACTTTGAGATGTATCCCAAGCAATGAGCAGAGGAGGGCTGGGCCCGAGTAATGAAAGAGTAAAAGACAAAAAGCTGAAAAAGAAGGAGGCTAAGGTGATCTATATGGTACAGAGCTGCAAGTATTGGGGAAAAGAGCAAGAAGTAAAGAGCTGCAATGCAGGAGGAGTCCAGAATGAGAGAGAGCTTTGGAGTGCGGTCAGTGATGGGCTCTCCAGCCATCTTAGGAGAGAGGAAATTGTGAAGGAGAGAAAAGGTAAGAGTATTGTGTTCCCTCAAAAACCGAACAGTACACTTGAAGCCTACATAATTTGACTAACCATTGTCACTCCAATAAATGTAATTTAAAAAATCAGAAAGACAAAGTGTATAACTATTACTCATCATATTAATATATCTAGTGAAAAAATTAACAACAATAACAACAAGAAAGCCTAACAGTTCCCATCTCTATTTTTCTTATTTATCTATTCCTGAGTTCTTTCATTTACTGGGAAGTCTTTCTTTTACCTCTCTCCATTTTTAGGGCTCATCTCAAAACTTTTCCCATCTGAAAAGTGAGGATTTTTGAGCTTTAGAAAGTTTGGTGGCCCTTTCCATCCTTCTAAAACTTCCCGTAACACTTTGACACACAACACAAAGTTGTGACTGAAATGGAACATTTATTGTGCAAGCGCTATGCATCACACTGTAAGTCTGAGGCTCTCATGCAAGTTAGGTCACTTTCCTGGGGCTTGCCATCAGACTCCATCTGCTCCTCACTTGTGGCAGCTGTCTTTCTCAAGCTTTTGTCCCTGTTGGAGTGCTTGTGTAGAATTTTATCCTTTTGCTTTCAGGACTACAAGTTGTTTGAGGATAATATCCTGTCTTATTCACTTTCTTGGCCATTTTTAAAAGACATTAAAATATAAGGAATGCTATAATTATTAAATCAAGTCTGGCAGGAAATCAATTTGGCAGCAATTTACCAGGATTTTGTGTTAGTGAATGTATTTATAATGATAAAATTGCATTTCTTTGAAACTCTTCCATTATCCAAAAGTTTTGAAATTGAAGTGGGTTGAAGTTCTCTCCAATTACTCCCAATTAATGATGTTTAGCTTCGTGCGGACACTGTACACCAACGCCTTACCATCAATTCTGTGGGCTTTTCCTTGTTTCCTTGTTGTGAAACGTTGTTATACTAAACCCTGCTTCTTTCCTTTTCTTTTCTTTTCTTTTCTTTTCTTTTCTTTTCTTTTCTTTTCTTTTCTTTTCTTTTCTTTTCTTTTCTTTTCTTTTCTTTTCTGCCTGAAAGGAAAGACCTGACTGAATGTTGTTTATTAAAAAAAGTAAATAAATAAATTCTTTGAACTCAGCAGGGAAAAGAGAGTGATATCATGAACATTCCATTCTCTAACCTTTTAATTCTTTAAGTCACTGATTTCTCATTGTTAACACTTTGATTGATAAAGTTTGAGATAGTTATATTAGAATTCAGATGGGTGTTTTTGGCTCAAGTATTTGATGTATATAGCAAATGTTTTATGATTTATTTGCTACCTCCTTCTAAAAAATAAAATCGGACAGCATAAAATAAAAGAGGGAGAAAATAAGACTGTTAAAAATAAAATAACAGAGCAAGAATTCAGTCAAGGCCAGCTAGAATATTGCTTGAAATGGGGATTTAAGTAGCAGAGGGCTGATGCTCTGACAGGTAATATTGCTTAAAGAAGTCAGAAGGGGAAAGAACCAGTAGAAATGGTTTTAAAAAATTTATACCAGGAGTGGGGCAAGATAACTTTTATTCTTTTAAAAAAAAATAAAAAGAGAACAGGAACAATTATAAACTGCAAAAGTTTGTGGAATTGAGTATATATATGAGGTCTGACAATTCAGTTCGTGAACTCATCCTAGAAAAAGTGCTACATACCTCATTGCTGAATATCACTATGGTCACCTATGAAGTACTCTCTTTGGGAAGCTATGCACACTGACGCCAGCACCTAGTCCACCCTTCAAAGCAATTTTGGAACTCTTTTTCTGGAACGGTCATCAGAGCTGTCATCGTATTACCCTTTATGTTCTGAATGTCATCAAAATGTCTTCTTTTCAATATTTCCTTTATCTTCAGGTAAAGAAAGAAGTCATTGGGGCCAGATCAGGTGAGTAGAAGGGTATTCCAATACAGTTATTTGTTTACTGGCTTAAAACTACCTCACAGACAGTGCCATGTGAGCTGGTGCATTGTCGTGATGCAAGAGCCATGAATTGTTGGAGAAAAGTTCAGGTTGTCTAACTTTTTTACGCAGCCTTTTCAGTACTTCCAAATAGTAAACTTGGTTAAGTGTTTGTCCAGTTGGTGCAAATTCATAATGAATTATCCCTCTGATATAAAAAAACACACGTTAGCAACACTGTTGCAACAAGTTTGCGAACATAATTGGCAGAACTTGTATGAAAATCAGTGGGTGCTGAGACGAGCAGACTTGGATAGTAATAGGAACAAAACGTGAGAGAAAGGAGCAAGCATCCTGAGACCATTATCATCAGTGAAGCTGAGGTGCTTGGGCTGCTTGTACTGACCTCAGACACATGATACACTGTGGGATCCTTTGGCCTCATGACTTAAGTCAGCATGCACAATATAAGGGGGTAAATTCATCAGGAATTAAAGACTGTGGGAAGCTACTGCATTCGAAGACAAGATTTATCTATGATTTATTAGTAGTCAAGGAGAAGGAATGACAGATTCCAGAGAAGACCAAATTCTTAGAGAACAAAAAAAATAGGATTAATGTTCAAGAAACCTGTCCTCGATGTGTATATTAGGAAGAGGAGAGAGAACTAAAAATAATTATTTCTATCCTCCTGACCCAGTAACCACAACTCAGCCTTTCTCTCCCGTTCTATAAGGCAAAATAAAGAAATACTGTCTATATCTCTAATAGAATGACCGTTATTGACTGAGGATAGAAAATGTTCTTGTTACAGGGGGTTTCATACGAAAGTCTCATAACCAAGTCGTTGTTATGGTATTTTTTTCTGTGTAAAGCATGCCAAAGGCTGCACAAGTCACCCGCATGCTTTATAATATTTAGTCCTCCCAGTGGTTATGTAGAGACAGCATTAGTCTCTTTTTTTACAGATGAGGCTCTTAAATTCACAGACATGCAGTTTCTTTGTCCACAGCCTCACACTTAATGCAACACAGAGCTGGAATTCAAGCTCACTCCTTTGTTTTGAGTTATTTCTAACGGACTTCTCTTAGTCTCCCAGGCATGTATTTATACTCAAGACAAACCAAAACATAACATTTGGCTTACACGGAATCATTTATCTTCATTTTTTGGCACTGCGATTATGTAGCATTTATAAACTCCCTGTCCAGTCAGGCAAATACTCACACTTCTGTGCTGTGATTTAGTGCACTGGGTCCTACGATCAAAGTTACTAGCCTTGCAAATGGTCTTAATCTGAGTCCAGGTTTCTAGACTTATACTTCTAAATCACTTGGCAGAGTTGATACAAGAAAAAAGAATCACAGACAGGAAGGGCTGAGTTAGCATCACATGTCAATAAAAAAATGAAGTGGCTTGTTTTCAATGTGAGCTGTGAACAAAAGCTGCTACAGAGAGAACAGGATTGAGATGGGACCTAGCTGATTTAAATAAGTATCCTTTAGGGAAACACCAAATATCATAATGACTGTTGCATAAAAGTTGAGAAATGTTGAGACATTTTTTTTTGCCCTAGTAATGCTTAGAAATAAAATACTTGAAACTGTAATTTTAGTTCTCAAAAACATATGACTACAAAGTATAATATAGTCTTCAAATCTCCCACAATTTTTATAGGCAGAATCCAATTTACACTACAAAAACATTTTTGATCAGAGGAATAATCTTTGGTTTATTTTTGTTTTCCATATGGCTCAGGGTATATTTGATAAGAATTTGTTTTATACCTCAGGCTTTTTTCCATAACTCAGCATGAATGCAATGCCTCTGGACGAGATGTACATATTGTATATAATCTTCAGCAAGGCGAGAGTCTCTCTTCTGAGACCTCCGAGTCCCGGAGAATTTCAAGGCAATTCCGTCCCACTGAAGTCTATTTGTTTCCCAACAGGTCAAGCCATATTAGATTTATACTGAGAGCAATTTTCACACGAATTTTGGATATCAGTAAAGGTAGAATAGACTATGGTATGTTCATAATTTTATTCCTTGACTTTCCAAGGACAGGTTTTATAGTATAAGAATACCAAACACAATAAACACAAATAAAACATTAACTTGGCACTTTTAGTTTATATACATGTTTACAGTTTTTGTGAGTCACAGAGTTTCATATCCAACTGCCTACTATATTACTCCACAGGCTTTTCCAATTCAACATGTCCCAAACCATATTCATAAATTGCACAAATATGGCTCTCCTCCAATATTCAGTTTCTCAGGGATGGCACCATCATATACCCAGATAGCCCAACCAGAAATCTGGTAGTTATTCTTGACACTTTCCTCTTCCTTACCCTTTATATCCGATTTCTTGTCCTTGGGATATAATTTATCCTTGAAGTCTAAAAATCTCCTTTTTTCATGTGGCCGAAGAGGGATGAAGGTTTAGAGACAAAACCTGGAGTCCCTCCTAAAAGTTGTTCTCTGTGGTTAATGCTGCCTACTGACCTAATAAAAGAGTACATTTTATACACAGTTGAAATAATACTATATACAATAGTAATAAAACCTTAATTTATGCACAAAATACAAAATAATGTGAATATTAGGTTGGTGCAAAAGTTATTGCGGTTTAAAAGGTTACAAATAATTGCAAAAACCGCAACTAGTTTTGCACCAATGTAATATAATAGCATTAAAAATCCATTGAGAATTGCATAATTACAAAGCTGAAAAATTGAGTGGACTGTACGTCATGTTTACCTTATTGGCAGTGCCATTTCAGCTGCTAGAGAGATCTACCCACCATCTTTATGTGAATTATTTTTAAATTATGTACATTTTGAATAAGAGAAAGTCAGGAAAACATCTTTCCCTTAGAATGCGGCAGCTCCTTAGTCGTGTGTTTTTGAGCAAGTTCTCTTCTACTGCTACCGTAAAACTTCTCAGGGGCATTTTACTATTTGGTAGTAAAGTCTTCTGGTAAAGTTGTGTTCCATTTTTAAGTATTATTTATGAACCAAATGTTTAACATGAAAGCAAATAAAAAAGGAAAATGAAGGGGAAAATTATATGATGCAACACAGCTTGTGATTCCATGCAAATGTATGATTTGGGAATTTATTTGAACTAGACTTTTCTGAGCATTTAAAATGGCATTTTGGTATTGTTTCTGGCTGTGAATTAAAATTTATTCTAGCGTTTAGTTGCTGCAGATTTACACAATGGGAATCTGGCAATCAGGTACTCTTAGCAGGCTTATTATTAGGCATTTTAATCAAGTTCTGAATGTCAAGCAACCTCAATTTGGCTTGACAGGGTATCTGAGGAAAATATACTTATTTTCTCTCTCTAGTTCCTATGACAGTGCCTTTTGTGTAATGGATGTAACATGGCCATGTACTCAATTTACATGTAGGATATGCCCATGGAATCTCATTAAAAATTAATCAGGCTTGGTTTCACTGGTATTTTCACAAATGTAGGAATCCACATTGTATCCCTTCTCCCTTGTACAAGGAATTATCTGGTGGTCAGATTATTCCAGCTTTCTTTCATTTTCTAAACATAACTCGTGGACCTTGCAGTAAATTATCTGAGCACAACCAGTTGCCCATTGCTTGGGCTGCAGTGTCCTATCTGACCCATACTTAGCATTATTGATGTTCCAAGTTGCAACAATAAGTCTGTCTTAGGATCTGTCACAGGAGATGTGGCTGCTTTCTGTATCTTGGTCCTTTCCATTCTCTGTGGCTTGTTATCACGCATAGCTGAGATATGGGGGGAAGATCTCTGTAGCAGGTTGCAAAACATCCAGATGATTCTATTTGAAGCTCAACTTCCTCTTCTGAAATAGAAAGATTTTTTTCTGTGTGTGTAAGAATAAAAGAAAGCCATACTGAAGTACTTTGTGAAGTAAGTTGCAATAACATTTTCACGAATTAGCTCAAGCTTACATGATATGAAGAATATTGAATTAAGGAGGTTTTTTTCAGTGACTGTTACAAGTCAGTAACTGTTCCAATCCCTTAGTATGTATTATTTCATTTAATAATGATACTAACCATATAAGGTAGTTTTATAGTGAAGGTGGTTGAAACCAAGAGATTTCCATAAGTGCCAGAGGTCATAACACTAGACACAGTAGAGCCAAAGTGGTATGGCTCCACAATCATGGTATGTTGACCCTGTAGGTGGCCAGACAAGATATTTGCACACGTCTAGGTTGTGTGATCTTGGGCAAAATCACATATTCTCTCTTAGTACACATTAGCTTTCATATTTGAAAAATGAGAGCTGAATTTACTTGATGTGGTATGCAGTTTCTTTGTAGCTTTAGTTTTTTTGATTTTCCACTACTTACCTCTTTTCAAAGTCTCCTTTCTCTCCTTTTTTCACAGTAAAGCTTTACTATCATAGGTCAGATAGCCAAGAAGATTTGTGTGTGCTCTCAAGAGGATTAGGTAGGAAATGGGGGAAACTGAAACAGAAAAGGAAAGACTCCAGCAAGGGTGTAATCTGGAGCCAAATGTCTCACAGAAAAAGGCTCAGTCAAATTACGTAGGGGAAATAGGAGTGTAAATTACATCCAGAGTTTGTCCCAAACTGAAACAAAGGGAATTGAATTTTCATGCTCTTAATCTGGTTAGCCGAGGCTCAGGGCACTCCCAAATATTTCAGTTTCTTTGCATGTTCAACCAAGAAGGCTCTGGTTAGTCTGAAGGTTGTCACCCTAAGAAGAGTGACAATGTGCTTCATTGAGAGCCAATGCATATGGAAGCTAGTGGAAGGGCCCACAAAAATGGTAAAAAAGGTTTGGAGAGGATCTGGTTCAGAGCACAACAGCGTCTGCTGCAATTCCCTAATATGTATTTAATGGGGAAAAAAAACCTAAATATTTATTAAAATTCTATAGATTTACTAAAGAAAAATTTCTAAATACACAGATTTGGAACTAGGATATAATTTATAATGCTTTGCCACCATTGATATGGAAAATGGAAACAAATATCAATAAGATAGGTAAAAGCAATTGACTAGAAAAGGAAATAAAATTAGTAAATACATAAACAGAAAAATAACTAGGTTAAAATTATCAAAGAATCATAAATTAAAAGAGGTCCCAATTTTCACATATTGTATTTGTGAAAAAAGAGGGATAAAGAAAAAGAAAGGAAGGAAGGAAATATTGTTTGTAACAGTAAGATAAATAGAACACTATTTTTCATTCTTGGGACTCTAGCATAAGAAAACTTTCTAAAAAATTTTTCATAAGAATTATGTTATAAATGAGTTGAGACTTGCTTCAATTTTAGTAGGCCTGTGGGGCTTTTATTTATGATTGAACATCTTTACTTTTTTTTTTTTTTTTGTCACATTACTTGTTTAAAAAGATATATAAGAAAAATACTTACAGAAAAGACCAGAGGAGGAAGCAAAGACAAAAAGAAAATTTTGTGAGTGCCCAGACCAACTAGACTAACCCTCACATGTTTGTAAATTTACAAATCTATGCTTAGCCTATTTCTGTGCCGCAAAGCAGTAGTTTCACAGCACCACTTGGCTGACAACCTACATGTATGTCCAAAGCCCTGTCCGTTGGTCTGCTCAGCAGAAGTAATGTCTGACTTCTGTTTACGGTCTTGCCTTCTCATATACTTCAGTCACACACTGTTTTCATGTTTTAGGATCACAAACAGGGCATTCAGAGGCCAACAAGATAAATCCATTAAAGGGAAGATGGGAAAGAATTTATTTGCAACCACAACCAAATGTGGTCACATCTAACTCTTAAAACCTGCTCTAGTGCATTTTTGGGTATGGAAACACATTGGTGAGCCCCTTGGGTGTGGATAAAGAGCCCTCAGAAAGTGGATGAGCAAAGAAAAAGAGTAGACTTGCCCTAAATAATAAAGCAAGAAGTATTGATTTTCAAGGAGCAACCCAGTAAGAAGAGAAGAGGGGAGCTGCATGCTCAGACTAGGTGGGAAATGCTCTGTGGAGATGGTAGCTTTCACACTTTTAAAAACACATACCTAATAGGTTGTTTGCAAGTTATCTGCTCTGAAGTGCTGTAATGGATTTCCTTCCATTACCTTCAAACCATCAGTACAGGGATTTTTACCAACAGCCTTGAGACAGCAATGTCTTGAAGTAAAGGGAGTGGGCATATCAGTAAGGGGACAGAGGCTCAGTGTGCAGGTGACAGCAGCATCAGCACAGGGCCCAGTGAGCTGCTGACTCTTCAATAGAAATGATAGAAACTTGTCTTTTTTCCCACTTTTACTTTAAGATAGTAATCTTCAGAGATGAGGGAGGAGGGAAAAATCATGTTATAGGAAGAATACACAATTTAGTTCAGGTTTGAATGGATGCATATGTAGCTGGTACCACCTCTGCCAAGGAAAGCAGATATTTCGTGACAAATGTTCATTACACTTTCAGGACTTTTCCATTGTAGCCTCATCATTGTTTCTCAAATGTAAAATACATGAGAATGACTAGAAGTAGGGAGGGTTATTAGACTGCAGACGATGATTTCATAGGTCCAGGAAAGGACCTGTCATTTTTCTATTTTAAGTAAAACCTTAGGGGATGTTTTGAAATACAAATGAGATAATATATGCAAAGTGCATATATACATAATAGGTATTTAACAAACATTAAATATTTCCCTCTTTCTTAAAACCACCTAAATTCAGTTAAGAATATTTGATATTGTAATATCCCTCGTTTTTTAGAGACATAATTCACACTCCATAATAATTCAGTGACTGGTTTGTATATTCATAAGACTGTGCAATCATCAATACTATGTAATTTCAGAATATTTTCATTACCCTAAAGACACACTGTACCCAATGGCACTCAGTCCCATTGCTGCCTCCCACCAGACCTTAGCAACCACTAATTTACATATCTCAATGGATCTACCTATTCTTGATGTTTCATATGAATGGAATCAAATAATATGTATGAGGTGTGATGTGGGGACAGAGCCCCAGAGAGCAGTTTCCAGGCTCTCGGCCTCACGTGGAAAGGTGCTGGCTCGGGTAGTAGATGTCCGACGGCTGTGGCTAGTTAGCTGTAGCCGGTTAGGCAATTGGCCACTGATATAACTGCCGCGGCTGTGCTGGTTGGTGAATCGTGTCTAGTGGAGTCCGTCGGTTGGCAGAAAAGCGGACAGCAGGTCGCACGTTGTGTGAATCCAGCCTCCAGTGAGACTATATAGTGGTATGACTCCCCTACCTATGGCTTCGTGGGTGTTCCTTTTTGGCCTCACCATATCCTGTGTTCTTATGTGGGGAGCAGGAGCAGAGACCCTGCAGGCCATCCCCCACGACAGTGATCACAAAATATGGTGAATGTTTAAATAAAAAATTTATTACTGTAAAAGACACATTGCTATTAATCTCCCTGAAAATACTCCTCTCACTTCCAACACACTTATCCCACCATTCTTGTCACTTTCTGAAGCAGTTCTGGAAGTCCTCTTTCATGAGTCTTCATCCTCCGTCATGACGACGCTCTGTGTCACGCATCACTTCGGATACAGCAATTTCTGTCAAATAAAAACATTATGGTGTGTCCTCATCCACCTTATTCACTGGTTCTGGCACTGTGCAACATCTGGCTTTTCCCTACAGTCAAAATAACCATGAAAGGTAAACATTTTGAATTGATTCAGGATATCGAGGCAGCCATGACAGCGCAACTAAAGGCACTCATGAAAGAGGACTTCCAGAACTGCTTCAGAAAATGGAAAGAATGAAGTGATAACTGTGTTCGAAATGAGGGGAGTAGTTTGAGGGGGATTAATGGCAATGTGTCTTACTGTCATAAAATTTTTTATTTAAACATTCACCGTATATTTTGATCACACCTCGCAGGGTTTTTTTTTTTAAATTTTTTAAAAATTTATTTTTAAATTACCATTGATATACAATATTACATTAGTTTCAGGTGTACATAACAACATAGTGGTTATATATTTACAGACTTCACAAAGTGATAACCACAATAAGTCTATTACCTATCTGACACTGTACATAGTTGTGGGGACAGAGCCAGGAGTGCAGTTTCCAGGCTCTTGGCCTCACATGGAAAGGTGCTGGCTCAGGTAGTAAATGGCCATCAACTGTGATGGGATGGCCATCAGCTGTGGCTAATTGGCTGTCAGCTGTAACCAGTGAGCCATTATATATACCACTAATGTAACTGCTGTGGCGACGCTAGTAGAAAATGGGGGCTAGTAAGAAGATGGTGGCTGAGCTAGCAAGAGCGGATTACAGTTAGCATGGTGGGTGGCAGATAGTGTGGCTCCTGCTTCCTATGTCTCCAACCCAGCCACCAGTGAGAATATAGTGGTATGACTCCCATATCTATGGCTCTGTGGGTGTTCCTTTTTGGCCTCACCATATCCTGCGTTCTTATGTGGGGAGCAGGACTAGAGACCCCGCAGGACACCTCACATGACAATAGTTATTACAATATTATGACTCTATTCCCTGTGCTTTATGTGTCTATGACTGTTTGTTTTTTTCCAATTATAGTCGACATTCAATACTATTTTATATTAAGTTTCAGGTGTATAGTGTAGTGGTTAGACATTTATATAATTTATGCAGTGATCCCCCCATAATTTAGCACCCACCTTACACTATACATAGTTTTGAAAATATTATTGACTATATTCAACATACGGTACTTTGCATCCCTGTGACTATTTTGTAACTACCAATTAGTACTTCTTAATTCTTTCACATTCCTCACCCTGCCCCTCAACCCCCTCACATCTAGTAACCATCAATTTGTTCTCTGTATCTATGCGTCTGTTTCTGTTTCGTTTCCTTATTTTGTTCTCTAGATTCCACATATAAGTGAGATCATATGGTATTTGTCTTTCTCAGTCTAACTTATTTCACTTAGCATAATACTCTCTATGTCCATCTGTCGTGCAGGGAGGCCCTGCTGGGTCTCTGGTCCCGCTCCCCATACAAGAACGCAGGATATGGTGAGGCCAAAAAGGAACACCCACGGAGCCATAGATGGGGGAGTCATACCACTATATTCTCTCTGGTGGCTGGATCCACACTGTCCGCAAACCGCCATCCACGCTTGCCAGCCCAGCCGCCATCTTCTTGCTAGCCCCCATTCTTTTTTCTCTCTTCTGCTAGCGTAGCCACAGCAGTTATATTAGTGGCCAATGGCTCACTGGTTACAGCTGACGGCCAACTAGCCACAGCTGATGGCCATGCAATCACAGTTGATGGCCATTTACTACCTGAGCCAGCACCTGTCTATGTGAGGCCGAGAGCCTGGAAACTGCTTTCTGGGGCTCTGCCCCCACACCATCCATGTTGTTGTAAATGATAAGATTTTATTATTTTTTTATGGCCAAGTAATACTCCATTGTATATATGCACCACTTCTTCTTTATCCAATCATCTATTGATGGGCATTTCAGCTGCTTCCATATCTTGGGTATTGTAAATAGCACTGCTATGAACATAGGGGTGCACATATCTTTTTGAATTAGTATTTTGGACTTCTTTGGATAAACATACAGAAGTGGAATTGCTAGGTCATGAGATAGTTCTATTTTTAATTTTTTTGAAGAATTGCCATACTGTTTTCCATAGTGGCTGCATTGATTTGCAATCCCAACAACAGTGAAAGAGGGTTCCCTTTTCTCTACATCCTCGCCAACAGTTGTTTGTTGATTCATTGATGATAGTCCTTCTGACAGAGTGAAGCAGTATCTCATTGTGGTTTTTATTTACATCTCTATGATTAGTGATGTTGAGCATCTTTTCATATGACCATTGGCCATCTGTATGTCCTCTTTGGAGAAATGTCTTTAGGTCCTCTGCCCAGATTCTAATTGGATTGCTTAGTTTTTTGGTGTTGAGTTGTATGAGTGTTTTTTTTTATTATATATATATGTATAAATTTTGGATAACACCTTATCAGATGTATCATTTTCAAATATCCTCTCCCATTCAATAGGATGTCTTTTCATTTTGTTGAGGACTTCCTTTGCTGTGCAAAAAATTTTAGTTTGATGTAGTCCTACAAGTTCATTTTTTTCTTTTGTTTCCCTTGCCTGAGGATATATATCAGTAAAAATATTAATAAGGGTAACATCTGAGAGTTTATTGCCTATGTTTTCTTCTAGGAGTTTCATGGTTTCGGGTCTTACATTTAAATATAGAATCCATTTTGAGTTTATTCTTGTATATGGAGTAAGAAGGTGGTCCAGATTCATTTTTTTTGTATCTGTACAGTTTTCCCAGCACAGTTTATTACATAGACACTCTTTACCCCAATATAAATTCTTGCTTCCTTTGTCATAGATTGAGTGGCCATACAGGTGTGGGTTTATTTCTGTGTGCCCTATTCTTTTCCACTTATCTCTGTATTTGCTTTTATACAAAAGAGCCAATACCGTGCTGTTTCAATTACTATGGCCTTGTAGTGTACTTTGATCAGGTAGTGTGATACCTCCAACTTTGTTCTTTTTTCCAAGATTGATGTGGCTATTTGAGGTCTTTTATGTTTCCTTATAAATTTTAGGATTATTTGTCTAGTTCTGTGAAAACTGCCATTTGGGGAGGGATTGCATCAATCTATAGATTGCTTTGGGTAGTATGGACATTTTAACTAGATTAGTTCTTATTATCCATGAGCATAATATATGTTCCATTTATTTGTATCTTCTTCAATCTCTTTGTTCAATGTATTATAAATTTTTGAGGTCTTTTACATCCTTGGTTAAATTCATTCCTAAGTATTTATTTTATTTTTTGATGCAACTGTAAATGGTATTGTCTTCTTAATTTCTTTTTCTGAGAATTCATTATTGGTGTATAAAAATGCAACCAATTTCTAAATATTAATTTTACATCCTGCTTCTTCACTAACTTCATTTATCAATTCTAATAGTTTTTTGGTGGAATCTTCGGGGTTCTCTATATATAGTATCATGTCATCTACAAATAATGACAGTTTTACTTCTTCCTTTCTGTCTAGGACTTCCAATACTCTGTTGAATAAAAGTGGTGAAAATGGACATCCTTGTCTTGTTTCTCATCTTAAGGAGAATGATTTTAGTTTTTTCCCACTGAGTATGATGTTAGCTGTGGGCTTGTCATATATGACCTTTATTATGTTGAAGTCTGTTCCCTCTATTTTCATTTTGATGAGAGTTTTTATCATAAATCGATACTGGATTTTGTGAACACTTTTTTATATCTATTAATATGATCATATTATTTTTATTTTTCATTTTGTTTGTGTGATGACTCACATTAATGGATTTGGAGATATTGAACCAGTCTTGCATCCTAGGAATAAATCCCACTTGATCATGGTATATAATCTTTTTAATGTATTGCTGAATTTGGTTTGCTAATATTTTGTTGAGGAGTTTTGCATCTATGTTTATCAGGAACATTGATCTATAGCTCTCTCTCTCTCTCTCTCTCTCTCTCTCTCTCTCTCTCTGTAATGTCTTTTGTTTTAAAATCAAGATAATGGTGGCCTCATTGTATGAGCTGAGGAATCTTCAGTCCTCTTGAATTTTTTGGACTAGTTTGAGGAGAAGAGGTGTTAATTCTTTGATTGTTTGGTAAAATTCACCTCTGAAGCCATCTGGTACAGAACTTTTGTTTGTTGGAAGCTCCTTGATTATTGATTCGATTTCCTTAGTAGTAATCAGTTGTTTCAAATTTTCTGTTTCTTCTTGATTCAGCCTTGGACAATTTTATGCTTCTAAGAATTTATCCATTTCTTCCAGATTGTCCAATTTGTTGGTGTAAAATTGCTCATAGTATTTTCTTAAAATTTGTTGTATTTTTGTGGTGTTCCTTGTCACTTCTCTTTCATTTCTGTTTTTATTTATTTGGGCCCTCTTTTTTTTTTTTTTTCTTGATGAGTCTGGTTAAAGGTTTATAGATTTTCTTTTTTTTTTCAAAATCAGCTCTTGGTTTCATTGATCTTTTGTGTTGTTTTATTAGCCTCTATTTCATTTATTTTCACTCTGATCTTTATCATTTCTTTCCTTCTACTCACTTTGGGTTTTGTTTGCTATTCTTTTTACATTTCTTTCAAGTGTAAAATTTGATTATTTATTTGAGATTTTTCTTGTTTCTTTAGGTGGGTCTGTATTTCTATGAATTTCCCTCTTGGACTGCTTTCGCGGTGTCCCCTAGATTTGGGGTCATTGTGTTTTCATTTTTTGTTGTCTCAAGATACCTTTTGATTTCTTCCTTGATCTCATTGTTAACCCATTCATTGTTTAGTAGCATGTTATTTAGAGGGATCAACACAGGAAAGATGGTGCTGTCTCATAGGCTACATGTGAGGATAGCCTCCATTATCTGCACACAGGGATAATGGAGGCTGTCCCTCTAACCTCATCCTGAAGCCCCACAACTTAGACTTTCCGTGTATGTCTCTGGCACCTCTTGAGTTGCTGTCCCTCCACTGGGTGGGTGCATGTAAGTGAGTGAGTCTTTGCATGGGCCCTTTAAGAGGATGTCTGGGTTTCCAGCTGCTTTCCATCTCACTGGGAAGAATGGAGTCCTCACTGATTTTCAACACCAGATGTTGGGGGGGCTCCTCTTCCTGGCACAGGGCCGCTGCGTTGGGGAGTGCAGTGTGGGGCTGGGATCCCTCACTCTTCAGCGGTGACCTTTGCTGCCAAGGTGTCCATCCCATTGCTCAATCACTACTGTGGATTTGAGGTTAGAGTGTGTTGCATCTCTGTCCCTCCTCCCAGTCTTAACTTGGCCTCTTCTTTATAGGGATTCTGTTCTTTATAGCTTGTCTTCAGATGATTCTTGTGGTTGATTGTTTTATAATTTAGTTGTAATTTTTTTTTTAATTAAATTTATTGGGGTGACAATTGTTAGTAAAATTACATAGATTTCAGGTGTATAACTCTGTATTACATCATCTATAAATCCCATTGTGTGTTCATCACCCAGAGTCAGTTCTCCTTCCATCACCATATATTTGATCCCCCTTACCCTCATCTCCCACCCCCCACCCCCCACCCCCCTTACCCTCTGGCAACCACTAAACTATTGTCTGTGTCTATGAGTTTCTGTTTCTCATTTGTTTGTCTTGTTCTTTTGTTGTTTTTGGTTTATATACCACATATCAGTGAAATCACATGGTTCTCTGCTTTTTCTGTCTGACTTGTTTCGCTCAGCATTACTCTCTCAAGATCCATCCATGTTGTCACAAATGTTCCTATATCATCTTTTCTTACTGCGAATAGTATTCCATTGTGTATATATACCACAACTTCTTTATCCATTCATCTATCGAAGGACATTTTGGTTGTTTCCATGTCTTGGCCACCGTAAACAAAGCTGCAATGAACATTGGAGCACACGTGTCTTTATCTCTAAATGTTTTCAGATTTTTTGGGTAGATACCCAGGAGAGGGATTGCTGGGTCATATGGCAATTCTATTCGTAATTCTTTGAGGAACCTCCACACTGCCTTCCATAACGGCTGCACCAGTCTGCATTCCCACCAACAGTGTATGAGGGTTCCTTTTTCTCCACAGCCTCTCCAACATTTGTTACTATTTGTCTTGTTGATGATAGCCATTCTGACTGGGGTGAGGTGATATCTCATTGTGGTTTTGATTTGCATTTCTCTGATGATTAGTGATGTTGAGCATTTTTCATATGTCTATTTGCCATTTGTATGTCCTCTTTGGAGAAATGTCTCTTCAAGTCCTCTGCCCATTTTTCAATTGGGTTGTTTGTTTTTTGTTGTTGAGTTGCATGAGTTCCTTGTATATTCTGGATACTAGCCCCTTATCGGAGGCACTGTTTGCAAAAATCTTCTCCCATTCAGTTGGTGGCCTCTTTATTTTGTCAATGGTTTCTTTTGCTGTGCAGAAGCTTTTAAGTTTCATATAGTCCCATTCGTTTATTTTAGCTTTTACTTCCATTGCCTTTGGAGTCAAGTTCATAAAATGCTCTTTGAACCCAAGGTCCATAAGTTTAGTACCTATGTTTTCTTCTATGCAGTTTATTGTGTCAGGTCTTATGCTTAAGTCTTTGATCCATTTTGAATTAACTTTGGTACATGGTGACAAATAGCAGTCCAGTTTCATTCTTTTGCACATGGCTATCCAATTCTCCCAGCACCATTTATTGAAGAGGCTGTCTTTGCTCCATTGTATGTTTTTAGCTTCTTTGTCAAAGATTATCTGTCCATATTTATGTGGTTTTATTTCTGGTTCTCAATTCTATTCCATTGGTCTATGTGTCTGTTTTTCTGCCAATACCATGCTGTTTTGATTATTGTAGCCCTGTAGTACAAGCCAAAGTCAGGAAGTGTGATACCTCCATTATTGTTCTTTTCCTTAAGATTGCTTTGGCTATTCGGGGTCTTTTGTGGTTCCAAACAAATCTGATGATTTTTTGTTCTATTTCTTTAAAATATGCCATTGGGATTTTAATGGGGATTGCATTGAATCTGTATATTGCTTTGGGTAATATGGCCATTTTAACTATGTTGATTCTTCCAATCCATGAGCACGGAATGTCTTTCCATTTCTTTGTGTCTTCTTCAATTTCTTTCAAAAATGTCTTATAGTTTTCAGCATATAGGTCTTTCACATCCTTGGTTAAGTTTATTCCTAGGTATTTTATTCTTTTCCCTGCAATTGCAAAAGGAATTGTTTTTGTATTTCTTTTCTGAGATTTCATTGTTAGTATATAGGAAGGCAATGGACTTTTGTGCATTGATTTTGTAGCCGGCAACTTTACTGTATTCGTTGATTGTTTCTAATAGCTTTTTGGTGGAGTCTTTAGGGTTTTCTATATATAGCATCATGTCATCTGCAAAGAGTGATAGTTTAACTTCTTCATTCCCAATTTTGATGCCTTTTATTTATTTCTCTTGCCTGATTGCTCTGGCAAGGACTTCCAACACTATGTTGAAAAGCAGAGGTGATAGGGGACATCCCTGTCGTGTTCCTGAACGTAGAGCAAAGGGCTTCAGTTTTTCTCCATTAATTATGAGATTAGCAGAGGGCTTGTCATATATGGCCTTTATTATGTTAAGGTATTTTCCTTCTATACCCATTTTATTAAGTGTTTTAATCATAAATGGATGTTGTATCTTGTCAAATGCTTTTTCTGCATCAATTGATATAATCATATGATTTTTGTCCTTTATTTTGTTTATGTGATGTATCACATTGATGGATTCGTATGTTGAACCATCCTTGTGCCCCCGGGATGAACCCCACTTGGTCGTGATGAATAATCTTTTTAATGCATTGTTGTATTCGATTTGCTAGAATTTTATTTAGGATTTTTGCATCGGTATTCATTAGAGATATTGGTCTGTAGTTTTCTTTTTTGTGCTGTCCTTACCAGGTTTTGGTATCAGGGTAATGTTGGCCTCATAAAATGAGTTAGGGAGTACTGTCTCTTCTTCAATTTTTTGGAAGAGTTTGTGCAGAATTGGTATTAGATCCTCTTTGAAGGTTTGGTAGAATTCACTAGTGAAGCCATCTGGTCCCGGACTTTTGCTTTTGGGAAGGTTTTGGATGACTGATTCAATTTAGTTACTGGTGATCGGTCTGTTTAGATTTTCCAGTTCTTCATGGTTCAGCCTTGGAAGGCTATATGTTTCTAAGAACTTGTCCATTTCTTCTAGGTTGTTGAATTTGGTGGCATATAGTCCTTCATAGTATTCTTGGATGATCCTTTGTATTTCTGTGGTGTCCGTGATAACTTCCCCTTTTACGTTTCTGATTTTGTTAATCAGTGTCTTCTCTCTTTTATCTTAGTAAGTCTAGCCAAGGGTTTGTCAATTTTGTTAATCTTTTCAAAGAACCAGCTCTTTGTCACATTAATTTTTCTATTGTCTTTTTGTTCTCTATTTCATTTAGTTCTGCTCTAATTTTTGTTATTTCCTTTCTTCTGCTGACCTTGGGTTTTACTTGTTCTTCTTTTTCTAGTTCTTTAAGGTGTAACATGAGGTTATTTATTTGGGAGTTTTCTTGTTTCTTGAGATAGGCCTGTAATGAGATAAATTTCCCTCTTAAAACTGCTTTCGCTGCATCCCAAAAATTTTGGTAGGATGTATTTTCATTGTCATTTGTTTCTATGTATCTTTTGATCTCTCCTCTAACTTCTTCTTTGACCCAGTCCTTCTTTAAAAGTATGTTGTTTAATCTCCATGTATTTGTGTTTTCTACCGCTTTCTTTTTACAGTTGATATCCAATTTCAAAGCCTTGTGATCAGAAAATATGCATGGTATGATTTCAATCTTCTTAAATTTGTTGAGACTGATTTTATGTCCCAATATATGGTCTATCCTTGAGAATGTTCCATGTACACTAGAAAAGAATGTATAGTCTGATGTTTTAGGATGAAGTGCTCTATAAATGTCAATTATGTCCATTTCATCTAATGTGTCATTTAGGGCTACTATTTCGTTATTTATTTTCTGTTTGGATGATCTATCCATAGCTGTCAATGATGTATTTAAGTCCCCTAGTATAATTGTGTTTTGGTCAATTTCTCCCTTTAGTTCTGTTAGTAGTTGCTTGGTGTATTTCGGTGCTCCCTGATTGGGGGCATAAATATTGATGACTGTTATGTCTTCTTGTTGTACAGTCCCCTTCACCATTATGAAATGTCCATCTTTGTCTCTTGTTATCTTTTTCACCTTGAAGTCTGTTTCATCTGATATCATTATGGCTACACCTGATTTTCTCTGGGTACCATTTGCTTGGAGTGTCAATTTCCACCCTTTCACTTTGAGTCTATGCTTGTCCTTGTAGCTGAGATGTGTCTCTTGGAGAGAGCATATGGTTGGGTTTAGTTTTTTGATCCAATCTGCTACTCTGTGCCTTTTTATTGGTGAGTTCAGTCCATTTACATTTAGGGTGATTATTGATATGTGAGATTTCCTATCATTCTATCTTTAGTTTTCTGGTAAGACGATGTCTCCATTGTTTCTCTGCCTTTTTGTTGTCTATTAGTTTTGTGTGGTGGTATTCTACTATTTTTCCCTCCTTTTCTTCTTTTATTTCAGTATATATTTCAATTCTGGATTTATTTTGAGTGGTTACCCTTAAGTTTATGTAAAAGAAAGTTTGATATTTAGAGTATTCCATTTTCTTCAGCACGCTTACTTTCTCCATTCCCATATTCCGGTTCAGGCCTTTACTCTCCCCTTTTTGAGTTTTGGTTGCCACAAATTGTCCCTGTTGATGGTGGTCGAATAGCCTCCTTTAGTATTTCTTGTAGTGCAGGTCGTGTATTAGAAAATTCCCTCAGCTTCTGTATGTCTGGAAAGGTCTTTATTCCTCCTTCATATCTAAAGGATATCTTTGCTGGATATATTATTCTTGGCTCATGGTTTCTCTCTTTCAATAGTTTGAATATTTGGTTCCCCTCCCTCCTGGCTTGTAGAGTTTCTGCTGAAAAATCTGATGATAATCTAATGGGCTTTCCTTTGTAAGTTACCGTCTTCTTTTCCCTGGCTGCCTTGAGGATTCTTTCTTTGTCGTTGATTTTAGACAGCTTCAATACAATGTGCCTTGGAGAAGGTCTGTTGGGATTGAGGTAACTAGGTGTTCTATTTGCTTCTTGGATTCGAGGGTCCAGTTCTGTCCACAAATTTGGGAAGTTCTCATCGACAATTTGTTTGAATATGTTCTCTGTTCCCTTCTCTCTTTCTTCTTCTGGTATGCCCATTATTCTTATATTGCTCTTTCTGATGGAGTCAGAAAGTTCTTGTAGAGTTCTTTCATTTCTTTTAAGTCTCAAGTCTCTTTCTTCTTCTATTTGTGTCATTTCCAGGTTTCTATCTTCGATGTCACTGATTCTTTGCTCCATCTGGTCAACTCTACTACCTAAGCTGGTTATTTCATTCTTAATTTCTTCTATTGAGTTCTTAATCTCCAGAAATTCTATTTGGTTCTTTTTTAAGATTTCAATCTCTTTCGTAAAATGCTCATGCTGTTCTTTGATGGAGTTTCTGAGTTCATTTAACTGCTTATCTGTGTTTTCTTGTATCTCGTTGAGTTTTTTCAGAACTGCAATCTTGAATTCTCTGTCATTTAAGTCACATATTTCTGTATCTTTAAGTGCCTTCTCTGGAGATTTTTCACTTTCTTTCTGAGCTATCTTGTTGCCTTCGTTATTCATGGCGATTACTGGTTTACTATTTCTCTTCCTAGACATCTACAGGAGTGACTTCTGCAACAGGTTGATTGAAAGCAGTCTTTCTTTTGTTTTCCAGTACTTGTTGGTAGAATGTTTTATTTTTTCTCCAACTGCAACTTATTTTTCTTCTCCCACACGGTAGTGCTATGTTTTCTCTGCACTATTCCAACTTCTCACACAATGGGGGGATTCCCTGGGAGACGGGCTTCTCGTCTGTTAATAGTTCGTCTAGGTCACAGGGCGCAGTGTCCCGGTGGGTATGCGGAGAGCTTTTGATGTTCCAAAGCTCTTCCAGCTCCTGATTCAGAGCCCGTATATTTCAGCAGTTCTGTTTACTCCTGCAGGGATCTGCCCAGATAGGTGGGGTCAGGGGCGGGGTGAGTTGTGAGAGGTGGCCCAGAGCAATGGCGGCGACCACCACCACAGCTGGTCCTGCTTCCACAGCTCTCTCCCCTTTGCTGGAATTAGTTGGGCTGTGAATTTGTGTTTGCGGCCCACAGTTCTCAAAACAGCAAATTTTCTGTTGTTTTGATCTGACACTGCTACTGTTTTGCTTCTAGCACCGGGCAGGTGAGGGCGGGGCGAGCTCTGGGAGGGGAGGGAGGGGGCGGCTAGTCTCAGTGCCCAAGGCTCCGCTCTCTGCTCGGCAGTGCGGGCTCAAACCACCGTTTTCAGCCTTCTTCCCTCAGTCTTTTCTCCGAGGTCTCTGCCGTGAGCGTTGGGTTCAGCCGTGTCATATGCTGTCCCCTCAGCCCTGTGGGCCACAAGCGGAGCCCTAGCAGTCCGAGTTCTTCCCTCTCCTGCAGCTGCGGTAGTTCCGGGAAGCAGCGAGCTCAGCGCACTGAGCGAGGTCTGCGTCCTGCTACCGCGCGGCTCCGTTTCCGCGCGCTTCTCCCTTTCCTCCTCCCTCCACTCGCGCGAATCTCCCACCTGTAGGTGATTTCAGTCGGTAGTGGGCCTCTTCGTCTTGCCTGTCTGCTGTGCAGGGAGTCCTTTGTGGAGTTTTTGTTGTTCGATTCTTTGTAAATTCCAGGGGAGCTTTACAGAGGCTCACCTCACGCCGCCATTTTTCCGGAAGTGTTGTTTTCCTTTTTAACATCATATTTTAGCAACATAACAATCCTGGAATTAGGCAGTGCTTCCCATATCATATATATATATATATATATATATATATATATATATATATATATAGAGAGAGAGAGAGAGAGAGAGAGAGAGAGAGAGAGAGATGGATTTAAATAACTGAGACTCAGAGTCTTAAAAATTTCTGTAGTAAAGACTCAAGCCTAAGTTTCCTAACTATTTTTCATTAGTGACTTTCCCACTGCCTATAAGCTTAATCATATCAAAAAATTAATAATTTACTGATCTCAGTATCAGCTCTGAGATCAGTATCAGCTCAGTATCAGCTCTATTTCTTTATTGACACATACTTTCTAAATCCATCAGATATTTAATACCTGTATTTTCAGAAATAAGTCCCCTGGCTTAGCTTAACCAAAGTCTTTGCAACTTAGTTTAAGGAGTCTTTGAAAGCACAGTGTGACACACCAACTTTGATATGCAGAGTTCTCATTCTCCAGGATGACACTTCTGAAACCATGCCTGGAGACAAAACAAAAGAGGGAATAACCCCATAATGTTCCATCTTATCTCACACACATAAACACACATTTTTTAAATTAAAAAAGAAGAAATAAAGAAAGAAATAAAAGGAAAGAAAGAAGGAAAGAAAGAAGGAAGGAAAGAAAGAGAGACAGAGAGAAAGAAAGAAAGAAGAAATGGCCATTTTTCCATAGGGAACTGGAATTTCTCTTCTATTTAAAGAGATAGATTAGATAGATAGACAGACAGCCAGACAGATAGATAGATAGATAATCATCCATCTATATGTGTGTATATACCTCAGTAATCAGAGAATGTAAGGATGCATTTAGAGTTCAAATTCAGGAAACTAATCATGCTTTGCCTAAGAGCTATCTTGCTGCTATGCCAGTTGTCCAAAGAAATCAGATGTGTGCCATGGAAAACCACTAGGAATGCAAACTGTGAGTTTACTTCTTTAGACCTTCCAGAGAGAGAAAGGACAACAGGAGGAACTGTGTGTGGGGTGGCAAATAGTGTATAATTATTTGCAAATCTGCCTTAAGGCAAGAGAACACCAATACTTCTATTAGACCTGCGTGCCAAGAGAATACTTCCTTGCTAATTGAACATTTTCCCAAGGAGACTATTTTTATCTTTACACCATTCCCAAAGTGATGATTCTGAGATTTTTGCTTAATGTTTTCTTTAATATTTAAACCATTGACCATAGAGAGTGTCATTTTGGTCTTTAATGTTACCCAATGTAGTAGAGATTATAAATTGTTTCCATTTACAGTGATTCAGGAAGGTCAGAGTTGGATAGATCTTCTTATTCCAGTCCCATGTGGAGAGTTTTTCATATAAGCACCGATCAGTACTACAGTTGGCTGCCATTCTAAATTCCCCTTGTCAGCTTCTGAAGCAGAGTTAGCTCTCTTCCTAAAGCGCAATGGAATCCATTTGGTTTGGTTAGTCTTTCAGGGGGTCAACTTTGCATTCCCCACTGCTGAGACATTCCTTTGGGTAAACAAGCCCAAAGAATTATCCATTTTCAGTTTCTGTCTCTTACTTGTGTTTGCAATCTAATCATCACTGTTCGGTATATAGTTTTCTCCAACCCGTACATAAAATCCCATTCCTATTCCACTCTATTCCTTAGATATTTAATATAAAATCTTTTCCCAAGTTATATATATAAATATTTGCATTTATAAAGTTATATATATAAATATATATGTATATTTGCATTTTTCAACTGCACAATATATGCTGATATATATATTTACCAGTATACACATACCCCAAGCACAAGCATGCACAAACAAAAGTATTGATCAAATATATCTCTCAAATGTCCCAAGAAGTCTATAATCAAACGTGAAGATATTCTCACATTCTTACATTTAAACATTAATTTAAAACAATGATTTTTGAGCTCTTGAATTGATAAAAAAAATGTTAGCCAAACTCCCAAGAAAGACAACAAAAAGCTTGATGTATTTTGTGTGTTTTATAAATTTCATAGGCTCATAACCATAGTGTTAAAAAATTTACTGTGATCCAGTTTTATGACTTTTAAATTCTAAAATAGTCTCTGTTAAGCTAACTAGAATATAAAGAATGTTCTGTCAAATTCATATATACTTTTAATCTCATCCCTGTGGAATTCCTTTTTTTTTTTTTTTCAGTTTTTCAAAGGTACTAAAGATTGGGAGATAATTTTACTTCATATTTCCCAAGTAAAAAGCAAGTGTAATTCTATAAGACATGTTACCACTCTTATTTCAACTAATAATGATTAGCATATACACCGTTTTTAAATGCTGAAAGGAGAGCTATACATTATGTCAATATCAATCACTTTTGAATTTTACCTGAGCCCTGTGCTCCTGGAAAACAGCAATGTTTAAGATGATCGTCCCGACAATTTTGGTTTTCAGAAATCTCTTCACCCTTCTGTGTCCCGGGAAATGGCTGCCCACCAAGAACTACCCTTCCCCATATGACTTAGACAAGACTTTGTGTAAACTCTTTCTCATGACTCCCATAGACGAGCAGATGACCATCTGGCTCTGTGTTCGCCTCTGCGTTGAGGCCAAACACAGACCTTTCTCCTTTTTCCTCTAAAGAGCAGATATAGACCTCCCAACTTATTCTTTATCTCATGAGCAATTACCTAAGATTAGGTCTGTCCCTCTGAAACTCCACAAACACAGAGATAAACATTTCCTGTTCAGCTCACCAACTGAGGCTTCATCTAATTGCAAAACAACCGCAACTATAAATCACTCTTTGTTCCTCCCTATGAGAATCCAAGGCAAAAGGACCACGCTGAGACAGTCTCGTCTTCAGTTTTGGGTGCTCTCCAAATGACAATTGCCTGAATAAAATCAGGTTCCTTACTTGTTCTCTTTTTTCTTTGGCATCTGTGATGCTGAACAAAACTACAAGTCTGTTCAAATGATAGTTCCAAACAAAACTCTGGAGCTATTTGGTAAGTTCATCACCAAGCAGTCCTTGAGTAATCATTTGTTCCTTCACTGTCTGTGTTTGGCTTCAGCACTGCACATAGGCATAGTCACATACAAATATCATAAATATAAACACACATTTGCACCTTTATGAGCTTTTTGTTTAACATAGGGGAACGTCCCCCACCAAATGGCAAAGGTCTCAAAAGGCAAAATAAAGAACAGGTTTTCTAAGTCTTCACAACCCCTTGAAGTATCTATTTCACAAGCAATAAACACCTCTAACCTTTATAGTTTTAGTTGATATTTTTAATAAATAAATTAGGTGGTGTTTTCCTTCCTTCTTTCTCAATTTATAAACACCGAGCAAGATTTTCTCCTCTTGAGAAAGAATCTCCCATCCTTTCTTGGAGAAACAACAGATAGGCCAAATCTGCTATGAGCTACTAATACTTATTCCTTGTAATTTTGTGGATTTCCTTGGAGGTGTGTGAGTTGAAGGGGCACACGACAGAGGGAGTAAATGCACACTCATCACCTGGGGCTATGAGGTCATGCTTCTCCTCAGTGCCTCTTTGCTGGTCCTGGAGCTTACCCCCCCACCACCCAACCCCTGCCCCAAGGTCCAGCTTACTAAAGGCCAAACTTCTGCAAATATCATCTGCAGAATTTGTTGGAAACGGTGGTCTCTTTAGATAATGCTCCACAGAGGCAATTTGGATTTTCATTAAATAAGAATACTTGCTACTATTTCAGACCTTCCGATCACGTGCCAACCACTGTAGTAGGCACATCACATGGGACATTTTTCAACTGCACAACAACCTGCTGAATGTCAGGTTCAAGTCTGTCGGACTCCAAAATTTCTGCTCTCTCCTTTACTGATGATGGATCTATGTCAAGAATAAATTTCCAGGTCTGCTGCAGGCAGTAAGAGATGGATTGAGGAATGCCTGAAAACCTTCATAGACTACGAATAATTCTTGGAAGAGATTGTGGGAAGAAGATAACTCTAAATTCATACATTTATCTTAATATTCTGTGAGATAAAGCAAGAAGTTGGGCCCATCAGCTACTGTGACCAAAGGTCGCAGAGGTTGGTGCTGAGGCTATCTGTCCTCATGTTTGTCTGAAACAGCTCAGCCAGGAATCCCTAGGGTGCAGGCTTAACGTAAATCAGTGAAGAACTGTGGGAAATGATCTGGTTGCTTTTTTCCTATAGAGCATTATGAACATTTCATCCCCGAATCTAAGGAAGCAGAATGTATAATTCTAGAAAATGCAGGGGAGATGAAGCCAACGTGTTACTTAAACAAACATGAACTCCTATCCACTCTTTCTAAGTGCACCTGTGTTAAGCTGCCATTCTTTGGAAGAATGAAGTTTGAGACAAAGACATTTTTCTTTCCTCAGTCACAAGAAAACATTTCATGGAGCTGGCTCTCTACATTGCATGTGTTCTACACTTGCAGCTTCACTTATGTTTAACCCCATCTGGGAATGGTGAGAAGCCTGGGAATTGTCAAATGGAATCCTGCAGTCTGGGGAGAGGGAAAGAGAACATGTCCCCATGATCTTCGTTTCTGGCCTTGTTGGGAAGACATTTCTTTGGATCTTTCCAAAGCACTGGGTCCTCTGCCATTGGTTGATCAGGGAATTGTCAAGGCAAACTTCCATCTATCAGTCCTCCAATTTCAGATCCAATAACGTTTTTCCCCCCAAAAGAATAGAGTTGTCCGGTGATCTAAGAAAACTATATCTTCCAATATTTGAGAAACATACCAGGGATAAAAAGGTAAAATTATTGACAAAGAGACTAGATGAGACAAACACTAGTGGCAACTTTGAGAACCAAGAATCAAGCACCCCTGTTGGTACCCTAAACAGGTAGCTTGAATGCAATGCAAAAAAAGAAAAAAGAAAAATTACATAGCTATCTCACTATGACACTCAGATCTTTTAGCACTGAGTTTCCAGCTCATTTTCTACTTCTGCTTCTCCTCTATACTCACCCTCATTCCAACTAGATTACTGCTGCAGTGTGGCTTCATGCCTTCTGGGCAGCAGCAGCCCTCTGCGGCCACCGTCACGTTAGCCACCTCCTTGACTTGGGTTTCCTGAGGCTGTGTGTCTATCCAAATGCAACGAGGCCAGGTCAAACTATAGGGGTTCCATACTGAGCTCATGAGGTCACTCCGTTTAGGCCCCTCTCACTATATTGGTATAAGAAAGCTTTGTACTTGTGTTCTTGTCCCTCTGAACTCAGAGCACAGGTTCTGCCAAGGAAATCCTCTTCATAAAAATCCTCCTCTGCTCGCCAGTGTTTTGTGCCATCTATCCAGTTCTTAGTTAACCTATTTTGAAACTTTGGTATTGTCTTCTGGCAACTCCCACTGAAATTTCACATCTGTTTTATCTTAGTGCTTCATTCAAAATTCCAATTTTACAGTCTGTTATATGGCTTTCAGCATTTCCTACTTTATGAGACTGTAATTAGGTGACATTTCAAATACTTTAAGTCTGAACATGGCTACAATCGTCTTTTTGACTAGGACATGGTTCCAACTGGAATTTTTCCCCTTTCCACTTTGAGTTTTTTGCTCTATAGAATTTGTAAACTTTAGTGTTTGTTTTATTTGTGACATTGAAATACAATGCACAAATCCTTGGAATCAAGAGGTCACGAACAGATACATCCACCTGGGGATTTTTTCAGTATGTTTTGGGTGGCTCCTATATATAAGATAGCAAGTGCCCACAAGCAATAAATAAGGTTACTTGTTGAGACCAATGAGGAAAACCATCTGTTTCTCTTTTTAAAAGGCCACCGTGATTTACTATTAAATGTGTTAACATTATAATAGTAGTGAACTGAACCAAGAGAGAAAAAGGACTATGCAACCAACCACAGGGAGAAGGTTAACCTCATTAACACTTTGTAGTGTTCACTGTGTAAAATGTTTTGAGATATCATATTGCCTACACGCATGATTCCAGTGGATATTATTAAAAATATTATGAAGAATATTATGATTCGGCAGGCCAGACTGGCTTCTGTAGTAATCACATTTATCCAGGGAACCCACGGCTAATAAAAGAGTACCACCCCTGGTACTCCTAGCGGTGTCAGGTCTTCATGGGAATGGTAAATAGATTGGGGATATTGGGATTGAAGAAGAGATGTCCTGTGTAATCACACTAAAAACCATGTTCTTTGTAGTCTGAAACAGCAATTTCAGAGATGGAACTGAGACTTCCAGATTGGGGATATTGGTACCACTGAAGGGAAAAACTGAAGTTCAATAGAAATGCTGGTTTGTGGGCAAACTATAAGCAATAATTAGAAATTCTGAGTTTAATATGTTAGTGGATCACACAGGAGACATCCAGAAGGTGATTGTATTCTGCCAGATATTCAGGAGAACTTGAAGTATGTCATGCCCATTTGTTAGAAAAACCCACATCCCTCTCAATAGGAAGGTATCTGATAATGATGCTTAAAAGGTACCATCCATTTAGCAATATAATTTCATATAATTATGTAGAATGTAGGTAGTATAGTTTCACTTCACAGATGAGAAAACAGAGGCCCAGAGTCACTTTATTGCTGATAAAGGGCAGTGCTCTAACTTGAATTGCTGTCTTCAAAGTGTGACTGTGCTCCTTCTCCAGCATTCTGCTTCAGAGAGCTATGAGTCACCAGACCGTGACTCCTCCTTACCATGGGAAGGACTAGCTCGCTGCTCATTGGTAGCAAGAATGTCCACCATTTGTCCTTGACTCAGCTGTGGACACCACCCATCCCCGCAATTCCAGTTCTAGTTCTTACCACCTGCTCCCAGGGAGCCTCATAATAAAACTGCAAATTAATGGTGGTTGTACCAGCCAAACTTTCTTGGATGGCCAGGTACAACCTGCTCCCCAATGCAGTGGGTTCTTTTCTTTTTTTGGTCTTTTTCCTCTAGTGATGATATTCACTGTGAGAACAGCTAATGGGCAGTCAAGTGCAGTGGCTTGGGATCTGGGAGAAAATGAGCTCAACAGGGAACCATGAATAAGTAGTTAAAGCCAAGTGGAAATGAGAAGTAGAGGGAATTTGGGGAGGTAGATGAAGAAGGCATTAGGGAGCTTAGACAAAGAGGGTTGAACACTGTGTGAATGCAGCTTCAGGGGAGCATTTGTCCAGCTGCATCATTATAGCACTTTGTTTTTACACTGGATTTATCTCAGCGGAGAATGAAGACAGAGGCCACACGAATAATGGAGGAGGGGGCAGTTAACTAGGAGTGTTTGGGAAAAGTAACCTCCACTACATTATTTCACCTTTAGTGTGAAAGCTAACTTTTATTTGCTATACAGAAAAGGCTGGCCAGTAACTGCACAGAACCTACAGAAGGCAGAGATTAGGTTAATTTTTACTTAAGAGGACTGTGCCTGGCACTGAAAGGCTGAAGAAATATAGATGCAAGGGTTTGTGGTATTCTGTTCACTTGCAATTTTTGGAATCATAATTCAGCATTCCTGGATTAGGGCACGTTCTATCAAACTGAAAATCAAAAGCTTTCCTATGGGGAAAGTCTCAATGCTATAGCTGAAAGAGGCGACAACCGCATTACTGCCATCAAAAATAATTTATTAGCCATGTCTGTGCAAAGTACTTCGGTAGGCACCAAATCCCAGAGGCTTCCCTTTTCAATGCATCCTCTGCTCTCTGCAGTCCTTTCAGTGCACCGTTCTGCTCTCCACCTGTGAATAAAATGGATACCTTAAAAAACTTTATTTCTGTGGAGACTGCTACAGGACAAGAGAATGCTGGTTCCATCATCCACGCCAATTATACAGTGCTGGGGAGGTGTATTAGGAGGCTGACATCCTCAACCTCTCATTCCTGGAGCTTGTAAATAAAAACATCTTTCCGGTTTCCACTTTAGACCGGGCAATGGGGAGAGTTGACAAGCGAGGATTTGCACCATCAGCATAAAGCATGCTGATGCTGGTTCTTTACCCCTTCCCTTCCTTCATCGCCCTGTCCTCAGGCAGCTCCCACACTGCACCGGAGATATAGGTACACAGGTACCTCTCTACCCAAGGGAAGAAACCAGCAACAGCATTTTGGATACCAACCAAAATCGTTTTAAATTTTACCTCTCAAAATCAGTTGCCTTGTGACTTGTGCGCTTATGAGTACATCTACATTGAAAAACAGTATATTTTTTTAAAAGGTAAGTTATCATAAATCGGCTTGGGGCTACCTGCCAGGTCCAACTGCAAAAAGGTCGTCTGCTTCACCAGCATCTCTTTCAGGAACTCGGAGGGAAAGGTGGCTCTCGATCCATCAGCACCCTCCACCAGGCAGGGGAGTGCAGACACCCTCCCACGCGCACACGCCCCCGCTCCGCTGCCCGGCAGCGTCAGTCTCTGACCCCACTGCATCCACACCAGAGATGGACTCACAGTGGGTTGGCAGCTGCTTTTGCCACACACTTCCAAGCGGGGGTTTGCTTGGATCAGTTCTTTATCTTGTGCGCATTAAGAAACCATCATTAGGCGTTGGTGGGAGGCGCTATTCTGCCTGAAACCCAGCCCGTCCGCGGCGGCCAGGCTCACACCGCACCCGCCCAGATGCCAGAGCCAGCCTAGAGCTGCCTGTGGCCCGGGTCCGCGTCGCCCGGAATTCCCGACGCGGTCTGCCCCTTCACCTCCCTAAGCGCGACCGGGAAGCGATTTCGAATCCACTGCGGCGTGCTGGGTTCCCTCGGCGGCGGGTGGCAGATCACCCGCGGCGGGAGCCCCGTGCGCCCCGGCCCCGGGCTCGCGGCGGCGGCGGCGGCGCAGCTCGCGGAGTTTTAGTCGGGCGGCGACGGCGCGAGCCGCAGGCGGCGGGAGCGCAGCGAGCCCGGCCGCTCGCCTTCCGCGCTGCGCTCGGATTGGTCTCTCTAAGAGAGTGCTGGCCGAGGGTTGGCTGCGGGCCGGCTGAAGAACAGGTGCACCTCGCCGCCCGGACTTGCGGCGCGCCGGGTCGGGCGAGCGGCGGCGAGCAGGCCGGCCCCCTGTGTCGGAATGCGGTTCCCCCGCGCCCCTCAGCCCGCGGCCGGCCGGTTCAGCCCCTGAAGGCGGCGCGAAGCTCCGCGGCGGCGCGGGCGGGCGCCCCGGGGAGCGGGCCGGGCGCCGCGCCCTGAGGATGCCGGCGCGGCTGGAGCGCATACAGCCGGCGGGCGGCAGCGGCAGCAGCGGCAGACGCGGGGCCCCGGCGCGCAGGAGGCCGCTTGGAGGGCTGCAGACGCTCCCCGCCGCTCCCTGACCGGCCCGCGGGGCCCGGGGCCCGGGGCCCGTCTCGTCCCTCTTCCGCGCTCCTCGCCGCCCCCTTCCCGGCCCGCGTCCCCTCCCCCGCTCCTTTCCTCCCCGCCCGCCGCCCGCCTCTCGGGGGGAGGGGCGTGGGGGCAGGGAGCCGATTTGCATGCGGCCGCCGCGGCCGCTGCCTGCGCCTGAGCCCGCCGCCGCCGCCGGAGCCCGTGCCCGCTCCCGGCCGGCGCGGCCCCATGCCTCTGGCGCGGCCCTCGGGGGGGCGAAGGTGAAGACCGGCTCCTAGGATGAGTGAAGGGGCGGCCGCTGCCTCGCCACCTGGAGCCGCTTCGGCAGCCGCCGCCTCGGCCGAGGAGGGCACCGCGGCGGCTGCGGCGGCGGCAGCGGGCGGGGGCCCGGACGGCGGCGGCGAAGGGGCGGCCGAGCCCCCCCGGGAGTTACGCTGTAGCGACTGCATCGTGTGGAACAGGCAGCAGACGTGGCTGTGCGTGGTGCCTCTATTCATCGGCTTCATCGGCCTGGGGCTCAGCCTCATGCTCCTCAAATGGATCGTGGTGGGCTCCGTCAAGGAGTACGTGCCCACCGACCTGGTGGACTCCAAGGGGATGGGCCAGGACCCCTTCTTCCTCTCGAAGCCCAGTTCCTTCCCCAAGGCCATGGAGACCACCACCGCGACGACCACTTCCACCACGTCCCCCGCCAGCCCCTCTGCGGGCGGCACCGCCTCTTCCAGGACGCCCAACCGGATTAGCACTCGCCTGACCACCATCACGCGGGCGCCCACTCGCTTCCCCGGGCACCGAGTGCCCATCCGGGCCAGCCCGCGCTCCACCACGGCACGGAACACTGCGGCCCCTCCGACGGTCCTGTCCACCACGGCCCCTTTCTTCAGTAGCAGCACACCGGGTTCCCGACCCCCGGTGCCGGGAACCTCCAGTACCCAGGCAATGCCCTCCTGGCCCACTGCGGCATTCGCTACCTCCTCCTACCTTCACGACTCTACTCCCTCCTGGACCCTGTCTCCCTTTCAGGATGCTGCCGCCGCTGCCGCCTCCTCCTCCACAACCTTAGCTTCCTCCTCCTCTACCACGACCACGCCAGAAACGAGCACCAGCCCCAAATTTCGTAAGTAAACACTGTGTCTGAACTCTGATTTACTCCTGAGTTTTCTTTCTGCTCTCTTTCTGCCTTTTCCCCTCGCCGTCTCCTAGCATCCTCCACCCCACCCCACCCCACCCCGCCCCATTACAGGTTTGGAGCACTGAGTGAGAGTTAACACTGGCCACAAGGGAGGTAAAAGGTGCCGGCCCGTTCTGGGTCCATGCGTGGGGTGGAGGCGGTAGGAAGTGGAGGGAGACTGTCAAGCTTCAGGGGTCCTACTTCCGTGAGTCCCAAATGAGAACACCTCTCCTGACTCCCTTCAAAGGGTTAATGCGAGTGCGATCCCTGCCCACTGCAGACCTGCTGGCGAGCCCTGGGATCAAGCTCCTGTTGAGAGCTAGAGAGGAAGGGAGGGCCTTCCCAAACGCTCTGAGCCCTTTCCCCGCCGGTAGGAAGGAGAGAAAGAAAAGCACATGCAAATTGACGACGATAAACCACCAAGGGAAGTTTTGCCCCTGTGGGGGCTGTGAGAGGGCGTGGGGCTGACGATTTGATGGAAATGTTGGTAGAAAGAAGCTGTAGACACTTCGAGCATCCCTGACCCGGGTAGGGACCGGGAAGGGTTAATGTGAAGTATTGGGGGAGGGAGGAGATCCGTGGCGAAGGGCTAAACTGATCGCCCCCGCGCCGGCCCCCCCTCCCGCTCCCCCGCAGCCTGCCGGTGGACATTCCAAGGTGTGGAAATTGATTGTGTGGCCGCCTAGAGTGAGTGAACTAGGGGGAAATATGAAGGGAGCTCTGCGGAGCTGCCGCCTCTACGGTCCTGATGATGGAGGAGTTTTTTCAGTTCTGCCAAGCATTTGCTTTTGTTCCTTTCCCAAAGTGGAGTGTGAACCTCATCTCTCCTCCCTCTGTGCTTGAAAAATACGGGCGGAATGGGGCAGAGTTGTCTGCACTCAAGGATGAGAACATCCCACCCTTTTGCAACAGATCTCACTTTGAATGTATTATAGCATCTTCAACCTCTGTTCCACTGCTGCCAGTACTGGCCAGTTTACTCCAAGCATGGTAGTTTTCTATCGATTTGTATAGGAGGTGTATATTTCTCCATATCTTTATAAATGTTTTGGGTGACTAATTGACTTCTCACCCCACCCCCACCTTGTTCTTATACTAAGGAAATCAGGAAGCTTCTTAATCTGACTATTGATTAGGATATGGGAACAGTTTGTACAACCTGTGAAGGTTATTTAGGACAAACCCCTTGTCTGCCAGTTCAAATTCTGTGAAAGTCTATTTTCTAAAAACTGCATGGTTTGTGCTGTCTCCATAGTGTATTTCTGTTTTGAGTCATAACATCTGGGGGAAAGGAAGATGCTCATCTCGTCATTAACTCTTCAGTAGGAACACCTGGGTTGCTTTCAGTCATTTGATAATTTCCCTGACCTTTGGTCTTACCCTTGGGTGTTATTTAACCCTTGAAACTTTTTTTTTTTTTTAAGGATTTAGTGTATTTGTGGGTAAGGCCCAAGTGAGAAATTCCTTATGCCCTTTCTTAATCTGCTTAAGGGGAGGGAAAAGAGGTGGGGTGGGGGGCTAGAAAATAAATTGGGAGACCAGGACAAGAGGGGAGGGAGGGAATCTGCCACAAACCAGAATGGCAGTTAAACCAGTAACTTGCTGTTCCTCTCTCCTTTGGCTGAAGCAGTCATTTTTGAGAACACATTTTTCTCAGAAGGTGTTTAGAGGCTTCTCTCAACAAATCCAGCTTGAGTTTTTTGAAGGGATAAAGGATGTGCAAGTGTTTGTGTGTAACATATTCAGTGGATTGAAAATAGATACGTGTCTATCCTGAAGACCCCAGATTTTTTATCTTTTCTCTTGATAAGTGATAGGAATAATTGAGTGTGGGTGTATTGCCCAACTGTGTGTGTGTGTGTGTGTGTGTGTGTGTGTGTTTCATGCTATTTCACAGTTGGTTTCCCTGTGTTCCATTCCTGAGGTTTTTAAAGAAAAGCTCAAGGTAATTCTTTCTACCCCTCCATGCTCCCTTCCTGCATTCTGTAGAAGGGAATGGCAGCCTGTTTAATAAGTAATGACTATTGACAGGGCTCTCAGCCCCAAGGAAAAAGGAGGAGGAATCTGTTAATGGATTCAACGTTAACGTAGACATATAAGCAGTATTTGTTTTATGTGTATCTGAGGTCCAGGTCTTGCTCTTTTTTAAAAGCTTTAATAAGCAGTCGAATTAAGGGATAAAGCAAGTATGCAAATCCAGCAGAAACTGACCTGGTTTGCATATATCAAGAAGGGAAATTTTAGTGAAAGGAAGATTAGACAGTTTTCATAAAAGATGAGTTTAAATACTTAGGTTACATGGTAATTTAAAGAAATAGTACAGTGTAATTAATTTGGGGTTCAAGATTGCAGGATAATTAACAAACTAAAGGTTTCATTTGAGGGATTTTCAATACTGCTATTGTGAGCTGAAGAATGGCCTGAATATTTGGTATTTATATTTTTAACTTGTTTGGATCATGTCACTAAAGTTCCCAGGAGAGAAATTCCCCTTTTGCCCAGCTCCTACCTTCAGCATTTAGTAGGTTTTCTATTCTTTTCTTTTCTTTTTCTGTTTTTTCAGGACAGATGGTGTTATAGCACCTGAGGACAGCTAAGGAGGATGGATGCTCTGTTTTATCAGGACTCACTCACCAGTTCTTGAATGGCCAGGGTCGTTGCTGTTGCTCTGAATACCTCAAGGCTTATAGAATGAATTATTTGTGTTCCTCTTAGACCAGGCTGAAGGATCCTGTCTGTGAAGGCAGCACAGCTCTTTGCAGGAGAAGAGGCTGGTTCACTCTAGAATAAACACACTTGCAAATGGACAGTAGGATTTTTGCAAGCCAATGCTATTTTTGCTGTGGGGAAAGCTCAGTGTAGAAGACTGTTTCTAATTTTCTGTAGTATCAGAGACAAAGAAATGTTGAACTTGAAAGGCAGAGGGAGAACAAGGGCTTGAAAGTTGACTCTTCTCATCTTCCAACCTTTAGACCATGAACTGAACCAAAACTTCCTTCTTACTGGGATCGCTTGAGTTCCCAGTGTGTTGCCCAGAACTTGCCTTGCCTTTAGACTCTTTAGAAACAAATATCTTAAACATACTGCCACTAGCAGAGGATTTCCCCAAAAACATCTTTGAAGCATTTTGGATCTGAAAGTGTAGGTTAGTTTACAAATTTTTCAAGCCAGGGAGCTACAGACAGTAGAGGAACAGTGATTTTGACCAGTGTACAAACAGCCTTTTATACTATGTTAAGTGTGTTTTCAGACTTGATGCGTGTATGTACAATATTGTCAATGCAGATGTGGATTATTTTACTCAGCCAAAGGTGCTGTCTAACAGGTGAAAGATCAGCATCACTGGTTAAATTCAAATGCTAAAGACAAAGAGCCACTTTTCATGGGTTATCCTTTTGGAAGCTACCTAGTTTATTCCCCTGAGTGAGATCACAAATCTTGAATATTGTATTTAGCGAAGAAATAGATGTGAAATATATCATTGATGTTTAAACATAGTATGGGGATAACCAAGTCTATTTAAATAAAGCTTTACCTTGTCATAACCTTTTTGTAATTTTGAAGAGAGCCATTGATAAAATTGACTGTTCTCCTGTCTTTTTAAAAAATGTTTATTCTTTCAATAACAGTACTCTTGGTTGTTTTATAAGCACTCTCAGATATAATTTGTTTTAAAAAAGTTACTCCTATACGTTGTCTTTTATCTATGTGGATACAGGCCCTCAAATGAATTTCAACATAGAAGGTACTGTGTTGTCCCCAATCATGTGTGGTAGCCAACGGGAGAGGATTCAGAGCTCAAGATCAGTATTTCTTATGAAATCCAATTTAGAGCTGTTTTATGAGCACATGCTGCAACCTGAGTATGGTTTGATTTCCTTTGGTCTTAATACAGGATTGTGAGACTGTCCTGCTTTAATCAATCATACGGTACATTTCACTCTTTAGACACTTCCGTTGCACTTCATGGGCCAAATGGAAGACAACGGGCATGGATGGGCATAGAATTGACAAGGCTCTTTTTAGGGCCATATTTAGTGTGATCTCAGCACACTATGATCATGGTTTCAACCTTTTTCTCTTTTTTCAATTCCTCATGGCTGAGATAAGAGATTGGCAATGCTGTTGTTGATGGAGAGTCCCTTTTGCAGGTTTGATTTGTGACTCCAGCCAACTCTGTGCTTGTGGTATTTCAGTGATAGCCTTTTTTAACACAGTGTTGATCCACAAGCTTGTCAGGGAGGGAGGGAGGAAAGGAAGGAAAGAAAAGGAAAGGAAAGGAAAAAGAAACAGAAAAAAAAACTGGTTTGTGGCAACTTCTCTCTGTTACTAAAGAAACCAGCTTTTCTGAATCCAGGTCGTGCCATAAGCAAGAGTGCTGGTGCAGAATTTGAAACCAGTGCTATTCTGGGAGGTCTAGTGTGTAGAGGAACACAGTGTCTCTCCTCTCTGAATACTCTCTGAACCCTTCCTCCTCTCCGTACCACAATGAGAAGAAGACTGATTTTTCAACTTGCTTCTTTTGTAGAAATTCTTTCCTCATAACCTCTCATATCCAGTGCCAAACATATCTCAATTCTCTATCTGAGATATTGGAAACGGAACATGAAAGTTGGCCCTGAAATGTATAAGAGCGAGGGAAGAGCCATAAATCTAAGTCTGCAAAATGCATTGAATTGCTTGTGGATAAAACTGAAATTCATTCTTCTCCCTTTTGATCTGTTTTTACCTTCAGACTTTTGTGTTAAGTGAGGCACAGAGCTGGTAATGTGTTGACAAATACCACTGAGATATTTTGAGATCCTGGAACTTATGTTTGTCTATACCCAAGAAAGTGTTTTCTCCAGAACCGTGTACATAGTGAAGGCAAGAGGGAGGAATAGACTCAATTTCAAGTTTTATAATGTCAGGATGAACACATACCTAAATAAGTGGTTCCCATTCATAAAGTTATTAATGAAAGTTTTTGGGACATGTGCTTTAGATTGGATTTCCGTTTTCACCGTTCTTTCCTTGAGGATTTCATGTACTCCTCCCTTACCCGGTCTTTCATGAAATTGAATCATGATTGTGTGAAGGCTCCTTAAAAACTTCTGAATTGTTTTAAAAATCAACCCTTTTGGTAAGACATGTTAGACTGTTTAAGTTGATGTAGAAAGTTAAGAAAAAACAATTTTTTTAAATCCATTAAGGGCAATTGAGTTATTAAACTGTCTTGATATTTTATTTTTTAAGTTAAAAATTTTTTTTAAAGATTCCAAAAACTTGGTGGAAAGCTAACGGCCATTTATTATCCCACACAGATTGGTATACCAATCATACTAATGTTGACAGTCCTTATTATCTGATTCTACAAAAAATGTGTACAATTAAATATAAGCTCTTATATCAATTCATATAATTGTTATTTTCATGATACATTCATGTGTTTGGATTTCAAAATTCATTTTAATGAATATTTAACATTGATTTGGAGCATTTCAATATTTGTAGTTAATTGAAAAAGTCTATAAAAGTCTATAAAAGTAATGATTTAAAAAGCAGAAAACTAAAATAAAACTTAAAATGTATAGAATGTTCACCCTCCTCTATTTTGATGTAGGGCCAAGACTTTTTCTTGAGTATGTCTTGATTATGTATTCATTAGTTTGGTTTTAGCATTTTTTTTTCATAAACCACACTTGTAAATACCTGTTTCTTCTTTAAAGATACTGGTGAAGGACTCTGAACCCATATTCTTCATAAATCTTATATCCTTGCCCTGGGGATCTTTTAGTTTTCTTGCCCATATAATTCAAAGTAGGTTTCTTTTTCTCCTCCTCCTCCTCCTCCTCCTCCTCCTCCTCCTCCTCCTCCTCCTCCTCCTCCTCTTCCTCCTCCTCCTCCTCTTCCTCCTCTTTCTCCCTGGTCTTCATAACTACCATTTGAAGTTTCTTCAAAGCATTCACCTGCTTTAATGGAAACTAAATTATGTTTCGTTTCCATAATCATGTATCATTGGCTTACATGAAATTTAACTAAATTACATAATTACAGTAAGAACAACTGGCATAAACAGGTTTGTTACCCCAACTGAGTGTTGGGAAGCACACAACCCCACAGGTGGTTACGGAGGTGTGCAGGCTGCCTTGAGTTTCTCCAGGTGGCTGTGACCTTCTCACCATGTTCATCACTGGAGGAGTGATGAGCTGGCTGAAGGGAGCTAGGTTAAAAAAGTGACTTTTTGAGTAGGTTACAGTTTAAAAAATGTGAGTTAGTCATGACCATATTTTGTAGGGACATTTGTGGGAGGGTGACAAAGATTTGTATAAAAAAAACAAACAAAAAACCTGTAGCCTTGAATCCTGTGATAACTGCAACCTTAGAGAACCAATTTAATCTCTTTGAAGTTTAACTTCCTCTTCTGGAATAATGAATGTGATGATAATAACTTGCCTCTTCTACTACTGGTAAAAGTGCTTGGAAGCTGCAAAACCTATTGTTTTAATGTCCAGAGAAATGGGAAGTGGGCAGATGAGGCATTTTCATCCAAGAACCCATCAGGCCATTGAATTCAGTTAAAATAAATGTTGGAGCTAGTCTGTTACCTAGCTTGAGGGATCTCATCATGCTGAGAATATTGTTCTTGTGTGCCCTTGGGATCTCCCTCGGTTCCTTTCTGACACCTGGCATACACAGCAGGATACCTTATGGGAATCTACCTCGAATCACCTTGCAAGTTTAGTCACAAACTGGAGCCCATCATCCCTCCTCCTTCGCTTGGTAGGTGTTTCTTAAAGCCTATTTTGGACATGTTTATCAAAGAGAGGAACTAAGATTTTGAGGAAAATGAGTGAGATTGTTGGATTTTGTGTATTTGGAAGTCTGAAATCGACAGAAATCTGAAGATTCTTGATAAAAGGAAGAATGCCTCATAGCTCCCTTCATGTTCATTCCCACATTGTCTCATTGTCATGGAGTCTTTGGAGAGAACTTGAGTGAAAACAGGCAATTCCGCATTGCATTCTAGTCCCCTCTTAATTTAGCAGGTACTGTGATTTAGGCTCTATGGGATGAAATAGGCTGCTGGCATCCATCCAGCTCTTCTACATGTCCAGGATCTTTAATATGAACACTTTGAAAACATCTTGCTTCAAGTCTGTGTTGGTTGGAAACTTCATCCTGAATTATATTTCAGAGTATTGCTATTTTGTTATCAGCTTTTTATTTTTCAAGACAGGTTGGTGATTGTACATCAATCATAGAGTGCCATGCTCAGGCATAAAAGTGGCTAGTCCGAAACAAGCCTGCAAATGGAATTCAGAATTAAGTTTAATTATAGAAGTTTAACAGCTCCCAATGATAAGATTGTGTCTTTGAGGCCTTTTCCTAGAAGTGATACTGTATATCATGGATGCAATATCGGCTATAAGAGCATTTATATAAATAAAACATCACGTAAATATATGTAACCACTTCAGCATTAATAATTACAGCCAGGGTTATGAGATTAGGATTTTTATGCTAAACATTTGATAAGACTTCCTGAACATGTAGGCCTCCCTCTTGAGACACCCTTCGTATGACCACATGTGACCCTCAGCATGATCTTCCTATGAATTGCCAGGTAGTTAGAATTTCACTAAGAGAAAATCACACCCTCCTCATCATTTTGGGGTCCAATTCTGTTGATTTTTGTGCCTTCAATTTTACCTTTAGAAATGGGGAAGGATTCTTCACAGAATCTCAGTCTTGGAAGGGGCTTAAGAATTGAGGTAATAATAGAAACCCAAGCTGCTATTTGTGGGGTTTTACTGTGTGTCTGAAGGACCAACCTTGACATAAGTGGTCATATTAATTTATTGAAACAAGGATTCAGAGGCAGTCATCTGGGCCTGCAGCCTAGGTCTGGTTATCTCGATCACACAGGGAATCAAGCTGGACTTAGAGTGGTTATGTACTTTGCCCAGTACATGCTTAACTGGCACAGTTTGAAGAATCACATACATCAGAACATCATTTTACAGCTAATGTCTCCCCACCCCAAATCCTAACCCATTGATACAGTGCGGCCACATCAGTGTACATTGCCTCTTTCAAGCCTAGGTTCATCTACAGTGGAACGTGCCATTGTAAACCCCATAAACGGCACATCTGCTCCGTTCCTGTTCTTTGCTGTGCTAAAAGGAAGCCTTTTTAACCAGAGAAATTGCCCTGGTTTTCAATTCACAGATAAATTTTTGGGATGTTTCAACAAAAGATAAAGAATATGTTCATCTAAACTTCTACTCCTTGATCTTCTTCACTCTGTTTTCTCCTATGGCTGCTTGTATGTGATTCAATAGGACAATGAGCGAGAACAGTTATGGACATTTTTTTCTGTGCTTGCTAAAATTTAGCCCAAATTGTCTTCTCTGCCCATTCCAAATTTGCTTTCATTACAGTAGTTATTGCATCCTATGCTGAGACTGGCCAGTGAAATGTGTGAGGCAACCTGTGAAGCAATAGCCTTTCAGTTTTACAGACACTGAAATACCAGCCCTACGAAATAAATGTTGGGTGTTGCACCACTCGCCGTGTCTCTTGCAGAGTATCTGAATTTCTCTTGGTACCATATGGTAAGGTACCCACTATTGACCAAGCAGTAGTCACAAGATTATTGGTGAGACCCTGATGGTCTGCCAAGGATACCACACATTCTATCCCATCATTGCTTATTTGTTTGACATTTCTGAGTCAGACAAACACTGTGGCAAAAACTATTCTATGGGTTAAAGTGAAAGATGATTGGAATTTCTACTTTTGTAAAGTCATGAAAGAAAACCAGAAATAAATCAAATACTAAGATTGGGTTATATAGTCTTTGAATAGCTATGCAGAAGGCTCTGAATATGGCAATGTCAGGAAGCCTGTATTGTTGGAATCCCATAAGACTATGAATGAATCCTGTAGACTAAGGATGGAGAAGGGGGAAATGAGATGGGTTACCCAAATTTATTGTTAAACAAACATTTTTTCAGCATGATGGCAAAATCTACAGTCTCTAGGAATATAAAAGTGAAAATGGGGTGCATATATTAAACACTATCCTCTTGACTGAATTCTGTTTACCTGACTTTTCGGTATGAGACACTATGTCTGTATTAAAAAACTGATAGGCACCTGCTGCATGCTGAGTAGCCCCTGTTGGTAGGGCTTTTGCCTCTGCCAAAGGAGAGGTGTGTTTACCTAGTATTATGTAGTTAGTTTTATTAGCTCCCACACCTGTTTATGCCAGTTGTTGTATTTAAACAGTATGGAAAGCAATGAATTAATTGTGGTTTCTATTAGAACTAAGTTGATTACTTTGGATATACTCCGTAAAGATAAGTCACTTAAAACAGAATGCTTGTTGAATAAGGTGTGCAAAAGTTTAAGGGACACTATATTGATACACCCATAAGAAATTTGCACCTGGATTGTTTCACCTGCGGTTTCACATTCTCATTCCACAATAACACAGTGAAACTGAAAAATCACAGTGCACATTTTGGGTTTGGTTTTTCATGGAAAGATAAAAGAAATTTATTCAGAGAAAAGCCTTCACTTCGGTAGCCAAATATTTGGCAAGTGTATGTGCATTTGTATGTTTTAGGTTAAAATAAAATAAAAAATTTTAATTAACCCATGTAATAGATTTACAAAGCCATTAAAATGAGTTTTTAAAATTTTAAACATATCGGAAAGTGTGTATTATATAATTATCTAAAACTTTGGGTGGAAAATTATATTAGATGCTAATTATATTAAGCTATGTAGATTAATAGATAGATTTCATATATAGTAACTGTAGTCAAAGGAAGTATACCAAATTGTTAATGGTGGCAATTTCTGGATTGTGGAGTAGAAATGTTATTTAATTTTTTGTATTTTGCTGTTTTCTAAGTTTTATTTAATGGTCATGAATTACCTCTCCACATAGACATTTCTAAACTTTTCAAAAAGTAAAGAATCAGCTCCAGGAATCAGAATCAGTTCAAGTATTGGTCTTATTTCTGTGAAGACTTTTTTTTTTTCAGTTTTGTGTAAGCGTTTGTGTCTTAAATGGTGGTATCAGCATTGAAGTGTCCACTGAGTTGGATTCCTGCTGTGAAATGCAGATGCATATAAATACAAACTCCTTTTATTTGCTCGTGGAAAATACTGCTTATTGAAGTCAGAGTGTCTTTCCCTAGGCCTTGGATTATTAGTCTTGTGACCTTATAGGGATAAAGAAGATGGAAGTTTAATGAGTTACTTAATGGCTCTTCAAGATCACAGATGTGGGCAGTCTAGTGGGTAGTACTGCTACGGATGGATATAGTTGATAAAAATCAGTCAGTTGTGTGTGCGGTAACTAGTTACCTGGCCTATTTTACAGATCAAATTAATGGAAAATGCAAAGGCTAGTTTGCAGTGCTGGGTCTTAGAAAAGAGTGCTTAGGCCAAATAAGAACAGATGCAATGACCAATTCAAAGATTTACTAGATGCTGAAAGGCTATCACAGAATCACAAGATGTTTGTTCCTGTAATGAAGTTCGGTGGTTGGATGACAGATAGATAAATTCCATATGCTGGTGGAAAGTGGTGATTTGTAGGGTCCATAGTCCTTTAATTTGATGATAAGTTGTGCTCAAAGTTTTTTAGGATAGTTCACAAATACATTGGTGAGCGGAAAGTCAGAACAAAAGTATGATTCTGTTTGTCATGTTTAATGTTGCGTCAAGATAGTGACTGTCTTTGGGGAGAGGCCGGTAGTGAATGGAAGGAGACTCAAGATATGAGGCTTTAGGATATTGATGATAAACACTCTGTTTCTTTACCTGGGTGCGTATTACATGAGTGAGTTCTATGTGTCACAATTCATTGAGCTGTATACTTAGGATTTGTGTACTTTTTGTCTACATCAGTACAAACTTAAAAATATAAAAGAAATATTTCAAAACATTCCTTTGGCCTTTACTTCATGCTACCAGGGTGGTGGCCTGAGTTTATGGATTTTTCCATTTATAGACACTGAATGGATCATAACTCAGAGTGTTTTTTTGTTCATGCCTGGAAGACTCCCAGGCTTCAGGAGCTTCCTTTGTTCTCAGGATCCCAGCTTACTGCGACTCCAGCCAGATATCCACACTCCTTTTCAATATAAGCCTTTCTAAATGGATGCTTTGTGTTTATATTACATTAAAACTTTCTTCTACCCACATCAGGAGTGTTTGTGATACAGCATAAGTTGCCATGCTTTTCACACAGCTTACACATGTCAAATCATACTTGTGTCCGAGAGCGACTTGTATCCGAGAGTGCAGAACTTTATCACAGTTCTGCAGACATTATACACAAAAAAGATAATCCATCATCTGCATTTATGGTTTTGTTGAGAAGACCAGGGCATATGTTCCAGAAAATGATTAAGTCCTGAAGTGGGTGATTCCAACTGAAAAGCGTATTAGGCCTTGTCAGAAAGTAGTGATAAGAGCGGACGTAGGTGATTTCAAGGGAGAATTTATTTAGACAGAGAAATGGAGAATTGAGGCGAAAGTAATAAAAGGTCATTAACGGTGGAAGTGTGCATGTGCCCACCTGCGTAGAAGCCAGTAAGGTGTCTGGCCTGGTGGGCAGAGAGAGCCTCTCTTGGAGTTAGGGAGGCAGCCTCACCTTTTTGTTAGGTCAGGGCCTGATTCAGGAGGAAGGGTTTGGGAGGACATAACCAGGCTGCTTTGGGAAACCACAGTCAGGGTGGGTGCAAGGAATTGGTACAATAACTGTAGTATTTTCAGAAGGTGCAAGGTCTCTATGGTGACTTTGAGGGAGGAACAAGTAGCACACTATTCTCCAAGGCTAATTTGTCCCAAATCTTTTAAAGGTATGGTCTTTGACTTGTGCTGAATATACTTAAGTATTAACTTTATTCCAGTGCCTCTTCAAAGTGCTGTAAGAAGCAGTAGAATTGGTATGTGTTAAAATGTTTAGTTTTTCCATAGTCACATCAACACAGCTCTAGATTTAACCGAAAATAGTAGCTTTTGAATGTCTAAAAATTTGTAAGTGAAGATGTGAGAAAAATAACAAGAAGAAACTCTTGACTTTACCGCTTCACCTGAATTAACCTGTGACTGCCATAAGAATTTTGTGAATTAATGGCCACCTCACCCTCTGGTTTTGTCTGACGTCCTCTTTCCAGAGGCCATTCAGCACCTTTTGGGATTGGATGCTGACACTGCAAAGCATTCAAAAGGCAGTGGCACTGTTGGTTGCCCTGATCGCCCTGGTCACGTGGTGAGGAATGAGAGGGAAGATGCTGCTGCCTCAGGATCTGTGATAAGATGAGGCTCTCCCTGAGCCTGCTGGAGGGCGCCTCTCCTAGACAGAAGAACTACATCCATTCATTTACGTATATTGGCCCCTCAAATTCTTTGTCACCCTCTCTGTTCACTGGAAAGAAGGACCTTCAGATTAGAATCAGATGCATCACTCTTGCTGGCTTACTTGGTTGCTCGTTGTTACCAGACAGAGGGGCTGTAACACTGTGTAAGTGCAGATATTAAATTAGTATTAATAGCCAGAGGCGTCTCTCCTTCTGTTTTTCACTGATCAGATAATTTTCACTGATGTCACCATTCATAATAAGCCAGCTGACATATTCTACTGTCATTTGCTTGGCATATTTTCAGTTTCTCTATATTTTTTGACTCAGAGGTAAATTTCTTTTTCTGTTATTTGTTTGGGTCTTTGTGTATATGCTCAGAAGAGATTTTTCGAAAGCAAAGCTGTAGATGGGGCCTTAACAAAGTCAGCATTAAATGTTTCCCCTTCGTCATTTGGTTTTGTAAGTTTCTGTGTGACCTTCTGAGGTATCACACCGATGCTCTTCTTTCCTGGGGTGCAGCTCTGAGTAATTTATGACAAATAACGACGTACTGTTTCCCACAGTGCACCGCAAATGTCTGAGTGTTATGATGATCCGAGGAGCCCGATTCTTTGTAAATGACCAGGTAACACAAAAATGTTAACCCTAAAGAAGAATGGTTCAGCAGAACGTGCTGCCTGCACAGCACAGTTCCCCCTGCCCAGGACCTTCTGCATCTGGACGCTGCAGGGACTGGCGTCTGAACAATTACTTTCTGGAAGGGCAAGGAGAGGTTTATGCCTTTCAGGGAGTGGGTTTGGCTAAAAGCAATAGTGGTTCCTGTATTTGGAGTGTGGAAAGGGAGAAACACAAAATTCGTTTACAATGTGAAACCCTTAATTTTTAAGAATGGTGTTACCAGTGGTAAGGACTTGGATGCTAGGATGGGGACACTTAAATACTTCGTGTGAGCACAGATGTTGAAAAGAGATATTAAAGAGCAAGCATGAGAATCATTTTATCAGAACAAGGCTTTATCGATGCTTGACATTTTTTCAAAATTAACTTATCATGATGTTTGCATTTTCTCCCTCTATCCACGTGTACAAAGATGGAGACGTACCATGTTTCCCTGAAAGTAAGACCTAGCTGGACCGTCAGCTCTAATGCGTCTTTTGGAGCAAAAATTAATATAAGACCCCGGTCTTATTTTAATATAATATAATATAATATAATATAATATAATATAATATAATATAATGTAGCAGACCGGGTCTTATATTAATTTTTGCTCCAAAAGACGCATTAGAGCTGACGGTCCAGCTACGTCTTATTTTCTGGGAAACACGGTATTAAATACAAATGTAATTTGCAGCTCTCAGCTCCCATGTATTCTAACAGCGTAAAAGTACAATTGCTCATGTTCACACTGTATATGCATGTTCTCATTCTGGTTGCCATAAAATACATGCATATCTAAGTGGTCGTGTTTGAAGAATAATTGCCACAGACAGAAAGTCTTTATGTACTATATACGCTCCCATTGTGAAGGTGGAATTAAATTGCTGGCCAGTGAGCTCACTTTATACTGATGGAAGAGTCTCTTTGTGAACAAACCAGAGAAGAGTGATCTTTGACCAGCGATACTTTAAAAATGAAATTTTAAGGCACTTTGTCGAAACACTTCTGGGTTTTTGCCTAGTTCCGTTTCTGGTCTGAAAACCCTAAGCCCTGAATAAATCTGTATTATTTATTTTTTAAATAAATAAAATAAAATCAAACACTTTGCTGAAGTCTACCACTGAATTTTCCCATATTTCCCCCGACGTTATTACTTTGCCAGATGAAATGACCTGCTCCCCCATTAGAACTTCTTCCTTTCCTTGAAATATCAAATGCAAGTTACGAAATAAATTGTATAAGAATAGATTACGCATGCTGCATTTTGGGAAGGGTACCCTTGCTGCCCCATCAATTTCTTTTCCCTTCTGTATTGGGAAGTCCACTTTAATATTTAATTATCAGTTATATGCAATCAGTTGAACCTTGGGACCTTCTCAAAATAGAGATGTTTTTGTGCCAGGAAAATCAGGCTGTTTGAATGCTCGAGAACATTTTGCTTTTGATGAAGAAGGGTTGTTGCCATGCGCCACGGGAGAGAGAAATTCAAAGAAGGAAAGCTGTTCCCAGGAGCATATTTGATGAATGGAGTCTGTGGCTCAGCTTCCTGACCATCTACCATCTATCTAAGATTTGGTGAGGGTAGCAGTGTGGCATTAGCAATACGGCACATGTTAGGCATCTAAGCAAGGACTGGGGGGTTTGTAGGTTATCCAGGCTTTGTTCTCTACATTTGGAATCAACACTTCCACTTTGATGCTCCACCATGTTGTAAACTGTGAACAAAAGAATCTGATGAACATGAGGTGATTTCCATGGAGAGAGAAAGAGACATTAGAGTCTTACCTTAGGGAAGTTTATGTTCCTTTGCATAATCTTGTTAATTGTTACATTTGTTTTCTTCTGTGCTTCCAAGGAAAATTGGAAATAAGATAATTAGAAGAAAGATTTTAAAAGGGAGAAAAGTAATTAAGGCACAGTGGGAAAGCCACTAGACCTGGTTTGGAAGCAGAGGCCCAGCTCTGTCACTCAGTTGTTTGAGACATCAAGGTAGACAACTCAGTATCGGAAATCTCTTCCGTAAATGAGGCTATTGGAGAAGACATTCCCTGAGGCCATGTTCTAAAATTAATATTAAAATCTTAGTGGAAGTTTTGAATTACTAATTCTGCTGGCTCTCTTCCCCCTTCCTTTGCCCCTCACTCAAGGGTTTTTTGTGATATATTTTTGGTGGTATATTTTGCATTTCAGTGTTTATAATACCCATGTTTCAGTGTACTAACATAGGTGGGACTTGATTATGTCCTAAATTCCAGTGAACCTTGCTTGCTTACAGCATTAAAAAATAATTCCTTAGCCTTTTCCTGGCAGATGTAGAGGTCGGTAGCCAGCTATAGGTCTATTATTGCCAAATAGATATCTATATATCTATATCTATACACATAAATTTACTTTATATACATATGTAGATATAGATGTAGATACGTAGATCTATATCTATATCTATATCTATATCTATATCTATATCTATATCTATATCTATATCTATATCTATATCTACATATGTATATATGTATATAAAGTAAATTGATTCCAAAAACAGGTATGAGGAGACCTGGAGGAATTACTGGCACACACAAAATATTTCGTTTGGAAGTATAAATAATTTCATCCAGTTCTAGATATAATCACAATATCCTTCTCCCTTAATTAAACAAAATTCCTAGTTGCTGAATTTTAGTGTTACAAGAACAGAGGACTAAGATGGCATTTCTGAGGCACTATTATAAATGTGTCTTAATGTGAAGCATAATTTCCTGCCATGTTGGTTGGCATGTGGATTTTGATATCAGAATGTGGTTCCATCCATTGGGTTACAACATAGCTCTTAGTTGTGACAGTGTCAGAGTGACATTTAATTCAAATTCAAGGTGGCTATTGTTAATATTTTATCTTTTTTTTTTTTGGAGTACCTTCCTCATTATTAAACAGGGCATGTTCACTTTACAAAAGCAGAAAATATAAACAATAAGAGGAAAATATAAGTCAACTGTAGTTCTACCATCTAGAGATAATTACTGTTACCTTTTTCTTGAATATTAGCCCAATTTTTGCTCTGTAAAATGTATTTTTTTTTACAAAAATGAAATTTTACTCTAATACTCTTTTGTCTATCTTTTTGCACTTTATATTAAAACATTTCTATGTCAGAATACCAAAACCCTATCTTTAATGGTTCTGTGATGAAGTATTTTGATATACAAAAATATAATGAGCTTATCCCATGTTGAGAATGTAGTTTGTTCCTGTTTGGTAATTATTATAGAAAATTCTGCCCTGAACATCCACAGTATGGAATAGAAACTTTTGGCCAATATATTTGCAAAAAAAACTTAATTTTTAAAAAAGTCTACCAATAAAACAGAAAATCATAGGCATTTTGAAGAGTTGTAAAGGAAGTTATTATTAAACCAAAACCGTGCGTGTTTCTTCTTGTATATTTCATGTGTTTTTTTAAGAAACATTTGTTTCCAGTTTTATTGAGAAATAATTGACATACCACTGTATAACTTTAAGACATACAACATGATGGTTTGATTTACATATATTGTTAAATGAATACCAGCAGTAGGTTCAGCTAACATCCATTCTCTCATAAAGATAAAATAAAAAGAAAAGAGGACAAGAAAAAAAGAAAAATAATTTTTTCCGTTTGTGATGAGAATGCTTAGGATTTATACTTAACATCTTTCCTATGTATCACACAGCAGTGTTGGCTACAGTCATCTTGCTGTACGTTACATCCCTAGTATTTACTTAACTTGTAACTGGAAGTTTGTACGTTTCGACCACCTTCATCTAATTTCCCCTCCACCTGCTGTCTGCCTCTGATAACCATGTCTGATCTCCTTTTGTATGAGTTTTTTTGTTTGTTTGTTTGTTTTATTTTTTTAGGTTGCTGTTGGTTTTCAGATTCCACATATAAATGAGATCATATAATATTTGTCTTTCTCATCCTGACTTATTTCACTTAGCATAATACCTTCAATGTTTATCCATGTTGTCGCAAATGGTAGGATTTCCCTGTTTTTTTTTTTTTAAATGACTGAACAATATTCCATTGTGTATATATACCACAGCCTTTTTTCCCATTTATCCATGAATGGACACTTGGGTTATTTCCATGTCTTGGTTATTTTAAGTAACGCTGCTGTGAACACAGCAGTGCAGGTATCTTTTTGAGTTAGTGTTTTCATTTCCTTTGGATATATTCCCAGAGTGGAATTGCTGGATCATATGGTAATTCTATTTTTAATTTTTTGAGGGTCTTCCATACTGTTTTCCATAGTGGCTGCACCAATTTATTATCCCACCAAAAAAAAAAACCCTTACATTTTTAATTTTTTGAGGGTCTTCCATACTGTTTTCCATAGTGGCTGCACCAATTTATTATCCCACCAAAAAAACAAACCCTTACATATTTTCATAAAGGAAGATTGAACACTTCACATTGTTGCCATTATAGTGTCAAAATACCTATTCTTTCCTTAAGCCCACTCTACCATGGTCATAGGTGTTACATATCATGAACAACAAAACCAACCAATTATGAGGAGTCAGCAAATAAGGACTAAGGTGCAACTACCGTGTTTCCCCGAAAATAATACCTAGCTGAACCATCAGCTCTAATGTGTCTTTTGGAGCAAAAATTAATATAAGACCTAGTATTATATTATACCAGTATTGTATTATACCAGTATTATATTATACTGGTATTATATCACATTGTTATAGTATACCCGGTATTATATTATACCCCTGGTCTTATGTTAAAATAAGACTGGGTCTTATATTAATTTTTGCTCCAAAAGATTCATTAGAGCTGATGATCCGGCTGGGTCTTATTTTTGGGAAAACACGGTATTCTTAACTAAGTGACCTTCCGGGCTGGTGCATCCTGGGTATTTAGCATCAGTAAAGCCACAGTGCTAAATATTAACCTAGACTTACTTGCTAGTAAGATTCTGATAAAGAACAGTGCTTGAACACTCACATACACATAGATAAAAAATAATAAGAATTTCTAAAAGACCAGAAGACTTAAATGGTAACTTTAGCTGTGAATGTAGACAACGCCTGGGGACTGTCCTCACCTCCTCCATCTCTGTCCTTTCCAAAACATTCTCAGCGTTCTGTTATCTATTTTTCCTTTTTCTTTTTCTCACTGTTTTGCTCCACGGTGTGGATGTTGGGCTGGAGATGATGCTCAGCTTCCATGGAAGAGCAGCATAAGCTGCTCGGCATCTGGGCCTGGTGACAGGCCTTGCCTCCAGCAGCCACCAGTCTATGGCTGTTCCCACTGATAAGTGCCATGGAAACCCAGGGAGCTTAGTGGCGGTGGAAAGGTGGGTGCGCATCACATCACTTACCAGGTGACACTGGATTTTCACGTGCCACTTCAGAAAGAGCAGGGCCACACCAGCATCCTGTACCTCCCTGCTTTTTGGCATGTTCTTCCCTTTGGCTCAGGCTTCTCCACGAGGAGCTAGGAGACTCTGTGCTTCAGTGATCTGCCAGGGTTGGTCAGGCTGATATGCCCCTGCTCTGGCAACATCACTGACACTCAAACCAGAAATTGGCTAATAAGGTTTGGATTTAGAAAACCTGACTCTGTTAAAGCCTCACTGATCATTGACAAATCTGTTCTTTAAGATTTATAGTTTTAAGATCAAGGTAAGTTGCCTTAGCATCTACCTTGTTGTCATATTTTTGACAATAAAAAAACAAACTTGAAAATGTTGCATTACAGATTGAGAAATTGTAATGACACCTCCAGATTGGTAGACGTGCGTATTCAGAGTATTGGTCTAAATACTCCCAGCTGTCTTAACCTCAGCTAGCTAAAGGGAACCCTTACCAATATAAGCTCATGGACTGTTTGTTAGATTTCATTTAATGTGGATGTTAAGTTTTTGTTTTGTTTTCTACCACCTGATGCTATTACCATCTAATTAGGTTGAAAATCAGCAATTAGTATTGGAATGCATGTAATAGTTGTTTTTCTTTTGATCATAGTTACTCTCTTAATGATGTGATTTATAATGTGTGTGTGTGTGTGTGTGTGTATGTGTATGTGTGTGAGTGTGTGTACTGTAGAAAGAGCAGTGGATGTTACATCTGGAAGAATCCAAGTTTTACTTCTTATTAGATATCTGAACTTGGTGGAGTTTGTCTCCATGAGCCTCAATTCTCCATTTTCAAAAGCTGAGATAATGGCTGTTTCTTATAAGACTGCTGTGAAGTATACAGATATCAAACCATCTTAGGAAGCAAGGTGCTGAACAGTTTGATAACTTATACATTGTAAACCAAGGGATGTTTGGATATATGAGAATTGGAGCAAATTGAAATCGTTAAGAGAGGTGGAACATTATTTATGTTACAAGCTAATGTTTTCTTTTTGGGAGCTAAATTGAATCTTAAATATTTAGTTTTGTACTCAGGAACTGATGGTTTGAAAACAAATCAAGCTGGAAAGCAGTGTAGAGAGGAAGAGAAGGATGCTGTGAAAATTTAAATCCCACAATGGTGGTGACTGGAAACATATATTTCCAGGCACCTGGACATGAATTTCTCAGCCTTTGAGAAAGGCAGATGCAGCCAGTGTGCCCTTTTGCTATGATTAACCCGGAAGCGTGGGTTGCTCAGTTTGCAACGGAGCTCTGTGTCAGTCTCTGATGTCTCAATTTCTGACACACTAAACAGAGCAGAGGAGGAAATGCGCCTCTGAAGAGTGAAGAACCCTCGTATTTTCTCACTATCCTATCTCATGCCATTTCTCTTTAGGTTGATTGCACTTAAGGACCGATTCTCAGTGCTGAGTAAAGAATGCTTTTCCAAGTTAGTGACACTTTTCCAAAGTGTTTGTTCCAAAGTGTATCTTGATAGATTCTGCAAACTATTAAGCAAGATTTCATATGCTGAGATAAAGTAAGAGGATTTATATTTTTGGAGAAAGCTAAAATTCATCTTGTTGGCTTTTTCCTCTCTTTCCTTATTTTCCTCTTTCTGTATAAATATTTTTAAAAAATCTAAGTATAGTAGTAGATTTAATTTTCACAGAATGAGGACTTAGGACTTTGTTTTCTTCTGTTTATATTGAAGTGTGATGTGAGAAAAAATGTTTATCGTGGCTTAAGGGGGAACAAATCTGTTCTGATAAGTTAGTGACATAGCAAGCAAGCCTAACTCCTCTTCCACACAGACCATATTAAGATCCTTCATTTCACAACTGTTTATTAAGCACCTACTATTTGCCAGATGCTGTTTTTGTCCCCCAACTCTAGGGCTGTAATAATGATGAAGACTGACTCAAGCATTGTACCCCTGGTGCGTTCTGGTGGGGGATTCATTTAGTAATGTTTAAATAAATAAGATAATTTCAACCAGCGAGAAATGCTGAACAGAATTTTAGGATAGAAAGTTTGAATTTATATAGGGTTCAGGGTGGTGAAGTCATGATAGTTGGACAGCCCCAATTGATGAGATGAAGTCAGGTATGGCAGTGCCTGGGACAGAAGTGTACCAGAGAGAGGAAAAATAAAGTCCAAGGGCTTTGAGGTACAGAAAAATGGCGAGCATGCCTAGGCGTAATGAATGTGCCCCGGGGTGGTAGAAGGTGATGTAGGAAAAACGGAAGGTAAGACACTTAAGGAACTTGAACTGGGTTTGTATTGCAGTGGAAAACCATGGGGGACTTTTTTAAATGGCCCCCTGGATGCTGGGTGGAGCTGCACTCTAGGGGCCACACCTGGAGACAGAACAAGTGAGAAAGCCACTGCAGTGTTCAAGGCAAGAGATCCTGCCAACTGAGACTTGGGTGGAGACAGGTGTGAGGGAGTAATGCACTCTCTGGTTGGACTCGCCCTGGAGGGTGAAAAAAAGGGCTTAGTGTGAAGGAAAGACAGGAATGAATGAATCAAGACCCCCTCCTAGGTTTCTGTCCTGAATAAGAGGAGGGGTGGTGGCATCGTTAACTGAGATGGGGAAGATGGAGGGCTGAGCAGGATTTGGGGGTGGGAGATGGGGATGGAAGAGTTGTTGGACGCATCCAGTGTTCTCCTGCTTGTTACATGTGCAGGTGGCTATTCTGAGAAGGTAATTGGATAAAGAGGGGAATGGAAGGGAGTAGATACCCATTGAAAGAGCAAACGATATTAAAAAGGGCAGTGGTACAGGGGAATAGACGTGGACACCTACATTGGCACTGAGAACCAGGGACAGGGAGTCCCCACACTGTATAAACTAGTAGGAGGGATTCCTTGTAGATGCAGGGCAGTGAGGATGTTACAGTGTTTTTCAACCCTGGATGCATTTTGAATCCTGTGGGGGACTGTAAAAATAAATGCCCGCGGCCAGATCCCACCCTAGACCAATCAGAATCTCTTTTGGCTGTGAGGGCAATGGCAGGCGTCAGTCATTTTTATAAAGTTCCCTGGGTGATTCTAATGTGTCGGCAGGCTTGTGGGCAGATAGATTAAAAGAAAGGAGGGAGAGATGCCCTGCTAATCCAATTAAAGTAGTGACTTTGTAAGTAGGAAGTGGGAGCACCTTGGAAGAACCTCACAACCTTGATCCTTTGGAGAAGAAAACTGAGGGAGGTCAGGGAAGGCCAAGTGTTGCAGGGTTTGGGATGGGAATCACGTGATCCCTATGGGCACCAATGGCTGGAGACAGACCAAAGGCAGCCAAGACCCTTCATTCAATTAAGCGTGGTTGGCCATGTGGGGGGAAGAGCAAGATATGGCCCCTAAAGAGGGCAACAGTGAGAGAAAAGGAAAAGGTCAGACTTCATAAGTCCTCCCTGACCAGCCAAGCATCTGAAATTCTTCAGGCCAAGATAAGGCTCGTACGGCAACTCACAGACTCAGATTCTCTCTCCATCTGCAGACTTGGCTGAATCTACTGTCTGCGCAAAATTATTGACAGAAAATCTAAATGTTTCCTGTCTCTGACAATTTGACAATAAATTTTATATAATATCTAGCATGATTAACTGAAGAGTGAAATGGCTGGTAATATCATTTGATGTGAAAAGTATTTCAGTATATATCCTTACCTTTGTCCAGTAATTCCGCTTCCAAACCTCTCAGGAAGGTGGAAAAGAAGGAAGGTAGGAAGGAAGGGAAAGAAATTGTGTTCAGAGATTTTCGTGTGAGGGAATTGAAAACAGAAATACTTGCAAAGGTGTGCTAACACAAATTTTCAACAATGTAGGCATTACAAATCAATTCTTTAAAATCATAACAGGGGAAAACATTTACCGTGTAGTGTGAAGTATGAAAAACAGGCTTAAAAACTGTATATAACTGTAGTTATACATGAACATTTTAGGAAACATTGGTGCTAACATAGAATTATAGAAAATAGCTCTTGCTGCGTGATGGGATTATGGACAACTTTAATTTTCTTAAATTTCTCACTTACATTTCATTTTATCTCATTTTATATTTCCTTATTTTTTTCATGCAGTTCAGATGTCCCAGGGTTTTAATAAGAGCAAAAGTTAAAATGGTGTTTTAAAAGAGATTAATAAATAAGTTCTTAATTTTACATGAGTTTAATTATGAGTTTTATTATCTGATTCTCTAAATTTGGATTAATACTATCTATCTCTCAGAGATGTTACCAGAATTAAATGGGATAACCAGTGGAAAAGCATGCTGTAAACCTCGTACATATGCGAATATCTTCAATATGAATGCACTGCTGCCTCCACATCTAACAGTGAACTTTGTTTTGTGGAATTGGTAACAGTAACACTGGTTTAGTTTAGGTGAAATAGATTGACAGTAGTTTTAGCATCTGTGCCAATTGATCTGCTGGTCATGGGTGAAAGCTGGCACCCCAGAGGGAAGAGCTGTGATTGGTATGCCACCCCGGTGACTCCCTTGCTCTTTGCCAGTGAATGGTTTAGGGGTTGGCATTGTTCTGGCTGAGGAGAAGTAGGAGGGGTATGTTGGAGGCAGCAGGGAAGGGTTTCTTTTCTGAATTAAAGGGGGGAAAGCCGGCAGAGAACTTGGGTATTCTGATCTGGACTTGCCAGTTTTCAATGGGTTTGTGATGCCTGGAGCTGCTCCATTCTTCTTGGGACCCTGAAACTGCAGGCCTATAGAGGAAGGGCCTGGCCCTTGATGACTCCGTGGAACTGCCAGACCAATGGGAGGCAGCTCAGCTCTGGGCATCTTGTTGAGTAAATAGTGTAAAGTCAGTCTGTACGCCTCTGATGGTCAGATGTTTGTCATAGGTAGGGTTTCCAGGTGGGAATTCCTGCCCATTCTCAGGAATTTATTTCGCTTTCCCATTCCCCAATCCTGAAATATAAACTGTTTTCTGTTCACCACGATGAATCGTTTCCACAGAGTGACGGCCGATACCACCAACCACCTGTGGGTTCAAGGAGCCGATTTTCCGACCAACTTTTCTTGGGATTCAGGAATAGAAAAGCGAAAAAATTACTGGGAACAGGCGGGAATTCCCACCTGGAAACCCTATTCATAGGCAGCCAGCAGCATTGCAGTTGTCACCACCTGTGGATTTTTAATATCTGGTTCCTTAAAACAAACAGAAAAGTGGGGGGAAAATCCATATGTCTAGTTCTTTTGAACATGTATGACACTAAAATTTTCTCTTTTAACACTTTTTTCTTCCTATAAATGCCTAGCTAACTTGGCAAAATAATTTCATTTAATGTTGATGCAAATTTACTGCTCTAAGTTACGCTCGAAATCAAGCCAAATGAATTTGGGAGAGTCTGAGAATCTTAAACAAATACATTGTGAATTCCAACTTTGCAGAACACCATATCAAATGTAATGTCCTCAGGTTTAGACGGCATTCCAGTAAGACTTCTCCTGATCATGCTGAGATTTTTAGTAGACACTGATTGCCACAGTCACTGAAAATTTCATTTAGCTGGATTTCTGTAAAGTGTTTCAGATATTTACATTTTGATAATAGGAAAGTCTAGAGTTAAGATTAGGCTACCCTAAAATGTGTTTGTGTGTTTTATATGTGTAATTTAGAACAAATTTTGCTGCCCCAGGGAGGGAATGTTACAGACGATAGCTAGATTCCTCAGTCATTTGAGAAAATGCTGTGTAAACATGAAAACATTCAGGGCATATGCTATTATATCTCCAGAAGTATAATTGAAATGGTGGTTTATTTTCATTTAGATAGTAATAGTAATAATCGCAAGTGAAACATGGTAGCGGAGGCTTTGCTGGATGACTTGTTTTCAATCCCACAATCAGAGTGACTTTGCTGACATGGTCCCGGGTGGATCTGAGAGACTGTGTCCAGGCTGTCACCTCTGTGCCTATGGTGTCGGTGGACATAGGCCGGCAGGCAGGTCCTCCCTGTGCTTCCAGCATTGAGAACGAAGAGAACCAGTCCTCCTGGCATGTGTGGTTCCATCACAGTCACCACCTGACTCACAGGTTCATGCCATGTAATTGTAGCTCAAAGTCATTTCTAGGTATGCTGGGAACAGCAATAGGACCAGCTGTGTTTCTCATAAAAGATTAGGCACAAGTCATGTATAAAATTTTTCTTTACTCTAACTTGTGAAAGGCCAAGCAGTGGGTTAATGTGATAAAGAAAACAAAATTAAAAAAGCTGGTGTAAACATAGCACAACCGACATCCAGAAGGGCTATAAATGTTGCGTGGACACATTGAATCCAGCTAAATTGCTGTCTTTGGTATTTCTGTTTGGCTAATAGTGCTTAATATTGGGTGAACGATGAAAGTATTCCGAGAACCAGTATATCATATGGTCAGCACTGCACGGTTTCCAACACTCCAGTGAACCCATCTGGAGAGTTTCATCCACCAGAGGCCTGGCAGCCTCATTAGCTGTCTCTGGTAGGCCTTGCCCAAGCAGCCTTACACCTCACTGTTGTTTCAGAGCGCTGGTGCAGAGTGAAGGAAAACAAACATGCTCACCTGTCTTGTGTTTTCCATGTTTAAATCAAAAGATGAATGCAAAATTATTCAGTGATTCCAGCAGAGCACTGGGCCCTAACTCTAAACATTTGCATCAGTTATCAGTCCTTCTTTGGAAATGCTAATTAAGCAAGGGTATCTTATGATCAAGGTGACAAAAATGAATATGTCTGCCTTGAGACTTCAGAATTTATCTTAGTACTATCACAAATTTGCATCCTCACAGGATCTCAGAATTTGGAGGAAATCCATAGGGCTTCCAGTCCAGTCGTATTCTCTTGTTTGAATCTCTTGACTACCCTGACAGAAATGGCCGCTCAGCCTCTGCTGGGACGGCTTCAGGAACAGGGCTCAAGGTCTCCGTAGACTTTCCCTTTTATTACCAGATGGTGCTAATCATTAGAAGTGCTGTCTAATTCTCAGTCCAGTTCCATCTTCTATCCATGGTCCTGAATCTACCTTCTGGAACCAAAAGAATGAGTTTATTCTGCTCCATATGGCAGGCTTTCACATGTGTGAAGACTGCAGTCTTACTGTCACTGGATCTTTTCACCTCTAAGACAATTTGTCTCACCAGTGTCTTTTCAAATGGCAGGGCTTCACATCCCCACAGCATCCTGGTGGCTCTCTTTGGGTGCGTAGTATTACAGTTAATCGCAAACTCTGAAGCCACCTCCCTTGTAAATAACTATGATCTCTGGCAAGTCACCTTCTCTCAGCCTGTTTCCTCATCTTTAATATAAGGATATCATAGTACCTACTTCAGAAGTTTGTTGTGAAAGTGAAAGGAGGGAAATAGTGCTTCAAAAATGATGGCTGTTGTTATTGCTGGTTTCTCTTAATTGTTGAACCGGGGCTATCCTGACCCTTTCATGCAGTATGTTAACTGCACCGCCCAGCTTTATAGCAGGCATGAATTCGGCATCATGTACCATTATCTAAGTTAAGCATAAAAAGAAAAGGCACTCATTTGGCCCAATTCGTTCTTCATGAATTCACATTGGCCCTAAGAGATTACTGTTTCTGTTTTTTACGCACTCGCAAATCACTTTTTATTTTTTTCCTAGGTCGTGCCTTCTATCCTCTACCCTTTTACTGAAAATCACACTGTACTCAATTATCTTCAGGGTTCGGTTGGCATCTTCCCCATTCTCCATATCCCTCCAGGTTTGTGGAACATGCTCTTACCTGCAAACCGTCCAGCTACTTGCATGTGCTATTTCTTGGACCACAGACCTGAGTTTTGGAAGATTGAAGTGTGCAGTTCCCTTGTACTAGATTTCATTTTGACCTCCTCACAGAACATGGAATTGGAGAGGAGTTGGAGAAACAATATTCTCTTCCGTATCTGTTACTATAATTCTTAGAGAATTCTAGCAGATGTCCTTGTTAGAGTCCATAGAACATAAGGAACCCCTTTGGTTATACGTTTATCACAGTTTTCAACTCTTTCTGGATATTCATGAATTTTTTTCTGTATTGTTTTTATAGGCTATTACTGCTAATTAGCAGTTGCCCTGTGCTCAATTTTCACGTTTTCTGTTTTAAAAACCACCCCTTACCCTATGGCTGGATTGGCATTTTGAATGCATTCTATTCTGTTCTCCACTGGGATTGTTTGTGATTGCACAAATGGAATTTGCCTTGTGAGAATCTTTCAAATCTCTTGGGCCATTTTTCTTTTATTAGAGGAAACAGCCCTGTGCAAACATAAGTAGACTTTAAATATTTCCATAGCCTTACATTTTAGAATTTTTTTTTTTTTGGTGTTTCTTTTAAAAAACTTTCTTGATCAGACTAACTTGTTTGGGAGTAAATGAGATTTTCTAGATATTCTTTGTGTCTTAGTTACTTAATCTATAAAATGGGGGGCAGTAATGTACCCACCTCAATGGTTGTAAAAGAAGTAAGTGGATTTTACAGTTCACCCATAACTGGGAATTACAAAACACCCAGAACAATGTTGGGCATATGTTCAGAGAATGTTGGCTACTCTTGCTGTTATCATCATCGTCATCGTCATCATCATCATAATTTTCATTGAAAGGAAATGTCACTTTCAAAGAAAAAATCGGCCCTGTTCTTCCCATACCATATGCAGCCAAATGTTCCTTTTCCAGATGCTCTCTCATCTCAGCCTAAATCACTATTGTCATTTCAGTGAAGAGCTCATCCTTCCTTTGATATTACTGAAAGTGCTGTTTTAAATAGGGTGGTTGGAGAAGGACTCTTTGAGGAGCTAGCATTTGAGAAAGTTCTGAGGAAACCAAGGAAACATCTGCAGAAAATGTGTTCTGGGCAGGAGAGGACGAGCACAGGCCAAGAACTTGATGTAGAGTCTGTTTGTCCTGTCCAAAAACAGCATGGCATCTGGCGGGACTTCACATGGAGGGGAGGAGCATGGGGACGGACCGGCTGCAACAGGAACTTTGAATTTATTCTGTGAGAGATGGAAGACAATTGGAAACTGCCAAGCAGGGGTGTAGTTGTGTAGGAAATAGACAATAGAGGGACGCGAGTGGAAGCAAGGAGTACATTGAAGAAGCTTATAGTGGCCCCGGTGAAAGACACCAGGGATGTGACCTGGAGTAGGAGCAGAAGAGTGAGTATGAAGCATTCTTATTTGAATAATATTTCAAAAGTAGTGTCTATAATAAAGATTTGTGTGGTGCAGGTAGGGCCATAGTGATTAGGGAAAGAGAAATCAAGCGTGAATCGTCAGTGCTTTGTCTGTTTTCTTTAACTTGTGCAAACTGGATAAATGGTAGAGTTACTTGCTAAGAGAGGGATGCAGTGGGGAAGTCCGTAGTTTGGTGTGGAACCTATTGCATTTGAGATGCTTGTTAGATTTCCAGTCGGACATGTGTTCCTAGGAAACGTAGCACTATTTGAAGAATTTTCTAGCTTCCATTTACTGCTTGTGTCGTATCTGACCTAGTTTTGGGAGGCCATGAATTATTTAGGGAAAAAAAATAAAAAAATTTAAACAAAACAAGCAATAGATTTGGTTTTAGAATTCTCATCTGCTTATTCTAAGAATTGTGGAGAACCTGCATCTACTACCTAAAAGAAAACAGTAGCTTTCAAATATACATGCCAATTAGAAGCTAGAAGTTCTGTTTTTACTCCTTTAAGAGAAAAAAAAATTCATCACTGTATATTCTGGTGCCTTCTCTGGTGGAGCCTGAAATAGAAGATGATGGGAATTTCAGATTATAAATGTTTAGTAATTCCAAGTCTTAAAAAATGATAGCAGCACATATCTTACTGATTGGTTAAAATTTTAAAATGTATGTGTGTTCTTGTTAGTTCGTTATATAATTATTTTTTAAAATGAGAGGAGTATTATCTTAATTACATTATGACACTGAGTATCAACTTGGTGAAAGAAAAAAGAGATTTCTAACGCAATTATTTCCAAGGAAATTCCTATTTTAAAATATTTTTAGCTGGAAGTATTCAGATAAACTGTATAACTGTTTAGATGAACTCTTTTTGAGTGTGAATGTGGAGCTGGATTGTACAGACATCTTGCTTTGGGGAACTGATTTTAACAGTTTTTTGTTTTTGTTTTTTTTGTTTTTAACAGTGGGGCTTTTCAGTTTTTATAATACATTAAAATTACAAATTCCTCAGTGCCCTTCTCCCAAAATTTTCAGAACTTTGGGGTTTGGAAAAGTGTCGTTTCAATTTTAGAGATTGCATCTTAAGGCACTCAGTTTTGAAAGCTAGTACAATGAGATGACTTTCAAAGAACAAAAGGAATCAATATGCCTAATTGTGTTTATCATTATTTGTTGTCTTTACCAGATGCTTTAGAAAACAGAGGCCCTCTTTAATTTGTTGATGCTTAGATGCATGATGTAGATAATCTTCATTAACATACTGATCAGAGCTCTCAGAATTTCAAAGTTTCTTCCTGATTGCTTGATGAAGAGGTCTACCTCAGATATGTTTTGAGAAGCTCTCTAAGTTATTTCAATTATATACAGGTATATGGAATTAATAGTAAGGATATCTCCCTTAGTAGTAGCAATATATTCAGTTATCTATTGCTAATATAGAAAACATCTTTCTTGAATGTCATCATATGATACCACCACTGATATCATAGTGAATTAATATTTAGTAATTTTATCTCTTGGCCTGGTCTATACATTTTTCTGGTAAGAGAAAATGAGACTTAAATGGGCCAATGAATGAATTGGTATAGGATGGGGGAATGTTCATACTTTTCATATATACCTTCTTAATATTCGGTAATAGGTATTAAAAAATACTGCATCCAGTTCTGTGAAGAAATCCTGTAGGCAATTGAGTGAATTAGGATGCCTGAGTTCTAGATCCAATTCTGCTAGAAGCTGATTCACTGACTTCATACAAGTTATTCCATCTTTCTAGAGATAATTTCCCATGCACTATCTGGTTATAGGGTTAAAATGAATTATCTTTGATGTCTCTTTCATGTCAAACCATCTTTGTCCTTCTTTGTATGGGAATGAGAAAAAGTGGCCACGTCCGGCTCAAACTAGAAGTTTGGGGATAAAAAAGAGAGACACTAAATCTGTAACACCCAGAAGCAGGGGTTAGACCACTGATGGTTAAGATGTGAGTCTGTTTTGTGGTGTCAGCTGCTGACCACTAAAACCAAATCCCAGTGCTGGTCCAAAAAAAAGTTTTCCGAATCATCTTTTTCATAATATGTTTGTGGTAGGGGTGATAAGAAGGGAGGTGGTGCTGGTGGTGGTGGGAGTGGTGAGGTTGGTAAAGGTGATGGGAGTTGTATTAGTATCCTCGGGCTGAGAGAATAAGGTACCACAAACTAGGAGACTTAAAAAATAGAAATCTCTTCTTTCATATTGCATTTAGGCCCCACCCTACTCCCATATGACCTCATCTTGATTGCATCTGCAATAAGATCACATTCTTGGGTTCCAGGTGGACATGAATTATTTTGGGGCCACTATTCAACCAAGTTCATGGGTGGTGGCAGTGGGGGTGAGATGATGGTGATGGTCACGGTGATGATGTGGTAAGTTTGTGGTGATGGTGATGAGGTGGAGGTAGGCATAAGACAAGAGGACCACCTGATAGTCAGGCAGTAGAGGTTTTGGGTTGCTTCACTGTAGACAAGTATCTCCTAGCACATTCCCATGACCACGGTGAACTGAAGAGGGTCTGCTTCCTTAAATACTCTCTTGAAGCTTCCCCTCTGCCATGAGATGAGGTAATTTACAGAGAACACTGGCATAGCAAAGGGATGCTGTGGCCACTCAGGTATGATTAGCACAGTTGTTTTCTACTAGGAGTGCTAAAAGAAGTATGAGAAATCTGGCAGTGGGAGGGGGGGGAGGGTTAAATGTATTAATAGATTTAACACAAAATAAGTAAGAGATAATTATAAGTGATCGTAACTACACCATAAAGGAAAGGCTCACATCTCCAGAGAAGGTTACCATTCATTTGATTGCAGCTAGTGGTCTGCTGTTCTAGGTCATTTGTACAGACTCATGGCCCAGCTCTCTCACATCTAGAGAACAAGGGTCTGGCTCCAGCATACCCAGACATTGGATGGTGTTTTACCTGCTCCATTTGAGCTGTTTAGCTCAGGTTTTCATCTCATAGGATATGCACTCAGCTCTAGCAAAAATGCTTATTGCACAATGATCTAAATTTGGCTCCAAACCTCTGAACAGTTCTTGGCTCATGAGTTACCACAGAGTAACAAAGAATAGCCTATTGGCAATGTCTTAAAGTCTCTTTGAGAAGGGAAGGGGAGGAGAAGTTAGTTGTATCCACATGATATGGATGCAGACTCTTCTCTCTAGGAATAAAGGTCGGGTTATGTCTGCAAAGCAATTTCAGTTTCTTAGAGCACAATAATATTTAAATATATGAAGCACAACTTCTAATTAAAATAGGAAAGAGGCAATAAAACCTTTAAAGGAAATATACGTGATGCTTTTGTATTCCGTGTGTGGGATCATCTTCTCTTTCTTAGTTCTTTTTTTTTTCTCAATTGAGATATAAGCATATTAGTTTCAGGTGTACAATATCATGATTTGATACATCAAATGATTCAACATCATGAATGTATATAGTGCAAAGTGGTAGTTAACATCCATCACCACACATAGATAGATACAAATTTTATTTTCTTATGAGAACTTTTAAGATCTACTCTCTCAGCAATTTTCAAATATACAGTACAGTATCAACTATAGTCACCATGCTGAACATTACATCCCCAGGGCTTATTTACTTTATAACTGGAAGTTATAAACTGGAAGTATGTACCTTTTGATCACCTTTGCCCATTTTGCCCATCCCCAGTCGCCCGTCTCTGGCAATCACCAATCTGATCCCTGTACCTATGAGTTCATTTTATCTATCTGTCTGTCTGTCTGTCTGTCTGTCTATCTAATCTATCTACCTATCTATCTAATCTATCTATCTACCTATCCATCCACCCATCCATTCGATTCCATGTATGAGTTCACGTGATCATGCTGTATTTGTCTTTCTCTGATCTATTTTTCACGTTGGCATTAATGTTGTCACATTTGGCAGGATTTCCTTTTTTTATGCCTGGATAATATTTTATTTCATATGTACATATGACATTTTCTTTATCCACCCATTTATCCATTGATGGATATTTAGGTTGCTTCCATGACACCATTGTAAATATGTTGCATTGAACATGGGGGTGAATATATCTTTTTGAGTTAGGGTTGTCATGTCTTTTTCTTAGTTCTTGTGAGAATTTTTACATGTTCTCTCCTTGCATTGTTCAATGGCCCTAAAATTGTACCTGTTCCTCCACTTGCTCAAAAATTTACATTGTAATATGATCTTTGCAATGTCACAAACTAAAAGGCCCCTTTTCTGGAATTTTACAAAATATCTTAATGGCTTTTTAGTTGAGTAAATGAATAATTTTCTGCCCTGATGGTTTTCTCAATTAGCATGAAAACTCACTCTAGATTCCTGAAGGAGGACATTTGATCGTTGTGGCAGATGATAACCTATGAGTCACCCACTTTTTCCCACTCCATAATCTATTCCGCTTGCTGTTCACCTACAGACAGCAAGTGAAATATCCTTTTTCTGTTTTCCAGCTCTAGCTTGCAGTGAAAGAGAAAGCAAAACAAAACAAAACCAAAAAAACACACAAAAAAACCACGAAACAAAGCAAACAAACAAATTACTCCAAGGTGAGAAGATATTTGGAAACAGACACCAAAACAAATCCCTACAACAGTGGTAATGTGGAAGCAAGCCCGTGCAGCCTGGAGTCCTGATTTTCAATAATGTTCAAAGGGAAAGCAGTCCAGAAAATTGGAGCAGCACTAATTTATACCCTAAATTAAACAACATATATTAAATCTAATCTATGGAGAACCAGAATATATGCCACTTTGCGTATTTTTTAAACTTAGTGATAAAAATTCTTAAACCCAAATACAGACTTCCAGTGTTGTCTGTTTTACCTGAGGCGCCCTGCTCACCCTGCCCACGCATGCTCAGTGTTCTGGGAAGGGAGAGCCGCTGAACACACCATTTTGATAAACTCCTCTTAAAAGGAGTTACGTTTTTCTTTTAAAATTTCCCCTTTAAGTAAAGCCAAGTTACTTAGTGGAGTTTATCCTTAGACTTAATGGAAATTTGTGGTCACAGATATTTTTTAAAAAGTCCTGCTTATTTGGGTGCCGATATTATGATAGCCGTTTCTTTCCCATCGATTTGATTGATGTTGAGTGTGTCATTTGTGAGCCTTCCTGCCACGTCTATACCAGCAAAGCCTCAGAAGTATTTTTGGCATTTGACCAAATAATTGCAAATCACCCTAGTTATTAAACTGGTGAATTCATTTATTTTTGAGCTGATAATAGATTTTTAAAATGGGATTTTCAGGTAAAGCACTACCAACAGATTAAAAGCCTGTCGCTGTGCAAATCTCAGGAGTTCAGCAAGAGCTATTCCTGTCCCTCCCTCCATTCCTCAGGAATCCCAGTCTCCATGACACTTTCATCTTTCCTGGGCTGTTGCCTGAGAGAGATTTTTACAGCTGCAATGGAAACAGCCTCTCTACAGATCACTCTTTTAAGGGTTGGGCTGAGTGAGGTTGGACATGGCAGAGTCTGATTGGCTGTTCTTGACTGGGATACTGTTTGTGTGTGTCTTCATGCCCTCTCACAGACTTTTATTTTTTATTTTTTTATAAGAGTATCAGGGAGGACATTTCTTCCTCAACTGCTGATTGTTGCTATTATTATTGTTAAAACCATTGCTTCCACTATCCAACCCTCCTCTGTCCCCAGGAAAAGATTCTATAAAGGACAAAGGGGTTAGTCCCTGAATTATTTGCCATGACTTTGGATACCTAATTGAGAGAGAAACTAAGCATCTCTTCCAGTAAAAATGTTTTCTTGTAAAAAGGAAAAGGGATTCTTACTGCTTATTTTAGAGTTGCATTATGCTTTTGAAATATACTATGAAAGTAGTATATGCTAATTACCAAAGATTAGGATGTGCAGGTAAGCAAACACAGAAAATCTTATTCAAGAAAGAAATCATTGTTAAAATCTTGGGATAATGCTTTCCACATACTTTTCTTTCCTTCTCCTTTCTTTTCTCATTTTTTTCCCTCTGTCGCTTTTTGGATTTTATTCCAGGCTTTAGATGGGGTATATGTATATGTGAGTGCATTTGGGTACATACTAGTGTCTTTTTATGTATAGAGTATTTTCTACTGACTGCTCTAAAACCTACTTTGTTCATGTTTTATAATGGGGTGGGGAAGGAGCAGCGTACTATCAGAGAGAATATGCTAGAAGAGATGACCAGGTAAATCCCTTCCGATGAGTGACATTTATGGTGAGATAGAAAGGTTGAGATCTGTAGTCATGCAAAGAAGAACATTGCAGGTAAAGATAATAACAGGTGAGGAGGTCTTTGTTTGGGGAGCGAGCTCAGCTTACTCTTGCTTCTGAAAATCCACGGGGGGATGAAGCACACAGGGAAGTGGGATGACAAGATATAAGTTTCAGGGATCAGATCATCTGGGTACCATCTAGGCCAAGCTTATTTAACTTGATATGTTTGTGACTGTCAGGTATTCTAAAGGCAGTAGAATGTGGTGTTAGGAGCCTGGCCATTGAGTCAGATAAAGGTGTTGTGGAAGCTTAGTCAAGCTAATTAATGTCTCAAAGTCTTAATTTCCAAATCTTTAAAATGGAGATGCTTATAGGTATGGCCTGATGGGGTCACTGGGAGGAAAAGTCAGGTAACATGTACAAAGCAGTGAAGAGCCTGGCGCCATCTTCAGTCAGTTTTATGGTTAAATGTATTCAAGGTACATTGACAGAGTAACCAAGGGCTTGATCGAGAAAGGTTCGTTACTAGTAGAACCTATTATGGAACTTCAAATACCAAAGCGGTGAAACCTGCATTTAGGGTCCTCACCACCTTTGGAATAATGAGTGGAGCCGCTCCATGGGCTAGTATCCTCTTGCGAAGCCAAAAGCAGTTACTTACTGGCTTTTAAGATACTAAGGATAGAACCGTGGCCTTTCTAACTCTTTCTTACCTAGCATCTCGCTCAGCGCTTTTGAAGTCAAAGATGGTCAGTGAATCTGTATGGAATGTGCAATAAGCCATGAAGACCACCATGAACCTCATCCTTTCCTTTCCCACGAAGGAGACCACACTTTCACTCCAGTGAAGACTCTGTGTATCTAGAAAAACTGAAGCATACTGTATAACATGTTTAAGCTATATTGTGACTTTTGAAAAGGAGGTTGAAAATCTGTAAAATTATATGATGCCATGCAAAACATTCCATATATCTAGAGCAGCTGTGGCACATGTACCAACGGATGCAGCTATGTAGACTGCCTAAGGTGGCTTGGGAATGACTGTCCCCTTCTTCTGAGGTGCACACTGGCTACTAAACTATCAAAGATCTCCTCTGCATGCATATCAGTAGTTACTGACATATTGATGGTCATTTTTTCTATTTTGTGAAATTATAGTTATTTAGATATTGCTTGTATTTCTGTAGTTAACATGTATTATTACTTTTGTAATGAGAAAAATAAGAAATCACTCAGGAAATAATATCCTTCAGTTTTTTTCACACAACTCTTCATGCAACTTCACATTCATATACAGAATTTCAGACAAGGACCAGGTCCACATATTCTTTCAGGATTTTAAAAATAACATCCTGGGGTCTTCCAGATACTGAGCTCTGAACACTGATGTGGGTACCTGGTGGGGTCCTTTGGAAATACGCGGTTTGGTCTCAAAAGACTTGAATTTTGATTCTTACTTTGGTCATATACTAGGTATAAACTCTTGGGTTTCTTCATTTGTAAAACTGGGAAAACAATGCTTCCCTTAGGTAATTTATAGGTTATCAGATGATTCCAATTAGATACACAGGTACTTTGAAGCTAGCAACACAGCACCCGTGCTATGTTTTGTTATGATTCAGCATTGCGGTATTCTGTGAAGGCCCCAGGCTTTATTTTTATCTAGGATCATTTGGGCAAATATTGTACACTGGGATCCTTTATTAAAACAGTTTCTTCTTCATTAGTGGTCTATTCTCTTTGGAAATTAGACATTAAATTTATGATTTTTGTGACTACATTGGGATGTGAGCTATTCTGCTTCTCCATAAAGAGATTTCTTTCATATTTTAAGTATAAATAAGGTCTGGAGATATTTACTTTTCCATCTTCAGGCCAGCAGGTGCCAATTTTAGGTTAGACTATACTTGATTCTCAGTGCTGAATATAGAAGTGATTTCTCTGGCTTGGAGAGGCTGGATTCTTCATCAGGAAAAAATTGAAGAAAAATACGGGGTCTTCTTAGGTGACCGTAATGGAAATGAGATGGGTATTGAACAGTTAAGAATTGATATCTTTACGTTTTCTTGAAATCGATAGTGCAATCAACCTCTAGATACTTCTTAATTTCATCTCTTCACCATAATACACAACATCACATAATATTTGAACATTTCTTTGTGATCAGCTATGGCAATGTTTTGAATGAGTGACTATTAAGGAGCTACGTGACACTATTAAATACGGAATGTTGGTTTATCTTATCACTCACTGAATCAGGGGAGACTGCTGCATTAACTCCCTTCTGGGAACCCCCACCCTAGCCCTATGTTACCTGGAATTTTCCTAGCACCTCTGGGAGATTCTGGAGAATCTCCCAGATGAGCGAGCACATTTATTCCTTCTACTTGCTGAGGAGACGGGAAAGATGTGTGACAATCTCTCTGTCCTCTGGGACATCGGAGGAGCTTTGAGATGTCAGGAAATGCTTATTCCTCTGCTCTCAGGATAGGCCTGTGCGATGAGAGACTCCCTCTGGTTCAGTGCTTCCCAGTAAGAATATAGTGGGAACCACATATGTAACTTAAAGTTTTCTAGTAGTCATACTAGAAAATTAAAGAGAAACAGGTGAAATTAATTTTAGCAGTATAGCTAATTTAATTCAATATAGCTAAAATATCATTTCGGTTTGTAAGCAGTACAAAATTATGCATGGAATATTTTACATTTATTTTGTGTATTGAGTATTCAAAATCTGGTGTGTAATTTATAGCACATCTCAATTCAAGTGCTCATTAGCCACATGTGGCCAGCGGCCACCATTCTGGATAGCGCGGGTCTAGTTTGTTCCTTACCAACCTGGTCCTTGATGGAAAGTGCCAATTCCACGTAACAGCCTTTCCCTGTCAATAATTAATTATCAGACATCTAATATTTGTACAATTTACTGTGTTTTTGTTACGGGACCAGAGAACTTGAATTTTAGTCAATGGATCAAATTATAATAAAAGATAATAATAGGTAATATAAATATAATGAAGCTTCTGGATATCTGTTAATTGCATCATACAGAATCAGTTGGATACGAGTTTTCAAAAATTCGTAGGGTAGCTTGGGAGCATCCCAGTTGAAATCTGTGAACTCTAAGATACTGGCTCCGGGTAGCGTTACAAAGTATTAGTCATTTCCCAAAAGCATGTGAAGTCAAAGTAGAATTTGAACTAATGGTGTTCTCACTGAGGAGGCGTAGTGTAGTATTTAGATGCCAGACAGAAAGAAAATAATGTGGCCAGAGGTCGGCCACGAGCACAAACTCTAGAACGGGCAGGCATTGCCGTTTCCAGGCGTCAGTTTGGTGTTGAGGGTCACCTTTGCTGGGCGTCTCCTGAGTTACCTGAGGAAGGTTGATTGGCAAAGCACAGTAATAGTCCTGTCTCTACCAGGTGTTTACTTATGTTAGTCCACATTCTAAGGCTTTTATATACTTTTAAAACTTACTTTTTATAAAAAATATCACCAAGTAGAAACTATGATTTAATGAGTGAGGAAATTGAAGTACAGAGATGTTAGGCAATGGGCCAAGGGCCACATGGATATTAAGTGGAGAAACCAAGACTTGGGTTCAGTTCTATCCAATCCTAAAACTTCTATTTCCAGACTACACTGTTCCCCAAATTAGATAGTATCATGGCTCAAAATATAAGTAACTAGTCACAGATTACAAACACGTATCTGGATTAATGGAGAAGATTGATTATATGTTGTCTGATTTTAGCCAGGTTAGATTGAAATTAAATTATTAAGTGCACTTGAATCATTTAACTTATTCAAGAACCAATTCAGATGCCACTTTATATAAAGAGCCCTACTTCAAGGCCTTCATTTGGAATTCAGGTCTTCTTCCTCTGATCTCCCAAACAATTTACACATCTCATGGTGCATAATAACCTTCTCCTGTGATAATAGTTAGAGATGAGCATGTTTTCTCAATCTTTCCTCTCCAGCCACTACATGTGCCTTATACAAAGTAGCTGCTCAAAATGTGTCAAATGGTAAAGCTAAATGTTTAGATGAACAGACAGATTAATTATGGAATGAATGAGTGAATGAATGCATGCATGAATGAATGAAAACATTCTTGCCTCCTTCAAAATGAGAAAGCTGTTGTATAAATTACTCTTGGAGTAGATTTTAGATAAAACCCTTTGATTATTATGATAATATGCAACATAACTACTATAAGAGGGGGGCTGTTTTGAGAACTCAAGTAGTCACACGCTTGAAGTATTAAAGATTCATATTATGCTTGCACTGGTTTATTATCTTCCACATAGAAGCAATTCTTCTTTGATTTCACAGAGTTAGCTTCACACATTTTAGAAAACATCTTTTCCCCTGACCCTCCTCCAAGCTGTACCTTGTCAGGGATAACACGGAGAGCTTTGGTCTCTGCAGAAATCACTGTGAGCTTTCAGCAGGAAAATCAGTTTCTGTAACTGGTAGTTTCTGGGTGACATGGTCACTGTTTACCCTTTTCACATGGCTTTATGGAAGACCTTGGATTGACCTTGAAGGAGAGCTTTCACTGGAATGTCCATTATCTTTGTTATCCAAGTGCATATGCCATACTCAGGAAACAGAAGGGAGCTGTGGCCTGCATGGAAAAGAAATAGTTCTAGCATACTCAAGTGTACTTTGGATACCTTTTGGAATGTTTACAAAGTGACTGTGTAAAAGTGTTGCCCCTCCTCACCCCCTGAAAGTGGATTCATTGATTCATTCATTGATTAATTGATTCATTCATATCCCCTCCCTCCCACCCTCCCTCCTTTACCCTTCCTTCCTCCCTCCCTGTCTTATTCCAGAAAGGATTTAAGATGGCCCATACATTTGGTATATTTGGAATATTTCTGTATAGGCCAAGAGCTACAGTATCCCAGTGAATTGATTTAAAGAACTGTAGTCCTCTGATTCAGATGTCAATTCAGTTATGATAGTGTCCTTTTGCATTTTTATCTATAGTGTATGGACAGGGTAAAACACAAATAGAAATTTGTGACAGCATTTTGGGTTTCTCAGATAAGGCACTTAGTCACCTACTTTTGATTATGTACAAAAGAAATGCAGGACCTTTTTTTTTTTTAATGTTATCCTGTTTTCTGGAATTTTTGGTTGGAAATGATATGTCATATGCTCCGTTTCAGCAGTTATGAATGAAGCATAAAGATAAACCATTTTTGGCATGTATTTCTTTTCATTGATATCATTGGAAAATTATTTTAAATTCAAAGGAAGGTGCTTAAGGCAAACAAGGACTTGCTAATAGAGAGTTGTATTCTTTTATTTTACTAGTGAAGTACCATTAATTTTTCCTTGTATTTTACCTGTTGCAAATGGTTTCCTTAACTTTGTTCATGCCTCTGTATTTCTCACACGAGCATCTAACTGACCCAGAGCAGTGAATGGATGGCGTCATTGCCTTTTCCTGTCTAGCAGGTTGTGGAATGCATCTGGTATTTAACCTGTTGCTTTTTGATGTATTTCATCTCATTCACTAGTACTACATCATAACAACAACAGCAGCAAAAATGCTGTTTTGATTTAATTATATTACAGGCATTCCATTCCCATAGTTTTTTGGGGCAATATATGTAAGAACTAATTCATTCTCTATTGAATCCCTGTTAGGGTCAGCTGAGAGTTTGTATGAAAGGGCTTAGAACTTCATGTCTAGGGGGCTATGGACTTGCTAAGCTGTGGATTGGGTCACAGGGCTGAAAAAAGTGTTGTCAGCAGAGAGTGTAAGAATGTGTGGAAGCTTTGAAAGTCAGATGGACATGTGCCTCAAAACCAGCCATTGGTACTGGATCTCTCTCTTAAACCTCTTTCAGTTTACCTAACCTGTGAAGGCACAGTGGTAGCCCTTAATCTGAAGGTTCATCAGGACTGTCAGTAACATGTGAAGTGCATAGTGCATATTAGGAATTCATAAATAATGTTTTCATCATCATTATCATCATCATCGTCGTCATCAAATATGTCTCATTGTTCAGATAACTTACATTGTCCATTGTGTGTGTGTGTGTGTGTGTGTGTATTACAGATGGGGTGGAACTCTTATGAAGTATCAGTTTCATTGCTAACATGGATTTGGCAATGACCAACACCCCTCCCCTCACAATGGAGGGAAGCTGATGTTGAAAATTGGGTAATATTTAGGACTCCAGAACCAAGGCAAAGGAAAGACTTAGTAGCTAGGCAAAAATGCAACTCACATGACTAGACAGAGGTGCCAACACCAAGTTAGGTCTGAGGAGTAGAGTTGGGAGACAGTACTTAGCGTTTTGGGCTTGGCATCATTACAGATTGTTTGAATTTCATTTTGTTTAAACCTGTTTCAAAATTTTGTGGATTGGATATGCAAATGTTGGGGGGAAAAAGTTTGAAAACCTAAAATTCACAACAAATTAATGTCATAAAATATATATTTTTAAAATGGATTACAATGTTCATTAAACCCAGGTGCCCAGGTGGTCAGTGGTTCAGAGGAGTAAGACTGAGGGATGTACATTGTGTGGGGCAGGGAGGTGACATGCAGGGTGGCAGGCAGCAACGCCTGAGGTATGAGCAACGGGGTCTTGAGAAATTACGTCATCTGGAGTGAGTCTATTCGCATTTTCTTTTTGGCTGCAGGGTGCAGGAGTTGAGGACAGGTGACTTGAAGATTTCCGGGGGTGGGGTAGCAGTCCAGGGCAACATGCAGTGAGCTGGATTCCACTCCTGACAGGGCTTTCTTCGAAGGTCTCTTTCTTGATTGGCTTTTCTTTTACCACTGCTGCCAGCCACACCAGAGGAAGACACTAGTGTATGAAAAATTAAATATCATTAAAAATAACATTAGAAGACATGCCTCAAGGCAGAATGAATATCAAGCAGCAGATGATGGTGGAATTAATTATGCTGGAGTTCAGTGGACATGGATTTTGATGGCCTGAGGTATGAACAGAAGGGCAACTTTGGCTTCTGTTGAATTCTAAGAGAGCTGAGATCTTACTTAGCAAATGTGTCACCTGCCACTGGTTGTCCAAGCCAGAAATCTTCAAGTCACCTGTCCTCAACTCCTGCACCCTGCAGCCAAAAAGAAAATGGGAATAGACTCACTCCAGATGACGTAATTTCTCAAGACCCCGTTGCTCATACCTCAGGCGTTGCTGCCTGCCACCCTGCATGTCACCTCCCTGCCCCACACAATGTACATCCCTCAGGCTTACTCCTCTGAACCACTGACCACCTGGGCACCTGGGTTTAATGAACATTGTAATCCATTTAAAAAATATATATTTTATGACATTAATTTGTTGTGAATGTTAGGTTTTCAGACTTTTCTCCCCCCAACGTTTGCATATCCAATCCACAAAATTTTGAAATAGGTTTAAACAAAATGAAATTCAAACAATCTGTAATGATGCCAAGCCCAAAATGCTAACTACAATGATTATTTTTACATGTGCTTCCAAATTTAAAACATTATGAGTAATATTGTGGCTTCAGTAAGAAGACATCATATTTCACAAAACGTGGGATCACTTATTTCTAACCTGTTTTATCCACTTAGTACTTTGTGAACATCTTGCCTTCTCACATATGTATTTTAATTCACCTTTGTTTCAAGGATAATTTTAGAAGTACATATTTTCTGGTCAAATGCTAGGCACATTATTTTTATTCTTTTGACATATATATATATATATATATATATAGTCAAATTGCCTTGAGAATATTTATATCAACTTATGTCGAATGGGAATATTTGAGAATGTTGCTGTTGGATCCCTAGCCAACACGGAGACTTGTCCAAAAAAAAAAAAAAAAAAAAAAAAAAAGAATAAAATAAAAGCCTGCTACTTTGATGAGATGAAAATGGAATTTCATTACATTATCATGTTAATTTCTACTAACCTAATTACTGAGATTTAATTTTTTCCCTTATGTTTATCTTTTATTTATATTTTCTTAATTGTGGTTTGTTTGCTCATGTTTGCCTATATTGTTTTGAAAGTATTTCTGCTTGATCTGATCTGAGATATACAGCATATATATATGAATATATATGTGTATATATGTATATATATATATGTATGTATACACACACACACTCACACACACACACCCCAGAGGTGCCAAAAAAATGTATACACATGACTGTATTCATCTTTTGTTATCGGTATATATCGAGTATTAACAATTTTATGGTTTTTTTGTTTTCTAAAAATGTATATACATTGTTTGACACCCTCTATATCTATACCTATTCTTAATATATATTAAAAATAGTATCTCTATCTCTGTCATAATTGGCAAATATTTTTCATTCAGATGTCTTTCTTGTAATATTTGGATTTTGTTTGCCTTGTCCAATCTTTCTTTCCCTTTTGGCTTCCTAACAAAGACCTTCCCCACTCCCTAATTATTCAAATATATATCTGTGTTTTTGCCTAGTATGTTTATGATTTAATTTTTTATATTAAAGTTCTAATGTTTCTTAAATTACTTTTGATGAGAATAAAGGATCCAGTCTACAATTTGAACTGTTTATAGATATATGCTTTGTTTTATTCTTTTGTTAGTAGCATATACTATCATTAAGATGAATTTTGAGTGTGTAATAATTTACACCATTTAAAAAAAAACCTGTTTTTATTTGTCAATATGAAACTTAGACTTATTTGTTAAAACTCCAATATAAATTCTAGTGGCACTTTGAGTAGAGGTGACATTTGTGTAAATTTGAAAAATGTGTCATATACAATATTATTTTTCACAATATTGTGGCTCTGTACAGTCATTAATTTTCTGTCCTTTAGTGAAAATGTTGTATTTTCCTTTATGTAATAAATCCTTATGCAATATATTTCTAAATGTTTGTATGTTGTCTGTGTCTCATTTAAGTTTAAGTGGAATGCCACAAATATTAAACTATTTAGTGTGATATATAGGAAAATGTTTATTATTGCTATTTTACTACACATTTTACACTAGGAATAAATGTTGAAATATTTCAAAGGCTGTATTGTCATCTGTTGGGATTTTTTTCATTTTGACTTAGTTACATAGAGATAAATTTAGAATACCTTGTATTGACACTTAATTTTCATTTTTGAGCAAGTCTTCCTGTTATAATATTTTATATTATATAATTTATTGATTTAATGATATTTAGAATTTTGTGTTTACATTAATATGATAAATTCATCTCTACTTTTCTGTTTTGTTTTTCTATCTTTTGGGGGTAGGGTTTCAGGCTTTAGCATTAATTTATGCTGGATTCTTGCCCAGTTTGCACACCATTTCATCATTTTCAGTGCTATAGAAGGTAAGATGTTTGAAAGAATTCCCCCATGAGCTGATTTTAAAATGATAGTCCTTAGAAAATAGTTTTAAAAATCCCAGTTATTTACTGACAAAATTATAGAATGTCTTGCTTTTGCTTAAACGTAATCCCAGGGACAGTGTGGGGGGAGAGTGTATAGGACTAATATAAAACTCTGAGTATATGGGAGTTGGTTCATTTTACATTTTTTTCACTTTTATATGTATTTGATATATTTTGTAATAAAAAGTATCTAAAACTTAAATAGCCTGAAAAATGTTCTCAGTTATCACTAGCTTGTTCAGTTTTTCTAATACCTCTAGTTGTTTTGAAAATTTACATTTTATTAGGAAATAGCATGAGATTTTAATGTTGTTAAATGTGTAGTTTTATCTGGTTTCCCATGTCTAACGTAGTCTATTTGTATTTTATCCGTTTTAATTAGATTAGAAGTTTGAGTCTTTAAAATCATCTCTCTAAGTTATAACTTCAATCATATCACCCATATGTGTGTAGCCCCTGTATTCCTTGATCAAATTTAGAATTTCTTGTAGGGCGGGCACCACGGCCTTCATATACTGACCCTAGCCTGCCTCTCAAACTGTATCCCCAGCGCAGCGCTGCTACCCCTTCTGTCCTCCCACACTCCCAAGAGACACTTGGACCGTTCTGTCCCCTCTGCCTGGAGTGCTGCTGGCCTACATACACTCCGACTAATTCTCCAAGCCCCCTACGGAATGGTGGTCCCTTTAAGCCTCCCACAGACTCTCCCTTGTCTCCATCTCTTCTCCCTTCCCTGTGCCACATAATATTTTCTTCAGACTGTGATGTAGTCTTTTTGAAACTGTACTAGGTTTGCATAGTTACAAACCCATCTCTTTCTTTCCTCCACCCACTCTACTGCCAGCCAGCGGCATAGGGCTGGACCCAGTGGGATTAGTGGAGAGAAATAGTGGGAGATAATTTTGGGTCTTGTTGTCCTTCACAGTTGGTGGGTGGGAGTGAGTACAGAAAGCGAAGAACACGGACATGGATTGTGGGGTAAGATAAACTAGTGCTCTTTGGTGGGTACCACAGAAATATGCATCTTTTCCAACTCATAATTGAAAAGAAATGATATCTGTGTTAAGATAACAAAAATCTGTCCTTAAAATACATTCTCATTATATCTAAATCACTTCATTATCATTTGCTGTTGTATAATTGCATCAGAATGACTATAGCAAAATAATTTAGAAAGACAGTCACCTGGCCTCCAGAGCTGTCTAGAACATTTACCAGACTGGATTTTCCCTCTCTCTGCCTTGTTGGGAGCTGACTGGTCTTCCCCTGAAGATCAAGGCTGTTTTACAAGTTCCCTTGTAGACATGTTCAGATTTCTTGCAAGTCAGGGCAACATCAGGGAGCATATTTGGGTGGTGGGAACGCAGTGGTGTTGCAGTCCAAGTGATTTGGTTAAGATGCCTATCAACATGCAGGTTTTCATCATGAGTTTTTTAGGCTTCTGACAGTAGTTCAAAAGTAATGTTTCAGGGGATCTCTTGGGCCTTTTTTTCTACTTTGCTCATTTGCCTCTTGGTTTGCTGGTATTATTTGGAGGAAAGAAGGTCTGTTATTGAAGGAACATGGCCAGAATTCATAACAATATATGAAGTTCTTTAATGGAATGGATTATCTGTTTAATAGTTACTATTCTACAATTCTTGTGGGGGGTGAGAGATATATGTGATATTTGCATACTATGTATTTATAGTTGATATAGAAAATACGGGCTTAAAGAGGGAAAAGAAAAAAACAAAAACAAATTGATTTTAGGTTGTAAAGCTTTATTTTAATCTAGTGCCCTGTGCATTTGATTCATAGATACTTAGAAAAATGTATTATTTGACTACTGCAAGGTTTCTTCCTCATTGTCTTGCAGGCCCCAAAGCACTTCCCAAATAAATTGCACATAGTTTTATCTTTAGTTGTTACCACCAATGATGTTGGCAATTACCAAAATTAAAGAGCTGTCTAAAGATACAACAGCCTACCTATCTTTTTTTTAAACTTTTATTTATTTAAGTGTGTTTTCCAGAACCCATCAGCTCCAAGTCCAGTAGTTGTTTCAATCTACTTGTGGAGGGTTCAGCTCACAGTGGCCAACGCGGGGATCGAACCAGCAACCTTGTTGTTAAGAGTACCACGCTCTAACCAACTGAGCTAACCAGCCGCACCAACAACCTAACTATCTTGAGAAGTATGCAGCGGGGGCTGGATAACCATTTGAGTGGCAGGATGTGGAGGGAATGCAGGGATAAAATACACGGTAACTGTGGTCTAACCTGACTGTCTTTAGTATGTATAAAAGAACATGGGATGTAGGAAAACTGTGCAGGAAGCAGAATTCCAATGGTCTCTACACTGTTCAAAAGCAAGAGAATGAATTAAGTGTTTCTGTAGTTTCCAGAACCTAACTCAGTGCATGTTGTTATGTGGTAAGCAATAGATGTGTACAGAATTAGATCTGATTTTAAATAATTGATTACAATGTCATACTCAAAGGGAGTTTGTAAGCGCTGACATACTGAGGTTGTACTTGCAAATATGAAGTGCAAATTGGAATTAATTATCCTGGTCTTTTTAGGGAAGTACTTTCTCTCATCAGTCCAGATAAGTGATGCAAAAACACCTTCTGGATTTGAATTAGCTGGATAATTCGTGACTTTGCTCAAGCTTTTAAACTGGTGGGAGCTTTAATGGATATTAATTAGTGTGAAAGCTCTTTATTCTTTGAGGATTTTTTTTTTTAAAGAAAAAAAGAGAAATCTTATGTTGATTGACAGATGGATCCCTCTGTTTCATGCTTTATTGTTTGTGAAGAAAGGGGCTTTGATTTCCTGCCAGGGAGCTTTCATAAAAGGACCTTAGCACTGCAGAGCCCTGATAAACATCAGGGCGAGGTGATGATTCTTTTGTATAGCTCTCTCCTGAAAGGTGAAGAGGCCAAAATTACAATGACTCTGGGAGAGTATCTGCTGAAGGACCACATTCAACTACAGGAAAAATCAACCAGTGCATAAATAGTGGTAAGATTGGGATGCAAATGCCATTTCCCCCTATTTTATGAATACTTCAGAAAACTCTGTAGAAGAAAGGGTCATCATGATACCTTAGAGGAGAGAGTATCGGATCAGTTTTATATTTTGCTGTAGAGTATTGACCTATATAATTGAGACTTATGATATAAAATAGATTTTTATTTAAAGGTCCTACTAATTCTAGCAGATCCAAGAGATTTACACAACCTGACAAGGGTTTGTATAAATTAAACATCTCATCTTGTTTGGGATTTACTAAATCCTTGGTTGTGGCAGTTCTAGTTATTAACCCTTTCTCCTAAAATCAATGAATGTCAAATTTAATTTGTAACTAAACAGACAAACCAAGCTGGCTTATGAGCAAGGCTGAGCATCTGAGAGAGTGGAGTCCTGAAGTTATAGGAGGCTTAGGTTTTATGTTCAGATGGATGTAGCCTGGCTCTGTGGCTTACTCCTTGTGTGTCCTTGGGCAAGGTTTTAACTGCTCTGAGTCTCAGTAAAAGTATAAATGAGATAAAAATATTTACCTGGCAGAGGGATTGTGAGGACTTAATCAGATTAAGTACAAAGGGCCTCACGAGCTTTGGGCTTTATAGCACTGCCTTGTGGCAACAATATTGTAATGTAATGACTTAACAATAAAACTAACCAAAGAGATTAAAATCGATGAGAGAATCGTTGTTCTTACTCTGATCCAGATATATAAATAAATTACTAGAGAATTTGGGGCTCATTTGCAATTCTTTTTATCAAGAATAAGATGAACATGATCCTGTATCATTTGTTTACTCTGGGCTCGACCCGCATTACACACTGTAGAGCCAATCAAGCAGTGTTAGAAACCGAATACCAATTTATCCTTTCTCTCTTTTTCTTACTTGTGTCCGGGTACTGAATTCTTAATATCCTATCTGCTGTAATTTTCCTTTTTCACATAAAGGAGAATGATCATAGTCTCCACTTGCTGGAACTTACAGTCGGGTCAAGTGCCCTCCAAAAATGAATACACCCTTGCGAAGATGCCTAATTCTAACTATTAAAAGTGAATATTAACTATATGCTGCAAATGAGGTATTTGACTTGTTATTAATTAACGTGAAATAAAAATCACGTAAGTTTAGGAACATAACAAAAATCACTGCCTGATTATATGTTTATTTAGTTAGTCATTATTTATTTAAGTCAATAGACTTTATGTTTTAGAACAGTTTTAAGTTTACATAAAAAGTGATCAGAAAGAACAGAGTTCCTACAAAATTTTCTTTCGCCCCTGTCCCCAGTTTCCCCTAATTAAAATCTTTCATTGATGTGATACATTTGTTACAATTGATGAACCAGTATTGATACGTTATTGTTAGCTACAGTCCATGGTCTACATTAGAGCTCACTCTGTGGTGTTCAGTTCTGTGGGTTTTAGCAAATCCATAAGATGCATATGCCATCACCGTGTCACACAAACTCAGTCTGTGCTTCACCTGTCAGTCCCCCTGAACCCTTGTGCAACCCCTGGCAACCACTACAGCTTTGCCCTTTCTTGGATGTCATATAATTGTACTCATACAGTATGAAGCCTTTCCAGACTGACTGCTGTCTCTTAGCAAAATGTTTTTAAGTTTTGTCCATGCTTTTTCATGGCTTGATACTTCATTTCTTGTTAACACTGAATACTATTCCACTGTATGAATGCTCTGTCGTTTTCCTGTTCGGACATCTTAATTGCTTCCAATTTTGGCAACTGGTGAATACAGCTGCTATAAACGTTCATGTGCAGGTTCTTGTGTGGACGTAAGTTTTCAGCTCACTTGAGTAGATACCGTGCAGCATGATTGTTTTATCTCACGGTAAGAGTATGTTTAGTTTTGTAATGAACTGTCGAGCTATCTTTCAAAAGTGGCTGTGCCATTTTGCATTCCCACCAACAACAAATGAGAGTTCCTATTGCTGCACACACTCACCAGCATTTGGTATTGTCAGTGTTTTGGATTTTAGCCATTTATTTAGTTAGGCTTAATTAATTAATTGATTTTACTTTTCCAGGACAGTGTACATAATTGCCATGAAGTCACAGATTTGGCTTTGTTTATTGCTGTATCCCAAGTCCCTAGAGAAGTTGGTGGCATATAGGGGTGCTCAATAAATATTTGTGGAAGGGACAAAGTAATGAATCACAATAATGAAAGGTAGACATCCTTTCTAACTTTCTGTTAGAGAGGAAAGAGAGACACTGTTGCTGATGGAGTCATTATTTTATTAACAATCAGTAATCAACTCACAAGTATTTATCGTAATGATAAATGGGTATTTGCATTTGAACTCATAGTGGTCTCCAAGTCTGTAAATCTTTGCAGGTAAATCACACCTTGGTATCAAACATATTCGAATTTAAAATATTGACCTCATAGTAAGCCCAAATGTATTTATCTTTGCTTAATTACTTTGTAAAACAGTCTTTGTTACTCATATTTAAAGGAAGCAAGAAATTCCATAACCACCATTTAATTGGATCTAGAGCGTAACCCCTACTGCAGACTAATGTCACTTGGAGAGCTTGTTGCAAAACCTCCAGGGCCCGTCCTTGCCCCCAGGATTCTGATTGAAATGTCACACCCACATCTGCCCATCCCCTTTCCCAGGTAGTTTGTGCTGTTCTGGAAGTTCCCAGATGCTTCCAGTGCAAAGCCAGGATTAAGACCAAGAATATTAGAGTCTTAAAAAATTCAATATTGATTTTAGTCAAGATATATTAAAATAAACTATTTGAAAGAAATAGCTCTATAAAAATACAGTGTAGAGAATTTAATACTGTGTGTGATAGCGTCAGAGCTCACAGCCTATCAGGCGTTGTGTGTGTAGTCCTCAAAGTATAGAGCCATGAAGCGAAATACAGGACTAGTATGATTCTCCCCTCTGCTTATTTCTGCTCCCCAAAGCTTGATAAGAAAAGTGAGCAAAGTACTGAAGTGGTAATGAGGTTATCATGCCTCTCGGAGAGGAGTCTGAGGAGTGAGGCCATATGTAAACTCGTATCACTGTTTTTAGAAGGCAATTTGGAATTATATTTAAAATTTACATACCCTTTGGTCCAGAACTCCGTATCAAAGGATTTACCAGGCAGAAGTAGATTTTCACTGTGGCATTACATGCGGTAGCAAGAATTTATAAATAGTCTGCACGTCTACTGAGAGGGAGATGATGAATAGACATCAGGTGCAGTCATAATATGGGCCACTATACATAAACATTTCAAATAACTGTATATGTACTGAAACAAATTATATCAATTATCTCTTAAGCAACAGAAACAAGTTAGAGAACAATTTTCAACCTATGATGCTATTTTTATAAAAGACTCACTTTCACCCACCGTAAAACATTTAAAAATACTCTTTATGGAAGTGTGGTTCTTAATGTTTTGGGAAATATCTAAGAAGCTACCCACTAAATGGTAAGCAGCGATTACATCTGGAGAATGGGTTTGGGGAATGAGGGAGAACGTTTTGTTTAGCCGACAGTGTTTTTTTTTAAACATTACTTTTCTTTTTTTTTTTTAAACTATTTTTTATTTATGTTTGTTTTTCCAGGACCCATCAGCTCCAAGTCAAGTAGTTGTTTCAATCTGGTTGTGGAGGGCGCAGCTCACTGGCCCATGTGGGAATTGAACCGGCAACCTTGTTGTTAAGAGCACTGTGCTCTAACCAACTGAGCTAACCTGCCGCCCCCAGCCAACAGTTTTTTTATTTTTTAATATTTAGAATCCATTGTTATTATATTTAAAATTTAAACAGAGGAAAGAAAATGGGACAACCTTCCAGAGCCCTTAAGATTTCCATTACTTTTTAAAAAGTGGATATTTCTATCAACCAGAGTGAACTAGATTGTAACACTCATGGAAAAATTTAGCCAATTGTGGCTAACATCCTAATGAATACTTAGTTTTGTGTACAGACACCCTCACTCCCCATCTGCTCAGCATCTCAACATTTCTCAAATCTGCAGTACTAATCTGAACAAAAGTTGGATTCCTCTCGAAGGGACCTTGATCAGGCTGGTTCAAAGCCTCTAACCACATGTTTGATTTTTGTTCTGTTGACCAGCCCCCTTCGGATTCATCTCATCTCATTACATAAGGTTCAGGTGTTGACCCAGGAGCCTCGTAGATAACGAAGACGCTCATATTACTTGGGAAATTCCAAGGATTTAGTCTCCCTCGCAGGAACCAGGGACAAAGACCAGTCAGATTCTTTATTATGCAACAGTGGCTCTTCCAGAAGCAAGACTGGAAAGTAAGAGGTGGAGGACTCGGCTTGGCTTCCACATAGTCCCTGGGCTCCTAAATGTGATGCTCTTGATGGTCCTCCCCTGGCCCACCCATCTGGGGTTGTGGTCCCTATTTCTTCTTGGAAACTGTTCCAAGGGTCAGTGTCTGTCTTCTAGGGTCCCTTCTTTTCTTTTCCCTCCTGGGGATTCATCCCTGACCCTACCCTCTCTTGTATTTCCAATCCCATACCCTTTACATTCCTAAAACCCTAAAAACGTAAACAAAACAAAACACAACAAAAATTATACCTACTCTCCTTTATCCCACTGTAACTTAATTACCCATTAAACCCGTAACAGAAGTAAAGTTTCAGGAGATACCAGTTCCCATTCCTAGAGGGAGTGTGATGGGCGTAATCTGTGCTGACTTCTAGAAGGTCAGGGAGCTGAAGTTTTGCATATCATTTCTCAAGAAAAATGAGTAAATAGAGAGATTTTACATCTCTGTTTAAAAGAGTCTGAACTCCTAGCAATTCAGGAAAAGGCATGTAAACTTCTGCTTGATACAGGTGATAAAAGATTTTCAAAGTCCTTCAAAATCCAGTCCGAATTTACTTTCAAAATTAAAGTTATTTGGCACAATAAATTGTATTGAATTAGCTCTAAAGTTATATTTACTCATGTATCATCCCTTTGAAATGTACTCCAAAGATTACACTTTGTACAATAGTTATGCCTTAAGTATTTCCCTTGCCTTTAGGCAAAAACAATGGGAGAAAACATTACTCATTTCTCAAAAGGAATCCTATTCATCCATTTCCAGTTATTTTTCAATGTTGTTTTTAAAAGTAGTGGGTGTTTGATTGCTTCAAGTAACCAGCCAAAGGGTCATGGTCTCTCTGATCTTTTATTGTTGACTCAGGCTATAATGAAAGAGAATTAAGCCTCTAAGAAGGGTGGATGGAAACTAGCACAGTGGTATGTCAGCTACATGACCACAGCGGGCTTCATACAAGTTTTCATATCCATGATTTCATTTAATCACATTTAATCCTCACAGCTGCACTTGAAGGTGATACTTATGCCCCAGTTTTATAGATCAGAAAATTTAAAGAGATATTATGTTCACTAATTAACGAGGAAATAAGTGGTAGACACGGGTTTCAATTTTGATTATTCAGGCTCCTTCTACAATGCCTATGGGTAATTTTTTTCCAAGGTAATTTATACAACAAATACAATTACCACTCGATTCTCAGTAAATTTGCAAAATGTTCTCGTTAGTATAGGATCACTGTATCCCCAGTAGGTTATTAAAGGTAAGGTAACTATTAGGTTCATGCATTCAGGGTATTTTCACTGAGCAGCCTCTATTTGCCAAGGTACTGCTATAAATAAAATTGGTATAACATCAATTATACTCATTATTTTGTCCATTCAGCAAACACCGAATCACATCATTCAATGGTGTTGCATGATGAAGATGGTTAAAAGTATGCACTGACAGACTAATTTGACATTTTGAAATCCTGTAAATCCTGAAATAAAAAGAGTGATTTCTTCTACTTTGGGTCTTAGAGATTTAGAACCAGTATTTAGAATCTTTTGTTTGAATTGATATTATTTAACCAATTTTACCTACCTATTTTTAATTTCATGAGCTTTCCAATTTGTATCTGTGATGATCATACCAGGCAGATTCCAAATTCAGAAGTTGTAGAGCATTTGACAGCGCTTACGACTAATAACCAGGTTCAATGACAGCAATCCGGTTTCAGCAGGTACTGTAATTGCAGATTATACTCTTCATGGTTTCTTCTTTGTGTGAATAGTAAGTGTATGAAATCTTGAGTCAACATTTTCTTTTCTGTTGCATAAACAGTGCTGAAAGCTTAATGATCAGCTGGAGAAGAGGCGTAATGAATAGTTGCAGCATTGTTCATTAAACACCGTGGTGGTTCTTTCTTTGCTATCATTTCATCTGTGCTTGAAGTTTGAATTTCCTACGAGCCTGTCATTCTCCTTGAGCATTGGACACTCCCCCTGAGGTAATTGCTGTGACACACATAGAGCTTCTATCATACAACAATGGAAATGTCTCTCCTCCTTGAGCTCACTTTATTGGAAAGACTACACTTTTTGAGGATGGCAAATCTGCAAAAAGTGACTCATTCAATCAAACTATAATTGACGCAGAGTTTTATTTTAGCATATTTGGCCTTTTGGATAATGAAGCACTATGTTACTTTTTTTTTAAGTTAAGAGGAAAATTTTAAGAAAATTGGGATTGGGGATTGTAGTTTTTTGCGCCAATTGGTTCTAGATCGTTATCTTATTTTTTTTTTGTAATTTTGTTTCAACCTTATATTCTTTGTGTTATAAATATTGAAAAACAGTGCTCTCTCTATTGGCTGCATTAAATCACTAAATTACTGAAATGTTAACATGCATCATTTGGGACTGTCTTTAGTAGCCTTTTAGCAGATTGTGACAATATGCTCTTTTTATCTCCCTAAGCCAAGCTTCAGTTAGGTACTAACTCAGTAAGAGGTCTTATTCCAAAAATAGTTTCCAGAAGATATGATGCAATAAATAGAACTACCTTTATTTCACCAAAAGCATCTAAACCATGGCTATTGATCATGTCATGCTCTCTTTTATTCACTTATTACAGCTTTGGAGTTTGGTAAAGGAATAGATTCTTAGGAACTGCCATTGAAATCTTTAAGTGTGCTTTGGTTTAAAGTGTAGAGGAAACAAATTTCTAAATGAACAGGGAGTTAGCTTCTTTATGTTATTTAGAAAGCATGGGCTCGTTTGAAACCTTATAATCATCTGTAAATATGAGTTAGGTAGAGTACTCCCATACTCCCTTAGGTATTAATGTCATTTGGGGGAAAAATGACTCAATGGAGTTCTGTTCATTATATCAGTAATGGGTGATGAGTAATCCCCTAAGCAACATGAGAACCTATCAGATGATAATTTCTTTTTTAATTTGAAAAATTTATTATACTAGGATGACAAGTGAGTTAGCACAAGTTAGGTTTTATTAGCTGAGGAAGGATATGAAAATTATCATTTTACATAGAACGCATAATACAGCAGGAGTAGGTGTTTTTGAATTTAAATAATATTGTATTCATGGGATTTGCAATGTTCAGTTGCAGTCTAAAATAAAGCTAGTTTTCTTTTTACCTTAAATTGCTTATGTTTATTTATTGTTTTCATTGTGGTCTCCTTTTGGATGAGTAGTCAAATAACATACATAGTACTCATTTAACATTCACTGAATCAAAACCAGCCTTTTTTTCTCCATCTCATCTTCCTGAACACACATGCTGTTAGTTAGGGAGAGAGATTTAAAAACAGTAACAAAATACAGGAATCAGATCATGTTACTTCTTCCTCAAGCTGTCCAATGACTTCCTGTCCTACTTGGAATAAAATCTAAACTTGTTGCCTGCCCTGTGAGCTCTTATTCCAGACATCCTCTATCTACATCTGTGACCTTGTCATCTATGGTCTGTGATAGAAGTCTATAGAAGCAATATTCATTGCTGAATATCACTGTCGTCACCTTCGAAGTACTCCCCTTGGGAAGTTATGCACTGACGCTAGCGCCTAGCCCACCCTTCAAAGCAATTTTGGAACTTTTTTTCTGGAATGACCATCAGAGCTGTAGTCGTATTACCCTCGATGTCCTGAATATCATCAAAATGTCTTCCTTTCAATATTTCCTTTATCTTCGGGTAAAGAAAGAAGTTATTGGGGGCCAGAGCAGGTGAGTAGGGAGGGTGTTCCAATACAGTTATTTGTTTACTGGCTAAAAACTCCCTCACAGACAGTGCCATGTGTGCTGGTACATTATTGTGATGCAAGAGCCATGAATTGTTGGCAAAACGTTCAGGTCATCTAACTTTTTCACGCAGCCTTTTTAGCTGGTACAAATTCATAATGATAATCCCTCTGATATCAAAAAAGATTAGCAACATCGTTGCAATAAGTTTGTGAACTTAATTGTCAGACCTCATATGTTGTAGCACATGACAGAATTCTTCTATTTTAAGGCTGAATAGTATTTGATTGTATTTTTTTCTACCACATTTTCTTTGTCCATTCATCTTTTGATGGATATTTAGCTTGCTTCCATCTTTTGGCTTTTGTGAATAGTGCTGCAATGACCATGAGTGTACAAATATCCTGTTTTCAGTTCTTCTGAATTTTTACTAAAAAGTAAGACTTTTGGATTATATGGTAATTATTTTTAATTTTTTGAGGAATCTCTATACTGTTTTTCATAGCAACTGTACCGTACATTCCCACCAGCAGTGCGCAAGGCTTCCACTTTCTGTGGAAGCCACCCTCACAGGTGTGAGATGATATCTCACTGTGGTTTTAACTTTCCTTTCCCTGATAATTAGTGATGTTGAGCATCTTTTCATGTGCTTGTTGGCTATTTGTGTATCTTCTTTGGAGAAATTTCTATTCAAGTCCTTTGCCCATTTAAAAAATTCAGGTTATGTATTTTGTTGTTGTTGAGTTATAGGAGTTTTTAATACATTCTGGATATTAACTTTTTATCTGACATGGGGTTTGCAAATATCTTCTCGCATAACGCAGGTCGCCTTTTCACTCTGTTGATTATTTCCTTTGCTGCACACTTTCTAAGTTTGATGCAGTCCCATTTGTCTATTTTTGCTTTCATTGCCTATTTTAGCTGTCATATCCCAGAAATTATTGCCAAATTCAGTGTCATGAAGTTTTCCCTGTTTTCTTTTAGGAGTTTCATAGTTTCAGGACTTATATTTCAGTCTGTAATCCATTTTGAGTTAAATTTTGTATAGGATGTGAAGTAAGGGTCCAAATTTGTTCTTTTGCATGTGAATATCCAGTTTACCCAACACCATTCGTTGAAGAGAGACTATTTTTACCTCATTGTGCAGCCTTGGCATCTTGTCTGAGATCATTTGGCCATATATGCAAGAGTTTATTTCTGTGCTCTCTGTTCCATTCCATTGGTCTATGCATTGGTCTTTATGCTAGTATCATACTGTTTTGATTATTGTAGCCTTATGATATATTTGATATGAGGACATCTGAGGCCTCTAGCTTCATTTTTCTTAAGATTATTTTGGCTATTCAGGGTACTCTGAGATGTATATGGATTTTAGGATTTTTTTTCTGTTCCTTTAAAAAATACTGTTTGAATTTTAATAGGAATTGCATTGAATCTGTAGGTTGCTTTGAGTAGCAAGGACATTTTAACACTATTAAGTTTTCCAACTCATAAACAGGAGATATCTTTCTATTAATTTGTGTCTTTTTAAATTTTTTCATTAGTGTATTTTTGTTTAAAGTGTGTAAGTCTTTTTGCCTCCTTGGTTAAATTTATTACTATTTTATTTTTGATGCTGTTGTAAATGGGGTTGTTTTCTTAATCTCCTTTTCTAATCGTTTATTGTTAGTGTAAAGAAATACAACTGATATTTTTGGTGCAATTTTAATTCCTTTATTAGTTCTAACTTTGCTTATTGCCTTTATTAGTTCTAACAGCTTTTTCTCTCTCTGTCTCTGTGTGTGTGTGTGTGTGTGTGTGTGTGTTTACTCTTTAGGATTTTCTACACATAAGATCATGTCAGTTGTGAACAGAGATAATTTTACTTCTTTCCACTTTGGATGCCTTTGTCTTCTGTTTCTTTCTGATTGTTCTGATGGGGCTCATGGCATCATATTGAATGGAAGAGTTGGGAGTGGGCATCCTTGCCTTGTTCTTGATCTTAGAGGAAAAGCTTTCCGTTTTTCACTTTTGAATATGATGTTGGCCATGGACTTGTCATATGTGGCCTTTATTATGTTGAGGTAATTACCTTCTATTCCTACTTTGTTGTGTTATTATGAAAAAGCATTGAATTTTATCAAATTCTTTTTTCTGTCTTAATTGAGATAATCATTTGACTTTTGTCCTTCATTCTGTAAATGTGGTGAGTTACACTGACTGATTTTCATGTATGGAACCATTCTTGAATTCCAGGAGTAAACACATTTGGTAATGGTGTATAATCTTTTTAACGTGTTGTTGGATTTAGTTTTTGCTAGTAAATTTATGAGGATTTTTGCTTCAATATTTATCAACAATATTGATCTGTAGTTTTATTTTCTTATAGTATTTTTTTTTTTTTTTTAAGATTTTATTGGAGAAGGGGAACAGGACTTTATTGGGGAACAGTGTATACTTCCAGGACTTTTCTCCAGTCAAGTTGTTGTCCTTTCAATCTTAGTTGTGGAGGGTGCAGCTCAGCTCCAGGTCCAGTTGCCATTGCTAGTTGCAGGGGGCGCAGCCCACCATCCCTTGCGGGACTCGAGGAATTGAACTGGCAACCTTGTGCTGGAGAGCCCACTGGCCCATGTGGGAATCGAACTGGCAGCCTTCGGAGTTAGGAGCACAGAGCCCCAACCGCCTGAGCCACCCGGCCAGCCCCCTCTTATAGTATTTTTGTCTTTTTTATTTTTTATGCTCAGGGTAATTCTGGCCTCATAAAATAAGTTTGGAATCAGTCCTTCAAGTTTTTGAAAAAGTTTGACAATGAGTAGTATTTATTTTTCTCTAAATGTTTTGTATAATTCTGCAAGGAATCCATCTGGTCCTTGGTTTTTCTTTGGAGGTTTTTGATTATTGATTCTCCTTACTAGTAATTAATCTGCTTGGGTTTTTTTCTTTTTTTCATGATTCAGTCCTGGTAGGTTGTATGTTTCTAGGAATGTATCTGTTTCTGCTAGGTTATCCAAATTGTTGATGTGTAATTGTTTGTGGTAGTCTTTTATGATCTTTTTTAGTTCTGTGGCATCAGTTGTAATGTCTCCTCTATATTATTTATTTCCTTCTGCTAACTTTGAGTTTATTCTTTTTCTTGTTTCTTGAGGTATCATTTAAGGTTTTGATTTGAGAACTTTCTCAAAATGAAGGCATTTACTGCTGTCAACTTGCCTATTAGTACTGCTTTTGTTGTAGTCCACAGATTTGGTATATTGCATTTTCATTTTCTAATTTCACTTGTGATTTCTTTTATAACCCATTGTGTGTTCAAGAGTATATTGTTTAATTTTCACATATTCGTGAATTTTCCAGTTTTCCCTTTGCTATTGGTTTATAGTTTCACTCTATTATAGTAAGAAAATATAATTGGAATGATTTCAGTCTTTTTAAATTTGTTAAGATCTGTTTTATAGCTTACCATGAGATCTATCCTGGAGAATATTCCATGTCCATTTGAGAAGAATGCTCATTCTGTTGTTGTTGGGTGAAGTGTTCTGTATATTCTGTTAGAGCTGATTGGTCTGTAGTGTTGTTCAAGTCCTCTGCTTCCTCACTGGTCTTCTGTTTGATTATTCTTAAGTTTTCTTTTAAAGAGAGTTCCCAGAATCTGCTTGCAGATTCACTCTCTTCATCTCATGGGCTTTCTTTGGTCATGCCTAGCTGCAAAGAAGGCTTGAAAAGGTAGTCCAATTCTGGTTGTCCATGTGTATACCTAAAAGTGAGGGTTACATTACTAAAGTAAAATTGGAGAACAGATATGGGGGACATACAGTAGACTGTCTAAAATATTAGGTTAGAATCTAATATTTTTAAGGTATTACTGAATCTATATCCTATCACATCTTAATTCTGATGACGCTTCGCATTTTCTTAATGGAGGAAGCTCTAAAGCCCTCCCTTATGTATCTGAGATATATGAGCTTTTACCTTCTCATTTATGAAGTTACAATAGGTATATAATTCTTACCTTATTATATATTCTCTAAGAAGCACAGTAAAAATAAAATGAAGCTTTAGAAGTTTAAAATGATACTGCAGGGAATCCAAGATGAAAAAGACATACAATGCTAAATTACTTCCACCCATGTTGTTACATACCCTATTAACAGCAGGCACAAGAGACAGTTCTATTTCTAGATTTTACCATCCCATTTCATAATTTTTACTTGTGACTATCAGAGAATGTGAAATAGGAAGATGGTATATTGGGAAGCGTTATGCATTTATGTCACTGAATCTCATCACTGAAAATTGTGCTTATTAATCATTTCTCCATCTTTAAAACTCGATAACAGGTAATCCTAAAATAAATTTTAGTAAGCTAATGTTATAGTTTGGTAACCAAATTGAAATTTACATTTTTTGATTTGGAGAGGGGGTGATGATTCTAGTCAACTTATATTATTGTCTATGTACATACAGAGGGTGCCAAAAAAAGTATACATATTTTAAGAAAGGAAAACTATTAAAATTGTAATAATATCTACCAATAACAAAAGATGAATACAAGTCACGTTTGACTTCTGCAATTACAAGAGGTGCTCAAAGTGGTTACCATCAGCGTCCAGACACTTCTGATTACGGTGAACTACTGCTTGAGCAATGTTGACCAAAGTGTCCACTTGTATACAATTTTTTGGCACCCTCAGCATATTAATTTTAGAAGTAAAACTGTGAATGAAAAATGTAAATGTTTAAAGTGGTTCTAATCATATCATTGGAGGACTGGAATGAAAATTAGGTTGAGTCATTTTTATGTTAGATTATGGGTTACTTTAAAAGTATCATAATTATTTGCATCAAATCTTTGAAATTGATATAATTTAGAGAAGAGAAAACAAAATGAGCCTGACAGAAGTTACCACAGTGAATGATGAACCCTGCTTCTCCTACCAGTGTGTTTAGTTTTTTCACGGTATACTTTGCAGTTCTGGGGCAGTCTGGAGAAACTTTTCCAGGATTAATACAGGGTATGTTCTTGGAGTTTGAGAATGAAGGTAAACAGATTTTCCATGGGCCAGACTCTGGCTATCTAACCCCCTTCAACCACAGAGTTTTTGCCTTGATATTTTTATATATTGTGCTTCTGCATTAGCTTTTCCCTGATCCCCCCCCCAAAAAAAAAAAAAAAAAAAAAGAAGTCCTGAGGCAAAACAAACCACCACACTAAATCGTGTTGCTTTTAACTTTCTTCCAACAGAAGACCACATTTCAGAAGCCATTTCATTAGAGTTTGGCTTTTCCTCATCCCTCCCCCTCTCTACCACTTCTTTGCAGGCCTAAAATTTCATGAGTTATTTCTGTACTTTAAAATACATGCTTCATGGAGGAAGATTTATCTTTGCACAAATGAATAATTCAAAGGATAGAATTTTCCTGAGATTAGTTTACAAAGTGGAGACTCGGCCCAGGATTGAAATTTCCAAGGCATCAAAGATGTTTGTGTTCTTTTCCTCTACATGTCAGAAATGTGGCTGGGTTTCAGGGCTCCATTGTGAACACATTCTTGGAAAAAAGAAGTGGAATACATGTGCCAGCAGAACAGGCACATTATGTACCACAGATGCGACCCCTTTTCTGAAAATATGTATAGTCCTCAGCTTTTGCTGAGTCGGACTTAGTGCACCAACTCTCTCTTAAGTTTTAAATAAACATAAATTTGCTTCCAAAATGATACTCCCCCTTCATAATTAGGTGGAGGAAACAACTGTTATCAGTCTATGGTTAGAGACATTTTCCTTGAAAATTCCATTTTTCTTATATAAACTTTTGGTGTATCTTAAATTAAGTAGGATTTTAGTTGTGAAGATCTTTCTAGTTTCCAAATTCTGCTGAGTGAATACCAAGCCTCTGAGCTGGCCTCAACCTACTGTTCTAGTTTTAATCAATTACCTTAAAGTTTTGTTAATTCTGTGAGGGTACCTTATATATAAACCAAGTGAACCCTCTTAATATACCAGCACATAAGAACCTGGAGGCCAACAGCAGCTATATCCAGATAGCCAGTGGTGAATTTATTTATGATATAATTATAAAATATAAATAATACGAATGATTTTGTGATAACTCTTTTGAGAATAAAGAATCAACAAAGATAACATCAATTACATCAGATTTTACAATATTAAAATTAGATTCATCTAAGAATGATTTTCTATTTGCCAGTTTGTATTTTACCTCTCTAACATCTATTTTTAAATGAGATCATTTTCCTTATCACATCGACATATTTTCTACCTCCTACCTTTTATTTCATTGCTTATAGAATTAATTGCATTAAATTTTTGGTTAGTGTGTGCTTTAAAGTATTCTGACTTCCTATTTATCCATGCATCTGGAAAGCATCTCCTGAAATAGCCTCTTCCAATTTCCCACTAACGTGCCCACTAAAAAGACTCAGAAAAAGGGTCTGGCAGTTGCCATCCTGTTTCTACCTCATTGCCTGTTTCTACCTCACACCAGCAGGCAACATACTGCCTGGATCTGAAAGGGCCTGGGTGTAAAGCCAATTTGCCCAGCTCGAAAATAAAGCGGAGACTTAACCTTGATACAAACCAGAGAGTAGAGAAGACTATTCTGAAAAAGAAAGAAACCGTTTTAAGCCACTGCTAATTACTGTCTGGTTCAGAGGCAAAACGCTTTGGCTAGGAAACAGAGCATCTCTTCATGACAAACATGGTGCTTTCACTGTAGTTAACATGGTATTCTTCTGCACTCATGATTTTTTCTTAAATTCACTCACGATTGCTCCTCTCTGAGGAGAGTGGCGTGCCCTGAAGAGGGATGGAAACTAGTAGTGACTTAGTGCTCACAGTAGGTATAGTCTACCCAGGTTGGGGCTAAGACAGGAAGTCTGGGTGCAAGAGTGCGTGTGCTGAGACGGACGGTCATGCTCATATCCCAAGAGCCATAGACAGCGGTGGGAGGACAAGTGCCCACCTCAGTCCAGCAGAGTCATGGAGGGTGGATGACACAGCTTCTGGCATCACCTGTTTTTAACTTCGTATCTGAGAAGGAGATTTACCAGTCATTCACGTGGAAGAAAGCAGAGAGAAATCCATGTGCCATGCCTAAGGGCAAGCATCAGACAAGACAACATATACAAAGGGCTGCCTGTGTCAGCAACCTACACGTTTAGAGGAAGTATATACTTCTGATGCACTGGGGATAAATTCAATACAATTTTAGAAAGTAATTGTATATTTCTAAAAATCACATAATATTCAGAGTCTCAGGAAATATACCACCATATCCTTTTCTTGAAAGAAAAAAGGAAAACTTAATTTGATTTTCAGAAAAAAAAAGAAAGTGGTGAATAAAAATGAAGTGCTAAAAACTGAGAAATTTCACTATAAATGGAAGGAAGATACTGTTTGAATACTGTTGAAGTTAAAGATAAGTGGAAATGTGGTTACAAAACTGAATGCTTTGTAAAGGTTAGTAAGGGTCAGGGATAGCAAGGCAAAACATTAATATCTCTCATGTTTCATGGCAGGATTCAAAATATACAATTTTGTGCTGGTCTTGCACTGAAAAACAAAGGTGACAATGAGTCAGAGGGAGTTAATTTGAATAATATGATGAATGAAACTTCTACACATCCTGAGCTGTTACAAATGCTAATTACTCATTCTATTAAAGCATTCAGGGCACATTTTCCAAAACTGTAGAAGTATATGTACTACAAACACTGATACAAAGGCACAACCCTCAGTCTGGCATGATCTGGACCTCAAGGGGTTGACTTCTGCCATTCTAAGCCTCACTCACCATTCCCAGCACCAGCTATGTCTCTGTCTGGATTCCTCTGCTCCTGAGCTAAGGTCAGATACACCACTGAGACGAGATCCATACCTCCCCCAGGCCACCTAAACTTGTGGCCTATTCAAGCACATCCTGTTCAGAGAGGCCTTTGTAGCTCATTCACTTCTCCATGATCTTGCTCTTTCTGAATCAATCAATGTTCTAGTCATTGCCTGAATATGTCATTTGACAGTCAGATTGGTCCTTGTATTGTTTCATGTTCATTGTTGTACTTTGTCTCCATGATTTGGTTTTAATTTCTGGAAGGACTGTGTGGCATCATCTTTTATTTTTTAAACATTGTCTCTAAGCTCTAGCCCAGTATTATTGGTTGGTTCACTAAATGAGTGAGAATCAAGGCAGTGAGATCCTTAACTGCTTTTAGCAGTGCTGAGTTGCGTTGTATCTTTAGCTCCATGTTCTAAACTGTGATTTTGACATAAATGTAATCTGGAAATTGAGCCATTGGTATTTTGCAGAACACGTGATATTTTTGCTCTGAAAACAAGAATAATCTTGTATCTGAACATCTTTATGTACCCTGTCTCCCCGAAAATAAAACCTAGCTGGACAATCAGCTCTAATGTGGCTTTTGGAGCAAAAATTAATATAAGACCTGGTCTTATATAATATAATAAATATATAATATAATATAAAATATAATACAATACTGGGTCTTATATAATGTAATATAATAATATAATATAATATAATATAATATAATATAATATAATATAATATAATATAATGTAAGACCGGGTCTTATATTAATTTTTGCTCCAAAAGATGCATTAGAGCTGATTGTCCGGCTAGGTCTTATTTTAGGGGAAACACGGTAGGTACAGTTAAATCAGGCAATCTTTTACATGGTCATGCAGTAGGCGACGGTGTTTTGGGTTGACTTGTACCACTTTCCCCTGCCCATTCCCCAAATTACTAAGTTGATGTTCTAAATACCAGTTCCTCAAAATACGACCTTGTTTGGAAATAGGATCATTGCAAATGTAGTAAGTTAACTTAAGATGAGATGATACTACAGTAGGGTGGACTCCTAATCCAATATTGAGTGAAATCCTTATAAAAAGGAGAAATTTGACACAGACAGGAACACAGAGAGAATGCCAGGTGAAGAAGTTAATCAGGTTAATTTATCTACAAGTCAGGCAAGACCAAAGATTGCCAGCAAACCCCAGAAGCTGGGAGAGAGGCCTGGATTGATGCTCCCTCACAGCCCTCAGAAGGAACCAACCTGTTGACACCTTGATCTCCCACATCCAGCCTCCAGAACTAGGAGACAATACATTCATTTGTTTAAGGCACCCGGTCTGTGGTACTTTGTTACTGTAGCCCTAGCAATCTAATACAGATGATATTTTTATAGAGAACAGGAAAGGCACTCTTTTGTCTGTATGTTTATGTTAAAGTAATTGTTCTTTCTTTGTAACTTAAACCACCAAGTGAAACCTAGGTGGAGAAAGCTCTCTGCACTTAATTACCCAAAGGTCTCTAGGCAGTATGTGAGCCCTGACATACCAAATACTCTGCAGGGGCAGGGACGTATGGGTGTTCCACACACTGGGAGGTCACTTTTTGGTTTTCTATGATATGACTATAAGAAGTGAGTGGACACTCGTGTGTATGTCTGTATGCACACGCATGTTTTAACAAAGAATCACATATACTGTAGTCCCCCCTTATCCACGGTTTTGCTTTCCACAGTTTCAGTTATCCGTGATGACCTTCTATCCAAAAATATTAAATGGAAAATTCCAGAAGTAAACAGTTCATAAGTTTTATTTTTATTTTTATTGAGGTAGCAATGGTTAATAACAATATACAAGTTTTATGTGTGCAATATTATAAAGCAAATTCTGAACACTGTGCTTACTCCCAAAAGTTTAGTTGTCATCTGTCATCATATATTTGACTCCTTTATCCATTTTGCCCTCCCCACCAACCCTCTTCCACTCTGGTAACCACCATTCTGTTGTCTGTATCTGTGAGTTTGTTTTGTTTTTGTTTTGTCTGTTCATTTGTTTCTTTTTTGTTTTATATTCCACATATTAGTGAAATCATAAGAGTTTTGTCCTTTTATGTCTGACTTATTTCACTTAGCATGATACCTTAAAGATCCATTTATGTTGTTTCAAATGGCAGTATTTAATCTTTTTTATGGCATATATATATATCTTTCTTATCTTTTCCACTGTCACTGGACACTTAGGTTGTTTCCATATCTTGGCTATTGTAAATAATGCTGTAGTGAACATAGGGGTGCATATTTCTTTTCAAATTAGTGTTTTCATATTCTTAGGATAAATATCCAGAGGAGGAATTTCTGGATCCTATGGTAGTTTTAGTCTTAAGTTTCTGAGGAAGTAAGTTTTACACTGCGTACCATTCTTTAGTAGTGTCATGAAATACTGCACCATCCCACTCCACCCCCCAGGACGTGAGTTATCCTTTTGTCCTGTATATCCGTGCTGTGCGTACAGTACGATAGATATTTTGTGAAAGCAGGAGAGAGACCATATTCACAAATTTTACTACAGTATATAGTTATAACTGTTCTATTTTATTATTAGTTATTATCGTTAATCTCTTACTGTGTCTAATTTGAATATTAAACTTTACCATAGGTATGTATATATAGGAAAAAACAGTACATAATAAGGTTTGGTACTACCCATGCTTTCAGGCATCCACTGAGGGTCTTGGAACATATTTCCTGCAGATAAGGGGGGATTACTGTTCAGCTAAAACCTTGGGATTATGCTCACTGGCTAACACACTCATAAAAAAAGAAAACATTCTGTGAATAGATGAGTTCTTTATCTTGTGCATGAATCTGATAATTGCTGTGGCTCTCTCAGGCTCAGAATAAACCTCTTCATGAACTTGGGGCTAAACTTGGAAAAAATGTTTGCAGTTCAAGAGGCTGAATACGAATGATGGCTCTTGCTTATGGATGGGCCTTGGTCTCTCAGTGTTGTCATCTTTCCAAAACCTGATCTCTTACTGTGCTAGTTTCTTAGTGCTGCCATAAGACAACATCTCAGTCTGAGTGGCTTAGAACAATGCAAATTTCTTGTCTCACAGTTCTGGAGGCTAGAAATCTGAGAGCAAGCTATCAGCAGGGCCATGCTCCCTTTGAACACCTGTTGGAGAAAGATCCTTACTTGACTCTTCCAACTTCTGATAGTCCAGACATTCTTTGGTTGGTGGCCTCTGCCTATGTCTTCATCTATGTTGGCATCTGCACTATGTCTCCTTATATCATCTTCCCTCTGTGTGTCTCTCTCTGTGTCCAAAATTCCCCATTTTCTAAGGACACCAGTCATATTGGATGGGACCCACCTTAATAACCTCATTTTAACTCTATTAGCTCTCTAAAGACCCTGTTTGCAAATAAGTTCACATTCTGAGGGGCTGGGGGTTAAGACTTCAGCTTATCTTTATTTTGGAGACACAGTTGACCTCATTACATTAGCCAAAGAGACTTTGAGTCTGGGCCCAAGTTGTCTTTTAGGTGACAGAAGTTCCATGTACGGTTGTTCTGGTTCCAAAGAGCAGGGCGTCATTGAGTTATTGACCTTGAGCCTGTTGCTCACTGTGACGTCCTCAGGGCCTCACGATTGATATAACCATTGTGTTTCCCACGTTGCCCTGAGAGCTCAGAGTAGACGTGTTTTATGACTGCTATTTTTTTCTAGCAGGTAGTGTTCCTAGGTTAGCAGAGCCCAATGTGGCAGTACATAAAAATTTCTTTTTGCACACCTGAAGGGATGCAACCCAGCCCAACCACAGACCATGGAAACGGGCTAATGTGATGGGAGTACCGACAGGGACCGAGCATGCTGTCATCGCAGGGGTGGCCTGTGAGGTTGGACAAAGCCGACATCTCAGTGAGAAACCCAGGCATCCCAGGTTCCAGTATTTTGGAACTGAATCCCATATCTGTGTCATATTTGATTGATAACATTAGGAAATGGACTGAACTTCTCTCTCTGAGTATTTTCATTTTTAAAATAGGATTATTAATGCCTCCCTTGGAGAAAAAAGGGTGCTTGATGCATAGTAAGTGCTTCTGCTGCGAGAGCTGCATATTCTCCCAAATCATTGTGTCTACAACTCAACCCTCAAACCCTCAAGCCCAACTTTATGGTAACCTGTTAGCATTACATATTCTGAGTCCTCTCCCTCTCTTCTAAAGCCCACAGGGTACTTGAAAGTTGCTGTTTATTTTATTTATTTATTTATTTATTTATTTATTTATTTATTTATTTACTTACTTACTTATTTATTTATTTTTAATCCTCCTGAAGCCCTCAGATTTCAGGAAAACATACATAGATTTATAAAAGGGAAGGAAGTTTATAGTTTGTTTTTCTTAAGATCATGCCTTCCCTTCCCAAGCCAACAATTCTGGCCCGTGGGGATTTTGTCAGTCCTTCCTGGTTGGGAGATTATCTCCTGCACACTAGAATGAGGGGCTCTCACTTGCCATGCAGCCCTTCCTGCTGAAACTCCCTGTGTTTTGCTGGACTGAGACCTACCGTTTGAACATGCTGGAGTGTGCTGTGGGAAGGCACTGGAGGCGGAACGAGAGGGTGTGGGTGTGAGTCCTGACACCGGTATTCAGTAGGGAAGCAGCTTCACTTTTATCAGCTTCAGTTTTCTCAAAGCGCGAAGTTAGGGCCAGTCTACAGACCGTCCTCCCTTCTAACACCAATTTATGCAGTTTGGGGGTCTAACACCAATTGTAAATTCACCGGGTCCCAACAGCCACCCTTAGGTTCTATAATGCACTAGAAGGACTCTCGGAACTCACTTAAAGGTGTTATACTCACAGTTATGATTTCTTGGAAGGAAAAGTTATGGATTAAAAATCAGCCAAGGGAAGAGGCGTATAGGACAGTGTTCAGGAAAGTTCCATTGCAGAGTTTCCAGTTGTCCTCTCTCATGGAGCATGGACAATATTACTTTCCCAGCAATGATGTGTGACAATTTGCATGAAGTGTCACCAACCAGGGAAGTTCACCCAGCCGAGGTGTCCAGAGTTTTTATGGGGGCTCCATCATACAGATGTGGTTGACGAGGCATGTGCCTACTCTCAGGAGGTTGAACGGATACCACGTGCCCCTTACTCTAAGCCATGTTGTTAGATTATCAAGTGTGACCCAAGGTCCCCAGGTAAACAGAGACTCTTCCTGGGCATGACATTCTAAGGGCTTGAGATCCCCCCAGGCAGCTGAGGGCAAAGGCAGACCTTATTTTGGGCAAGGTTAAGTTCTTTATGACATACACATAGTCAAGGGGATAATGTTGAGAGGCCCTTCTCGTCTTTCTGGTATTCAGTGGTGTCAATGTGAAGCTCTGCCCAGCTCCTTCAGGGCCGTCTTTCTAGCCCATGCTGGGGCCTTTTTCATGGCCAGATTGTCCTATTGGCATGCTGGTGCCCTGTGTGAAGTATGTCCAAGGGTCTGGGGCAGTTTCAGAAGGGAAGTCAAGTCTGGCCAGTGAGCAGCTGTTAATTATTATAGGACATCATTTTCTGCATTTTGTGCTTCAGGTTTAGAGCAGGGACAAGATGTAAAATACACATGTTGGGAGGATGTCAGAACCCTCACATTCAGGCCCTGAGAAGTCGGTATTTATTAAATGCCGGTTACCTATGTCCCCAGGGTGCCAGGTGGATGGATTAATGTTCCATTTCATTTGTGGAGATATTTGGAAACATTAAAGTCTTTGGTCCTCATGTGAAAAACATTCCGAGGAGAACTGAGAGCATTACTGCCGAGAATCTCCCTGCCATATTTCCTGTGAGCTCTGTTGCTAATTGCACCTGCCTTTGTCAGTCAGAAGACTTTTCTGATTCAAATCAAAGCGCAGCAGACACATGTGGGCAACCTTGAAGCCCACGTCACCGCTGCCTTAATTTCCCAGGGGACTCAGAAATTAAGCCGAAGGCCTAACTTTTCTGGCATATATGCTTTGCAAAGAGGTTCTATACGCCAAGTTCATAAATGCTTCTGGGAGCCATTCAAATGATTAATAGTCCAAATGTTCTTGTCTGGTTGGGTCCTACCCTTTATTATTCAATGAGATTTAGCTTTTCTGCATTTATCCTCCTATCCTCACCACAATCACATTCAGAGCTAATACTCAATGTACAGGTTACAAAAACTGATCGCAATGTAGTCAATCCCGGAACGAAGGGGAGATAGTGGGTATGGGAAGGAATGAGAGCTACCGTCGTGGAGGAACACTGACTGTGTTCTGGGCACCCTGTGAGGCATTTCACTTCCTCTGATGTGGTCCTCAGGGTCCCCACTTTACAGATGAGGAAAGTCAGACTCAGACAGGTCAAGAAAATCACTGCAGGCCAAGCAGTGATTAAGCAAGGTTAAGTGGAAGAGCAGGGATTTGTTGGCACTTGGGTCTATGTTATTCCTACACCTTCATGCTGCAAAAGCGCTCTGCATCCAAATGCTGTCTCTGCGGGTATGTGGACTGGACAGGGTGCATCAAACCAGGGAAGCTTCGTTCTACAGGAAGGTGACTGCTGCCTTCAGCTGGATTTTGTGTACTTATGGATGTCATTACTGTGTTTCCCCCAAAATAAAACCGGGTCTTGTATTAAGTTTCGCTCCAAAAGATGCTTTAGGGCTTATGTTCAGGGGATGTCATCCTGAAAAGTCATGCTAGGGCTTATTTTCTGTTTAGGTCTTATTTTGGGGGAAACCTGGTAGTTACTCAGCATTTCTGTTTTATCAGAAAAGTGTTCCGTTTTACTCACTAGCATATTCATGGTAAATAAAATGACAAGAGACCATTATTAAATTTTCTTCTTCGCTGTCATCTAACACAACTATAACATAAAATGCTTCATGGAAAGAATGATTTATTAAAAAATCAGTATTTGTCTTTTGCTAACACATCTCTGGTTTGTATGCGCTTTTATTTGAATATATGCTCTCAGCTTAAACCGTAAAATGATAACCTTTGTGTTTGAATTTTTAAAAATCAAGATCTTGCCTTTGAGTACAAAAAAAACCTCTAAAAAAAAAAAAAATGCTGATTAGTGCTTGCTACTACTAATTAGGATGTGCCCCAAACAGCTGGATATCTGAAATTGATCACTGGAAGGTTTTAGGTCAGAATATCAGCCGACATACCTGTCCCCATGATGGATTCTTAGGCAGCCAGTCATGTGGTTACTGGACTTTTCACGTAAGTCAATGTTTTTGGTCTCCCTACATAGGAGACTTGTGCCACCATTCAAATTAGCGTCGATTAGGAAGGGTTAGGGGAATTTCCTTCTCCTCTTTCAGTACTGGTTTTCCCAGGCAGAGAGAAGCTTCAATAGTTGCACAGCTGTTGTCCTCTGTTCTCCCTGTAAAATAATAGTTCCTGGTTTGTAGTCATCTCCCTCCCCCTAGACTTGAAAGAGAAAAATAGAAACAAATTAGATGTGTATCAGGAATGAAATACCTCCTGCTTATTGAGAGTTTCAAAATAATCTTTGTAATTAGCGTTTCACATCCAGGAAACGCATGCTACTGTGTTTGTCCATGCAAAGGGACATTTCATACTCAGTTCATCCAGCAACCCCACAGAATTCAACTGCTCCTGTAATACCTGGATTCAAATTATTTTATTCAGTTGTAAATGGCTCACTAAGGAGCCCTAACCTTTTAGGGAACAAGCATGAAATGGACCTATTTCATTCTACCTGACAACTTACCTCCGTGATATTGGGCAGTAAGCTCCTTTTGTGGCATCCCAGATAGATTTCATAACTTTATTTATATTTGATTATTTAAATACAGTTTGCCAATTATTAGGCTTAAGTACAGGCTGTTAAAACTTAAACCCAGAGTTGAGCAATTCTTTATCCTTCCCTCAGCTGGCTAAATGTGTGGTGATATCACTTTATAGAATATTAGAGCTGAGAGACAGAGACAGAGACAGAGAGAGAGAGAGAGAGAGAGAGAGACAGAGAGAGACAGAGAGAGACAGAGAAACAGGGAGACACACACAGAGATTGGAAGGGAAGGGATCCCCGTTCTTTTTTTGTTGCCCTCTGGATAGAGTCAGGAGGATGCAGAAGAAAGCGGGCATCTCGAGGTTGGCTTCTGGTCACTGATAATCTGCATTGTGGGCTCAGCCTCAGAAGTCAGTAGCCCAGTTGATTCCTCTGATGAGTGGTTCAGTCCTGAGGGGTTGAACTGGCCCCCGGGGACAACTTTGTTGGTCAGGCTGGTGTTTTTCTGATCTGCTTGCCTGTTTAGCTACATCTGCAGTAGCAGCCCCAGCAAGTTGGGCGTCTGCAATTTTATCTGCCCTCCATAGCCCTGATTCTGGGACCTGGTATGGGATGTATTTTCTTTTCTTTTCTTAGCTGTACTCCAAGCCGTCTGTCTCCAACACTCCCTAACTCCAGGAGCAATGGGAAAAATCTGCAAGCCTGTGGCGAAGGGGTTGTTCAACACAGAACTAGCCCTTTAGTCTCCGTACATGAAGACCCTCCCAAACTTTACAAGTCTGTGTCTTGCCCACCCCTTGGGATGAGAAGTTTATGGGGAGGGATTTGCCTCCCAGAGGTGGTTTCCGTTTGATTCTCTGTCTTTCTGCAAAGTTTTTTAATGGCTGCTGCCTAGGAAGGCAGGAAGGAAAGAAGGAAGGAAGGAGGGAAGGAAGGAAGGAGGGAAGCCTCAAACCAACTGGGGAATCTCACAACCTAGCTCTCAGCAGAGCTGTCTTTCCTGTAATTGCTTGTCAATTGGGTAATCTCCAGGGACCTGCAAAGAATTTAAACTTCCAGTCCATTCTGACAGACTTTTGTGAATCACCAAGCCCATCTCTTTTTCTGTGTTGGTTTGTAGCACCAAGGCAGGGGATTGATACAGTATCAAGTTACAGAACATTTAAATAGTCAGTGCCATGGAGTCCATTGCCTGGCTTCCCAGAATGTGACTCATTGCCTTTCTAGTATTATGACACAGTTTCTAACGAACATAAAATAGCAAACTTTCAGTCTTGAGGATCTGAGAAGAAAACAAATCACCAGGGTTTTCTATTCTTTTAAAAGTCTTGAATTTTAAATTTTTTTGATTTTTCACAAATGAAAGCAGGACGTTTTTTATCCTGTTTATGGCTTCTGTTGTGTAAGCAGGAAAAGACTGACACATTAAAACCTTAACATTTTTGGTAAAACTATCAAGTGGCTTTCAACTTTTTAATCTGACCATTTGGGAAGTCGGATATATTGAATTAGACTTGAAATTGGCTAATAGCATTATTTTCTGTGTTTTTAGATCAACCTGAAAGGTATAAAATCCTACATCAACATATTGCCTTCCTCTTTACATCTTTTAAAATACGAGTAATTAGACAGGTATACAAGAGTCAGGACATTTGTGTCTATTTAAATGTATTTTTAAATATAGGTAACATGCAACATTTTGGATAAATGCACAATGTGGAATAAGGGGTTTGTGGAGAGCTGAAGTTGTACCAGCCCAGTTAATTTAAGAAGCAATTCAGTTATGGATGGGTTGTTTGCTTCTGATGTCTGACTGCTTTTCTGTGCTAGGGTTGACAGAAGTTTTCTTTTTGCTTATTATCTTCAGCCTTTTGAATATCAGCAGGCATGACACTTAAGAGAATTGACACTTTATGGTTAATGTCCTGTTTCTTTTTGTCTTATGGAATTTAAGTGTTTTCTTCCTTTGATTATGTGCATGCAACAGACACTTGTAAAAATCACCCTCAAGTGATTCAACCATTAGATTAACACACCCATTTGCCAAGCTAGCTCCTGGATTCTTTTAGAACAAAGAAGAAATAACAAGAAAACAAGCTGAGCTCTAGCACTTCCTCTCTCTCTCTTTCTTCTTTTGAACCCCACAATTTCCTGCTGTGTCTGGGGATCAGCTCCAGATCAATCTACTTGTAAAACAACTATCTTATACACTGAGCATGAAGAATAAAAAGATCTGCATTCACAAAAGGAGTGCGAATAAGGGTATTCTAAAAAGGGCTATAGACATTTGTTCTATAATAGATAGATTGTTAAAAATCAACCTACATGCCAACATCCAGGAAAGGAGGAAAGACCATTTCAAAGGCATGCACGTTTGTATCACTGCCCAACAGCATCAAAGCATCCACTGCTGTGCTTAAACCAGTAAGAGTTCCCTAAAGTGCTAGAATGACTTTCACAGGGTTTTGCACAGTCTAATTTTCCATGTCATTCATATAAGGATTCAGATTCCTGAGCTAGTATAGGTTGTCTTCATGAAAAAATATACCTAAAATCTATATTATGGTTCTCCAGAGAAACAGAACCGATAGGATAGCTACTTATGTATCTGTGTGTGTGTATGTATGTATGTATGTTTCATCTATCTATCTATTTATCTCTACATCTATCTATCATTTATCTATCATCTACTTATCAGTCAGGAGCTACTCACTTGTTGTAAGAAATTGGCTCATGAATTATGGAGTCTGGCATGTTCCAAATCAGCAGAGCCAATGTCCCAGTTTAAGTTCGAAGGCCAGAAGCTGCTGTAGAGACGGAAAGCGGTCAAGATCCCAGCTTGAAGGCTGTGAGGAGGGAAGAGCCAGTATCCCTCTGGGAGGCTGAGTCATGGACCACATCTGCGGGAACAGTAGTGCCATTTATTTTATTCCTGAGTTTCATTCTCTTGTGAATGAGTCTGATTAGGTTATAATAAACTTCAGCATAGGTCCTATAGATGTTGACCTGTGGCAAATTGGTTTAAAAGTTATTTTATCTATGTTTAATTGCCAATATCTTATTCTTTAAGTATATTTCAGTACCTGTTTAGTACCTGAAGAATAGGTTGAAGCATCAAAATTTCTACAAAATAGAAGTTGATACTTTTCCAGAGTTGAGTGCTCCTGATTTTAGCACCAAGTTCTCCTTTTGTTTCCCAGCTAAACTTACCTTCTGGGCAATCTCATTAGATTCATGACTTTAATATTATCTTCATGCTGTTAATACCAAAATGCGTTTCTCTGGCTCTCACTTCTCCAATAAACTCCAGGCTCATTTATCTAACTGTTCACCCATATCTCCAATTTGATGTCTAAAAGTCACCTTGAGCTTTATATACCCAGACCAGAATTTTGAGTCCTCTGTCTAGGAAAATACGATCATCACCCAGTCTTCCCATCTTCATCAATGACTCCACTTTTGCCTGTTGCTTAGATGTGGCAAATTATATTTCTCTAAGTGACCACAACAAAGATCTTTAATCCCACCTACTTTTCCTACAATGTGACTTTTGCTCTCCTTCCTCGAGAGGTGGGGTCTATATTCTCTCTGCTTAAAATTGGTGGGGGCTTGTGACTGTCCGCATAAATAGAGTACAAGTAGGCATGATGTTTGGTGACTTCCAAGGCAAGGACAAAAGGCAAAATAGCTTCCATCTGGCTCTCTGTCTTTGGGTGGATGGCTGGGGCAAGCCATCCACCATGCTAATGAGGAAATCCTAACTATCCCTCGGGTGGGACCATGCAGAGAGGCCAGTGTGGAGAAGCAGTGGGGTCCCCAACACAACCAGCATCAACTGCCATAGATCTGAATGAACAAGACTTCAGATTCTTCCTACCCCCAGCTGTTGAGTTATGCAGCTGAGACCCCAGGTATAATACTTTGGGTTATTTGTTATGCAGCCATAGTAACTGAACCATTGCAAAAAAATACACTAGCCATCCTGATTTCTCTCATTCACTCACCACTCCTATCAGTACATCCTGTAACTCTTCTTTCAGAATATAGCCTGCCTGATGACCACTTCTTAACCCCCCCACGGGTGGCCCTGAACACCATCATCTCTTGCCGTATTTACTGCACAGGTCTCCTCCCTAGTTTCTCTACTCTTGCCCAGTATAGATTATATTCTCCGGGTAGAAGCCAGATGATCATTTAGAAACGTGATTGAGATTCTGTGTCTATTTTGCTTAAAACCTCCAATGTCTTCCTATCATATTTGGCATACAACTAACTCCCTTGCCATCCCCGGTCAGGTCCTACTTATCTAATACCTGTCTTTTTCTCTCAACTCTTTCCTACTCTACCACTCTCCTGCAGACTCACAAAGCTCTAGCCACACTGGTCTCTTACTCTTGCTTAAAACGTCCATTCCTGAGCTGCAGATAGCCAACATCAGAATGCATGCCTGTCCTTCCATAATTGTAAGATTGCTCTTGGGTCTACAATGTTCAGCTCACTTTGCACCCATGAGATAAATTTTCCCCAATGACATGGTACTTCCCGGATAGTGTTTCTAGGAAGTAAGTGTGCTGCCTTTAGTCTGTGGACCCGGAGAAGTCTGTTGTCCTAGGTGATGGCAAAAGTGCAGGGTGAAAAGGGCCTGGGTCCCTGAATCACCACATGGAGGAAAGCTGTCCACAAACCAGGAACACCTGCATTGGACTGTTAATGTGAGTTAAACTTACTGTGTTAAGTTACTGAACTTATAGTGTTTATTCATTATAGCAGCTGTTATTTCTCTAATACAGTGTTATTCCCTCTTCAAAGCCTTTGTACGTGCTACTCTTGCTACCTGGAAGAATCTTCCCTCCCTTACATCATTCAGTACCCTGCTCCATTTAAAACAATCATTTCTTCTATCCCCCACCCCCAAAACTCAGTTTCTATTCTATTACCCTGCTTTATTTACTTCTTAATACTTATCGCTATATGAGATATTATTTATGTATTTTGACCTTAACCTGTACTAGAACATAAGCTTCATAATAGCAGGGATCTCATCGCTCTTTTTGTTGCTTTATCCCCAGCACCTGTACAGTGTCTGGCATGTAGCTGGTGCTCTACAAATCCCAACAGAATGAATGAATGGGAGAAAGTTATACCAGGAATAGCAATGAAATGCTGGGAATTAGAGTCCTTAGTAATTAAATGAGCATTTCTCAGTGAATCATTCAACTTTTTTGTGCCTTCATTCCCACAACCATCAATTGGGGACAATAATATCTGTTTCATGTATATGACCTGCTAAACCTTTGACAGCATTACAAATAATAATGTGTTCTCCTTCCTCTGTGTTGCTATTATTTCATGAAAGGTTGAATGGGAAATAATTGTTAACCTTAGGCAGGATGTTCCTATCTGTTTAAATGCATTTAAAAAAATACGTATTTTTCTTATTTCTCATCCTAAATAAGTGAGGGCACTGACATATTTGATGTAAATCTCATTAGAAGGTCTTTCTGGATTGGAGTAACTAAGACCTATTTGTACTTTTATAACCAAGGGTCTGTTCACCAGATACTCAGACACATACATACTAAAGCACATATTCTAAGCCCTGGCAAATGAAACACCGTCTTTAAATAACGTGCTAGAAGGGCCGTATTCTATTCTGATGTTGCCGTGCAAGTTGTACCTTTTTTAATTTCTCATGAGTTCAAAGTTCAGGGGAAAGGAGGTGTGTGGAGGACAAATCTTTGTTTATTCAGCTCTCCAAGAAGCAAAAAGCATTTTTTGCCGAGTGAGCAAATCAGGAAAAACATGTTTATAAGTCATTGTTTTGTTTTCTAATTAAAAAAAATGAATAAAACATGTGAATTTCCTTGTGATACTGAATAATACTCAGCAAGCATGACATTCTCCATTCACCTCTTCCATTTCCTGTTCCAGGCAAAGTTGCAACTGCTCAGTATTAGAGGTGAATATCCAAAGGAGGTGATATTGCTCCCAAGGGGACAAAGAATTGTTTTCAGGACGGGTGAAAATTTTTTATTCATTGTATGTATATAGATATACATATAGTACATAAACAGATATGCAGTATATCTGAGGTATTAAAATTTCATGAGGGGGATTTTATGGGAGCAATTAGGAAATGAATATCTAAAAAGACTCCTTAGGAGTGTGATAATGAAAAAAATGGTTTAGAAACTTTGGTTTATATGTTTTCCCTCAAATCCACCTTTATGCTCCTACACACAATATATTATGTATAAATAGTTTTGTTGTTGACTTTTATAATCATTAGAGAAATCATACTGAATATATTTTATGTAACTTTGTTTTCTGTTTAATTTCATTTAGGTCTACCCCAAATTGTTGATAGCTTTTTGCATTCTGTAAACATGGATAGCCTGTAATTTTGGCATTGCCCTGGTGGTGGGCATTTTGTGATTGAAATAGTAATAGACATTGCCTTTTCTGCATTCCCTTTACACTTTTATCCTTTCTAAGAAGTCTCATGTTAATCTATTGTGTACCACGCCCCTATGCAGTCATTGGCCTCCAAGGAGCCTGATGCCACCTAAGCTTCAGGGATGGGCCTGAATGTTGGAAGACAACCCCACCCCTTTGCCCTGTGTTTTGAAGGAATGGGCAAAGGAAAGCCAGCCAGGGCCAGAGAGAAACAAGGACAATTCTGCTCAGGGGTTCTGGGGCGGAGAATCCAGTTACCCTCTCTACCATTGAATAGAATATAGCAGACTATTCCAGTCATTCTGGTAGCCATCTGATGACTACAAGGGGATGCATTCTCGGAGTGACACCTGTGTTGTAGATGGCAGGGTAGGGAAGTGGAGAGGCCTAATCCCCTGTGTAATCACTGCGCCTCTGACACAAGTAACCATGAAACAAACCCTGTTCAAAGACTTCCCAGTACATGAAATAATACATTTCCTCATTGTTGGAACCAATTTGAGTCATGTTTTCAATTACTTATTACCAAAAGTGTCCTAGTATCTGAAAGCATCCTATCTTTACATTTTCCTAGGCATTTATGTAGGCTCTTATGTATGAGATTTTCTTCAGAAAAAATCTTGGAACTGTATGCATATATGCTGGGTCAAGGAAAATGTGCATCGGATCACTGATAGCTAGTGAGCTTAACCATCTTTTCATATGTTTACTGACCATTTGTATTTTAATACAAATTACGTATCCATTTATATTGTTCACTTTTTCCTTTGGATTGGTTGTTTTCCATATTGCTTATAAGAGTTTTAAAATTTTTTTCATGTGATCATTATTTGATAAATATATTGCAAATGTGTCCTGCAAATGTTTAAGTCTTCCATTTTTCTTTTAACTTCGATTTGATTATTTTGATTTACAGAAAGGCTTTTTTTTTTTTTTTTGGTCTCCCCATGATTTTTTCCTGAGCCTTTTCAATTATGCCTTCGAGGTTGTATCTTGCTTAGAAAGACCTTCCTAATTCAATATTATAAATAGTGTCCATGAATCTCTTTTGGTAATTTCATAGTTTTACTTTTTATGGTCTAAGCTGTCTGGAGTTTACAAATATATATGTGTAGATGTGTATATAATGTAATGACTAGGTGTTACTTTATTCATTTTTTTTCCTAGCTCAATAACTTATTTCCTCATCACTATTTATTAAGTATTCCTCTCTTATTGATTTAAAATTCTAACTTTCATCTACGAAATTTGTGTGAGTATATGCAAGGATTGGTTTCTAGATTATCATGTTATCTCATTCATATTTCTGCATTTTCTCTTGCCCATATTTCCCTTCATTAATTACTCTAACTTCTTCATGTGTTTTGTGATATGATTGGAGCACATTTTCCATCTATGATCCCTCTCCACATTTTTAATTTTAACTTTTCTTGCTATGATGTGTTTAAATCAAAATGAAATTAATTTTATTGAGTTCTAGGGTTGGATGAGCAGGGACAAGGGTAGATATTCTATAACTTGAACAAATTCTCAGATATTTCCTTAGCCAATAAATATGATTGTGTCTAAGCCTTTTTCAGAAGTAACAACATAAACGTAACTTCTTACCTTTCAACCCTTACATTTATATGCACGTTATAATTTAAAACGTTTGTTTTCACTTTCTGAAATCACATGAAATATTTATTGTCATAATGCTCACCTTCAGAAGTGAAAACCGAAACAGAATGAAATGATTGACTTAGGGTCCTCCAGCAGGGTGGTAGCAGTAATGGGACTAGAAGTAGTGTGTTCCATTCAGCGCACTGCACTCTGTGGTAATCAGAAAAAACAAATTCTGGTATCGGAATTACACTTGGCTTTGTGGACACAGAGATGTGTAAGATTCATTCCTACCCTCTTTGCAGCCCAGGCCACCCTCTGCCACAGTTGCAGGATCTCTCTGCTTGAACAGGTAATGCAGACGAGCATGCCCCATCACCTGCTATAACACCCTCTGCTAGTCCGTGGTGTTAAGGAGAAACCTCTCTATAAACAGGATTCCTCGTCTACGGCGTTGCCTTTGAGGTTGTCCTCCTTCTAATCCTTCTGCTTTGTGTGACCACAATGTGGTATTCAAAATTCAATCTTGCGTTTTCTGGCAATGAAGGTAGGGTAATTGTCTTACCAGCTCCTTCCAGTCTAGCACTACTGTCTCGCTTACTGGACTTGAATTTCAACTCCTGCCACTCTCTTTCCAGAATGCTGTAACGAAGGAGGCATAACTTGAGATTGGAAATGTGGCAAAATTATCCATGTGTCATTAACATGAGTAATTTAAATACAAATCAGGAATAATGATGAATTGCAAGTTTGACTTTATCCTCTAAGAAGAGGGTAAGTGTGGGGACAGAACCCCAAAAAGCAGTTTCCAGGCTCTCAGCCTCACATGGAAAGCTGCTGGCTCAGGTAGTAAATGGCCATCAACTGTGAATGGATGGCCATCAGCTGTGGCTAGTTGGCCGTCAGCTGTAACCAGTGAGCCATTTGCCACTAATATAACTGCTGTGGCTACACTAGCAAGCAGAGATTGCTGCTAGAAAATGGGGGCTTGCAAGAAGATGGTGGCTGAGCTAGCAAGAGCGGATTGCAGAGATGTGGATGCCGCCAGCGAGAATATAGTGGTATGACTCCCCTACTTATGGCTCCGTGGGTGTTCCTTTTTGGCCTCACCGTGTCCTGCGTTCTTATGTGGGGAGCAGGAGCAGAGACCCCGCAGGCTTCCCTACATGACAAATGGCACAGCGAGCAGGGTATGGTGCCAGCCAAAGCTCTCCAAAGGACAGTGGAGCAGTGTGTGTGTATGAACACTCAGTCTCTGGAAGTGTCGTGCGCGGAGGCCTGCTCGCTGTGCCATTTTTCAGGCGTGGTGGCCTGCGGGGTCTCTGCTCCCGCTCCCCACATAAGAACGCAGGATATGGTGAGGCCAAAAAGGAACACCCACGGAGCCATAGGTAGGGGAATCATACCACGATGGTCTCATTGGAGGCTGGGCCCACTGGACGCGCGACCTGCCGTCCGCCTTTCCTCCAACCGACCGACTGACGACTCTCCTCCACTCTCTTGACTCTGTTCCTCTCCTCTCTTCTGCTCTCTTCCGCTCTTCTCAGCTCTGCTCGGCTCTTCGGCAATCCTCTGCAGTCCTCGGCAGTCCTTGGCTCTCCTCCGTAGCCACAGCAGTTATACCAGCGGCCAATCGGCTAATCGGCCACAGCCGACGGCCAATCAGCCACAGCCGACGGCTATCCACCACCCGAGCCAGCACCCTTCCTCGTGAGGCCGAGAGCCTGGAAACTGGACTCCTGGCTCTGTCCCTACAACGGGGCAATCAAGAAGGGAAACAAATTTAACTTTGTCAGTTTTGGACAGCTATTCTTTGTAAGGTCTGTGATGAAATTGGACACAATTCAGAACAGTTTGTATTAATTAGGTATTAGCATTAGCTGATAATTTTTGTCCCTGTTGGGCATCCAAGGAGTTTGTTCTGTATGAACCTGTCCCACAAGAAGCACTGTCTTCTCAGAGAGCAAAAGCAAAACTTGTTTTCTGTTCTCTCCAAGTTCCAGCTTGGAGGGCAGTGTTGCACAGGGAAAGGCAGCATGATCTAATGCCTGGGCTCCACAAAGTGGAGTCTGCCTTGTCACCTGGAGGTTTGTTAGAGCTACACATTCAGGGCTGCCCTCCAAACCTTTGAAATCAAAACTTCTGAGGGGGGGCCAGTAGCCTGAGTTTTAACAAGTCCACCATGTGATTCTGATGGGTGCTAAACACATAGAACCTGCACTTAACTGGGAAAAAGATTCCGAGGGCGCTGAATCAGCCAAACCTGGGTCAAAATCTTAGCTCTGCCTTGTGTTAACTGTGTGATTCAGCCAAGTTATTTCAGAAATTTGAGCCCTGGTTTATTCAGCTATAAACTGTGGCAATTGATACTCACTTTCCCCCTAGCTTTATTGAGATATAATTGACATGTAACGTTGTGTAAGTTTAAGGGGGTACAACATAATTGATTTGATACACTTATATACAACTATTGCAGTGTGATTGCCACTATAATGTTAGCTAACACCTGTATAATGTTACATAAGTATCACTTTTTTGTGGTGAGAATGTTTAAGATCTACTCTCTTAACAACTTTCAAATATATATATAATTAGTGATAATCACCATGCTGTACATTAGATCCCCAGAACTTATTTATCTAATAAATACAAATTTGTACTCTGACCAATATCTCCCCTTTTCCCCTAGACCTCAGCCCCTGGTACCCAACATTCTACTTTCTATGATTTTAGCTTTTTAAAATTCAACATATAAGTAATATCATGATGTTCACTCCCCTGAGTTATTAAATAAGCTATTAAAACATCGCACTGGATCTGCCACTAGGAGGGAGTCAACAAACACAGCATGGTGGTCTCAGGAAAGATGCAGTGTGCACAATGACAGGCTTTCAAGAGGTAGGAAGTGGAAGCTGTCAGGCCAGTTAATGCCTTTGTTCAAAACTGTCACAACTTATACTATATTCAGTGTTTCAAAGCAGTTGCAAAGCCTGCCCAGATGATTCAAGGCAAAGGAGAAAAAGATTTCACTTTTTTTTTTTTTTTTTTTTGGTTAACTAGACATAGTGGTGATCATTTTGTAACATATACAAGTATCAAGTTTTTATGTGTTGTATACCTGAAACTAATATAATGTGGTATACTAATTATGCCTCAATAAAAAAAAAAGAGAACATTTTTTAATGGAAAGAAAATGAATTTATAAATATCCTACACTGGCAAAACAAAATGGTAGCAGATTCCATGTCTGGATGCGTCAGTGAGTGGTGAGTAACAATGCAAAGGATGCAGAGAATGGGAGATGCAGTTCTGCCCTTCTGTGTAAATTACAGTCTTCTACAAGGGGCTCTGAGAGTGGACAGTGTGCTGTTCTTCAGCATATAACTGCCTGAAAATACTTAAAGTAAATTCAATCTAGCCCTTACGGCTAAGCATGTATACACGTTTTAATATATTAGAGTGGACTGGCATCCCTCCATCCAGCAGGCTCCTGCTCGGATTTTGTCTTACACGATGGAACACATGTCCACAGTGCACAACGCATGGCTACGGTTGTTCTGTCAATGTGAAAGCCTTGTCCAGGCCCTCAGGGAATGGAACCTTACAGCTCTACCCTATTTCCCTGAAAATAAGACCTAGCCGGACAATCAGCCCTAATGCATCTTTTGGAGCAAAAATTAATGTAAGACCTGGTCTTATTTTATTATAATATAAGACCCCATATAACATAACATAACATAACATAAAACATAAATATAATATACCGGTCTTATGTAATATAATATGATATAATATAATACCGGGTCTTACATTAATTTTTGCTCCAAAAGACACATTAGAGCTGATTGTCCAGCTAGGTCTTATTTTCGGGGAAACATGGTATGGTACAGTTACATGCTTTGTTGCAGAAAGAAGTAATATTTTCATTACTTTATTTGTGCTCCCACAGTTACGTTTCTCATACAGAAGCAGAGCAAATTTCTATCCTACTCCACCCCCCAACCCTGGAAGCATTCATCACTCTTTCATCTGTGTTTCCATAGCATTTGGTTGATTACATTATTGTTTCTAACTGATTAATTTATTTTTAAATTTTTATTTATGTTTTATTATTAGTTTCAGGTGTACAAAGCAACATAATGATTAGACATTTACAAACCTCACAAAGCGATAACCCCAACAAGTCTACTACCATTTGACACCATATATAGTTATTACAATACCATTGACTATATTCCCTTTTTTGTTTCCTGAGATACATATATATATATATATATATATATATATATATATATATATTTGACATTCATATTAGTTTCAGGTATACAGCATAGTCATTAGGCATGTATGTAATTTAAGAAGTGATCCCTCCAATAAGTCTAGTACCCATCTGACACCCTACATAGTTTTTATGTTATCGACTATATTCCCCATGTGTATTTCACATCCCCATGACTATTTTGTGACTACATATTTGTACTTCCTAATCCCTTCACCTTTCTCACTCATCCCCCAAACCCCTCTCCCATCTAGAAACCATCAGTTTTTAATCTATATCTCAGACTCTATTTCTGTTTTGTTTGCTCGTTTATTCTATTCTTTAGATTCCACATATAGCGAGATCATATGGTATTTGTCTTTCTCAGTCTGAGTATTACACTTTAGCATAATACCCTCTAGGCCCATTCATGTTGTTGTAAATGGTAAGATTTCATTCTTTTTTACGGCAGAGTATACACTCCAGTGTATAAATATACCACAATTTCTTTATCCAATTATCTATTGATGGGCATTTTGGTTGTTTCCGTATCTTGGCTATTGTGAATAGTGCTGCAGTAACTATAGGGGTGCATATATTTTTTTTGAATTCGTGTTTTGGATTTCTTTGGATAAATACCCAGGAGTCATAAAGTAGTTCTGGGTCACAAAGTAGTTCTGTTTTTAATTTTTTGTTTTTGTTTTTTATAATACTAAGGAAATATCTTAATTATAGCATTATAATTATAAATTTTTTTTGCTATTTTTTAATTGAAGTTTATTGGGGTATATAAAAGTGAAAACAACAAAAGAACAAGACAAGCAAATGAAGAAACCAAAACTCATAGACACAATAGTTTAGTGGTTACCAGAGGGTAAGGGAGGCGGGGGTTGGTAGATGAGGATAAAGGGGATAAAATATATGGTGATGGGAAGAGAACTATTTTTAATTTTTTGAGGAACCCACAAACTGATTTCCATAGAGGCTGCGCCAACTTGCAATCCCACCAACAGTGCACAAGGGCTCCCTTTTCTGCACATCCTCCCCAACACTTGCTGTTTGTTGGTTAATATTGATGATAGTCATTCTGACAGGAGTGAGGTGGTATCTCATTGTGGTTTTTATGCATTTCTTTGACGATTATGATGTTGAGCATCTTTTCATATGTCTATTGGCTGTGTGAATGTCCTGTTTAGAGAAATGTGTATTCAGGTCCTCTGCCCATTTTTTAATTGGATTATTATTATTATTTTTTTGCTGTTGGGTTGTATGAGTTTTTTAATAAATTTTGGACATTTACCCTTTATCAGATGTAGCATTGGGAAATACCTTCTCCCATTTAGTAAGATGTCTTTCATTTTGTTGATGGTTTGCTGTGAAAAAACTTTTCAGTTTGATGTAGTCCTGTCTATATCTGTCTATATCTATCTATCTATCTATCTATCTATCTATCTATCTATCTATCTATCTATCTATCTACCTACCTACCTACCTACCTATCTATCATCTCTCTATCTATATCTCCTTGCCTAATGATATACTGTGTTTCCCCCAAAATAAGACCGGGTCTTATATTAATTTTTGTTTCAAAAGATACTTTAAGGCTTATGCTCAGGGGATGTCATCCTGAAAAATCATGCTAGGGCTTATTTTCTGGTTAGGTCTTATTTTCGGGGAAACATGGTAAATCAGTAAACATATTACTAAGGGTAATGTCTGAGAGTTTACTTCCTATATTTTCTTCTAGGAGTTTTGGGTCTTATATTTAAGTCTTTAATCCATTTGTGTTTATTCTTGTATATGGTGTAATAAGGTGGTCAAGTTTCATTTTTTGGCATGTATCTGTCCATTTTTTTCCAGCACCATTTATTGAATAGACTGTCTTTACCCCAGTGTATATTCTTGCTTCCTTTGTCATAGATTAAGTGACCGCATAAGCATGGATGTATTTCTGGGCTTTCTATTCTGTTCCATTGATCTATGTGTCTTTTTTTTATGCCAATACCATGCTGTTTTGATTACTATGGCCTTGTAGTATAAGTTTATATCATGTAGCGTGATACCTCAAGCTTTGTTTTTCTTTCTCAGGATTGCAGTGGCTTTTCGGGGTCTTTTGTAGTTCCATGTAAATTTTAGGATTATTTCTTCTAGTTGTGTGAAAAATACCACTGGTATTTTGAAAGGGGTTGTGTTGAGTCTATAGATTGCTTTGAGTGGTATGGACATTTTAAATATATTAATTTTTCTAATCCATGTGCATGATATACGAGTATGTTTCCATTTATTTGTATATTGTTTAATTTTTCTCTTCAGTGTCTTATTATTTTCTGAGTACAGGATTTTACTTCCTCGGTTAAATTTATTCCTAAGTATTTTATTTATTTTTTTGATGTAATTGTAAATGGGATTGCTTTCTGAATTTCTGTTTGTATAGTTCCTTATTGGTATATAAAAATCCAACCAATTTCTGAATATTTTGTGTCCTGCTACTTTGCTAAATTTATTTATCAATTCTAATAGTTTTTTGGTGGAATCTTTGGGGTTCTCTCTATATAGTATCATGTCATCTGCCCGATTAATTTATTTTTAATCATAATAGAATTATACAAGTACATTCTTTTTAGAAAAATTTCAAACAATAATAATAAAATAAATTCTGTTTATCTATGTTCCTTTTTCCCACCCTCATCCCTTTCCAGAAATAAGCACCCTTATCAATTTTTAGGTAGCCCTCCAGCTATTTTCTGTGCATCCACACATACATATGTGTGGATTATGTATAATTTACTCAAGTGTAATCACATTTCTACATATTGTATAACGATTTTATTTATTCCCTTAACCATGTTGACTTGGAGAAGCTTACATGTAGATCAACTTTACCCTTTCAAACAGCGGCATAGAATTGTTTTGTATGATCCTGTAGTAGTGAATTTAACCATCGCCCTATGGGTGGACACAGATTATTTTCAGGTTTTCACTAAAGACAGCAATGCCCAAGACCACATTTCTGACACAGCTCTTGGTGCACCTGAATGTGTATGTGATCCGGTCTCGGATGGATACCTGGAAGTGGAGTGTACGGCCTTGTCAAAGATATTGCCAGACTGCCTTCCAGAAAGGCTATTTCACAAACAGGCCCACACCCTCATCAACACTGGTTATTATTTAGTCTTTTTAAAGGTTTGCATATATGATAGAAAAATAGATATATTTCATTCTTGTTTTTCCATTTCCCTGAATATTAGTGAGGTGTCAGATAGTTTCCTAGTGAGCATTTGTATTTTCTCTTCTTGCCCATTTTATTATGGATACCACATAAGGATGTATGTGTTTTCCTGGACCGTCTTAATTTTCTTCCATTGCTAATTCTTTTTTCTATTCCTGGGCCAAAAACCACATTTTAATTCCTATAGCATATAAAAGTATATATGTATACACATTATATATACATATGAGTATGTATTGCATATAAATATATGCATGCAGTCATTTACTTAGTAGAAACTGCATAGGAAACGTCATTCAGCATTCAGGCATGACAAATACAGTGGTAACCAAAACAGACAATGAACTGTGTTCCTGAGGAATTCCTGCAATGTATGAAGGTGCTGAAGGTGCATCCTAGGTCATGTCTGCAAGGGTGACCCTGTCTCAGTTTTCAGTGCTTGCTGGTGGCTCTGGTTATAGTATATTTCAATATCTGACATGAGAAAAATCTGTCTATCAATCTATATTATCATTATGTATCATCTAGCTATGCATTTATCCCTTTATCAAATAACCGTGTATAGTGCTTACTGTGTGCCAAGTAGTAGTGCCAGTGGTTTAGAAATACTCACTCTTTACGTCTTTACAACCCTATTAGGCAGGTACTCTTATTATCCCATTTTATATATAAAGAAGCTGAAGATAAACATCTAGTAAACAGCCTAGGGATACACATCTAGTAAACAGCAGATTTGTAATTTAGACCAAGGTGATTTGATCTAGCTTCTGAGTTCATATTTTTGTTTTTAAATTTGTTTGTCACTTTTTATAGAAAAATCTTTGGTGTTTTTGTAGACATAGTTTGATATTTAATAATTTATTAGACATCTATATAATGTTGAATCTTTCCATTCAGTACTTTAGTAGAGCTTTATTAAATCATTTTTGAATTTATGTCCGTTTATATACTTTTACCCTTGTTCATTAATTGTTCGATTTATCTCCAGGTACATTTATAATTTGATGCTGATAGGAATGGGATATTTAGAATATCATCTAATTCCTTTTCAGGGTAATAGAAAATAAAGTTTTTGTATGTTGAGCTTGAATCCAGATAGTTTGTTGAATTTGTCTTTTTTGTTCAGTAGTTTGTTAGTTCATTGTCTTGGGCATTCTAAGAAGACAAAAATAAAGACAGTTTTGTTCTTCTTTTCAAATCTTCATTAACTCATTTCTTTTTCCTACATTATTATTATTTTATCCAGCTATTTTTTATAATATTGAACATCTGAGGTGATTGTGGTATCCCTGTGCTCTTTTGGATGTTAATGCTGATTTTTTTTCTCAACATTTCGTGCAATGTATACTTTACCTTTATGATGGAAACTTTTTATCTATTTAAGTTGTTTGTCCTGTTTCTAATGTTAAGAGTTTTTAATCAGGAACTGATTTTGAATTTTATGTTTTTTCAGCATTTTCAGGGGATATGATAGGATTTTTAAAAAAAACTTTATATCAATTAATGAAGTGAATTACATTAATATACTGCTAAATACTGAACCATCCATCCTTGTATTTCCTATAAAATCTCTACCTGGTCATGATATGTTCTTTTAACAAACTACTGACTCTTTGTTAATGCTCTATTTTATCTATGTCATTTTTATAATAGGTGAAAATGGCCTAATTTTCTTTTTACTGTATTGTCCTTTCCTGGTTTTAGTATCAGAATTAAGCTGGCTTTGCCAAATGAGTTGATTTTCCCCATATTCTGTGTTCTTGAAAACCGGCTAATACAGGAATGATCAGGCCCTGAATTCTGGTAGAATCTGCCTACAGAACAGTACAGCCTTGGTGTCTTCTTTGGAAGTAATCTCATTAGCTTATCAATTTCCTGAGTGCTTATAATTTTATTTCGTTTGGGTAATTCTCCTTGAATTATCTTTGGCTGTATACGTTTTCCTAGAAAATTAGTCCTGTCTACTACAGATTGGCAGTTGTATTTGTTTCAAGTTGTCCATAGTTAAATTCATGTTTTGCTAACATTGCATATTATATATGAAAGTATAAAAACATTTAAATCTTCCATAGCCATGTCATTTTATATGTTCATTATGTTATATCTGTTTCCTTTTCTTTTTTTTTTAACTTTTATTTATTTTAAGTATGTTTTTCCAGGACCCATCAGCTCCAAGTCAAGTAGTTGTTTCAATCTAGTTGTGGAGGTCACAGCTCACATTGGCCCATGTGGGGATCAAACTGGCAACCCTGGTGTTACGAGCACTGCGCTGTAACCACTGAGCAAACCGGCCGCCCTCTTTGTTACTTTTAATGAGAAATGCTGTAGAATTGATTGTATGTGCTATATCTTTACAGGAACACTATTTAAAAAAAAAATTCCTGTTTTATACATAGATGCTTTTTATCTTTAAGTATTTCTAACTTTATGTTTTTAGTATACAGCCGCACCTTGGTATCTGTTGGGTCTCAGTCCCAGGAACCCCTCCCTCGGATACCAAAATCCACTGATGCTTGAGAACCTTATATAAAATGGCATAGTATTTGCATACAACCTATGAACATCCTCCGGGATACTTTAAATCATCTCTAGATTAATTGTAATACCTAATACAATGTAAATACTTTGTAAATAGTTGTTATACCATATTGTTTAGGGAATAATGACGAGAAAAAAGTCTGTACATTTTCAGTACAGATGCAACCATCCTAGGCCTAACTACATAGGCCATGTCAGCAACAATGTAACTTTTAGAAAAATACTTTCCATCTGAGGTTGGTTGAGTCCACGGATGTGGAACCTGGGGATACAGTGGGCCAACTATATTTATGTTTTCATAGTTCCCTAGTATTCATTCTATGTTATATATTTGTGGCTATTTTTCTTTCACTACCATATTGTCTATAACTCACAGATGTTAAGATTTATTGTTCAGATTATTGGTTTTGTAAAAATAATCTGTAGTTTCCCTGATAATATTTATTTTATTTAAGTTTTTAATCCATTTACTTAATTTTAGAAGCTTTCCTTTTTGTCTTTTTACTTTACTTCCCAAATAGATTTTCTTATCTATTGTTTAGGAATACTAAGTTTTATTACATAAGTGGTTGCGAATGGGACTTTTTTGTTTTAAAAACTTTAGAAATATATTGAAACTTCCTTTATGCTCTACTGCATGGTAAATCTGGGAAATGTTCCAAATGGGTTGGGAAAAAAATGCCTATTTTCTGTTGGGTGAAAAGCCATATATATATATTACACCCAATTGTTAATTGTACTCTCTATATTCTATTCTTATTTATTTTTGCTCATGTGATGTGTCAATTTATTAGAAAGTTATATTCCATTATCCAACTATGAAAGTGATTGCACCAATTTCTTTTTATATTCCTGACTTTTCTTCCTCCTGTATATGTTTGGAAGTTAAGATTTTAGTTGCACAAAATTTCATGTCTTTTACAGCTTTCAGGTGTATCTTTCCATTTTACATAAATGGAATAGTTTTTATTTTGTTTTCATTTACTATTATTTTCACAACTCCTGAGCTGTTCTGCTTCATGTAGCTCTGTTGACTGCTCACATTTCCAATCAGAAGGCCTCTGGCTTTTGTTTGGACTGTTGAGCCTGTTCACGATACTAGGTTTACCAGTGTCTTTAGACTTATTCTTGCTGGCATCCCTTCTTTATGACAGCACGTTTATGGATATGCATACAAATATAATACAGTTACTCCTGGACTTATGATGGGGTTATGTTCCAATAAACCCATCGTAAACTGAAAATAGTGTAAGCTGAAAATGCGTTTAATACACCTAACCTACCAAACATCATAACTTAGGCTAGCTCACCTTAAATGTGCTCAGAACACTTACATTAGCCAGCAGTTGGGCGCAATCATCGAACACAATAAAGTGTCGAATATCTCTTGTAATTTATATAATTATGGCTTGCTGCCTTCATGCTGGGCAATTATCTCGAGTTTCATCTCAAGAGTAATTGCCTTCCTCTTCTTCTTCTCACCAGAAGCAGGAGACACAGATGGGCATTTTGTAGACATCAGAGGATGCTAAAATGCAATGCACAGTGTCCAAAAAATGTTGGCCACCCAGTTCATTGTAAAGCATGGGTTGTTTACCTGTGTGATCATGTGGCTGACGGGGGCTGAGGCTCCCGCCGCTGCCCAGCAGCACAAGGGAGGATCATGAAGCATATCACTGGCCCAGGAAAAGATCAAAATTCAAAATTTGAAGTCCTGGTTCTATTGAATGTATATTGCTTTAGCACCTTTGTAAAAATCAAAACATCATAAGCTGGACCATTGTAATTCAGGAACTGTCTATATGTGGGATGAAATATGAAGCATTATACCTGGTAACATCAACTGTTGGTTTTAGTTTTATTTTCCTAACAGTTTCTCCCATTTTGACTAAGAACCACAGAATGTCAGTAGAAAGAGAGGCCCCTGCTCTGTGCTCTGCAGTTTGTCGGGCTCCCCTCTTTTTATGGGGGTGGAGATAGGGGGTGGTGGTCAGAAGTTCCTAGGTCCTGTGCTTGGAATTCTCTGCCCAAACACCCTTGAACCTGCAAGGACCTGAGTGAACCTCTGACAGGATTCAGGCCACCTAAATGGTAATCACCCCACAGGGTGGGTGTTTGGGAGCAGGAGAGGGTGAGGGGAGGGCCGTTTTTGCACTTGGGACAGTGTGGTACACCTGACTACGTGCCAGGAAGGATGGAGCTGAGAGGTGAGAGGAGAAGGGTGTGGGTTGCCCTCAGCACCTGTACACCCTGTTACACAGCTCTGAGATTGAGGCGGCTGGACGCCTCTCTTCCAGCTACCACATGCTGGTGGAAACTCAGAATGCTAAACTTAAAACTAACTTTTCAGGTTATTATGTAGTTATATTTCCAAGTTAGAGCATATTTTATTTAATCATTTTGATGTCTTGATTGATTAGTTACTTTTCAATATTAAGACATTTTGATGGGCTTCCATTTCTACTCATACCTCAGACTTAGGGGAGGGCTGGGAAAGAGTGAAATTATCAGGGGGGAATAGAGCCTAAAGAGAGTGATCTTTGCTCTGCTGTCCTCTTCATTTCTGCTTGCCTAACCTACAGCATCTCTTCTAATTTAGAGTTTGGTGCTCACCTCTTCAGAGATTGGCTGAGCCAGAGCCCAGACTGACAGCCTTGTGGGGAGGGAAGAATGGGGTCAGGTTGTGACAGGTCCGACTGTAGTAGCCCTGTGCGGTGGAAGTGTCAAGGCTGCAAAGACACCGGAGTTTCTGGTGGGTAAAGCAGAGGCCATCTAGTCAGATCGCCTGGAGGCCGTGCAGTGGAGCAAGGGCCATGAAATGAACAGGTTACGAGGGCTACAAGGGAGGCAAGGACGTTCTCCAGCTGGAGCACCTGGTCAGGGCCTTGAGCAAGCATTCCCTGTTTTCCCTACCATCCCCAGTAGAGCACCAACGGATGACCAATACAGACTTTGGGACTTCTTTGGAGGCCTGCGATATAGAGGGAAATAATAGCCAACACGTGTTGGAATAAAAAAACAAAACAAAAAGCAGCTGTGAATGAGGCCTGCAAATGCAAATCAACATCTTGTTTGACCCTGAAGTAAATAGATACCTGCCCACCCCCTACACACACTCACACATACACATCTGGCCCTTCTGTGCTGGGCCAGATGTACAGGTGGAAGGGAAGCTCAGGGAAAACAATGAGGGAAGAGAGAAAACAGGCCACCCCAGAGGTTTCTAGGTGGAGCCGACCATTCCGTTGTGACCACATGTTAAAACAAAAAATGACAAATTAATTTTTTTTAATATGACAAGAAAATATCATGAGATACACTGGAGGCACTTGTATTTGACAAGGTTAAATTTTCTTCACTGTCACCAATTCACCAGATGCTGAGATTTCGGAAAGCAAACATAATATCAGTTATTAGACAAAATAAGTTATTCCATATTTGCCTGTTGCCAAGCTGAAGCTATTTAATTTTACCTGTTATGGTGTCTCATGTCTAAAGATTTTGAGGGGGGGTTTGTGTGTGTGTGTGTGTGTGTGTGTTTAGAACAATGAAGGGTTGTGTTCTATTGGCTGTTTTAATTAAGTCTCTTCATAGTACTTTGTCACCTCCATTCCAGCATTTATCAGAGGTATTGCACTATTTTTTTTTAAAACTGTCTCTTCTTCTGAGAGGATTTCTTACAGGGAACGCCAATATAATTTTCTAATCTTTGCTTTTATTATAGTGCCAGACACATATGGGTACTTAAAAAAAAAAAAAAAAAAAAAAAAAAGCCTAGTGTATCCTGTATTTATGCTAATGGTAACATTTCTATCTATTAATCAAGCTATTTTCCAAGAACCAGTTTGAAGATCCTTTAAAAGTAACTGGTGGGGTGGGGGAGATGGTAGAAGAAGGTAAAGGTGGTCAAATATTTGGTGATGGAAGGAGAACTGACTGGATGGTGAACACACAAAGTGATATATAGATGATGTGTTATAGAATTGTACACCTAAAATCTATGTAATTTTACTAACAATTGTCACCCCAATAAATTTAATAAAAAAATACCTTTCCTAGATATCAGTTAACATTTCTGCAATTTTTTACAGCAAAGAGGAAAACAATAAAATAGGCAATGAGGAAGGAAGTACAGTATTGCTATCTTTGTGCATATGGCATAGTTAATGTGTGTATGTAACTGGCAATTACTGGTAAGTCAACATGTCAGAGATACACCATTTGTTACTTGCTCTGTGAGTAATTGCCCCTCTAGATATAATCAGTGTTAAAGGTAGTGAAATGCAAAATAATTGCAACAAGGTCTATGACTCATTTCAACGAGGCTTATAGAGTAGAGGATATTTTTTCTCTTAACGTGAACATCAGTCGTTTTTATTGATTCTGCAGTTTTACAATGGTGAAAAAAGTAATTTGCAACTTAACTCTCAATTTCTCATTTCCATACTGCAAATTAGATATTTAGTGCCATGGACGAGTATTTTTTTTTGGGGGGGGAGGGTGTTGAATTAAGTATTGAGAATCCACCATGTGCTGAGTGATATATAGAACAAAGACAGAGAAAAAGCCAGAAAAGGCTTTGTGTGGGGAAAAGTCTATGTTAGACTAAGACATGAGGGGTCAGATATCTAAAACTGCATGCCTCACCTGAGTAGAATCCTTATTATATCCAGGGACAAATTTAGCTTTTCTCGAGGCCAAACTGCATACAATTTTGGGAAGCCACTTTAAGAAAAACTGTACAAAATTAGGAACACCACATTCAGTATAGGGCTTATGCACCTGAAGGCCCTGAAATTTAAGCATCACGAGCTTCATGGTTATTATGTCTTTTTGTATAGCAGATCAGACTTGAGAATTCTCTTCTGGGGGAGCACTGGTATGGAATAGCATATTAAGATGAGTAGAGAATTCGGTAATTGGGCAGTACTGAAGAAGGTGAAGGCCTGAGTGGGAAAATTTCTGAGAGTTAAGATGAAAGGTATTATTTACCATTGATGGAGAATTGTATTTACAATATGATTTACTATGATTTAGAAAGTAGAGTGAACATAGCTATTATTTCATAAGTAATGGATAAAAGGAATTATGATGACAGGGACTTCTGCTTCTGGCCAAGTTGGAGTAACAGGGACTTCCTGCCTGAAACAAGCAAAAAAAGAAAAGACTATATGAAGCAAAAGTTTTCAAGATACTGAAATTCAGGCAAGGCAGGACGATCATCCTGAGAGATAGGAAGCAAATGAGGAGAGTCCTGTGATTGCTGCCGCTTATTGTTTTAAGGTAATTTCCAAGGTGTAGAACAGGGAACAGAACCCAGGCAGAGCCCATTGGTCTCCTTGGCGTTGAGGCGATGGGGCCGAGAGTCTGGGCAGCTAGAGTATACAGGACAGAACCCTGGAGAGAAAGGTGCATGGAGAGGTGACTCCAAAGACCTTCCCCGTGAGTGTTCAGTACCGTGCTCGTTGGGGCATGCATGTGGGGAAATCACCAAGAGGAGAAAAGAGCTACCAAACATGTTTAGTAGGAACAGTACCAGATATTTACATTGGGCTAGGAAGAACGCCTGCCGCCATCGAGCAGCCAGACTGGGAAGTCTAGTTCTCAGGATATCAGCTACAGTACTCAGAAAGGTCTTGCCTCAGTAGTGGAGGTAATTAGCGCTAGACTAAACACTATTCAAGCCCCACCTAAGAAATCATAGAACAAGATATGAAAGATAAGACATTTCCAAGTAACTTAAGTGTGTCCTAGAAAAATGCTAGATAATATTAATAAGAATACAAAAATAAATATCTGGTATCCAACAATGTAAAATTCACAGTGACTGGCATCCAATAAAAACCTACCAAGTGTGCAAAGAAGCAGGGAAATATAATCCACAATGAGGAAAAAGAGCCATTAAAACCAATAAAAAATGGACATAAATATTAGCATTAGCGGACAAGAACATTAAAACAATTATTGAATATCATATATTCAAAAATTAAGTAGAGGCATTGAGGGAGAACCAAATTAAATGTCTATAAATGAAAAATACAACGTTTTAAATTAAAAAAAATGCTTGATAAGATTAATGTCAGATTAGGCAGTATACAAGAAAAGATGAATATGAATAGAAACTATTAAACACACAGAGAAAAAAATTTCAAAAAGGGACTATCAGTAAGCTGTGGGACAACTTTAAACATCCTAATGTATGTATAATTGTTATTCTCAAATGAGGGGGTAGGGCAGAAAAATTGAATTAATAATGATGCAAAATTGTCCAAATTTGTCAAAAACTATAAATCCACAGATCTAAGGAGCGCAATGAACTCCGCACACAAAAAGGAAACTAACAAAGGCACATTCTAATCAGATTGTCCAAAACCAATGAGAAAGAGACAATTCTAAAAATAGCCAGAGAAAAAAGATGCATCACACGCAAAGGAACAAAGATAAGGATGACAAAGGATTTCTTATTGGAAATAGTGCAAATGAGAAGACAGTGGAGCAATGTCTTTACAGAACAGAAAGGAAAGAAATGTCAACCCAGAATTACTTAAACCAGGAAAATGTTTTTCAAAAATGAAGGTAAACATAGGCTTCCAAACATACAAAATGGTAACTATTCGTCACCAGCAGACCTACACTATAAGAAATGTTAAAAGAAGTTCTTTAGACAAGAAAATACCTCAGATGGCCATAAGGGTCTACCCAAAGCATTGAAGAACACCAGAAATTCTTGTTTAAAAAAATAGAAAAAATATGATGACAGGGTAAAACTTGTTCTGTCAGGGTGACAATGCCTCTCTACTTTTTGTCAACCCCAGTGCGAAGCTCTCAAAGTCAAACCAAAAATGTGTGGTAGAAACAATCCCCTGTATCGGTACTTAAGAGAACAGCACACAGTAACAAAATAATATATAAGGACATGGGAGCATGTAATATATATGTACATATACACAGGTACATATATATGATTATTAAATTAGATATGTGATTATGATCTGATTATTATCATTTATATATAATAATTATATCAGGGTGGTACAGACATTTGCCCTGCTAGGTGTCCAGTCTGGGTTCCCTCAGAATTATACCCCGAGGTGACGATTTAAGTACAAGTAGCTGATTGGGGAAGTGATTCTGGGAAGCAGCAGGAGAGAGCAGGACAGTGAGGAGGCTAAAGGGGAAATGTAGGCGCTGATTAAAGAGGCGTTATCAAGAAAGTAAACCCTGTGTGGAACTACAGTGAATCCTGTTGGGAAATTTGGGATCAGTGTAGACCTGGCCTCAGAGCTCACTCACTGTGTAGGCAAAATCACCCCTAAGATGCCCACGTCCTAATCCCCAGAATCCTTGAGTATGTTATGTTATGGCAAAGGGGAGTTAAGGTTGCTAACCAGCTGACCTCAGGTAAGAGAATACCCTGGATTATCCAGGTGAGCCCCGTGTAATCAGAAGGGTCTCTTAAATGAGGAAGAAGAAAGAGTCCGAGATTTGACGATGCTGAGGCTGGCTCTGGAGAAGGAGGAGGAGCCATAAAGGAAGGAATGCAGGAGGTCTGTGGAAGGTGGACAAGACAAGGAAACATGCTCCTCTGGAGCTTCTAGAAGGAATGTAACCCTGTTGAAACCTCCATTTTAGTCCAGTGAGACCCATTTTAGACTTCTGACCCTCAGGGCTGTATTATATTTGTGTTACTTTATGTCACTAAACTTGTGGTCATTTCTTATATAAGCAATAGGAAACTAATATACCATCTCAAGGGGTAAGAGGGTTGGGGTGTTTATGACATGCTCAGGCGTTGCTGAGAACCTGTTCCTGCAAGTGAAAGCAGGGAGCTACCTGCAGTGAGAGAGAGCCCTCAGGTTGCTGGGGGTTAGCTTTTGTATGCCGTAAAGGTAAGTCCTGTGGAATATGGGTACCTTTCCTGACTTCACAGTAAGATGGCCTCCGTCTTCTGTTCCTTCCACGCTTTCTTCCTTCATTCAGCTAACATTTACTCAGCTTTTATTATGTATCAGACTTCATGCTAGATGCTGGAGATGGAAAAACTTAAATTTCTAGCCCAAGAGGTTCATCAAAGGGGACAGCATTTACATTTCTAGATTCTCAGTTCTAGATTTTAGGATAGCTTGCTAAGATATTTTCCAGTTATGAAAGGAAATAGATTTCTATTAGATTATCCAAAAAAACACAACATAATAGGCAATTTTTACAATGAATAATTTAATACAAAGTAAGCGGGAATAGATATATTTTGTATCCAAATGAAGAAACCCCAGCCTTACCTTTCTAAGTTAGTCAAAGCATCGATTCTTCTTGATATGAGTGTGTAATGCTAGATACAGTTATTTCTTTCTTGGACACTTGGGGCTAATGCTCTTTTGGAAGGGACAGATGAGACTAAGGTATCTGGGTGCCAGCTTATTTTTAATGCAGATTGTGTGCCACAGTAAAATGCAGGTCATCTCTTACCTGACACACATAAACACTCAAACGCAAATCCTCTTCAGGCGTATCTATCTGGGTTCCCCTGCTCCTTCCACGCACTTAATGTGTTGTGCATGCTTGACTCACAACCTTAGTTTCTGGGTATTCCTAGAGTATCCAGAATTTTAGTGTGACTATAGCACTGAGTATGTTATATTGGAAATGAAGTCTACAATCGATGTACAGTAATTGCGGTATTTTTCTTCTTTTTTGGTCCTTGAAAACAGTCAATGGCATTCAAATAGGAAGAATAGACCCGTGCAGTCTCCCATGCCACCCCCAGACTGAATGAGGTGTTTCCTCCTCCATGATCTTGTAACAATCTTTGCATCTGTACTTTTCACTCTCCTGCATTGCAGGGTAGCTGTTCATTTAATGTCTGCACACCTCCCGAAGCTGTGTGTAAGTCCGATTTTAATCATATTACTGTCCTTTATCTAGCAGTTACATCGGCCCCTGGCATATGGTAAACTCTTGATAAATATTCATCAAACCAGTGGGCAGATGAAGTTGTCAAATCAATACAATGTATTTATTATTTTACCTTCTTAAGGAACACAAATTGTGTTCATTAAGTTTGTAATTCTTGAAGAACAGAAACAATTGTATTGTTTCAAACACAGGATGACCTTGTTTTGTTGAGCATATCAATATGTGTGTTAATCTTCTTTTTACTAATAATGTCTTTTACTAACTTTTTCAAAGTACCACTTTTCATTTTTGAAAGCCAACAACCTAATAGTACCATAATCTTTTTTTTTTTTTTTTAAATGAAGACACTATTGTGGTTTGGAATGTTGGTTTCTGGCTCTACAAACAAATAATTGTGTGCTATTACACTCATACTAATTGAGTCTCATTTTCCCCATCTATAAAATGGAGAAAATAAAAATAGAAATTGAATTATGTTTTTATTTGTATTTTATTTCATAGAGTGATTGGGAGGACCAAATAAGCTGGATAACATGAAAGAAAATAATGCACATTCTTTAACAATCAATATTTAACCAAAAATTGATCAGAGGAATGCAGGCAATGTAGATTTTGATGGTGGGACATCTTTAACAGAAGGAGTGAGTTCACCTCCCACACATTTTTGGGTGCATGTGCATATTGCTCTTCTTTGTGACATAATTTGTGTAACGTATGCCATTCGTCCTGTAAGCCCCCCGAAGAGTTGTCTGAGATCACTGTTGCTTGCACAAACTTGGATGACTTCTTTCCTTCATGACACAGCAGGGCTTAAGGTAATGACAATTGAACAAGATGAATATTAGAACAAAATCTAGGTTTACTCCTAGTTTGCATTATAGTGTCACTTATAGCCACCTCCCAATTCATTCGTGATCTGTAGCATAGTGTTCTGTATCCTTGATAAGAGTATTATGCTAAGTGAAGTAAGTCAGACAGAGAAAGACTAACACCGTATGATTTCACTTTTATGGGGAATCTAGGAAAACAAATGAACAAACCAAATGAAACAGAAACAAATGCACAGATACAGAGAACAAACAGATGGATGCCAGAGGGGAAGGGGCTGGGGGGATGGACAGAAAAGGGGAAGGGATTAAGAAATACAAACGTCCACTTGTAAAATAAGTCACTGGGATGTAATGTACAACACAGGAAATATAGTCAATAATATCGTATTAACTATGTACGGTGACAGATGGTTGCTAGACTTACTGTGGTTATCAGATTGTAAGGTATATAAATGTTTGAATCAGTGTTGTACACCTGAAACTAATGCAATATACGCTAATTATAATTAAAAATAATAAACAAATAATATTGTCAGAAAAATAAAAGTATACTTTGTCATCAGGGTATTCGTACAGTGATCTTAATTTTGTCGACTCAGCATCTTGCATTGTGCAGCACCCAACTGCTACCTCTCTTTAAAAAATCCCTGGCTGGATTCAGGAATCCAGACAACTTTGTGCCAAAAATATCACTTATTTCCTACACACGGTCTCAATGGGAAATATTGCAGAGGTTAGAGCTCCCACCCTAATTGTACCTTAATCACAAATAGGAAACTATAAAATCTTGTTCACATTGAATGGAACCATTTTTGGGAGACACTGTTCGCAGGTGTTTGTAGAGCTCTAAAGGGACAATTTAAAATGAAGTGAAATGCAAGCCGAGACAGGCTGAAATACATCTTGGTAAGTCCTCTGCCTTGTAATTTGTCCCATTTAGTTTTATTTTTTATTTTTTTTATTTTGGTGTTGGTTTTTACTTTTGCAACTGGCAAATGTAGGTAGTAATTTGATTTATAAAAAGAGGCTACATCAGAGTGTTGTGATAGCAGAGGCAGGGGAAGTACACTCCAAACCATCCCTGGAGAATCACTGGGTAAACACACACAGGAGCCATGTTTGCAACTTCATGTGGACTCACAAAAATTAACTCTATTGCATTCAGATAGCTGAAATGCATTTTAGGAGACCCAAAGTGAAAACTTGAATAAATTAATTGGCAGTTTAACCCAAGTTGCAGTCAATCATTCAGTCAGTCAGTCCACCTTTGGCAGTGTATTCCACGAACAGGCCAACCAAGTTCAGAGTCAACCTGAGAAGAGCAAGAAAGCACTGGGAGGTCATAGGTGTATGAGTTAACCAGGCCCACCCTTGCTAGAAAGGTGATGCATCATTAGTCTACCCCATTCCCCCATAACCTTTCCCAGGGTTTCACAACTTTTATATCCAAAGGAATAAGGAGCTGATCTCAGTTATCTATTCTACTTGAGATTACAGCATTTTCTGTCTTTCATCAACGTTTAAATGTAGAATCTAATCTGAACTTCTTTGTACTAGTAGGAGTTTTGGGGTTTTTTGGGGGGGCGGGGCAGGGTGGCTATGAATTATTAATGTCCAATGGACTGATATTGAAATACCTTGGTGTGAGATTTTATTCTGCCAACGTATTACATTTGGAACTTGAGCAAATTAATCTTTGACAAAATCTTCTCATCAGTCGATGAGTGCATTATTATATCTGTCCTGTCTTCTATCTCACATGGCTATTAGGAGAGATAATAAAACACCTTATAAACTGAATAAATAAAAACAGCGATTTTCCACCTATTTCCAACATTCGTATTTAAAACATGACTGAGCTGCTGTATTTTAAGACTGAAAATAAAAGATAAACTTTTTTGTAACTAGAGTGGTAAGGCAATAATTTGCCATAAGAACGCACAAACACCATATGCTAAATGCAACCTGTCTCATGGTTTTGGTCATTTTCATTTGCTACCTCAAGTGCAAACTATTTGTATCAGTTTGCTATGGTTTGCATAATAATATACCACGGGCTGGTGGCTTAAGCAACAGAAATCTACTGTCTCACAGTTCTGGGGGCTGGGAGTTCAGGATCAAGGCGTTGTCAGGTTTGGTTTCTTCTGAGGCCCCTCTCCTTGGCTTGCAGATGGCCACCTTTTTTGCAGTGTCCTCACATAGCGTTTCCTCTATGCCCACACATCTTTGATGTCTCTTTTGTGTATCCAAATTTCCTCTTCTTGTAAGGACAATAGTTAGATTGGATTAGGTGCATGCTAAGAGCCTCATTTGAACTTATTGAGCTCTTTAAAGGCCCTTTCTCCAAATGCAGTCCTAGTCCAAGGTGCTGGGATTAGTGTGTCAGCATATGAATTTGGTGTGGGGGAAGGGGACACAGTTCAGTCTATAATACCAGTAAATGAATGTTTTAAGTTTAACAAAATGGTGAGGTTATGAAATGACGACTTAGGAAGAGCCTCGACTAAGACTGCACCACCTCGCTATAATAACACCACTGAGCAGGAGCCAGCATCTTAATGATTATAAAACCTTGTTTGCTTGATTCCTGGGCAGTGGGTCAGGTGGGCCATGTGGACTGTGGCCACCATTGGTGGAGAAGCCGATGGGTTTTGTCTCTCAGGACTGTGGGGATGCAGATGGACCACAGCAGGGGAGAACACAAAATTGCCTGTGAATTCCCTGGCACATTAGCACTATGCTCAAGTCTGGAAACAAATGAACACAAAGTCTGTGATCACAGTAAGTGAGCCCAAATCTGGGCTAGGAGTATCAGACAATAAAACTGAGTAGTGAAACTCAGAATTGTGCTAGAACTCTAGAAACTCACAGAATGCTTCTTTCCTTGGATGTTGGTTGCCCAAAAAGGCTTTGTCCGCCTTTCTCTCCATTGGGTGTGCTTTCTCTGACCTGTGGGCTTCAAAAACACTACTATGAGGAAACTCACATTTAGACATTTGTTCTTCTAGCTGTCAGACGTTTTTTGGGACAATATGTCGTGTGAGGCAATCAACATCAAAATCTTTCACATTAACTTTCTTAAGACTAATATTGATTTATTGATTCTATTCTTCACTTCTTATAAGACAAGTGATTCCTACCTATTATGTTTCAAGTCCCTCACTAGGTGCTTTCAATGTAGTGAGGAAGTCCTATTGCCTCTATCGAGGTTCTCAATGTAATTTAGTGTTTTCCCTCTCCTGGAAATAAACTCCTGTTTCCATATGAAAAGACTTAAACTGTGGCAGAGTTTAAACTCCATGTCTTCCATCCCTTACTTGGTTTCTGTTTATCGCTGCAGTAGGCTGAATAATGAGCCCTCAGGCATGTACACATCTGAATCCCAGAACCTGGGAGTGTTTTCTTGTATGGCTAAAAGGACTTTGAAGATGTGATAAAGGTAATGAGGTTGAGATGGGGAAATTATCCTGGATTATCCAGGTGGACCTAATGTAATCACAGTTGGTTTTATAAGAGGAATTCTAGAAGAGTCAGAGTCAGAAGAGAAGAGGGCAGTGTGATGACGGAGCAGAGATTAGAGTGATACACTTTGAAGAAGGAGGAAAGAGTCACAAGCCAAGGAATACAGGTAGCCACTAGAAAAAGCCAGCTGCAAAAGGCAGGGAGACAGATTCCCCCCTCAGAACCCTCAAAGGAACCAGCCCTGCTGACACCTTGACTTTAATTCAGAGAGACTGATTTTGGACTTCTGACTTCCAGAAGACAGTAAGAGAATAAATCTGAGTTGGTTTAAGCCAAGTTTGTGGTCACATGTTACAGTAGCAATAGGAAACTAGTATAATCTCATTATCAGTCACCAGACTCAAAATCTTACTTTACCGTCTCCTTCATATACAATCACCACGAACTCCTGTTAATTCATAGTCCTTAATTATTCTTAATCATTCCTTCTCTATTTTCATGCCTCCCTGACTGCCTCGCTTTAAAACATAACAGCCTTCCCCTGAATATTACTGTCATTTTCCAAGGGGTGTCTGTTTTTAACTTTACTCCTTCCAAACTATCCTCCACACTCCTTCTAAACTATTTTTATAAAAGCCAAATATGAACCTTTTTCCTGCTTCAAATACTGTGATGCCTCTTGAACTTCTTTCTCATTTGCCAAATGCCTATTCACACTTCAAGGCAATTTAAGTATCCTCTTTTCTGTGAATCTTTCCACAGACATAAATATTTGCATCATCCTCTGTTTCCAAAGCATCTTGAGTCTATTCCTCTGAATAACTCATATATATCTATATCTATATATATATATATAGTACATATTTGTCTTTGTATTCATTCAACCCTACCAGGCCCTCAGCTCCAGCTCCTTAGATGCTGGGAGTTAGCATTTCATTTGTTTTATTGTTATACATGAACAAATAAGACTCAAAAGAATGGATGATGAAGTATATTAAGTGCATAGTTCTTCAGGAGGTGGCATTATGAAATACATGGTAATAGGAGAAAAGAAAGAGTAAGAAAGACAAAAGAGTATTTTCAAAGTGTTTTTCATAAACAGCAGAGGCATTAGAGGACATACTTTACAATGCCCCCAAAATATTAAGGAACAAAGTATACAAAGGTTTACACACGTATGTAGACAGTGAAGGGATCAGAGAACAAGAGAATTAATGAAACATTTATTAACATCCATGTGTACTTACCACGTGCCAGTGCTGTTCTAAGTACTTTGTATATTTTAACTCAATGTTAATTCCCTAAATAATCCTATGAAATAGATACTGCTATTATCCACTTTTAAAGTTAGGGAAACTGAGCACAGCATGAGCATAGGTAGGAAGTGATGTGAACCCAGAAAGTCTGATTCCAGAGCCTGTCCCTCTTACTGCACCAGCTCAGCTAGAAGTTTTCACGCTGGCTTTCTGAAGCGAGCTGGCCAAGCCCGATAACCAGATCAGCCCAGCATCGTCTTCAGAGTTCTGCATGGATAATGTTGTCTATACTTTTCAACTCCAAGAACTGCCTATAATTCTCATCCAGTTCAAATGTACAACTACTGAAGTGTATAATCACTACCACTGATATTGCTAACATATCCCAACAATTTTTAGAGAAACAACCTGTCCTTGTTGTAATGAACCCTAACTCAGTGAGTGATTATAAATACAGAGATGAGACTCTGGGCATGTGATTGGGAAGCAGGTAGTAGGGAGGTGAAGTGGTGCCAGAGACGTTGTTGTGTTTAAGGCAGATGCTTTCAATACGATATGTTCAAGTTGCAAGTGTATGAATTTTTTTATGCTTCTCTTCATTGTCCATTGTGTCATGTAGCATGAAGCAGTGTTTTTGAAAGTGCTGGTTGTGACACAGAATGGATCATAAAATCAATCTTACAGATTACAATCAGCATTTTAAAAAGGAAAAGTGGAGTAGAATGGGACAGAACAGTATAATATAGTACAGCATAACTTGGAAATATTTGCATAAATCTTTGCCAAGAATTGCACACTTGACAAAAATTACGCTAACAAATTTTAACTCCCAATGTGAGAGAGCCAATTAGTAGAAGGAGTGCACTGATTGTACCCACTAGGTAGAAATGGGTCGTTTTATCTTGTTTTCATTAACTTCTCATTTGATTTTCTGGCCTGTAAGAGTCAGTTTGATGATCACTGTAAAAAGAGGGTACAGTTTATTTTTATGTTAACACAATTAGTGGTTAATTGTTAGACAAAGCCAGGAATTGTTTTTCTGTTATGAGTAAAAGTGTTGATAATTTCAGTCAAATTTTGGACTCCAAAATTTGAGTGTTTTTCAGAGTAAACATTATTGAGTTTGCAACTACAACATTTTAATAAATATAATATAAATTGCTCTTAAGATGGATTGATTTATTATGAAGAAAAAAGAATGATGAATTTAAAAAGTATAGAGATATGTTCAAGTGCAACTGCAGTATTTGGAAATGTAAATAGTAAAAATATTGAAAAAAGTGTTGACTAATGAGCAATGGTTTCAATTTTAAGCAAAAATTTGAAATGATAAATATAGCACGTCATGAAAATGAAGATACTTAATAGTTTTTAAGTCAAATATACAAAATCCAATGAACATTACATATTTCTATGTATTTTAATGATATTTTTGTAAATAAGAGCTTAAAACTTTCAAAATTAAAATACTTGGAAACAAGGTTACTGTACTTAATAAGTCTTAATTAATTTTAGGGAAGAAAAGAAATGTACAAAGTGATTGGTATGTCATTCTATACCTCTTAATGAAAAATTCCTGTTATTGCCTAGTGAGTTGGTTATTGAGTGGCTAAAGAAAAAATGGCACATATAATTATTGAAAAATATTGTTATAGTTTACATGGATACCATGGTATATATTTCAGTGATAAATTGTCTGATGAAAATAATAACTTTATCTTGTATCTTTAACACAATATCCCATTATGTAACTTTTAGAAACATTGAGTACTGCACCCATACAGACCAGAATAGGTATGTGAAACAACTGGTGAAAGAACTGACATCGCAACATGTGTAAAGCTTCTAGTTAATGTCAAATATGTGTGGCAAATGGCTTTTACAGGATGTGCGATATAGCTAAAATTTCATTAAATGTATTTTAGAATTGGATAAGAGTATTGCTGAACAGTATTAATGACACTGGAAAAGTTATACATGAATTACAAGTGAGAGAGCAGCAAATATGACTAGAAAAGTATAAATGCTACTGATGAACTCTGCAAAATCACTTTTTAAATTCTTGTCAGAGCTTTGGTATCCCAAAAAATAAAGCTGCATCTCATGGAAGTATTGAAAAATTCATTGAAAAATGTCTATTTTATTAAAGGAAACTCATTGAAATATTTTTGATATGTTTTGTTCAGAGATTAGAGCTGTGGACTGCATCATACCAGCATTCTTTGATTGTCATGACTGATAGTACTAAGCAGAGGTGTATATGACTCAAGGTATAATACTCAGTTTTTAGGTTGCTACTAATAAATAGTCTTGTATGGTAAATAGTTTCTAACATAATGTTTGGGTTAAAATGGCATATTTTATTAAACTAGAAAAACAACAGGGATAAAAGAAAAATGCATTTCACTATATCAAACATATCCAAGGGTGATAATGTGGTGTGTTTTTTTAATTAGTGATAATATAGTGTTTTGTTATTTAATTCACTAAAATACTCTAAATTAAATATTTTCATCCCTGCTGTCTTGAGTGGATAGTTCAGGAAGGTGGTGTGTGTTAGCTCAGCTCCTATAACTTCGGACAAGTAAGTTCGCAAACTCATCCTAGAAAAAGTGCTACATTCCTCATTGCTGAATATCACTACAGTCACCTTCCAAGCACTCCCCTTGGGAAGCTATGCACTGATGCCAGTGCCTAGTCCACCCTTCAGAGCAATTTTGGAACTCTTTTTTCTGAAATCCATCAGAGCTGTCGTTTTATTACCCTTGATGTCCTGAATGTCATTAAAATGTCTTCCTTTCGGTATTTCCTTTATCTTTGGGTAAAGAAAGAAGAAATTGGGGGCTATATCAGGTAAGTAGGGAGGGTGTTTCAATATAGTTATTCGTTTACTGACTAAAAACTCTCTCATAGACAGTGCCATGTGAGCTGGTGCATTGTCGTGATGCAAGAGCCGTGAATTGTTGGTGAAAAATTCAGGTCATTTTCGTCTAACTGTTTCACGCAGCCTTTTCAGCAATTCCAAGTAGTAAAGTTGGTTAACTGTTTGTCCATTTGGTACAAATTCATAATGAATAATCCCTCTGATATCAAGAAAATGTTAGCAACACTGTTGCAACAAGTTTGTGAACTTAATTGGCAGACCTCCTATATTGTGGCGCTAGTTAAGTGGTAGAGCTAAGACACAAGCCCAGGCCATTAGGGCTCTAAAAGCTGTGTCAGTGCCCTTCACTGTGACCCCTTTCTCTGTAAGGGAAAAAATGAGAGGAACCAAGATTTCTTCACCAAGTATACCCAACTTTGATCATTTGTTTCCAGGCTAGTGGAATGAGAGGTTCTTAGTGGTGGTGGCTGTTTTTGTTGTTGCTACTATTCCTATTATGGTTAATAACTGTCTGTTTTCCCTGTCAAAGGATTCTGGAAACGTTGCCATACCCCTTTTCAATAAACACAGTGGGGAAATAGGATGCCATAGATAAAGTCAGGGTATCTGGTTACTGTGTGCTATGCCACAAGGCACAGAGCATTATGATGGAATCAGACTTAGTCTTTTGGCTATAGAGTCCAGGGTAGAACCTTGTCTCTCCCCAATCAGTGTGAGCAAATGCAGGATATAACAGTAAATAGACGTAAGTACTTGTTTTCACGAAACTTCCATTCTAGGTAGAAAGAAGCTACTGCAAGGGAGGAGGGGATTGGTAAGCCGAAAAATGAGTACAATAACTGCAAGCAGTAAGAAATGAAATGAAGACCATGGATGATGTGCTGAGATAGAAAAACAACAGTGAGGAACCTGCTTTAAATAGTGATCAGGAAAGGCCTCCTTTATGAGGTCACTATTCACCTGACATCTAAAGGAAGAAAAAAGGAAGCCTTGCAAAGAATGGAAGAAAGAACACGTCCAGAAGAAGGAAGTTGCAGGTGACAGGGTCATGAGCCAGCACAACACATGATCTGATTAACAAGTGAAAGAAAGTTCACTTTGCTGAACCATAGAGATGAGTGGAGGAGTGATGGAAGATGGGGTTGGAGGTTAGAGGGCAAGCAAAGGGCCAGAGGATGCATGGACTTACCATCTGTGGAAAGGAGGGTGGGATCTATTTAAGTGCAATGGCAAACCACTAATGGCTTTCCAACCTAGGATGTATTTAGTAATAATAAAGAAAAATACCTTTGCTATTACATAAAGAATGGATGAATAGGAGAGCAAAGTTGATGAGGGGAGACAAGACGAGAGGCTGTTGGAGTAAAGCAGGTGAGACATTATGGTTGCTTAAACTAGGGTGTTGGGAGCAGAAATGATTTTGAAGTTACACTTAATATATATTGTAGAAGTAGAAGGAGTCAAATAGGACTTCTGAATACATTGGATGGAGGAGTGAGAGAAAAAAGGTGAAATGAAGGATAATCCTTATATTTCTGGCTATAGAACTAGGTAGATGATAATGATTTTGACAAATTGAGAAGACTCAGAGTGGGGAGCAATTTTTGGATGGTGGCAAATTAGGAGTTCTCTTGAAGTGACCATTAGAAAACCAACTGGAGCTGTGAAGAATACAGTTCAATAAGCCAATACAGAGTTGGAGCTATAAGTGTTAAGAGTTAGCATATAGATGCTCAGAGTTAGCAGCATATCAACATCTAGAACGAGCTCACTTAGAAAAAGAGTGTACATGGTGAAAAAAGTAGACCTAGTATCGTACTTAAGATAATCAACAACATAGAAATCAACAGAGAAGGAGGAAGCCTGAGAGTGACAATGGAACAGGGATGGAACCAAGGAGAGATGGAGGTCAAAATCTAGAAGCAAACTGGTCAATAAATAAAGGATGCATCAGCTGTGCTGAGACTGCTGAGAGGTTGAGTAGAAAGAGAACTGAGAATTTTGTCATTTATTGACCTGCAGGTTATTGACAACCTTGAAAAAAATGCTCTTCTAGAGAGGTGTCAACAGGAACTAGGCTGTGGTAGGTAGAGAAATGGATAGAAAATGAGAAAGTGGAGAAAAATGTGTAGAGAAGTCTCTTCAGAAGGTTGGTGATGAAGATGAGCAGAGAAATGGAATTAAGTTTGAAGGAAGCTAATCGGTCAAGGGCACATTGTTTTTTACAGAAGGGAAATTGTAGACCCTGGGTGGCTACGTTGGGGAATGATGCTGGAGAAAGATTGAGGATCCAAGATATAGTGTGGAAAATGTTTGGGATGGTTTTCGAGAGGGTATTTGCGATGCAGTTATTGTCCCTGCCTTTACTTTGTGGATCTCAGTCTCCTCATCTGTGAAGTAGTGGAGAAGGTCTGGGCTATTTCCAAACTTCCTTTTGACTTGAATATTCTACAAATTTATGACTGTTAGTCCTGCATATGCTATGAAGCAGTGAAGAAGGGAGGAGATATATCCTGAGGCTGTTTACTGTCGTATTAAATGTGGAAAGTTTGAAGATGAATCTAAAAGACATTTAAGTCGATTTTCTCCAAGGGAATATTTTTATGGTTCATTTATGAAGTCATCTGTATTATTTTATATGAGAAAACTGGTTTCATCGGTTCTTTAGATTAGTTATCCTCTTGTAGAAGCTATAACTTTTTTGAAGTTGAGACTGCAACATATTCACATTGTTTTTATTGCTTTAATCTTATTTCCACTGCTTTTGCCAATTAACCATAAGATTCAGATGCATTAGGGAGAATTCAGTAAGAGACATTCATACAGCAATAAGTATTGTGAGCATATATCTATTTCTGACACGTGTTAACTACCATATTTTTTACTATACTATGATGCTGGAAGGTTTCAGATGAAATTCTTGGAAAAGAAATTTATAACAGCCATATTAATAACACTCACAAAGAGTATTATTGTTATTTATGCTGAAATACCTTTTATGTTATCTTTAATATTTGAGTAGAAATTATATTTGTCAAGATAATTTTTTTCTTTTTTTCAGAAAAACTCATTGTTAAAAATTTAAAGAAAATAAATCAAGTACTTTCTTACTACTAGGAAAATACAAACTTAGATATTTAACTCTTGTTCTCTAAATATTCAATTTGTTGAAATGAGTTAAATTTTTCAATGTATTTGGAGCCAGGACATGGAAGAGAAGATAACATGAGTCAAAAACCTGAGAGAGCTGCAGTGCCTGGCCCCACCTGTGGGGCTGATTTAGGCTAAAAGAAGCCACACCGAGTGTGTGTGACATAGGCCTAGAGATAGATCCGTAGAACCAGGAACGGTTGGGCACGAGAGAGAGCTGGCTGACAGAGACTCTTAAAACTAATGTTTTCCTACTACTGAGTGTTTTCAATATATACATTGTTTCCATGAATGGTATTTTGCTTTATAAAATGGACCCATTATTGGTATTTTGCTATTCTCTCTGACACTTTTTGTTTAGAAAATGGTTCTCATAACCTCAAGATCATAGGATTTGTGAAAAATCACATGACAACGGGTATGCATCGCTCAGCATAGAGCTTGACACCTCGTAAACACTCTAGCTCAAAGTACATGCTCAAAGGATACTAATGAGAATACAAGCTGGTGGTTTAGTAGGATACAAAACCACAATGATTTGTTAATACAGGATTCTGTGGTAGAATATTAATGTGGATATGATCTGGAGTGTAAACACTGTGTGGGTCCCCCAAAGACAGGAGGCTACTGTTGACATTATGATCAGTCATCCTTCCTTAATTCAGACAACAGAAATGGGCAAAGTTAGAAGAGTTTTTCATATAAGACTCTGTACTGGTTATGTCACAAGATGAAAAACAAAACTAAATCACAGTCCACTCCAAACTTGTTTTAGCTTGTTTGGACTACAGTAGTCCCTCCTCATCAGCAGTTTTGCTTTCTGCGGTTTCAGTTACCTGCAGGCAACCACAGTCTGGAAATGTTACATGGAACATTCTAGAAATAAGCAATTCATACATAGGTTGTAGAATGCGCACTACCCTGAAATCTTGTGCCATCCCTCTCTGTCCTGCCTGGGATGTGAGTCATCCTTTTGTCTAGTGTATCCACGCTGTATATGCTACCTACTTAGTAGCCATCTGGGTTATCAGATTGGCTGTTGTGGTAACACAGTACTTGTGTTCAAGTTACCCTTATTTGACTTATATTATTATAATTGTTCTGTTTTATTACTAATTATTGTTAATCTCTTACTGTGCCTAATTTGTAATTAAATTATATTTAGGTACCTAGGTATTGGAAAAAAACATAGTATATATAGGGTTTGGTACTATCCATAGTTTCAGGCATCCACTGGTGGCCTTGAACATATCCTCTGTCAATAAGGTGGGGACTACTGTACTATTTGATGGTATTTAATGATACTGGAAATAATTATCTCAGCAAAAATTAAGTTAGTTTGCATTTTTTGCTGTTAATTTTATCTTAAGCAAAATAATACCTGTTAACCTTTAATATTTTTAAAGTGATAATTTTTAATCTCCAGAGTGAATTCCCATAATTTCGATGATTATTGACTAGCAAATCATATATTACAGCATTAATTTCTCAGCATAATCATAGAAAAACTGAAATTAGATTGGGACAAAATATCATGCTTAATTATGGATGTGGTTGGGATTCTTTTATTAAAAAAACACACCTGTTTTATTATTTTCAAGTAATGAAAACAAACTTTTTTTTTAAGGGGAATAGGACTTTATTGGGGAACAGTGTGTGCAGCCCAGCTCCAGGTCCAGTTGCCATTGCTAGTTGCGGGGGGCATAGCCCACCATCCCTTGCGGGAGTCGAACTGGCAACCTTGTGGTTGAGAGGACGCGCTCCAACCAACTGAGCCATCCAGGAGGCAGCTCAGCTCAAGGTGCCGTGTTCAATCTTAGTTGCAGGGGCAAAGCCCACCATCCGTTGCGGGACTTGAGGAGTTGAACTGGCAACCTTGTGGTTGAGAGCCCACTGGCCCATGTGGGAATCGAACTGGCAGCCTTCGGAGTTAGGAGCACGGAGCTCCAACTGCCTGAGCTACCGGGCCGGCCCAATGAAAACAAAATTTAATTGTTAGGTTCTTTTATGTAGTTAATACAAGTATTAATAAAAACTGTCATTCCTTTCATTATTATAAGCTGATTCAAAGCAGTATGAACAATGGAGCTGTTCCAAGTAGTTTTTAAAGTAAATTATTTTTTTCTTTGATTACATATTTCACTTATCAGAATGCACTAAAAGATTCAGGTGGAAAGCATATTGGTTTACAATTTAGAAACACTTTCATTTAGACATATTTGCCTGTACAATATTGTGGAAGTTGCTGAGTGTCACCTAAGTCTTATAGTTGTAAATGTGAATAACTGTCCACTATCCTTGAGAATGGATGTGCCCTATTGCTCATTTTACATTCTGTACGACTGGGAAAAATGGAAAAACGTTGGCTAGCTCTCATGTTCTGTGCATGGCAAACATACATATAAATAAGTATAGTTTTAGGTAAGCAGTGTATTCTGTTAAGCTCACAAACCATGATGACTTTTCATAAACAAATTATTCCTATGCTAAGAAATGGTTCTTTCCATTATCACAATCTCTTCATGCATATTTAAACATTAATTAATTTAGGTCCCTGTGCTAAAGCTGCAAATGAGATTGAATGGCTCTCTTTGTCATCTCTTTCAGAGCTCTCTCTTGTCACCTCACCCTTTTCTACCTTCCAGTTTACTTTGGGGTTCTCATTCCAATAAAGTTTCTCTCACCCTATTCTTGCAGCTGTGCTGTGATCTGCTACAAGCATTCTTTGTATGGCAGCAACTTTTATATTGTGTGGTGCCTGCAGAATATGAGTCCTGCAAGAGGGCCAAAGAATAATAGAGATACTGGCTCAAAAGTTTAACCCCCGTGGAGAGTCAGTAATACATTCATATATTAAAGTCTCTGTGATCCTGCAGGAAAGAAACCTGTATTAATCCGTATTTCCCCAAATTATCTTATCATAAAACCTTTATTTTATAATAGATATTCATATTCTGAGAACCTAGTGATGTGTGGTATAGCCTTTGGGAAATGTCATGTTACTATTAGAATAACAATACTTCTGCTTCTCCACTTGGAACAAGTAACCTAGACTGAAAGTGAATGATAGAAGCGCCCAAGTTTTGTGCTTGATTTCTATCATTTTGTGCATTTTACAAAGGAAAGTTATAGAAGACCTTAGATACAATTTGGTCACTTGATGTACTTACCATTGTAATAAAAGGACATAGGAAAGGTGCAGTATGTTATTGTTATTTTACAGCTGAGGAAACTGAGGCATGGAGATGGGCTATTACTTGACCATGCTAGTATAGCTTAGATAAAAGTAGTGGAGATTGTGATGCGAATTCCTACTTTCCAATTCCAAATTTGGTGTCAAATCCACAAGATTAATCCACTTCCATTTAAAAGAGAAGCATACTTACAATGCTCTTGATCTAACTCACAGCTTTTGTAAATGAGTTTATTGGTAATGTTTATTTTCCTGATTATAAAAGTAATACCTGTTCTTTGTTAATCAAGTAGAAAATGTAGTACTGTGTAGAGAAGCCTATCAACCTGAACTTTTTGTACATTGTGCATACAGCATATGGAACCTCCCATTTTCACATTTTATATAGTGTGATTTCCCCCGTGCTGTACTTATCTTCTTAAAACACTTTTTCTTCATTTAGCCAATTCCCAATTGTTTCTGAAGTTCTGCTATTTAAACTGTTTTACTGAACATTTAAAAAAATGTAATTGTTAATTCAAAGGCTATTATCATTTCTAAGATTTTTGTTCTATATTGCCAAACTGTACTCTTTACAGTTATATCAGTTTCCTTCCTATCAGTAGTGTCTGGGGATCTTTTTCTTACAGTCAAACAAAGAAAAGTAACCCTAAGTTGTCCAGAATTCTGAGCTTATTATCTTTCATGTTTACTGTGAAAAACAGTAATTTAACATGCTTTTTATTCCTTTTGGGTTTCTCCATAATATTGCCATTTAAGTTGATAATATTACATTTTTTTAAAGATTTTGTAATTGCTATTATTATGATACATAAAAATAGCTATTTGAAGATTTATTTTTGACATTGCATTAAGCTTAATATGAAAGAAAATTATTGAGACTTCACCATTTACCAGGTTTGCCAATTTATCTTCTTTTTAAAACTGACTTTCTAATTCTTGAGTTTTTAATTTATTCTCTTGAACAGGTGAAATATGCCTTTATAATTTCACCCTGCAGAGAGGATAACATGTACTATTTTGAATTTGTGTATAGGCCCATAGCTTTCTGTTGCTTTTTACATTGACAGTCAAGAGCCTGCTGAGTGTATAGTTGCTGGATCATAGTTTGTTTTATATTTTGTACTCAAAAGACTGGAGTATTCCAGTTCCACTGTTTTCTGGTATCTGGTTGGTGTAAGAGTCAAATTTGAAGCCCACCCAGGTTAGTTTAGTGTTTTTGAAGGTGCTATCTTTTATTTTTGGCATACCTGTGGGATTTTTAAATCTTGGAAATAAAAGGTAAGGCCCTGATTTTAATGGGATTTAGTTTTGGGTTCTCTTTTTTGTTTTGTTTTGTTTTTCCATAGATCTATTTTTTGTGGAAGCTCTTGACTCCTATCTCAAATCTTTCTTTAGCTGAGGAAAATTATTTTCTATTATTGCTCTGATAAGTGCGCTTGCTTTATCTATTGTGCTGTTTTTCAGGTTTCTTTTTTGTATGAATTTGGTCTCTTGACCAAGTCTTTCATATGTCCTATTCTCTCCACATTTTTATGTCTTCATCGTTCTATGCTGAACTCAAGATGAATTCCTTTTGTTTTGCCACACACGTGATTTTTCTAATATTTAACTCAGTATGTTTAATTTCACCAATCGTGTTTTCCATAACACACCATTTATCTGTTCACTTTTCGTATTTCATAGAGACAATATGATCATGTATTTAATCTCAAATCGTATTGTTACATGATGCAAGTATATGACGTGAAGGAAGGTACCTCCTATACAGCTTCCCTCCAGTATTCTCACATTTGTGTCAGAAAATCTATTTCAGAGAAAGACATTTCTTCTTTTCTCTTAGTTCCCGACTTTCCTATAATTTTTCATGTGTCCACTGATTTTCTTCAGTTTGCTCACTTGCCTTCATCCCTGTTGTGGCTGCTTACTCTGGAAGGAGCCTGCACTGTGTGTGGCACCAATTCTAGTGGTCCCCCATTTAGCTCTTGTGCTGGTGTAGCTGTTACATTTGAGGGAGGACGTAAGGGGAAGACTGACATACTTTCTGCTTTCTGTGACTACCAGTGGACAGAGAAACCTCTTCTGATTAGAACTTGTGTTGGCTGGCCCTGAGTACTGGCTTCTGTCTTTCAGTTGAAGGATGTTGTAGATTATTAGCATGTTCTTTCAATTACTTCCTAGGATTGTTTGGAGATTGGAAATGATTTAGGATGGAGGCGGGAGACAGCCCATCGCTTCTGTACTTTTCCTGGTGGCTCTTCAATGTGCCAATCTTATGGAAGTTGTAATTTCTGATCATTCGTCTGTGCCTTATCTAGGCACAGGTGCCGATGTTGGTTTTGTTGTATTCATGGACCCCATACAAATGTGGTTGGAGGGACTTTAATTGTTTCCCCCAGGCCCTCTTAACAGGAAAGCCGTTGCCCAAACTGCACATGATCCTTTTCATCTCCCTTTCAGATTTTTTTCTTTCTATCCAATGCATAATGACTGACTAGGCTAAAGCAAAATTTGCTTTCAGATTTGAAGAATAAAAAGAGGATAGCTGTCTGAGTATTAACAGGATGGAAAAATTTTAAACTATCACACAGTGTGTTCGCTTACCTGTGACAAATAGATAAAGCATCTCCTGGCCAGTGGGAACAGAATATTTGTCAGAGCATTCTGTCTATTGTTTGAAGGCATTGGTGGCACATCATAATATTTACACAAGGCATGAAAATGTTGCATTATGCATATCTAAAGTCTATAGTGTATCCTTTAGACTGTTGTCATTCAGCTGAATTCCAGGAAAATGTTGCCAGGATCATTGCTTGAAATGAGATAACCAAAGACGTATAGATCTCTACTTCCTTTACAGTCCATCTCTGTCACAGTATAGTAAGCCAGAATATTATTACTTATTGAAGCATGTGCTTAATGAAAAATTAATAGCATTGCAACATGATGTAATGGTGCAAGATGCTGTATTCTGACTAGGACAAGCTCCTTACATGTTTCTGCCAATTGGTCATTTTCTTTTATTTCACGTATCCGTGATGAGTGCATATTTAGAAAATGAGAGGGAGTTTTCTACTAATATTTGTGATTATTTAGTGATAATGCTGAATTACATGCTTACAGAGAGAAAGAGAGTGAGAAGGATGAGAGGGGCCAGGGGAGGGAGGAGGGAGGAAAAAAAAAGAGAAGGGAGAGGAAGGCGAGAGAGGGAGAAGGGAGAGATAATGTGATTGCTGTGTGGGTGAGCCTGTGTGTATGGGGCATAGATGCATCATTTTGGAAGTCTGAATTTTCTAGATCATCATTTTGGAGCATTGCCAAGTAGTTCAATGCTGTGTTATTTAAAACTAATCCTGGGTACATCTAATATGGTACCTAGCATAAATGTGGTCTCATAGGCACGGTGTGAAACAAAAACATCATAGACAATTTGTTTTTAGTTACTCTTCCTTAAAATCACACATTTAAATTCTTTAATACACTGGGTTAGGTTTCTGTGAATGACCTAAATAAGGTTTTCTCCCTTGTGAATCTATTAGAGACTTATAAATGTCCTCCTTTTGCATACTGTTACCAGATTCATCTTCGTGTTTTATGGCTGGTCAGCTTCCTCAGCTGCTGAGACCTTGTGGGCCGCACCGTGCCTCCAGTGCATAGGGAGCCTCCTCATGGGGGCTTTTGGGGGTCTCCTGGGATAGGGTGCCTCCTTGCACCTCTAGCATTGTGCCTTGGCTATATCTTGGGTTCCAGCTAAGCCAAGCCCCTTGCTGTTCTGTGTTCTGGCTCCGTGCGGTTCTCCGTCTATGCCTGTGCAGGGTCACTAAGCAATGTCCTCCTCCTCCAGCCTTCAGTGTGTAAACGTGTCTGTGTTTAAGCACTCAGCTCACAGCCCATCCTTCAAGAACAGTTACTGCTGAGACATCAGAATAGTCCCTGTGCCCAGCAAACTGTTGGAATCCTTTATCCCCATCTGTAAGACAGTGAAACGTGCAGCACCAGCGATGTATTTGAAGGGCTCGGAATTCTGATGGGTGCATACCAGTATGCCAGCTTGGTCTTCGGTGTGATGACTAATATCTCTGAGCCTCAGTTTCATCTTCTATGAAATAGAAGTGATAATGTATATGTTATAGAGTTTGCCAGATGGGAGGGAGGTTGGGGAGAAGAGTGAAAGGGGGAAGGGATTAAGATGTATAAATTGCCAGTTATAAACAGAGTCACGGGGAGGTAAACTACAGCATAGGGAATACAGTCAATAATATTGTAATTACTATGTATGGTGTCAGATGGGTACTAGACTTACTGGGTTGATCACTTCATAAGTTGTATAAATGTCTAATCACTACGTTGTACACCTGAAACTGATATAATATTGTATGATAACACAAATTGAAAAAAAAAATATTATATCTGAGTCATATATAGCATAGTGCCTGGGATGTTATAGATGTCACATAAGCACAGTATATTCTATGATTTTTATTAAATGCCATTGTTATCTCCTATTATGTGATTTATTTATAGTTAATCTCTCCCTAACCTTGAGCTCTTTGAGGGCAGAACCTGAGCTTTTCTTTGTGTCCTCAAAGAGCTCAGCACAACTTCTAATATCAAATATGCTTCAAATATATCTTTATCTGTTTAGTACTGAAATGGTAATGTCATTTCAGCCCAGTTTCTTCCATCGCATCTGACCTGAGCTGGACTGAGTGGTTTGTGCATCTTCATTTATGATGTGCGTGATCTCTACTTTAGCTGTCTTTTAGGTGGCAGCTTCTGGACTCCGTTTCTGAAGAGACCAGTTGGAAACATTTTCAGTGTGATGAGGGGATTGGTTTCTTTTCGCTGGAATTAACCAGAAAGATACAGGGAGCATGCTTAAGTTTGTGCCTCCTCATTATCAAACAGGTGGGTTTTTGAGCTTATCTAGAGAGTTGAAATGTTTACCCACTTTAAGCAGATCTGATGTTGGATGGGTCTTGTTAGAGGTGCTTCTCTATAGGACTCGAGAAAATCTGTCATGGCTGGAAATCAACTCTTCAGTCTGGCCTCCCAACCTGGTCGTTCTGATTTTATGAATTTGCTGTCATGCTGGTATCTTCAGTTCTTCATACTCTGAAGCAGTGAGGATGATTGGACGTCTCATGGCTCTTTGGAGTCAGGCAACTTAGGTTTTCGTCTTGATATTGCCACTGACTCTGTGTGACTTGTCATTATTGTCAGTCTTTTTGAGTCTCAGTTGCCTCATCTGGGGAAATGGTATTATACTGTCTACCTCTAAGACTATTATATTACAGGATTGTGCACTTGAAACCTATGTAACTTTACTAACCATTGTCACCCCAATAAATTTTAATTAAAAAAATAATATTGAATTAAAATAAAAAATAAATAAAGAAAAAAGGTGTTCTGTGCTAGAACAACGTGCGTTCGTATATAAAGGACCCAGTGGATGTTTATCACCTGGGCCATCTGAGAAATGGGCCCAGTCCAAAGCATAAGCGTATATTTCAAATAGGGCTGGCCTTTTTCTTTTAAACATCTCCAATTTTTAAAAACCATAGCATGCCAGACGGTTTTTAGAGAGAAACACATTTTCAGCATTCATGGATATTTACTACTTTAATGACAATTGGCAATGAAAAGGATTCGTTTATGTGAAAGATAAAATTTGTACCTTGTTTAGAAAACTGTATTTGGAAAACCTCAAGGCTCAACTAACAAAGTTCTTTTCTAAAAATGACAGTACAGCTTGAGGAAAATAATGAAATATAAGCAGAACAACTTCTGAAACTCACCCCAAAATTATTGGAAGAAATGCATCAATGTTTTCAACTCTGTAATTTTGATTAATTGGGACATTTAAAACTATTATTGGTTCTTTTGAAATCAAACATTGCATTTTAAATAGCAAAAAAGTACATGAATGTGACCTATTTAAGAGCAAAATTAATGCCTTTATAAATTGTGATCAGCTGTGTTTTATTATATATACATTATATGTTTATATACATTTTATTTTTATTATTAGTTTCAGCTGCACAAAACAACATAATGATTAGATGTTTACACCCCTCACAAAACAATAACCCCAAGTCTACTACCCATCTGACACCATACATAGTTATTACACTACCATTGACTGTATTCTCTATGCTGTGCTTTACATCCCATGACTGTATATATTTTTAATTACTATAAGATCCACTCTTGAGAACACAACTAATTCTGGCTTAGAATTTTTAGCATTATTTTATTACTACCATGTTTCCCCGAAAATAAGACCTAACCGGACAATCAGCTCTAATGCATCTTTTGGAGCAAAAATTAATGTAAGACCTTGTCTTATTTTACTATAATAGAAGACCAGGTCTTTATAATATAATGTAATGTAATGTAATGTAATATTATATAATATAATATACCCGGTATAATACAATATAATATGATATAATATAATACTGGGTCTTATATTAATTTTTTCTCCAAAAGACTCATTAGAGCTGATTGTCTGACTAGGTATTATTTTCAGGGAAATGGTATGAATTTTGATCATCTTCATGCCTTGATTTTCTGAGATCGCTGGAAATAGTGTTTTCTTTAAATCTACCACTTACTTGGTCACATTGTTAGTTAACATTAATACCACAGTTAGGATATTGGCAGGATACTTTATTTTATTAAAATTAAAAGTTATTGTTTGAGAAACTTTTTTTCCCCTTGGAGAAGTCAGGACAGTTTATACAAGTGCTCAAGTTTTTAATGATACTGCATAGTCTTATGTTTTTCTCTTTGGGAGTCATAACACAATCTGAGGAAATGAATTCTTAATTACCAAATAGACTCATATGTGCTCATATAAAATAAAGTTCATTTATGCCTTTAACAACTAGCAGTCATGAATAAAATTGAATAAGACTGTGGTTGCGCTTGAAAGTAGTGGTGATAACTTCAATAAATGTTGCTTCATTTATTGACACTACTCGTATTGTTGATTTATTATTTCTAAATAACATAAGAGATACATGTGATTCTGATTTATTGGGGAGATGATACATGAAGAGTACAGATTTAGAAAGTGGTATGTACTTCAGTTAGGCAGTTTTAGATAGATGCCTTAGTCACCTGATCCTTTTCTTGACAGTATTAACTTTTTTGCTAATATCTATTCTAAATGTATTTTGTTTGGAACATAATGACGCCTAACCCAGCGATGAAACTCTTATCTAAGCTTATGTGCTTGTAAATTGGTTGGGAAAATGCTAGATGATAAAAAAATTAAATTTCTCTTTGTTTCTAATGAACTGAGTATGTTTTTGTGTATGTTTTACAAAGTATAAGAACACTTTGGAACTTAGTTTACTAACACTTTTAAAATACACGTATTTCTGTTCAGTAAATTTTATGTACCATAGTAAATTTTCATGTACATATTTGTATTTGATATTCCCACAAATCTTACAAAATAGTCATTCTTATCCCCATTTAGACAGAAAGCAACTGTGATATTCAGGAAAGTTCAGGGCATAGAAAGAGCATATATGCAGCTTCATTTTTTTCCCCTACTTAAGACTATATAATGTCACTGAAGATTGTATGCCATGGGGTGACAGGTCAAGTTTGTAGTTTAGATTGTTCCTCTGGGAGGATGTGAATGGTCTATTCATGAGATCAATGATTAGAAGCAGAGACCTCTAATCCTTGGCTCCCTCCTTTCTATCTTAGCCCACATCCCATGCAGCAAGAAAGCTATAATTTTTTAAATTGTATTTTCCTTCTTCATACACCTTATTAGTATTTTACAAGTATATGTATAAGTGTTTGTTAAATTAGAACTGAGAAGTGATAGCTTTTATTAAAAAGTTAGAAAACATGGTTCTGAATTTTTTTTTTAATTAAAGTTTATTGGGGTGACAATGGTTAGTAAAGTTACATAGGTTTCAGGTGTACAATTCTGTAATACATCATCTATATATCACATTCTGTGTTCACCACCCAGTTAGTTCTCCTTACATCACCATATATTTGATCCCTTTTACCCTCACCTACCACCCCTCTCCCACCTTCCTGAACAGAATACTATTCTGCCATAAGAAAAGATGAAATAGTGCCATTTGCGACAACATGGATGGAATTTGAGATTATTATACTAAAAGAAATAAGTCAGACAGAAAAAGTCGAGAACCATATGATTTCACTCATATGTGGGATATAAAATGGAAAACAACAAAGGAATAACACAAACCAATAAAGAAACAAAAACTCATAGACACGGACAATAGTTTAGGTATAATTTTAACGCATATGAAGAAGCCAGCTACTTTCAAGACCACTATTTCTACCTCCCTGGTCTCAGCTTCTTTAAAAGAAAAGAATAATGCAAGTCAGATTTATTTGTATGCACAAGAATCAGGATTAGGATTCTGGATAAAAAGGAATGCAGTCTTCTGTCAAAGGAAGATCAAGACTCTTAGTGCTGACTTTGGGGCCTACTGCAATGGGAAGACTTGCTGTCCTGTCTTCAGTTGTTGAGTCTCTTTACCTGACATGTTAGGCTATTCAAAACAGCCTTCCTCCTGGGCCAGCTTTTCTGATTTTTTTCTATTAGCCATGCTGATCTTCCAGATAGCTTGTATTCTTCTGCTTATCTGGGAACTCTCCCATAAAGTGTAAGAGATCAGTTTCACTATTTTAAGAAGCCAAGATTTTCAGGTCTTACAGGAGCTTTTTTAGCATTTTCACTAACTAGAGTTTCCTAACTGGTCTCCCTGCTTCTACCCTTGCTTTTTCTAATGAAAGCATGGCAGTGCAACCTTTTTAAAATGTAAGACACGTCACATCTCTGCTCTGATCCAACCTTACCATACTCCTGTTTTACTCAGCGTAAAAGCCAGTCCTTCCAATGGCTACAAAGCCCAAAAAGATCTAGGTAGCTCCTTTCTTCCTGCCCTTTTCCCACTTGCTTACTTACGTCAGCTACCTTGGCCTCCTTGTTCTTCCCTGAATACGCCAGTTTTGCTGTCACCTCCAGTCTCTGCACTGGCTGTTTCTTCTGCTTGAAATTCCCTGGATGGATATCCATAAGGTAAATATCCTTATTTCCTCAAATCTGTAATGAAATGTCATTCTCAGTGAGAAGTGAGCACACTGTTTAAATTGTAGTCTATTACATCCCCCACTTCCCGTTTTCCTTGCACTGATTTACTTTTTCTATATTTTATAGTACTAATCACCTAATAAACTATGCAGTTTACTTGTTTTGTGTATCGTTGACTGTCTGCCTCTCCCTGTTGCAATATTAATTTCATGAGGATTTTTACCCATTTGGTTCATTGATGTATTTCAAGCACCTAAGACAGTGTGTGGCATGAAGTATATTCTCAAAAATTATTTGCTGAATAAATGGATTGAATGTTGAGGGAAGGGAAGGGGAAGCATCTAATATAACTAGACACATATTGTTCAAAGGACTATGTGAACATGTAGGATGGCTTTTAAAAGGTGAAGCTTAAAATAATGCTTTTACTAATTTTTAATTAATTCTAAGATTTGGGGAGGGCCTTTAAAGCATCCGTAAAGTTGTATGTTCCAGCTCAGGCAATTTGTCCTCCTTGGTTGTCAGTTCCGATGGAATCTTTTCCTATATACTTTTCTGTTTATTTTCCATGATGAAAGAGACAAGAGTCATTTCAGAAATTGTGACGTCCTTATCAAGTCACATGCATATTCACATCTCTGTGATTTATATACAGTTGACCCTTGAACAACATGGGTTTGAACTGTGCAGGTCCACTTGTACACAGATTTTTTTTTTTTTCAGTTAGTATGCAGATGGCTCTCAATATTCCAAGGTTTCACATCCCTCGATTCAACCAACTACAGATCCAAAACAGTATTTTCCACACAAGGATGAGAATTCATTGATGTGGAAGATGGAAAGTATGCATCGTTCTGGGCCATTTCATATAAGTAAAGGCTTGGGCATCTGCAGATTCTGGTATCTGCTGGTGTGTGTGTGTGTGTGTGTGTGTGTGTATACATGAGGTGTGACCATTAAGTTTGGTCCTAGAAAAAGTGTACATGCCTCATTGCTGAAGTCACCTTCCAAGTACTCTCCTTGGGAAGCTATGCACTGATGCCAGTGCTGCCTAGTTCACCCTTCAAAGCAGTTTTGGAATTTTTTCTGGAATGGCCATCAGAGCTGTCATCACAGTACCCTTTATGTCCTGAATGTCATGAAAATGTCTTCCTTTCAATATTGTCTTTATCTTCAGGTAAAGAAAGAAGTCATTGGGGGCCAGATCAGGCAGTAGGGAGGGAGTTCCAATACAATTCTTTGTTTATTGGCTAAAAACTGCCTCACAGACAGTGTCGTGTGAACTGATGCATTGTCGTGATGCAAGAGCCATGAATTATTGGTGAAAAGTTCAGGGCATCTAACTTTTTCACGCCGTCTTTTCAGCACTTCCAAATAGTAAACTTGGTTAACTGTTTGTCCAGTTGCTACAAATTCATAATGAATAATCCCTCTGATATCAAAAAAGGTTAGCAGCATCATTTTGACTCTTGATTTGGACTGATGGAACTTTTTTGTTCATGGAGAATTGGCTGACTTCCATTGTGCACTTTGACGCTTTGTTTCAGGGTCATATTGGTACACCATGTTTCATCACCAGTGATAGCATGGCCCAAAATATCGTCTTGCCTCTCCAAAAGGTCTTGGCAAACTTTGACTCTCCTTTGCTTTTGTTCATCAGTGAGCTCCTTCGGGACCATTTTTACACACACCTTTCTCATTTCAAGATTATCAGTTAAGATTTTCTTAACTGTTTCTCTATCAATGTGTACTTGGTCTGCTATGCTTCTCATAGTCAGCCAATGATTTTGACTCACATTTAGATGAATTTTTGCAGTATTTTTGTCAGTTCTGCTCATTACTGGCTGCCCTGACCTCTCTTCATCAGTGATTCGTTCTCTCCCCTCAGAAAAACATTTAATGCGTTTGTACTCTGCCGTTTTCTTCATGGCATTATCCCCATAAACTTGGAGTAACGTGTCCCTGATTTCACTTCCATTCTTGCCATGTTTAAGAAGAAATGTAATGTTTGTTCATTGCTCTAATTCAAGTTCAGACATTCTTGCAACAGCACGCAAAAACACACAACAACAATGAGTGCCACTCGTCAAGACACCGCCACATGTCGACATGAACACAGCTGTGAAACACCGATACACCGAGATTATGAAACCTTACCAAGCTGTTTGTGCAGTATTGCCAATGTAAGTACATGGTGGCAAGTTTGTGAACTTAACACATTTTTTGCGGGAAACGAGTAAACTCGTCATATCACCTCTAGTTGGAACCGGCAAAAATTTTGCAAAGTAAATAAATAGAGACCACTTTTTAAACTAAAACACTGAAAGTTTCATAGAAAAATATCAAATAGATCGAAAGATATGAATATTTTACGGAAAGTCTAATTTTGGCGAGAAAATGTCAAAAAAGCCCCGCGTTACGACGTGATTTGGCGGGAAAATGCCCGCTTACAAAGTTAAGTGTTAGACCTCATGTGTGTGTGCACACAGGTGTGCCCTAGAACCAATCCCTGATACTGAGGGACAACTCTAGTTAAATTTATGGGGAGTAAGAAGTTATATGTGTATTGTCGACTGCATGGGATTTAGTGCCCATAACCTTTGACATTGTTCAAGGGTCAACTGTAATTTGTAAGGAAGGAATCATAAGTGGAAATAGAAAAAGGTGATTTCTCCATGAGAGAAAATATTATAAAATGCCATCAAAAGAAATATAAGCAAATCATTAAATGATTAATATTTGCAACCTGAAAGCCTCTTCAATAGATTCTTTCCTCTGATCATTCTAGAGTAAAAAATGAATAAAATAGAAAGTATTATTAGAATACTTTATTCACCAAAACTCCAGAAATGAATATAACTAGTAATCTTACATCTGTAGGAAGCACTAACTACTAAGTATGATGTTTGGTTAATAAGTAACTTGAAAGAAAACCTCAAATCGATGCAATTCTACATTGCAATATGATAATTTCTGTTGAATAATTACTCAAATTGATTCTTGTTTTACTAGAACAAATGTATTGTGTTTTTGTTTTCCTTTTATAAAATAATTACAATTTGTGCGTTTGTTTAGGTTTCCCAATATTCTGGGAAATGTTATACAGAAATTCCAAACTAAGACTAAACAAACATTGCCCTGTATGCCACTGGTTTTTTTTTTTTTTTTCTTCTTTTTTTTCCTTCTCAGAATCAGAAAGCAACTTTCCATGAACAAATTCCAATCACAATGAAAACAAAGATCATTTGCTAAAAACATTTCTACTACTGTTTGAAGAAAGCTTCTAGGACTGTACTTCAGAGTCATACATTTAGGAAAGGAAAGGATAAGAGAGAAAAGCAAAAGAAAGAAGAGAAAAGAAAAGATGATTTAAAAAAAGGAAAGGAAGAGAAGAGGAATGAAGAGAGAAGGGGAAGGGAGGACAGGAAACGATAAAGGAATGTGTGTGTTACTCCCAAAGGCTCTATTTTCTATATATAATAAAGCGAGCAAACACATTTTTAGCCTTGCTTTCTAAACTCAGAAGAGATCACCTAAGTGATCTCTTTGTATTGCTGTTTTATCTGATTTCAAAAATATCCGGTGACCCAAATTAAGAGACTAAGAAGAAATTGCATTTCCATTTCTTAAAATATTAAGTTGAGCAATTATCTCATATTGTAACATCTGTATTAATATAAATGAATCCAGAAGCTCTCAGCATAGATGTGGGTTTGGGACCTAATGAAGTCCCCATTCCAGCTGTAGGAGGGAGTTATGATAATAGCATCGTGATGCCATTAGTAACTTAGATAATTATTCTCCTTTATTTGGAAAAGCTTTTCATAAAATTGCACACGTACATATAATGCAGTGTTTGCAAACTTGAAAATCTTTTTTTTTGGATAAACTCACTCACGTTGCAGTACTTCCTACCTGTATTTTCTTCTCATTGTATCACTTACCCTTAATAGGACAAAACACTTGTTACTATATAAAATAAGGAAAATTGTGACTAAGAAGACTTCACATCAATCTCCAAATATGTCTGCAGTTGCCAATATGTTTTTACTGTTTTGTCTGTGGATAAACTGTTCCTCCAGGGACCTCATTACCTCAGGCCTCGTGTCCCTTATGTATGTCTAAAAAGCCAAATTGCCTTGTCTTTGGGTCTACAGAGGCTGCTCGTCCTCCTTCAACATTTGTCTCACCTTTTCATTCCTGTCTTATTCAACCTTAAGAACCCTTACTGCCTTTATATGCACCCACTATCCACATCTGTGGAGGCTGGGGAAGTTAAACGTGGCATGTAATACACGTATTTTATCTATTTAAAGACAGAGGACAATTGTCATTTAGTGCCCGTGCAGTGTTTCTAGTAACTGTATGCTCTTTTGCATTAGGCCAAATGTGTATACATCTAGCTTATGCTCCTTTTATGGAAAAATGCAAATTGTATCTCTGACTCATCAGATTGTGGGCCTTCCTGCACCTTCAGGACACACCATTTGTATGTGACTTCTGAAGACATGTTCTCCCCTGTACCTTAGGTCAGAGTGGAAAAGACTCTTTATTTCTTGACTATGCCACTATGGCTCACACAGGCAACATGGTGAGGAAAAGGTTACATTTCCAGGTGTTTCTAATACCTCTGCTGGGTATCTAAGGCCTTTGATACTTAAAACACGTAATTTTGCATAGTCAGATTTGGGACATTTGAAAAGTGATTTCAGCAAAGCCCAAGTTGAGCGTTAAGGTAATTTTGAAGTCAGAAACAAATGCGTGGCATGGAATCCTGATGGCAGGAGGGACCTCCCAAGTCACTTGACTCAGCAGAAAACTGATAGAAATGATGTCACAAATAAAACAACGTAAGTAATTGTTCTTATTTGTGACATTTCCCATAAAAACACATCCCTTGCCTTACACTATGATTCTTCATCTGCTTAGGCCCTCAAGAGAATTTAAACCTGTATTTGGGACAATTTAAAGCTGTATTTCAAGTCTGAGCCACTTAATTGCATGTAACTATCATTGGAGCTAAGAAACCAGTAACTTTCCATATAAATACATGCAAGAATCCCACTGTTCAACTATTTACATCTTTGCTGCCTTTGGTCTGAACATTTCGAGGCCACTGTTATCCTCCATAAAATATCACATACAGAAATGGTCAGGGTAGCCATGTAACACACTACTATCCAACCCTTAAGCCCTTTGTATTTCTGCCAGATTTGGAGGGAAGAGGGGGCACTATTTGATTCAGTGGAAATCCTTCTTTGTAAAGGAACAATTTAGAATTATCTGGGGGCGAGTATAACCATGTCCTCTCTTTCTATATGTTGTTATATGATACAGATAGTATGTAAATTGGTACAAGTCACAAACATGCCACCCTACTTTTTATCAGGAGCAACCAGGACTCATTATATGCTCCTTTCTTTCTCACTTTAAATCTAGACCAAAAAGCCCTGCCTGTTTCTTCAGGAAAACCAATGGGAATGGAGGTCTCTGACGTTCTAAGCACGTGCTAAGCACTTTCCCCATAATTATGCTGCCTGTAGTTTTAATATCCTCATTTTATAGATTAGAAAAGAGAAATTCAGAGGATAAGGAACTTTTCATGGTCATGAAATATTAAGGGGTGCATTCAAACCCAAGTCTTTAGTGTTTCCACCCCCATCACACTGGCAAATTTTCACACTGATTAAATGCTGTTCGGGCCATCCATTCAGAATACTGACAAGAGCGTCGTTAAAGTCAAACAACCTGACACATCCTAACTCAAGTAGAGTCCACCTATGTGAACTTGAACAGTTCCTCTAAACTGAAGCTTCCAGGGGCATTTCCTCCATCACATCTTCCTCCCAACCCCAGAGAGGCCAGTGACGTGTTGAATTTGGTATCCACCATTATACCTTGCTTTCCTTCCAGGTGTCCCTAAGCGATATAACTATCTTGTTGTTTGAAGGCTTCATTCTGTACCATCATCAACAATAAAGAACTCTGACACTCTCTCCATTCCCCTTCTTTCTTTTGTTATGATATCGTTGACGTATAATATTGTATTTTATATGTACAACATAATAATTTGATGCCATGATGTTTTTATGTATCAATTCAAGTAGAACAATATTTACTCCAGGAAACCACATAATCACCCATAAATCCTGTTTTGTGCATTTTGGAGACTAGACTTAATTTCATTCTGTGTATCAGATGTGGTGTCATTTTGAGTATTTTGGGAGGTATCAAGATTCTTCACTTTCAGGGATAGGTTGTATAGTGCAGGGGTTAAGAAGGGATTGAGAATACTTTTGGGGTATAATGCTAATATTTATGAACCTAAGTGTTTTTATTTAAGTAGTAGTGACAATAATCTTCAACTGCCATTTTTGTGGTGAGAATTCAGTGAAATATTGAGTATTTATAGTAAGTGTAACCCATTCTATTATACAACTGTTAGTATTCATCTTCCCAATTTTACTGTTTTGGCCCCAGAAACACAGAGATAGACGTATAACCAACTTTTCCCCCTAATATTTCTATTAAATAGGTGAGGGGTCTCTTGTACACACACAGCTGGACAATTCTAATCCTTTTATGTTCTAAATAATTTGAAAGGATATATGGTATTGGCTTCACTGAACCACATCAGAATATACGGGAAATGGCTCTTTGATACATATCTCTGCTTCTTCTCTCCTTCTTTTCACTAGCCACATATGCAAGAAAACAGTTCCAAAGCACTTTGTTTAATCTCCTTTTGTCTCTTCTAAGACTGCATGGTAAATGCATTATTTTATCATTCTTTAAAGAAAAACGTTGAGTGCTTTGTAAGTGCTAGGCTTTATGAATATATGCTTGGGAGAGGAGGAAAGGGATGGCATTATCTAATTCATATTTTAAAAGATGATTTTGGTTGCTTTGTGGAAAATAATGAGTGTGTGGTGGGGGTGGTGATATGTGGGGACAAGTGCCATAATTAGTGTTTAGATAGAAAGCAATCATAGTCATCCAAAAAAGAAATTTGAGATATAGTTTGAAGAGAGTAGAGACAGGTTATGCTGGTAAATTGCATGTATAGAGGAGAGAGGTCAGACGAAGAAGGCTTGCTGGTCTCTGCTAGGAGTATTGGGGTAGGTGATCTTGTAATTAGTCAGGAAAACTCAAAAGATGAGTAGATTTGTGGGTAAAATCATGAGTTTAGAAATATGTCTGAGTCTTGTATAAGATATACAAATGGATATGTCAAATAGGCAACTAAATATATGAGCCTCGATCATAAAGAACACTGCAGACTCTATAATAAATGATATTTAACCTAGTTTTTGACAGCATCTAGGATAGAGTATAGATTAGGAAGAGCATGGGTTCCGGGTCTGGGCCCAGATTTTCCCTAGGTATGGTCAGGTAGAGGAGGGCAAGGCAGGAAAATGTGACTCAGACCTCCCACGTGAGGAGGTTACAGGAAAATCAGGAGACTGTACTGTTTCAAAGCCCAGAGATGAGTGTATTTTAAGAATGACAGACTGGCCAGTTACATTAAGGGCTATTTAGAGGTGGAGGAAGATGACTGGAGCATGTCCACTGGATTTTGCAACATGGGGGTTGCTGGTGACCACAGCAAGAGAAGATTTAGGGGAGTGGTTGGGGCAGAGGCCAGGTTGGAGTGATCTGAACTGCTTCATGGTTTGAAGAAGTGGAGGGAGTGTTTGGTGACATCTCTTTTGAGAGGTTTAGCTGAGAGGGACAGCAGAGAAATGGGGTGCTTGACAGAGGGCATGTGGAGTAAAGGGAGTTGTTTTGCTTTAAAAAAGTGATACACTAAAGCAGCATTTATCAAACTGAAGTTTGTGAACCATTAGTGGTCTTACAATAATTTTACTGGGTTGCAATCATCATTTAAGCAGTTCGTTTTTGTTTCTTCAAAAATTCATAGACACAGACAATAGTTTAGGGGTTCCCAGAGGATAAGAGGGGAGGGGAGTTCTGGAAGAGGGTAAACGGGGTCTAATATATGGTGATGGGAGGAGAACCGACACTGGGTGGTGAACACACAATATGAGATATAGATGATGCATTACAGAGTTGTACACCTGAAATCTATGTAATTTTACTAAAAATTGTCACCCCAATAACCTTTAATTTAAAAAAAAGAAATTGGACTAAAACAGAACATATCAGAACACACATTTCATATGGTACAGGTAAGAATTTTATTTTTATGGAATCTATTATTATGAAATATTGACCACTGGTTACATATTTGTATTCCCATATAGGTGTGTATTGGATCATAATGTAGAGTGTGTTTCCTCATGTGGATCACAGCTTAAAAAGTTTCGAATCCGCTGCACTAGGGATCTTTGCATGGTGGTGGAGAGAGAGACTGATGACATAGGAAAAAGGGAAAAATGAGTCAGATTCTTGAGCAGGAGGGAGAACTCTTCACTCACTTCTGTTGTCTTTTTTCTTCATATCTTCTTCTTATATGGCTTCCAACAGTAGTCATCATTAACCTGTCCCTAAAAAAACAAATCCCGTAGTTTTGCAGGCATGTATGGTAGAGTTTAAAGAGCTATCCTTTTGTCAACAGTAATGATTTGTCAGAGGCACTGTGTTATTGACTTTGTTTCCCACAAAAGTCATTTGCTGGGGCACTATAACCCTCAGTACTTCAGAATGGGACTACATTTGGAGATGGACTCTTTAAAGAGGTAATTAAGGTAAAATTAGGTTATTGGGGTGGGCCCTTATCCAATATGATTAATGTCTTTATTTGGACAAAGACACACAAAAAGGGAAGACCATGTAAAGATACAGGGAAAAGACGGCCATCTATAAGGTAAGAAGAGTCCTCAGAAGATACCAGTTCTGCCGACACGACCTTGGATTTCTAGCCTCTAGAATGTGAGAAAATAAATATGTGTTGTTTAAACCCCGGAGTCTGGTATTTTGTTATGGCAGCTGTAGCAGAATAATACCGTGGCTGTTGCCGCATTTCGTCTCTTTTGACTGTTACTACACTCTGAGGTGGGAAGGATTAGAATCATGGAAACCTGTTATGAAAAACCGAGAGGTAAAGATAAGAAATTATTTACCCAAGGTCAGGAAGCAAATAGCTAGTAAGTGGAAAATGAAGTTTTGAAATTCTTTGCCCAGTGTTCTTTCCAAGACAAACGCTGTGCAACAGCCCTTTTGGGCATGCTATGCCTACAGTGGTAGATATGCATATTTGCTGGTCCATTTCTTAGGACCAACAGTTGTACATCTCTGCAAATATAAATTCTGATACGTTAAACATTTAAAAACTTCAGAAAGTCCAAAGATGACATATATTAACATTTAAAAATCATTACTTTTATGTAGCCCATGTAATTATACAGCCCAATAAACATTTGAAAGTTTTAGCCTCATAATGAGACATGATAAAACTTGACCAATGCATGGCAAAGAAGATAGCTGATTTTTTTTAAACCTTCTAAATGAGCAATGACATTTCTCAGAACAAGCACTAGGGAATATCTCAATGATCTGTCGTTGCTTTGGGTCCCTGATACAAAACATCTTGAGTGAGTGATCCCAGTAAGTCCGTAAAAATGCTTTCCATCTTTTTGCATTTATCAAGAATGCATTTTTCCGCTTACATTGATGAATAAAACGTGACTTCAAAACATTCACAAGTGAATGAAGAGGAAATTGTGTGTGTGTGTGTGTGTGTGTGTGTGTGAATCATGCTTCAATGTAATCACATCCTGATGTATGTCACCTTATGAAAATGTGGAAGAGTTTTTCCAAGGTATAAACGTAAAGATCAAATTGCTGGGTTGTAAATTGTGTCTCTGTTCAGCTGTGTAATGTCAAATAGAGCTCCAGTTTATCCTCCTTTCTATTATGCATTTGATACTGTATTCCCACATTCTAAAATCTGTCAGATATATTGATTTTTGACAATCTGATAAGTATATTATGGTAGCTGATTGTTGTGATTTGTGATTCCCTGGTTATTCCTGATTGACTATTTTTTATATGTTTATAGGTTAAGTTTCTTTTTTCAACTGTCTATTCATATAATTTGCTTATTTTTTGTCTACTTTTCTTATAAATCAATTTGACCTGTCGCTTCTGTATGTTTCTATAATATTCCTTTTATGCCTGTAAGGATTGCAAGTATGTTTTTCCCACCAGTAAGTTTTTTTTCACTTTGCTTGTGATGGGTTTCATCTTATAAAAGCTTTTAATATTCATGTGTTCAGATATATTTGTTTTTTCTTTCACAAGTTTTTCATTTTTTGTGTTCCTATCTTGATGCCCTCGACATATTCTCTATATTGTGCTCTAAAATTTATATATTTGTATATCTGATTTGTTATTAATCCAATAGTCATTTCTTGTTTTTGTTTGTTTGGACAGAGGTAGAGATCTGATTTTTTTTCTTTTCCCTATATGAATAGCTCATTATTCCTGCACCATTCAATGAATAATTTACCTTTTGCTCAGAAATTTGTAGCTTATTGTATTTGAAGCTCTCATAGGTACATGAGTTTATTTTAAAGACATTTATTCTGTTACTTTGGTTTATTTGTCCCTTTAACTGTATACACTGTTTAAGCTTTATAGTAATACCTGATATCAGTTAAACTAAATCACCTCTTCTTCTTTTACTTAAAATCGGTTTGACAGATATTGATCTATAACTCATCTGTATATATTTTAGTATGAAGTTGCCATATTCCATGAAAAAGACTGATAGGAATTTGATTGAAATTGCCTTTATTTTATAGATCAATGTGTAAGAGTTGCCTTTATGGACTTCAGGTATATGAACATGATATATTTCCTTTTTTGTTGTTGTTGTTTTCTTTTATGACAATAAAGTTATATTAATTTACTCTAAAGTCTTACATATGTTCATTAGATTTACTGTTATTATTTGTGCTATTATAACTATAACTTTAAAATAAGATTTCCTAATAATTTGTTGCTGATATAAAGGAATATAATTGATTGTATATATTGATTTTTGTATCTAGCAACCATTCAGAACAATCTTATTATGATTTATTTACTGATTTTTCTTAGATTTTCTTTGTGGATTGTCTGAATAAATGATATTTTGTTTTATTCTTTTAACCCTTATTTTTTAAATTTTTTTGTACTATTTTACTCTGGTAAACATTTAAATTTTTTAAATTTTTTGACTTTATTTTTCTATTTTTAGCAGTTTTTTTTCAATTATACTTGACATTCAATATTGTTTTATATTAATTTCCATTGAATGCATAGTGGTTAGACATTTATATAATTTATAAAGTGATCCTCTGGTTAGTCTAGTACCCATCTGGCACTACACATAGTTGTTACAATATTATCGACCATATTCCCTATGCTCTACTTTACATCCCCATGACTATTTTGTAACTACCAATTTGTACTTCTTAGTCCCTTTACCTTTTTCACCCAGTCCCCCAACCCACTCCCATCTAGTAACCATCAGTTTGTTCTCTGTATCTATGAGTCTGTTTCTGTTTTGTTTGTTCATTTATTTTCTTCTTTAGATTCCGCATATAAGTGAGATCAGATGGTATTTGTCTTTCACTATCTGACTTACTCCACTTAGCACAATGCTGTCTAGGTCCATCCATGTTGTCATAAATGGTAAGATTTTGTTTTTTCTTTTATGGCTGAGTAATACTTATTCCATTGTATATATGTACCACCTCTTCTTTATCCAGTTGTCTATTGGTGGGCACTTAGGTTAATTCCATGTCTTGACTATTGTAAATAGCGCTGCGGTGAACATAAGGATGCGTGCATTTATCTTTTCAAAATAGTGTTTTGGATTTCTTCAGATAAATATCGTGGATATTGATAAAGATGTGGAATTGCTAGGTCATAAGGTAATTCTATTTTTAATTTTTTTTAGGAATCTCCATACTGTTTTCCATAGTGGTTGCATCAATTTGCAATCCCACCAACACTGCACAAGGGTTCCCTTTTGTCCACACCCTCGCCAACACTTGTTGTTTATTGATTTATTGATGATAGTCATTCTGACAGGAGTGAGGTGGTTTCTCATTGTATGTTGCATTTGCATTTGTCTGATGATTAGTGACATTGAGCATCTTTTCATCTATCTATTAGCCATCTGTATGTCCATTTTGCAGAAATATCTATTCAGGTCCTCTGCGCACTTCTTAATTGGATTTTGTTTGTTTGTTTGTTTGTGTATTGAGTTGTATAAGTTTTTGTAAATTTTGGTTTAACCCCTTAGCAGATGTATTATTGGTGAATATCCTCTCCCATTCAGTAAGTTGTGTTTTCATTTTGCTGACGGTTTCCTTTGCTGTTGTAAAAATGTTTTAGTTTGATATAGTCCCATTTGTTTATTTTTTCTTTTGTTTCCCTTGCTGAGGAGATAGATCAGTAAAAACATTACTAAGGGTAATGTTTGAGAGTTTACTTCCTATGTTTTCTTTTATGAGTTTTATGGCTTCAGGTCTTACATTTCAGCCTTTAATCCATTTTAAGTTTATTCTTGTATATGAAGTGAGAAGGTGGTCTAGTTTCATTTTTTTTTTTTTTTTACATGTATCTGCCCAGTTTTCCCAGCACCATTTATTGAATAAACTTTCTTTACCCTATTGTATAGTCTTGCTTTCTTTGTCATAGGTTTCCTGACTATGTAGTCATGGTCAGGAGCCCAGTTATTTCTGGGCTCTCTATTCTGTTCCATTGATCTATGTGTCTGTTTTTATGCCAGTACCATGCTATTTTGATTATTGTGGCCTTGTAATATAGTAGCTTGATGTGAGGTAGCATGATACCTCCAACTTTGTTCATCTTTCTCAAGGTTGCCATGGATATTTGGGGTCTTTTCTAGTTCCATACAAATTTTAGGATTATTTCTTCTGTTTGTGTGAAAAATGCCATTGGTATTTTTATAGGGATTGCATTGAATCTGTAGATTTCTTTGGGCACTATGGACATTTTAACTGTTAATTCTTTCTATTAGTGAACATGGTATATGCTTCCACTTATTTATAGTTTCTTCAATTTCTTTCTTCAATGTCTTATAATATTCTGAATACAAGCCTTTTACCTCCTTGGTTAAATTTATTCCTAGATATTTTTATTCTTGATGCAATTATAAATGGGACTATTTTCTTAATTTTTGTTTGTGATAATCCATTATTGGTGTGTAAAAGTGGTACCAGTTTCTGAATAGTAATTTTTTATCCTGCTACTTTACTGAATTCATTTAACAGTTCTGATAGTTTCAGTGGAATCTCTGGGGTTCTCTCTGTATAGTGTCATGTCATCTGCAAATAATGACAGTTTTGCATTCTCCTTTCCAATTTAGATGACTTTTATTTCTTTGTCATTTCTGATTGCTGTGGCTGGGACTTCCAGTAGTATACTGAATAAAACTGGTGAAAGTGGCCCTCCCTGTGTTGTTCCTGATCTTAAGGAGTATGCTTTTAACTTTTCACCATTGAGTATGATGTTACCTGTGGGTTTGTCATATATTACCTTTATTATTTTGAAGTATGTTCCCTCCATTCCCACTTTGCTGGGAGTTTTAAATATAAATAGATGCAGACTTTCCTCAAAGGCTTTTGCTACATGTATTGATATGATCATATGATTTTTATCTTTGATTTTGTTTATGTATCACGTTAATTGATTTACGGATATTGAACCAATCTTGCATCCCAGGAATAATTCCCACTTGGTCATATAGTATGATCTTTTTAATGTTTTGCTGAATTCTGTTTGTTAATATTTTGCTGAGAATCTCCGCTTTTATGTTCTTCAGGTATATCGGCCTCTAATTTTCTTTTTTTAGTAATGTCTTTGTCTGGTTCCGGAATCAGGGTAATGGTTACCTTGTAGAATGAGCTTAGAAGACTTTCCGCCTGTGGAAATTGTTGTAATAGTTTGAGGAGAATAGGTGTTATTCTTTGAATGTTTGTTAAAATTCACCTGTGAAATGATCGGTGCAGGATTTTTGTTTGTTGGGAGATTTTTTTCTTAATTACTGATTTGATTTCATTAGTAGTAATCAGTTCAGATTTTCTGGTTTTCCTTCATTCAGTCTTGGAAGATTTTTATGGTTTTAGGAATTGATCCATTTCTACCAGATTGTCCAATTAGTTGGTTCTGGTGGTGTCTATTGTCACTTCTCCTGTTTGATTTCTGATTTTATTTATTTGTGTCTGCTTTTGTTCTTGATGAGTCTGATTAAAGCTTTATGAATTTTATTTATACTTTCAAAGAACCAACTCTTGGTTTTATTGATTTTTTTAGACTCTATTTTGTTAATTTCTACTCTAATTATTTTTTTTTTTCCTTCTACTCAGTTTGGGCTTTGTTTGCTGTACTTTTTCTAGTTCCTTTATGTGTAGGGTTAGATGTTTATTTGAGATATTTCTTGTTTCTTGAGGTAGGCCTGTATTGCTGTGAATTTCCCTCTTAGGACTGTTTTCATTGTGTCCCGTAGATTTTGGGTCATTGTGTTTTCATTTTTGTTGGTCTCAAGGTGTCTTTTGATTCCGTCCTTGATTTCATTGTTAACCCATTCATTGTTTAGTAGCATGTTATTTAGCCTCCATGTGTTTGTGTGTGTGTGTTTTTTTTTTTTTTTTTTTTCTTGTAGTTGATTTCTAGTTTCTTACGATTGTAAGAATTCTTACGATTGTCGGAGAAGACACTTGATGTGATTTCAGTTTTCTTAAATATATTAAGACTTGTTTTGTGGCCTAACATATGGTCTGTCTTGGAAAATGTTCCATGTGCACTTGACAAGAATATATTCTGCTGTTGGGGTAAAATGCTCTAAAACATTAATTAAATCCATTTGATCTAGTGTGTCATTTAAGGCCACTGTTTCCTTGTTGATTTTCTGTTTGGAAGATCTGTCTATTGGTGTTGATCTCTCCCTTTATGTTGGTCAATATTTGCTGTATGTATTTAGATGTTCCTATGTTGGGTGCATAGATGTTAACAAGGTTTATACTCTGTTTTTGGATTGATCCCTTTATCATTATGCAATGTCCTTCTTTATCTCTTATTACAGACTTTGTTTTAAAGTCTATTTTGTCTGATATAAATATTGCTATTGTAGCTTTTTTCCCTTCCATTTACATGAAATAGCTTTTTCCATCCCTTTGCTTTCAGTCTATGTGTGTCTTTCTATCTCAAGTGGGTCGCTTGTAGACAGTGTATGTATAGATCTTGTTTTCTTATCTAGTCAGCTACCCTATTTCTTTTGATTGGAGCGTTTAATCCATTTACATTTAAAGTGCTTATAGATAGGTACATACTTATTGCCATTTCATTATTCATATTTATGTCCCACCCTCATTCTTAAAGAAGTCCCTCAAACTTTTCTTGTAATATTGGTTTGGTTGTGATGAATTTCTTTAGCTTTTTTTTTGTTTGGAAAGCTCTTTATCTCTCCTTCAATGGTAAATGACAACCTTGCTGGGTAGAGTATTATTGTTTGTAGGTCCTTACTTTTCATCACTTTGAATATTTTGTGGCAATCCCTTCTTTCAGCAATATTTCTGTTCAGAAATCAGCTGTCTTATGGGAGCCTCCTAGTAATTAACTAGTTGCCTTTGTCTTGATGCTTTTAAGACTCTCTCTTTGTCTTTAGCCTTTGCCATTTTAATTATGATGTGTCTTGGTGTGGGTCTCTTTGAGCTTATCTTGTTTGGGACTTTCTGCTTTTCTTGGCTTTGTATGTCTATTTCCTTTGCAAGGTTTGGTATGTTATTATTTCTTCAAATAGTTTCTCAGTCCCTTGCTCCCTCTCTTCTTCTGATATCCCTGTGATGTGAATGTTGTTAGGCTTGATTTATCCCAGAGGCTCCTTAAACTTTCCTCAAAGGCTTTTGCTACATGTATTGATATGATCATATGATTTTTATCTTTGATTTTGTTTATGTATCACGTTAATTGATTTACGGATATTGAACCAATCTTGCATCCCAGGAATAATTCCCACTTGGTCATATAGTATGATCTTTTTAATGTTTTGCTGAATTCTGTTTGTTAATATTTTGCTGAGAATCTCCGCTTTTATGTTCTTCAGGTATATCGGCCTCTAATTTTCTTTTTTTAGTAATGTCTTTGTCTGGTTCCGGAATCAGGGTAATGGTTACCTTGTAGAATGAGCTTAGAAGACTTTCCGCCTGTGGAAATTGTTGTAATAGTTTGAGGAGAATAGGTGTTATTCTTTGAATGTTTGTTAAAATTCACCTGTGAAATGATCGGTGCAGGATTTTTGTTTGTTGGGAGATTTTTTTCTTAATTACTGATTTGATTTCATTAGTAGTAATCAGTTCAGATTTTCTGGTTTTCCTTCATTCAGTCTTGGAAGATTTTTATGGTTTTAGGAATTGATCCATTTCTACCAGATTGTCCAATTAGTTGGTTCTGGTGGTGTCTATTGTCACTTCTCCTGTTTGATTTCTGATTTTATTTATTTGTGTCTGCTTTTGTTCTTGATGAGTCTGATTAAAGCTTTATGAATTTTATTTATACTTTCAAAGAACCAACTCTTGGTTTTATTGATTTTTTAGACTCTATTTTGTTAATTTCTACTCTAATTATTTTTTTTTTTTCCTTCTACTCAGTTTGGGCTTTGTTTGCTGTACTTTTTCTAGTTCCTTTATGTGTAGGGTTAGATGTTTATTTGAGATATTTCTTGTTTCTTGAGGTAGGCCTGTATTGCTGTGAATTTCCCTCTTAGGACTGTTTTCATTGTGTCCCATAGATTTTGGGTCATTGTGTTTTCATTTTTGTTGGTCTCAAGGTGTCTTTTGATTCCGTCCTTGATTTCATTGCTAACCCATTCATTGTTTAGTAGCATGTTATTTAGCCTCCATGTGTTTGTGTGTGTGTGTTTTTTTTTTTTGTTTTTTTTTCTTGTAGTTGATTTCTAGTTTCTTACGATTGTAAGAATTCTTACGATTGTCGGAGAAGACACTTGATGTGATTTCAGTTTTCTTAAATATATTAAGACTTGTTTTGTGGCCTAACATATGGTCTGTCTTGGAAAATGTTCCATGTGCACTTGACAAGAATATATTCTGCTGTTGGGGTAAAATGCTCTAAAACATTAATTAAATCCATTTGATCTAGTGTGTCATTTAAGGCCACTGTTTCCTTGTTGATTTTCTGTTTGGAAGATCTGTCTATTGGTGTTAATGGTGTTCTCTACTACGATTGTATTACTGTTGATCTCTCCCTTTATGTTGGTCAATATTTGCTGTATGTATTTAGATGTTCCTATGTTGGGTGCATAGATGTTAACAAGGTTTATACTCTGTTTTTGGATTGATCCCTTTATCATTATGCAATGTCCTTCTTTATCTCTTATTATAGACTTTGTTTTAAAGTCTATTTTGTCTGATATAAATATTGCTATTGTAGCTTTTTTCCCTTCCATTTACATGAAATAGCTTTTTCCATCCCTTTGCTTTCAGTCTATGTGTGTCTTTCTATCTCAAGTGGGTCGCTTGTAGACAGTGTATGTATAGATCTTGTTTTCTTATCTAGTCAGCTACCCTATTTCTTTTGATTGGAGCGTTTAATCCATTTACATTTAAAGTGCTTATAGATAGGTACATACTTATTGCCATTTCATTATTCATATTTATGTCCCACCCTCATTCTTAAAGAAGTCCCTCAAACTTTTCTTGTAATATTGGTTTGGTTGTGATGAATTTCTTTAGCTTTTTTGTGTTTGGAAAGCTCTTTATCTCTCCTTCAATGGTAAATGACAACCTTGCTGGGTAGAGTATTATTGTTTGTAGGTCCTTACTTTTCATCACTTTGAATATTTTGTGGCAATCCCTTCTTTCAGCAATATTTCTGTTCAGAAATCAGCTGTCTTATGGGAGCCTCCTAGTAATTAACTAGTTGCCTTTGTCTTGATGCTTTTAAGACTCTCTCTTTGTCTTTAGCCTTTGCCATTTTAATTATGATGTGTCTTGGTGTGGGTCTCTTTGAGCTTATCTTGTTTGGGACTTTCTGCTTTTCTTGGCTTTGTATGTCTATTTCCTTTGCAAGGTTTGGTATGTTATTATTTCTTCAAATAGTTTCTCAGTCCCTTGCTCCCTCTCTTCTTCTGATATCCCTGTGATGTGAATGTTGTTAGGCTTGATTTATCCCAGAGGCTCCTTAAACTTTCCTCATTTTTTGGGTTCTTTTTTCTTTTTTGCCGTTCTGATTGGGTGTTTATTGCTACTTTGTCTTCCAAATTGCTGATTCCATCCTCTGCTTCATCTCTTCTGCTATTGATGCCTTCTATTGTATTCTTTTATGTTATTTTATGCTTTATTTCTGACTAGTTCTTTTTTATAGTTTCTATGTTCTTTTTTATGCTTACTATCTCTTTTTTGAAGTTTTCACTAAGTTCCTTGAGCATCCTTATAACCAATGGTTTGATCTCTGTTTCTGGTAGGTTACCTCCATTTCATTTAATTCTTTTTCTGGCGTTTTCTCCTGTTATTTACTCATTATTAACTTATTCTTTAATTCTTTGTTATTCAATAGGTATTTCCTAATTGTGCAAGTTTTACCAGGCACCATGCTGATTCTATGGGATTCCCTAATGAATAAGACTTAACAGTGCCCCTGTTGTCACGAGGCTTCTGAATTAACAAGAGAGACAGGTATTACACACAAAATTACATCATGGTTATTTCCTGACAATCCAATGGCTGCTTAAGACCCAAGTGTAACATGCTGTCAGAACACTTAGGAGATGAGGAGGTGATGGTGCTAATATATAGTTTGGAAAGTCAGGAAAAGGCATTTATCTCCATTTTCCTTCAGCAACCATGAAGAACATAATTTAAGTAAAAGTAAAAAGCATTAGTGATTTAAAAAATAATTTCATTGGACATACTACCGTCATTAAGAATAATCCAAGGTAATCTGGCTGTGGGCATTTTGGCATGTCCGGGTCAGTTGTTTAAATACAGACTTTCAACCAGTTTTCAAAGTAAGGCAGGTGCCTCCCTAGACCTTGTGTTCTTAAAAAGTCAGAGCTTATGTGGAGAGTTCTGTTTTATCAGCCCCATGAAATGAAATGCTGCAGCCCGCATTTTCCTTATTCAGTTTCAAGTATGAAGTTGATTTTAAAATTTAACTGCAATTTCCTTAAGATGTGCTACCACTCCCAGCTAATTATATAGATGTATCAAATATGCATTTTCTTTAAAAGCCGTATTACTGGTTTGCTTTTATATACCAATGATACTTGAATAGAAGGTGGTAATAAAATGTTAAAACAAATTTAGTCGTATGAGAAAAAATAATAGAGAAATTTCTCAGCTGTAATGTGAGAGGTATTGCTTCTAAAAATATAAGAAAAAGAACAAGCCTACATAAGCTAAGGTTCTTGTTCACCTGTGATTGGCCTGCTCTGTATCCTGCCACTGAGCTAGAAGACTAGGTTCTGCCTTCTTTTTATTTCCCCACTAAATCAGGTGCAGCCTTCTTAGAGTCTTTAGAGACTTCAGGATGTTGCACATTGTACTAAGCTCGTGTATTTGGTGTGTGAACACAGGCCTAGCGCTCTGGAAAGCCCTGAAGACAGAGAGATTTTTGGGTCCTATTCTGACATCTCCACTTGGAGCGCCTTCCACCAAAGCCCATCTTCGCTCAGGCCTTGACGGGTGGGATTGCCACTTATATGCATGGAAGGTACTCTTACCCCACTGAAAGAAAGCTGGCCAAGGCTGGAGAATGTCTAGAGATTCACGAGAAAATGCATGCTCTACTAATAGAATCTAACAAGGGGAATTTGGAGAGTGGGACTCCATCTTTGTAGGGGACAATCATGTGTCCATCAAAGGGAGTGACTGAAGTGCTAGGTCAGACTTTTCAGCCTCATCTAGGCTTCCTTCCAATGTTTGCTCGGTGGAGGACTGACGACAGCCCAGTTAATCGGGAGGCACTGAGACACAGGGCAGAGAAAGGGAAAGACTGGAGAGCCCCTAGGGAGTAAAATATTTAGACTGATCACTAAGGAGCAGAGATGAAGACTAGGACTGAAAGGGCAATTTGAGTTCTGCGTCAGTGAAGAGAATGGATTCTCTTGCAAGTTTTGGGAATCTCTGATCCTCATATAGGAAATGGAAGAATTGGTATATTTTCTTTTTTGTTGACATTCAATATTATTTTATATTTCAGGTGTACAGCATAGTATTTACACATTTATATAAGAGATTGTCCTCCTGACTAGTCCAGTACCCACCTGTACTATACATACTTGTTACCACATTATTGACCATATTCCCTGTGCTTTACTTTATATCCCCACGACTATTTTGTAACTACTAATTTTCTTTGAATCAAGTAGATTTCTCAATGTGGCGTCAGAAGTTTATCTTTCTTAGAGTCTGCATTTGAATCATCATATGGTTTGAGAAACTCACTTCTAGGTGAGGACAACAGTACTGTAGTTAGTACTACCTTAAAATGTGAGAAATTAAAACGTAAAAATTCTCATTTGGATTCTGTGAAAAAGAATATGACAGTTGATTAATGTAGCACCAGATTAATCTGTCACAAGATTTTGAAGGCAGTGCTTTGAAACATGTCAGGTCTCTTAACAGCCTTTTTTAGATCTTCTCAGGCAAGATCTTTTTGAATTGATTAAAAATTTTAAAAATCCTGGGAACGAATCCTGTCTTCACTATATACCAGATATGACACTGAATAAATAATTTAATTTTCTGAACCTCAGTTTTCTTATTTGTGAAATGGGATACTAATGTCTACCTCATAGAGAAGCTTGTGAATTAAATCAAAATAACGCATATAAAGTGATTAACATGGAGCCTGGCACATGTAAGCACTCCATATGTGTGTCACCGTCGTCACCGCTGCCGTTTGTGCTCCCCTTTCTAGAGACATTTACTTACGGATTTTATAGAGGCACGTTAGATACTTAGTAAAGATATGAGGTGGTATAATGTACATGGGAACCTTCTTATCCAGAGCTCATTTCTCCATCAGCAGTGGATGTATTCATTGTATTTGGCCATTGACCTAAAGCTCATATGTGAAAAGTACCCAGACTACCCTGAGGAAGCTTATAAACAAGTGTGAAGATAGAACACAAATGGATATTCCTAACTCAGTCTGAGTGTTATTTCAAGTGTATGTAGTATGGCAGCACAGAGAAAATACTCTTTCTGTAGGCCTGGCAGAGTTGGGGAGTGGGCTGGAAAGTGACAGTTTTGAACCAAGCTTAGATGGATGATTAAAAAACTACTTGGCAGGTAAGAGCCAAAAACATTGCAGGTAGGGCCCTCCTCCAGCAGCATAGAAGTACAGAGAATATGGCATGTACAGAGCATGAGAAATGCCAACTATCAATCAGATGTGGAGTATAAGATGGGAGAGGCCAGGCTAAGAGACTTAGAGGAATAAAGGCAACAGTTGCCATATTTCAAGGTTTCCTATAAAAGGTAGGCACAGAACAAGTGTCTTGAATTTTAAGGAGGAAGGTCACATAGTCAAATTTGTGTTTTACAAAGATGATTAAAAATGGTGCCAAGGATGGATTGGAGGGAGAAAAAGTAGAGGACAAGTTTATGTGTATTTTTGTTTCGTTTTTTGCTTTTTTATTCGACATCTTTTCCTGTAATTATTTGGCAACCATCTATTTTCTTTGGTGAAGTGTTTGTTAATATCTTTTTTTCTTTTATTGTGGTAAAATACACATAGTTTAAAATTTGCCATCTTAATAATTTTAAGTGTATAGTTCAGTGGTATTAAATACATTCATAATGCTGTACAACCAAAAACTGAAGGTGCATTACAATTAAATAATAATCCTCTTACCCCAGTCCTTAACAGTCACCATTCTAGTTTCTGTGTTTATGATGTTGACTACTCTAAGTACCTTATATAAGTGGGATCATGCAGTATTGTTGTTTTGTGACTGGCTTATTTCATTTAGTATAAAGTCCTCAAGGTTCATCCATGTTGCAGCATATGTCAGAATACCCTCCCTTATTAGGTTGAATAATATTTCATTGTATGTATATACTACATTTTGCTTATCTGTTCATCTATAGCTGGACACTTGGTTGCCTTCATGTTTTAGTTCTTGTGAACGATGCTGCTATGAACATGGGTGTACAAATATCTCTTCAAGATTTTGCTTTCAATTTGTTTGGGGTTCCTGAAATGGAATTGCTTGGTCATACGGTAATTCTGTTTTTAAATTTTGAGGAACTGCCATGTTGTTTTCTACAGTGGCTGCACCACTTTACATTCCCGCCAGCAGTGCACACAGGTTCCAGTTATGCTACATCCTGTGAACACTTGTTATTTTCCATGTTTTTGAGAGTAGCCATCCTAATGGGTGTGAGGGACACTTTTATGTTTTTAAATGGAAGATAATGAGGGCCAAAGTGAGACATGGTCATGGAAAATAAATGGTGGGGAATTCAGGTCAAGATTTTTGGGAAGTGCAAGCAATTGAATTTGTTCACTGAATATGATAATTTATTAGAGGATGAATTACATGTTGAACTTTGAAATTTTGACAGATGTCCAAATTCGACACAAAAAATGTTATCATTAGAATTAGGTAGGGCATAAAAAGTGAAGAATAGGATTTCTTGAGGGGGACATTACTGTTCATTCATCTATTGATATTTATAAAGATTTTCAAAGGAAGAATTTTATATTGGAGCACAGATAGCAATTTAAAAAATTCCATGTTTATAGAAAAAAGTTATACGTTGTAGAAAACTGTAAATTGTGATGTTTTACTGTAAGTATAATATGAATTAGAGCATAAGTGTGGCTTGCAATTAATTTAACGAATAATAACATATTTGTGGAATGTTTTGCAAATTGTAAGCCTCCTTCATATAAACCACCTTTAATCTTTTGAAAGTTTCACCATTCACAGACATCCATTAAATACCTTTTGAGCACCCACTGGATATCTGGAACGGGAAGGTTGTGGAAACATACCCTGCTCTCGCAGAGCATCATTCAAGAGATAGGCCCCGGAGTTTAAATATCTATAACAGGAATTCTTGACATGGATTCTGGGAAGGGTTTGGGGATAGGGAGGTATCTGATCCCAGTAAAATTTATGTAAAATTATTTCCAAGAACAAATTTTCATCAGAATTTCAAAGACAGTCATAATCCTAAACTGCTGAAGACCCATGGTCTTCAAGAAACACCCTCACAGAAGTTAACTGATCTGTCCAAGGTCCCCAGAATCAAGTGACCATCTGGGTTTTGACCATTGGTTCAGTGCACTCTACAGTGCTATGCTACTTGTCTGTATGAATTCTGTGTCATCCTGCTCTAAAGAAAGACCTATTTTCCTAAGATTTTATACATCATTTAAAATTCTCAGTGTAAATGTAACTTCTTATCAGGATGCAACACTTGACAAATATTATAAAACGGTAGATGGACTTTGGCTTCTTACAGCTTTTCCTACCCTGAAACTTCCCATTCTGCTGGTTCTCTCGGCAGTTTTGGAGAGGGACATGGCAAGTGTCCTGAAGAAACACTTTTGGCATTTCCTCGACAGTCTTGAGGAAGCAGTTTGTGCCATTGCTCAGCAGACAGTGGGCCCTCTATTGCAGGACACAGACCAGTGCTTTGGAAACGGCCTTCTGGACTTTCTGTAGTGGGGAGCTTTGAGCTCTGTGCTAAAATACGCTTTATATGTACACAGTACCATCTGACCTTTGGGTCAAGGCATTTCCAATCAGTTCAGAAGTGCAGCTAGTGGAACCACCGTGCTGACGAGCTCTCACAGTTTCGTAAGTGGGACTACGGGGCGTGCAAGTTCTAGTGAGTTTTTAGATGCTTTTATCACATACTCCTAAACTGCTGGGCTTGGAATTAAGTCAGTTGCCAGAGATGATACCAGAAGACTAAAAAGCCTAAATAGTAAAGGCTAAAACACCCCAGAAGTAAAGAAATTTTTCCCGGGAAAATCAAATAAAGAAATTTGCTTATAGGCTACTCACTATCGTGGCCATGAGCAGAAATTAGGCAGAAAGCTTTAGTAGGAATCACCTTTATGGTTTACAGCAGGGGTGTCCAAACTTTTTTCAACGTTTTTCACCAAGGGCCATATGCGGTAAAATACACAAACAGCCGGGCCACTCACTCGAGGTGAAGTACGTATTGCCTCACCTGGTTTATTTAAGTAAACTAAATATATTTTTGGAATTTGCTGCAGGCCAATTAAAAATGGATTGCAGGCTGTAGTTGGCCCGTGGGCCGCAGTTTGGACACCCCTGGTTTAGAGCATTGGCCTAGAAGAATATCAGTCAAAATGTACCTGAATAGTCCCAGCCTTTTTGAACTATTTCTAAAGCCAAAGTTAACTTTGTTCAGCAATAATAAAAAATCTCTTAATTAATTTATTGAATACTCAGGATTTTGCCACTCTGATTACGAAGCATTGAGAGAATAGTTTGTTGTTGAATCTGGGCAACAAGGAGATAATTTTCTATCAGCCTGATGGGGTTGTTTATTGAAACTAATAAGCTGTTGGGCGTGTGCATGTGCGTGTGTGCGCGCGCGTACACACACATGAACATGTTTCCTCTGACTTACGGTTAAGTCTTCCTGATTTGAAGGAATAGTTTTAGATAATATTTGGTTGGCATGGCCATGTGATTCCTAATCTGTGGCTTTGGCTTTTCCCTAAATTCTCATCTTTTGAGATTAGTTAGAAATCTAGAACGTTTACATTAGGTGCTTTTTTCCTGCCTACTTTAACTCCTTATAGTATTTTCTGAAGGGCAAAAACTGGACTTCTGAGTGGTCATCACTGATATACCATGTTTCCCTGAAAATAAGACCTAGCTGGACAATCAGCTCTATGCGTCTTTTGGAGCAAAAATTAATATACGACCTGGTCTTATTTTACTATAAGACTTGGTCTTTAATACAATACAATATAAAATATACATAATATAAATAATAATAATATAATACTGGGTCTTATATTAATTTTCGCTCCAAAAGACGCATAAGAACTGATTGTCCAGCTAGGTCTTATTTTTGGGGAAACACAGCATTTATCTATCTGGTAACAGGTTTTGCAGCACCTATGCTGTGCAGCGTGCTGTGCTACTTTCCAATGTTTGGAAATATAGTTAAGCAAATTGTGCTCCAGTTTTATCAAGGCGATTATAATCTGGTTGGGGAGAGTGGTGATCAATGGCTAATTAACATAAGAAGCTGAATGAAAGTATCATTAAATTGAAGAGGAAGGAACTGTCCTTTCTGGCAGAAGGTACCTGGGAATCTTAACAGAGGGAAGGTTTTAGATAAGCAGAGGATATCAAGGAGAGAATGACCACAGCTTTGTCGATCTCAGGCCTCTAATACCCTACCTGTGCTTGTAGTACTTCCCGATTGAATCAGCATTATTTCATGTTAAGAGAATACTTTAATAGTTGAAACTATCATCCAGTACAAGAAAGGCTTTGCTTATTTCATAACACACCTCAGCATCTGTGGTCTTTTCTCATTATTGGTGTAGCTGCTTCATTAGATTTCCTTATAAAGATTCCTGTCTTTAGGTAGAGGCCTAAAGTATTAGCGGATATGGCCTTTTGGAGATGAAAGTCATAAATTCAACTGTGCCTTCGATCTGCATCATCATCCAATATGTTAATACAAGTCACCAGCCACTGGTCATTGAGCACTTGTAATTTATTAACCTACCTGAGACACACTGTAAGTGGAATAACCACACTAACATTCAAAGACAAGGTACAAAAAAAAAAAGATAAAATTTCATTTCATTTTTATATTCACTTCAGGGTGAAATGATAATATTTTTATATATTATATTAAGTAACATATATTATTAAAATTAATTTCACAAATGTCTTTTTTCATCTTTTTAAACATGGCTACCAGAAAAATTTAAATGACATAGGTGGCTCTCATTATATATTTATTAGGACTAAGGAAAGTCCTGCCTTAGATAGTGCTTATGGAACTGTTGTTATAAGAATGGTATATAAGAGGATTAACCCAGGAAATAAAACTGAATCCAAGTATGTGGAATGAGCGCTAGACTGTCCTGAAGAGACTAAATTCAGTTCCAGCTGCAACCTTGCTTCTCTGTGTAGTCGCTCACTTTCCCTGAGTGGACTGAGATTTTCTCACCTGAACACTGTGGAAAAGATTTAAAAGTGGGTGATCTCTAAGTCCTTTCTCACGTTAAATCCAGCTATTCAACTGTCTTCAGGAAGAGAAGAATGAATCTTATTTTTAACCCCTCCAGTCTCCTCAAAGCCTATCAAATGGAATAGTTTTCACCATTCCAATTCTTAATTAATGTAAGAGACATTAAATTTGTAATTACTGTAATTGGGAACTTCCTTGAGCAGCCTGAGGCTGGAGCACAGCATCTTTCAATCTGTGTAGTGCTGAGTGAAGCTACTGAGCATGTTGTGATTTATAAGACTCTGACAACAACATTTTGCAAGGAAATTTCCAACACTCTTTCAGATATGTCTGAAAGTAAATACTTTTTAGTCCCAGTAGTTTTTATGATGTCATTTCAAAGAGAGCTCAATAAAAAAAATCCTCAGTTTCAAATTTAATATTGGGAAAAGCTATTTCCTAACTTTACTCCATAGTTTAGCTTTCAAAGTTAATTTTAAGAACTTTTTGGTATTACTGGTAATAATACTTGTTAATTGTCAAGGGTAGAAATTCAGAATGTCATATACAAAATGTAAGAATCATTCAAACCCCATCTGATTTTTTCCCGTGTCCATATATGTGACCATAATATTGAATACAATGTGTATATTGTACTTTGAAACTTTGCTATTTTGAGATATATGGGTAATTTAGAACTCTCTCTCTGTCTGTCTGTCTCTGTCTCTGTCTCTGTCTCTATGTCTCATATATATATATATATATATATATACACACACAAACATATATATTATATTTTTATAATACATAATTTTTATAATATGTAATACACATAACATATACATATATGAAAATAAGCATAACATATAATATATAGTTTATATAATAGTATGTATTATATATCTTTGTATATATATAATATATATATTATATATATATATTATATATATATTATATATATATATAATATATATATATTCCTGTGATAATTCATTTAGAATCATTTCTTATTAGACCAAAGCTGGTCAAAGGACATACATATTTTTAGACTTTTCAGATTTATTGTAATCTTTCCTTTTAGAAAGTTTGTATTTTCAGTTAATGTTTGCAATTAGCAGGGTATGAGCCTGCCTGTTCCCTGAAACCTTACCAATACTGAAATTAAGATTTTAAATCCTGTTTGATTGACATTTACACCCCTCACAAAATGATAACCCCCCGCTCCCATTCTACTACCCCTCTGACATCGTATATAGCTCTTACAATTCCACTGACTCTATTCCCTATGCTGTACTCCACACCTGTGACTATATACATATTAAATTATAGTTGACATTCATTATTATTCAGCTTCAGCTTCAGGTGTACAGTGCAGTGGTCAGGCATCTACACTATCCATGAAGTAGTCTCCCTGATAAGTCCAGTGCCCATCTGATCCCTACAAAATCTTGACAACATTATTGATTATATTCCCCAAACTTTCATATCCCTGTGGCAGTATTGTGGTTACCAATTTGTGCTTTCTAATCCCCTCACCTCCTCCCTTATCCCCACTCCCCTCCCATGTAGCAACCCTCAGTTTTTTTCTCTATATCTCTGAGACTGTTTCTGATTAGTTTGCTCATTTATTCTATTCTTTAGATTCCACATAAAAGTGAGATCATATGGCATTTGTCTTTCTCTGTCTGACTTATTTCACTTAGTATAATATTCTCTAGCTACATCCATATTATTGCAAATAGTAAGATTGCATTCTTCTTTATGCCCAAGTTATATTCCATTGTATAAATGTACCACAGTTTATTAATTCAGTCATCTACCAATTGGCATTTTGGTTGTTTTCATGTCTTGGCTATTGTGAATAGTACTGCAATAAACATAGGGGTGCATATATTTTTTCAAATTAGCATTTTGGATTTCTCTGAATCGATACCTAAGAGAGGAATTTCTGGGTCATAAGGTAGTCCCATTTCCAGTTTTTTGGGATACCACCATACTGATTTCCATAATGGGTGCACCAATCTGCAATCCCACCAACAGTGCATGAGGGTTCCCTTTTCTCCACATCCTCGCCAGCACTTGTTTGTTGATTTCTTGATGATAGCCATTCTGACAGGAGTGAGGTCGTATCTCATTGTGGTTTTTATTTACATTTCTCTAATTTCATGTTTTGTTTTGGGGTATATTTTTGGTTTTTCTCCTTTGTAAAAGCAACAACCACATTGACAATAGTAAATCCTTTATGGAACAGTGGTAAGGTATTAATAGAAATAAGTGAATCAATCTACAGTGTCATATTTCTGAAAAAAGCAATGCCTGTGACTAAGAACACTTTTTACAAGTTTGGTAAAGAATATTAATCATTATTTTCGTAATGATGTCAAAGTTTGCAATAAAAAATCGAATACATTAAGCAACGCATTTTTCAAATCTGTTCCCAGGCAAAAGAGCTGCTACTATCAAGGAAAATGTTGGCAGTCATCTGTATGCTTTCATGGCTCTTCATTTTTGAATTTGTTTGCTTGTTTTAATATCAAGATGTCTCTGCTCCTGGCATCAGGATGTTATTTCTGTTTATTCACCGAGCAGTTAATGAGTTTAGAAAAGTTGGGGTTTCACAAGAAGAAGTGAACAGCACAGGACTCCTTTGCAAATACCATCTTCGCTTTCTGGCTGCCCTGTGATTATGCAGGGGTGTGGTCCTGGAAGACTTAATTAATACAAGCAGTTGAAGTTATCTAACTGTGCTCTCCTAGAGGATTCAGCATTTTAATGGAAATGTGCCTTAAAAAGCTAAGCAAACTATAAAGCACAAGGCGTATTACTGAAAGTTAAATATTGATTAATATTCTTTGATTCAAAGCCTGGACTTTAATTTCCCCAGCTTTTTGGAGGTAAGCAAAGTCATCTGTGCCCTGCACAACGTTACGGGGAGCTATTTGCATGGATTACTCTAGCCCATTACGGCATTCAGGGTATTTCTTCTCTAGGGAAATAATGTTTAACTTTGTTTGAAAGGATGAATTTAAAGATTATTAACTTAGCTCTTCCTCGAATGTAGAAATGATGTTTCTGTCATATCAGATAATTTTCTTCCTGTGCGTTAAAGAATAATATGAGGAAAGCATTAGCTACATCACCGTATTTAAATGCTGCTTAAATATCGGCACTCCCTTGCTAATTTTTTGTTAGTGGTTTAGAATTCAGAATTGGAAATTAACTCCATATCCAGGCATCAAGTCTCTCCACCAGGTTGAACTTGAGCTGATATATCTGGTGTGCTGTTTGAAATGGGGTGGATGGGGTATCACAGTCTGTCTTCTATGAGAGATTTTGGAAAGAGGCAAACTTGCAGAGCTTCCAACAGTGAAGCTGCCTGAAAGCTCTCAGAGGAGAGACACAGAGAAGAAGAGGAGAGAGGAACAGTCAGGCGGTATGGGGAAGGAAGGAAGACAACCCAGTTAGTCAGAGACTCTTCTCAGACTCCAGGCTCTGAGATGACGGTTGTGGAGGCAATATGTGCTGGACTCTGTTTGTTGTCCAATCCAGTATCCACTGTCAACCCCCTCTTTTTGACTGGCTTCTATTAAGAAGCCGGGAAAGATTTTCTCAATTTTCCTTATAGTAGGGTTTGTCATAGGATAATGTTTAGTAAATGGAATTCTATTTTACTGCCTCTTCCCCATTTTGTTCTTCTTTCCTTAAACACTGATGCAATGTGCAATGTGTAGAATTGCAGTTGTGCAGGGTTCATCTTGTGAACATGGCGCGAGACTGCTATGCCCAGGCTTCCCTGAGCTTCTGCCTACCTCATGTGACAAAAAACAAGCCCTGAGTTGGAGTCCAAGTTTCTGGGACGTGCATCGCAATGCATTCCTAATTGATATGGTGTGCCACCTCAGATTGATGTGGCATCTGCCTTCTGTGCTCCAATTATCTCAATCCCAATAATGAAGGAGAAGAAAAAAAAATAAAGCTAAATTTCTCATCCCAGCACTTCTGAAAATCTGAACTTTCCATCCTGTTTATCCAGGATGATCTCAACATATGAGATACTAAATAGTTGGTTGTTGACTGGAGGTGAAAAATAGGGGAGCCCTACACAGATGTAGTGATTGAAACCTGTGGGAGTTCTCTGACCTGCCTGCTCCATAGTACAATGCAATGTTCTGTGAGATCAGCACCCATCTCTACTTAGGCAAACCCTTGCCCAGTGCTTGGTGTTGTAAGAACCCACCTCTGTTTGTGGCTGCCCTATCTGGTGGGAGAAAAAGGAGGTCTGAGTCCCTGAAAGTACTGTATGAACCTTGACTATACTTATAAAAAGCACAACATAACTATGAAATATGTTCACCATATAAGGATTTACATGGAGGTCAACCACAAATTCTCTCAGACCTGCATGTTCTCAGCATGGTTTGATGGTTGAGAGAGGAGTCATTAGAACCAAAGAGATATGTTTGAAACCCATTGTTGTCACTGCTGACTGTGTGATGGTGACAAGCTTAGTTCACCTTTCTGAACAAGCATTCCTTCCTTTGTAAAACGGAAAAGGCAAAAATGCCAGAGTGGCTGGGATTAAATTATATTGTGTGTGTGCACGTGTGCGTATGTGTTTGGCAGGGTAAGGGATTAACGAATGACAGCTGTTACATTAATGGTTGTAGTTATCCTGTAATACGATGGTTGGGAGGTGTGATTATATCAGAACAAATACAGTAAGTCTGTTTGTACCTATATCTTATTTTAGAATAATAGTTCTGCTTTCTGATAACCTTATCTCTTCCCTGAGATGCTTCTGATTAGTCTCTCTGTTCTGTTCAAAGCTGGCAATCCAACATTTCCCTGTGATCTCTACCTGCCTTGCTATATTATCTGCTGGAGCCTACAGAGGTGACTGGATTCTGAGGTTCCGTTGCAGTAATTAATGGAACATTTTTAAATTAAAGACAGTAAAGCAAAGACATCTTCTAGCATGCTGGTTGGGCGCTAAAATCATGTTGGTTTTTTTGATGGCTGGTGTTGATAATGTTTTGATTTGTGGATTAATGCTCTCTCACTTTGAAGGTTCCCAGAAATCCTGCACTGAAGATGGTAACCTCCAAAATGATTAGTTGATCATGTGTAATGAGCTAATTAAGACTTTGGGGGCATTTTGGCACTTCCAGTGACTTATTTAATTATCTGAAGGAGGCTTTTACAATCTCAAGAGACATTATAATCTACCTTTGGAACTGAAGATCTACCTCAGAAAACAATAGAGCATCCCCCGTGTTGCCAAATGACCTCTGTGATTAATGTTCCCTTTGGAAAAACTGCCCTTAGATATAAATCCTGGCTTGAAATCATAAGCAGAAACTCTGACACAGTGTTGTAATATACCAGTTGCTCTTTCTTGATTGTATGGTGTTTTCAGGGAACAGAACAAAACTAGAACAGCTCTTTACTTAAGTCCTTGCCTTGAGGCTGATTGTTCTCCAGGAAGAAAGACTCTCTGGGAAGGCAGCCAGAGGTGTCCCTTACAAAAAGATGAGGAGAGAGGTTCATCTAAGGAGGTAGAATGAGGCTGTTTGGCTCCACCAGACCTTTGCTTGTTTCCTTAGTCAAGCAATATCACAGAAAATGGAAGGGGAGATAATGTTGACAATAACAGTGACTGAGCTCAATAAATGAGTGCAGGAGGAAGAGTATTTCAGGGAACAGGCATGGCACAATGGTCTGTGCAGACCTCTAGGTCACAGTTTATATAGCTCTGGACGTTATGATTTATATCCAAGTGAGGGAAAGAGTTGGGGCCTATGTGATATGTCGGAGTTACAGGTAAAATGTATAGATGAAAGTCTCATAAGTGAAAGGAGACTAAAAGGGAAATTCAGATAGGAAATACCTCAGAGAGACAACATAATCTGTACCAAAACCTTGCTCTATAAAGCAAGCAAACTACTCACCACTTTGATGAGGACACTGACCAGATTTCACCTTCTATTTTTGGAATTCAGCAACATGTTTTACAAAAACAAACAATATTAATTTTAATATACCCTTACGGTGAGGCAATGATAATACTGGCTTGATACCAAAAATGAGAACAAGAAATACTATTCAGATTATTTTTAGGAGTTGTGAGATGCAGAGTTATGAAATCATACACCAGGGTGCAGGGAGTGGAAACCCTGTAATGAAAAATATGTGAATGGGACCATGCACGATAGGGAGAATTTCCAGCTGCCAAGTTAGTGGGGTGGGGGCAGGGAGGGAAAACATTAATATAAAAGAAATAAATGGAAGATGAGTTGGCAAAAATAGGTTTGGGCAAGAACCCAGAAGTTTTAGAAGACAACTTTTAGGACTCTGAGTTCATCTCATCAGGGGGTTCTTGAAGGCATTTAAGCAGGTAAGTAACATGATTAGAAGTAGCCTGTATTTTAAGTAAAGGTAGAAATTATTGAAATTTGGGAAATCCCCAACAATACTTGATTGCAAAATGGAAGTTAATATCTACATGTTCAAATACTGCTTTTTAAAGAATCTGAAAAACACGGGTCTCCACCTGTGTGAAGAAGCCAGTAGCATTTTCCCTGCCACCTTCATTATCCCTAAAATATGTCCGAGTGTCTCTCATGACAAACCTTTTAAATGCACAATCTTATCAACCTTCCTTAATGCTACATTATTTTAGGTAAAGTTGTTTCAGCTGAGTGCACACATCTATTAGTGTTTAGTCGTATTGGATAATGAAGCCCTGTATTCTCATGGACCCGTGTTAGGTGGACCAGGGATTTTAATTAAATATCTGAATGGGTGTTGTACAGTAGATACTCTCTAGAAAGCATCTGTCAGGGTTAATATTTTACAAGTTAGCCGTGCCTCTTTCAACCTTTAATTATAATATTCTAACTCTTTATTCTTACTCACTGCTCATAATTTCAAGGTGATGCAGAAATTACTTGATTATCCAAGTGATTGCACATCTCAAATCAAATAAAAAGCCATTTCACTATCTAGACAAGTAAGCATTACTAACATGTTATTTTTTTTTTTTTTTAATGTCTATTTTTCCTAAGAGGAATTGAAAAACACACGATATTCACTTGTTGGAAATGTGCAATGCCTGGTATTTTTGTAACTCAGCTCGATTCTCAGTAAGAGCAGTGACACTGTTCCTGTATCAAACAAACAAATGCACGTCTTGATTATTGCCAGGTTGTCAGCTCTCCTCAGGCATTCATCTGTAGTCCATACTCATTTCTCACTGGGTCCTGCTGTCCAGCTTATCATTGAAGCAGGTGACCCTGCCACTTCCTCTCCCCCACATAGACTTTGGCCATCACTGTGAATGGAGCATTCAGAAAGGACTTGCTTTGACTTTTAATTTTTAGGAGCATGAAATATGTCAATAGTCTCTTCATGTTCAAATCCACCCCTTTGACACCACCCTCCTACAGTACAATTAAGTTCACCAACTTGTTGCAACCATGTTGCTAAACTTTTTTGATAGCAGAGGGATTATTCATTATAAATTTGTAGCAACTGGACAAACAGTTAACCAAGTTTACCATTTGGAAGTGCTGAAAAGGCTGTGTGAAAAAGTTAGACGACCTGAACTTTTCACCAACAATTCATGGCTCTTGCATCACGACAATGCACCAGCTCACACGGCACTGTCTGTGAGGGAGTTTTTAGCCAGTAAACAAATAACTGTATTGGGATCCCCTCCCTACTCATCTGATCTGTTCCCCAATTACTGCTTTCTTTACCCTAAAAGAAAGGAAATATTGAAAGGAAGACATTTTTATGGCATTCAGGGCATCAAGAGTAATATGACGACAACTTTGATGGCTATTCCAGAAAAAGAGTTCCAAAATTGCTTTGAAGGGTGGACTAGGCATTGGTGCATAGCTTCCCAAGGGGAGTACTTGGAAGGTGACCATAGTGATATTCAGCAATGTGGTATACAGCACTTTTCCTAGGATGAGTTCACAAACTTAATTGTCGGTCCTCGTATGGGCTGTTCAGGCCCCGGGCTTTTCAGCAGAGGTCAGTTGCTGTTCCTGGTTGGGAGAAATAGACGTCCATGACACCGACATGAATATGTAATCACTGATATGGACTCTGAGCATGGGGTGAATACTGGGCTATTTTGATTGTGTCTGTTTGACTCTTGGTGGTTTCCAACTACTGTTTTGGGGGAAAAAATGTTAATTATATACTTCTATTTAAGATAAGGTGTTAAGATATCACTGTTGTGTTCACGGATCTGCAAAGTCTATTTATTACGAACCATCAACCAGAAGGTATTTCTGTCCCTAAGAAAGAAAAGAAAGAACGCTTAACATTTACTTCCAGGATATGAAAGAAAACTTTGGTACTGTAGCTAGTAAAGACAGATAAAAAAGTACTTTAAAATACAAAGCAATTTTTTCTCCCTAAACCCTGTTCTTGGTTCCCAGTTTCTTTCTAATGCTGCTGCAGTAGGTGATTTGTGTTGCGATATTGTTTCATAAATGCAGTGGAGAGAACCACTAGATCTCTGTTTATCCTAAGAGTAGACAATTCTCATTATGGATACTCAGAATCTTCAAAATTTGAAGACTGCATTCCCAGAAGATGAGAATAATGACAGTTTAAACAGACTTGAAGCTGTTGAAATCATGTGTGACACGCAATTCTCAAGTTCTAGGAGAACAATCTCATTATAGTTCTTATTTCTTAAGTAAGGAAAAACAGTTATTTAATACATTTTGTGGATGGTGACAGTACATTGTGCCTGAACTCTGATGTCTATTTCTTTGACTGTTGGGAAACTACATCAGCTTGTAATGCAGAATAACATTTCATCCATACTAACTGGATCATCTTTTATTCTCCAAGACCTAAGTTCCTTTAGTTTCTAGAGTACATCGTACTCCTTAGACTCATTTGTCCTTGCAGTATCTTCATTAGGCAATATACTGTTAAAGAATCATTTTCAAAAACAGGTAAACTCATAGCCCTCATGCAGATGTAAAATGAACACATATTAAAAATTTAATGTAACTCATTGATGAGGGAACCAATATAATGTTATGAGTGCAAAAGAAAGAGAGTCCAAAGAACAGATATAATCATCCATCAGGGATATTGAAAAGAAGTGCAAATGGAGGCAAAATTCGCCTCTTCCTAGTGGGAGAGAGAAGTCAATGGAAAACTCCAGGAGACAGACTGTTTCATGTCTATAGGCAGAAATTATATTGCATTGCAGTCTGTTAACTACAATGTATAGTGTTGGAAATAGCCCAGTGCGAGGTCAGAATGAGGTAACCTGGAAGAATATGCTGTGGACAGGCAGTTTTCCCCGAAACACAGCTTTTTTCCCCCCACCATATTTTGTCCACTCTTTATTTAGATAACCAGTATTTATCCATTAAGATTCATCGCAAGTAAGTACCTTAGGAAGCCTTCTTGATGCCTTATACCTGGTTTTAAGTTTTTCCTCTGCCTCTCTCATGCATTGTGAATAACAATTATTGTGTTTATTATGTGCATTATAATTCAATATTGTCGTTCTCAATTTCTCTTCTTTAAGACTAGGACTGTATCCTATTTTTCATTTTCATAGTATTTGTGCAGTATTTGGCACAGAAACAAAATTTATGTGATGTTTACAGAATGAGTGAGTGAATGAATGAATGAATGAATGTCTGTATGCTTGAGTGGAGGGTGCATGAGCACATGTGTAACAGGCAAACATTTGTCACTCTCTCGATGTACCAGGGGTATGAATAAGGTCCAGTTATCTCTAGATTTCCCTTTGAGCACAGTACATCTCTTGTTGTTATTAAATTAAATGACATGCTTACCTGGCTTTGCTACTGCCTTACTGTTTAATCTCAGGAAAATCCTTTATACCTTGCCATCTTCAATTTATATTTGTAAAGTGTATTTTCTTTATTATTGCTTAACCACCTGTCAGAGATTCAAAATTCGTAGGCCTTTTCACATTATAGCAGTATATTTGCTAAAGTTGAAAGTTGAGTTTGGACCACATTAGAAAAGGTTGGAGGTGGGTGGTCAGAGCATCTGCATTGTCCTAGTATTTACGGCAAATGTGGCGAAGGCAGTAAAGCTTGAGCTAGTTCCTTGTCTCGGACTTTTAACTCTATCCTTATGCCTGTGAGGAATTAACACTTTATTAGCTGAATCTATATCTACTAGTGCTTTCTAGTCATTAACTGGACACTGAATTTACAATGAAGAGGAGTGACTTTACCTACAGAGCCTATTATGTAAAGATTCTTCAGTCTGAAATCTGCACACAAAATTCTGGTTCTCCAGAATCCCCATTTCAGAGGATTTCTGTTTGAATATACATTAGCATGTGTGTTCAGAACAGCAGTAGTGTTCTGGAAACCACAAGACGCTTCCTACAGAGGAGTGAGAGCAATAGTGAGTGCCTTGTCTTCTGAATAAGATGGAATTTGAGCTCTGTCAGTTTCTACCTGTATGACCTAAAGCAAGCTATTCATTTCTTTCAATTTTATTTTCCTTATATCTAAAATGAGAATAATAACAGCCCTGATTTCATACGGGCTGAGGTGAGGATGAAGGAGACAATGAATGCAGCTGACTTATGAAAACACTTGTGGAAAATGGTGGTTCCCACCCTGAAATGGGGTCATCTTGCCCTTGTCTGCATTTTCTTATCCCTCTTTCTTACATTCCAGATCACCTCTTCATTCACTACGCTCTTTAAATCCCTCACGTTTGAGCTTAAAGCCCACTCCTTCCTACCCTGTGAGCTCAGTGATGGCAGAGGTCCTGGCCAGTGTTGCTGGGAGTGCCCTAACACCTCACAAGGGGCTGACACACTGCTCACGCCCAGTGGACTAAAATTCAGTACAGGAGCCCTCTGCCAACATGCCACTTTTCTCAGAGGAGTCACTTCATTTTTACCTGAGTCCTCTGGAAACCAAAGAAATTGTCTCTAAATCACAGACTGAAATGGAATTTATTTTAACAAGTGTTGTCCATGGTCCTGAATAGAGTTTGGATTATATACAGTGGGTTTATTTTCGTTGACATGCTGCTCTGCAGTTTGAGCAGCTTACATTTATGCTTTCCAGCCAGACTCACCCCGCATGCTTTCTCGAATGTACTGCAGCTTCAGGGTCCCAGGGAGTGAGGGCTCACCTAGGGTCAAATGCATCAACCTACTCGATCACTAAAGTGATGCTAGAGGAACGAGCAGATTGGTATTCGATGCCTGTGGTATTCAAGACAACATATTAAAACATGGATTTCTTTTAACTCCGTGTGTTCTGAAGCTGGAAGGCAGATACATAAAATTCATACCCTATGGTTTCTTTGCTCTTATTTTCTTCTTCACAGTATTTTCATTCCTTCTGAACATCTTTGGGCAAGTGTTATTTTTTTCTCTAATGAAAGCATAAAAATTGTATCCTCATTGCTTATTTTTAGCACTGTTGCTATGCTAAACTGTAGCCCAGGAATCTTATTAAAATTGATTCAGGATTGAATTTTCATTCTCTTTAATATTTTGGCATTACTGTTCTTTTTGAAAATATGTCACATTGTATGAGTCTGTCTATTGAAATATATCCTATCAATTGCTGGAAAGATATTTCACATCTGCTTAAGAAGTAAGTGAAGCATAAGTACATAGAGATTGGGGGCAACGTTTGTCAAGTTTCCCCTGCGTTCTTTCTGTGGACAGGTGAAGGGGCGATTCTTTCATACTATGTTTAAGAATAATTTGTGGTATCTTTAGGGTGGAGTTGCCCTGTGCAAAACTTACTGTGCTGAATAAGGTGATTGGCAATTTCCCTTTTGATCATCACATGTATGGTTAGAAGACTTCCTGTTACGTAGATTGAGTGACCTGAATTTTTCTACATGAAGTTAAGGTCTTAACAATATTTATCGCTGAGGCAATAATGTGTATTCCAGGGTTGTTTATACAGTTGCACATATGTGAAGAGCAACAGCATACATCTGCTATTTCTGCAGTGGAGTCTGGGACTGTTTCTTGCTGTTTGTCTAATATTTTGTTTCTAAGCAGTAGAATGATGGGCAGGAATGGACCTTGGGAATATGTGGGTTCACTCACAAGGGCTTTTAAGAAACAATAGAAGGTAATTACCAAGAGGGGTATGAAGCCATGCAGATTTCTGACAAGAACTGCATTCAACCTAAAAGGTTGACTTACACTGTTGGCCGTTTTAAATTAGATAAATATACTAGCATCAAAAAGAAGCAGTAGTGATAATGGGGGAGAACATTATGCTTGAACGATGCCTGTTCTGGGCCAAGCATTAGATGATTTGCTTTCATAATTGCTATCTCATTTAATCCTTCTCTCAACCCTGAAAAGCACAGATTATCATCCCCATTTCACAGAGGAAAAAAACCAGGCTCAGGGAGATTAAATAACTTCTTAGTAGTAAGGGGTTGAGGTAGCATTCTGAGCTAAGCCTTTGTGACCCAAAGCCCCATCACTTATTACATGTGACGCCAAAGTCAAGGCATGCCTTTCTTTTCTGTAGAAGAACATCCACCATATTATGTTATGGTGCTAAGTAAAGCATAACAGGAGATCTACCCTCTTAGGAATACTTTAAGTGTCCTGTCAGTCTTGTTAGCTGTAAGCACAGTGTTGTACAGCAGATCTCATGGATCTTACATGACCAAAATGCTACATCCATTGACCAGCAGCTCCCTCTAAGTTTTTGCATTGTGACGAAATCCTGACTCCCCCTTTCATCTCCCTGCAATGTTTGTTTTGTTTGTTTGGTTTTGTTTTTGGATAGCGACGAAAGGAATGTCAAAGCAATGCTGAACTCGTAGTCATTGGGGAGTAACTTCTAACATGTCAATAGCCAGATTCACAATAAAAATGATCAGACCATTAACAAGCCATTTTACTAATCAATGAGATATGAATTCGATTATAAATTATAATCATCAACATTGCTTCTGTCTCATTTAGGCTACAGGCACTTCCCTTTCCATTCTCAGTTGACAGGGCTTCTCTGAGTCACATCAGATACTAGGTCAGTCAGTTAAATTTGCAAACTTATTGCAACAATGTTGCTGACCTTTTTGGATATCACAGGGACTATTCTTTATCAATTCGTACCAACCAGGCAAATTAACCAAGTTTACTATTTGGAAGTGCTAAAAAGGCTGCAGGAAAAAGTTAGATGACCTGAACTTTTCACCAGCAATTCATGGCTCTTGCATCATGACAATGCACCAGCTCTCACGGCACAGTCTGTGAGGGAGTTTTTAGCCAGTAAACAAATAGCTATATTATAACACCCTCCCTACTCACCTGATCTAGCGTTCTTTCTTTACCTGAAGATAAGGGAAATATTGGAAGGAAGACATTTTGATGACATTCAGGACATCAAGGGTAATACGATGACAGCTCTGATGGTCATTCCAGAAAAAGAGTTCCAAAATTGGTTTGAAGGTGGACTAGTCGCTGGCGTCGGTGCATAGCTTTCCCAGGGGACATACTTCAGAAATGACCATAGTGACATTCAGCAGTGAGGCATGTAGCACTTTTTCTAGGATAAATTCGTGAGCTTGATTATCAAACCTCATATGTTTTTAGTCACACTTACTTGAGAACCCCCCATGGCAAATCACAGTCAATACTTCTCTGTCTTGTAGAGAAGCCTCTGGATGAAGTGAGAATGCTTTGCAGGCCTTGGCTCCACTCCAGGAGCAATCAGTGGGTCCAGCGCTGCCAGGCAGCCCTCTGGCACACGGGCTGGCCCAAAAGTCATAGCACAAGGTTCCCTTATGTACTCTCATTGGGCACCACTCCCAGCTCCATCAGGCAGGAACCTGGAGCTCAGCAGATTGCAATTTGGTGTCCACGGCACCATGGCTCAGCTGAGCCACAGGCATCTGCATCGTTCTAGATGTATGCACATGACACATTCCACGAAACAAATCAGGTAGGAGAAACTTAGCCTGTCCCTGACCCAACACAGGGAAAACATTCTCTCTTCCTTCCTTCCTTGTTTACATGATTTAATCAGTTTTCAAAGTGACATGACACAGCTTTTCTTTGTAAGTACCTGAACTTTTAATCAGGCCTAATAGCAATTGCCTGATCATTTATGAACGCGAGCAGTACTGGAGGACATCGATTCAGAGTCTCACTCTGGCCCTGGTTCTGCGTAAGTTTCCACAGGGCACTTAAACTTGGAGAACCTCACTTTCCACTTCTCTTAGTTGGACTATTAATGGCATCTGAATCACTCATACTTTACAGGGTTGTTGTGAGAATTAAGGGGAAAAGTAAAAGTACAAGAGTCTGGCCAACTGGAAACATAATGTACATACACTGTGGTGTCTGTACTCCTAGACGAATCAGCTCAATAAGGGCTGGGTCTGTATGGCACACGGAGGGAGCTCCTAAGTATCTTGGAAATCATGGAAAGGAATCTTAGTGTAGAAAGAGAGAGGAGATACACTGAAGCAAACAAAATCTCAAAACCCTTCTGAAATTAACAGTCTAACATCTAGTAACGTCTTAAAGTATTGATGTTGTTCATTATGGGATGGCAAGGGATTTAACTCTTCATTAGCTTGAAAAAAAACAACAACAAAAATCTTTGATCAACTGAAAGCATATCCAGTATTGAGTCTTATATGTTCTGAATGACTTATATTTGTAAACTTTCTTTTGAAAAATGTAGTCCAAATTTATTTCATAATTTCATCTTTTCCTGTCATATTCTTAAGATGTCCGTAAATGACTTCACCTAACAGTAGGACATGCAATTAATATTTTCTGAGCCCTTGCCAAGTGCGAGGCAAAATGCCAGCCATTCATCAGACGTTGTCTCATTTAATGCTCACTGCGGCCCTCTGGTGGTCGATATTACCCTCGTGTCCATTTTGCAGAGGAGGATGCTTGGAGAAGTTATGTATGGAACTCAACAAAAATAACAATCCCCATACAACAGAGTGAGTTTCAGACCGCTGGAACCCAGAACCCGTGCTTTTTGTTTAGATTTTTGTGCAAAATTTCATTTGTCAAGCCCAGAAGGGTGAAATATGGAGCTTATTGAGCCTTCAGTGAAAGCTCCATGCACTGATGAAAGGAACTTCTGGCCAGATTCCAAGTGTGAGCTGAGCACAGTGACCCATCCTGTCGCCCTTACCCGTTTGCTTCTGCGGCCACCACCTGAGCTTGGTTTGGTCTTTCCTTCTCCCCTTCACCTTGACACTTGACATGTATCCCCGTCTTGTCTCTCCCAGCTGGTCAGTCTGGTTTCTGTCTTTGCCATGTTTTCATTCCCTGAGCCCCCTGCTCTGACCTAATGAGGATGACAGAGGCCACACATTCTATCACCAGGTTGTTGTATAAAGCGTCTAAACCCCACTGAGTGAATCTATGAAAACATTGCACCGTTGTATATTTTTGTAAAAAATGTATTATGATAATATTTTCTAAGACATCCAAGCTATCTAATCCCAAAAGGCACACAGGAGGTATTATATAAAGAGGATAATGTGTTATGCAGCTTAAAACGCCTGGAAAGTTCTTATTACTTGTACTGAACAACCAAATTCCAGTGCGAGGCAGCCCATTTGTGAATGATGATTAGCACTGCCAACGCACCAGCAATATCAGGAAAGGATGTCATGAAATGATCCAACTTCCATTAGAAAATAATGACTGTCTTGGCTAAGCAACATTTTTTAAAATTAAATACCAACAATTCCTAGTAATCGGAGAGCCTATTAGCCATGAAATTTGATTTTAGTATCAGAGACTCTTTACTTATCAAATGGGAACCAAATAATTGTGGGTGGAATTTACGAGCCCTAATTGGGGATAGCGTTAAATATTATGGAAATGGCGCTGGGGTATAGCTCTATCTCTGGGGAAATGTGGCATTTTGTAATTCAATAGCAAGTTAGCCTGGTGATTAATGGAATGAAGTCATTAATTTCTTTATTCTCTTGAGAACGCAGGGTTTTGCAGACTGGTGAAACTATCATGAATTTCTACGTAGTCTCACTGGTCTTTGCAAAATCCTGTTAGCTGCCTTGAGACAGAGTCAGAAATCCTTGCCATGGAATTAGCCTTAATTGATGGAGGAAGGCATTCTTGACTCTAGGAGTGACCATTAGGAAGACAAGACCACCAAGACTTTATCCTTTCAGCAAGCTCACCTCCGGGTTCCAACATCTTGTCTCCTGATGGTCTCTCCTCAGACCTCACCTGCAGCTCACCTGCCCAAGCCTTCTTAGTGCTTGCCAATCCCTGTTTAGGAAAATGGTAAGCAAATATTCCCTGAGTGCCTACTAATGCCAGCAATTGTGTCAAGTAACCCAGATACAATTTTTGAAAGTAGGTGCTTACTGGTTAGGTCTGTGAAAATGAAATGCTACTCCAGCATACTAAGGTAGGAAAGGTAAAACACGATTTGCACCTGGCTCACTCCTCAGAACATTTGTTCTTTGCATTAGCTCGACTATGGAAGTGAAAAGTGATAAGATTTTAGATGAATATATTAATCTGCCATAAATATCTCTACTTAAGTTTTTTTGAATACATTTTTAAAAGATTTTAAACTTGGAAAGTCATGTTTTCCACATACACTAGTAAGTTGCACTGCCATTTTCTAACAATTGAAATCTAACATAGGATCTGTCAGTATTTTCAAATATGCATACACATGCATGCATATGTACACATAAACAATATACATAAATATATACACGTGTATACATACACACATGCACGCACACAAACACACAGATATGATATGCATACACACAGATATGTATACACACATATGCATATGTAGATAAATAGAACATCTTTCGAGATATTTTTCTTGTGATCTGTGGGAACTGAACTTTGCCTAATTGAAAATCTCTCCTTTGGCACCTACATATATGTCTATCTTCAACCTGGTTGGCAAACTGTGTACCAACACATGCATTCTTTAAGACAACTGAATGGAAGAACAGAATATTTAGCAGATCATTGGGCAGTGGCAGGCTCTCTAAAGAATAAGAGAGGAAGAGATCCCAACAGAGATGCATGGAGAGGGTCAAACAATTTGCCTGCTGTCACACACCAGGAAGGGTCAAGCCAGGCATTCCATCCATGTAGAGCTGGCTCCAAAGTCCACATTTTGTTCATTATGTTAACACTCTGGTGTCAGAACAAGAAAATGCCAAATGTGAAATTTTCTTTCCTTGTCCTGTCCTACCTCAGCATTTGTAGATGTATTTGGATGAAAGTGGAGGCTCATGCATGTCAGTTGTCCTTCTAAAAACCTTTCCAATAGAAAATTAGGGAAGCATGGCCTTCAGACATCCCCAGTAATGCTTGAAATCCCCAAATTTGCTTGAAAACTTGGTGTTACAATGTATCATTTAGAGTTAACAGGTAAAAACATTGCATGTCAACTGATTTTAGGAAGGCCTAAACGCCTGCGTGCTTTTGCCATGAATGCTGCTTACTTGCCAAAGTGGGATCCTCAAGTAATTAACGTGTCTCTACCTCCTTATAATGTGCTACTGCCAGATTCCTTCCCATAGTCCCATTTCTAAGGCCTTTGCTATTTTATGAATTTGTGAGTTCACCTTGTTTCCTTTATTGTAAGGAGTCCTTGTGGCTTTTGGGTTCCTCAATGGAATTCTCCCTCCACACAGGATTCAGAAGGCTTCCTTAGCGATGTGTGTAAGCCTTACTAACTTTTCTCTTTTCATACCTTAATCCCCCATCAGTTCTAGATATCACTGTGTGCTGAAGTGAAGGCTGGGTACATGTTTTCTCTCAGGAGGAAAATGGCCAATATTATACTTCGTTTGTGATGCAAATGCCTTTCGCTCAGATTTTTCTGTCAGTCTGCTTCATTCCCTTGGGTCTAGCTCTGAACCTAATTGCTCGTACACTGGGAACTGTTTATAAGTAAGAGTGAATATTTCTCTCATTTGTAAGCTACTTCAAAACCCATTCTTTCCTTCATAAACAGAGGTTATTTTTGCTTTGATCTGCAACAACGTTCCTCAAAATATCGGTAAGTAGCTGATAAGTCAGGAAGTTTTCCTGTGTAGACAACCAGATATATGACAAAGGTCTGTATTTGTTGTTGTTTTTCTTATATAAAGAAAATTTTGATTATATAAAACAATGACTGGTCACTGATGTTTATATTTCATTAAATGACATTGTGATTGTTCCAACATCGAACATTGAAGATTCTCTAGTCCAATATTCTTATTTTACAGTTAAGAAAACTGAGGCCCAGAGAGCTGAAATGGTTTGATCAAGTCACACAGTATCACAACTGGGGCTGGCACCCATATCTTTAAGTCCAAGTAGAATTTGCTTTGAGATACTATTTTAATGTGACCAGCCAGGGCCAAGTGGAATATAGGGTTTCAGAAGGACTTCTGCCAAACCAAAATAAACCCAATCAATGGCAACTTGTGGTACCCTGCTAAGCGCTGGCTGCCTGCCACTTGAAAAAGTTAAAAATGGAGAGACATGGTTGGTGGAAAGAAAAGCAGGTTTATTCAGAATACCGGCTTTCTGGCAAGATGGCGACTCCTGTCCAAGGCCATGTCCTGGTTCCTAGAATGGGAAGATGGTTTTATAGGTGCACAAGAAGAAGAACATAGGAAAGGGGGAGTCGGTCAGTCTGGTACGAGGACTGACATTCTTCCTGGGGTCTGGTCTGTTTTAAGATAATGTTATCTCTGGACTCTGGACTGGGACTCAGCCACAGGGGCCACTACAAACTGCAAGGAAGTTGGAAATTGGATTCCTGTGTCCCAGCACCTGATGATTACAAAATTGCCCTTTCCAGGTTAGGATTCTGTTGATTAAATGGATTAACGAGGTATGGGTAGCCTTGAGAAAGGGAACAAAACGGAGTTAAGTCAATCAGTGAGGGGAGAAACACAGAGAAAACAGATGAGTATCAGGATGGATCTAACTGCAAACTAGCTAAGTCTAACTACTTAGATAGCGAGCTACCAGGTGAATCAATTGTAAACTGCCTAAGTCTAACTGCATTACTGATTCCCTGAATTACACCCTTACTCTTGGGGGAACATGGTAATTTTGAATAATAACAAGATTAAAAAGAGACAATTTTTAAAAATCCAAGTGTGTTTATTGAAGATTTGAACTTGGATATGATATTTGTTGCTCTTGCATTTATTTTCAATGATGGTTTTAAAAGTACGGTTGGGAGTAGTTATTTTAGTCATCTTTAATCTTCACAGATATCTGTGCATAAACGTAGATTGCAACTATATTTTCAGAGGTCAACAGATTAAATAAGAAATGTCTAAAATGTCTTGAGAAAGTGAAGATTTTAAAATTCAGAGATAACAGATCAATTTCTCATCCAAACTGTAAAAACAAATTGCAAATACATTGGAGTTCATCATATTGCATTTCCCCCCACTATTTACAACTTTAACTCTTACATTTAATGGACTCCTGTGGGAGACTAAGTGTGTGCATTTATAAACACAGAATACATTTAGAATTATCAATGGGAGCTTGACTTTTTCTCACAGCAAAGTTCATTGTGGTTAGGAATTCATTAGCATCAGTAATTTGTAGGAGACTTAACCTCCCATTTTCAAATGGAAAATGTTTTTCAACAACTGTTTTATTAGGCCATTTGAGCTGTAAGTGCTGGACATTTCTTTTTATATTTTTGTCACTTAATTTTTATTTATTTTTAACATCAAGGGAAAGTGAATGTTCGGTCAAAATATAAAATTATAGGTAGAAACCATTTTGAATTATAATTATATAGTGTGGGGGCAGAGCCCCAGAAAGAAGTTTCCAGGCTCTCTGCCTCACATAGACAGGTGCTGGCTCAGGTAGTAAATGGCCATCAACTGTGATTGCATGGCCATCAGCTGTGGCTAGTTGGCTGTCAGCTGTAACCAGTGAGCCATTGGCCACTAATATAACTGCGGTGGCTACGAGAGGAAAGAGAGAAAGAATGGGGGCTAGCAAGAAGATGGCGGCTGGGCTGGCAAGCGTGGATGGAGGTTTGTGGGCAGTGTGGATCCAGCCTCCAGTGAGAGTATAGTGCCGCCAGAGAGAATATAGTGGTATGACTCCCCTACCTATGGCTCCGTGGGTGTTCCTTTTTGGCCTCACCATATCCTGCGTTCTTATGTGGGGAGCGGGAGCAGAGACCCCGCAGGCCGCCCCGCACGACAAATGGCGCAGTGAGCAGGGTCTCCCGCATGACATATAGTATAGTGCAAACTGACACATAATGAATGGCAACACTTGTAAAACATTTTATTAGAATTTTTTTCCTAAGAGGACCTGAAATTTTGGTATTATTTTAATTCTACTGTAGTGATTGTTAGATATGTAGAAAGTTCTTGCTTTTTCATTTAAAATATGTCAGAACTTGTGGCAGTGTCTTTGGTCTTTGGGAAATAAATGATGTCATTAAAAAAACTTTAGGACTTTCAGCTTCTCAAACTCAGACTTAGCAACTTTAAGTGAGGACAATGGCATGACAGAAAATGTTAATGATTCTTTTTCCTGCTTAATTCAAGTGTTGTGTGATGGTTCATGTGTAAAATTATCCATTCTATTGATAATACTTGAAGGAGAAGAAAACAAATAAGCAAGCTCAAATTCCTGAGCCGGTAGGTTTATTTATAGTTAAGTATGTTTCATTCCTTATCTCAATCACATGTTACTCAGCTCTGAATAAAAATTTTAAGGAAAAAAAATTTAGGTTGTCTCTTTTCTCTATTTGTTCTTGTGGTTCTATAGATTCATAAGGTCATTATTTGCTGATAAATATTTCTGTGTTGGAAACTATTATTTTAGGCTCTAAGAGTAAAATATGTAATTCTTTTTGTTTTCTATCCAAGGTTGGCTTAAAATATGTAATTCTTTTTATCACGTAATCTCATTCTTTAAATTCTTAATTTTAATTTCTCTTTGGGGTAGGGTGTATCTTTACATAAGTTTTGCACATTTAAAAATATCCTGTTACCTTCACATATGAAACACTGTAACCTATTGGTGCATTTTCAGGCAGTTGCTTTATTTTACATTAAATATCTTGACTAATACTTGTTATATATTAGTAAGTTAGAAATTAGGATAAGACACGTTTTTTCATTGATTTTGTATATACCATAGCAACTGCTTTTCACCGTATGCTCTGGTCTTTTCCCAGCTTAGTATACCTCTTCAAGTGAAATTTTGATTATTGCTTGTCTTTTAAAGATTTCTGCTTTATTCCTTAGGAATGTCTGGAATCCTTAGGTTTTGGTTTCTGTTATATGCCTTCAACATCAGTCATGAAAGGAACCTTCCTGATCTGCATCCTTTGCTTTTTCTGATGACTCTTAGATTTTGCACTGGATAATTTCTGTACCTTAATGTTTCCAGTGGGTCTTACTTTCTTTTTCTTTTTCTGCTGTTGCTATTATAGTTTCCTTAAATTCCTCCTCATTGTATCCATGTTTTTAATGATAAGGGGGCTGCCAAAAAGCTTTTAAAATTTTCTTTTAGTTACTATTGAAAATTATTTTCGAATTCCACTGTTCCACAGAGCCTTCCTGCTGTTTCTTCTTTTTCTCTCATTTTCTGAGTTTATAGACTTTATGTGAGTGTTCTGTATATTCAGATTGCAGTGAGAAAAGCCCATTCTAGGCCATATGTTTCCCAAGATAAAGGGTCTATGGAGAGCCCGGACCCCACTTCTGCACAATGGTTGAACTCCCGTCTCAGAGCAATAGCTAAATAGTAGATAGATATGATTAGCTCACAGCCCAATTCAAAACACCAAGCTGACATCCATCTAGTGTGATCCTGCTGGTTTGAGACAAAATTTTCTCCTTTGCCCATCTGGCTTTGTGAAATTCTGATTCCATAAAATCCATAACATTAACATTCCAATAATCATAGCCCTAGGAATCTATATTTCCCCCCTACTGTTCCTGTAGTGCTTAATTTGCAGGAATGATACCTTGTGGAATGGAATATTTTCGCATTTTTCTACCATCTCTCTATTCTACATACTCATCATCAACATACATACAGTCTTTCTTTCCAGTTGTTTTCTTAGAGACTCCAGCTCTGAGCAGATATGCTATGATGGCCACCAGTGATGAGACTGAGCGAGAACAGTGTCCTAATTACACTTGGAGTTCAGGCACTCGAAGGATGTTTAGACTCAGTATTGCCTTCCATATTCACTCAGTCATCCCAGTCTCATCCTTCATTTTTAATTTTCTTCATAATTATTTGAATATCTTCAATAAATATTGTTGGCTAGCTGGTTGGCTGTCTGGCTTTCTGGCCAGCTGGGCAGGTTCTCATTGGTATGAGATATGTGCTCTTCATCTGCAGGGTACAGTGAGTTGTGTGTGTGTGTGTGTGTGTGTGTGTATAGAAGGACTTCCTCCCTGCTATCAGATTTTCTCTGCCTTCGTAGGCGTTTTGGTGGAAATTGGTGAGAGACAGTCACAGGCTGCCAACTAAATACCATTTTAACCACCAAGACTGATGTTCTCATGTTGCCTCCTTTACTCCTACCTCCTGCTTTCTCTCAAACTGTCACTACCCTCTGTTCTATCTCTCTGACTATGCTTAATCTTGTTTACTATTCCTCCTAATCACTCTCCCTTTTTGCCCTGGTTATTTCCTTAGCCACCTCCCCCTGCTAACCCACCGTCTTTATCCTGCTCTGTCAGATGTAAAACGGTTCTTTAACTTTGGAGACAATTTATGTCTTATGTAGTTTGCTGAAAATAGTGAGGAGGCTGTAGGCTCTGATCTATTTGGGGGCTATTTAATGGAAGTAAAATGGGTAAAGCAGTATATCCAGAATTCTTCAAATTGATATTTATCTATTTCCATCCATTTTTAGCTATTTTGATACAGATATAACTTTCTACCAGAAAACTATAGATAATAATTGATTTTAGTTTTCTATTTCAGAAGCTACAGATAAATGGATATTAATTTTTAAGAAGTCACTCAATCAGAAAATGCATTATTCAATTAGAGCATTGGGATAGAACTCAGGAAATCTGAGGACTAGCGTGGACTCCATCCCTTACATTGTTTGATGTAAGCCATTCCCCTGCTTGGGGTCTCCATGGACTTTCACTTTAAATTGAGCAAGTTTTCCATCACCTTCATGGACAAATAATCTCCCATCCTATAAGGAGACTCTTGTGCTTTGTGCTCCTATCTGGCGCCCAGTCCCAGTGTGTCCCAGCACTGGCCGAGCATCACCAGGATGCTCACTTCGTAGTGTGAGAACTGGCTATTGGCTGTTTTCTAATTGTGGACATTATTTCTAAGTTAATGTTCATAAACATGGACTCAGTGTTTGCTTTACAAAGGATGGTTTCAGCCACGGATGAAAACACCACATTGTAATCATCTGTTGCATGAAGGAAAAAAAAAAAAAAAGAACAACCCAATTTGAAGTAACTACAAAAATAGTGTTTCTATCAATTGATCTGTTTGTTTTTTTCTTGCATATCTTAATAAAGAATCACCTACGTTATCTCCTCCACAGGGGCAATGAATATGACCAGCCTACTTGCTTTGGCTTCCCTACTTGGGAATTAAAGAACTAAGGTCAAAGTGAGGTCAACCTTTTCACCAGACCACTGCAGCACCCACCCGCCCCTGCTGGTCTGTCCTGGAACCTGTCACAGACATTATTCTCCCCTCAGGTTGGACTCTGTCATTCCATTAACAGGTTCTTTGCCACTTTTACGCCAGTATTTATACCTTTTTCAGCTTTATTCATATACAGTTCATAATCAAATTGTAAGATATTTAAAGTGTACCTTGTGATGATATAAGTATACCATGTGAAAGGATCCCTGCCCATCTTTTACTAGTTAATTAACATATCCATCACCTCACATTTCTTCTTCTTTTTGGTGAGAACATTTACATTTAAGTTCTACTCTCTTAGCAAATTTCATTTATGCAATACAGTGTGACTAACTGTAGTCACCATGTTATACATTAGAGTATCAGACCTTATTTGTATTATTATAACTGAATGTCTGTACTCTTTTGCCAACTTCTTCCTATGTCTCTCAGTATTTATACTTTGACATCCACCTGGAATCCTTTTTTAATTTCTTTTCAGAATCCTTCCCATTCTTTGGCGCCCTTAACCTATATATTTTAAAGCCTTTGTTATTACACCAGAGAATACTTTAGTCCCTCCACAACTCAACCAAAATTTCTTAACCTTATTAGGTCTTAGGCCTGGCTCTGAACTGCACTTAGAAATTATATGTGTACATATCTATTCACCTTTAATAGACTACAGTCTCTTTCATTTTTAATAGACTTTCTTTTCTAGAGTAGGGATACATTCAAAGTAAAAGTGAGAGGAAGGTGCAGAGATTTCCCGGATAGTCCCAGCCCCACACGTGCACAGCCGCCCCATTACCAGCATTCCTCCCCAGAAAGGTACACTTGAGCAATGGACGAACCTGCATCCACACATTATCACCCACAGTCCATAGCTGACATTATGGTTCACTCTTGGTGTTGGACAGTCTGTGGTTTTGGACAAATGTATAATGACATGTAGCTACCGTTATAGTATCGTATGGAATGGTTTCACTGTCCTAAAAATCCTCAGAATTCTGCCTACTCATCCCTCCCTTAACCCATGGCAATGACTGATGTTTTCATCGTCTCCATAGTTTTCCCTTTTCCAGAGTGTCATATACTTAGAATTATACAGTAAGTAGCCTTTTCAGACTGGTTTCTTCCAGTTAGTAATATTAATTAAACTTTTCTCCATGTCTTTCATGGATTGATGGCTCATTTCTTTTTGGCAGTGAATAATATTCCATTGTCTGGATGGACCACAGTTTATTTATCCATTCACTACTGAAGGACATCTTGGTTGTTTCCAAGTTTTGGCAATTTTGAATAAAACTGCTGTGAATATCTATATGCATGTTTTTGTGTAGACATAAGTTTTCAACTCCTTTGGATAAATACCAAAGACTGGCATTGCTGGATCATGTGCTATAATATGAAATTTCTTAGCTTTGTAAGAAAATGCCAAACTATCTTCTAAAGTGGCTGTACCATTTTACGTTCCCACCAGCAATGAGTGAGAATTGCTGTTGCTCCACATCCTCGCCAGCATTTGGTGTTGGCAATGTTCAAGATTTTGGCTATTTTAATAGTGGTGTAGTGATATCTTACTGTTTTAATTTGTGCTTTCCTGATGACATCTGAGGTGGAGCGTCATTTCATGTTTATCTCCCATCTGTATATCTTCTTTAGTGAGGTGTCTGTTAAGGTTTGTGAGCATTTTTTAATTGGGTTTGTTTTTTTATTGTTGAGTTTTAAGACTTCTTTGTATATTTTGGATAACAGCCCTTTAACAGGTATTTCTTTTGTATATATCTCCTTCTAATCTGTGGTTTGTCTTCATTGTTATATAAGGATCTTTCATAAAATGAACATTTTTTATTTTAATAAAGTCCAGCTTATCGATTATTTCTTTCATGGATCATGCACTTGGTGTTGCATCTAAAATGTTATTGCCAGACCCATGTTCATCTAGATTTTCTCCTGTGTTATCTTATAGAAGTGTTATAGGCAGTTAGATTTGTGATCCATTTTGATTTATTTTTGTGTGTGATTGGTATATGGTATGTATCTAGATTCAATTTTTTTGCCTGTGTATGTCCAGTTGTTCCAGCCCCATTTGTTGAAAAGACTATCTTTGCTTCATTGCATTGCCTTTGTTCCTTTGTCAAAGATCAGTTGACTTTATTTATGTGGTTCTGTTTCTGGATTCTGTTCTGTTCATTGTTCTAGTTCTGTATTCTTTTATCAATACCACAGTATCTTGATTACTATACCTTTATAACTGCAATCTCTTGAGATCCAAGGCCTCAGTTTTCATGTTTTTTGGTATTCTTTAAGAGCTCTTATAATATAGCCTTGACTATTGAGGATATTAGTGAATACATGTTAAGTTAAATGATATAAGTATAAGGGTGAATTATAATGGTAGAACAGAGTAGTTAAGAACATAGGGAAGAAGACTACTTATGTTTGAATACTGGTTCCACTTCTTACTAGTTGTGTAAGAGGATTATTACACATACTTTATGATGGTGGTGATTAAATACATTATTACATATACTCTTAGCACAGTGCCTGAAAAAAGGGAAATGCCTAAAAAATGTTGTTCCTATTACTTTCAGGTTATAACAAGTTTTGTTTCATATGTCATTATTTTCCTACATACATGCATTATCTTATGCAAGCTTTTTATAGATCATGTGATTTATTTCAACTTGCACAGATTCTTCAGTGGTTAGTGATACTTGTCAGTGGTTTTTTTTTTTTTTTTTTTTTTTTTTGTGTGTGTGTGCATGCCTTGTACTACCACAACAGCAGTATATGTCTTTTTAAAAATATTTTTGTGTAGTGTTGAATAAGGTTCTTTAATGCATTCTTCAGCTTTGAAGAGTTTTCTTCCATAATTTCTGTGAGTGTCATTTCTTCATTTGTTTTGTTCTGTCTTGTTATAATCCAATGATAAGTTAATTAGAAGTCCAGAATGATAAGCATCCTGTATCTCCATTATTGCCTTTATCCACTGAGTTCTATGAGAATTTATCAAGTGCATCTTTACGTCACCCATTTGAGTTTCTGCATAACCTGTTCATTTTCTTCCTGAGTTTAATCTCCATTTAATCTATCATGACTTCACATTATTTGCCCTTATTGATTTTTTATATACCACTTTCTTTTGAACCATACTATTATTTCCTTAAGGAGTGCCTTTATTTGAATTATGCATCTTTTCATAGACTGGAAAACTTTTTAAAATTAATAAAATCTAAACTTGTAAAACATTGGATCATAATGGAGACATAGCTGCAGTAGGCTGTATCCGAGGTTGATATGGTACTGTGAAGTTGCTTTCATATTCACACCCTAATTTTGAACACAGTAGGCAGTTTTACTCTTGAGCTTAGCTTACTATGTTAAAGAAAGGATTACAAATCTGATATTTACTTTCATGTATGTGATACAGTTAGTTAGTCATTTATATTTTCCCCTAGATCTCAGGAAGGAAGTCTATATAAGGGGCAAGGAGAGAAGAGGCTGAATCTCAATCATTGTCTGAGAAAGAAATGTAGGTAGAAGGTGGTGGAAATGGATTTCACAAAGCCATTGGTGTGTATAACCGAAAGTTTGCCTCAAAGGAAATGATTCTTATTAAGTCTGTGACTATTGCTTTGGAAAAAATGCACTTCTTTTACTTAGGAGATTCAATGATCCTTTAAAACATTATAAATCCCCTCAGCAAATTTCTTCTTCATCCATCTCAAAGTGGGTCAGAGCACTGGTGTAAATATTGGGCTGCTGCTGGGAGCCAAATACTGCATCTAGGGTTTTTTGAAAGGTAATAACTCCCCCTCATTTTCTAGGAATGTATGACAAGCAGAACTGTCATTTTTCTCCTCATGAGTAATGTTCAAGTTAGGCAACTGCAATCCTAAATATGATAAAATATTGAATTGGTTCTGGGGTCACTAAAACCACCCAAAAAAAATAAAAAATAAAAAAATAAAGTAACAGAAATGCTTGTGGTTGTGACCATGAAGGATTTGTTGTTCTATGTCCAGAGACCAGAACTCTCCTTTGGTCTTTTCTGAAAGATATATCAACTTTGCCAACATCAGTGATACCCTTTCAGATGACTGCAAACTGAATGAGGCCACAGGGAAGGGGAACAATAATCCATGGGCTCAGATTAATCTGATAATCCAGCTCATTTATTGTTCATGCATGACATTTATATTGGCAGCCCTCCACAATCTAAAAACTGCACTCGTCACTGGAAATGCAGGAGGAATAGGCCGTAATTTCTGTGCCTCAGACACAGAAGCTCTGTGCTCACATAGTTTCTCATTGCATCTGGGGATCACAAGGACCTGAGCGAAGTTGAATTTTGGCCACGTTATTCTCAATAGCTACTGAACTAGTCCAGATTTGTTCCCTGATCTGGTTTAAGGAGGAAAGTGTAGACAAAGAGAGTTCAAGCAAGAGGAAGAAAGTGACTAAAAAGATGGAGAACTCTTTCAATAAGAAATTAATAATGTGTAGCTTAACTCAACAATAGTAAGTGGAGTTCATGATAATGATATATACGTATTTGAAAAATAGGAACAGGAAGGAGCAACGTTGTTTAATACATTTCAAATAAACGTTAAATAAGAGGAATGCAAAGTACTTATAAAAGGGAAATTCAAGATAAACTTAAGAAAAAAGTTTCCTAAAAGAAAATATGGGACAACTACACATGAAAATATGGAACAAGGAAACGAATAGCAAGGAATTGACCAATAGTAAATTAATTCATTGAAAAGAACCCCTTTTTTATTTACAAATTCACTGAATGTTTTAAAGTTTATTTACATATTTAACATTTCCTTTGCTCACATTTCTTTTTCTTGTTTTAATTGCAGTTTATTGGGGTGACAATTGTTATTAAAGTTACATAGGTTTCACATGTACAATTCTGTAATACATCATCTATATATCATGTTATGTGTTCACAACCCAGAGTCAGTTCTCCTTTCATCACCATATTTTTTATCTTTTTTACCCTCATCTGTCACCCCTTCCCCTCTTTGCTGCCATTTCTTCACTTATTCTCTTCACTCATTTATTCAACAAATACGTCTTGAGCATTTCAGCATTTCAAGAACTGGGAGACACAGGCATTAACATACTATTTAGGGTAATGCTAGTGTCTGTAATAAGTAACCTGAAATTTCAGTAGTTTAACACAATACAATTTTAGTTCTCCCTCATAGAAAGTCCCATTCAAATATGTCTTATTGACATGAAGGTGAGAGTTGGTTTGGGGGAGCGGCTGGTTGGTGGGGGCAAGTCCCTGCAAGTGTTCCATCAGTCTATCCAGGCTGATAGGCTTAAGTTCCCTCTGATCTTCAACCAGCTGAAAGATAAGGGCAGAAAAAGTTGGGGAAGAAATAATCTCTCCTTAAACTGAGTGGCTCAGAAGGAACACAAGTTACTTACACCCATATTCCACTGTTGAGAATTTGTTAAATGATATCACTTGGATGGAACACGGGTTGGGAAATGTAGCCTCCATCTTAGGAAGATCTCTACACTTTAAAGGGGGAACATGATTTTTTAATGGACAGGTAACTGATCCAAACAGACCCAAATCCATGCCCTCTTGGAGTGTACCTCTAGTTGGGGGAAATTGCTACTGATAAAAACATTAAGTAAAATAAATACTTTGTTCGAGGAGATACACATTGTGGAGATAGAGCCAGGAAGTAGGACAGAGAGTACTGGATGTGAAATTTTAAACAGGTTGTCTGGAAAGACCTCAATCACAAAGAGATACTTGAGCAAGTATTTGAATGAAGTGAGAGTGTGAACCAAGTAGAATCTAACCAGAAAGCTTTTAAAGCATGGAATAACAAATGAAAAGCCCAGGAGGTGATACCATGTTGGTATGTTTAAGGAACAGGAGGTGACTAATGGGAGTAAAGTAAGCAAAGGAGAAAATGGTAGGATATGAGGTCAGAGAAGTAATAGGGCCCCATTATACAGAGGCCTTAGGAGTGACTGTGAGGATTTTTGGCTTTTACTCTGAGATACAGGGGAAGTCATTACAGAGTTTTTAGCACAGGAGTGACATGATTTGATTTATGTTTTAAAAGGGTTACTCTAGTTGCTGTGCTGAAAATAGACTGAGTGAGGACAGAAGCAAGAAGACAGAAAACTTTTTTGATAATTGAGGTGAGAAGTGATTGCAATGAACATCAGAGGTATTGAGAAGTGGTTGGATTTTCAATATAATTTGAAGGTAGAATCAACAGGAATTGTTGATGAATTGGTAGTGAGGTGTGGAGAAAGAGAGGAGTCAAGCATGACTTCAGGATTTGGGGCCCAAAAGACTAATTGGAAGAATAGAGTTTTATTAACCAAGATAGGGAAAACTGGGGCGGGGAGGGGGCATCTCATCAATAGCTTGATTTGGGATGACATTTAGATAACAAAGTTGAGATGACAAGTAGGCAGTTAGAAACATGAATCTGGTATTCAGTGTGGCGTAAGGGAGAGTAGAGGTACATATAAGGAACAGGTGAAACATTGATCTCTGAGAGACTCTTAACATTTAGTGTTTGGGGAGGTAGGGAGGTACCAGCACAAGAGAATGAACAGATGTGGCCAGAGTAAGAAAACTAAGACAGCCTGATATCAAGGACGTCAAGTAAGAGAAATATTTCACGAAAGAAAGAATGAGTCACAATCTCAACTGCTGCTGATAGGTTAGATAAAATGAGAACTGGAAGTGACTGGCAGTTTATTGCAAAGAGCCTGAATGGGGGGTTCACTGGTGATCTTGAGAAAGAGAAGTTTTGGTGTAGTGATAGAGTGGGGGACTGAGATGGAGTGAAATAAAGAGAAAATGAGAGCAGACAAATTTGTGGCAAGGGACTTGTTTAATTATTTTGAGGGATTTTTTCCTATAAAGGGGAGCAAAGAAATGGGGTGGTAATTACAATAAATGAGGTCAAGAAAGGGTTTTTGTTTGTTTGTTTGTTTGTTTCTTTTCTAAATGGGAGAGGTAACTACATTTGTAAAAAGACTGGGGAAAATTCATGAGGCAAGAAAAAGAGTAGTTGATAAGCAATAGTCTTAAATCAGTGAGAAGAGTTGTGTAAGGGGCAAATTCATGGCAGATTTCTGTTAGTTGCCTTTGAATTGCTTCTTTTGTCTCAGGGATATAAGAAGCAAGGTCATTCAGGAGGAAGAGGAGAAGATGTGAAGTCATCATTTTGGAGATAGGGCTAATGAATAGAAAAGGGAAGTTCTAAGGACCCACGCAGTTCTAAGGACCCACTTGACTTTACCAGTCATATAAAGCAAAACCATTCAACCTGGTGGTATGTTTACATCCAGTCATATTACCTATGTGTGTAGCCATGATGTATATGGGGATTTTGTTCAATGAGGTTAGCATTTTTTCTTGGTGAGTACAGTGGCATGAGAGAGTGTTAAGAGACTTTAGTCTGACTTATTTCGCTCAGCATAATAATCTCAAGCTCCATCCATGTTGTAGCAAATGGCACTTTTTCATCTTTTCTTATGGCAGAATACTATTCCTTTGTGTATATATACCACATCTTTATCCAGTCATCTATCGAAGGACACTTCGGTTGTTCCCATGTTTTGACCACCATAATAAAGCTGCAGTTATCATCTGAGCATGTATATCTTTACAGATAAATGTTTTCAGATTTTTGGAGTAAATACCCAGGAGAGGGATTACTGGGTCATATGGTAATTATATTCTTAATTTTTTGAGGAACCTCCACACTGCCTTCCATAACGGCTGCACCAGGCTGCATTCCCACCAACAGTGTATGAGGGTTCCTTTTTCTCCACAGCCTCTCCAACACTTGTTACTATTTGTCTTGTTGATAGCCATCCTGACAGGTGTGAGGTGATACCTCATTGTTGTTTTTATTTGCATTTTCTTTGATGATTAACGATGTTGAGCATCTTTTCACATATCTATTGGTCATCTATATATCCTCTTTGGAGAAATGTCTATTCAGGTCCTCTGCCCATTTTTTAATTGGATTTTTTTTGTTGTTGTTGTTGAGTTGTATGAGTTCCTTAAATACTTTGGATCTTAGCCCCTTTTTGTAGGCATTGTTTGCAAAAATCTTCTCCCATTCAGTTGGTTGCCTCTTTCTTTTGTCAATGGTTTCTTTTGCTGTGCAGAAGCTCTTTAGTTTGATGTAGTCCCGTTAATTTATTTTAGTTTTTATTTCCTTTGCCTCTGAGGTCAAATTCATAAAATCCTCTTTGAACCCAAAGTCCATAAGTTTTGTGCCTATGTTTTATATGATTTCATTGATATGTAGGATATAAACTGAAAGCAACAAACGAACAAGAGAAACAAAAACTCATAGACACAGACAATAGTTTATTGGTTACCAGAGGGTAAAGGAGGAGGAGGATAGATGAGGGTAAATGGGATCAAATATATGGTGATGGAAGGAGAACTGACTCTGGGTAGTGAACACACAATGTGCTACATAGATGATGTATTATAGAATTATACACTTGAAACCAATGTAACTTTACTAACCATTGTCACACCAATAAACTTTAATTTAAAAATATTTTTAAAAAAAAGGAAAAAAACATTAAAAGAAAGAGAGTTTAGTGTGTGAGCAAGGGAGTGATTAAAATTGCATATCATACGGGGCGGCCATATAGCTCAGTTCGTTAGAGCGCAGTGCTCTTAATAGCAAGGTTGCTGGTTCGTTCCTCGCATGGGCCACTGTGAGCTGCGCGCCCTCCACATCTAGACTGAAACAACTACTTGACTTGGAGCTGATGGGTCCTGGAAGAACAGCTTAAAATAAATAAAAGTTTTTTAAAAATTTGCATATCATAGACTCAACTGTGAGAGGTGAGAGTGATCACATGAAGAATTGAATGGGATAGTGAAAAAAATGAAAAGATCAGTATACTTGAGGATTTTTTTTGTAGTTACAGTATTAAAAGGAATGCCCTAGAAACACTAGGGCTGGTTGTCAGAGCATGGAATCCTGAAGCTAAGAGAATGGAGTGGTGGCAGTTGGTAATGTGGAGATCTGGTGCAGTAATAGGAATGAGGAGCTACAGATAGATGCAAAACAAAAATCATTTGAGGAGAGAAGATGAAAGAATGGAGGGGCTGAGGTATTGGAAGGATCATCCAACTTTTTAAATCCTGAGAATTTTAACATGAACAGTGTTACGTAATGTGCCTTTGAGCTAAGAACTAAAATCTTATAGCTATGACCATCTTTCTGTGATTTTTGCAAATATATATCAGTTACAATTTCTTTTTTGACAGTTTAATTGGGGTAATCTCTGAGTTTCTGTTGAAATGAAAATGATTTTGTTTTTACCCCATTTTTCAATGATGTTTATGGCTATAGAATTTTAGGTTGATATTATGTTCACTTAGCATCTTAGCAATGTTGTTCCATTGCCTTCTGACTTTCATGTATGATGATGAGAAGCCTGTACATTGAGAAACCTACTGTTTATTATAGGTAACATTTTTCTTGATAGCTGCTGTTTCATTTCTTTCTGTTCTAGTTTCACTAGAATTCATCTAGGGGTTCATGACTTGATGATCTCAAGATTGGTATCTTTGGTCAATTTTCGACAATTCCAGAGCATTGTTTCTCCAAATATTTATTGCCTTTTCCCATTTTCTGTTAACTCTTCAACCTCTCATTACTTTATGTTGGACTTTCTCACTCTATTTTTTCCTTAAAACTTCTCTTTCCTATGTCTCATCATTTCATATATCTGTACTTCATTCCCTGTATTTTTCTCAGATTTATTTTTCAATATACTAGTTTTCTTTTCAGCTGTGCTGAATGGTCTTTTAACTATTATATTTTTCATTTCTATAGGTTTCTTTTTTTCAATCAAATATGTCTGGTCAATTTCGTTGTCTCTATTTTCCTTACTTCTATTGTCAATCTTCTTTATTATTTCTTTAAGTGTATTTTACAGGCACGATTTATAATCTCTATCTGATAAGTCCAATACCTGCAATCATTGGGGGTGTCTGTGCTGTAAGACATGCTTGCTCATGACAGTTTATTTTTTCATTTATGTAATATTTTTAAAAAATTTTGAGTTTATAATTCTTTAATCTTTGATCCTTTTATTAGGATAATTTTTGAGGTTGACTTTAAATTTTCTTCATAAAATATGCTTATATGCTGCTTTCAGCTAATTGGGGGCCTAGCACTCCAGAACCACATTAAATTATACTTTGGGTTTTGTTTGAGGGAGGAAGGCACAAGTGTAAATTCTGTTTTCAAAACATAAGTATAAACTTTTGTTTAAAAATGTATTGAGAGTTTTTAAAAATTTCATTCATTCATTCATTTCTGCACCAGGAGCCAAAACTGAAAACGACATTCCTAACAGGATGTCCTGTGTCTTGGATCCAAGATTCCCTCAGGGAGTTTTTCTATCTGATTTTTCACTTTGGTCCTTCATTTGCATGACTTACTCAAACTCAGGTCCTAGGCCACCAGCGATTAGCATATGAATTCAGGAAACCTTTCCATTCCATTGGAATGGATTCTATTTTGTCTTCTAACATTTTCTGAAAAACTCCCTTACTTTCATGCTAATACAGCTGTGCATTAAAAATGGTTCTTTGACGTATTTTTAATTGTGCTGAACTGGGAATAGAAGGATGGTATGTTCTGGGAACATTTAATCAAACTTATAAGAAATGTAAATCCCATGGGGGGTTTCACCTTTTTGTTTTTCAAGAGTACTTTGTATATGAGAGGATAGCATTTCTTGGCCATATGTTACATGTTATTTATTCCCCTAGTTTGTTGTTTCTAATTTTAACTGATAATAGTGCTATGCTTTTCTTCCTGATACAGATCTTTAACATATTTATGTAGTCAAATATATTGATCTTTCTTTTCATGTTCTCTTCCTTTGATGTCATGCCTAGAAATTTTTCTCCATCAATAGCATGAAACTATTCACCAGTTATTTCTTCTAGTGCCTCCTGGAATTAGTTTTTTTACCAACATATTTCTTTAATAGACTATAAATGACATTTTATGTTGTACTAAATATTTTATATATATGTGTATATATGTATATATGTTTTAACATATATGTTTAAAACTTTCTGTTAGAATCAATTTGTTTATAGCATACATATTTATAAATATACTTTACTTATAGAATAAAACGTGTTTAATTTAGGACATAGTGAGTAGTTCCATGACAAGTCCTTTTATTTATTTATTTCTCATTCATCCATTCATGTTTGTTTTTCAAGAAACATTGAGTGTTGTGCTAGTTTTCTTCAAGCCTTGAGTGTACAAAAGTGAAGAAGTTGGATATATTGAAACCCTAAATCTAGGCAAAACCAATAAGTAAACAGGCAATTGTGATTGAGTGTGATATATTCTTCAATGACAAATACTCTACATTGCATGGGAACCTATCTGGTAGGTACATCTAATCTAGACAATGCAATCAGGGAAGGCTTCCTGGAAGAGACTGTTTGAATTATGTATTTTTGATGTGTCATTGGAGTTGGTAGAGAAGGACAGAGGACAAGAGAGAGAAAACCAAGCTGAAGAAACATCTGCTATATTTCCAGTAGAGAAAGCATGGGTTATTTGTGAAGCTGAAGAAAAAAACAGTTCAGTTTGGAGAAGAGTATGGATTGTGATGTGCAAGAGCTACAGAGTGAAGCTGGACAGGCAAAAAGGGCCAAGGGAATTATGGATGTTCTTCTAAGATCAACAGGATTCATTGAAAAGTTTGAAACCAGAGACTAAAGTGATCATTATTGCTTTTTCAAAACAACATTGGGACTGTAGCCTTTTCATACCGTATAGAAAGGGGCAGAGCCTCGAAAGAGAGAAGCTGATGAAGAGGGTATTGTAATATAAGTAAGAAGTAATTGTGGCCTAATGAGTGAAAGGAAAGTGAATGTGGAAGGACATGGACTGAATGGAGATTTCAAAGGCAAGTGGGTAGGAAGTTATCATAAAATAGTGAGGGTGAGAGAATGGAAGGAATCATGGATGTCACCCAACCTTTTTTCTTGAACAACTGGTGGATGGAGTTGCCGTTATCTGAGATCGGTGAGAGAAAGAAGGAGGTGCTGTTTCTAGGGGGAAAAAAAAAAAAAAGAGTAATTTTGAGAGAGACTTTCCAAACTGGTTATCTATTAAATAACCCAAGTGAAAATGTAACTCATCCTCTCATTTCCATTCCAAATTTCACCTGTAGTCTATCTCAAACTCTTCTTATCATCTGTACTATGTCAGTGATTCTCACCTGGTCTTCCCATCCCCAGTCCACCTAATCAACCCATCCTGTACTCAGACAGATAATGTGCTTTCCATACTTAAGTCTTTGTTCATTCTCTTCCTGCCCTCAGGAAGACCCTCTCCCTACTTCTCTGTTAAAGCCCATCTACAAGGGCACCTTCACCTTAAGTACCACCGGTAACCTCTCATGTTTGTCCTTGGTGATTATCATTTTATGTAAGTATGCTGTAACTTAGTATAAAAGTCATGGACATTGGACACAAACAAACCTACTTCTGCAACTGAATCCCTTGCTCTAAACCTCTGTTTCCTCCTTTTGGTTGAATGGGTAATAAAGACCTTGCTGGCTATGAAGGGTAGACTTCATATTGCCACAGTACATGATCCCTAGCAGGCATTTAATTCATGGTAGTGATCAGTAATATTACGTCTTCAAACCATTTCTCACAGTCTGTTATCTTTGTATTCACCTGTGTCTGCATCTCCTTGTTTGTGGGCAGGGGCGTTTCCTTTGTTATACTTGTTAATAATAGTTAATAAGAGTAAGCATAATGTAGGGAGACAGTATATAGCATGGATAAATGTTTATAGCAAGGGGGCCACTAAGAAGAATAGAACTATTGTAGAAAACGGACTCACTTAAACTGACTTATTTCTTACTGTGTGCTGTGAAATGCTGAGAGTTCCTCTCTGTACCCCAAATTCTTCCAACCTGATCTAATGATTTTAAATGTGTTCAACAGTTCTATTCTCCCCAACAGTAGTAATTTTGGTGGTTGTGCATAAATCAAAGATTCAATAGGGAACATTTTAAATGGCGTTGTATATAATGATTTCAAGAATGTGCTTTAATTTTTATTGAATATCATCTGATTAGCAATTTTGTTTTTGTTTTAGGCTTATGAATGTTTATTCCAGAAAAAAATGAGTACAATAATTTCTAATGGACACAATCTCCATCTGACTTCCCCATTGTCTTAGTGGAAAATTGGCTTTGTTTATTAGAGGAATTGTCGATGCCTTTGGATTGGAAGATGCCTGGGCTGAGCAACCTGTGGCCAGCACGTGGCTGTACTGAGAGGAAGGAGGGGACATCTGCAGCAGATTATTTCTACTCAGTGGGGGATCCCTCAGCTTCCTTCTCCCAGTGACTGACTGGGAGCAGGCAAGAGGGTGGGGTTGGCTCTTCTTAACGCTGGTTGTCTCATTCATGCCTGTTTTAGGGACACTTGTGAGTGGGGCCTTTCTGGGTCCTACCCTCATTGCTGCCATTTCCTTTGAAGTGAGTCTATGTGTTCTTTGAGCCCAAGTTGTTGTTGTGTGTGTGTGTGTGTGTGTGCGTGTGTAAACTTTCAAGACAGTGGTGTACTCAAGTGGGTAATGCAACTGGGTTTCCATTTGCTCCTTGGAGACATAGTTGCATTTGTATTGTCCTTCCAGTTTCGAGGTCCAATTCCAAGGTTTTTACAAAATTTCTGTGTTGGGTCTTCTCATGGTCCCCTCTACCTCCAGTTCCTGTGCTCATGGTTATTGGTACTATTTCACCCCATGTCCATCGGTATGTGAAACTCAGGTATTTGTATGTGTGGAGTAAGCATAGTGAACATTGCAGTATCATAAGGGGATAACACTGTTTGAGGGCCTCTACCTGGACTCCTTTCTCCTCCTCGTCTCCCCAAATTACCCTCAGGAGCTTCAAATCAAATTCCTCTATTATGCAGAATATTTAGCCTTTCTGTGGCTCCTACTCTCACACTCACACATCCAAAATATCAAGATTGTTTGTAGCATAAAAGGCTGTCTTCTTAACAGGATCCACCCACTGGAGAAGGTAGTAGGGTTATTAGTCCCCACCCTTTCAGGCCTCCTTCGCTCTCTCCATCCCTCCCTTCAACCTTTCCCAATGCCTCCATTCCTCCCTTGTACACACACACACACACACACACACACACACACACACACACACAGTTACACGCACATATACACATGTATGTCTCTTAAAAGAATAATGATACCGTATTAGTTGGTTTGTTCATTTACAAATATTAAAAGCAACTCTATATAGAAATTAATCAGCAAAATGTTTGGTGTAAATTTATATTAGTCTTTCTTTGCTTTTGATGACAAAACAATAGCTATGCAAAGATTGCAGCTATCTGGATTCTGGGCATAATGTATCAGCAGGGCTTGGGTGAGTAGTGTGATATAAGTGGCCTGGCAAATAAAGTGATCTTCTATCTTTAGATTTCTATCTTCCTGGACTAGGATCCCCCCAGTGGCCCAGGATTTCTGAGAGTTCAGTATAGCTCATTCCTCTGTTACCTGCCATGGGCCCCAGTCTCATCTGGATAGCAAGGAAGGACAAGTTTGATTGCTGGGTAAGTAGACTAGCAAAATGGTTAAGAATCAAGGGGAAACTCAGCTGTTAGGTGGGTGGGTGAAAGAATATATAAGAGGACAGGGTTCTGGTCAAGATGGTGGAGTAGGTAAATGCCATGCTCACCTCTTCTCATGACCACATAAAATTTACCACTAAACTATGGAACAACTATCATTGAGAATTGCCTGAAGTCTAGATGAGGAGAAGTCCTATAACAAAGGCCATACAGAAGAAGCCACATCAAGACTCATAGGAGGGGCAGAGACGTGAAACAGGCTGGTCCTATACTCACGTGTGAACATTAATAACCAGTAGGGATATCTCAGCTGCAGAGGGCCCCCTGGAGAAGCAAAGTGTCCCAGCCCCACACCAGGCTCCATAGGCCAGGGTTTCAGTGCCAGGAAGAGAAGTCCCCACGACTTCTGGCTGTGAAAACCAGCAGAGATTGTGGACAAGTGAGAGGGAGGGTGTCTGAAATCCCAAGGGCTCCTCTTAAAGGCCACGTGCTTCGACTTAGTCAATGACAGACTCAGTTGCTCTGGGATCCAGCACTGGGACAGCAGCTGAAAACACGCCAGGGACATCCAGGGAGGAACTGTGTTTTCTGGCTTAGGGGCAACTCTGTCTGGGTAGGTGCCATTTTGCTCCTTTGTTGAGCCCTCCCCACAACTCAGCAAGCAGATGTGGGTGGCCACCATATCAGAGTCTCCCTCAACCTGGCTAAGACCGTACATAATGCCCTGGTGATTCCCTGAGACCATGCCCCATACAACTTGTGGGCCCACCCAAACTACTCCTAGTGGCTTTTCCATACAAGCAGCCTCTCTTGGCTTATGCTGTGAACTTTTCTAAAATCTCTTAGAGGTTCCCAGACCCCAAGCAAGCAACATCTGGCCTCAACCTGCCTGGTACATTTTGCTAAGCAACCCCAGGCCCGGCACTAGAGGCAGCTAGCCTCAGTTCTCAACGTAGCCTCTTCTAAGCACCTCCAAGCCCAGCACAAGTGGCAGCCATCTGCAGATCACTTTGTAGCTCATCAAGTGGCCCAGGGCAGGGCAAAGGGGACAGCTGACCTTGGCCTGCAACAGAGACCCTCTCAAGATGCCCCAAAACCAACACACCTGGTGGCCAGCTTCAGAACACACCAGAGCACCACCAAAACACACTCAAAGGGCAGACTGGGCAGGCAGCACAGCCCTGTTAAAGGAAATCAATTTCCTTTGGCTCAGTTCCTGTGCAACAGCTTCTCTGCTGTAGTCATGCCAGTCGTCAGAACCAATCAGCCTGAGGGTCAATCCCTCCCATTGAAATGTAAACAGCAACCAAGGCTAAAATACAATTGGAGGACACACACCACCCACACAAGGGACACACTTGGAGTACATGGCTCAGCAGTATAGAGTGATGAACACACCAATGAACACTCCAATGAACAGGGAGATGGCTCCACTGGGCCCCATAGGATACCTATTACCATGTTTCCCTGAAAATAAGACCTAGCTGGACCATCAGCTCTAATGCATCTTTTGGAGCAAAAATTAATATAAGACCTGGTATTATATTATAGTGTATTGTATTATATTATATTATTATATTATATTATATTATATTATACCTGGTCTTATATTAAAATAAGACCAGGTCTTATATTAATTTTTCCTCCAAAAGACACATCAGAGCTGATGGTTTGACTAGGTTTTATTTTCAGGGAAACACAGTACATAACGCCACTCTACTAAGACCGGGAGACATAGCAGCTCTACGTAATATAATACATACAAACTACACAGGGAGTCAGCCAAAATGTGGACACAAAGAAATGTGTCCCAAATTAAAGCAAAGAATAAAGCTCTAGAAAAAGAACTAAACAAAATGGAGACAAGCAATCTAACAGATGAAGAGTTCAAAACACTGGTTATAAGGCTGCTCAATGATTGCAGTGAAAACTTCAACAAAGAGATAGGAAACAAAAAAAAATGGGATAGAAAATATAAAAAAAGAAACAGTAAGACATAAGGAATACAATAAATGAAATAAAGAATACATTAGAGGGAATCAATAATAGAATAGATGAAGCTGGGGTTTGAATCAGAAATTTGGAAGATAAGGTAGCAAAAAATACCCAATCAGAACAGCAAAAAGAAAAAAAGAATCCAAAAAATAAGGATAGCTTAAGGAGCCTCTGAGACAACATCAAGTGTAACAACATTCTCACCATAGGGGTATCAGAAGGAGAAGAGAGAAAACAAGGGATTGAGAACCTACTTGAAGAAATAATGACTGAAAATTCCCTAACCTGGCAAAGGAAATAGACATCCAAGTCCAGGACGCAAAGAGAATCCCAAACAAGATGAACCCAATGTGGCCCACACCAAGACTGATCATAATTAAAATGGCAAAGTTTAAAGACAAAGAGGGAATCTTAAAAGCATCAAGAGAAAAGCAGTCAGTTACCTACAAGGGAGCTCCCTTAAGACTGTCAGCTGATTTCTCAACAGAAACTTTATAGGCCAGAAGGGATTGGCAGGAAATATTCAAAGTGATGAAAAGCAAGATTACCCAGCAAAGCTATCATTTAAAATAGAAGGACGGATAAAGAGCTTCCCAGACAAGAAAAAGCTAAAGGAGTTAATCAAAACCAAGTTGTAGTACAAGAAATGTTAAAGGGATTTTTTAAGAACAAGGGGGGAAAAAGGACATAAATATGAATGATAAAATAACCACACATCTATCAAAATTATTTTAAATGTAAGTGGGTTAAATGCTCCAATCAAAAAACATAGGGTAGATAAATAGATAACAAAACAAGACCCTTACATATGCTACCTACAAGAGACTCAATTCAGATTGAAAGACACATACAGATTGAAAGTAAAAGGTAGGAAAAAGTTATTTCATGAAAATGGAAATGAAAAAAAAAAAGCTGGGGTAGCAATACTCATACTAGACAACATAGACTTTAAAGCAAAGGCTATATAACAAGAGATAAAGAAGGACCCAGTAATCCTACTTCCTGGTATTTATCTGAAGAAACGCGAAACACTACTTGAAAGGGACATGTGCATCCTTAGGTTCATTGCAGCATTGTTTACAATGGCCAAGATATGGAGGCAACCTGGGTGTCCATGAATGGATGAAAAGAGGAAGTGATACACACACACACACACACACACACACACACACACACACACGGAATATTACTCAGCCATAAAAAAGAATCAAATTTTGCTGCCTACAACAACATGGATAGATCTAGATGGTATTATGTTGAGTGGAGTAAGTCAGAGAAAGACAGATGCCATATGATTTCACTTGTATGTGGACTTTAGAGAACAGGATAAACAAGCAAACAATAGAAAAAAGATCATAGATACAGAGAGCATTTTGATGGTTGCCAGATTGCGGGGTGGAGTTGGGAGGACGGGTGAAGGCGGGGAGGGGATTAAGAAGTACAATTGGTAGTTACAAAGTAGTCATGGGGATATAGGGTATAGCCTGGGGAGTAGAGTCAGTAATATTGTAATAACTGTGTATGGCGCAGATGCGTACTGGATTTATTGGGGTGCTCACCTCAGAAGTTATATAAATGTCGGACTGTGTTGTACACCTGACACTAATATAATATTGTATGTCAACTCTAATTGAAAAAAAATGTATTTAAAATAAAGAATATAGAAGTGACACAAAGAGGCTATGCAATCTTTTTCCCTTTTAATAATACCACTGAGGAGAAGTATCATCAAAATGTGAAAGGGAAGTGAAAAATGCAGGAAGAGATCTGAAGAGAAAGAAGATAGGCTTCCGCTGCTCTTTGGAAGAGCGGGGCCAGTCTCTCCCTGCTGCTGTGCAGCCTGTCCCATGCCGCAGCTACTGACCCTTTGCTTCCAATGAGGGTGGTGTGGGCCATGTGCAGCTCCCTCATTTGAGGTTAATATTGCCATTCAGCCACGTGGAGGGCTGTAGTCTATTTGTCTCTCTGAACCTGAAACCCCGTTTGTGGAGGGTCACTTAACTCTACCTCAGCTAATCCCGATAGGGCCCTCCACCTCAAACAATAAAAATTCCTCTGTGATTCTACACTATTCTTAGAATTCTTCGGATGAAAATATCCATGGCTGCTTTGTCATTTTTATGTTGCTAACTATCACTAGAAATGCACTTTAGGTTTATTATCATTTTACAATCTGCAGTTCCTGGTTTTTCATTTTATACCTAGATACAAATGTGAAAAAAAATTGAAGTATAAATATCTTAGCTCAGAATAACAGAGGGAAAGTAATTGGAAGAAACATGAGGTGAGAAGGTGTAAACATATTTCAAGCAGAAACTATACTGTTGTACTGATTACTGATAAGCAATTTCTGCTCTGTTTGTGTATCTGTGTGGAGGGAATCAATATATTTTTTGGAGGCTACGCATGATTTTTTGTTTGTTTTTTTTGGGTCGTTTGAGTAGTTGCTTTCTATGAATACTCATTTACTGCCTTGCATAAATCCTTCAGTAGAAATAAGTTTATAAGCTAATGTTTGGGGAACTAAAGAAAGAAAAACTATGTAGTAAAAGGGAGAACAAGTCCCTCCCACCTTTCTTTGATCATTTGGGTGTAACATGCCGGCTGGCTTACATCCTGGAAGTTGAATTCCCATTTTACATCACAGCTAGACGATTTAAGTGTCTTACCTGGGAAAGGTTTGAGTCTAGAGAGGGTTTATTGGCCTGATGAATGACTCATCTGGATTTCTAGCAAAGAATCTCCTGCCTCTTATTTTGATCCAGTCTTGCATTTCTGTCCTGGTGATGGTAAAGAAATTGTATGTCTTGTGAACATGAAACATAATTTTTCTCAATTACACTTTTATATGTAGGGAAAGTTAGGTGACATTTTCTGGTTTAGAATTTCATCAGTAAATTGAGGGGTGGTTTAAAGGAAACATTATTAGATTAGAGTCAGAATAACTCTGTGGTCCCATCTCACACAGCTTATAGCTCTGTGATCACAGGAAAGATCTAGTCACGTTAGTAAAACGGAGATTTGCCCAGGCCACCTGATGGGGTTTTCATGTGGAGTCACTCAAATGAAATAATATGAAAAATATATATATATGCTTACACAAATGCTATAATTTTGTAATCATTTTATTATGTACCAAGTGCACGTAAAAATCATATATTTATTATAAAGCATAATCAAACACTTAACTAACTTATTACTATTAAACGTACATTTTAAATCATGATTTGCTAAACAAACAAAAAGAAAGTATGAGTTTCGGAGGTGGTGAGTGGGAAAGGTGCTGTAGACTAGACCAAAAAGTGAGTCAAAATGTGCATAGGCTTGTGTAGCTTACTGAATTAAGTATAATTTTTGATGGATAAATATACAGCCATAGAATGAGGCTCAAGGAAGCAATACATGAAGATAGGATGGCTTGATGCACTGATAGCTATGAATATTTAAATACTAAGACAGATATGAGCGAAGAGTGTGCTTCAAACATGCACGAGGTCTCAGAATGTAACTGACAGGCAGGCCCATTGCCTCACCAGGAGTGTAGACATGCCCAGTACCTGAATGGTATTCTTTCCTGAAAGTTTGCACTATAGTGAATTTGGGTGTATCTCTCCATTGTAAATGGGAAAATAATTATGTGTTCCCATCTTCATCAAATCCCCAACCAGGATTTTCAATCTGACTAAAACACTCTTAAATACCCATATAAGAACCCACCAAGTATTCATGCAAACAAAGAATTTAACACACTATTTGCCCCATTATATAACAATGAACTTATTTGTTCAGATTTTTGTGTGCAGAAACTGAGTAGTATCAGATACATATTATAATACATTTTTTATAAGAATCACCCTATATACTTTACCATTCCACCTTTTTTTTTTTCTGAAATACCGGGTTTTTAAGACCTTTTAGACTTACTGACTTTCTTCAAAGGCATTTCTACTTCCATAGGACATGCATTCATTCACTTGAAAACTGTGGCGGTAACTGATAGTGATAATGAAAAATCCATTTAAAAAGCACAAGCAGGAGATGCTTGTTATTAGAAAAACAGCTCGTCGACAATGGCAGCACACTCGGCTTTCTCTCACCAGGTCTGACTTGAAGTTAAATGTTTTCACTGATGTGTGTAAGTAGATTGTATAATAGGATTTAGATTTGGAAGATGACTTTGGGTGAAAATTATTGAAAATCCTGTAGCACTCATTTGTAGATTGAGAGTGGGTGGCGTGAACGATACTGCCTATGTTGTGTCAGTTTGTATCTCTGTGACAGATGCATCATCTGCCATGTTATGTCACTTAATAATTCTTTTAATTTTGTTGGACTCCAGTCCCTGGCACATTCTATGTGTTCAGTATACACACAAAAAGAAGTAGACTATAGACCAGTGCATAGAGGTTATCATTAAAGTTATCTCAATAAAGACAAACTTTCTGATAATTACAGATGATAGAGAAAGTGTGAGGTGTTCTGTTCTCTGTCTCTAAATGGAAAGGGGTATTTTTAGGAATTTTGCTATGCGGCTTCCCTTACTCAGGTAGATTTTTAAATCCCATAACCGGAACGTGTTTTTTGTTTTCTGTTTTTCTTGTCCCCAACCCTGAGGTGTCTGATGATCTGTTTGAGGGTTTCCTTATTCTAACTCTTCCTATAGTGAGAAATTATAAATCCAGTTGCTACTTAACCTACTTTCTCCATGACAAAAAAATGTTTTTACTATCCAGTGTAAAAATTCCTCAAAGATCCATTTTGCATTTGATTGTTATTGTCAATCTTTTCGTTTTTTTTTTTTTAATCTTTCATTTTAAAAGTATGGTGATTAGAAGTGAATCTGAATTAAAATGTATATATTTTTAGTTTCATTCTTAACTATGCCTTCCAGAAGTTAATAAAGGTATTAATGTTTCAAATATTTTAGACTTCATATGTTTTTCCTAAATATCTATGAATAACTGCCACATGAAGCAATTATTGTCTTGGCCATTCATCTTGCAAATGTTCTTAATATAAAAATATGCTTATGATTTGCCTAACAAAGAATAAAAATATATATCCACACGTGTGTCCATATATATTAATTTATATGTATTATACATGCATATATTGTTTCTTTAATGCACATATGTACATGTATTAGATATACATGAATAATCTGTTAAACATTAAATTTGTTGATGTGCATGTGAAATTTGGCATCTGACTAAATTATCTGTCATTGTTACATGCTTTTCTGCTTCATTTATAGCTGATTCCTGCAGGGAAGACAGAGGCTAGGGGATAAGTTTCCCCATTTGGGACCTCTGCAGTATGTGTTTTCTGCAACCTGGACTATACATACTTTTTGGACTGTCAGAAATCCTATAATCATACAACTTGCAAAATTTCATGTCTGTTTAGTGTTCTAATGGGTACTTCATTACATAATATGTGAAGCAAATGTAATGTTTAAGTCTCTATTCTATATTTTAAAAAATGTTATTAAATTTATTGGGGTGATGTTGCTTAATAAAATTATACAGTTTGCAAGTGTACAATTGTATAATACACCATCTATGTACTGCATTGTGTGTCACCACCCAAAGTCAAATCTTCCATCACCATATATTTGATCCCTTTTACCCTCATCTACCACCCCCCTCCCCCCCGCCCTCTTACCCTCTGGTAACCACTAAAGTGTTGTCTGTCTATAGTTTTTGTTTCTCTCTGTCTTGTTCATTGTTGCTTTCAGTTTTGTATCCCACGTATGAGTGAAGTCATATAGTTCTCTGACTTATTTTGCTTTGCATGATAATCTCAAGATCCATTCATGTTGTCACAAATGGCAGTATTTCATCTTTTCTATTCTGATATATATATATATATATATATATATATATATATATATATATATATATATATATGTATACCACATCTTCTTTATCCAATTATCTATCAAAGGACACTTTGTTTTTTTCCATGTGTTGGCCACGGTGAATAATGCTGCAGTGAACATAGGGGTGCATATGGCTTTACGGATAAATGTTTTCAGATATTTGGGGTAAATACTCAAAAGAGGGATTACAGGGTCGTATGGCAATTCTATTCTTAGTTTTTTGAGGAACCTCCATACTGTTTTCCGTAGTGGCTGTACCAATTTACATTCCCACCAGCAGTGTATGAGGGTTCTTTCTTCTTCACAGCCTCCCCAACACTTATTATTTGTCTTGTTGATGGTAGCCATTCTAAGAGATGTGAGGTGGTATCTCATTGTGGTTTTGATTTGCATTTCCCGAATAACTAGAAAAGTTGAGCATTTTTTCATGTATCTGTTGGCCATTTGTATGTCTTCTTGGGAGAAGTGTCTATTCAGTTCGTTTGTCCACTTTTTAATTGGATTGTTTGATTTTTGTTGTTGAATTGTATGAGATTTTATATATTTTGGATATTAGTCCCTTACTGGAGGTGTAACTTGCGAATATCTTCTCCTATTTGGTTGGTTGCCTCTTTGTTTCATTGATGGTTTCTTTCGCTGTGCAGAAGCTATTTAGTTTGATATAGTCCCATTTCTTTATTTTTACTTTTCTTTCCCTTGCCTTTGAGGTCAAATTCATAAAATACTTTTGTACTCAAGGTCCATTAGTTTAGTACCTATGCTTTCATCTATGCAATTTATTATTTCAGGTCTTATATTTAGGTATTTGATCCATTTTGAGTTAATTTTGGTATATGATGACATACAGCAGTCTGGGTTCATACTTTTGCACGTGACTTTCCAATTCTCCCAGCAGCATTTATTGAAGAGGTTTTATTTTCTCTTGTGTATGTTTTGGCACCTTTATCAAAAGTTATCTGCCCATAAATATATGGGTTTATTTCTGGTTCTCAATCCTATTCTGTTGGTCTGTGTTTCTGATTTTCTGCCAGGACCATGATGTTTTGATTATTGTCGCTACATTTGTAGTATAAATTGAAGTCAGGGAGTGTGATACCTCTGGCCTTGTTCTTTTTTCTCGGGATTTCTTTGGCTATTTGGGTTGTTTTGTGATTCCATACAAATCTGATGATTATTTTATTCTATTTCTTTAAAAAATGCCATTGAGATATTAATGGAGATTGAATTTAATCTGTACATTGCTTTGGCTAATGTGGCCATTTTAACTATGTTGATTCTTCCAGTCCATGGACATGGAATATCTTTCCATTTCTTTGTGTCTTCTTCAATGTCTTTTAATACTGTCTTTAGTTTTTAGTGTATATGTCCTTTACATCCTTTGTTAAGTTTATTCCTAGGTATTTTATTCTTCTTGTTGCAATTGCAAAAGGGATTGTTTTTTTTCTTTTTATTTCTTTTTTTGAAATTGCATTGTACGTTTCTATTCTCATGATGACAGTGATTATAATATTCTTATATCCAAGGGAGATTTAGGACAACTGTTTCAGTGGCTTAGAAAAATTACCAACCAGTTCTCTCCCCAAGATACTTACATCTCTCTCTCTCTCTCTTTTTCTCTCTCTCTTTCATGCCATGGTCACTTAACTTTGCCATATTATCTGTCAGAATTTTTTGGATTCAATTTGTAGATAATCCTGTCTCTGAACTCATCAAGATAATTTTCAAATATTAATGTGAATCAAAATATAGAAGTAATTTAAGTAGCCCTTGCCAAATAAAAGCTGAGAAATTCCCATACAATTTTAGCTATTAAAATTCTAACTATATAAAATAAATATATATTCTAGATATTAAAAAGATGTTACAAAATATGACTGCAAATTTTATTTTTCAATTATGTTTAATTTTTCTTAAGTTGAAAATTAAAAATAATAAGTATAACAAACATGCAAGCAGTGGAGCATTTTTATTTCATTGTGAATTCAAGGCTATAGACTGTCTGGAAAATCTGAAGCTAGTGCAAATTTTTTTAAATTCCAGTTTCCTAGGAAAATTCATTCTTGAAGACAACTATTTTAACTCCGGTTTTAGAACACCAGGGAGTGGGTCTCAGTTTTACTTTTTTCATTTATTTGATTTGTGTTAAATATTCTGTTCATTTTAAGAAATGTTCCCACCTTACCTTTCTGTCATAGTTGTTGCTTCTTTTCTAATAGCTACACTGTGGCTCACATAACACTGGATTGGCATTGTGTTTTTGAGAGTGGCAGAACTAGATCAGAACCGTTAGATCCCAAACAGCTGTTTTTAACACAGAGTGGTGCAAGAGAGCTGTTCAAGAAATCGAGAAACCTGGCATTATTATCTTAATGCTGTCCAAACAATCTTTGTCATTTCTTTTGACTAGCACTTTGTCAGTTTCACTTGACATACAGCAGAGCCCTGAGGCATGTAAGCATTGCTATGCAGTCTGAAGGGAAATCAAATTTATAATTTCTATTTTTGTAGCATTTTTGTGGATATTGATCATAAAAATATGTATATTCCTTTTGTTCCCTTCAGATTTCCACCCTCCCTCCCCTTCCGCCAAACTGCCTTTAAGTAATGGTCTCAGAGCAGAGTGCAACTGATAAATAATTCATGAATGAAATAATAGCTGAATGGGTGAGTAACAAACAGTAGTATTCCAGTTTATAAATACTAGGAATTCAGGAAGAATTTGATGAAGATAAACCGTTCTTCCTTTTTATGGCTTTAAGGTAATGACAGCAACAACTACGCTATTGCCTAACTTAACTGTTTGCAAGGACTTTTAACAGTTAGTGTTTAATGTCTCACTTGATTTCTAGTACCAGCACACGATACAGATGGTACAACCTGCATGATACGTCAGGTACTGATGACAATGGCATTCACATTTCTTTTGAGAAAATGTGTAAAATAAGATCATGAATGCTCAGATTAATAATATTCATCCCCTATATCCTTCCTTCATTTGGTAAATTTATCTAACAAAGAAGAATGTGGCAGGCTCAGTGTCAGGCACTAACGTAGAATATAGACATGTTCTCTTCCCTTAAGAAGTTTACAGCTTAGTGGAGGAGGCGTTTCCTAATCACAGAAACTCTAAATAAATTTCTAATAATAAGCTGTGATGTTGCTGCTGTGAAGAAGCATAGAGAGCTGTGGGAGCATGTAAATAGGGGTTTCATTGAAGGCTTCTCTGAGGTAACAATATTAGAATTGAGATTTACAGGATGAAAACAAATTGCTTAGATGAAAACAGTGACACCAGGGGGAGCAGACAGGGAAAGAGAGAGTGTCCTAGTAATGCCAGAGGGACAGTGGTAAGAAATGAGACAGATGAAGTGGCCACACTGGGTCACACTGGTCCCTTCATACATTCTGGTCTTTGTCCTCAGACAAAAACAATGTGGGATGAAATAATCACATCTGTGCATTTAAAAATCACTCTGGCAGCTATAAAAATATAATAACATTGAGTGCTGTTTTCATTAAGTCACAGTGCAGTCTTATAAATATTTAAAATAAATCAACTAACCAAATAAAAAGTGTATTTGAGTAACAGTGTGTCCACAGTAGAGTTTAATTGGATTAGAGTTTTGAACATTATAAGTAGAAACACAAATTGCTTCAGACAATTTATGATCCTGGGATTTCCTGTGTCCGAAGAGAAACCCATTCCTCTTGATACCATCATCAGAACCACAGAGCATGTTATCAAATAGCAGTTTAGATGGCAGTGCTACCAGAGTGCATCAGAGTGGCTTCCTCTAACATTGGCAGAACAGCTGGACCAAAGAGAAGAGCATGCATGGAGAATCTAGACAAATGAAAAGAGGCAAAGCCCAACAGTGAAATACTAGGTGCTAAATGTTAAGACTTGTGAGGTGGTACCGGCTTTGTACACCAGAGTTTCTTTACTGGGAGCCTTCTTTCACAGCAGTCCTGAGTGGTAATTATGGTCTGAGGGGTTCTCCCTATTGCCCGGGTCTTGGTTTTCTTGGGATAGCTCATTGAAAGGCCCTTGACAGGTCCTCCTGTGATCACCTACTATCTACGAGAAAGAAAGGGATGGGGGTTGAATGGAAAAGCACCTGTGCTGAATTCAGCACTCATCATCTATAACCTCCCACCCCACTATAGCAATCATACAACAGGGGCTTCACGATGCTGTTTCCTTCCATCCAACCCAAACCACAGTCTACCCAAAAGCATCACCACTGTGAAATAGGCCTGATTTCCTTTTGGAATTAAGAGATTAGAAAACTAAGACAAAGTTGTCATTGAAGAGGACTACTTAGAGAGGCAGATGGACTTTTTTCTACTGTGAATCTGCCTCTTCAGGGACCTGAAGCCAGAGAAGTCCCTAACAAGGTTAATACACGTCTGCTGCTGCAATGGGTAAGGCACTAGGCACGCGTGGGCAATTTAACTTACCGACAGCTATATGAGATGTATATACACATATATATATGTGTGTCTGTATATAGGACAACCATTTCAATGGCTTAGAAAAACACCAGCCATATACAGACACATGCACACACACACACACACACACACGGAAAAACCATATGTATAAAATCATTTTTCTCATATATGTATATATTCTCATTTTTAATGAGAAATATGGAGATTAGACAATTTAAATATTAATGGTGAAGGTCATTAAATAGTGAGGACGAGATCCATCCCCATGTCTGCTGACTCCAAGTCAAGATCTACCTCAGTTTATGTGCTTCATTCGTCTTAAATTTGCATTTAAGTTTGTATTTATTTTTGAAGAGCTTTAGATAAAGCCAACAACAAAGTGTTGATTGTAGGAAACTTATAAAACATGTCAAAATAATCCAGTAGTGATAGAGAAGTTTCATATTGAAATGAGTTTTAAAAACTGCTCCAGTGAATTACTTGATACAAATTAATTATAAAAATGATAAGGTTAGCATAACTTACTTGTCAAAAGAAATAGAAACTTCCAGTATAGTGTTGGCACAGTAGGAGAAAAGATTCTCCTCTCTTATTGATAATAGTCTGTCAATATCAAGGAAAATCATGTGATAGCTCAAATTTTTTCTACTGAATGGATATATTTGATTAAACACCACCTGGAAAGATCCTCAGATTAACTGAGAAAGTAATGAATCTTAGATCTTACACATTCTTTATATGTGTCAAGAAATATGTTGGTTAAATCAAGAGGAAAGTATATGTGTTGAGCTGAAGTCTGGTGTAAAACAGCTGCTTTCAAAGCTGTCCTGATACACCAGAAAGTTTGACTGATGGAACCCACAGCTGTCTTCTGCTTTGCCCCCCAGCAGGATTTCTTATCTCTGAAGTCAGTTCTTTCACATTGAGGATGACCTTCATGGCTACCAAGGAGAAATGAGCCATTCGAACAAATGCCAAAAGGGAGACAATATTTTCAGGGAAGACGAGGGGCAAAGAGAAATTTTAAGTTATATTTAGTAATGTCAAAAAATGAAAAACTGAGGAAAACGTGAGTGGATTGTATCTTTCCTTGCGGTGATGAATCCTTTCAAATGATTGAAGTAAAGTAAAAATCTGTAACAAAAAATGTGGATAAGTTTAATGAAACAAACATTAAAAATATCAATGTGTAGAATAATGATAAACACAGTGAAACAAAAACAACAAACTGGAAAAATAATAGTAATACATTAGATAAAATGTGAGTATATTTGATAAATAAAAGCTCTTCAAATTTAATAAGAAAAAACAAAAATAATCGGGAAAAGATGAGCAAAGGATCAGAGCGAGATAATCACAAAAGAAGAAACAAATGGAAAACATTTAAACTAATTGGTCTTCAAAGCTATGCAGATTAAAACAATATGTTTGCTTGTCAAATTGATATACTTTTACGAGATCAAACCTGTTGTTTAAGGCGTTAAATCACCACAATTGTCCTTGTTGGCAGTATGTATCAATTCATTAAAATGTGTATGCTTATCTAGTCATTTAACTTTAGGAATTTTTGTAAGGAAATCATAAGATATGTATTAAGTGATTTCTGTATGTGGATTTTTATTACAGTTACTTATAATAGTGAAATATTTTAAATAAATGGAATGTCTGCAAAAAAGGATTGTTACTTAATTTGTGTACTCTGTTTCTATAGTACTCTGTAACCCTACTTTGTAATTCTCAGGAAATTTATATTAATTATTCTCCCTCATTTATTCAATAGCTAAATAGTTACTGAATGTCTATTATGTGTACCACGTACCCTTCAAGACACTGGGGAGCAAGTAGTGAACAAAGTAGAGGAATATGCTTGCCATACTGTAGAAATAAGTGATTAAACAAAAATGCAACAAAAAAGTAAATCATATTACATGTCAAATGGAGATCATTGCTGTTAAGAAATAGTGAGCAGGGATGGGGATGGTGGTGGATGATGGTGGATGAGGGGACACTGATTTTCAGTTGAGTGTTAAGGGAAGGCCCAATGATTAGGTGACAAGTACTTCAAAACCTGCTTGAGGTGAGAGATAGGCAGAAGAACATTCTCATAGAGGGAAGAGCAAAATGAAAGCCTTCAGGGGAGAGCATGCTGGATGTCCTGTAAAAAGGCTACTGTCACTGAGCAGAGAGAACCACAGGCAGGATAGCAGAAGAGGTTGATGAGAATGCAGGGAACCCTGCAGGCCATCAAGAAAATGCCAGCTTTTTACCGAAGAGGGATGGGAAGCCATCGGAAGGTTCCATCAGAGAAACAACATGAGTTTATCTCCATTTCCATGCGATGGCTCTGTTGAGAATTGGCTGAAGTGACAGTGTGGGAGGAACCAAAGAGACCATTTAAGGGACAGTTCCAATAATAAAGGAAAGAGATGCTGGGGATACGGGCCCATGTGGTAAGGGTAAAGCGTAGTGGAGAAAGGTTGGGGTGTGATATTTATACGTTTGTTTATATTGTTTGAATATCTCAGTTTTTTATTTAACACACATGACATTTGTAAGATTCAGAAATCAAAACTATTTAAAAACATGTGCAAAGAAGTCACAATGCAGTCCCCCTCATCTCATTTTATTAGTTTCCTGTTTGTACTCTCAGTGATCTTTCAGTGGTTCTTGATATGAATATCTTTATGAATATACATATACATATATGTAGGTATGTGTATATAGGAGAGCAGGAAATGGTCAAAAGGACTGAAGCCAATTTGAAAAGGTTTCACAGCATCTGAATTTCTGGGGGTGGAGTGCTCATGTTGGGTTATTTCTATATATCTATATATCTGTATATGTATCTCTCTCTCTGTCTCTCTGTCTCTGTCTCTGTCTCTCTCTCCACAGAAAGGAAGGCATAAAACAGAATATACTAACTTTCATCCCCCTTTCTACAACATGTTTGCTTATGATATAAGCTGTATTGTACCTTGCTTTTTTTACCTAAAAAATATCTGATTGTATTTTGAATGTAGAGCTATCAGAATTTTCTGAAAGATTGGATCTAGGGGGTGACAAAAAGAGAAACATGAAGGATGATTCTAAGTAGCAGGAACCAGGGAGTTGCCTTTGGGATGATTCCTTGTTCAGCATCTGTCTTCTCTGACATACTAGTATAGGGAGAGATTAGAGCCATCTGGCCAGCGTCTCCTGCAGTGACCAGTGTATATAGGAGCTTCATACCTACTGTATAGTAATGAATGACAGATTGAATAAATGTTGCACACATAAAGTAAAATAGGATGCAGATAAGAAAAAAAATGTTTTCTTATATATTTAATTTGGGTGGGGAAATTCTTATAGGATATTAGGTGAAAAAAATGTTCAGCTCTGGTTATACAGAATTTTCCAGATTTCAAAAAGAGTGTATGGGTATCTATCTGCACTTTGAAAATTTGATGAAAATGCGTAAGCAAGAATTTTAATAGTGGTTTTCTCTTGGTGTTAGGATTATAGGTGATGTATTTATTTTGCTTTAGCTTTTTATGTATTTTCTAATTTGTCTAAATCACTTATGAAGTTTGAAAGAAGGACAAAGAAATAAAGGAAGTGATCTGTTTTTTTCCCCCCCAAATTGATAAAGAACAGAACGAATGGTAATGTGTGCAAGTGACAAAAAGTAGAATACAATCTCTCTACTTCTTAAGATAAATCCTGGAGCACACTACTTGGCAATATTAGAAAATTTCCACCTTTGAGATGCATGATATCTGGACAGCCGGGTATGACACTGCAGTAAAGGATTCCTTTCACTTGATCACATTCATAGGTCAGGATATTAATCAGGGTATAGAAATACAATATCTGTCACATGAAGTCTCTGAGATGTTCTTGCTGGCTTATGTATGTAGTGCAATTTTGATATTCCATTTATAAAATATGACACCTTTTGTCCATTTTGAGATTTTCAAAATGGGAGCTCTGCCATTGATGTACATTTTTGTGTCACTTAATAATGTCTTAGAGCTCTTTATTATATTGTATAGGTCTACATCATTCTTTTTTTTTTTTTTTTTTTTTTTGGTACCATTTATATTATATAAGATGGGTGTGCTATAATTTGGCCACTCCCATATGGTGGACATTTTTCAGTATTACCGATAAAACCATAGTGAATACTAGAGAATGCACCTCTTTTTGTTCAAGTGCAATTTCTTTAAGACAATTTTATCATATTGGAATTGCTGGATGAAAGTATATATAGTATATGTATGTAAGTATGTGTGCATATACACTATATATGTCTTTTTTAATTAAATTTATTGGTGTGACATGGGTTAGTAAAATTATATAGGTTGCAAGTGTGCAGTTCTATAATACATCATCTGTATATTGTATTTTGTGTTCAGCACTCAACGTTAAATCTCCTTCCATCACTATATATTTGACCCCTTTACCTTCTTCTACCTCCCCCCTCTTTACCCTCTGGTAACCACTAAACTGCTGTCTGTTTCTATGAGTTTTTGCTTATTTGTTTGTCTTGTTCATTTGTTGCTTTCAGTTTTATATCTCACCTATGAGTGAGATTATATGGTTCTCGAGTTTTTCTGTCTGATTTATTTCTTTTAGGATGGTAATCTCAAGATCCATCCATGTCGCAAATGGCAGTATTTCATTATGTCTTATGGATGAGTAATATTCCATTGTATATATGTACGACATCTTCTTTATACAATCATCTGTCAAAGGACGCTTTGGATGTTTCCATGTCTTGACTGCAGTGAACAATGCTGCAATGAACATAAGGGTATATATATCTTTATGGATAGATGTTCTCAGATTTTTGTGGTAAATAGAATAGGGATTGCTGGTTATACGGTAATTCTAGTCTTAGTGTTTTGAGGAACCTCTGTACTATTTTCATAGTGGCTATACTAATTTACATTCCCACCAGCAGTGTTTGAGGGTTCCTTTTTTTGCACAACCTCTCCAACATTTGTTATTATTTGTTTCGTTTATGGTAGCCATTCTAATAGGTGTGAGGTGGTATCTCATTATGGTTTTGATTTGCATTTCCCTAATAGCTAGCAAAGTTGAGCATTTTTTCATATATCTGTTGGCCATTTGTATGTCTTCTTCAGAGAAGTGTCTGTTCAGGTTCTCTGCCCATTTTTAAATTGGATTCTTTGATTTTAGTTGTTGAGTAGTACAAGTTCTTTATATATTTTGTATATTAGCCCCTTATTGGAGGCATTATTTGCAAATATCTTCTCCCATTTGGTTAGTTGCCTCTTTATTTTGTTGATGGTTTCTTTTGCTGTGCAGAAGCTTTTTAGTTTGATATAATTCTATTCATATATATATTTGCTTTTACTTCCTTGTGTTTGAGGTCAAATTCATAAAATGCTCTCTAAGACCAAGGTCCATAAGTTTAGTACCTATGTTTTCTTCTATGCAATTTATTGTTTCAGGCCTTATATTTAGATCTTTGATCCCTTTTAAGTTAATTTTGGTACATGGTGACAGATAGCAGTCTACTTTCATTCTTTTGCATCTGGCTTTCCAGTTTTCCCAGCACCATTTATTGAAGAGGCTATCTTTTCTCCAGTGTATGCCTTTGGCTCCTTTGTTGAAAATTATGTGACCATATATATGTGGGCTTATTTCTGGGTTCTCAATTCTATTCCATTGGTCTGTGTGTCTTTTTAATTTTTTTTCATTTTTTCCAATATCATGCTATATTGATTATTGTCACTTTGTAGCATAATTTGAAGTCAGGGAGTGTGATACCTCCAGTGTTGTTCTTTTATTCTTAGGATTGCTTTGACCATTTGAGATCTTTTTGATTCCATACAAATCTGATGATATTTTGTTCTGTTACTTTAAAAATATGTTATTGGGGCTTTGATGGAAATTGCATTATAATATATTGCTTTAGGTAATATGGCCATTTTAACTATGCTATAGTCAAGTGGGGTTAATCCCAGGGACACGAGGATGGTTCAACATATGCAAATCGATCAATGTGATACACCACATAAACAAAATAAAGGATGAAAATCAAATGATCATATCAATAGATGTGGTAGAAACATTTGACTAGATACATTATCCATTTATGATTAAAACACTTAACAAAATGGTTATAGAAGGAACATACATCTATATAATAAAGACCATATATGTCAAACCCTCATCTGATATCATACTTAATGGTGAAAAACTTTCCCTCTAAGATCAGGAATAAGACAATGATGCCCATTCTCACCACTGTTATTCATCATAGTGTTGGAAATCCTCGCCAGAGCAATCTGGCAAAAGAATGCAATAAAAGGCATCCAAATTGCGAATGAAGAACTCAACTTGTCACATGTTGCAGACCACATGATTCTTTATACAGAAAACTCTAAAGATTCCACCAAAAAACTATTAGAAACAATAAACAAATACACTAATGTTGCAGGATACAAAATCAGTGTACAAAATCCATTTTGTTCCTATATATTAACAATGATTTCAGAAGAAGAAATGAAAAAAAAAAAAGAATTCCTTTTGCAATTGCTACAGCAAGAATAAAATACTGAGGAATAAACCTAACAAAGGATGGGAAGGACTTATATTATGATTATAAGACTTTATTAAAAGAAATTGTAGAAGACATAAACAAATGGAATGGTATTCTGTGTTCATGAGTTGGGAAGTTTATATATATATATAAAATTCATTTAATCATTCATTAAACAACAGTGTATGACACATTTGTTAGTATATGAGGTGTGGTTCTAGGGCTGGAGATATAGTCCTGAGCAAAATAAACAATTCCTGTTATTCAGCAGTTTACATGCCAGTGGCACAGACAGACAACTAACAAATCAAGAAGAGTGTATGTGTGAGAATGTGTCAGTATAGAATGTGAAGAAAAGATACAACATCATAATGCCAAGTAGTAGTAAGTGCTCTGAAGAAACATAGAGCAGGGTTTGTGCATGGAGAGTGACGGGGTACTACGGAAGTTAAGGTAAACTGAAAAAAAGGGGAAAAGTATCATTGGAAGAAAGGGAGGAAATGGGCAAAGGGACTGACGCCAATGTGAAAAGATTTGACAGCATCTGAATTTCTGGGGTGGGATGTTCATATTAGGCCCTGAGGCAGAAGCATCCTTGATGTTTGAGGGAGAACAAAAAGGTGAGTGTGCCTACAGTAGAATGAGTGGTGGGAGAGTGTTACGGGATGCTGCCGGAGAGGTAGCTGGAGGCTGTTATGAGATGCCAGTGGAGAGGAACTATGAGTGATGGGGTCGGTGGGCTGCATGAAAAAGGGGAATGGATTAAGAAGTACAATTTGGCAGTTGCAAAATAGTCATAAGGATGTAAAGTACAGCACAGAGAACATAGTCAATAAGATTGTAATAACTATGAATGGTGCCAGGTGGGTACTATACTTATCGGGAGGTTTACCACGTAAATTATATAAATGTCTAACCACTATGCTGTATACCTGAAACTAATATAATAGTCAATGTCAACTGTAATTGAAAAAAAAATAAAAGAGTGGTGGGAATCTTGTTTTGAGCAGATAAATAACATGATTTAATTTACTTTTAAAATATGAGTGTAATTGCTTTATTTATTTATTTATTTATTTATTTATTTATTTATTTATTTATTTATTTATTTTTTAATAGATGCCAGGGCAGCAATCATAGAAGCAGGATTCCCTGAGGAGAATCTACCATAGTAGGCCAGACAAGATGAAGTCTTGGGGCGTAATTGTTGTAGAAAGTAGCGAATCAGATTGGATTGATATTTGAGGGTAGAAAACAAGAAATAATTTAGGATTTGCCAGAGGATTAGATTTGGTATGTGAAAGAAAAGGAGGAATCAAAGATGCTATAAAATGTTGATAGTTTCAGCCAGAATCTCCTCCAATGTGAATTTCCGAAGCCTCTCTTTTGCCACCCATATATGAGATTCTCCTCCCAAATCCTCTAGCACAGTGAATTCTGATGACTTTTTGTGCATGACCTCATGCTTGGCGTGGATTGGTATTTGATAACTATCTGTTGAATTAATGAGTTAATTTCAGTGTAAGTTCTCTGATGTTTAGCGATATAAGTTCTTTGTTGGTTTAATTTGAATTGATTGAACTTCAAGATGTTTTCATATGTTTAATAGAAATATATATTTCTTCATGAATTGCCTGTTCATAACCTTTGTTCTGTGTGGTATCAGATCATGTAGGAGTTCTTTATACTTTCTGGATATTGTTTTTTGTTATATATTGTACATATATGTTTCAGTATTTTGTTTATTTTAAAATTTTATGTTTGTTTTTGATTGTCGCAGTTTTAGATTGACATGCATAAAGCTTTATGCATTTTGGTTTTGTACCCATTTTCGGGAAATCAAGAGCCTTTAAGTCCATTTTATTATTCTCACTATTTGCCCATATAAGCAGGTTTACAGACAGAAAAATGAAGGCTTAGTATGTTTAAAAGATTTAAGTAAGAACAAATTCCCTGGATTTCATGAGTATGGTCTTACTAGTAAAGATCTGACTGTGTTCCAGGTATGTTTCAGTATGTAACCTGAAAAGAGAAAAACAAAAAGTGTGGCAGGGAGAATGGAGGTCTAATATCTGAAACACGAGCATAATTTAGATTTTAAGATTAAAAACTATCATATAGATGGATGTATGGATGAGTTTTTCTTTTCTTTGTACTTTCTGTAGTTTCCATGTTTTCTACTGTAAGTGTATACTCTGTGTGTAGGGGTGTGTGTGTGTGTGTGTGTGTATGAGAGAGAGAGAGAGAGAGAGAGAGAGAGAGAGAGAGAGAGAATACATTAAAGCATCCATAATTCAACAGGAAATGGCACACATCTGGAAGTAATACCATATCACAATGGCCCCTTAAGGAAATCTGAAGTGAAAGGATGCCTATATCTGAGTAGAACAGTAGAATTAAGTGGTCTACTTTAGAATTATAGAGGGAGGATGAAAACTCTGAATCAGAATGGACTGGGAAGGAAAAGGAACTGTGAAAATTTTGAGGAAAAGAACATTTAAAGGAGGATGGTAACTTGGCAAAAGTAGGTGGGGAGGGAGGATGGAGGGGAGTTCTAAGTACAGTAATAGGGACATGTAACAAGTTGTTGCATGTTACAGCCACATAAGAATTTTGTATTTCCTGTTACATGGAGTACTGGAGACGGACGATACCGCGGGGCTTAATCTGTTTGGGTGGCATTCTATGACATAGTTTCTGTCATCCCGTAATTCCGTACTGAGGTCAGAGGATAGATATCACTGATCAGACTGCTCTTTCCCCTCAGTAAACCTGACAGCCCAGTTCTTAAGTATAATCTGCCAGTGTTGACGCTTGAAGATGAACTCTGTCCCGTGTGACTCTAGTCCACCTCTCTCATTTTGAAGATAAGTAAGCCAGAGAAAGATCTTCTTACATCGTCCAGCTCTGCTTGTATCTCCTTTCCTCAAGTGTATTTCATGATGATTCCTTTGGTTCTTGTAAGCCATTTGACTTTGCAATAGATGATTGCTTTGTGAAATAGCCGAAAGAGTATCTGTAGGAAGACTCAGAAATAGAACTGCTATGACTCACTTCTAGGACTGCTGGTCTTGGGTGTGTCCCGGATTGTCTTATCTGTAAAGGGCATATTGATACTTGACTCACCTGATGGATGCTGATACAGGGATGAATTCTCCTTATCATTTTAATCTATGATTATCTGATTATTACTGCACATCGCAATCTAAGGGTAATCAAAATTTGGCAAAATAATAGCAAATAGAGCCTTTTAGGATGGAAAACTGTCATTTATGGAGTCAAAGTATGATGTATAATTTTAGAAATAGAGGAAAACATAGCCATTTTTTCTCTTTTATAATAAAATTAATTTCTATATTTATTAGCTATATAGAAAATAGTGCTCATCACATATTAGCTTTTTGAGATTCAAGCAAAATAAATCATCAGCCCTCTTTGGCATTTAATCCTGCTCAATGTCATTACATCCTTGAATTGTTATTAATTATCCTTAATTAAATTCATTTTAGATGGTGGCATTTCCATTTCTAAGTGCTTATTTTGTAATTCCTGGAAGATTTGTAAATTCCACTCAATTTAACAAATATTTCTTAAGGTTATTTTATGCAAGGTATGATTTTAGGTATTTTAGATAACACAGATTTCATATCCCTTAGAAAAAAATTAAATATGCCTCTATCTCTTGCAACTATTTATAACTGCTGTTAGAGCTTTAGGATTGACTTTCACTTTCTAGAGGATGATAGCAGGTGTGTGGGGGGAATTTTCTCAGTATTTGAAAGAAAGAATTTGACCAAATCCTGAGGGCAAGCAAACATATCGGAGTTTTTCAAAATCTCATCAATATCTTTATATGAAGAGCATTGGATAGTGGATAACAGCTTGTGTTCCCAACATATCTTTTGTATTAGATGTTATAATGGATTTTGCATGCTTTTGTTTATCATGATCGTATATTTAGAATGGAAGAATAACTTTAGAAGTGACCCCGTGGAATTATTCAGGTAGAACTAACATGTTCTGAGAAGTGTAGCATCTCGTGGCCTGTCTCCCCAAGGACGGAGGGGAGAGTGGTAGGGGTGGTTGGAAGCATGAAGGGATTGCTGCTCCTTTAAGCAGAGTCTCTTGCAGCCCCTTCTCTACCCATCTTTCTTTGTGCCTGTCTTTTGAGAGATGCCTACAATCCCCAGTTGGGCCCTTGGGATACATCAGTTCACCAGTTGGCAACTGATCCATACATTGGGTCCATGTATTCATTTTTTAAATACAAAAGAAGTATTTCTTACATATTTCTTATTTATTTTGTCACCTGAAAAATAATATCGACTAGGTGTTTTCGTCGTCCAAAAGGATTGGGAAAAAGAAAGGGCTGCAACCCAGCCCATGCAGACCTGGGAAGCCATGCACACTCTGGCCCGTGTGCCAAGGTGGAGGCGTATTTATGGAAGGGAAAAGAATGTTAGAACCATGGAGCTTTATTGTATATTATAAACATACTCGTAGAGTCCTTCCTGTAGGGTCTTGCGTGGAGGGTTCTCATGATTATGTAATGTGAGAACTTCCATGAGCCCTAGCGTCTCCCATGGATCCTCCGGACTGATTATGTTTGCTTCAAGTTCCAATTCATCTTTATCAATTCTATTTGCCTATAATTGATGTGGGGCTGGGTGTGTGCTCCATTCCTTGCATTCACTTTTGGGCCTAACTGATGGAGGACAATGATCCTCATTGCTCTGAAACTAAATGAGCAGGTGGCTTGATATCTTGTCCCTTGTTTTCACTTCATACTTTTTTATTGTGTGAAAGAAAATTGAAAATTTTTTGAGGGCCAACATGCAGGTCAGAAGTCTTTGAATGTTGTTGCCATCTACAGGGTCTTTTATTTTGTTAATTTTCTGGACAACCAGACTTGTCTGGAGTCTTCTGACACAAACCTGTCTGTTCCAGATTATCCAGATTTAAAGCAAGCTGACCAGCCCCCACCTGAAAACAGCAGTGCCCCAAGCTTGCTTTTTGGAGAATTGACTAACAATTTAGGATAGCTGAATAAATAAAATACAGAAGAGGTTACAACTCTGAAAAACAGCAAGTAGTTTTCCAGTTTTCCTCAGAGTTGAGGAGATTTATTTATCTAGTGAAAATGAAAAATGAGAGGAGATGAAGCCCGATCTCCTGATGAAAGGTGAATGAATGCTCACTGACTGCTCTCTAGGGGAGCACTGTAAGCCATATTTAATGCTACAGAAGATGAGAAAGAAGGGAAATTCTGTCATCAAAACCATGACAATTATTTCCTCTGAAGGCATAATAAATCTTTAAATGCTAAAATTTTTAAAGTGGGAGAAAAATATTTTATAATGAAAAACAAATGCTGTCTAGTGGTATGCGAGTTATAAGCACTTTGCAGGAATTAAGTTGTGCAGAATATCCCAAGCATATCCTGTGTTAGCCACAGATGGGTAATTAGCTTGGCAGGTGAAAGGACACGGAGCCAAGGCCTTAGTGACTGTAATTGAGGTGCCTAGACTTTGAAAATAATGACCCGCTTACCAAATTTTAACTGCAGGAGTGTGTGTGTGTGCGTTGTGTGTGTTGTGGCAAAGTATGTGTTTATGTATATAAGTATGTATTTCTATAATACACTATTTTTTAGAATAGTTTTACGTTCACAGCAAAATTGAGGGGAAGGTACAGAGATTTTCCATGTACCCGCTCCCCGCACATGTAGAGCGCTCCCCATTATCAACATCCCCACCAGAGTGGTATATTTGTTACAATTCACGAACGTTCATTGTAGCTGACTTTAGGGTTCCCTCTTAGTGTACATTCCATGGTTTTGGACAAATGTATAATGACGTGTCTCCCCCATTACAGTATTGTACAGAGTCGTTTCTCTGCCCTGCAGTCTCTTAACTATACATGGTGTCAGGTGGGTGCAAGACTTACTGGTGGGATCACTGTGTAAGTTATAGAAATGTCTAACTACTATGCTGTACACGTGAAAATCATACAATATTGAATTTCAACTATAATTGAAAAAAATAAAAACAAACAAAACAACTATTTGTGTTCCATCTGTTCATGCCTCCCTCACTCCCAACCTCTGGCAACCACTGGTCTTCTCAGTGTCTCCATAGTTTTGCTTTTTCTAGAATATCATATAGTTTTGAATCATACAGTATGTAGCCTTTTCAAATAGGCTTCTTTCACGTAGTAATGTGAATTTAAGTTTACTTTTGAGTCTTTTCCTGGCTTGATGGCTCATTTCTTCTTAGTGCTGAATAATACTACATTGTCTGGATGTGCCACAGCTTATTTATCCATTTACCTACTGAAGGACATCTTGATTGCTTCCAGTTTTTGCAATTATGAATTCAATTATAAGTAAACTCTTAGACAATTATGAATAAAGCTGCTCTAAACAAAGCAAGAAAGCGACTTTCAAATTGAAAAAAAAATCTGAAATTTCACGTAAAAATTTGCACGCCTGCTTCTTCGGAAAAAAGACTAAAGGATCAGTTAGTATGGGGCTGGCCGCAAAGCAATCAACAGATAGAGCTGAAGAGTGGTTGTGGCCTTTACATGAAGCCTGAGTTTTATATTTACTACGTCCCCATTCCTGTGCATACTCAAGGCTCTTGTATACCCAGCACCAGCATCGCTAGTCCTCCTGACACTCCTTCTTTACTCACTTCCTTCCTCACTTCCCAGCTCCCAAACCATGCTAAACAGCAATGCAGACTCTGTTTTCTGTGCACACCCAGACGACCTCCCAAATCACTGCATACAGCATATCTATGCCCAGTTGTCCTGAAAGAAACTCTTTGCCCTCTATAAACAACTCCCAGATATCGCCTCCTAACCCAAACCAAGCATGACTCCATACCATCGGAGGCAGGTGGGCAGGCAGCATGCCCGTTTCTGGGCATGGTCTCCATCCAGATGCACTTGAGACCTCATTCACTCAAGTGAAAGTCTTACTGCTTTTGAGCTGGCTGAGTTTCCTCCTTACAATGGAAACAACAAAAATTCCATTTATATTTGGTTTCTGATGTATAACACAAAATCTCCTTTTTAAAACTCAAATATTTCTTGCATTATTTAATCTTTAGCTTGTATCTTTCATTTAAAATGCTTAACAGAAAATTTGCTTTGTCACTTTAGAGAAATTAGAACTGCTTCATTTGCTTTTCCTCTTTGTTGTTGTAAGAAAAACATCCCAGTAGTATAGATTACAGTGTTGCAAAATTAAGGAATTTGAAACATCTCAAAAAGCATGGAGCATAGCTCCACTTCCTAGAGTACTGGGTCATGTCTTTCCTTTACACTATAATCTCTGATAGTTAAAGAAAAAAGGCTTCTCGTTCAAACTCGTTATTTTCCAAACGAGGAAATTAAAGCTCTCCAAGGTGTGGTCAGTTACCCAGCTAGTGAGTCAAAGAAGTGTTGAGGTTCATTGCCTGCTCCAGACAGCTTGGGAAGAGAGATGGGTCTTGGTAATTTGGGGTACATAAGAGGGTTGCCCATGGCAATGCAGAGAACTAAGATATGACACTGTGGATGGAGATTGGGATGGGAGGGGGGATAAAAGAAGACTGTAGAGTTGGGGCTGAATCAATTTATATGAAATGTGAGCCTGACATAAAAAATAGAGACACAGAATAAGGCAGGTATGAAGTGTGATTACTTGTGTAAAAATCTTGTGAACACTGATTTTGGGGTGATTTATTGCTTTTCTGGATAGCTTTAAGAGTCCCAAAGAAACAGGGCGTGACTGAGGACGCCTGAGGAACCCTTCCAGCTGAAGGCTCTGCATCTCCGATCGGCTCATTTCTATTAAATGTTTTACTGTTTTTTTTCATGCATTTCATTTTCTATTGTAAAGGAAAAAATGAAAATACTCCTCCATGATGAATGCATTTTTAAAATTATATTCATCTTTAAAATATATATATTAAAAAATATATATTTATATTAATATGATTGCTCTCTTTGTTGATTATGACTTTTTCCAGTAGAGCTTGCACACATGATCTGAGGCCACGGTTTGGCAATTTAGAGTAGCATTGCATCCATTCCTGGACACCAGAGCTCTCCTAAGAGTTTTCTGCTATGCCCCCATATACCTGTAGGTATACTATTTTGAGCCCTTTGTTAAGGCATATATTTATTAGATTTATAAATCATACATTTGAGTGCTATGATATTGTACGGGAGCCCCGAGAGCTAATTTATGGAGTATGCGTTTGCTGGTTGCCAGCCCGACTCCCTTCCTTGCAATTGCTAATTATTTATATCTGGGGATAGAGATGAGCTTTTGCTTCCATGTACTGAAAGCCTCCATTTATTTACACTAACTAAACAGTTAGTGTCTGTTTGATACATACAATCTTTAACAAAGTTGTTTTCTCTCTTACTACCTCGCCTTTACACCATTGATATAATTTAAAGGCAAGTTTATAATAATATTAATGACACATTCAATATTAAAAACATCATCTCATACAATTTTCATATTTGCATATTACTTTTCATATGCATTCATTGGACTTCTACAATTCGTAGTGTTTTGTATAGTGCTTTTTGGAAATCAGAATGGCGTCATAAACTTGTGTTAACAATGCAATCCCAATTCCCGTGGCTTTATAATGATATTGTAAGCTTTAGCACCATAATTTAGTTAGCGAGTCTCCTAATTTTGGACATGTGAGTTATTTTTTGTTTGCTTTGACTATTATAGATAACTGTGTGAATCATACTTCTATCCTTTTCCTTAATGCTCCTATGAAATTATTTCCCTAGTACGAAATGCCTTAATCAGATATAGAAATATATATCCTCATTGAAATTGTCTATGTCTCCCCGAACTTTCTGCAGTCCTGGGCTGCTGTATCGCTCAGAGGTTAGTGTCCAATCATTTCCAGGCCGCACCCACATGGTCAAGTTCATTTCCCTTGTTTTCACTTCCACGCTGAGTTAGCTCCAGGGGACCTCTGCTTCTACACGAGGCTCTCAGCTCTACTGAGGATCTCCACTCACATGGATCAGTGCAGGTCGCTGCCCAGTGCCCAAAACTGTAGCTCTTCTCTATAAGATTATGCTACCACTGCTTGAGATGCCAGGGAAGTGTGAATGTAGGGTAGTCCTCAAGTCACCACACAGACTGTGGACAGCTCTAGTTGTGTTAGGCAACTGGTATCATCAGGGAAATGATTACCACAAGGAAAAAAATATTTAAATCAATTCATTTTATATGATTGTTCCCATGGACACAACAAAAGCCCTACCTATTACAAAGGGGATCCTGGTGGACACACCTCAACTTTAAGCCTTGTTCCTTTGAATTGTCTCTTCCCTCCCTTAAGAGAATACTGCTTCTTCAAAATTTCTTAGGGCAAATATCCAACTTCCTTTTGGAAAATACACATTGTACTAGGATGCATCATATCCCCTATGAAGCATATTGTAGGCCGCCATCATACTCCAACATTGGAATGTGTCAATTCAGATGAATGTCATGAGGAGACTCTGCTGGCCACAGAGGGTAGGCGAAGACACTGCAGTTTCCATTTACAAATGCACACTGAGATCGAAGGAGAGTTGAATAATTGACATAGAATCAGAAAATATAATCTAAGCTTGAATGAGTTTTAGAATAAGTTGGTTATTATTATAGTCAAAAAGTGCCATAGTAAGAAAACTGGAGTCTAAGTCCACGGATATTTAATATGGGTTCATCTGTGGGTACTTTAAGCTTTTCATTTTGAACAATCCTCTAACAGTCATTTAAAGTAAGGTATCCACATTTTCCGCAGAACCTCAAAGGTTAGTTGAAAGGAGAAGACATTTTTACATTTTAAGTATCAGATCTCGCCTTATTCACTGTTTGAAATGACGAAAATCAGATTGTAATCCAATGTTTAAAAAGTCTGCTCCTCTCCTCTGACAAAGCCCATGCAAAGTCAGGAAAGCTAAACAGAAAATTGATTTTTGTTTTCCCTCCGCTGTTTCAGCCCAACCTGGTTTTCAGTAGTGTTGAAATCAGATGCACTTCACATTGATCTGGGCCTTGAACCAGTATAATCCCTGATTAACACAATTGAAAAACCATCATCATGGCGGTTCTAAAGATAGGGAGGAAACTGTGTGGACTTAATACATTCCTGTAGCTTGCTGTGGCTTCCTGGTTCTCTGAATTATGCATTGGGTCTTGGGCAGAAAAAAAAAAAAAAATTAGAACTGTATCATGCCATCATCGACAGAAATTAAGGTGAATATTTGGGAATACCACTGACATTGTCAAATCATTGGCCCACCCCAGAGTCTGATACATTTAGGTAGAAATGCCTGGTGTCGTCATTGCCGTCTAATCCCCTCCTTCTCAAATGTTCTATCAATGTCGACAGTGACATTAGTAAGGGAAGGTTGGAGAATCTGGAAAGTCATGTGAAGCCTAGCATGGGTGAAAGGCAGGGCTCTTAGTTTGGGTCTTCCATCATTAGCAAGGATGAACGTCACAAGGTGGACGTCCCTTATCCTCACCTGGGCACAGAGGTCCCATGAAGCACAAAGGATCCTTAGACAATAATCATCACACCTTCATAAAGAGCCGTTCTGTTAGGCGTACTGACTCTTTAAGGCAGAAGGGACAGGGTTGTGGTTTCATGAGAAAGTAATACATCTATTTGACAATCTTATGAAGACGTTTTGGACCTAAGACCTAAATCAGAGTTGTGAACATGGGTTACAGAGTCTCTGTTCTTGGTCCTGTCCCTTTTTGGGGGAGGTTATCTACAAAGCCCTGCCTGTTGTGTGAAGCCTTCCCTGACCACAGCATTATCTTCTTATGCATTGTCCTCTCTAATTTCTGAACGAGCGGTGTGTTTATTGTGGATAACACGCTAAATCCTAAATACATGCTGTGTAACCTCCACCCTGTCTCAGGCCACCATGTAGTTTGTAAACGCCCTATCACACTAACACAACGCCCTAACAGTATTGTACGTTTGACACTCAGACTCCTGGTGTGAGCTCCTCAGAACTTCAACCATTAATCATCTCCCCGCCCTTTGCCATAGCATTCTGCAATGCACACACTGGTGTTAAACACATCCTAGCTGAAGCTGAAAGAATAATTTAGCATTCACCAGGGAAATTATGAAATGTGATAGGAAATATGTGCTGATTAAAATTAGGAAAGTTTCTTTCTAAACCCTAACACAGTCTCTCCTCTCAGAGATCATCTATAATCTCAGCTACACCATAACCCCCTCTGGATTTCCCCAAATTTATCCTGTACTTCAGGCCTAAACCATTTAGCACATCATATTTCCCTGGCCATATTCATTGGTTTAGAACTAGGTGCAGAATCCAGTCAGAAACCCTGAGAAGGAATGAAATTTTTCTTGGAGTGTCTGAAAAACAGATTCTCAAATTTCCCCATGGATCCAAAACCTCTGAGTAGGTAGGTTTGGAGAGCCTTTCTTTGTCCTGATCTTCCACATGGCTGTGATGAAAACAGCATCGTGATGGAGAGAAACTGGTTTACAATGATGCTTGGTACCTGCCGTCAACCTTGTCTTTCAAAGCCATACTGCTCTCTACTTCCCTGCTTCCCAAAGTTATGTAAGTCAACATCTACTTTACTCCTCTGCTCCTTGTCCCTCCTCCCTAACCTCTCTCTTCCTTCCTCCTTCCCCTCCTCTTCCTCATTCTTCTTGGTCTTTTTATCCCCCCCTTAGGCCTGCTTGGACTGTGATTTCTGTTACTTGTTACTGAGAGTCCTAATGAACTTGAGATACTGTGTTTCTCTTTGGTTCAGTAACACAGTTGTACTTTATTTATGTGTTGATATTTTATACAAATTATTGTGTCCACAGCCCAATAGCAAACTATTGATATAAGCTCAGTATCTTCTGTTTTCTAAATGATGTCCAGATTTGTGGAGATGCGTTTGTCTGTGTTGTGAGAATTGAAAATCCTTCATGCATAACTGGAAAGCTCTGTTTATGTAAACAACTTGGCATTTCTTTCTGAGTGCAAAAGAGTTCCTGATGATTTTGAATGCACAGGAGGTGGCACAAAGCAGAGGAGATGAGAATCAGACCTGGGAAAAATAGATTGCCTTTGTGTGTGACTATTTGAAGTTTAGAAACTTTGTCTCCATCAGCTGGTTATTTAATAAAGATTGAAGACAGGAAGTAGGAAACTGTGACTGGCCACACTCAAACTTTTCCCCAAATACAATGATTCATTTTCTACATACACTGTCCTCACAGATATGATTTACTGATTATTTTAATTTTTGTCATAAATAGAATTAACTTTTTGGCTTGAAAGGAGTCTAAATCAGTGTCAGCATTTAACTTTCACAGCATTTAACTTTCATATGCCCTTAAAAATCTTTATACCTTTGCCTAATCAGCTAGACTCAGAGCTAATTACCATCCTTTCCTAGTGGATACTCCATTTAAAAACAAGAAGAGAATATTTTTTTGAAAAAATCAATAACTTATGAAATTAAAATGTCAAATGATGGGAATTATGTAATTCAGATTTGGGACCCTGGATTTTTATTTCCAGGGACTTCTTTCAAACGCAGACACAGCTAGTCAAAGTTACTGTTTTAGAATTCTTAGTGGGCAATGGAGAAATATGTTAATGCTGGAAAAAGATCATATTATTGTAATATATTAATGACAATGATAATGATAAGTAGCAAATTAGTATATAAAGGATAGGTACAATTTCCATTGAAATAGTGGCTTTCTTAATTTTATTCTTTCCCTTTTTTCCCTCTTAAGCCCCACAATGCAATGCCAGCTTGTTTCACTCGAGTATTTATATTTATTATAACTGCTGGTGTACGGCAAACTGTGCTTCCGTTACATTCTCCCTCACAAAGGTTATTCCTTTATATGACACAAAGATGTATTTGGAGGAAGCTGGGCTGACGGTAGAAAGTGAGAGCCAGAGAGGAGAAGGTAGGCTGGTGGTAGATGGGTGGATGGTGTGCCTGATTCACAGTTAAGTGCGAAAGCTGGGACCAACCCTGTGTTCATGCTTGCCTGCCCGTTGCCATGACAACTCTCAATCTCCTGCCCTCTTTTAGTTCTCTAATAAACCAGTTGAATATTTGTTAAGGTTTTTATTGTTTTTTTTTGTTTTCAGTATCTAATTCTCTTTGAGAGGATCAAGCTGCACATTTATCTCCAAGCAAAGCTGGAGATGTGTGGATTGGAACACTTCAGTCCTCCTTTTAAATTAATTCCCTCCACAGTAGGAGAGAATGTGGGCAATCATTTTGTGGCCTTGACAAAAATAAACATGACAATCAAGATGAAATTGGTCAAGCTTCTAGGTTCCAGTCTCAGCAAGGTCCTTCCTCAGGTCTGTGATCCTGGGCCAATCATTCCCTTCCATGACTTCTGTTCCCTCCTCCACTGATTGCATGGTGGGTGGGCTTGAAATGGACAGGGTCATGTTTACCTTTTGGCTTTAAAGATATTTGACTCCAAATACATAAAACACTGGTGGGTTTCATTTTTGACATTCCCTAGCGTATTACAGTACAGTGCTGCTATAGCTGTCTATAAACACCTAATATTGCTTTGTATTATAGCTTGCTATGTAGTCCTGGCTGCTTAATTTGTTATGAGTTATGACTTTCAGGGGTACTGTGTTTGTTGAGAATGTTAATAGATGGTGTAGAATATGACAAGAGTACGTAGTTTTAATAGAATTGGATTAGTAACTAACTATCTTTGCTTGTGAAGCTATGAAAGACTCTGTGGTAACTCTATTTGCTACATTTTATTTAAGTAGTCGGGATAGAAATCTTCTAGGAATTGGATTAGGAATACATTTTCAAATTTTACTAAACTTGAGAGCAGTATAAAGAAATATAAGGAAAACAGATGCCAACAACGGAACCAGAAAAAACAGGTAAATTCCATTGTTTTAATGAAGCACCAGCAGTCAGTCTTTGGGGATTAGAACTCAGTGCACTAACAAAATATTTACAGGATGGTGCTGTCATATTTTGAGAGGGAGTGGATCAGTGGACTGCCTGCAAGGGATTTTAAACCATCTCAAGAGCACATAAACCAGAACTGAGTTGAATATCCAATAATGTGAAGTCGGCAAAACAAGGCTTATTACCATTTGAATACTATGTACGTATATCTGAAATGGGAATCCAATAACACGGCAGAAATAACATTTGGCTCGAGATTGAAAAGCCTCTTAGAGTGTATCTAAGGATTTATGTTCATGTATTTATGAATTTTGTTTATTTACATTATATGTTGTGTTAGAAAAGACAAGGAAAGCAGTGTTTCATGTTTAATTGCAAAGATTGCTCTCTTTGCCTCTTAACAGACGCTACAATAGTAGAGTGCAGAGTTTTAGAAAAAAAGCTTTTTGAGTCAGACCTGGGTAAACTCTGAACATTGACATGTGTAACCGTGGAACAGAAGACTAGTTTTTGACTTTTCCTGAACAATGGTTTTCAAGGATGAACATTGGCCATAATTAGGATTGTCGGAGAGTTCAGTGAAGAAAAATAAATTCTCACCATAGTTCACATTTCTCTGGCACTTCCTCTGTGGCAGGCTGGACAAGTGCTGTACATGCATGATCTCGTGTAACTTTCACACTAATACTGTGAGGGAAGCATTATTAGGATTTCCATTATTCACCTAAAGATGTGAAATCTCAGAATCATCAAGTATCTTGCCTGCTGTTACACAGCTAATGAGTGGCAGAGGCCTGATGCAAACCAAGTGTGTGTGACTTCAGAGCCTTTTGCTCTTAATTGCTGTGCCAAATTGCCTAATGCAGTGCTTAATAGGCTGTCAGTACATTTTAATATCCATCATCTCTACCTCCAAACACACACACACACACACACACACACACACACACACAAATACACACACACACACACCGCTTAACTTTTAGGCATCAGCTCTATCCTAGCATAAAATGATAAAGTTGAATGTGGGTACACATGCCCCCCACCAGGCTTCCCAACCTTCAGTCACTCATTATCTTATTTCTTCCACGGTGTACTTGGGGTAGGATTCTGTAAACTTATTTACACTGAGAAATGTATCTTAATTAGGTCTTTGGGAGATCATTCTACATGTGCCTCTTTTACTTCTACATGTCTAGTGAGCATAAGCACCGGCCACGTTTTTTCTGGACGATATTTTTACAGGATGTTTGTAGAGCAAATAACCTTGGAACAGAGACATGTCTCCCTTCAGAACAGAAGGCATCTTTGTATACTGTCCAGTATATTAAAGATAAGGTCTCCCTCTAGGGCAAAGGTCAGACAGATTTGCTTGCAGGCCTGTTTAAAAGATTGGGGTCCCTCAGCTTTGACACAGCTCCACTATACACACAGCATCCACCTGGGCTGTTGAGGGTTGTCTCCATGGGACTCAGAGAGGTGAGGGAAACCTGTGCAAACCTGAAGTTCCTGTTACTTGCTGTGCCTTTGTGTGACAAAGTCTCAGAAGTCTTGTGCCTTCTGCCCATTTGCAGGAATCTGTGGCAGGCTAAATGTTTAGCTTGCAAGTGAGAGAAAATCCCAGAGCCTTCACTGTTCTCATTTAGGGCTAACATTTATTCATTGCTTTGCATGCTACCACATACTATGCTTTGCGGATATTATTGTATTGATGCACTCTGAGACTTTTACTATCATCCTCATTATTCAGACGCAGAGATAAAGCTTTTAGACAAGTCACTTACTGGGCTATCTGACACAATCTGTACCTCATGAGTCAACCAGATCTCACAACATGGTGAATTGCATCTGGTAACTTGAACAAAACATATCTCTTACTTAGGTGGCATACATGAAGCTGCAGACTCGTTTACTCTAACTTTTTATACCCTTCTACCATTGGGAATCTCAAACTTCAAGTGACAGTCTCTCAAGTTTGGTTAGAAATGACAGTTAAAGTTGAAAGTAATAAACTTAATCATTTTGAGCTTATTAAAGTTTAATTAACCTAAAATATGTATGTATAATTGGGACAGTATGAAAAACTGCTGACGATAAGGAAATAGATATGAAGGCAGCTTCCATTTTCACTTGATTCTCCCTTGAATTACACTCTGTACTCACGCCAAGTCTGGTGTCTCACAAGGATCCACTGCTTGTATAAAATAATACATGTAATAGGCCCCATAAGACACAAATTTTTGTCGTGTAGAAATCCTCTCCCTGGGCTTTAGGCTCTAAATTTCCATAGAGCATTTTAACACAGATTTAGCTGGTGAAATACGAGCCTTCAGTGATGATTCCGGTTGATAGGCCTTATCAGGGGAGACATTTAGGGGTAGAGAATCAAGAGTTTTTGGCCCCCGCCAAAACCTAACCTATCTGTTAGACTGGCCTTGATTTGAGGCAACCATGTGTGGAAATTATTTCAATGCCTTTGAAATTCCAGGAAAAACAAATATCACTTAGAATTTAAAGCCTTTTCTTGGTTAACAAAGAGACATTAACCTTCTGCTTTGTAAACTCCACTCAAATTGCTACACAAATATAAAATGTATTCGCATCTATTGAGAGTGAAACATTTTACTTGGTCTTTTCTGTTCATATTGAAATAAACTTTAAGAGCCCTTAATAGATATTATAGAGATATCTTTTGATTAAATATGTCTACAAAAGAGAAGTGTGAAATTACAAGGATGTTTTTTGTGAGGTTTGTGTGTGTGTGATGTCTTCTTATGGAATTGCACTTTGCTCCAACTGATGCTGAACTTTGTTAAGAAGCATTTTATGAGTAAAGATAGTGCAGGGGAAGCAAGATCACAATATCCTCTATACCTAATCACTAATAAAATAAACATAAGAGATCTGAAAATCCATGTAGACATTACCAGTGTAAATTTAACTAAAAAAAAAAAAAAAAAAGTGTAACGAGGTATGACACAAAACGATGTTATAAACCAAAACCTGCTGACCAAGGGACCAGACAGAAGGTTGTGACAGCAATTCTGCTCCTCATCCTAGTGCTCCCGCAGTTCGCTAAAGCCTGACAATCCTCACCTGTTTCCCAGATTTCATGTGAAGTGAACTGAACGGTATTCTCATATGACTTGAATAAGCTCCTGTGAAAGCCCCGGTGCAACAGGGAACAAGAACCAGACAGTAATTCTCTGTGAACGAAGCAATTTTTCCAGGACTTATAGAAATTGGGGAGAATGGTGCTAACCCTGATCTCCTCACCCTGAGCACTCCTCCCACTAAGCAGAGTGAATCCAGTACATTAAAGAAATTCTCAAAAAGGGACTAGAGCCCAGGTATTCCAGCCAAGAAAGAATTTGCCCTAAACTGAGCACTGCAGCATGGGAAATCCTCAAGAAGTGTTCAGCCCTCGAAAGGCAGCTAATAGGGGAACTGTCTGGTATACAAATAAGTAGAAAGAGACACATAGAAACGACCTGCATAATGTCATCAAATAGGAAGTCTGGGCAGTATTGGCGAGATGAGAAGGAACAGAATGTAAGCTGTAACTGTAATTTGGGCCAGTAGGTGTGTGGGCAGGAACAAAAAATGATGAAACATACACAGCATGAAATTCTGGAAGAAAATGTAACCCAAGGAAGAAAAGAAGATTCTTGATGCTTTCCACTAAAAAAAAAAAAAAAAAAGGATGAACATGTATTAAATAAGAGCCTCCCACCCACCCACCAGAAAGAAAACAAGAGAAGGAGATGAAAAAAAAGAGGGAAAAATCTAGAAAATAAAATATTGAGGGTCAAGACAATATCATTTCCAAACAAATAAATGAAGTAGAAAATAACAAGCAAAAAAAGAAACATGACTAAAAATGGACTCATTCATGCAGAAGATAGGCAGATACATTTCACAGTGAATGAAAAGGCAAGAAACGAAGCAAAGAGAGAAAAGATGGTAGATTTTTATGACATTGAAAGTTGAGCCAATATAAGGAATCTGTTGTCTGTGGAATAGAAAAGCTTGCACATAAAGTTTAAAATATGATAGAATAAACTCTTGACTTATACCAAGATAATGCCTGATTATGTTATGTCTTGGACAGCTTTTTAAACTTTGTATTTTAAATTTATATAAAGTACAATTCATTATATTGATGTGTAGATCTATGAGCTCCGACAAATGAAGTCATGTAACCATCACCACAATTAAGACACAGAACAAGTTCCTCACACTCCAAGTTTCTCTCATGCTACCCCTTCATAGTCAATTCTTCCTCCTTTCTCAGTTTCTGGCAACTCTGGTGTGTCATCCCTCCCTGTAGTTTTGACTTTCCAGATTATCATGTAAATAAATACATACCATATATAGTTTTTTGAATCTGGTTTCATTATAACTTAATACACTTGAAATTTATGTATGTGTTTATCAATATTTCATTATTTTTATTGCTGAGTAATATTCAATTGTATGTTTGTGCCATCATTAGTTTATCTGTTTCCTAGTTGAAAGACATTTAATTCCAGTTTCCAGACAATTATATATGTATATATAACTATATATATAACTATATATATAATATATATAGTTATATATATGTGTATATATATACATATACATATACATACACATATACATATATATATATATATAAGCTCCTATACACGTTAGCATACTGAATTTTGTGTGAATATACATTTTCTTGATTTTCTTGGTTAAATACCTCGGGGGGGGGTTACTGGATCATATGTTTCATGTATGTTTAATTCCATAAGAAACTGCCAAACTGTTTTTCAGAATTGCTGTACCATTTTGCATTACCACCATCAGTGAATAAGTTTCTATTGATATTTTTTATAGCATTTTGTATTATCAGATGTTTTTCTTTGTTTAACTTGAGTCATTCTAATAGGTTTGTAGCTGCATCTACTTGTGGTTTTAATTTGCATTTCCCTGATGACTAATGATGTTGAACACACTTGCTTTTGTGCTTATTTGCCATTAGTATATCTTTTTTTGAAGAGTCCAGTTTTTGAGCTCATTTAAAAAAAAAAATGGCTCCTATGTTTTCTTGTCATTTAGTTTTGAGAACTCTTCATTGTTAAGTCTGAAATGATGAGATCTTAATTCATGTGTAAACCAACAAGTTAGTCTGCCACAATACACATTCTGATGAGAGATATGAGACCCTATGGATCAGAGAAGCATACAGGTTATTGCTCTTGGTAGAAAGAGCTAGAGCATCATTGAAGCTCAGGTTCTTTGAGCCCTCAAACAGTGATGTGAGAGTCAAATGTTACCCTGAATGTGCTGTGTGGGAAGGGTGTCCTGGCACAGGAGCTCATCCTGTCCTTTGGAGAAAAAGGGTGAGAACAAGAGAAAAATGAGAGAGAGGGAGAGAGAGTTAGTGAGATAGCGAGGGAGGGAGAGGGAGAATGAATGAGAGGGATCTTTACTCTGGAATTTAAACAAATCCTCTCTGGGGAGGGAAGAGATAGGTCTCTAACTTCTTTACTTCATTACCCTGGGATACAAGCAAATGGTTGCTGCCAAATATGTGATTAAGTTGTCACAGAGCCATACACTATTTGTAGTTTCACAGGCTTTGCATTCAAACATGACCCTTGCTCAGGAAGCCTGAAATGTGTAGAAATGGGAAAATATTCAGAGTATTTTCTCCCAACAATGATATATTTTAGATATGTCCTTTGTCAGGTATGTGATTTGCAAATATTTCTCCTTGTCTGTGGCTTATATGTCTCTATTTACTTACTGAAAGTGTTTTTGGCAGAGCGAAAGTTTTTAATTTTGATGAAGTCTTATTTTTTTCTTTCAGGGATCATGGTTTTGGTGTTATGTCTAACAACTCTTTGCTGAACTGTGGGTTATAAAGTTTTCGCCTAAAGTTTTATAATTGTACATTTTACATTTAGATCTATGATCGATTTTGAGGTAATTTTTGGGTACGGCATGAGGTTTGGTCAAGATTCACTTTTTTGATGACTGATTGTTCCAACATAATTTGCTAAATATCTTTGCAGAAAAAAATTCATGTGTGTTTATTTCTGGACTCTTTTCAGTTCCATTGACCTATGAATCTATTTTTGCTACTACCATACTGTCTTACATGGTAGGTTTACAGTAATCTTGAAACCAGGCATTGTGAGTCCTCCAACTTTATTGTTTGTTTTCAAAATTGTGTTGGTTATTCTCATTCCTTTGACTTTCTATCAAAAAAATATTTTTTTGTGTGTTTTACTTTTCAAAAAAAAATTTTTAACTGAAATTTATTGGGGTGATAATGGTTAGTAAAATTAGGTTTCAAGTGTACAAATTGTAATATATCGTCTATATGTCACATTATATGTGTATCACGCAGAGTCAGTTTTCCTTTCATTACCACAAATTTGTCCCCTTTTACCGTCTTCTGCTATCCCTCCTCCCCCCTTACCCTATGGTAAACTATTGCCTGTGTCTATGAGTTTTTGTTTCTTTATTTGTTTGTCTTATTCCTTTGTTGCTTTCAGTTTTATATCCCACATATCAGTGAAATCACATGCTTCTTGACTTCTTCTGTCGGATTTATTTCACTTAGCATAATAATCTCAAGATCTATCCATGTTGTCGCAAATGGCACTATTTCAACTTTTCTTATGGCAGAATAATATCCCATTGTGTATATATGCCACATCTTCTTTATCCAATCATGTATCAAAGGACACTTTCACAATGAGATACCATCTCACCCCAGTCAGAATGGCTATCATCATCAAGACAAATAGTAACAAGTGATGGAGAGGATGTGGAGAAAAAGGAACCCTCATACACTGTTGGTGGGAATGCAGATTGGTGTAGCCACTATGGAAGGCAGTGTGGAGGTTTCTCAAAAAAATTAAGAATAGAATTACCATATGACCCAGTAATCCCTCTCCTGGGTATCTACCCCAAAAAATCTGAAAACATTTATCTATAAAGATATACATATATGTATACCCCTATGTTCACTGCAGCTTTATTTACGGTGGCCAAGACATGGAAACAACCAAAGTGTCCTTTGATAGATGACTGGATAAAGAAGATGTGGTATGTATACACAATGGAATATTATCAAAATTTTAGGGTGCACTTGTTGACATCTGCAACAAACCTGACATTCTGATTGTTACTGTCTCCTGGTCCATAACATGGGATATTTGTCTGTTTTTTTTTTTTTCAGGTCTTCTTTAATTTCTGCCATGAGCATTTTGTCATTTTTGGCATACAAATGTTGCACATGTTTTTTAAACTTGATACCTAAAAATTTCATTGGGGGGGGGTTGAAAATGTTACAATTACTTTTAATTCCAATTTTTCATTACAGGTATTTTGATACATGACTTCAAAAAAACCTGTCCTTCTTATACTCACATATTACTTTTAGGAACATTTTATATACATTCCTTGGGATTTCTTCCACAATCACGTTTTCTATGAATAGGAAGAAATTTCTTTCTTTCCAATCTTTATGTCCATTTTCCCCCTTTATTTTTCTATACTGCACTGGCTAGGACTTCGATTATGATGTTGAAAGGATTGATGAAAATAGACTTCCTTTCTTTGTTCTCGAACTTAGGGGAAAACATTCAGTATTTCGTGTTTAAATACTTGTATACCAGTAGCTTTAGTTTTTGATTCCTTTTTGTAGAATTTCCATTATTAGGTCGAGGAAATTCCCCCTCTATTCTTGTTTTGTGAGATTTTATGAATAGGTGTCAATTTTTTGACATGTTGATATGATCATGATTTTATTTAATCTCTTATGGTGAAATACATTGATTGGTTTTAGAATACTATCATGTTTGTGTTTCTAGGATTAACTATACTTGGTTATGAAGTGTCAGCATTCATATTTATTGTTGTTTTTGATCTGCTAATATTGTTGTGAGTTTTTGTGTCTATATTTACAAGGGATATTGGTCTGTCATTTTCTTTTATTGTAGTGACTTTGTCTGGTTTTATCATCAGGGTTTTTCTGGCCTCACAGAATGAATTGAGACATTTTCTGGAAAAGAGTATGTAGAATTAGTATTATTTATTCTTTAAATTGTTAGTGTAATTTTCCAGTGAAACTTATCAGGGTCTGGAACTTTGTTGGAAAGTTTGTAACACACATTCAGTTACTTAAGTAGATATAGGACTCTTCAAATTATGTATTTATTCTTTAGTGAGTTTTGTTAATTTGTGTCCTTAAGGGTACATTTTATCTATGGACAGGCTTTGCTACATTTCTCTGTGGTCACAGAGTGATTAGTATGAATAGTATTCCTTTATTGTCCTTTTAAAGTTGGTAGGGTCTCTAGTGAGATTCCTTTTGTATTCTTTATATTGATATTTGTGATATTTCTCTTTTTTTCATGATCAGTCTGATTTGAGTTTCATCAGCTTACTGTTTTTCAATTGAACCTGCTTTGATGGTAGGCAATAGATCCAATGTCAGGTCCGTGTCAAAAGACTTTGTTATGTTATTTTTGTCTTCCTGCAATTATACCACTCATTGGTTACTCTGAGACTTAGGTGGTCTTTATTTATATCATAGTTCTGTTTCCAAAGCCTTTACTATATACTTCCTTGGGTCTGTTACATTCAAGTTCCACTTAGCAGAGAGACCAGAAATTTTGTTAGTTCATACACAGCATTGGGGATCTTTGTCTCTGTCTCCTTCCCAGAATTCCCCTCAACTCTCCAGCTCTCAAGGGCCCTTTTCAGTTCTCGAGGCCAGAGAGCTGGATTTTCTCTGTGGCTTCTTCTAGAGGCCTATACTCTTACTACCATCATTACAGCAAGGCATATTTGCATGAGGTAAGATCAAGAAGAAGAAAGATAAATAAACAAACACTTAAATAAACAAAGGGAGAAAGGAAGGAAGATAGAAAGAAAGGATTCCCGTGTGTTGTCTGGCTCACAGGGACCCCTTTTCCCAGCAATATCACTGGAGTGGACGTTTTCTCCTAGTTGTTTGTTTTTTGCTTTCTTTACCTGCTGCACAGTTTTGCAGTTCAGCCCACCCTCATGTCAAAGGAGGGTTAGAGGTGGGGAAAATCCAAAACAATAAATTCTTCCCCACACTGCTTGTTCTGCAGTTTTTTTCACTTCTGTCTCTAATCTGCCTGCTTTGTTTACATTTCAGAAGTAATTTGCTTTCATATTTCTATGCAGAGATTTTAGCTGTAATCAGTAAAGAGAGACGGGCATAGTAGCTTGTAGAATATTGGCCAGTACCAGGAGTCCCAGTTAGAATACTAAACTTAGAATTAAAGAAAGTTTTAGTTATCCAGGCCTGAAATACTAGTTGCTTAATAGAGGAAAAACTGTCCCTCACACATCTCCATTTCAACATATGTTTCTAAACAAAACAAAACAGAAAACAAAACCCCAAATATCTACAAATATCTGAGGAAAAGAGAGTGGGATGCAAAATAGTATTTATTTAGCCAAGCTATCATTTGGAAGCAGAGAGATATATGAAATATATTTTTTAAAAATTCAAGAAAATGTGTGTCCTTATGTTTTTTGAGTAAAATTACTCTTACTAAATGGAATAATATTAAAAGTCTAAAATGCTGTGCAAATGCACCCTGTAAAAAATGTGAGCACTAAATACATAAATAAATAACAGAAATATAAGGTAAACAACTATGTTATTATGGCTACAAAAGAATATAAATGGCACAAATATTGACATTTCTTATTTAAAGATACTAGCATGTGTTGCATGATTGCAATTTTACACAATATTTTTACAAATCTATTAGTTAATATAGTACATATATATACACAAATATACATATATGTGTGTGTCTATACACATTCACATACACTACACACACACACAGATGTCAACACTGATGCTTAGTAATGCTCATGAAAAGTAAAGGGCTAATAATTTAATAAATCTTTTTAATATCAATTATATTTTATTGATTGAGAAATTAAATAAGTACTTAAATATCAAAGAATTAACTCTATTTATACTTGAACTGGTGATATTAAATCTTATTTTCAAGGACTCATTTATATTTAAATCTTATGCTTTACCTGTAAACAGGAGTTTCAGATGGAAACATAAGTAGCTTATGATTATAAAACAATACAGGCATATATAAGAATGTAAAACACATATTCTCTGAGGGTATAGATAATATTTCACTAGCAAACAGGTAAATTGAATGGAAACAGATTTTTTTATCATTTGAATAAAGATTGGAGCTATTCTACAATTACATGATACAGGCTGGGATCAACTCATCATTTCTCACTGTGGACCTGGTAGGTTCAAGCACAACTTGGTTCTGATGTGTCCATGGTTATCCAGAGTTTACCTGAATACTTTGTTACCTGCTTTCATCTTGTACACCAATTCAAAAGCCTAGATATAGTAAGCTCTCAACTGACTGAATACATTTTGTTCATTGACATTAGGCATTAAAACCTTCTCTCTAACGTGAGCTTGTGTTGTGTCAGACAGTGCAGGAGTGAGCAGCTAATGTTCTTTCTGTATCTTCCCATTCTTGTAGTCGAGTGTCTGGCTGGTATTGTTGGATTAATAAATGTGCTGGAATAAGTTGTTGAAATCAAATGTAACAGTAGATATTTTGCAAATGTGTAGAGAAGGTTCTTTGGTGTTGTATTTGACATTTGTTTTTCTTTTTATTTTTTATGCCCTGTATCATCATATGAAGGATTTGAGGCCTCTATAATGAATACATGCCTGTATCTATTTCTTATCTATTGATCACCTATCTGTCTATCTGTCATCTATCTATCTGTCATCTCTGTGCACCACATTATTCTACAAAAAATATGAGGCATAAACAATAAATCACATGTTGACATGATAGTAGACATACATAAATAATAACCATCAAGACCATTGAAATTATATAGAGGAAGTTATCAACAATATTGACACTCAGGAAGGAATAGAGACGTCCAGAACTTCTATGAGTACTACAGATATGACACAGTAAAATCCAAGACACACTAGCCAGTACTCCAAGCCTTATGCCATATTTAATGGCTTTTCAATTGAATAATGATGTTTAATTCTGTGCAGCTATGACCTGAAGGATATTCATTATAATAAAGTTTAGTTCTGGGGGTCTGCATATTTATGCATATGATTTAGTAAGCACATCTAGTTCCATTACTTTCCATTGGCATCTTATTCAGTTTTAGACCTACTGAGTCTGCTGCATTGACTAATACCTCATCCTAATTATCAAGGTTACCTGAGGCAACAAAGTGTTAAACAGATGGGCTTGGCCTTCTGTGCCATATGTATATAGTAAAGTTACTTAAAAACTGAGTACCCAGCCTTTAACCAAGTTATTCAACCTTAGAAGCAGTCAGGTCCAGGTGAGCTCCTCGATTGGGGATGGAAAAACTGTGAAACCAGGAGAAATGGCCAGTGATGCCAACCCAGGCTATGGATGCTAGAAGTAAGACCAGGAGGGTTCACCTACCAGGCCCACCTTCATACACAATTTAGATTTACAACCCAATATTCATTTCAGAATCCTTAGCACCAGCATATATATATATATATATATATATATATATATATATATATGCAAGGTTGGGCTGTTTTCTAAGTTCTTTTACTCTGGACCTTTATCATGAAAACTCATATGTAAACATTTTTATATTCAGGGATAAACTTTTTTTTTTTTTAAGAAAATACACTCTGCTATAACGGAAAATGATCTTTGTACAAAATGTTACACCTTTAGAATTCAGTGTAGTCTGACTGGGTGTGTCAGTTCATTTCCTCATTCAAGGTGACCCAATGTGCTAGGTGACGGACAGGGCCCAGGAGGGGGTACTGAAATGAAGGAGACATGGTGCATCACTCAAAGCCATGAGGAAGCAGAAAATGTGGTCACATGTAAAGGAACTCAAAGGAGAGAACATTCAAGTCTAAAATGAAGATGTTGTTGATAATGACCAGAAAACATTGAAAGAACCAACTTTTACATAACAGCACATGTCATTTAGTAAGTGTATTATATGCCAGCTTCAAAGTGCTCTGTATAGATTATCATTCTTTGCATTTTTACAGATGGAAAACCTGAGAAAAGAAATTAAAATCACCAGTATATGCTTTAGTTACGTATTAGAACCGAGATTCAGAGGCCCAGCTTAGCAGGTTCTAATAAGTTACTTGTTGGGGATAAACTGTGCTGTTTACATTGTCATTGCATGGAGCTAGCCATTTAGTAAGAGTTTAATAAATCTCTCTCCATCCATACCTCCATTTTCCTTCCTTTGTTGAATGAATTAGTATGATAATCATTGTGGGAGATGAGGGTGAGATTCAAAAATTGAAAAAAATGCATATGACCAGAAAACAAATTGAATGAACAGTTGAGGTTGTATAGTTCACTTGTTTTTCTCCTAAACCATGAAAATTTCCAAATTGGCGGTTAAGTAGAGCTGAAAAACGCAAGTATCAGGGATACTTAAGGATTAGGGTGATGGTTAGTGTATGAGTTGTCACAGTGGACCTTGGCCATCTGTTAGTTTTACTTTGTCAACGAGCTCTTTAGAGATCATGTTTGTATAGGTGTCTCTTGCCTGGTTGGATCTCTTCTATACGGCCTTGCCATTTAATGTGGCACCATGCCATTTCATCTGCCCAGCTAAAGAACAACAGAGTAATCAGATATGTTTATAATTTTGATTTATAGTAAGGATGTATCTGGCTATTACAGATGATTTGTACTACTCTGTAACGTTAACATCAGTCTTCTTACACTGATAGTGGACAGGAGTATTTACCAAGCTGTTACTGATGCATTTGCTAATATTTCGACAATTTTCCTGCTTCGGCTCTTTTGGTTGATTGTAGGAGACCTGATGAATAGTGTTATTGCTCAGACTCTCAGTGCCCCATATTGAACGAGTAAGTGCTAACTCCCATTGTACAGGGAGTCTGTGAGGAGCTGTGGGTAAATTGAAATGTCTCCATAATGCACAGATGCCTGTCTGTCTACTAGCCTTTATCTGCCTTTTTCTAACAGTGTCCTTTGCTAATAAAATTGACATTCCTGTATTTGACAATTTGAATATCAATATTGACAATGTGCTCAGTATTGTTAAGACTTATAAATAAAGAAGTTGGAGACCACTTATGTTAATATCTAAAGGAAATGCTGGGCAATTGAAAAGATAATGAAGATCACAGTATTTGTAGTAGTAATTATTGTATAGCAATTGCGGTAATTATAGTTCGTAGTAGCATTAGCAGTAATAGTGGTAGTAGTACTAGGTAGGTCTGGTGTTCTTTAGGTAAAAATTGCTTAATGATTAATGGAGGCCTGTGTATGACACAGATAGTTACCCTGGGTGGTCTCTGTCCAAATCTCTTTGTCCCCAGTCAATTCCTGCAATACAGGTAGCCTCAGCTTTTGAAAATTCCCTTTACGCCACTGCACTTGAACCACTTCACTTTATGTTACTTTGCTTTCGTGGCAGACCTACGCTAGCACCTGTTTTCGCTAAATGAAAGAAAGCCAAGGAGGATTTTCCCTTTTGCGACAAAAGGTGAAAAGCAAAAATAGCGTTTAGCATTTGTTTTGCATCTTCTCTCATTGAGGCAGCGGCGCCCGAGCAGCGAGAGTGGCTGCTCCATGCTTCTTCCTGGAGAACTACACTCAGCATCTTAGCATCAAGCTGCCATCGCTTGGAACTGTGACCCTCTGTGCTTTATCTCTATTTATTTTGTGCATCTGTTAGCAAGATGGGTCGTAAGGTAATACCATTTCGATTTATGAAAAGTTTCATAGGAATGCTCTATTTTCTGATAGCAGGGGAAACCTGTACTAACAATATAGATTCGTCCTTTAATAACACGCATTGGGAGGGCTAACTCACTGCAAGTTTACCCCGCACTAGAATGGAAGTTCTGTGGGGGCTGAAACTGGGTTTTAGTCACAACCGTATAGGCTCGTGCTGCTTCATGACAGAGGGATACTTTCCAGAAATGAATTGTTAGGCGACTTCCGTGTTGTGCGAACATCACAGAGCGCACTTAAATGTACTTAGATGGAACAGCCCACTGCACACCCAGGATTCACGGTACAGCCTGTTGCTCCTAGGCTCCAAGCCTGTACAGCATGTCACTGTACTGAATAGGCAATTACAACACATGGTAAGTATTTTTATATAGGGTAGAGTTGAAATGCAGTATAACTATGGTCCACCAGGATAGGGCACTTATCAGGAAGGGCGCTTACAGGACCAGAAGTTGCTTTGGGTGAGTCAGTGAGGGAGTGGTAAGTGAATGAGAAAGCCTCGGACACAACTGCCCACTACTGTAGACTTGACAAACACTGTCCACTTAGGCTACACTAAATTTATAAAACAACACCAGAGTAAATCAAGCACAAGAGACAATGATGCAATTAAGAGGTGCTGCAAGTAGGAGATGTATGAGATGTATGAGGCTGCTGCTTGTGTAACACACCATCCTGTTTACAGCAAACTTTTTTTATAAGTAGAAAGTGTACACTCTAAAGTAACATTAAGAAGTATAGTATAATATATACATAAACCAGTAACATAGTCATTTTTTTATTATCAAGTATTATTATCATAATTGTATTGCTATACTTTTATATAACTGGCAGTGCAGTAGGTTTCTTTACACCAGCATCGCCACAAACATGTGAGTGATGGGTTGTGCTATGACGTTAACATGGCTACCACATGACTACGCAGTAGGAATTTTTCAGCTACATTGTAGCCTTATGCGATCACCGTGCTATATGCAGTCAGTTGTTGACCGAAACACCATTGTGCAATGCACGACTATATACCTGGTACATATGCAGCACAGAGCCTGGCACCCAGATGGGATTAGTACACATTTCTGGAATAAATTAATCAATGATATCAGTCCTTTATGTTAGAACAATAGTAACATGTCAGTTTATTTCCTGATGTCACTTCTATGATAGCCAGGTCTCCAAGGACTCTGTAGAGGTCCAGGGCACAGGCTCTTGGTCTCAGAGAGCAAGCGTGAGCTACAGAAACATGGTCAGTAATTGGAAGGAGCCACAGGAAAGGCAAAAGTCATGATCAGTTGCATAAATGAAGATCCAGGTTTTATAACAATCATGACATTTAGTCATCTCTTTAGTAGATGCCAAGAATAGTGCTAAACTCTCTGTACTGTCTTGTTTTGTCTTCCTAGCAAATAGATGAAGTGGGATGATCATTCCAGTCGGTAGTTAAGGATTCTAGGATTAATTGTGTTGCTCAGGGAAACAAAGCTAGATAAAAACAGAGCTGAGATTTATACTCTGGTCAAACAATTCCAAAGTCCTGATCTCTTATATTGACTCATTGGCTAGGCTTTAGATGATGATAGTGTCTGTTGCTTCTTGCTTTCTAATTAATTAGTATTAATATTTAGTGAGCATTTCATATTTTTCAAACACTGTTATAATTTTCATTAATTGTCTCATTTTTGACAACAGTTAATTGTCACATTAACATCTAGTCTGTGAATTATGTATTACTATCATCCCCATGTACCAGGGGCAGAAACAAAGGCACAGAAAAAATTGAATGATTTGACTAGGACCATGCAACTTAATAGTAATCATGTTGATACTTGAACCCTGGCAGTCTGATTCTATAATAACTGTTCTTAATCACAGTGATTCTTTGATTCATTCGTTTAACTAATTTTTGGTGAGCATGCACAAGGTCCTGGAGAAATAACAGGGAACAAAATAGTTTAAATCTTTGCCCAAAACAATGAACAAAACAGGTCAAGAATATCTGTTTTATTGTCATTAATGCTGCAGAGACAAACAAAGCTGGGGAGAAAAAAAGTGAGGTTACGGTTTGGTTATCAGATCAAAGAATGACATCAGTTTGCTAAACCCAGATGTATGATTAAATCAGCTAAACAAATATCTCAGCAAATATATATTGGGCAAAGGGAAAGACACATGAAAAGTCCCTGAGATTGGATTGTACCTGATCCAAGAAAATGGTACTGTTGTGTGCAGTAAACACGGGGAAGGTTCTAGGATGTGATATCAGAGAGACGAGAGGAGACTAGTTGTATAAACTTTGCAACTCAATCAAGGATTTTGGCTTTTGCATACAGTGAGATCAGAAGCCCTTAGAGCATTTGATTAGAAGAATTAACATCTCATGATAGCGGATGTGATGTTGAAAACAGAGTAGAAAGAGGTAAGCATGGAAGCAGGGTGACCAGAAAGCAAGCTTTTCCATGAGACTATGGTTGGGCCAAAGTGGTAAATGTGTAAGTGTGTCAGGTATTCAGATTCTGGATATGTTTTTAGGGGAAATAAGCAAGACTTTCTTATGAATGACATGTGGAGTAAGAAGAGAGTGAGCAAGTAGGAGGATGAAGAGCCTGCAGAAAGAATAGTTGGCGAGGTCGGAGTTCGGTCAGACTTCTTCCGTCTGAGATGTCTATTTGCCATCCCAGTAGAGATGTCAAAAGGGTAATTGTGTAGGTATTTGGAATTCAGGGGAAAGGTCTAGGCTGGAGATTTAAACATTTGGAGTCATCAGAATATAGCTGATATTAAAAACCAATAGAACAAGGTCACCAGGGGAATCAGTTTGAATAGAGAACAGGAGACAAAGTGCTGCTTTCAATGTTCCTCCCTTGCCTTGTTGATGGCCCTATTCTGAATGACATGATTTATTAGAATTGATCTTAAAATGTTGTTCCCCCAAAACAGACATCAGTAGAAAACCAATGAAATCTGGAAAATCAAACAAACAAACAAACACACAAAACAAACAACCTTTAGTTTAGTTAATACAACTGTACCAATGTTTAATTTTTTGTTTTAATAAGTGTTCTAGGATGATGTAAGATGTTAAGGGAAAACTGGGGAAGAGGTTTATAGGAATTCTCTGCACTACTTTTACATCTTTTCTGTAAGTCTAAAATTAATTGAGAATCAGACATGTAAAAAACATGTCCATTGAAAAAACACTCCTTTGAATGGGATATGTCTTCAGAAGAAGGAAATGAGATCTTTACCCCTCTTGTTTGGAACACCAGACTTGATTCAGAAAACCTATACTTGAATTACCTTCTTGAACATTTTTCCACCTAATTAACTCACACTAAGTTTATGGTCAATTGAGTCCCAAGGGGCATATTCTGATAATCTCTTCTTCTTCTTCTTTTTCTTTTTTGTTTTTTTACTGTAAGTAGTTGTGTGACTTTTTTTTTTTAAATTAAAGTTATTGGGGTGACAATTGTTAGTAAAATTACATAGATTTCAGGTGTACAATTCTGTATTACATCATCTATAAATCCCATTGTGTGTTCACCACCCAGAGTCAGTTCTCCTTCCATCACCATGTATTTGATCCCCTTTACCCTCATCTCCCAACCCCCTCCCCCCTTACCCTCTGGTAACCACTAAACTATTGTCTGTGTCTATGAGTTTTTGTTCATATTTGTTTGTCTTGTGCTTTTGTTGTTTTTGGTTCATATATCACATATCAGTGAAATCATATGATTCTCTGCTTTTTCTATCTGACTAATTTCGCCTAGCATTATAATTTCAAGATCCATCCATGTTGTCATGAATGGTCCTATTTCATCTTTTCTTACTGTGGAATAGTATTCCATTGTGTGCATATACCACAACTTCTTTATCCATTCATCTATCGAAGGACATTTTGGTTGTTTCCATGTCTTGGCCACTGTAAACAAAGCTGCAATGAACATTGGAGCACACATGTCTTTATGTATAAATGTTTTCAGATTTTTTGGGTATATACCCAGGAGAGGGATTGCTCCAAAATTAATTCAAAATTGATCAAAAACCTGATACAATAAACTACATAGAAAAAAACATAGCTACTAAACTTATGGACCTTGGGTTCAAAGAGCATTTTATGAATTTGACTCCAAAGGCAAGGGAAGTAAAAGCTAAAATAAATGAATGGGACTATATCAAACTTAAAAGCTTCTGCACAGCAAAAGAAACCATCGACAAAATAATCTTTTCTTAAACCAGGTCTCCCTTATTGTATTTTTGAAAAAAAAAAAAAAAAGATTTACTTTTTGACAATTCCAAAGCTACATTATACATTATCCTGAATAAATATTTTCTTAGATTTGACATAAATACTGGTTTTTATAACTCACTAATTATAAAATAGCATGTCTTCCAGGCTGTTATCAGAGGTGCCCCCAAAATTGTGTCATTTTGTAGATCACTGGACAAGGGCAGCTCTGGGTCCTTACCCATTTCTGCCTCTTTGGTTGACAAAGATTTGTGTACAAATTCATCTTTGCTATAATCCAGCTGTGAATTTACCTACCAGAACTATCCCTCAGCCCACATTTATTCTTTATATTATCAAATATATAATTTGTGTCTCTATTAAATTCCCTCATGAAATCAGTACAATACTTGACTGCAACATTCCTCAATCTACCAATACTATGTGGTAATGAATTAATGATGGCTTGTAGTGATCAGTGTGTTTTGGTACTATGTACTCACAAATCATCTTTTTAGCAATCCTCTTCTGTGTAGATAGTGTTAAGTTATTCATCAAAATTATGCGAATGTAAGAATATGTAACCTAGTCTTTCCCTCCGTCCCACCCTTTCTCTCTCTCTCTCTCTGTCTCTCTCTCTCTCTGTCTCTCTCTCTCTCTCTCTCTCTCTCTCTCTCTCTCTCTCTCTCTCTTTCTTTCTTCTATTTATGAGAAGAGCATTTGTAGACTGAACATAGAGGCAAAGCCTCTGGAAATGTGCAAACTGTGGGGCCAATTTTTGTTTGTTTGTTTTTTAGGAAAATGAAGGAACAGGCTCCATAAGAATCAAGCAGAAAATGTTACTGTTTTTGTTTCAGATTTTATAGGCAGTAGCTGTTTTTGATGGTGGAAACTCCACAGGAGGCAGTTTACATGGCAAAATTAAATGTAATTTGGTGAAGATGTTTATCAAGTATTTTCTTCAAACAGTTGATAATTTGCACATTTCTTTGTTAAATTATGCTTCTTTATTAGTGAGGACTACCACTGCTAGAAACTGCTAATGAATTATGACACATCTATCATTTATGGAGCTTATCTAGTTACGTGAGATTCGGAAGGTCACCTATGTCTTAAAATCTCAAGTGATCTTGTTGAAGTAGCCCCACAGTGTCACCAGCTGTAACTGTGGTAATCCGAAATTTGCCAGGCCGTGACTGGTGTTCTGTTTGCAATGGATGTACCTTCCAGTGACATCACTGCCTAATCATAGAAGGGACATTCCTCAAACAAGCTTTAATGATCACCTCTATGGCTGCAAGCTGTAATGCCTAGGGACAATCGATAACATACGGTGTCTTAACGCATTTCTTCACCGCAGACTGCTCCTGTTCTTCCTGCACATTGCTCCCAGTCGGTCCTTTCTGAAACACAATTCCCTACCTGATTTGCTGATACGTACCAAGAGTTTCATGGAAGGAATGAGATTTGGAGAAAATTCTGATAATAACAGTAATATAGAGCGATAATTCAGCAAGAGAAATAGCCACAGCAAATACTTTTATATGCCCAGCAATGGGCTAAGTGCTTTCCATAAATTATCTCATTTAATACTCACAATAGTCCAGTGGAGGTAAGGACTATGTCTTAGATAAAATATTGAAGAGAGTGATGTTAATGAAACTGTCCAAAGCCGCGGAGCTGGTTAGTGATGGATCTGGTATGCGGATCCTGGTTGTTTGGCCCCACAGCCTGTGCTCTTGACCATGGACCATGTTCCCATGCTGCTACATGGTGATGGATGTCATGCTGAATGTCACTTGTGACCGCACATTCACAGAAATGGCACACAGACCACTTTGACTTTCAGCAGTTTTAATACCATTAGGTTGAGCTATATGATATGGTAATATTTGACTATTTTTACTTAAAAAGTAATGGCTGTTTTGGTTACGAAAAACAGAAAGATTCAGAAATAGTGTTCAGCTGGGATGAGAGCTGGACATCTCTTCAAAGTTCAGAGATGGCCACTACCATGCTGCTTTTATGTTTGCTTTTTTCCCCCAATATTAATAACTTTATTAAGATACAGTTCACATACCATGGAATTCACCCATTAACTATGTACATACAGTTCAATGGTTTTCAGCACAGTCACTGATAGGTACAGCCATCACCACAGTCAGTTTGAGGACATTTCTTCACCCCAAAATGATACCCTGTGTGCTTTACTATCTCCCCTCCTCCCAACCTTCTCCCCCCTTCCCAGTTCTAGGCAACTACTAATCTACCTTCTATCTCTATTGATTTCCCTGTTCTGGACATTTCATATGAATAGAATCATGTACTATGTAGTCTTTTGTGAGTGGCTTTTTTCACGTAGCATAAGGTTTTCAAGGTTCATCCACGTTGTAGGTATCAGTACTTCATTCCTTTTATGGACAAATAATAGTTTATTGTAAAGATATACCCCATTATGTTCATTCATTGATGGATATTTGGGTTCTTTCCCACTTTGGCTAGTATGAATAAGGCTGCTGTAACCATTATTGTACAAGTTTTTGGGTGGACAAACGTTTTCATTTCTCTTAGATATATAGTTGGTTTTAGACAAGTTATTTCTAACTGACCCATAGGAACATCTCATAGAAGGAATATTTGAAATAATTTAAAAATTATTTGAAATTTTTAGCGTTCACTGCCTCTGAGTCTCAGTCTCTGAATATCCTTTATAGATAAGCTGTGTCTACAAAACACGTTTTTAAAATTCACACATTTGCATACATGCTTGCACAAGCATACAGCCCAAAATGTCTCCTTCCAAGGAGCCTTCTAGAGAAAGAAGTACATATTCCTCATAATATTGAGAAAGAAGTACATAGTCCTTATAATATTAAATTTGCTCAGGAAATTGGGCAACTCTTTAGAAATCTCTTCTGATTGAGGTTTATGAGCCATGCCAGAAATATCGACTATCTATAACTTTATTTGCTCCTGAATTGTGGCTGTACTTAATCAAAATTATTTCTGGCTGTTCCTAAAAATCAAATTTTCTGTGGAAACTTCTCTTTCAAGATGATTCATCGGAATACTGACTGTGTTTGGGAGGGGAAGCTCCCAAAGGGACAAGTCTAGGTCTCCCCGCGTCTGGCAGAGCACGTTCACGTGACGTAGGTGTTCTGTGCGCTTGCTAAACTGACGTGAATTGAGATCGTTGAAAAATAGCACCTTTTTGGAGGACTTGTATGTCTTCATAATGGCTCAGGTTTCTTTTGGAAAAAGGCAGACTGTAGCACAATCCATTAGTCATGTACCTGCCCCATGTTCCTGCTTTTAATAGGAAAAAATGAGTCAAGACCTGGTCATTTAGTGCATCACTTGCTGTGTGTGAAGAGATGGAGAACAGAGCTGTCCTGTGGCTTGTTTCTCCTACATCTCCCTGCACACAGTTCCCAGCCTCTGCTGACCCCCTGACGAGTCCCGCTTACTCAGCTGGCAGCCTGAGCCAAGGCTTCCTCCAAGCAAGCTTTCTCTCCCATTTTACCCAGAGCTTCCACTCCTCTCCATGGACAATGCGTAAATGCAGGGAAATGTTTACGGGAATCTGCCAGATATAATAGCGACTTTTCAACACTGTGACATTTGGGTGATGGCACGGAATCAAATTATGGGATCAAATAAGGATATCATGCCAGATTGAGAGTTGAATCAAAGAGCCCAAGAAATCCAATAATTCTGACTTTGAACTTTATGCTATTTTTTAAGAAGTTACTTTCGTTTTTGTATATTAGTTTCAGGTATACAAAATAACATGATTAGACATTTACACCTCTCACAAAGTGAAACCTTCCCCTCCCTCCCCCAAGTCTACTATTTTTCTGACATCATATTAATGCAGCTGATTTGAAAGGCACTCTGAGAAGTCTCGAAGCCTGGCAGCAGCCTGTTTTCTGGATCCTGTTTGAGGGAAAATAGTATCCCCTCCCTGCAGGTTGACCCTTGGACCTGAGGCCTTTGTCTTAGGGGCTTGGTTGATCCTTTGGTGTAATGTGATAGGCTCAGAGAAGTATCACATCAAGAGGCTCTCAAAAGACCATCAAGCTGTAGTGGGAGTTAAGGCCCTGAAAAGGAAAGAGAACATTGGTATTGGATTTACACTAGATTCAAGAATGGTTACCAGGTGTTTGGCCTTGTTATACAAGAGGTCTTTTATGACATTTTGTGGTGCCCTCTCTAGTCTAGTGAATGCCAGGTCTTGGACAAATGCTCATGATGGGCAGAAGTACAAAAGTGCATGGGGATATTTGCGCAAAGCAATGCTTGCTGACTCTCCGAGATGGGTGCAGGTTCCCATTATCCTGCTACATTGCAGAGAAAGTCTGTGGGTTCCCCACCCCTTCAACGCCGGGGGTGGGGGACTGATTTCTGACCGAAGTCAATAGGATGTTTTACCATCAGGCACCTCTCCCGGGCTACAATAATGAATTCTTATAAATCAGGTTTCATACAAGTAGACATTTTTATAATTCATCACCGCTTAACCTCAACAAATTGCATTCTTTACATCCAGAAATGAATGATAGTGCCTATCTTAAAACTTTAAGTGGTTGGATCTAGGTAATTTGTACCTTATACTTTGATATGCAATATCCTTTTATTCATGTACCACAAGAAGAAACCCCCAAAAGGAGGGAAAGAGAGGATCTCTAATAGTCAAGTTTAAAATTAAAGGCAACTTAGATATTAATTCTTAAACAGCTCTCTGGTTTCCTGAGTAGCTAACAAAGCACTATTTAGCTCTTAAATATCCTTTTTGAGACTTTGCAGGAATAGGAAATGCTACAGATCAACATTTAATATAGAAGCTATGAATGCTTTCAGATATGCCATTTGAAATATTTTTCCTTGGGGTGAGGTTTATTTCGGTGACATTTCCTTTTGGGGGGCCTAATTAGAGGGTGAGGATCTCATATAAGTACGTTTTCAAATAACCAAAGTTTGCCCATTTAAGAGTGTATATTTTCTATTTCAAATATTTCTGAAGTAAATCTTTTAAAACTATAATTGTACAGTCATTTCCCTTTGTTAACAGAAGTGTTTAATTTACATATAACTTTTTTTATTAAAGTTTATTGGGGTGAAAATTATTCACAAAGGTACATAGATTTCAGGTGTACAATTCTGTAATACATCATCTGTATATCACATTGTGTGTTCACCATCGAGAGTCAGTCACATAACTCTTTCTAAGGCCTCATGGCATGATGCCCCAATGAGTCTTGGTGTCTGAGAGAGAGATTTGGAGAGAGCTCCCGTTCACGCAGGCTGTCCTCCTCACCCACCCAGGTTACAGACGGAAGAGCTGAGGGCTTTGGCTTCCTGTAAATTGCATAGCTCTTCCCCACCCAGTGTTCTGAGATTTCAGCACTGTTCTTCCCCTGCCGGAAATCCCATGACCTGGAGGATTGCTTTCAGGACAGAAACCCTCAGCTGACTCATGCCGTTACTTTCAGCCTGGCCTCTTCACGAGCTGCAGCCCACCCCTCCCCAGGACCCAGCCTCAAGGACTTGTTGGCTGGTCCTGAATCCAGCCCCCTGCCTCTCTACCCCCAGCTCTTGTACATCCTCCCCATGACCTGGGATTCCTTTCCCGTCGGGTCTGCCTTGGGGTGGGGGCAGCCACTTAGTTTTATCTTTCATAGCTCATGTTTAAGGGTCATTTCTTCTAGGAAATTTTTCAGTTCCTCCGGGGAGAGATGATGCGTCCCTACATAGTACTTTCAGTGTTCTGTGCGCATTCTCCTCTTGTAGCTTTCGACCCTGTTTGTATCATGGTTTCGAGTGCACATCTGTCTATTTGTCCTCTTCCAGGCAGCTCAAGGATTGTATCCCACTCATCTTTGCTGTCTCTGGGTCAGGGTCTGGGTCTGATAACCTGGCAGCTCTTAATGGGGGTAAATGAATTAATGGATAAAGAATGTGCTCTAAAGTCTGTGTTGCTCCCTAGCATTCAGTCCCTCTCCTATGGGTTTCTCTTGTGTTTTCACTTAATTCTATTCAGATGTGTTTTAAGTAATTTAGTTTTTGTCAAATTATTTCTGGAGTGATGACTTGAAGCTTGGGGAGTCAGTGTGTGTGTGTGTGTGTGTGTGTGTGTGTGTGTGTGTAGGGGTGTCAAAGCAACTCATTGTCCCCCCAAGACATGATATTCTTGTGCCAACCAAGGAGGGGCTGCCCATACAAGACTCCTCTCTTTCCACCTGGCGGGGCCTGACGTCTGGCACAGCTGAGAGGGTCTTGTGCAGGAGCTCAGGGAAACACTGCAGTCGGAGCTCAGAGTCGGCAGGAACTACTGAACCTTGTGGAGTTTTGTAGCCCACACCCAATGTTCCCTCTCCCGGAAGACTCCAGCTGCTGAATGTTTACCCTTTTGTCTGCATGTGTGCATTATGTGCGTGTGCGACTTTTCTATTTCTTTGTTACCCTGAAGCCACACTGCCTGCTTTCTAATTTGAGCCTCATTACTTGATCATTCAGTTTTTCAGTTCCCCTATGTACTCAACTGTAAAAATGGGGTTCTAACGTCTCAGTGAGTTGGTATGTAAAAAGTGTTAAGAAGAGGGCCAGTCACATCACCAGAGAGGGTGCGTGCTCGCTCGCTGTTGTTGTCACCATAACTGTCAGGCTTCTAATCCTCCTTCCGGACTCACTGCCCCTGTCTTCGGTTTGCTCTGTCGAATTTCCGGTAGCTGTAAAACGAGATCAGCCCCATTGATTGTAATAAGTCTATAAGACCAGAATGCTTAGGCTTTTAGCAAGGACGTCTTATTTGAAAAACAAAAAAAGCCAATGAGCTTTGATGCATGTATATTTTTAAGCTGTACTTGGTCATCGAGGGGGTCTTCCTTCTTCTTTTCTGATTCATGCCTCTGTTAAGATAGTGAAAGTTGTCAAAAAAGTGATTTTTGGATAAGAGAGGTGAGAACATGTTAAATTAGGAATCAGAGTAAAAAAAAAGCTGGAAAGCTTTATTTAGAATGGGGTTTAGATTGAAAATGACTGTGGATCTTTTTCTTTTTTAATAGTGTGAGAAATGTGCCACAGGTTTGAAGTGGAACGATTTAAACATTTATTTTAGCCTAGTCGAGAAAAGGAAAGAGTCAGCTTCTTCCCAGAGCTGAACATTTATCTTTAGGATGTAAAAAGAAAGTGAGAGACTGTATGACCTTCTTTTCTCTGACATTTTTTTCTTGTGCTCTCTCTCTTTTTGGCCTCTTTGAGAGGAAATAATGTGTATTTTTAATGCTGAAAATAGAAAATATTTTTCTTTGCAATAGGCATGGAAAGATAAAAAAAAAAAAATCATTGTACCCTATGCAAATGTATTAGAGAATACAAACAGATGAGAGACTTAATGAGCTTCTCTATAGTTACGGAATCCCATAGACTAATCATGTCCAAATTCACGGTTACACTACAGTTGGTCCTTCAAACAGGCTAGCCTCTCTGTATAACACATGTGGAAACATAGCTTGGCCATTAGGCAAAGTTCTCAATTTAATCACTTGCTTAAAGGCAAATTAAGTCTGTGTTTTTACAGTCTATCTGTGTGTCTGTCTGTCTATCATCTATCCATATACCTACCTACCTGAATTTTTTTTTTTTTGATGGTGCTTACACAAATTTATATGTAGTCTCTAAAAGGGATGGAAGATTTTATCTACCTTGCTCATTTAATCCACACAGCCAGCACAGTAGATAAGCATCATTACCGTCATGCTACACATAAAGAAACTGAGGTATAAAGAACATAAATAATTTACCCAATTTCATAGCTAGAAAGTGGTTTAGTAAGGACTTGGAGCCAGGTCATTCTGGCCCTGGAGAGTTTGCGTTCTGATTACTGTAACCTAGGACGACTATATAAATTTTATCCTAAATTTGTGAGATTTTTTTGCCCCATGACTGGCAAAAAGAGCCACTTGAACACTGACAAATACATCCATGAACTTATGGGAGGATATTTCTTTATCTGTTTGCTTGCTGTTACCAACTTTCTTATCATGTTGGTAAAGTGGTACCATGCTGAGACAGGGTAAAAAAGTTCCATGTGTGACCAGTATTTCCAAAATTTAGGTTGACATTTCTGAAGATCACGAGCACCTCTCTTCCTCCTTTCTGCTGTCCTTGAATAGAAATGATGTGGTTGAGGTGCAGGGCGATGGCAAAAGAACCCTGTGCTATTTGTCAAAAACTCCTCCTCTGCTGTTCCTACCTTATAACCCAAGGAGAGTATTGTAAAGAAAGATGACAGAATTACTTCCTAAAATAAATGAATAATTTTAATGTAAATGAAAATATTATTTTAAAGTAAGATGGATTATCATAGTTCTATTGGCAAATAACTTGCTGCCTAAAATTAATCCGCCTGTTCAAGAAGCAGTGATATATATGGAACAGCTTCTCCACAGAAAGCTCGAGCCATTTCTTCTCTAGTAAGTGACCCAGTAAAAATGCTATATATACACCCAGGTTCTCTCCAACTGTATAGGCGGTGATGGAATGGAATGACTCAGCTGAGGAATGACAGGAGACCCATAAAAATGGTTTCTTTTTCTGGATTTGGTCTAAATTTCTGAATTTCTTTAAACAATTTAGGCTATTTAAAATCAGGAGTAATATTTAATCTACACTTTACACAAAGGAAATAAATATTTTCTTTAAATAAGTTCAGGGATAGCACATGAGTCCCAAATGAGCTTATTAACCAGGGTGCATAAGGGAACCCTGAAATTATACACGCTGTATGATAATATGATGCCCTCTCAGCTTCTAATTTCCTCTTTACTCGGAGAATTATGTAAAGCAAGTTAGATATTACATTTGCCTTTATACATTTATGTTGAAGGAAGGTTGTAATGGATATTTCAGAGGTACTAACTGGAAATAACACCTTTAGCAGTCAAAATGGACTTAATCCCTTTTAGGGACAAAATTGCACAAAAACAGGGCAAGAAGTCCCACTCTTCATACAAATGTGTAAACGGTTGTGACATCCCTGTGGTCCAGTAGTGAGTGCCATGGTGTCAGCTGCCCAGAGCCATGGTTTTGGGGCCATCGAGAGGCTCATGACTGCCTGTGTGGACTCCTGCACGTGCCTCCTAACTCATCCTTCTATCTCTTCCATTTCCACCTTCTTCTCTCACTGCAGTAGTGGATGTGGCCAGTTTAACTTCCCTTACTATAATGCAGTGTGGATCAAAACCAAAGCAAAAACATGTACAGCATCCCCACTGCTGTGCAGGAACTTTTGTCTTCATCATTCCAATTTTTTTACATATGGTCCTAGCTGATAAAATTGTGGGTGCCCCATGCTTCAGTTAAATGTGCCCATGTCTCTGTGTTCCTCCCATAAAGCCTAGCGTCCACTGATAGGCTTTAGTTTGGCTGCAGGACTTCTTCTCCTTCCTCACTAACTCCCCATGTCACTTGTAATTATCTTCTGGCATTTGCGTCCAATTCCACCCACTTCACTGAAACTTTCTCAGGAGGTGTATGAGAGAAGGCAAAAGGCATGGCCTCTGGCATTAGACTGAGGGGCACGTATTGCTTCTGCCACTGTACCTGCCAGTTAGTGATTAAACTGCATAATGTCTTGGTTCCTCACTTCTAAACTTGGGAAAATAGTTCCTGTTTCCTGCCCAACATGCCCCAGCTTTCCTCATGGTGCTTATATGTCTTCTGATGTTACCAGAAAGCTGTGCATTCTGTTATGCAAACTTTACAGAGTACAGTCCCTTGGGTCTCTGTGCTGATTTTATTTGAACATTCCATGAACTCCCCTGGCAGAGATGTGAAATACGTGTTTTACTTCTGGATCCTCTGCAATGCTATTGCATGGTAGGCACTTACTAAATGTTTATTAAGTACAATTGCATTCTGTTCATAGAGGCAGCAAAGCATGGTGGACAAAATCTTGGACTCTAGAGACCAAGTGCCTGGATTTTCATCCCTGAACTGTCTCTTACTTAGGAGTATGACTTTGAGTAAGTTACTCACACCTCTTTGTGTTTCCTCATCTGCAAAATGAAGCTAATGGCACTGCCTCTTGACTTGTTGTTGGGATCAAATGAATTACCTCACGTAGAGGAATTAGAAGAGTGACTGATATTGAGTAAGTGCTCTATTATCACTATTATATTTAATAATGGCTGGTTATTATTTTTGAAAACCTTGGTCCTTGTGGATTCTTACACCAAACTTCTCCCACAGGTGAGGTGTTGATTTTTTCATAGCTGTCAGAAATAACCATCCTTTAGGCCAATTAAGTTGAGGTTTTTTCCCCTTGGCATTTGAGTTTGCTTCTGGCATATTTGCTTTGCTTGCTTTTGCTTGTGGCAGATGCGTGAGTTAGCGCGACTCAGGGGCCAATTTGTTAGTGTGCTTTTGCTCATTAGTTTCCCTTTGCAGACATGTGGCCGACCTTGGCCTTTGTGCAGTCTGGTTGCTCACTTTGTTTCCCTTCCATTATCTTTTGCTCAGTAATGAGGGTTGCGTTTCTTGCCTTTCTCTCTCCTACCTCACGTTCTCAGGTGATATTGCACAGGGCAACTGCAGCCAATGGCTTGCTTATCTAGCCAACTCTATGATTGTTATTCCTGGACCTTCTTCTCTGAATGCCTGTCACCTTTCTGATCCCGGGGTGCTGACCTGGGTGAGATAAGAGGAAGCCTGACAGCCTCCAGTAGATAGGATTATTTTCCTAAAAGGGAACTGGCATGCAATAGATGTGCCATAACCCTTACTTTCCATGAGTCTTTATAGTTCTCATTAATTCCCCGAGATACAAACTCATGTTTCAGACTCCAAAACCCAACCTCTTCCCACTGCATCGTGTCCACTGCCATTGTGACTTCACTGTCTCTCTCTCTCCCCAACCTCCCCCTCTCTCTTGAATTTTGTATCACAAAGCCACTTTGTGTTACCAGCTCAGATTTCTCTAGAATAGCATAGGTCCTGGCCCAAAGATCACTGAGGGTGAAAAAAACATCAAAGAGCCCAAAGTGGAAAACTAGTAAAATAAAGTTACATGGAATTATGTTCAAACTTTTTGGCATCGAGATTGGTTACCTTGTGTGTTAATGTGCTTAAGTCTCCTCCTGTGTGGGATTGTGTTTATGACTGAATAAGCAACATACATAGAAAACGTAGCATGACACCTTTTACATATAAACATTGCTCAGTAATTAAAAGGCATATTGTTGGAAGTATTTGGAGATAATTACATTAGCTTGGTGCAAAAGTCATTGAGGTTTGTGCAATTGTTTTTAACCTTTTAAACTGCAATGACTTTTGCACCCACCTAATGATACTTGGAATATCAACAGTATAAACATTAGCATTTTGTTTCCCTTTCCTGAACTCCAAAGACACTCATTTCACCCCCAAAGTACATGCCTTGCCTTTGCTAATTATTTTTTGTTTAATCCCATCAGTGTACCTGCTGCAGGTACTGACTACCCGCCTTGAGTTTTGTGCATTTAGGTTGCAGGTTTGCAAGCAGAGGGAACCCACCTTCCCTCAGCTTACCTGACTGTCACTACAAGCACCTTTTTTCCTGTTAGGTAAACAAGACAACACTTCACAGTCAGAATGACCACCCTGTTAATGATGGGTACCAGCATCTTCTCCCCAAAACCTCCTTCTGTGTCCCCGATGTTTGTCCTCCAGTAACCTTCCTGGAAAAGTAAGGTAACATGAAACTAGGATTTAAGAGTTCAATTCTTCCAACATTCTGTTTTTCCATCTGCTAGTCCCATGAATTTCTGAGGCAAGTCTAAATCTACCAAACGCAAGCCCCTACGATTCTAAAATAGTGTCTCTTCACCTTGGCTATACCCTGAAATCATCTAGAAGATCTGGAAAATGTGGATGCCTGGGTCCTACTTCCAGAGCCTCTGATTTCATTGGTCAGAGGGCGGACAGAACACCTGGTTTCTATAAAGTGGAAAGCAGCAATCAATATTAAGTTCTTTGTTGTTTTGATCCACAGGGCTATCTGCATTCACAGGGGAAACCCGTTCCAAAATCTGATACTCAGGACTGCCCACCTAGCTCAACACTTCAGTTTTACATATTAACTAGATGTCCGGGAAAGACTAGATCCTTTGCCCAGTCTCAGTGGAACTATTTAGATGCTGTTTTCAGTCTCCATCCATTCGCTCCTTCATTCATTTCATGACCTGATTTAGATAATAGCCTGGACAAGTCAGGACTGCAGAGAGTTGGCTTTGGGATTGATGAGTCCTCGCTTTGGAACCTAGCATCTTGGGCAAAAGAGTTACACCCTTTGTGCTTTCACACCACATCTGCAAAATGGGAGTCATAGGGATGCTGTGATGATTAGAGTACATTGAATTCGATATATGTTGTGGAAATCCACATGTAACCCTTGCCTGACACACATGAAGTTCTCAAAGACTATGTATTTCCAACCCTAAAACTAGTATCGATAGAAATGTTTAACAATTTTCGATGACAAGTGAATGTTTTCTGAGGCAAAAACTCATGGTGAAATCTATTGTCCTTTCAGTCTTGTGTCATTTATCACAGACTGTTTACTTGACACAGCAAAACATCATCTCATCCAGTAATGGCCAATTGGCATCCCCATTTGACAAACACATTTTACTGGGAAATGACATCACAATGCAGTATTTTTCTTGTCATGTTGAAATACGTTGTGCTTACTGACATCCCCAGTATTTATTATCCTTTTACTTACTCTCACCCTTTTGCTGTCAAATCGCCTTTATTTACTTAATAATCTGACAAAGACGAAAGAAGTATTACCATAGGCTTATGAGACAATTGAAATGCCCTTTGCTGTCACCATTTTTATTTAGATGACAGAGGCAGCTCCCTGGCCATAAACTTACGCAATGTCCGTGTGTGTTTTTGAGCAAATGTGCAGGTTTGTGTGTTCTAGCTTCCAAAATTAGATTCCAAAGGTAAACTTTATGTATAGCGTTGAGATTAAAAGATCTTTACCAAACTGTTGTTTATTATATTCTGAGGATATCATTTTAAGTCAGCAATTCACAAACCTGAAGTAAAATCGACTCTAATTTTAAGTAGATCTAATTTAACTGACACAAATCATGGCTAAGCATTTAACATTACTTATATTCTGATAAAGTTCTTTCAAAAATAAGTACAATTTTTCTTGTTCGTAAAGACGTGTTTTGAAGAAGCTGTCAGATATTTGCCCTCTCAACAACCTGAGATATCTAGGCATCTGACCTATAAAAACACTTCCCCTGCTGCCATCCCTGCCCAGCCTTTTCTCTTCAACCTTTTCTAATAAAGGAAGTATAATTTTACAATGATTTTCTTTCTTCTCTTTATCCCACCAAGTTCTAGAACCTTTTTATTCTTTCCTTCCCAGAAATATCACTCCCACTCTCTCTTGGATCTTTGATCTCTCCCTCTCTTCTAGATCAGTCTAACCAGTTAAAACAAATAACTAAAACTCTTCCAAGACCCCACATTCTCCTCTAGCTTTCTGGCCTTTTTTCTTAATTTGTATATTTAAAAAAAATCCATACAATATTTGGACTTCATCAATTAGTTGCATAAATAGTTAATTAGAGTATTTTAATGGCATTCATCCCTACCATTCCATCATTTAATAGTTCAAACATTTTATTTTATGTCATTTTAAATGTATAGAAGATTTGCAAAGATAATACGAAGTTGTCTTTCATTCCCTTCACCCTGTTTCCCTTAATATTACTAGAATAGGTAATCAGGGACTACTTATCAGCTAAAAAATGACATTGTTACAGTACTGGTAACCGAACAGTAGTCTTTATTTGGGTTTTACCAGTTCTGTTTCAGGACCCAATCCAGATTGCCACATTGTATTTAGAATTCTAGACTTTTTAATCCTTATCCTACCTGACTTCACTTCAGATCTTGACCAAAAGATCCCTCATCCCTTCTTGTAACAGTGTAGCAGTATCCTTAAGATACTTTCCTGCTTTACCTCTAATTTCTGGCAGTTTCTTGCTAACTCTCTGTGTTGGTTTCTACTCTAGCATTAAAGATTGAGATTATTTAGAGCTTGGTCCTGATTCCTCTTCTTTATATGCTTTCCACTCCTGCCAGCCATTTGTTTAGTCAGTTACATGGCTTCAAATACCATTGATAGGCAGGTAACTCCAAATGCGTATTTTTATAAGGCTTAGATTCATGTATCCAACTTAACATCTCTAGTCTTCATATTACTGAATGCATAGTAGGTGTATCTAGCATGAGAATCATTGTCTTCCCTCCCCAAATTGCTTCTCTTCCAATGTGCCCTGCACATGAGCTCATGCAAACGTATGGCGCTCCTTCCTCTCCCGACAGCACAGACCCAGGCACATGTACTGATACACTCTGAGCAGTGTCCAGAAATGCCCACTTGTCTTTATCTTCATTGCTGGTAATTCAGGTCAAGTCACCATCAGGTCTGTGGACTTCATGCTCTGTAACCTCTGTGGAAGAACAAAAGTTCTCTCTGTTTAGAAAGTAATCTTTTAGGATCGCAGGATCATTTTTCTCAAAAGGACTGTAGAGAGAGTGATAAGATGAAACATCGTAATTATTGTGGCCATGAAATTTATTGTCCAAACAAGGCCACTTGAGTGGAACGAGGTACTCATTATTTAAAGACTAAAGCCATAAAGCAGGTTGTTCATAGATGACCTGGGGTGATAGTCACCCAGAGCTTAATATTTTTTTCACTAGAAAGTGAATATATGCCACGAATGAAGATGCGGACTTACGGAAGTAAGGTAGGGATGCTTTAGATAGTGAATTAAACACCCACAATGCTTTCATCCTCATTACCACTCAGGAAAGTACGTTTACTTTCCTTTAACAAACAGATACTAATCCTTGTAATACGTATATCGTGAGTAAAAGTAATTTCTTTCACAAACATGTGGAACAAGCTCGCAGCGATTACAGCTTTGAGGTCAAAGGTTACACTTCATAGAAAATGCAAAATGAAACACAAAACAAAAGCTGGGTAGATAGAAATCAGACTGCCACAGGCGATCTGTCCAGTAGACACTCCAGCCAGAAACTCAAGTTTATGGCGACAAGGCACAGAGAGGATGCAGAGATTTAATTTAAGTTAACACCTGATTCTTTGCCCCATGATGGAAGTTGGCATATAAACATTCTTTGAAGCCAGCAGGACTAAAAAATAAATCAGTTTTGGCTGCCTCTCTGAACGGCAATTTCATATTTATTCTGCACCTTCGTGTTTATTCTGCTTAAAGGAGTGGAGACATTTATTCTACTCATAGCATGTCAGGAATATTTAACGGGATAATATATGTGTGAGTTCTCTGCCAGTTTTAGGTGTTACTGTGATTGTTATGATACCAGCGGCAAGGGAGGCTTTATTTTACTTATTCATAAAAGCCTCGGCTGGAGTCCACAGCCCGCTGTGCAGGAGCGTGTCCTGCTTTGGTCCCATGCTGAACTGGAGACAGGGCCTTGCTTCAGTCCTTCTCTGTGACAGTGTTCTCAAAAGTCTGAGTGATACTTCAGATCCTGCATTGTCACTAATACAGTGGCAAAGTTGTTTGTAATTGCTGTTTCATCCCTGAGCAAAAACAAGCCTTTCTCCCAGTCTCCATGACATGGCCCTAACACTTGGAGGAGACGTATGGGTTGTGTGGTTTCAGCTCTTTGCAGAGGGTGTTTGGACGTCCTGGGAGGGCAGCTGCACTGAGCTCTGGGGTGAGTGGAATGCTTAAGATCAGAGCCAACTTCGAGCAAATGAGCTAGGAGTAGGGAGTAGATAGAAATAGACTGTGAATGCTTGAACCCAGCAGTGAAATCATTCTACCAGAAGGCACACATACATTTTCTTACGGCTTTGTATGTGGTTGGCTTTTCTATCTGATGAAAAGTGCATCATTTTTAGAGTGTGGCAAAAGAAGGAGAATCATGACTTAACATCCCACAATGGACAGGGATGCTGTCCTGTTCTCCGGTACAATGGGCAGGCTTTTGTTCTCCTGAGAAGTGTGGAATTACCATCTCTCCTACCCACCTTCTCCCAGATGTACAGTTGCTTCTCTGACACTCATGTTGTGGCCAGAGATGTGATATCAAAGCTCCAATAACACTTGGGACACAGGGATTTGGGGGACTTGCTTGGAAAACTGCACAGTAAACCTGAGTAGAAGGGGCAAGCGGCCTCCCTTCATCCTCTTTACTTCGTGCCAGGACGTGTGGTGGCCCCTTGTCCCCGCGCATCCCAGCCCACCCCAGGGTGGGCTCTAAGCCTGCACTGTCGACACAGCCACAGATCACACAGTTCAGAACAAGCTGTCCAGACGCACAGCCAGGCACCCCCACTCTGCACTCCTCTCTCCAGCCCTTCAGTGCTCAGTGGCTCCACTCCAGAGGCAAGATAAAGGGGAGATGCTCTGTCCCCTTTGTCATAGGAAATGTAAGTGCTTCTGTCTCAAACCATAGAGTGATTTAGCTGGAAAAAAGCTTCCCAGATCACTTTAAATACTGGGAATTTACAGATGGGGGAATTGAATGAAGCCCGTAAATGGAAAGTGCCTGGGCCAAGGTCACAGTGTTAATGAATGGCTGGACTTGGGTTCAGGTCCACTTACTCACTAGTCAGGCCTTCCTCGCACACAGTGTGTAAGTGTGCGCTGGGGTAGATCCAGTTCCAGACAGTCATGTTTATGAATCATGAACCATCATGTAAGGTCTGTGCATAATGGTGTTGCATGTTTCCTTTATTGATCACTGTTAATACTCCAGTGCCATTTCATTTTTTTCCTAAGAACTTTATCAGAATTGGCGATGCATGTCTTAGAGATCTCATCTTAAATACATGATTTTAAAAACTCAGTTTGTGGCATGAATATGGAAGAGTTGCTTTGCAGTCATTGTTAGAAAGTGACATATGAATTCCTTCTATTAACGCTCTCACTTTATGTACTCCTTCCCAGTCAGTGCCTACCATATACCACAGAAAACCATTTCTGGAATAGATTATGATAAGGAAATGCCTTTTACATCTGCTGTGGAACGAATGGATTTAATTCTCCAATGCTGCATTGTACAAATAGAGTACATTAAACATACTTTACCTTGACATTTCTGATGCCCATTATTTTGATAACCATTGAATGAAGGATTGTCGTTTAAATATACCTTGTGTGCCTGTGACTCAAAATGTACTTAGAAACATTTGTGAAAGCTTATATAAATTTCCAGTATATTCACTGTATTCCTACAAGAAATCTGAATAAACAGATTAGCCTTTCCACCTTGAGTTTACAATTAGGGACCAAAACAATTCAGCCAGTAACAAGAATGTCCTTGACAAAAGCACGCCATATATATGCTGTCATCTTAATTTGCTTGAAATTTCAGTACTCTAAAAATTCTACATAATGTTCTCCGAGCACAGTATTCCTGCAAAGCCAGGGACTGCAGTGTCAGAGGGCTCATTTCATGTTTCTGATTGTGTTCTCCTATGCACAGTTAGTTTAAAGTTAGCCTTAGAACGCCCTTAATTCCAGTTCCCTATCTCACTAACTGGATTTGAATTTCCCATCTTGTGAGAGCATTACATATCAGTAAGTAAAGATGTGTAGAAGAAAAGGGATGGTGGATGAGATTCCCAGTCAGGATTGGGCTTTTAGAACCAACAACCTGTTCCATCCCTTTATGTTGTGAGAAGATAAAATGTGATATGTAAATTCATACTAAACACCTCGTGCCAGAGTACTAACAAAATGCACGAAACATTCCTACCTCCCGTTTTGGATTATTTTACCTGGTTTTAAGTATAAATGCAAACACAGCTCCAGCTAGCACATTTCCTATACTTGTGCAAATCTCATGATGAATAAATAGATTTGTGTAGGAATTGGTGGAGTTCTGCAGTTGCTTTGGGGGCAGACATAACTGTTTTGTGGCCTGTCTGATTAATTATTTAGAAACGTTAATAAACAATTCAGATTATTGCTCCTTAGAACGAATTGATCTGAGAAAATGGCCATTAGTGAGATTGAAATAACAGAATTCATGGCCTGTTTCAGGATCATTTGTTCCACAATAACAACTTAGGTTCTGGAATCCAGATCATTGGGACAGCGAACATTTATGATGCACCTTCTCTTTCCTAGACCCCTCTCTGTGCTGGGGTCTGTGCTGACCACTGCGGATGTCTGGGGTCCAGAGTCACTGATGACAGACTGACTGTAGAGGGGTCAGAATTTAATGGGTTTTAGTTAAAACCCTGCAATCTGTTTCTCTCAGCAACCAAAAGCTAACACTCATCCATGCTTTGTCTCCATCTCACAATGATCCCTATCCTTAACTTGCAGAAATACAGTCACGATTTCCAATTTAAACTCCTGATATTTTCTTATCACTTAAAAATGGATAAAGAGGTCAAAACAAAACAACACAACAATAATCAGCTTTCTGCCTTTTGTCCTTTTGAACTTTAGTTCAATTTTCCACTGGCCTCTGTAGCTTATAATATACAATTTTCTGGATTGTCTCACAAAGAGAACTCAATTATCTAGAATTTTCCTGTATCCAAATATTTTTTGAGTTAAACAACTGTGTGTGTGTTTTGTTTTGTTTTATTTTGTTTTACTTACCCATCCTGTCATATTTACTTGAAACCGTTTTTCCCAGAGGAAGAAAGCTTTATTTTTTAAATGCAAAATGTTCAGAGGTAGGACACATTCAATATGAAATCAATAATCATTAACCAATTTAAGCATCCAATTTCCAAGTCGCCTTATTACATTGGTCCACTTATAAAGAGATGCCCCTTCATATTAAAGCAGACAAGACCATTTGCTGCTGTCTCCTTGGCCTAGACACACTCTATTCTTAGAATGATGTTACAGACAATGGCCTACTTTATTATGGATCTGAAACATAGTTGTAAATAAAACTAAAGCCTGTATCGGGAAAATCCAAGGCGGAGTTGAAATTTATTTCCTAGTAACTCTGGATGTTTTCTGGTTAGAAAGCAATGGCATTATCGTGTGGCACACAGCTTCTAATTAGCAATCTTGTGAAATATGGATTCTCATTGAGTAAAATGGCCATTCCATACATAACTGCCATTTAAGGAGTACATTTTTGTTTCTGGTTATTAATTTGCATTTAAGATGCATCTAAGTCATTCATTTACTGAACCAACATGGAAAATGCAGAGCAGTTAAATTTATAAATGGCACCATCATGCTTCAGTATATTTGTCCTTAATGACATTTTATCACATGAAAGATTCTAATTTCCTTGTACTTGATGTAACTGGTAACATTAGAAGTGTAGGACTGTGGTAGGATTTGTTGCTTTAATTGTTCTGAACTGACTAGATACAAGTAACTTATTAACAAATCTTACCGTTATATCCTCATTGTCCTGGTTGTAAACTATATTACTATTATTATTATTTTTCTTTTGGAGGCATCAGCTTTCTCAATATTATGACAGTAACTCTACTGTTGGTCTTTAAGGAGAGAATAAATATGCTAATAACATCCTGAATTAATATTCTGGAAGAGACTAACTAAGCCAAAGTGAGTAGAACAGCACGCAAAAAAAAAAAAACGTGTAATTTTTTCCTACCTGAAGATTCTATTTATTAGAAGATAGGGAAAGCACTTAAAAAATACTCAAAAAAGATGAACAACTTGCTTTATCCTTAGTTTAAAATCTTTCATGTTTGACGATTAAGCAAACATTAAGGCAGTGTGCAACTTATCAGACCAATATTTTAAATATTTATGTTTAGATGAATCACCAGATGTATGGAACAACCTTTGAATATTTTCCATATTCAGCAAGATTTCAAGTACCATCTTTTTTGTTTTAATAAGACTTTTAGTTCTTGTCCAAATATGACCCAGCACTTGAATCAAAAACTGCATGCATTATGTTTCTGCCAAATTTTGGGAAATAGTTCAATATTTTGAATAAGCTAATAAGAGACATGTTCATCAGGCTAACAGATTGACAGTGGTTGTGATGGTACTGATAGAAGTATTGCTAGTGTATGTTTTAATTTTTAATAGTCAACTCTCCATTATTTCAGGTAACGATTCAGACTCCCTAGTTAACTCCTCCATTCACTCATTATTGTATTGATTAGCCACTCATTTCAGATCTATAGAAATTCTTACTCTTTATCTGGTTTTGAAACTCATTATATATTTTTCTTAATTACTAGAGACATCTCTAAACATTTCCAGGGCTGAGGTCCCTTTTGACTAGGGCTTCTCGATTGATAATTATATGCATGAAGCAAAGCACTCCAGAGTTTACTTTTTAAACTGTCAATGTATTCAAACTTCAACAAATTATCTTTAAATTCACTGATGCCACTTTGTTTGACAGTGGCATTTTATTCATTCATTTTATCAAGCTATGTTCTAAAAATCAAGAATAATTTATGACTTCTAGTCTCAGCAGAAATAAAATAATACCGATCTGTCTCGTCGCACCAGACTTCACACCACCATCAATGGACACCATTTTATGCTGATAATCTGTCTGTAACAGTAGTTTAAAGATAATTAAAGTGTAGAACAGTGGATAGTTTTAGCCTTCCCTAGGTTTTTTTTTTATTGTGTATAAATGGATCCTGGTGAGTTCTATGGCTTCTTTGACTTGTCAGTTTTCACTGTCTAAAAATATCTGCACCCGTGTGTGTGTGTGTGTGTGTGTGTGTGTGTGTGTGTATGTATGTGTGTATGTGTGTATGAGTGTGTGTGGTGTGAGTGTGTGTGTGGTGTGTGTGTATGTATGTATGTATGTGTGTATATGTGTATATGTGTGTATGAGTGTGTGTATGTGTATGTGGTGTGAGTGTGTGTGTGGCGTGTGTGTGTGGCGTGTGTGTGGTGTGTATGTATGTATGTGTGTATATGTGTATATGTGTGTATGAGTGTGTGTATGTGTGTGGTGTGAGTGTGTGTGTGTGGTGTGTGTGTGTGGTGTGTATGTATGTATGTATGTATGTGTGTATATGTGTGTATGTGTGTATGAGTATCTGTATGTGTGTGTGGTGTGAGTGTGTGTGTGTGTGTGGTGTGAGTGTGTGTATGTGTGTGTGTGTATGTGTTCATACGTAAGTATGGTAAATTTGAAGAACCAGTTGAAGTCCATTTCTGTTTTCCCAAGAAAAAAGACAATCTTCTTAAGCAGTAATATGAACTAGAGTGAAGCATGGAGACACCCATAGGATTTACATGGGTGCACAATCCAATTTGTTTATAATTTATATACGTCCTCTCTTTTCTTTCAGTGATTCAGGGGACTAATTTCTACAACTTTCTCCCATTATAAATGTGCTTTTTATATGACTCCTTGGAACTAAACACTTTCTAGGCACTTGGGCCGTCATTTCATGCTAGGAGCTGTTTCATTCCAGTGACCTACAGACTGAAGGCCAGGTAAGGTGATAGAGATGCTCGTAGGGTCTCCTGTTACTGGGGCCAATTTACCTTGCCCTTTGGTACCTGCGGACTCTGCACTTGGGCTTTACAGGAAGAAAGCTGAAGGAAATATCAGGCTTTAAAACCAAAAGGTAAGCAGTTTAGCCAGCAAAACTGAGTTTATTTTGAGACTAGCAGAGGAATTGTGATTCAGGGCACAAAAACTATGGCAAACCATAGGCAAGTCTGGAGAACAAAGGAAGGGTACTATCTTTTACAGAGGAAAAGGGGAAGATGGGAGGGGCTGTTTTGAAGGACAATTCATTGGAGAAGAGCAAGAGTTTGGTTTTGTGGTGGCTTCTCATTTACTGGGTTGTTGCTGAGCAGGAGAAAATCTTCCTTCCCTCCTGGGGTATGTAAAGCAAACTGTGGTGAGTGGTCCATGCAGGAGAACCTTCCCTTCACTGCTTCCTGGATCCATTTCGGATTAGGTTTCCTTTATTCATTTTCACAGAAATGATCAGTTGGTAGACACCCTGCTGGTCACATCTTTTCCCTTGAAACCCCACAGCACCGGCCTTATTTTTGACCCAGTGATGGTTAATCAAAATGTGTTTCTACTATAGAACTGTTGACTCCTGTGAAGTAGCTTTACATTACTGACCCTCCCAAGCATGTCTTAACAATAAAACACACACACGCACACACACACACACACACACACACACACACATGCACACACGCTGATTCTAGGTTTTTATAAGTTGTATAATTCTGCCAAATAGTCATGAATGCCACATTTCCTTCTAGTTACTTTTACAGTAACTACTATTGAATTTTCTTTTTAAAGGAGAATTAGACAAGGAATTGATTTTTTTCTCCAGTAAATACTTTCGTCCTTAGATATGCCACTAACCAGACATGTGAACACCCTAAGTTGGCAGTGTGGTGGGTGCTACACAGATGCATTTCAGCTGTTCTTTTTCTACTCTTCCAAAGATGCATGCTTTTCTGTGTGAGATTTCCCAATTGCTGCTGCTTTGTTAGCATTTATTCATTTAACCAGAGGTTCTCACACTTTATGATACTTTCAAGAAAAATAGCATATTTAGAAAGCATATTGACAGATCCCACTCACATACTCTGAATCAGTCGTTCCAGGGTGAGGCTGCATTTTATCAAGCTTTCCTGGTAGTTCCTACCTCCTTCATATAGGAATACCCAACGGGAGAACACTGGAAGACATTTGGCTGCAGGCTTAACCTGTTATCTCAAAACCTTGTATTCTTGGAACAAAGCCATTGTGAATGCTGATGCTTATTGCACTGGGGGGGTCCTTTCACCTGTAGCTGTGTGTGCTCAATCTGCTGTCTAGTATTTGATCCTGCAGAGGAAAACAAGCAAGCAAGCAAACAAACAAATACATAGGGAGGAGAATTGGTTAAAGTAACAGGTAGAGGAGACAGTACTTTCCCCAAGGGAGGCAGAAGGGTTCTGAGAATCCTGGGGTGCAGAATGTGGTTGTGGACTCAAAGGGTGAGGCGTGGCTTATGTTGGGGCCACAGGAACATGTGCTCTGGTTGCTGACTCCCCTTTACATGCAAATGTCTTTCTACAGGGCTTGGAGTGAGGGGCACAGAAGCAAGATCCTGTTAGGCATCTATTCTGTGATCAGCCAAGTTCAGGGAAGGACCCACAAACATGGCAAGGCATTATAGACAGGAAGAAGATATTTACAATAGAAAATTCTACGGCAAATGTCTTGTATCTCTCTTAGAGGCTGTCCTACTGCACGAGGTTCCAGAGTCAGGCGTAAGTTGTGAGATTCCCTCTTTTTAAGACCAAAAGGCCCCAAAAGCTGAGGAGTGATGAACGGTATAAACTTAGGCAAGGCACTAGGTCAGTAATGCAGACTGATACCCAAAGTGTTGCAAAAACCAAAAGGCTGAGTAAGGCATAGAGCAGGGAATCCAGGAAGCAGGGACAGAGACCAAATCAATACACGCGAGATGAGGATAATAAGGGTAAACCAGGGCAATGACTGAGAATTCAGTATGTCACTTGCTGCTTACTAATGTGTTTGACTTGAAACAGAGTGTATGGGTAGGTTTAAATTCCTCAAGGTGGGCCAAAGCTGCTGGCTTTCTTGAGCATGAATAAGTGCGCTGCTTTTCAGTGGATTGCTGGAGTGAGGTGGCGTTCAGTGCAGTGGGTGGGTATAGTAAACAAGGGGCTGCCTGCATTGAAATTTTCTGGCATAGGTTCTGACCATATTTTTCTGTGTATAAAGTTTTCTCTTGTGCTGTATTTGCTCTAGGCAGGTGCATCAGTGTGTATCAGCAGTTGGTCATCTGCTTGCCCATTGGTGTCAATCTGATTTAGAGGAGAAACATGGAATTGGAGTCTAGTTATCCTGGGAACTTCATTCCCTGCTCTCAGTCCATTGTCTGTATAAATGGGATAATTATATGTACCTCAGAAGGTGAAATGAAAGAGTGTGTGCACCAAACTTAGAAACACTCTAGATATTCAGTAAATATTAATTGCTTTCTTTTTTTATACTTTAATGTTCTCTGCTGTCACAAAATTTGACTCTTCGGATTTCTTCTGTGATCTTATTCATGTGGGACTTTTAATTATCTTCTTCACCACTATGCTGTTGATGTAAGGTATGTAAAACCCGCACTCATCTCTTCCACACTGTGTTTCTACCCTGGACCACATCTATCTTATAGTAAGTGATCTGTGAAGCAGCTCTAATAGGAATCGGTCCCTTGGGACAGGAAAGCACCTGCTTCTGATGTCTCTTGGGCTCATGTATCCCAGGCTTTGTGACCTGTGTCTTATAATGGGTGATGTCACCCAGGACACCTGGCCACCTCTCATTCCCAGCATCCCTTAAGTATGGAATGGTCTCACTTATATTTGTAACAATTAGCAGCTATTCTGGGATAATCTTTACTTAAAGGAGAGTAATCTCAGAGGCTCATTAGTAAAAAGAGGACAGGTAATAAAATCTAGAGAAACAAGTCAACTCCGTATGTCATTTTGAGAGCAAAGCTTAGCCCTCCCCCATGGCAGACATTGTTTTGTTGAAGGGAAGTATGAAAGGAGAAAGAACTTTGAATCTGGATTCAGATACTCTTGCATCTACCCCTGAAGATCTGTGTGATGTTTGTAACATTAAGCGGAACAGTTCATTCTGATCTTCTGTTTCCTCAGAAATGAAGAGGGCTGTATAACACTTATATCTGATTTCTTGGAAGGACTGAATGGGATAGTAATTGTAATGCACCCAAGACAAAGCTGGCATACCATAAATACTAGTGTCATTATCTTTCCTGTTGCCTTTTGAGAGTTGAATTCATTTCTTTTAAGGAAGTAATATTTCTCATGCCACTCCACCCCCCCCCCCCTTTTTTAACTACTGCTGTACACCCAGTAACTCGTGAAGGGATATGGCTTCCAAAGGGAGGCTGCTTTCTGCATCACTTTGCATTGCCTTGACAGTACAGGGCACAGTGTTAAAACCATGTGCTGAAGTGTAGCCATTCTCTTTGGTGTGGCCAGCTCCATGCACATGCTAGAACTGGACATGGTGTGTTTTCCCAGACCTCAGTCCACAAGGAATTTGTAAAATTTGCTAGCTCTGAATGTAAAATCCTGCTTGATTATGTAAGCGAGTGAAAATACCAAATATTTTGCCTAGAATCTGTTTGCCCCCGATAAACATCAGCAGGAAATAAATGTCAGCATGCATTTATATCATGATTGACTTTTTCTTTAAGCCCAAAGGTCCTCAGCATACTCAGCTATAAAATGGGAAGATCAAAGCTCATTTGTTTTTACAAGATTGTTGTACAATATATTTTTGGATAATGTACATAAGAAGGAGCCATAGGTGCTGTTTGACAGCTTCAGCATCAAGTTAAAACCACCAGTGATTTTCTTATTGATACTAATCTTTTATCACATAGGGAGATTTTCTTTGACATCCATTTTACTTTTGTTTTGTAAAGATCTATTAGTAGTTTGATGTGTGCTGTGCTAATTCTCTGTTAACATTGCCCTGGTACTATAGCCCACTCTAGCTGAAATAATTTGGAACACACAGTCCTGTTTGGCAAGCATAGTAGTAAGTCTTTTACAGATAAAATAGAAATCTCTAGAACAAACGTGGAAGTATTTCAGACCGTGGCTCCTCTGAGTACGCGTTAAGAGGTACCTTTTTCATATTCTGTAGTGGTCACCCCTCTCCACAGGCCACTGAAACAGAAAAGCAAGAACAACGGTAAAGGATTCGGTAACCTTGAGGGTCGATGAGCCATACAAAACTCGACTATGACTAGGCAATGCCCTGTCACTGAGGGGGATAGGGTGTTAAAATCATATTTGGTTAGAGTGGCTGACAGGAAATATATTATGACTGAGTTAAACTCCTCAAATCTTGACAGAAGGTATGTATCAAGCTATTTGTTGTGATGGTACCCAGTTCAGGAAAGTACTTTTTTTTTTCAGTATTTACCATCAATTCAAATTTGAAGTATGGTTTTATTTCTAACAAAGAGAATGTAGAGACAAAGATTGTAAAGCTAGTTTATAGAACTGAATTATTTCCAGATCCTACTAAAAGCCAGCTAAAAGGCTGGGATTGTTTAGAAAGAATTGCATATTTCAATATTTACTTCCACCCTTCCCACTTGCCAGTAATCTGGGATCTGTAAAAGGCTTTGACTGAAATTTCTCTACCATAAGCTGAAATGTATTGCCTTATATTTTCTACCTACTTTTCCTGGTTGTTCTCTTTCAGTGTAGGAAAATGGTTCTCAAACTTGTGTGCATGAGAATCACCTTGAGGGTAAAACACAGATTATCCGGCCCCACCTAAAATTTCTGATTTTTCCACAGGTGTGAGGACAGCCCAGAAACTGTGTTTCTAACATATTCCTGAGTAATCTTGATGATACTGGTTCTCATTTTGAGAGTCACTGGTTGGGAACTTGTTTTCTTTTCATCCTTCAAACACTTAAAGTCTCCAGAAGATGCCTTTTTGTCTCCTGGCTGAGTAACCCTAATTCCTTCTTTTTCGTCTCTGGCTTCTCATCTGTGTCACCACCTATCTTCTTGTGTCCTCCTGTTTGCCTATCATTTATCGGACTTCACAGAGTCAAACAGATAATATAAATGAGTGAAGCCATCAAAAGTGGTTGTGGGATGATGGGTCAAGTACATATGACTTGCTGACCTCAGACACAGCTAAGCAATGCCGGCCCACTTAAAGTAGTCACATTTCATTTTTTATAAAGCACCAGATCTCCCTATCAAAATTTGCTTCCCAGCTGAATTTGACCCCAGGGAATAATAGTTTGTGGTCTCAGAGCACAGTATTAAAAATGCAGCTTGAGACCTGAAAGTGGTGTGTAAGGCAGAGTATCAAGTTACTATCCGTACCTGTTTGCTTTTCTCTTACATGAAACCAATTCTAAAAACAACTTTTAATGCATTAGAAATAATTTTCTAATCAAGGAAAAACAAATATTATATTGGTACAGTCATGAGCTAAATAAGAGTTAAAAAGCAAACATAATTGATTAGCAGGACACCCTATCTTTGTTTTTGTTATTATTTACAATTTAATTGCTGTATTATGTTTCCAGATGTTAATTTTGGATATTTTATCATGAATTTTATTGCCCATGAGCAATTTCTATGTATTAGGTTGGTGCAAAAGTAATTGTGGTTTTTGCCATTATTTTCAACCTTTTAAACCGCAATTACTTTTGCACAACCTAATATTTATAACATGAGATTTTATGTTTCTTGGACATAGAAAAATCAATTAAAATGAAGCAAATATTTTTTAAACCTAACCAGATTTTTGTCTTTGTTTCCCCAGAGAGTTCTCCCATAGAAAAGTGTGGCATAGGGATTGAACCTAATGCTTTCTGAGTAAGGGATTAACAGCCTTATAGTGTATGTTGGAAATTTAGAAAACTCTTATTTTTTCCTAAAGCTTTTTAGTGGAATGTCAGCTTACTAAGTGGATTATATGTTTCCACAGTGTTTCTATGACATGTTTCACACACAGTTTTGGTGCAGATACGGAAAAAAATCTCTGTCCACAGTCCAGTTCTGGTCCTCTCCTTAATTCTGTCTTGTGTGTCTCACTTGTTTCCCATTGTCCTGGGACGGGAGGTGGGGTGGTGTGTGTGTGTGTGTGTGTGTGTGTGTGTGTGTGTGTGTGTGATGGAATAGAATGAGCAGATCTTTAACTACAGTCCTAACAAGAGGCAAAATCCATTCGACCAGCTATGCCGGGAGTCCTGGCAAGATGAAACTCTGCTGTGGTACAGTCAGGGCTGATTTTCAGCTGATGGGCGCTCACTTACCTTCTGTGCCCCCCTGCTGCTCCCCCCAATCTAACCCCTCCTTTGCGGACCCCTGGAGTGCTGGGCTGTCCACCTTAACCATAATGGTTAACATGAGCCATAGCCATGAGCTTCCAGGACCCTTTTCCAGTAGGTGTCTTTTCTACCTCTGCAGGTTGGTAAATATTTTAGATATCATCTCTTTACAGAAGCTGAAGACTCAGAGCATCCAGGGGCCAGCTAGTGATTCACTGAGAGTGTCACTTGTGGGGGCGTCCCTGCCTGCTGAGAGAAGGCAGCTCATTCTCTGATCTCTGAAGAGGCCCTCAGAATCCATACTTTTTCTTTTTTAAGTTGATACTAATTTTCAAAAACTTGCTCCTTAAAAACAAGAATGAACCTCTGTAGCCTGAGGCAGACAAACCCACCAACCAAGGCTCTAAGCTGACAAGAATGGACATCGCAAAACTCTAGAGCAGAGGGCACCTGGACACTCAGATCACTTCATAAAACAGTAAAATGAATGTCTTTCACCTGTTTCTATCCATTGGCAGAGTTTTCAGTCTTTAAGACCTACATGCTACATTTTACAAAATAGGAGCTTTCTAAGCCCAGAACCTTTTCTGTGTCTTTTTCAACATTGTGTATATCAAAATAATGATACAGAACGGAAAAGGATAAAAAAAAAAAAAAGAAAAAGAAAAAGAAAAAAAAAGACTTATGTTTTGAAGTAGTTCTACTATAGAAAATAGAATCTTGACAAACCTGAGTCTTGTTAGGAAAAAAGAAGAAATGGTAAAACAATAATTTACAGAAAATCTGGATGGGATTTGCAATCACCTTGCACAAAAGATAGCAAAAATATATGCATAGATCAAAAGTATGTGGTGCTCAAAAACAAACCAAACAAAAAACCCACAACAACAACAACAAAAATTAGAAATGCACAAATATGGGTTAGCAAAGGGGCTAAACTAGAGAGGAATGTACATGAAAGATGAACGGCAGAGGAAAGAGGGTCGGGAAGCTAGAGTCTTGCACAGGGTGGGTGTTGCTCAGTCTTGTCAGAGACTCTGCAGTACCAGTCACAGCCCTGGCGCGCAGCAGGCACTGCGTTTGAACTGAAATCACGCGTGCTCAAGAATCAGTTTGTCCAGGTGTCCAGGTGTGATGATTGGAAATGTTTAATTTTATTATTTTTATTTTGTAGTAATTGAAATAAAGGGTTTCTACTGTCTCATCATTGGAACCTTATACAGAAGAAAGTCTAGCAGGACACACAGGATGAAAACGATTAGATGGGAGACAAGGAATCAGAGCTCTGTCTTTGAAGTAGAACTTCTACCCTACTCTCCTTTTCCGGTTTCTTCTCTCTGCCTCTCTCCTAGGGTTCTGTGTTTGAAACCTTGCATTCCCTCTGCTGTTATCTCTGTGGACGGTAGCCTCTCACTTAGTTACCTGTAACTTGTAAGTGGCATTCACATTATGTGTTGACCTTAATAAAATTTTTGCTCTCTGGGGTTAATGGATGACGTAGGTGAGCTGAATTTCATTCTCTCCCTTCTTCTCTTACTTTTTTATACAGATCCAAAGAATTCTAGTTAGTTTTTACTATCCTGTGAAAGACAGCTGCCTAATGTAATGCTTTAGGGAATAGACTGTGCTCAGAGGACCTGAATTCAAATACCGGCTTACCATTGGAGTGAGTGTGGACAAATCATTGAATCTCTATTGAGATCATTTCTTTCTCATCTGTATAAGGGGAATCATAATAGTACCTGTTTTGTGAGGTTATTAGAAGGATTAATTAGATGGTATACAGAGTAGGCTTAGCGTAAGTGCCTGGGACATGGAAAATACCCTAGCTAAGTGGTAAATCTGACTTCGGCAAATCTTTTCTATGAAGGGACAGATAATAAATATTGTATGTTTTGTGCTTCATGAGCCGTCTGTCTCAACTACTCAACTTTACCATTGTATCATAGAAGCAGCCATAGACATAAGTAAATGAATGCGTACAGGTGAATTTTAATACTCTTTATGTGCAAAAACAGGTGCCCAGCCAGATCTGGCCCACATACTCCTTTTTCAGTCTCTCACATTCTTTGAGAGATATATTAGATGACATTAGAAATCATAGAGGAAGGACCTCGTGGCGCAACGGTAGCGCGTCTGACTCCAGAAATCATAGAGGAATCTGTGATATGAAACACACACATATTTGTAATCAGCTGGTTTTCCAATTAGAAAACCTAGTCTTTTTTAATTACTTCCAATGCACAGTAAGAAGATAGAAACTCAAGGTTAAACAATCACATTATTACGTTAATGATAGCTGATATTCCTTATGATAGTGTCAGAATTAATCAGGATAAACTGCCTGTTTTTCATTTACTTTTTTTTTTTTTTAACTAAGGGTACATACATTGAGATTTACAAAGAGAAATTAAATTGTTTGGATGTTTGCACAGATATATTTTCTGGAATACTATGAAAACACTATACTACTATCGCCATCTTTAAGAAATACTGGAAGAAAGTCTTTAGCCATCATGCTAGGATATATCCCTGTATTCTTTGCTGAAAATAAATACTGGTATTTCTTTTTTTCTTTCTAGCTTTACTGAGATTTAGTTGGCAAGTAGCATTATGTAAGTTTGAGGTGTACAATGTGACGATTTAATAACTTACATATTATGAAATGATTACCAGTCAGGTTGGTTAACACTTCTGTCACTTCATGTAACTAACATTTCCTTTTTTGTGGTGCGAACATTTAAGATTTATGTACTCACTTAGCAACTTTCAAATATATGCATATAATATAGGATTGTTAATTACAGTCATTATGTAGTACATTAGATTTCTAGAACTTACTTATCTTATAACCGGAAGTTTGGATCCTTTGACTGACAATTCTCCATTTCCCCCCCCCCCCCCACCCTCCAACCCCTGCCAACCACAATTCTATTCTTTGTTTTTGTGAATTCATCTTTTTTAGAGTCCATAGATAGGTGATATCATACAGAATTTTTCTTTCTCTGTCAGACTTATTTCACTTAGCCTAAGGCCCTCAAGATTTCTCCATGTTGTCACAAATGGCAGGATTCCCTTCTTTCTCATGATTGAATAATATTCCATTGTGTGTGTGTGTGTGTGTGTGTGTGTGTGTGTGTGTATCTCACATCTTCTTTATTCATCTGTAGACGGATTACAGTTGATTCCATGTGTTGGCTATGGTGAAGAATGCGGCAATGAACATGAGAGTGCAGTTATGTCTTTAAGATAGTAACTTTATTTCCTTTGAATAAATACCCAATAGGGGAATTTTTGGATCATATGGTAGTTCTATTCTTAATTTTTTGAGGAACCTCCATACTGTTTTCCATAGTGGCTGCACCAATTTACATTCCCACCAACAGTGTGCAAGAGCTCCCCTTTCTCCACATCCTCTCCTCAATCGGTTATCTCTTGTCGTTTTGGTGCTAGTCATTGGAACAGATGTGAGACGACACCTCATTGTGGTTCAGATATGTGTTTCCTAGATGATTAGTGACATTCAGCCCCTTTTCACATACCTGTTCACCATGTGCATGTCTTCTTTGAAAAAAAAAAAAGTTTTTTCTGGTTCTCTTCATTTTTTAATTGTATTGTTTATTTTTTCCTATTGACTTGTATGAATTCCTTGTATATTTTGGATCTTAAACAGATGGGTGACATGCAAATATTATCTCCATTTCTGTAGGTTGCCTTTTTATTGTATTGTATTTTTTTTTAATATTTCAGCTTTAGTGAGGTATAATTGACAAAATTATAAGATATTTAAAGTGTGCATGTGTTGATTTGATATATGTGTGTACATTTTGATAGGACTTTTCCCATGTAGTTAATTAACACATCCATCATGTCACATTTTTTTGTGTGAGAACATTAAGTTTAATGCAGTCCCACTTATTTGTTTTTGCTTTTGTTGCTTGTGATTTCAGTGTCAAATCCAAAAAAATCATTGCCAAGACCAATGTCAAGGAGATTGTTCTTGTGTTTCTTCTAGGAGTTTTATGGTTTCAGATCTTGCACCTAAGTCTATAATCCATTTCGGGATCATTTTTGTGAGTGGTGTAAGATAGGGGTACAATTTCACTTTTCTATATGTGGTTTTCCCAGCCCCATTTATTGAAGATTAAGTATTCTTGGATGTCTGTCAAATATAAGTTGACCCTGTTTGTGAGGGTTTATTTCTGGGCCCTCTGCCACTCACACAGCCTCTTTCTGTCCCCCAGTTGTGCCCCTCATGGCTCAGTACTCTGGGGCAATGGGCCTCTTTGGCAGTGTCCTGTGCAGGTGGGAAGCCAGGTGCTCACTCACAAGCTCTGTGTTTCCCCGTGGGAGGACTCTCGGGAGCCGAGGAAGATGTGCCCTGGCACTCAGCTGTGCTAACTAGAAGGAGGGGTGACACTGGTGAAGTGAAACTGTCCTCGTCCCCCTTTCCAATGCACCCAAACTGGTTTTGTTTTTCCTCCAACAGTATGCTGAACTTCTCTGCTGGACTGTGGACTTATGCAAAGGCTCTCTTGTGTGTGGGTGATTAGCTAAGACAGGGTTCTTGAGGGCTCCTGGACCGTGGCTGAGGGGATGTAGGTTACAGGTCACTGCAAGGTCCGCAGTTAGGACCAAGGTCTGTGTGCCTGTTACCCGATACATGAGTGTCTGACACTCTTCCCAGGGCCCTTGGCAAATGGGGCTGGATTTCATAGTCCTGCAAAGGCCTTTTGTCCATGGATGGATGTCAAATTGTTGTTGCTGAGAGGGGGATGCAATGAGGGGTGTCTTATTTGACCATCCTGCTGACATCACCTGTAACTTGCCTCTTAAAAATAGGTAAAATACATTGCAGTAAAGTGAGACTTCTGTTTGAGAAGGTGGTTATTATATTGGTGAAATATCACTAGTCTCATGTCTACTGTGTCATATATTACTGTAATTATGAAAGAGACATAAGGAAATGACATAAGCACTCTCCATTGGGCCCCAGGCATACCAGCTCTCTTATGGCTGTTGTATAAATGCTAATTATGAAAACATGATAATAAAGAGACAATGGCTTTATGCTAACATGTGCCTGCTAAGTTGACATCTTAATTAGGATGGCAGACTGAGGCATATCATCAAAGGCAGTGAAAGACAGAGGCTGTTCAGTGGAGCAACATTCTGTACTTTGTTTTTCTGAGGGACACTGTGGTTTTGTTTCAAGATCATGCCATTTATTTAATTAAAATGATGTTGACTGATGACTGAAGACCATACCTTATTTGATATGTGTGTAAGCATATGCATTTCATTTCCAATATTGATATTTCTTCTATTTATAAAAATTAAAGCTCAATATGGAACAAGTAGAAGCACAGAAATGTACAGAAAACTGGGCAGCAGTATCTTCACCTCAGCTGCTACCCTGTCCTTACGTTCATGTAAATCTTTTTACTATAAGAATTAATTATTTTCTGAATTACGATAGTAATTTTTCAATAGAAAAAAATTTGCATACTGAAATGTGGGGTAAATGCTGCAGCTCATTGTTGAGGCATAGACTTTCCTTTGTTCATAAGATTTAGGCATTTCCATTTTTGTGGAGATGGAGAGGACAGCAACTGGGGTTAGAGGCTTGTTCTCAGGGTGTCTTCTTTATTAATTTGGACATGAAACATTTTACAACAAAATTTAACTTTTTGAGTTATTGTAAAGAAAGAACACTATGAAGTCCATGCACTTAAAGAGATTGTTTACAAAGTTTTCATTTATTTTTTCCCCCACAAATATCCATTGTACCCCCTCTGTCTTTAAAGTCAGATATGCTTCGATTCCCATATCAGCTCTGTTCCTTACCAGCTGGGTGGCAGGTCCAAGTGTCATAATTCCCCTGAGTGTCAGCTTCCTCATCTAGAAATGATTGGGTAGTGTTTGCTCCTCAGAGGGTGTGAGCCTCATGCCAGGTCACCTGTGTGAAGTGTCTGGCAGTGGTAGATACTCAGCAACTATTAGCTAGCTTCACTTCTTAATTAACACCAGTATTATCTCCTATTAATACTGCCACTGTGTTTTGTGAGTGTTCTCTTATTCATGTAAATATCACTTGGGTAAACATGTCCAGAAAGAGGTCTATAAAGAAGAAATTTCTAACGAAATTTCAGAATTTGTGATTTATAGAATTTATTCTCTCACTCAAACTTGAGGTCCCATCGTGTGTATCTATGAGGGTGCTTTTGAAAAAAGACCCATAATGTTTAGGATCATGTTGGTATGTTTAAGATGCCTATTACTTTTATAGTTTATTGCGTTTTTAGTGGCTATTAATGCTATAGGTATGTCACCAGCAGGAAGCTCCAATACATGGAAATTTAAGTTGGAAGCATTAATTATTATTAATATCCGATGAGAAGAAACTCTCTATAACCTCTTAGTAGTTCATACATGGGGCTAGCATGATGCTTATAGAGTTTAAATTTATTCCGTAATTTTCTTTAGACTACCTTGTTACTACATGGACAGTAGTAATGACAGTGATTTAATGGCCATTATGAAGTTCTTCTACATTCTTGTGATTTGCTTCGGGGGACATTGACTTTCAGTATCTTTGGATGTACGATTAAGCACTGCTGAGCCCATTTAAAACAGAGTTAATGGCGATGAGAAGTATATTTTCTTATCACCATTTATCATCCAGTAATAATAGTGAATATTACAAGTCAAAATTTAAGGCCAAATGTAACTGAAGAGTGAGCTGACTAATGGCTCTCTTATTCTTGAAGGAAGTATATTGCTTTTGCATTTAACCAAACAGTAATTTAGAAGTTTAAAAAGCTATTTAATAGCTAAAAATCATATCTCAGAAAGACTGTTCAATCCACAGTACAAAATGAGCCAAACAAAGAGGTTGCTGACTTATTAAAGGAAATGACCAGTATATCAGTTTTTTTTTTTTTTTTTTACAAATCTGTTGCTTCAAGTCAAGGTCACACTGATAGCAGGTTAGAGGTTTATATCTAAGGAACTCAATTTTGCAACATATGGCTATTCATAAATTAACCCTGGGAAGGATGGGGAGAATCCAAACCGAAGAGAGGCAAGGGATACTAGGTAGATACAATGGCAGAAATGAATATCACTGGCAGAGTACATGTGGTATGACTGGAGAATAAAATACATACAAGGTGAGGGAGTTCCAGAAAATTCCTTGTCAGGTAGGACATTTGAACAGAAGTCTATCTTCTAGGAAACGGAGAAGATGCAATATAGGTCTTCCAATTTGGTGGTACATTTCAAATGTTGTAGGAATCCGACCCACACATTTTTGAGGAATGTTTAGGGCAAAGGAGAAAGTGGTGCCCATGACACTCTTGCTCCTGGGAGGATAAAGAGTGTGATTAGGACCAAGTGTGCTGTGTGGTTGTCCAGGTCAGCCTCTAACCTTTGTGTCCGTTGTGGTTGTTGCTGCAATAAACTATATTGGCGTAGACAGTTTAGAAAACATGATCTCCATTTACTACAAAGGGAATATTTTGTCTCACTGGGATGGTAATTGAACCATAGTAAGGAAAATATGTCAACATTAATTAAAAATGGAATCTAGTTATATTTAGAGACTATCATTATATTCCCTAGTCTTTTTATAAAGGAAAGTGGCTTAATACAATGTTTGTCCATTGAAAACAATTATTTTTTTCATTAAGGAAAAAACTTTAAGCTTGTATTTTCTCAGAAGTGATTCTAAATTTGTCATCTAAATGTTTGAATAACATATTTGGCTTTGTTTTTAATCAGTCTCCTGTAAACATATCTGTGACATCCATTAGAGAGTACATGGGCTTGATTTTTCCAAGTGGTGTTTCATGATGTCCCGTGTTTCCCCGAAAATAAAACCTAGCCAGACAATCAGCTCTAATGCGTCTTTTGGAGCAAAAATTAATATAAGACCCAGTGATATTATATTATATTATTATATAAAACCAGGTCTTATAGTAAAATATGACCGGGTCTTATATTATTTTTTGCTCCAAAAGATGCATTAGAGCTGATTGTCCGGCTAGGTCTTATTTTCGGGGGAACATAGTATGTGTCTTTGAAAGCATGTTTGTTCATGCGTATCATGTGTTGGTCTGTGTATATTGTATTTAAAAGACTGAAAATAAAAAGCCCTTTAACAGGTGTTTATAGCGTTAAAATCTCGTCTTTTCATAAAGTGCATCTGTTTGGATAAATTGCATGTATATTCTTTAAAATGGTTCAACTGTTGATTCAATGAGACTAATGGCTGATGCCAGTTGTGAATGGAGATTTGGCAAATTTATTGTCAAATCAACTCTCCTCTTATATTAGTTTGAGATCATTCCTTTGTCCTTATATACTTTTTCTTCAAATAAAATGCCACAAATGCTTGCTTTTGAAATCTTGAGAGATGTGACATATTGTTTTTGTGGGAATTGAATCACTCTCTTGTTTTAAATCACTCTCACTTGGCTAAAATAAGAGTGTTTTTTTGTTTGTTTGTTTGTTTTTCCCCAGCCTGATCATTTGCACAATGGAAATGAAATCTCTTGTAGGGATTTGTTTACTCACTCACGCTTTCCATTCACGTGAAGGTGTGAAAAATACATGACATGAATGTTATTCAAATACTGCATGAAAAGTTAGGAACAAGAAGGAAGAAAGAGTGTGTGGCTGAAGATTATTTTTCTATGCTTCACATTTTATATGCTCTGAGAATTGGGAGGGAGGAAAACCAAACCAAACAAAAAATGTCCAATAGGAAGGCCTACGATGAAAATCAGGATTTGATTTAATGCAACAGTGCGAAGTCCTTTGTGAAGGCTGCAAGTTACAGAATAAGTGCATCACCTGCAAGTACCACTGCTGGTTGCATCACTTAGAAAGTTAGTGTCAATGGCAGGTGTGCATGTGATAGGTTACCTATTCAGGGTTCTCCATCACACCCAGGAAATTAGTCTGGCATTTACAGCCGTTCATGACCCGACCCCTGACTGCCACTCCAACATCACATTCCCTTGCGCTCTCAGTCTCCCTAATACCTGCAAGTTCTTATAATCTCCTGGATATTTTCTTGGTTCTTAGTCTCTGTAAAATACTCCTCCCTTTTTCATGCTGCTTTTTTCTTGCTCCATCTATTGGACTCATCCTTCAAGATTCAGTTTCAGGACTACTTTATGTCTCCACCCTCTCCCTCCGGGTTACCTGACGACCAGACTCCTCTGTTCTCTCCTAGTAACCTGGGCTCATTCCAGTCATAGTTCTTTGTACAGGGTATTCCAAGCATATCTTACTTTTCTGCCTGTATGATTGAGCTGAAAGAACCTAAGAAATAGAAACTGTGCCTTATTAGGTTTGTAGCCTCATTGCTTCTATTACCATCCCTGGCACAGAGTAGGTGCACAGTAAATTTTGATTGGACATAATTTACAAGGTGGGCTACAGAAAAGAAAGAGGTGATAAATGGAATTATTTCACGTTTGCAAGATATTGTCCTAGGTTTTCTGGGAAGAGTGCTACAAATGCAAGTAAAAACAGGTTACTTTTGTAAATAAACTAGAAAGAGAAAAGACACGTGATTAACTCACCTATAATGCTATGTATGAATACTATCAGAAGGTCATATAGAGAGGGTCCTAGGAACTAAGTGGAGGATATTATTCAAATTTCATTTCACTGAGAGGTGGTAGAAAGGCTTCATTTGAACTGAGTCTAAATAGAGGTCCTTATAAGAGGATGTTTATTGTTTGTTTTAGTTTTTCTTGAGTAGACATTTATTGAGCACACAGAGCCCTGCAAGAATTTAAGCTCTATATTTCCACATAGGTGGACAAGCATGGATTTAATTAGCCTTTTCAAAAAATTAATAGAATGGCAAATCATACTTCATTTCTTAAGTATCACAGAATCATGTGAGTATCTTATGCTGAGTGATTGAAAGAAGATAATGTACTTACGCCGACGCTCTGTCCCCTAGTGATGCTTTCACTCTCCAGTTGCTAATGGCTTGAGAGAGGAGGTAAACTCAGTTTGTTTTGTTGTTGTTGTTTGCTTCTTTGTTTGTTTTCAGGGGGTGATAATAAAGGAAATCACAAGCAAATACAAACAGTAACCAGAGCTGAAATTGTGAAGGTTCCTGGATAAAGTTATAGGATAATGAATGCTTTGTCAGGGCTTCAAAAATCGGAAAGCACCTGCAAACAGAGTGTATCATAATAATGGGTTCTGCAAATGTTTTAAAGTGTAGTTTTCTGTCGTGCATTCTTAACCAAAGCAACAAAAAGAGATGGGACCATAAGTGAAAAAAAAAAAACCACACTGTTACCAATTTGAATAACTCAGGGAACAGCCAAGTATTTGGCTGTAAGAGCAAGGATTTCCTAAAATGGGGACTATTGAAGAAAAGGTTTTAAGGATACTGAAATTCAATCAGCCCTGGGTCAGTGCAGGTGGTGGTGTAGAAAATTTCAGTGACTGATCCAAACACTGGCATTTGAAAGGACTGGGAGACTTCCAAAGGGTCAGCGAGAACCTGAAACTCACTATTGATCAAAGAAATATAAACTAGAACAAATAAAATTTGGCAAAATTTAAAACGTATATCTGGAGTCCTGAGAGCTACGGGAAAATACACACTACAGCACACTGTTAGCGAGTTTAGGTATTGGTAAAGTGCAACGTGGAATGTTATGTTATTTGCTGGAAGAGGAAGACTGGTAAGGGACAGAGTATAGGGAAGAGTTAAGAAATTAAGAATTCTGTTTGGACCATCTTAAAAAGATATTATCTGGAATTCAGGTAGGAATATCCAACAGGCTGTTAGATACGTGAATCCGAGATCTAGGAAAAGGATGGAGCTGAAAGAACTAGGAGTCACCAGTATAGAGATGATAGTAATATAGGAAGCTGTGGGACTTCGGTTATCAGCCCCTCATTTCCCAGCTGTATTAACAGTTTGTTATGTGGAATGCAGTCTTTTTGGATTTATTGTGGTGCTATGATAAAATGTGGGTCCCAGCTTTAAAGGGGCATGTAACCTCATTTAAATGGCTTCTATATAGAAGCACTTGGCACAGGGTGTGATCCATAAAATACCTAAAACAATTGCTCCACTTTGTTTTGTATCTGTAATTGGTCAGCAGTTTGCATATATTGACTACAATCTTCATATAGACCTGCCCAATGTAAGTAATTTCCCCCCAATTTTACCTATAAGGATCCTGAAGCTCTGAGAGATTGAGTTTTATGTATTCACTGGCTAGTAAATGGAGTTGTTGGATGTGAAGCCTGGTCTATCTCATTGAAAGCCTATTCTCCTTTCAACTATCTTTCACTTCTTTTCAATAACAAGTATCTTGTCACTAAATTCTTAGCTTCTTGACCCATACTATCAGAATAATGATCACAGCATCCCTTTAGGAAAGGAAGTATCAAACTGCAATTAGGCCTATTCGATGGGTGGAAATCCTGGGTTACTCTGAGTTTAAGTGAAGTAATTAAGCTTGGCCAGGGACACATCCACCATGGGGAAGCTAGTTCTCAACTTTATTTCTGAGATTCACATACTGCAATGATTTTGTTCTTCCATAAATGTCTCTAGTGACTTAATATGACAAAGTTTCCCATCTCTCTTGATCATCAGTGATGCCAAATTCTTATGTGAGTGCAGGAAGCTTCTATAGAGAGGAAATACTTCCCGATGGAATGGAAAATAAAACTGTGTTTAACTAGAATGGATTTTGTTCTAAGAGGAAAAGAAAATAGACTAGTTTTTCAAAGATCAATTCTTATTCTTCACAACTTCTGCAGTTATCTGTTGAATTTGAGATTAGTTCCCCTGAACAGTGATTTCCAGGACAGGTTCCTGAGCGCAAACCTTTTCTCTAAAGGGTGGATGGATGGCCATTACACCGGCATAGAGTCAGCCCTCCATATTTGAGTGCTTCCCATGCTTTCAACCAACTACGGATCAAAGATACTCTAAAAAAAGTTACGTTGTTGTGTACTATGTAGTTAGGTCTACCATGGTTGTGTCCTGAACATGCACAGGCTTTTTTTTTTTTTTTTTCTTGACACTATTCCCTAAACAACATGGTATAACTACTATGTAAGCGGCATTTACATTGTATTGGGTATTATCAGTAGTTTAGAGGTGATTTACCCTATACAGGAAGATGTGCTTAGGTTATATGAATGCCTTTTTATATAAGGGACTTAAAAAACATTCACCAATCTTGGTATCTGCAGGGGGTCCTGGAACCAATCACCTGTGGACACCGAGGGCAATTGTACTAGTGAACTAAAAGTTATACATAGAAAAATGTCAAATTACTCAACAACATTCACTAAGTTTTCCTCTTTTTTTTTTTTTTGGATTACTGGAGAGGTAAAGATTGCAGGGCCGGCTGTCTCAATACCAGGTGCCCTGCTCTGTCCGAAGAAGTGCTATAGTTTTGTTGATCATTTGTTATGTCAAGGATACTGTTTTCATTGCTGAAGTCAGTCACTGACTTTTAACATCTTCACCATCTTGTTATATTTTTCATCCCTTTTTGGGCAGAATAAACCCTTTTAAAGGTAAAGGCCAGGAGAAGGCACTGAGTTGCTAGCCACCCTTTCTCACTGATACCAGGAGAATGCACCAGTGTATCAAATGAGCTTATACTTTTTCTCAGTTTCTCATTCTTGTCACTGGCAGAGAAGCCAGTAAATAAAACCAAGATAATAATGCGGACATGTAACCATGGGATATATTCCTTCCTAGAGAATTACAAAGCTAAGACTTCTCTCCAGCACGCGAACTCAAGTGAATCCTTTTATACATAAGCTGAAGTGTTTCTTTTATTACTTAATTCTTTTGAAGTATGGTAGCTCTTCAAACCACTCCCTAGTTCTTTACCTAAAACTAGGTTAACTGGACCATGTGAACTTCACCTGTAATTGCCAGGTACTTTGTTAAAATGCTATTACCTCACTGGGTACCAGTTGCCTGGGCAATAGAGAATGGAGTTTGTGCTACAATCTGTTGCTCTTCAGTTAAATTCCTACTATGCTCTTGGCTTCTTCCCTTTTGTGGTTTCAAGTATGGAGCTCACTCATGCCAGTGAAAGTGTCAGGCCACTTCTCTCTTCCCATTTCTTTCAGGAGGTATGATTAACCCATATAGTTTCTTCCAAATTTAAGAACATCTTTTTCACATTATTGTCTCTTCTTGTATGGTAAATTTCCCACTTACTGTTCCACTCAATCAAAGATGATCTCAGAACTTGCCCACCACTAAAGGCTTAATCAGGTTGTCAAGGAAAATACCCCCCTGGTGTCCCTTAAGCTTTGCCATTTTTATTTTAAGGTTATGCATGTGAACTTTTTGTTTAGGCTTTAAAACTAATATTTATCAATCATGTGGAATTTGGATAATGTAGACAAGCACGAAGAAGAAAATAAAAATCACCACCCAATTATAACTGCAGTATTAAGCAATGTAGCTGTTAAGGGCTTTGGTTTTACATTAGATCCTTGCCACTCGGTGAATCAGTAGGAAAATGAGAACTGTGAATTCAGATAGTGCCATAAATGAGGGCAAATCCCTGATACATCATGCAGGGTAGGCAGGGGCTGGGGAGACAGTGTTCATTTAGAAGTGGTCGGAGAAGGCGGCTCTGAGCAGAGACCTGAATATTGAGAAGGAGCATTTGGGGAAAAACAAGGACAGCACCCTTGGGCGGGAACACGCTTGGCCTGCTTGAGGCTAGGGCTTCAGGATGAAGGCAAGCTGGGTGGTACCGTGTTTCCCCCAAAATAAGACCTAACCGGAAAATAAGCCCTAGCATGATTTTTCCGGATGACATCCCCTGAACATAAGCCCTAATGCGTCTTTTGGAGCAAAAATTAATGTAAGACCCGGTCTTATTTTTGGGGAAACATGGTAGTTGAGCTGAGGTCACTGTCATAGGCACAGACCAGGGAATTGAGGCTCTTGGTGCCATGGTGAGGAGTTAGATTTGAAGTGTGGTGGGAAGTCACTGGTGAATTTCAAGCCAAGGATCTTTTGGGTGGTGCAAAAGTAATTGTGGTTTAAAGGGTTAAAAACAATTGCAAAAACCGCAATTACTTTTGCACCAACATAATACATCATTGGCTCCATAGATTTGAAAAATGACCCTGGCTGCTGTGTGGAGAATGGATTTTAGAGAGCAAAAATATAGATAGAGGTTGGGAGGCAGAGATGGCAGTACTTGGCTGAAGGCCAGTAGTGATGGGTAAACATTAAAAAGAAGTCAAGGAAACAACATTTTTGATTACTCATAATGGGAAAATTCAGCTTTGGGAAGGGGGCTGAAGAAGGGGAAATAAAGAGTTCTATTTTTGGACTTGTTAACTTTGAATTGGGATATAGTAATCTGAAATTCAATAGAGAAGTTGGGATATAAGACGCATCAATCATATTAGAAGTAGAAATACCAATGGAAATAGAAGCAGTAGGAGTCATAATATTTACTCTTCTAATGTTTTTCAAATTTGATTGAATGTGTTTTTTTAATTTCACATCCTAAAATCTGTTTATATTCTGTATAACTTGTTTACTTAAAAGATTTTATATATATATATATATATATATATATATATATATATAACCCCCAATTTTTCATTATCTGTATATAATGCTGATTTTCAAACCATATATACGATGAGCTGAGACTTAGTACGTGGGGTTTCCCAATCTGCCACCCCAGCTCTCTTCAACAAACTGAAATTTAATCCTTTTTACATTATTTTACTATTTTTAAATTATTCTCGCATTTCATTGTAGGAATGTCACAATTTGCTAACCAATTATCTACAACTCAACATTTATGTTGTTTGTTATGTTTTGTTAATTTAAAAATGTGGTAGCTTATCAATTTAATCATTACAATTTTTCACCTTTTTTTCCCCCATAGAAAAGTTTCCACTCAGTAGAAGTACTGGGAGAAAAGGCATGAATGAGTTTAAGAATTTTGATAAAAAATCCAATTTGCACCTCATGTCTGACACCTAATAATAGATGTTCAGTAATTATTTAATGGCAGACTGATTACAGTTTCTTTAGGGTTATTTGAAGGTGACTTATTTCTCTTTGCTTTGGCAAAACCAAATAGTGCAGTTTATAATAATGTCAGTTTGCTAGGCAGAATAGCTTATTTGAATTTGCATTTGTAAAATTAGGGAAGAGTGGCTAATTTTCATACTTTCATCAGGTGCTTGTTGTTCTTTTGTAAATATTCATTTATGTTTATTTGCTGCCTATTTTTCTGTTGGGGAACACTTTTGCTTTTCTCCTTGTAAGGACTCTTAATATATAAGGGATATTAAAATGTTTCTTTATCATAAATATATTAATATTTTTTCTTTCTAATTTGTTCCTTATAGTTTCTTCTTTTTTTGAAGGGGTTGTGGGTTGAGTGTGCAAGAAGAGATTTGTATTTTATATTGCTAAATTAGCCCATTTTAAGACATTCTAAAGGAAAATAACCCTTGAAAAAATAAAAATTGTTTTTGCAAATTGTCAGAGATCTCAGTATTCCAAAGTGATGCAAATATATAATCATGCAAACATAAGTACATCTAGTCAACATTCTAGAATTATAATGTCATCTTGCTATTTGTTTTCTATTTGATCCATCTGTTCTTTGTTCTCTTTTCCTTTTTTCTGCTTACTTTGGAATTAATGGAATTTTTTTATGATTCTATATCATTTCCTTTGTTGGCTTATAGGGTGTAAATCTGTGCTTTGTTGTTTTAGTGATTGCTTTCGGTTTATAGTATACATCTTTGACTTCTCACAGTCTGCCCTTAACTGATATACCGCTTCACATGAGGTATAAGAACCTTATAATGCTATTGTCTTTTTCTCCCCTCCTGGCCTCTGTGCTGTTGTTGACATGCATCTTTGTTTTGCATATATTATGGACTCCACATCGCATTGTTATAATTTTTCTTTAAACAATGAAATACCTCTTAACATATTTAAATATTAAGAAAAATTATAAATTTACTCATATATAGTTACCATTTCTGGTGTCTTTATTCATTTGTTTTGATTCATAATTTTATCTGGTATTAATTACTTTCTGCCCAAAGGAGTTGCTTTAATAGTTTAAGTTGTGTGGGTCTGTTGGTGATGAATTCTTTCAGATTTTGTATGTCTGAAATAGTCTTATTTCAGCTTCATTGTTGAGTGATATTTTTGTTAAGGAAGTTTTACACTGCACCGCCCCCCCGCCCCGTCATAATACTTTAAAGATATGTTACTAAACTGTATTCTTGCTTACACTGTTTTTGATGAGAAATCTGTTGTCATTATTACCTTTGCTCTTGTGTATGTGTGTCTTTTCTCTCTGGCTGCTTTTAAGACTTTTGTCTTTATTACCAGTTAAAATAAATTTGATTATGATGCTCCTTGGTGTCATATGTATGTGTGTATGTATGTGTGTATGTATGTACGTATGTATGTATGTATGCATGTAGTCATTCATTCATTCGTTTATTTTTATGCTAGGATTCCTTGAGCTTCTTGGACCTGTGAGTTTATAGTTTGATCAAATTAGGGTGATTTTTAGCTATTATTTTTTCAAATGTGTCTTTAATACAATTAATTGATTTCCTCCCCTCATCATGAGTCATATTTTTCTGTTTTATGGCATTCCTTATAATTTGTTTATTGGATACCAGACGTTGTGAATTTTACCTGTTAGGTATGGGTGTTTTTTGATTCCTATAAATAATTTTTATCTTCATTCTGGGATGCAGTTAATTTTCTTGGAAAGTATTTGATCCTTTTAATTCTTGTTTTTTTGACTTGTTAGGCTGAACTGCGGCTGTGTTCAGTCCAGGGCTAGTTATTCCCTTTCCAGAGATGTGACTTTCTTAATCAAAAACAAATAACTGTTAATTTAACACTGAGTATGTATGACTGAGTGGCAGAGGCATCCACAGAGCAGGGTGATGGAGGATTGGTCCATTCTGTAGGGCCTTTAATGATAATTGCTGTGTTTACGATCAAATTTTAATAAAATAAGCTTCAAATTAGTACAGTTTTATTATTTATTCCACATGGTATTTTGCATGGAGGTTAATTCAGGGAACTCCCAATGATATAGTTGTCTCCCTACACATGCAGACTTAGCTACATGCGTTTGCTTGGAGACCAAGTTCTTAGAAGTTTAGCATTGTTTAATGAACTTACTTCAGAGGATGTTACCATTAGTTATTTGAAATTTCTTCTCCTTGTGAAGCCTGGTTTCTGTATTTTTTTTCTTTCTCTGTTGGTCCCTGTTTTTATATAAAATTGTTTTCTAAATGTTTGTCAACATTTGGGTATGTGCTGATATTTAAGAGTGGTGTTCCCAAAACCTATTTGGAGGCTCTCTCTGTTAGTGGGTGAGAATTACCCATTTTGGTCACCATCCTGGAAGATCTCAGTCTTTTATATCCTGTGAGATAGTCAGATCCACCAAGAAAAAATAAATCTTTCACTCTTCTACATTGGTGGAATATTCTTGATTGTCAAAATATGGAGATAAAAGTGAGGGAAGCAGAGGAATTAATTTAATTCTTTAGTTTTCAGAATGCTCCATCAACCTCACCCAGTCGGGTAACTCAGAATGATGATCATAGTTGGCAGGTTCCATTCTCAATTGTGAGCCATGCAGTCCTGAGAATCTCTATTTTGCCCTCTCTGGGGAATCAAACTCACATTCTCCTTCCATAGTAGTAGAAAGTGAGCCACCCAGCTTGTGGCATGTCCTAGAGTAAAGAGGGGTCTGCTTGTCTCTTCACCAGATTTTCAACAAGTCCTCCATGTCTTAATTTGCTTTTTATATCCCAATCCTATAGACACCGATTCTGCTGTTTCTTCAGATTTGGAGGTTTGGTTGTAAATTGAGTTTTATACCAATTTTTCTAACTTCTGGATAAACTATTCATCTTTCTCTGGTCATTCCGTTATATTACTCCCTCAGTTTTCCAGCATCCAAAATGTTGTTGCTTTGGATGTTTCCTATTCCCTCTGTTCTTGTGAATTCAAGCCTTCTTAAAATTCCTATTTTTGGAGATAATTTTACTGAAGATTCATGATGAAATAGAGATAAATGCTGTTCAGCTTGCCATTTTAATACTTTTGTAGTATTCACGTGAAGAAAGCAATCCGGCTGTGTGTAAAGTTTTCTGTCAGTCACCTTAACATATGTGTCTTTACATGTGGAGAGTTTTTCTTACAATTCTGAAACGTTGGCTGTACGTACTTAGGTTTGTATGTGTTTATATTTGTTTTGAATGTTAAGAACTCTTTCACTTTGTAGAAATAATCCTTACTTTTTTCAAGAGTGCTTTTCTTTTAGAATATTTTAATTATTTTGCAGTATAAAAAAATCTGGACTTTTGTTCAGAATCAGCAATTATCTTTATTTTAGGGTTCCATACTTATCCTTCTTTACATATTGCCATGTCTTTTATAATTGTCTCTCCTTTGTTTTTCCATTTCCTTCTAAATTCTGAAAGTATTTCTCAAGCTTTTACTTCTAATAATGACTGATTTAAGTTTCTGTGGAATTAATTCTTTATATTGCTTTGAATGTGAATTCTGATTCTATGATTTATAGTTTCCTTGATACATTTCCTTATCTCATTTATCTTGCTTATCATTTTACCAACTTTGTTTTGAATTTCAAATTCTCTCTTGACTACTTCTATTTCTTTATAAAGCATAGAGTTTGTTCTTTATGAAAGATCCTATATGGTTTCCTCAAATTTTCTTCTGATCCTTCAGTAGATCAGTTTTATAATGATGCCTTTCTTCTGAGTTTTGCTATTATTTTCTTTCTATCTTGTTCTTCAGCCTATCTTCTCTCCGCCCCCCGCCCCACTTCTTTCTGTCTCTCCCCCCCCCACCACCTCTTGTGCTCAAATGAGGGAGGAGCTCCTTACCTGGTAGATGATTTAGTTGATATTTGTCAATCATCCACCTACTTGTGTGTAAACAAATTACCTTCTCAGTTCAAATTTTAAGCCTTAAGTTTACCAAATACTTTTCTGATGTATCACTAATCTATAAATATTAGACTTATTTCTATCTCCATGGCTTCGTTCTCTTATTCACTAAACTGTTGTAGTACATGAAAAATGTTAGTTTCTAGTTCACATTGCTCTTATATCCATATTTGCACTGAGCACATTACCAGACATGACTTCACAAAGGAAAAGACCTTCCCATTAGAATTCTGTCTGTTCCTGGCTGGTTATTTCTGAAATATTCTACCTTTTATTCTGTTCAGAAAAATGAAGGGAAGGTATAACACACTGTTCGGCTCACAAAGTACTATCTGGAAGGCAGAGAGGGCGTGTGGCCAGGTTTTCAGATTAGTAGACCATTGACGTTCAAGTCAGTGAATAGTAAGGCGGTAAAACTAAAATCATAGCTCAATATTTTTCAGGCATTATCTCTGTAATCACGTCATACTTAATATGCTCCTTGCCCAAGCCTAGGCCTTTATTTTCTCCATGAAAATCCATATGGTTCCCAATCAGATACCTGATTTTTACGTCTCAGTGTTTAATTTATTAGCGGTTTGATCTTGGGCAAGGTTTCACTAACTCAATTCTTTCATTTTTAAAATGGGAAATAAAGCACCTCATATCTCAGAGATTTATTGTGAAGATTGAATGAGATAATGTCTATGAAATGTGTAGTATAACGTAGGTATATTCAGTTGACCCTTGAGCAACATGGTTTTCAACTGTGTGGATCCATATATGTGGACTTTTGATCAGTAAATACCTGTACTGTTTTCCATTCATGGGTGGGAGTCCATGGATGTGGAAGGCCGACTGTGTTTATTGTTACATGCCATTTTATATAGGGAGCTTGAGCATTTGCAAATGTTGGTATCCACAGGGGTTCCTGGAACTAATCCCTCATGGGTACTGAGGGACAACTTAAGTATTTGGGGAGTCAAAAGTTATATGCAGATTTTTGTGCAGTGGGTTGGCACCTCTTACCTATACATTTTTCAAGAGTCAACTGTTATTAGGACTTGTTAAATGTTAACTACCAGTATTATAAATAGAGTCAGCTTTTCTATGATTCTCATTAGTTTCGCTGCCTGCATTTTTTATAGTGTTATGAGTTTTCACATTTTCCTCAGTCTCAATGGGTACTCCCATGAGAACATGGGAAAAGTCATGTTATAGTCCAATTTAATGTCAATCTATAAATTCATTTCTTGAATTGTAATACTTTATTTTAATTTGATTTATGTGTATTCAGTTTTTTACAGTCTGAGATAATTTGTCTTTAATTGAAGTAATTGAAGACATTGATATTGATTATGATAATAGATATCTCTGGTTTTATTATTGTCATTATTTTATATTTTGTTTAAATTTTTTCCCCTCCAGTTTCTTTTCATTCTGATCTAATCTCCTGGTAGAAATACATCAACGTATTTGGCATCAGGCATTAAAAAGTAATAGTCATTGTTCAGTTAAGTGAAAATAATTTTATTTGAAAATAATTTCTAATGCAAAAATTAGGGAGACAGAGTCATCAAATAATTAACCATTCTCTCTCCCCAGCATTGCCTGGTCCTCTGATATTCTGAACAATGAAGTATATCCCTCACTATCTCATTCTTTCCTCTCTTGGTTCCATAGCCTTACCGTACTCTCCGCCAACATGTTACATCTTAGGAGATATAAAGCACCATCGTTACTCTGCCAACAGTAAAGGGACTCTGATACAAAACTTGTCTAAGTTGTTTTCTGATAGTTATGCTTCAGAAGACATTTTGGTCATGAATGGGAGTTCAATGAGAAGGAAATAGTTCTCTTGGCAATGGCTGTGAGAGACTAGGAGTATGGTATTTGCTTTATCAGGACAGATCAAGCTCTACCGCAAGTAATAAAATTCAAAATATAGTGGCTTAAGCAAAATAGAAATACGGATTTCTCCCCTATAAGAGCAGTTGAGAGGTAGGTGTTTCAGGGCTCATAGTTACTCCATGGTTCCAGGGACACGGAAACTTTCACTCTTGTTTCTCAGCTCTCATTGCTTACAATAAAAAAAAAAAAAAAAATGTTGTTTCATGATTGAAAATAGCTGTTGATATTCCAGCCACTACATCTCTATTCCATATAGCAGGCGGGGTGAAAAAGAAAGAAAAGGATACCCTTTACTTTTAGGAAAACCCCAAGAAGTATCATTATAAAACGTCTTCCTATATCCTAATGTAAGAACTTGGTAGCCACAACTGGTTGCAAGGGCTGATAAGGAATGAGACTTTGCACACTCAGCAATGTGCACACCTAAAATGTCAGGATTTGTTTCTATGAAATAAAGGGCCATTCGTATTGGGAGTAAGACATGCTCTGTGGCACTTCTTTCCAGTGTTTGAGGTTGAAATACTGTCTCACATTAGTGGGCAGACAGTGATGGAAGTATGAAGTGTGCTCTGAACACCTGGCATGGTTTCCTGTGTGGGGAAATGAAACCTAGGGGCGCTTTTTTTCTGCTGCAGTCCATCTGAGTTATAGTTAATGAACAGGCTTCCGAGACTCCTGCACTGACTGTCCATTTTTTATTATTACTAAGGTGCAGCATTTTGGTGTGAAATTCAGAAAAAACACCATAGCAAAAAGAGCTTAACATCCAAGTTTGTTTATGTGGTTAAACATATTGACCAAGAAGACTTTAAGTTTGGGAAAATCTTTGAACAGGTATTAGAGCTGCTTTGGCATTAACTTTATATCCAAGGAAGGTTGGGTATCTGTCTATTTATGATTTATTTTTAATATGGACAACGGACCCCCCAACATGAAGAAGATGGTACTAGGACGCTCTTGTAACAGGTGTACTTGGGAAGTGGCTTCATCACCTGGAGAATGGAACAAAGAAATCCGAGTCTGAATCTCAGCTCGGAGATTCCAAGATCCCAAATGATGACACAGTGAAATTCAGCTTGAATATATTTGAGACTTGGGATTGCCTTCGATCATATCAGCCATAGAAGTGTCATCCTGTATGCATACCTGTCCCCATGCCTGGGTTTATGCCATTATGCAAATGTCAAGGCCTCCTAATTGTAGCTTCCTGTGAGATTTGAATATAGATGTCTTCCTGGCCCTTCCTTCTCACTTAACCCATAGTGTGATACAATGGACCATTCTAGAACTGGACTTGGCAGGGGCCTTTCCCTCCTCCTTTCTTTTATACAAGCCCACAACAGTGATTCATCCCAGTTATTTTATTAATAGATGGGTAAAAAAAAGAAAAGAAAAGAAAAGAAAAGAGAATTGAAGTTACATCTCTCTCTATTGCTTCTGGAATTTATAAAAATCAATAGAGAGTCTTCTCCACAGGCTCCTAATATGAAGGTCTCTGTGCAGGAAAATCCATAAGCTGGGGTGACTTTTGAGTTAAATTAAATTTTATGGCTCAAGCGATGCTTTGCTTGATTTTCACCACTATTATAAAGCAAAGAAAATAATTTCAGATTCGCTTTACACAAAAGATCACTTGGGGTTGATATAAGCTTTATGTGAGTGGCAGGGAAATATTTGCGTCTGCACATTGATGTATAGTGAAATAGGCTGTAAAAGATAAGATCAATTTTCTATGAAAAGTAAAAAGGCCAGTGTCACCAGATACAGTGGGTGGGGGGGCTTTTCCCATTTGTCATTCAGGACTGTTTGACAGTTTTTCATTAGCTGCAGTAGGCACCAACTGGTATGCTGCAGGACAGTTTCAGAAAATTTGCACATGTACACAAACACATACACACGCACAAGTATAGTACAGACCTGTATACATGGGCACACAAAACACAGTTGTCATGTGCACAGATGCCTATTAAAGCACGAGAACACAGACCCGTAGCAAAGACATGCGCTCACTGATCGGAGGACGTGGACAGTGTGATTCAGTGACACAGCCAAGAGTGACAACTGCAGAGTCACACAGAGGTGAGGTGAAGGCTCGTGAGTGTAGAAGTCCAGAGACCTAGAGACACTTAGATAAACACATAGAGACACAGGGTGTTTGTAGACACACACACAGTCACGCAAAGAGAGACCCAGAGACAAAGGCAGACAGGCACACAGAGATCACACTTAGGTACACATACCGACAGACACCCCTGACACATGCAGCTTGATGCTCAGAGCCAGAGGCCTACACTCAGTGTATCTAGCTGTGGTCTCTTTACCTCTTTTAACAGTATTTCCATTTTCTACTGAGTCCTGTAAAGCTATTTCTTTGTTCTTGGAGTCTTCATTTACTATTCCTTCCCCTTTATCTATTATATTTGGACTACTTGGAAGTCTAATTATTTCAGATTTTTTTTTTTTTTTTTTTAGGTTTAATTACCTCAACGTAGATTCTCACAATTTACCTAGAATAGTACGGCAGCTACCTTATTTACCTACAAAATGCACCTTGAACCCTCCAAGTCATTCAGAATTACCGTTTGTGGCACATCATAACTGACGAAAAGAATTGCTTGTAACGCCAGAGAAAAACAAGGTTCATTGAGCCCCTCCTACATGTTAAGTGTTGAAATATCTGTCGTCACATTATTGCAACCATATCAATTCCAATCCGCTATTTTCAATCTTGAGTAATTTCACTGTTCTCCCTGTACCCTTATCTCTTTCCAGCCATTTAACTTTACCGTTTCCTTTTTATGTACATGACTTTCCCTATCCCGATAATTCTGCACATCATAACTCCAATCTTTCCTCATTCTAGCCTCCTTTAATAATGCTGTTATGAATATCTGGCTGGCCCTCTGCCCTTGACAATGAAATTCCGTTTCTTCTATTTCCCCTTAGTTGAGAAATCCCACCTGTCCTTTGAGGTCTCATTTATTTCCATTTCAAGGCTTAGTTAGTATTCTCTATACTCTCCCAGCTATATCAGTATGTAGCACAGAGCTTAGCACTTAATTTTTCTTTCATTCCTGTACAATATATCAATTTTGTCTCCCAGACTGAATTATAATCCTTCTGAAGACAGAAACTCCACTTTATTCTTACCTTTGCCCTGCATTTCCCGACCTCCAGCTCCAGCCGGTATGCTTCGGAGCACTCTGCACCCTCTTTCTGTGTCCGGGGCCCTTCAACTGATCACTCTCAGAGCTGCGTCTTCAGTCCCAACTGGGATGCCAAACTCAAGACCCGTCCTTCTAATTTTATTGTGCTTGAAGTCCCCTTAAACCTTACGGATTGTTAATTTCGTTTGAATCTCTAAATAGGTGCTCTTTTCCATTATCTTTCCCTAAACCTTTCTCTCTACAGTTTTTTCTGATCATGTTTAATTGCCTTCCTGTGCACCTAGTTATCCCACTTAGAAGGACAATCATTAATTTCTCCTTTCCTGTCTCCCTCACCTTCCCTTCCCCAACACTGAGAACAGGAGGAAATACCTTTTTGTATTGCCTTCCTCTCCCTTTGCGCGCCACCTGGTTCAGGCCCTCACCAGCGTGAGGCAGGCAAGTGGAGATGATTGTCTTCTAACTGTTCTCTTACTTCTAGTATCACGTCCCCATCACCCTCCCCACTGGTATCAGCATCATTATTCTAAAACAAAAATAGGATCTTATCATTCCTATTAAAAACTCTGTAATGACTCAAGGTGCCCTAAGACCCAAACTCTTTTAGCAGGCAGTGTGGGGACAGAGCCAGGAGAGCAGTTTCCAGGCTCTCGACCTTGCGTGGAAAGGTGCTTGCTCAGGTAGTAATCCATCAACTGTGATTGGATGGCCATCAGCTGTGGCTAGTTGGTCGTCAGCTGTAACCAGTGAGCCATTGGCCACTGATATAACTGCTGTGGCTATGCTAGCAGCAAATGAGGGGCTGGCAAGAGGATGGTGGCTGGGCTGGCGGGAGCGGATTGCGGTTCGCACGGCGGATTGTGGCTAGCGGGTGAGGTTAGTTGGCAGAGAAGCGGACGGCAGGTTGCAGATCTTCTGGATCCTGTTTCCTGTGTCTCCAACCCAGCTGCCAGCGAGATTATAGTGGTGACTCCCCTATCTATGGCTTTGTGGATGTTCCTTTTTGGCCTCACCATATTCTGCATTCTTATGTGGGGAGCGGGAGCTGAGACCTCGCGTGACACCCTGCATGACAGGCAATGACTTTTACAGGTTGGTCCTAACCGACCCTCTCAGTTGAGCCATCTCTTCCTTTCTATTTCCATCCAAACGACTTCACATTCCTCTAAATGCTGAATATGTTGCATCTCTGGGAATCAATGCGCAATCTTCTCTTCACCTAAATGCTTTATTTTACTGTTCTGCCTGAGAAACTACCATATATCCTTCAAGACTCAGTTCTGAAGGCTTCCATGACTTGCTCTGGGAAAATTAAACATTTCCATAACACTGTGCAAATCGCCAGAGAGCACTTCTTATGTGGTTAGCTGCTCACATGTCTTTCTCCTTAATTGGATGTAGTACTCAAAGAACAGATACTATCCCTTCTCCATTATCGTCTCCCCATACAATACCAGGTATGCAGAGAAGGTAGCTGCTCAGTTACCTGCATAATTACCTCTGTATGTTTCACGCAAAGAAAAAAATTCAGCACAGATTTAAGCATGTGTTTGAGTGGAGGGATAACTAGTTTACTGCACATCTTTTATAAGTGCTGTATTTGATATGCATTCTTTCATTTAGTCTTAACAACTCTTGGGCATAATTGCTGTTATGCCCATTTTCCCAGTGAGTAATCTAATGTCCACAGAAATTAAGGATTTGCCCAGGTTAGGTCTATTTACTATTTAGCCCAGAACCCGCCATACTCTTTCATCTCACTGGTCCAAAATGTGTACGTGAGATATCATCTCTGCCTCCAACTTGGAAAATTCTGGATTAAACCAACACAAACAAGTGTCTTCCCTGCTGTAGTTCTCAGTGTCTTTAATACATTAACATGGTTCTCCAAACTTGGCTGTACCACACAGGACTTCCCAGATCTCTTTGGTCTCAGAACCATTACATGAGTCTCTCATGCAGAACAGACATTGGGAGATGCAATGTTATACCAGGTGTCACCTGTAAATACCTTCTGGTGTGCTTAATCTTTAGGGAACCACTCTCCTTTCTCAACTCTCTTTCCAGAAAGTGTATGTGTCCCTACCCAACTACTCATTCTGTTATACTGAGATCAAGCAGAAATGGTTGGTATATCAGTTCCCAGAATCCCTGTTACCTGCCTCTCTTTGCCACTGGCTGAGATGAGAGAGACATGCTGGATGCCCCCTACTTATTTCTATCCATGCCCAGGCATACAGGCTGTCTTCACACGAAGCATGTGCAAGAGAAGACAGCACTTGGCTTGTGCAGACGAATTCCATCCTCACTGTCACAGCCACTGTGGTCTCCCCTGTCTGGGGTGGTGTTTGGTCTGTGGTGAGAGCTGTGGAGTTGCCTGCATCTTCTGCACTTTACAGGACAAGTTTATTTATTTTTGTCAACAGCTGAGAGCAGTAACATGGCATTCCCTGATCCCCCTAGTATTTCCAGGCTTAGTGATTCCTGTTTCTCTTGACCTGTTTCACAGCTGGTGTCACTGCTGCTGACCTGGATTTGCTCTCCTTAGCTAAATGACATAGCAGCTCAGAAGATGCATGTATTTGAAAACACAAAAACTCCATTCCTTTAAACAACTCTCTGTCTCTCTCTCTCTCTCTCTCTCTCTCTCTCTCTCTCACCTAGGTTCCAATCCTGGTTCGAGGACTGGAAATCCCAGCTCTGCCACTTGCTAGTTTGGACAAGATACTAGACAGCATATCCTCATAGCTTCATCTTTCCTCATCTGAACAGTGATGATAATATGATCTGCCTCAAACGGCTGTTGAGAGGATTAAATAAAATAGCTTAGTCCCTGGATTGTATGTATAGCAGCAGCCATTTACTGTTTGCTATGTTTATTTACTAGTGTTTGTCAATTTTGTCTTTTTATTGTTTTACATGTTATATTTATTATTACTTTATTCTTTCTCACAAACTATCAAGGCCTCATAGATTTTTTTTTTTTTTAAACTAAGGAGACACTAGAAGAATAATGTATTCCTCCTTTCTACAAAATGTTGTAGTTATCTGGGGAAATTAATCATAAACATAAGGAAAGGTTACCAATGACACATTATATACAATATTTTAACTATTTGTAAAAGAAATAAACATACTCTTTGTAGATAAAAAACTGAGTTTTTGATAAATCCATGTTTATATGATGAGTAAGTGCAGCTCACAAGAATTGAAAAAAAATATTTTAGAGGTGTGTAATAAGCTAGTGGCTATCAAACATTTGGTTTCAGGAACACTTTACATTCATAGAAATTATTGAAGATTCACCAAGAGCTTTTATTTCAGTGAGCCATATCTATCAATATTTACAATATTAAAAATTAAAATGAAAAAAAACTGAACAATATTTTATTGCTAAATTTTGAAAATAAAAATATTGCACACTAAAGTAAATAACAATTTTAATGAAAAATAAGTTATTTTCCAAAACAAATGTGTGATTCCTTTATTTATGCATAAATATAATATGTACATTACATTATGTAATTTTATATAATATATAACATAATATATGCATATTGTATAATATATTCATAATGTATAAGTATATAACTATATTATATACACACAACACATATGTTGTGGTAAAAACCACATCACATAAGCTCTACTCTTTTACGTTTTTAAGTGTGTAGTATAGTATTGTTAATTATAAGCACAGTATTGTACAACGATCTCGAGAACTTTTTCAACTTGCGTTAATGAAATGTTATACCCACTCTTCCAACCTATGGCAACCACCATTCTACATTCTATTTCAGTGAGTTTGACTACATTAGATACCTACTGTAAGTAGTATCATGCCGTATTTGCCCATCTGTGACTGGCTTATTTCACTTAGCATAATGTCCTCAAAGGTTCATTCATGTTGTAGTATCTGACAGGGTTCCTTCTTTTCATTGCTGAGTAATATTCCATTGTATGCATAGGCCATGTTTTTTTTATCCATTCATCAATGGACACTTAAATTATTTCCACTTCTTCAATATAGGTTATAATGCCACAATGAACATGCGAGTGCAAATACCTCTTTAACATACTATTTTCAATGTTTTTGTATATATACTGAGAGGTAGGATTGCTGGATCCTATGGATTGCTGTTTTCTACGACAGCTACACCATTTTCCATTTCCTCCAACAAGGGTTCTAATGTCTTCACATCCTCTCTGATAATTTTAATTAATTAATTATTTTATTTTTCTTAAATGGCCATCATGTGCAGTGGAACCTCACTGTGGTTTTGAGTTGAGTTTACCTGACGATTAGCATTGTTGGGCATCTTTCCATAATCCCATTGGCCTTTCTTAAATCTTCTTTGAAGAAATGTCTATTCAAGTCATTTGCCCATTTTTAAATGGGTTCTTATTATTGTCTTTACTCTTGAGTTGTCGGAGTTCCTTATATATTTTTGGATATTAGTTTTTTAGCAGATATATGATTTGAAATATTTTCTCCCATTCTGTAGGTTACCTTTCCACTCTGTTAATTCTTTCCTTTGCTATGCAGGTTTTTAGTGTGATATAGTCCCATTTGTCTACTTTTGCTTTTATTACTTATTATTTTAGTGTCATATCCAAGAATACGTTGCAAAACCAGTGTCATGAATCCTTTTTATCATCTGGTTTCTTCTGTAAGTTTCATAGTTTTAGGTCTTACATTTGGATCTTTAATTCATTTAGAATTAATATTTGTGAGTGGTATATGATATAAATTCAGTTTCATTCTTTTGCTTGTGGCTATCCAGTTTTCCCAACACCATTTATCCTTTCCCCATTGTGTATTCTTGTCACCCATGATGAGGACCAGTTGCCTGGTAAGTGCATGGGTTTATTTCTGGGCTCTCCATTCTGTTCTTTGGATCTATATATCTGTCTTTCTGCCAGTACCATGTTTTGATTACTGCAGCTTTATAATATGTTTTGAAATTAGGAGGTGTGGCCTCTAGCTTTATTCTTTTTTGAGAGTGTTTTGTTCATGGTTCTTCATAGTTTCATATGAATTTTAGGATTTTTTTAATTTTATATAAAAAATACCATTGTGATTTTGATAGGGATTGCATCACATCTGTAGATTATTTTTGTAATATGCATATTTTAACAATATTAATTCTTCAAATCCATGATCATGATGTGTCTTTCCATTTATTTGTAGTCTTAATTTTTTCTCAGCAGTGTTGTAGTTTTCAGTCGATAGGATTTTAGCCTCCTTGGTTGAGTTTATTTCTAAATATTTTAGGTTTTTATGGTGCTTTTTAAAAATTAGGGTGACATTGTTTAGTAAAATTATATAGGTTTCAAGTGTACAATTCTATAATACATCTTCTATATATTTAATTCTGTGTTCACCACCTAGAGTCAGTTCTCCTTCTATTACTGTATTTGACCCCCTATTCCCTCTTCTACCATCCCCCTCTACCCTCTTACCCTCTGGTAACCACTAAACTATGGTCTGTGTCTATGAGTTTTTGTTTCTTTGTTTGTTTGTCTTACTTGCATGTTGCTTTCAGTTTTATATCCCACATATGAGTGTACTCATATGGTTCTTGAGTTTTTTTGTCTGACTTATTTTGCTTAACATGATAATCTCAAAATCCATCCATGTTGTAATAAATGGCAGTGCTTCATCTTTTCTTATGGCAGAGTGGTATTCCATTATATATATATATATATATATATATATATATATATATATATATATATATATATATCACATGTTCTTTATCTAGTCGAATATTAAAGGACATTTTGGTTGTTTCCATGTCTTGGCCACCAAATAATGCTTAAGTTAACATAGAGGTTCATTTATCTTTATGGAAAAATGTTTTCAGATTTTTTTGGATGGATACGCAGAAGAGGGATTGCTGGGTTGTGTGGAATTGTATTCTTAATTTTTTGAGGAACCTCCATACTGTTTTTCATAGTGGCTGTATCAATTTATATTATCACCAGCAGCATACGAGGGTTCCCTTTTCTCCACAGCCTATCCAGCATTTATTATTTGTCTTGTTGATGATAGGCATTCTAACAGGTCTGAGGTAATATCTCACTCTGGTTTTGATTTGCATTTTCCTAATGGCTACTGAAGTTGAGCATTTTTTCATTTATCTGTTGGCCGTTTGTACGCTTTCTTGGGAGAAGTGTCTGTTCAGGTCCTCTGCCCATTTTTTAATTGGATTGTTTGGTTCTTTTTTGTTGTTGAATTGTGTGAGTTCTTTATCAATTTTGGATATTAGCCCCTTACCGGAAGTATTACTTGCAAATATCTTCTCCCATTTGGTTGGTTGCCTTCTTGTTTCATTAATGGTTTCTTTTGCTGTGCAGAAGCTTTTTAGTTTTGATTATAAGTAAGATTGTTTTTCTGATTTCTTTTTTGGATTGATCATTGTTAGTATATAGAAACATAGTTGTTTTTTGTATGTTGACTATGTATCCTGCTAAACTCTGCTGAATTCATTTATTAATTCTACCTGATTTTGCTTGGAAACTTTAGGGTCTTATAAATATAAAATTGTGTCATCCACAAACAGCTACAGTTGTACTTCTTCCTTTCTGAACTGAATGCTTTTCATCTCTTTCCTTTCCTAATTGTTCTCACTAGAACTTCCAGTACTATGCTCAATCGGAGTGTTGAGAGTGGATATCCTTGCCTTCCTCCTAATCTTAGAGGAAAAGCTTTCAGTTTTTCATTGTTGAATATGTTAACCATGGACTTGTCATATGTGTCCCTTATTATGTTAAGGTAATTTTCTTCTATTCCCAATTTGTTGAGAATTTTTTCAAAAAACAGTGTTCAATTTTGTCAATTTTTCTGCCTCTGTTGAAATGATCATGTGATTTTTGTCCTTCATTCTGACAATGCGATGTTTTATATTGATTGATTTTTGTATGTTAACCTATCCTTGTATCACAGGGTTAAATCTCACTTGCTCTTGGTGTGTGATCCTTTTAATGTGCTGTTGAATTCAGTTTGCTAGAATTACGTTTATTATTTTTTACATGTATATTCATTAGGAATATTGACCTATAATTTTCTTTGGTTGTAGTGTCTTTTTCTGTCAATGGTATCAGGGTAACTCTGGTGTCATAAAATGAACTTGGGTGAGTTCCCTCTTCTTCAGTTTTCTGGAAGAGTTTGAGTAGAATTGGTGTTAATTCTTTTTTCAAGTGTTTGGTAGAACTAACCAATGAAGCCATCTGGTCTTAAGGTTTTCTTTCTGAGGAGGTTTTTGATGACTGATTTAAAATCCTCATTAGTTATAAGTTTGTTCAGATTTCTTTCTTTCTGGAGGTTGTATGTTTCTGGGAATTTACCCATTTTTTTAGGTTATCTAATTTACTGGTATATAATTTCTCATAGTGGTATCTTATGATCCTTTTTATTTCTGAGGCATCAGTTGTAGCGTCTACTCTTTCATTTCTGATTATATTTATAGGAGACTTTTCTGTCTTAGTCTAGCTGAATGTCATTTTCATCTTTAAAAAGATCAACTATTTCATTAATTAAAATATTTTTCTATATTTTATTTATGTGTACTCTAATCCATATTATTTCCTACCTTTTACTAACTTTGGGTTTGGGTTGTTATTTAATTTTTTCTAGTTTCCTTGAGGTGTAAAGATTTTGTTTTTGTTTTTTTAGATATTTCCTTTTCTTTACTATAGGCATTTTTGCTATAAACTTTCTGCTTAGCACTGTTTTTGCTGCATCCCATAAATTTTGGTATTTTCCTTGTTCATTTATTTCAAGGTATTTTTAAATTTTACCTTTTATTTCTTTGACTCATTGGTTAAAAGTGTGTGAATTTCCACATTTGTGAAATTTCTAATTTTTCTTTTGTTAATTCATTTTTAATTTCATTTCATGTAGTTGGAAAAGGTAGTTGTCTGATTTCAATCTTCATTACAATTATGTTTTGTGACTTAATATATGATCTATCTGAGAAAATGTACTATGTGTGCTTGAGAAGAATCTATATTCTGTTGCTTTTTTCTGGAATGTTCAGTTTATGGCTGCTAGGTCTGTGTGATGTATATTGTTGGTCAAATGATCTGTTTCCTTTCCTTTCTTTATCTTTTTTATTATTTTAGATGTACAAAAACAACATAATGATTAGACATTTACACCCTTCACAAAGTGATCACCCCAGCAAGTCTACTACTCCTCTGACATCGTACATAGCTATTTCAATACTATTGACTATATTCCCTGTGCTGTACTTTACGTTCTGCGACCTTATATACAGAGCATGACAAAAAAATGTATACACATTTGAAGATAGGAAGAAACTGTATTAAAATTGTAATACTCAATATATACCGATAGCAAAAGATGAACACAAGTCATGTTTGACTTTTGCAATTACAAGAGTTGCTCAAAGTGGTTCTCATCAGCATAATTTTAATACAGGTTTTTTCCCCTTTCTTAAAAAAATATGTATACATTTCTCTCTCTCTCTCTCTCTTTGTCTCTCTCTCTCTCTCTCTCTGTCTGTCTCTCTCTCTGTCTCTCTCTCTCTCTATATATATATATATATATAATACATATATATTATAGTTTCAATGTTATTTTATATTAGTTTCAGGTGCACAACACAGTGGTTAGGCATTTATATAATTTATGAAGTGATCCCTCCCGTTAAGTCTAGTACCCGTTTGACACCATACACTGTTTTTACAACATTATTGACTATATTCCCCATACTGTATTTCACATCCTCGTGACTGTTTTGTGACTACCGATTTGTATTAGGTTGGTGCTAAAGTTATTGTGGTTTAAAAGGTTAAAAACAATTGCAAAAACTGCAATTACTTTTGCACCACCCTAATGCTTCTTAATCCCTTCACCTTTCTCACCCATCCCTCAACCCCCCTCCCATCTAGCAAGCATCAGTTTGTTCACTGTATTTATGAGTCTATTTCTGGTTTGTTTGGTCATTTATTCTGTTCTTTAGATTCCACATATCGTGGGATCATATGGTATTTGCCTTTCTCCCTGTCATGGGATGCTCTGCTGGGGAGAAGGACTGTGGTGAGTGGGTGCCAGACATTCCCTATTGGCTTTATTGCAGCTGGTTTTGTGCCACCTGAGGTGCAGGAGCTTTTTAACTGTTGTCTGGATTTTTCACACACTATATTGGTCTCTATATTATTTTTGAATCGGAATCTTTGAGAGAGGAAGGAGGGCCTGGGGCATCCTATTTTACCATCTTCTTACCTGCATTGCTTTATATTTTTATAAATCTCTTTGATGTTTGCCTTAGTAGAAGACAGCTGGATTCTATGTGCTTACACAATTCATCCCTTGCTGTATGTATATGTGGTGCAAGTATATGAGAAAAAAGCAATCTCACACAGTTGTGTGATTGGAAAAAGAAGGATTATTTTTATAGCCAGGTCAGATAATTTTGGATTTTTTTATTCTACACTGTAACTCAAGAGATAATAGGTCTTAAAGATTACTGGCAATGTAATATCTGAAATTATATAAAGTTTTATACTCTATGACATTAAAATCCACTGATGAATAATCTACTTTGAATGACTATTTTACCTATTTTATCATTTAATAGCATCATGTAGTGATCATTTGGGAAATATTGTGTCATTGAGTTATGCATATTTTCCAAAGATTGACTCATGGTTGTACAGAAAAAAAATATTTTATTGAGCTCACACCAGTCATATCAGAAATGTCTTATGCTGCCAAACTCATTGTGGTGAATACAAGTTTTCCAAAATTCTAATTTTTACTTGATTACATGAATTTGATCACCAACAACTGAAGCTCAACATACTTTCCGGTGTGTTCCCTGAAAAAACAGGTTCGCTTCATTCTTTTTTGAGAAAATGTCTGCCAAATATCCTAGTTTGATAAACCTTATTCTGTCCATCAGCCGTTCTGTCAAGTAAAAATAGTGTGCCATGAAACAAGCAGCTACTTCAGCTTCCAACTGAAAAAAATCACAGAAGTGCTTTTGAGACAACAGTCACACTTGTATATCCATCACAAGTGTTTTGTGTGTACTTCTCATTTCATTACATAGAACATTTAAAAGATGTATATTTAGGAGCCGAAATTTAATAAAATTAATAATTTTACTGCTATGTCAAGGGTATTCATAAGTAGAAATGACTCCCTCTCCCCCCACGAAAAGATGTGGAAGAATATGATTAATATTAGTACAGATGTGTTCTACTGCCTTGATCTGCATTAGGCAGCCAACATTTTTATCAGACAGTGTTTTTACATTATCAGCATAAATGTCAAGACAGTGAAAAGGGAAAATAACATATTATGAAAATAGCTTTAACCTCAGAGTTCCTGAAAGCGTCTCTACATACTGTAACACTTTAAGATCTGCTGGTTGGAGCTGCTATAACAAATATACCCAATAATACAGAGGAACAAGCAAGGTAAAAAAGTTGTTTGATCATGTAAATATTTAGAGCAGATTCTCATCTGGGGGTAAATTTGTCCCAGACATGTGGCAACATTTGGAGACATTTTTGCTTGTCACAGCTGGAGAGCTGGAAATTACTGGTATTCAGGGATGCTACCAAACTTCCTACAATGTCTAGGGTACTCTCCCATAACAAAGAATTGTTCACCCTAAGTGTAATACTGCTTCCAAGGCTCAGTAACTCTGGTCTAAAGATAGGAGGGCTGGCCAGGAAGATGGTTGCATGCTCTGTAGGATTGTCTAAGGGCTTGGATTCCTTCCATGTCATTTCCCTTCTATTATTCCCCAAGGAGTTTTTCTCATCCACGGAGTTAATCCTGGCTCACTCAGAAAACACCCACTTTTTGTAAGAGACAAAAAAAAAAAGTTGAGGACAAGCAATTGGCTTTTAAGAAAATGATTTGGAAAATTGCATACATCCTTCTAGCTACTTACATTCAATTGGTAAGGACTTGGCCAAATGGCCAGACTGACTTTGTCATGGAGGAAGGGGTTTCGTTTAAAAGGTAGATGAAGAGAGCGGTTACTGGGGGAAATTAGCCATATCCACCATAGTAGGGAAATGCTCTAAAAGCACTTGAAAAGATCCTTAAAGAAACCAAAAGTCTGTAATCACAGAACAAATTAAAATTTCTATTTATATATAATAACAATAGATTTTTAATAAATAGAAAGTCAAACATAATCCTTGTGATATTTTGAAAAGACTGTATTTATAAAAATATATTTTGACATTCACCTTCTGAAGGCAGATTAGTTCCTTGAGGGCCTAGCAGCAGATTTGTCCAAAGGAAGAATGTGTTCTTTTGGGAGGTCACCCCCTCCTGCAAAATGTAAATAAACTGATCTCTGATTGGCTTATGGAATGTATCTTTGGGCTTCATTAAAATCCTGCATTTCAAACTAGAAAAAAGAAAGGAAGACATTAACTTACTGCCAAAACCAACAAGGTGTAGATGAAGGCCCCTTGAAAGACTGATCTCTGTGAACTAGTAAACATTTATAGCTAATTTGAAATGAGATGCTTAATTATATAATTTCATTCCAATTAAGCTGCTCGTTAATTTACAGGGCTCTTTGAATGCTTTACACAGTGCAAGTAAAGGCAGGAGCATACTGAACCTGTTACCTATGACCCTTTGGGAGAGATAACTAAATCACTATTTAAGAGGCTGAAAACAGTTGTTAGAAATGAAAATAAGAGGCCAGCCCCAGGAGGATCCAGGCCCAGGACCACCTCTGGCTCAGGGTCCTTCAGCTTTCTCATTAGACCCTTTTATGAGAGAGAGTAATGAAAATATATAAACAAAACAAAAGTCTTACTGAGCATTTAGTACCTGCCAGCCATGTCCTAGGAGGTAGCAAAAGAAATGTTAGACGTTAAACCAGTTGTTTTCTAAGTGCTAGTGCCTGTGGGAGTTAGGTAATTAGCTTTGCACCTTCCAGCCTGTAACTCACCCTGCTGTGTTTCCTGTCTTTCTGTCTCTGAGTCTCTTAAACCTTGTCCTGTGGCTAGTCAGCAGTGTCTGTTTAATCTCTGCATAGGGTAGTTAATTTTGTGTTATCAGTGAAAATAATTCTAAATTGAAATCAATTTTTCAAAACATGTTATTTTACTATTTGCATACTCCAACCTATTGGACTGGGAACATGTAATCTAGGAATAAACATTTATTCATACACATGATATACTTGTAACTTCACTCACCTGCACTGAAGAACGTATTACCGTAATGTGTTTTATTCATTAGTTAATAAATACAGAAGCAGAAACTTGTGGGGCCGGTGAGCTGATATCTTATAATTGGTTTTATTTTAATAAAGAATAAAATGAGGTCAAGTACAGATTTATTTCCCCATCTGAAGCGTTTCATGTGGCTTATAGTGCTGTGATAGTCGCTAACTGGCATCATGTGTCTTTGTAAAGTGTTCTTTGAAAAGGTAAGTTTCCTCAGACATGTCAACTGTTTTGTGTACCTTTAATTCCCTATCACTGGGTAGTAGCAGAAACTTTATCTCTTCGTGTCTAAATGTCTACGTGGGCATGAAATTATTAGGAATCCCTTTTAGTGAATAACCAACTGAACAACTCATTGCTTAAAAACAAGACCATTTCTGTAGCAGAAGCATGCAGCACCCCAAAGAGATTCTATTAATAACTCACAGAGAATTGTGAAAGAGCAGACACTTCCTCTTTCCCTCATGTCCCCACTCACCAATCACGAGGCATCCAGTGGGAATCAGGAGACACATCTTTGCTGTCCTCTCTGAAGTGACAGTTAACTTTCCTTCAGTCGTGGCCAGTGCATAGCGTCACCTGAAAAAGCTCCTTCCTATAGGAGTCAGGCCATCACGTGGTCCAGGAATCCCTGCTGTTGCATCTCCAGTCCTGGCCACTGATGGGAGGAACCAGTCAGGCTGTGACCCTCAGAGGTGAACTTCCCACCAGTGCTTCAGCATTTCAACCCAAACCCAATCCTCATGGCATCTCACACACTGCCGTCCTATACTGCAACAGGAATGAAAGGGCAGAGTTGAAACACAGGCTTACAAGCCAGTATCAGGTTGTGGTCACAATGAAGCACTTTCCATTTTATTAATATCGAAGGGATTCCTTAATCAGAAGTCACAGGGTTAGTCCCCACGTGGACAAATGTTTATGGACTTAATTTATCTATAGACTATTTATTATATCTATACATATTATAAACTTTTGGACATTTAAGTCCTTCTTTTAGGAAATTTGGAGGCTTTGGAACCCTGGACTATTGGTGGCCTAGTGAGACTGTGGTTTTTCTTCACGTGGGAGACTCACCTATAACATGGGCCATGCCATTTATGTAGGCACATGTGGGAAATTGTAATCGTGTTGCCGAGTCCTGTTTCCATTGATCTTTTGAGCATCATAAATATGTGACCTGATTTTATTTCTACTAGATTAGAGCTTACTCTAGGCTGTCAGCCAGCAACTGGGGGAGAACTTTTGGTAGTTGCTCACTTGTAATTCAGTTTATCTATTTATTTGAGTTCAATACAAAATATAAATTAATAAAAATGTTTAGAATGTGTTTTTTTAGACCCCAGATGTTAAGCGTTCCTTAGTATGAACATGATAAATCCCATAGGGACTGTTATATTACTAAAGCTGTCAATAGAGGTGATGAAAGGAACAAAAATTGCGCTTAATATTCCTAAGGCTGTCTTCTGGAGGTGAGACCATTTTAATTGACTTCTTATATGTCATTAAGGCATGTACACCTCTGGTGCAGATATGAAAATTTTATTTATGGTACTTATTGAATGTGAAAATTTTATTTATGGTACTTATTAAATTTTGATACTTTTAAATTTCTTGATAAAACATGTTTAAAGAAATTTTTAAAATTCATGTGCTATTAATCATCTGTCTTCTGAATGTATATAGCTAAATAAACATTTTCATTTATACTATAAAGCTACAGTAATCAATACAGTATGGTATTGGCATAAGAAACAGATATATAGATCAATGGAATAGAATAGAAAGCTCAGAAATAAATCCTCACTTATGTGGTTAAGTACAAAAGAGGCAAGGATATACACAATGGGGTAATGACAGTCTCTTCAGTAAGTGGTATTGGGAAAATGGGACAGATACATGGAAAAAATGAAATTGGACCACTTTCTTACACTACCTACAAAAATAAACTCAAAATGGATTAAAGACTTAAATGTAAGACCTGAAACCATGAAACTCTGGAAGAAAACCTAGGTGGTAAACTCTTTGTCATCGTTCATAGCAGTGTCTTTTTGGACATGTCTCCCCAGGCAAGGGAAAGAAAAGAAAAAATATGCAAATGGGATGACATCAAACTATAAAAAGTTTCTGTACGGTGAAGGAAACCACCGACAAAACAAAAAGACTACTGAATGGCAGAAGATACTCGCCAACAATTCATCTGATAAGGGCTTGATATCAAAAATGTATGAGGAACTCATACAACTTAACACCAAAAAGACCCAAGCAATCCATTTACAAAATGGGCAGGGGACATGAATAGACATTTCTCCAAAGAGGACATACAGATGACCAACAGACATATGAAAAGATGCTCAACATCACTAATCATCAGAAAAGTGTAAATTAAGACCACAATGAGATATCACCTCACACCTATCAGAATATCTTTCATCAATAAATGGACAAACAAGTGTTGGTGAGTATGTGGAGAAAAGGGATCCCTTGTTCACTGTTAGTGGGATTGTAAATTGGGGCAGCCACTATAGAAAACAACATGGGGATTCCTCAAAAAATTAAAAATAGAGCTGGCATATGATCCAGTAATTCTACCTCTGGGTATTTATCCAAAGAAAACAAAAACACTAATTCTAAAAAACATATACACCCCATGTTCATTGCAGCATTACTAGTAATAGCCAAGATATTTAAGCAACCTAGATGTCCATCAATAAATGTACTTAAATAAATATTTATAATTCTTTTTAACTAAGATAGAAGATTCCAAAATAGGGAGGTAATCTAGCATGTAGTTTAGAGCAAGGTCTTTATAAAACAGATCCAGACTTGTTCATTGCTGGTTGTGTTTCTTGGACAAAACCCCTTTGCCCCATAACTTGTTAATAAAATGGAGATGATAATACTTACTGCATAATGTTTCTAAGAGGGTTATGTTAGAAAATGCTCAAAGAACTTAGCACATTGTCACAAGTGATATTAACTATTACTTTTATATTATTAATAAATTTATTATTTCTCAAGCAGAAGAAAAAACTCAAAAGTTGGCACATACCCATAAGATTTAAAAAAATTACAAGTAAGGTTATGGGCACTTATTTTTAATTAAAACATAATTTAAGTTCTTCATTTTAAGGATTGGTGAAATCCATGGTGTTTTTCCATATACAAAGTTGATAATTGTTCTATTTTCACCCAAAATAGCCAAACTTATTTCAAATTAAAGTTCATTGAGGTGGCAATTGTTAGTGAACTTACATAGGTTTCAGGTGTACAATTCTATAATACATCATGTACATTCACATTATGTGTTTACCACCCAGAATCAGCTCTCCTTCCATCACCATATATTTGACTCCATTTACTCTCATCTAACACCCCTCCTCCCCCCTTACCCTCTGGTAACCACTAAACCAATTGTCTGTGTCTATGAGTTTTTGTTTCTTCATTTGTTTGTCTTGTTCCTTTGTTGTTTTCAGTTTTACATACCACATATCAGTGAAATCATATGGCTATCGACTTTTTCTGTCTGACTTATTTCGCATAGCATAACAATCTCAAGATCCATCCATGTTGTCGCAAATGGCATTATTTCATCTTATGGCAGAATACTATTCCATTGTGTATATATACCATATCTTCTTTATCCATTCATCTATCGAAGGACACTTTGGTTGTTCCAGGTCTTGGACATTGTAAATAAAGCTGCACATATATCTTTATGAATAAACGTTAAAATAAATTGAAGAAGGCACAAAGAAATGGAAAGATATTCCATGCTCATGGATTGGAAGAATCAACATAGTTAAAATGGCCATATGACCCAAAGCAATATACAGATTTAATGCAATCCCCATCAAAATCCCAATGGCATTTTTTAAAGAAATATAACAAAAAATCATCAGATTTGTATGGAACCACAAATGACCCTGAATAGCCAAAGCAATCCTAAGAAAAAAGAACAATGCTGGAGGTATCACACTTCCTGACTTTAGCTTGTACTACAGGGCTACAATAATCAAAACAGCATGGTACTGGCAGAAAAACAGACACATAGACCAATGGAATAGAATTGAAAACCCAGAAATAAAACCACATAAATATGGACAGGTTATTTTCAACTAAGAAGCAAAAAACATACAATGGAGAAAAGATAGCCTTTTCAATAAGTGGTGCTGTGAGAATTGGAAAGCCGCATGCAACAAAATGAAACTGGACTGGTATCTGTCACCATATACCAAAATTAATTCAAAATGGATCAAAGACTTAATCATAAGACCTGAAACAATAAACTGCATAGAAGAAAACGTAGGTACTAAACTTACGGACCTTGGGTTGAAAGAGGATTTTATGAATATGACTTCAAAGGCAAGGAAAGTAAAAACTGAAATAAACGAATGGGACTACATCAAACTATAAAGCTTCTGCACAGCAAAAGAAACCATCGGCAAAATAAACAGGCAACCAAATGAATGGGAGACGAGTTTTGCAAACAGTGCCTCCGATAAGGGGCTAAGATCCAAAATATTTAAGAAACTCATGCAACTCAACAACAACAACAACAACAACAGCAAAATAATCCAATTTAAAAAATGGGCAGAGCACCTGAATAGACATTTCTCTAAAGAGGACATACAAATGGCCAATAGGCATATGAAAAAATGCTCAACATCACTAATCATCAGAGAAATACAAATAAAAACCACAATGAGCTATCACTTCACACCTGTTAGTATGGCTGTTATCAACAAAACAAAGAACGTATTGGAGAGGCTGTGGAGAAAAAGGAACCCTCATACACTGTTGGTGGGAATGCAGATTGGTGCAGCCGCTATTGAAGGCAGTGTGGAGATTCCTCAAAAAATTAAGACTAGAGTTGCCATATGACCCAGCAATCCCTCTACTGGGTATCTACCCCCAAAAATCTGAAAATAGCCAAATTTCTATAGGAATAATAGGTAAAAAAGGTATGATTCTTCTGTATGTGTCCATACATCACTTACTCAATTTGTCCAGAAATTGAAGAAATGGAAAATGGATTTATTGGTTTTACTGTTCTCAAACAAGTCTTTCTACTTGTTTTGTGACCTTGAACAAATCAAGTTACCTTTCTGTGTCTCTGGACCAGTGAGGGAGTCCTCAGCTGCTAGGTAGAGAAGCTCCTGTGGATGCCTTCAACAATAATACATGAGAGGCAGAGTAGTTCTAGGATTGGTTAATTCAGTGGCTCAATGAAAATATCTAAGATCTAGGTTTTCTTCCCAACCATCTGTCCTGCCATCCTCAGTATCTCAGTTTTGTTCTCATGTTTTCCCCCTCATGCACACATGTTGGCTCTACAGGACCAGGCATTACACAGAAACATCATAAACTCCAGAGGAGGGAAAATGAACGTGTATTTTCTGTTGTATCTTTCATAAGATCGAGAGAATCTTTACCACAACTCCTCAGCCCCAGGATATCCTTGATATGACATTGCTCATAACTGAGTTACATATCACCCTAGGTCACTCACAAGAATAGTGAGAGTGTTCTGATTGGTTAAAGCAGAGTGAAATCCTCTGGTTGGTTAGATTTCTCTGATGGGTTAAACTAATCTAGATTTACCGTTGAGCTGGAGATGGTGGTCTCTTCTCTGCAGGTTGAATAAATGTATAATTTTTTTTTTAGGATTCAGTGGTCTTGTGTAACAATATACAGTATCTGCTGAAGTCTTAATTTTTTTTAATCCTAAAAAATGTTGGAAATTCCAATTCTAAGCCACAGTATTTTTTTTATAGTAAATGAAATAATGTTGTTATATACACTCATAAGCAGGCCCATGACTCTCCAATGAACATCAATGCTTTTATAATGAGTCTAAGGTTCCTTAGCCAATTACTCGTATATTTAAGTATAACTCGAGTGTCACCTTCACCTGCGTCTTCACTGCTCAGCCAGGGCTTACAGAGTTCATCTTTACTCCTGGCCATACCTCTTACATTGCTGATTACACTGATTGATATAATAGTCATTCTAAATCCATGTGATGGAAAAAGGCACAAACAAGTTGACTTCTCATCTTCTTCCTTCCTTAACACATCTTCCAGGAGCCATTAATAATGTATGGAAAAGTATAATATCAAATATATATACCACCAAGAGTCATTCTGTGAAGGTGACTCAACAAAAGGCAAGTTCATTCAAACTACTATGTATTCCTTCTTTCTGAGTATATATAGGAGAACTCAAAGGGCTTACGGCTTAGCGTGTGTGCTCTCTGACCAAACTCTGTTCTCACCCCTTGTTCTGGTCACTCAAGAATGAGCTCTTTTATGAAAATTCAATCCACTAAGAGGGATTGGGTTGTCTTCAGGCCTCTGTGGTACGCATTTTCCTAAGCTCTGGAATTTGTTTTCTAGCTGCCTCTGATCCTGTGGTTGACGCCTGTTGCCAGTTCAGCCAGTTCAGTTCTAACACACGAACACTTCCCCCCTTTTTTCTCTCAGTTTGATTTCCCTTTGCATTTATTTGCTTCCATCAATGCAAAATACTGAAAGCTTCAAATTGATTTTCCTTCTAAAACATGAAAGGTCTACTTTTTAAACTTCAGTATTTCCTAAGGAAATATATCTGATCAATATGTGTAAGAATTAAAGAAAAACTGCAAACTCCCCCTTCTGATTGGCAGTAACTCAGAGCAACCTGTTTACCCACTTGGGTTCTTCCCAGCAGAAAATGTTAACAATTGTAATTATCACCATTATGCAGTATGTTCAATTCTACAATCAATATAATTACCAAATGGAAATTATACAATAAATATAATTGCTGCTTTACTCCTGTGCAGTATTTCACTGGCACTTCACATTTATTTTGTCCTTTAATTAGTAACAGGTGTAATTACACTACTGTGCTGAGAGCTAGAGCTGAGTAATTGGCAGGTTTGGGCGCAGGATACGGCTATTGAGAAGGGGCTGGTGTGACTCATTGTCTACTGAGGGCACCCCACAGCCCACTGAGTACCTTGAAGACAAGCTAACCTGTGGACGTTTTTGGCATAAACTCTAAGTGAAGGTCAGCCTGCAGTCTCTGAGACACTCCTTTGCTAGCCCTCCTCTTGACTTCCAGTGCCCTTTGTACCCATTCCTTAACTATGGAGATGACTGCATTCATTCACTTACCAAGTATTTATTGAGCACTGTTTATGTGGCAGGCACTATTCTGTGTGCAGGAGATACTTTGTGAACAAGAGAGGCACGGACTTACAATCTAGTGGATAAAAACAGAGACTACACAAAAAACAAATGAGAGATACGATATTTGTAGTGATAAGTGCTAAGAAGAAAAACTACTCTAACATAATAATGTGTTTTGATTGGGTGGTCAGGCCACCTTTCCAAGACGTGGCATTTACCTTCAAATGTTAATGATGAGGCAAGTTGTTCAGGCAGAGGTTGTGGCAACTGCAGAGGATTTCAAGGAGAAAATACTTTGAAACAAGTGTATGGTATTAAGAGGGGGGAGAGAGAGAGAGAGAGAGAGAGAGGTATATTGAAAGGACTTTAGATTTTAGAGGGTCTTTAAGTCATAATAAGGAATTTGATATTTATTCTATGTGCAGTGGGAAGCTAGTGGAAGGTTTGGTGAGGATACAGTCAATATAATTGCCAAATGGAAATGACATTATTTATATCTTTAAAAGCCTAATCTGCCTGCTTTAAAAAAAACTGATTGTAGAGGAGTAGGAATTGAAGGAGACCTGATGGGGAAAACTCCAGGTAGGAGTTGGTTGCCCAACTTAGGACGATGCCTAGGAGGCGGAAAGAATGGGAGAGCTACCATTGCCTGCTGATGGAGTTGATGTGAATGGTGAGAGAAAGACTGAAATGCCTAATTGCTCTTGGCTTTGACTTGGAACTTGGAGATGAGGAAGTATGGAAAAACAAAACAAAACAGTTTTAAGCATAGGAAAACAAACCTTGTTACATATAAAATGCCAGAAGACATCCAGGTATATGGTTGGATAAATACCCTGAAAGGAGCAGCCATTACTATAGACATATATGAGACTCAACTGTATTGTGATAGACTAACTCATGGACCAGGAGAAGATAAACATCAGAGACAGAAGATGGAGGAAGTCCCTGAATTAAACTGGGAGTTGTTATGATATTTAGAGGTCCCATCATGAGAGAGAGTCAGCAAAGAAAATTCAGAGAGAGCTGCCAGTGAGGTAGAAGGAAAAGTAGGAACCTCTACATGCCATTCCATTCAAGAGAATGCATGTTAAGAAGAGAGGGCGTAAGTATGTGAAATGGTACTGAAAGAGGAAGATGAAAGCAAATGCATGGCCTTTGGATTTGGCAATGTGGAGATTGCCATCGACTTCGTAAGGACAGCTTTACTGGAGTGACTGGGATGTAAGTGTATGTGAGGGTTGACGATAACACACAAGGTGAGGAAATGCAGATGCATGCACAGACGACATTTCGAGAGTGCTATGACAAAGAGCAAGAAACCCAGCTCTAGTTGGAAGAGAACAAGGCTCAAAGGAAGGCTATGGAACATTTTTGTATGTAGAAAAATATGGAGAATGAGAACGAGATGATGCAAGGTGGGAGGCGTACTTCTGTGGGAACAAGGTCCTTGAGTAGATGAGGCATGAAATCCAGAGTCTTGGTTGAAGGGACTTCCTCTGACAGGAACAGAGGCTTGTCTTCCCTGTGACAGGAGGGAAAGCGAGAGTGTAGGCACAGATTCAAGAAGGTCAGTCCATGTGGCAGTGGGAGGACTGTTGTTGCCTCCTAGTAGTTCGTGATCTAAAGGAGACACATCCTGTACATCTCACATGAGTCAGACAGTGGCCTGAGCAGAGAAGCAGGAGCTGTGGGAGGGCAGTCGTAGGAGGAATAACCTCCAATGTTTGATGGAGGAGGTGGCATCCGACTTGGGCCGTTGATAATACATATAGTTGTGTTGCTATTTGACTGAGATGTAAACATTGTTTAGGGCATTTTCTCTAGAACAAGTTATTTCATCAAGGAAGACTCTGGTGGATCTCTTGTGTCTGGCACTCCGCCCCTTCTCAGGCATCAGTGCCTTTTCAAATTCTCTGTTATCCTTTTACAACCCCCTATCTTCCTTTCCTTTTGCTTATTTTTAATTATCTTCCCAGGCTAAGTTGAAGTATCATCTCTTCTAGAAAGCCTTCGCAAACCATTTTCCAGCCCCCTTTTCACTTTGGGTTAGTTCCTTTTTGGCCTATAGGTGGGGCAGGCAGAGGGTTCCTATTTTGTAGATGTGTTGGGATGCATATTAGTCTGATCCACATAGTTGAAAGAGAAGAGCCAATGGAGGGAGCCACCCCAGATCTCAGGCAAGAAAGTGTCTGATCTCCAGAGGGCTGGACTGAAGCCTGCCAGACCGGGAATTGTTTGTAGTCTTGGAAAGAATGCTTGTTCTTATCTCCATGTACGTATGCAGTAGCTCTAGCCTTGCACTTTACGTTGGTCAAAGACCATTTTTTTTTTTTTTTTTTTTTTTGGCCAATGACGAAACAAACAGGCCTTTAAGAATCACAAGTAAACCCTCAGTTTATGGGCCAGAAACCCCAATTGATTGCCAAATATAGGTCATTTGGGGTGGGACTCAGGTACTAGCAATACCATTTCCACAGTCTGGAAATGGAGTTTTCTTTATGAAAGTGTGGTCTCCTGAAGGAATGTACAACACAGCAAGTTTTTCTTCCTCACATCTCTAAAAAATGATTCATAAACTACAGAGAAAGGCTCCAGCTCTTTATCTGACTATGGTGGCAGAATAATGCTTCCCCCCCCCCCCCAACTGGATGGCCATGCCCTAATCCCCAGAACCTATGAATATATTATGTTGTGTTGAAGAAATGACTAAGGCTGCAGATGTAATTAAGTTTGCTGATCCCCTGACACTGAAATGGAGAATTTTCCTGGATTACCTGGGACCAATGCCATCAAAAGTGTCCTTACAGTTCCACGGACACCTTCATGTCAGTGATGTTGGTTTAGTGATACCTGTTTCGGACTCATGACCTGTAGGATTGTCAGGTAATAAATCTGTGTGTCTTAAACCACCAAGTGTGTGGTGACTTGTTAAAGCAGCGACAAGGAAGTCGTGCCAGTGTGAGGGACCTGCTTGCCCGAATCTGGAACTCCATAGGTAACATGTACAGTAGCAGAGCATACACGGTGACAGGGTGGAAACAGCCAGGAGTCATATCACAAAGGTTCATTCTTGCAGCACCCTCCCACTGAGGCGGCACTGAATGCGCAGGAGTTTTAAAGCGTAAGGCCTCAGAGACTCAGTTTCCTCAGCTTGACATTTGGGGTAGGAACAAATTCATATATTGTGGAGGAGTGTAAAAAACCACTTGAAATGGTTTCGTCAACTCAAATCTTCCCCTCAAATTGATGGGGTAATTTTAACAAGTTTTATAGAGTCTTAGAAAATATACTGGCCTGAGAGACAGGAGAAGTGGGTTCAGGTCTCAGCTTTACCCTCTGTGACCTTATACGTCCCTTATAGTCTTTCTGGAGGCTTGGATTTCTAGTCAGTAAAATAAGGAAATAAAGGCCCATTCATCTCTGCTAAAATATAATGATAAAGGCAAACGTACTTGATATACCATGAAAACACTGCGCATGCAAAGAATTTTCCTTGTTAGCAACAAGAGTCATTGTGCTTCGACCTTATTCTTAGTCACTAAGACATTATGTACAATTCAGACTTTCTGATCACATAAGATCAAATGTGACTCTTTTCTGAAGGAACCACAGTGAGTGGCCGGTATGGAAGGCAGACGTGGAATTGTCCATATAATCAGCAGACCTTTCTCCAGCCACTGTGTCTGGGAGATCAGACTGTCTCTGGACTGAGTTGCTGAGGTCTTAAGACCATTCCAGCAGTCTTTCATAGAATAACTATTAGGAATCACTCTTTCATATTTAAATTGATTACTGGGAAAGTTGTAGCCACCCCAAATCCAGTTCTCTTGCTCAGAGCTGTTCAGGAAATAGAAGACAGAGGATTGTCAATGTCCAAAAGTGCATCTTAAGCGTTTAAGAAAATTCTGTCCATCTTGAAAAAGAGCCATGAGTCCAAGAATCAGGGTAATTCTGTATGACAACAACTAAGATAAGAGCGACAAACTTATCTCGCCACGATTTCTGGAAGGCAGAAACCTCATTTATTGTTCTGCCTTACGATTTTTGTTCAGCACCAGCCACACAGTAAATACTCAGTGAAGGAGTTAATGTATTGTTTCTGTTGTATGAAGGGAATCTGCCCTGCCCCTGTCTTAACAGCATAGGAGGTCTTCTTTTCAAAGAGGTGTATTAGTTGTCAAGGAATTCGGTGAGTTCAGTGAGTCAAGTTAGTCTTTGAGTTTTCATTTCTACCATAAGAGGGCTCCAGTGTAGACTAGGTATCAGGCACAAAACCATCCCAGACAAGACCAAAAATGGTTCTTTAAAGAAGGAAAGTATTAGGTTGGTGCAAAAGTAATTGCAGGTTTTGCAGTTATTTTTAACCTTTTAAGCCACAATTACTTTTGCACCAAACTAATGTATCAGATTTGGTAAAGGGCTTATAATAGCATACAGAACATAGTACAAAGTATTTTGCTATTTTTATTATCCTATGTGATCTGTTGTGAGCTTATTTATATTCTGATTGATAATTTCGTTATAAACCTATGCTGTGGATGTTGACCCATCTTCCCCCCCCACCCCCCAAAAGGTAATGCTGTACCTATAATCAGAAGGAAAGTAGATTTTCTGAGTAAACGGCCCTGGATGGTAAACAGCACTAGACGGTAACAAGGAATATGAAGGCCTATGTTATATTTATCTAAGATAATTCTAGAAGGAGTAAGGCTATACTAGAACTTAAGCAAACCTTCATAAACTTGAGAAACAAAAAACAGTCTTGAGGTCTTTAGGCTATTCATCTTTCCCTTTTTGGAAAAATTTGTCTCTAATCCTTTTGTCCCCAAGTATGTAATTATTATAAACAAAGCAAGCAATAACTTAAACTGTTCATTGATAAAATGTCTGTTTAAATTGCTCTTGAAGTCTTTTATAATATTATTCATGATATTACATTGACATAGTCTGTTCAAAAGAGAAAACATTTAATTATAAATGTGCAAAGCATCTAGAGTTGAAAATCATTGAATATTTTGCACACAATAGCTGATGTTACCTTATGAAAAATAAAACCTTACATGCATGTTACATTAAAAGCCCCTGCTTCTAATCACTTAACTATCACTAAGCTATTAGTAATCACTTAGCAATCACTTCATATTCATTGAAAATAGAAGAAAGGAAACTGAAAACATCACTTAAAGAAACACACAGCTTATCTTGCAACTTTAATGATTTTCAGATGCAGCATGGAAGAAAAAGAGATATAAACGCTATTTTCCCTGTGAGATCAAACAAAGGGCAGATTTTTATCTTTGCAATAGCTCCTAGGGGGGGAAACCAAATAAAAGATGGTTTAGATGTAGATAATAACATTTGTAATTCTTGGCTGTCTTACTAGTAAGGAAACAGAAATGCTTTATACATAGGTAACAACACTACATGTATTATTTGAGTGGAGTAAACTTGCAGCATTCAGTTCAAATATACAAAAGATTTTAAAACCCCAACCTTCTTATATTCTAAGTCCTTATCAACCTACATTAATTTGGGGAAAGGCCATATTTTTATCTGATGTTAAAAAGTGTTGGTTCATTCATTTATTCACTCATTCATTCACCCCATGCTCTAGTTTGAATTTATAGAATATCAGTTCATTTGGGTGTAAGGTCCTGATTCTAACTGTAATGGACTTTAACTCAAGAAAAGATAAATAAATGTATATACTAATTATTTAACTAATCCATTAATTCATTTACTTATTCCTTAAAGCCTAGAATAGTATGTAATGCCAAGTTTCTCAAACATAAACTGAAAATATGAAGCAAATTTATAGCACTCCCAAATTTGTAGACTCTTCTCTCCCTAGACCCTAATTGTGGGATGTTGGTTATAGCTCTGCTCAGCTCTCTATGACAGGCCATGTTATAGGAGCTGATTCACTGAGTATAGTTCCTAGTCGAAGTACTGGGTAGGTTGGGAAACACTTTCATGTGAAAGTGTATGTGAAACAATTGATCTTTGAACATACTAATTTGTTTATGCAAATGTATGTCGGAGGTCCTTAAAATCAGTTCTTAAATAGAAGTAGGCTTAGGCATTTTCTGTAAAACCTTGATTTTCTTATTTATTTGCATTTGCATTAACTTGTATATGTGCAGGCAACAAAGATAGTAATTTCTTACCCGGTATGGTGACATCTGTCATGTAATATTAGGGCCACTACTTATAAAACTAGGATTCAGATGAAGGTCAAGGAAGTAGTCTGCACTTGCTCTCCACAGCATTACAGATCTTGCTGTATTAATCCAGTTCTCGAAATATACTTTTTTTCTTTCCAAAATGTTAAAGACCAGTGCCCAGCATCTTGTTTATTGAATGTGTGCAGGTGCATGTGTGGAGGTAGAATAAAGAAAGTGGCATACTGTTATCATAGCACTTACGATATTATTGTGGTGGTTGGTTTATTCCCTAAACCTTAGTTACATTTTCTGCAAAAATGGGGCTGGAAACTGGAAAAGGCAAGACAATAGATGTGTGCCAAGAGCCTCCAGAAGGAACATAGTTCTGACAACACCTTGATTTCCTTATCTGCAAAAATGTCAAGAAAGGTAACTATTATGAAAGGGAAAATATAGAACCCGTTTCAGTAGATTTTTCTGTAGTATGTATTGTCTTTCCTTAAAGTAATGCAAAATGTACTTCACTTCACATATATAGAACATTAATTTATTCATTCAGTGTCTAGTATATAAGACATATTCTGTTCTGCTATGGATTTAGAGAAGAGTGACAAGCAGGTCCTACTCCATAGTAATACAAAGTTTCAAGAGAAAAAATTAACATACACTCATCTATATAGCAGTGAAAAGAAACGAAAAGTAAAGAAAGAAATAGTTCTTGTTGACCTACTTTGCCATCTCCAAGATATGTATAATTGTTTTCATTTTAAAGAGGAGGAAACAGAAGTTCAGCCCAAGTTCACACAGGTAGAGATTCAGAGATGTGACTTAAATTCTATTCTGTCTTATCCCAAAGCTAGTGCTATACGGGTATCAGCTAAGCCATTTGACTCACATAAGACAGTTACTTGTAGGTAGGCTGAGGTTTCAAAGCTTTGCGGATGAGGTAGCATTTGGTATGTGCATTGGAGATAGTGTTGTAATAAATGAAATTTTCATGTCATGATTTCAGATTGGCAACTTGTTGAGTTGAGAAACAAAGGGGTATGTGGATTGTCGTGCGCGGAGGCCTTCTCGCCGCACCATCTTTCAGGCGGGGCGGCCTGCGGGGTCTCCGCTCCCGCTCCCCACACAAGAACGCAGGACATGGTGAGGCCGAAAAGGAACACCCACGGAGCCATAGGTAGGGGAGCCATACCACCACGGTTTCACTGGAGGCCGGGCCCACCGGACGCCGACCCGCCATCCGCCCTTCCGCCAACCGACTGACCGACGACTCTTCTCCACTCTCTCCTCTGTTCCTCTCTCTCGGCTCTCCTCTTCCGCTCTCCTCGGCCCTCCCCTTCCGCTCTCTTCGGCTCTGCTCGGCTCCTCGGCAATCCTTGGCAATCCTTCGTAGCCGTAGCAGTTATACCAGCGGCCAATTGGCTAACCGGCCACAGCCGACGGCCAATCAGCCACAGCTGACGGCCATTCACCGCCCGAGCCAGCACCCCTCCACGTGAGGCCGAGAGCCTGTAAACTGCTCTCTGGGGCTCTGTCCCCACAGGATCTTTATCAGTTTTCCCTCAGTGACTAATACTTGAGAAACTGAAGGCCAAAAATTCAAATATCAACATTAGCACAGGGTTCATTGACTACTTCTGAGAGAACAATTCCACATATACCTCTTTACCTCCTTCAGTCAATCAGGGAAAACTGACAAAGATCCACATACCCCTTTGTTTGCTTCTCAACCCAACAAGTTGCCAATCTGAAATCACCACACGAAAATTCCATTTATTACAACATTATCTCAAATGCACATACCAAATGCTACCCTACCTGCAAAGTTTTGAAACCTCAGCCTACCTACAAGTAATTGTGTTATGTGAGTCAAGTGGCTGTTGAGTGAACTTACATTCTTTCATTATTTTACAAGTCATCTCATCATTACTTGGAAGCCATATTGTCTGCATATGTCTTGATAATCGAGCTAAGCAGCTCCTCTCATCAGGATGCCCTAAATGAATCCACATGTCTTGCTGGTTGAATCAAGCTCAGTAATATTTAAATGTCAAGGTATCTCCCCAAGGAGATGATAGACTTTTGTGTTTTACTGAAGCCTTTTTGATAGATGAAGAAGACAGAGTCTTTTAAGGGGGATGGATATGGATAGAGCGTACTAGAAGAAAAACACGTCAGAAAAATTATTAAAAGCTATTAGACAAAATAAAAACTCATTCCTAAAAGTCCCTTAGCCCAAAGCACATTTGTGGTCAACGGGCTGTTCATTTCGATTGATGTGTGATACACTCATAGGGTGAGGTGTTAGATTATTTGGTGAGCACACGAATGCCAGAATGAAGACGTTGGATTAAAGGAGAGCAATTTGACTATTTGAGCAGAGAAAATAATAATTGCAGCCATGCGTTAGAAAGACCATCTGTGAGTCATATGTAGGATAGATTATAAAGACAAGAGTGAAGACAGAGACACCAGCCAGGAGGCTGTTATAAAAGTTCAGGCAAAGCCAGTAGGGCTTCAGATGAAATCAGTGGTAGTGGAAAGGAAGAGCAGGAGTTGCATTCTAATGTGGATTCCATTTCCACAGAATTGGGCAGCATCTTAGAAGTAGAGGGTAAGGCAGAAGGAAACATCAAAAATGTGTTTCAGTATTTGAAATTCCACTTCGTGTGGGATTGGATATAATTCATATTTTAAGATAAGGGTAGGTTAGTCACTTCCACATGGTAATGGCAGGATGTAGTCATTGGGGAAGGTAAATTCACGGTCACTTCATCTGGTAGCATTGCTCAGAAACAGGACTGTCTTCATATCAAACACATATCTGTCTTTAATGGGTGACCTAACATTAACAAAGATCATAAGAGACATAAAAAATAGGTAAAATTAGTAAAGTATTCAATGTGCTAATATAGGTATGTTTAGTCCCCTTTCTCCTTTTAGATACACCACCATGGAAAATCAAATAATAAGAATCAAAGGCAGAATATTTTCTTGGTAGACAAAGCATCAGAACAATGGAAGTTGAATGGGTCCAGTGTTTAACAGTAGCTGGTTTTACCAGTATGACAAGAAATTGAAATCTCTCCATGAGACCTCCATTTTCTTGCATTGGTCAGGATAGGCTAGGTTAGGCCACGGTAATAAGTGAGTCCAAAATCTTAATGGTGTAAAACTAGAAATGTTCTTTGTTGCTCAAGCTTTGTTGCTGTATCTGTTGCACACTGGCGCTGTGTCTGGTCCCTTTCTATTTACTCCATGATTAGTGTGATGGAACAGCCACTGTCTACATCACTGCTGGTTATGGTAGCAGAGGGAAAAGAGACCACGCTTAACTGCAGACAAGCTCTTATCTTTGCTGCAAATGACACACACCACTTCAGCCCCTATTCCATTAGAGAAAGCAAGTATTATGTCCTCTCCTGAGTTCAAGCAGGTGGGGATGAATGAGAATGGTCCTCTTACAGGGCTCTAGAATCTTTAGCATTCTGTCATGTAGTCTATTGCACCAGGGCAAATTTGGATAACAGCCCAACTTTTATCTATGATTTTTTTTTTTTTTTTGCTTCTTATTTAACTAATCTTTCGATTGAATATTTTGATACATGTACATAAAAATGCATCAATCTGTTTATGATAAACTCTTTTTGGAGTGAAAAATTTTCTAACTGTATATAGTAGCATTGTGTATCTCTGCTTTGATTCATTAAAGTTGACTGGACAATTCAATTCTTAGACAATGCTATCTTATATTTTGGAATTCACCTAATTGTATAACCTATGTAGTAAGAGGAATCTTATAGAATCTGAGGTGCTGGCAGGATATGCAAGCTGTATATTAGTCAAGACATATATTGTTATTTTATAATTAGCTTGTGGTAAACTAGTTGGTAGTAAATAGCCCAGTGTCTTAATACAACAAAAGCTGATTTCTTGTTTATGTCATAGTCTGATGAGGATCTGCTGTTCTCTTGGGTGGCTCTCCTTTGTGCCAGATATCTTCTCTTAGACACTTCATTTACTCTCTCCCATTCTCCACTTTGGTGTGTGCCTCAGCAACTGTCCTGACTGGATTTCATCCATGGCTCCTTTGCTGTTTGTTTGTGGTTGGGTTTAGCCAATGCAGGACAAAACAGAAGATGACTGAAGAATTGGAGGAGGGATTAGATTGGAATATTTCTGCAGTGTTCTCTTTGATGGCAGCATGCTTCTTTTAAAGAGAAATTCTCCAATCAAGTAGCATTCTCTATATAACATTCTCCCTAGGTTCTGGAACTTATTTCCTTCATTTTCCTCATCAGGGCTAGGAGTAGGAATGTCTCCCCATTGAGGGCAATCTTGCATCATTCTTCATTGCTGTCTGTAAAACCTACCCTCACCTATATAATTTGTCCCTTGGCATCCCTTTGTGTGTGCCATGTTATTGACTAGGTCTCTGACATATATTGTCAAAGCAGTGGTATGACAATTCAAGTTCCTTCCATCTTGTGATGCTATGATCTGAAACACGTGATCTCTGAGGTTGCTGAAGCAGTAATGACAGTGTGGGCACTTGAACAGGGTTTTGTGGTCAGTCCTGTACCTGCAGATATTACTGACTGCATCTCAGAACCCAGTCATATGGTCCCAACATAACTGAAATGGAGTCTTCTTGTGGACACAAAAGGAAAGAAAAGGCACTAGCTGTGCATGGTATTATTCGTTTCACAAGTGGAGATGTACAGTAGACACATAGAAATGTGGATGTTAACTCAAAAGGATGATATTAAAGACATATAGTTTAAGAAGCTTGAGGGATACTTAACATTATAACAAACTCAACCATGCCACAGCCCCCCACCTTTCAACCAGATTTCCTTACAACTGCAGGTAGCATCACCATTCTCCAGCTCAGCCAGGCTCTGACCTTCAGTCTCTTCATCTGTTTCTATTTTAAATTAGAATCAACCCAATCCTGCAGATTTCAGTTCTGTGGTTCTTCTCTATCCCACCTGTTCCTTTTCATTTTATCTAACAGCAGCCTGGTTTAATGTGCAAGGTGAAGCTGCACACGTAAATGAGGACTGTTGGAGATATGTTCTACAGAGAAAAGGCAGCCAAAGCTGACTCTTCTGGTATGCAAACAGGAAGAGAAGTCATAAAGGTAGGCCAAGAAGGCTCATTCAGAGGTATAAGAATTAGCGCAATACCATCAAAGAGTTCAGGAAAGAAGTTTGCAGGGAGGCATGGCCAAGTGACAAATTCAGAAATGTGTGAGAGGTCGTGTAGAAAGGAAGTTTGGACATTTATGCTCATATCTTCCCTGAAATTGCAGTAAGAGTCCAGGAATGACTGCAGGCTTCACAGGCACTCTGAAGAGTAGGATTTTCACTTCAATGAGGGTGTATGTTTCCACCACCTTCATGTTCGCTTCCCTTCCAACCTATGCACAGTGAACAGTTTACCTGCTATCTTCCCGAAAGACCTTTCCTTCTTGACCTTCTACATCTACTTTTTCAACTCCAGAAATAATTACTTTCTCTGACCTTTCTATCTTTGGAGCATACCTCATTTGGGCACTTTCATCACAGTTGGGTCCTAGTCATTACTCAATAATACTTTGATTCTTATTGATTCTCGATTACAACAGCAGATGTTCTGTTGCTTATTTTCTCCAAACTCATTAAGCCTCTATTAACCACACACATACCATTCAATGATGCTCTACTTTTATTCCTTCTACCTAAGACGTCTTCACTTCTGAGTGTGTCGAAGAAAGTAGAGATCTTCATTGCTGAAGAAGAGGTTGCTATTTGTCCTTCTCACCTCCGGAACACCTTCACTTCTACAATTTAATTTACATCTTGAAAGATGCAGTCTCTACTTTATTGCTTACTCCTTTGCTTCAGGAACTAAGAACAGGTTTGGAACAAATAATTGAAATCTCCATGACCTCTGTTAGACAATAATTTTGGCCTGTTCCCCACCAGAGTCTGACGATTCACTAAACTAATGACCATTCTCATTGGTTTCATAGCCAGTTCTTTTCACTTCCGCAGCCGACTCTGGAATTGCTAATAAGCTGCAGAACTGGATGATGACAGGCAGGAGATATGGCTGGGGCGGGAGGCCTTGCTAACCCACAGGCAGCATGTCTAGAACTAAGCAGAAATTGCAGGAATAATAGTCATATGTCTTGAGGTAAATTTCCCCTGTCTCTGCTAATCTCTCAGTATAAGGATTATTTTTATGTATAGACTGATCCCCCCTTGAGGACTATTCAGTGCTTTTCATTTTGCTTTTCCTTTGGGCTGCTTGAAGGAATTGCTTGTTTTCCAATGTCAGGACTCTGAGAATGTGTACCACACTTTTTAGCTATGTCGGTGACCTTAACACTGAGCTACATATTAAAATATTTTTGTCCTTTTTAAAATGTATTCTGTTTCTTCTTTATCTGTAAATTCATCCTCATCTTTATCACCAAAATAGAAGTAGAACACATTTTGAACACTAATCACATAGCACATTTGCAAGGTATGTTTCCTTACTTTGTCTAATTTAAGCCTCACACCGAGCTTGTGAGGTTGATATGATTATTTCCGTGTTACAGGGAAGGAAATGGAGACTGGGGGAGGCTCACGCCCTTAACTAGCTGGCCCTTGTGCTTTGTGGTTCCTGTTCTCAGATAGATGCTGAATCCTCCTATCTGCATTTCCGCTTTCCTAATTGCTTTTTAAAAAATTTATTCTTTTTTTTTTTTTCTTTTTGTCAGTTACAGTTGCTTTTGACAAAAGGAATTGAGAACATGCTGGAGAAGCAATTGGCTTTCCAAATGAGTTGCTGGACTGAATGACCCGTAAGGTTTGTTCCAGTCTAGATGTCTGTGGTGGTCTCCTACTGGTAGCGAGAGAGTCCTGGGCAATTAATGTCGTTGTCCTAGCAGAATGAGAGTAGCTGACTGAGTGGGTTATTTTCAGCAATTATTTTGAAATAGCTTCTATTTTTGTTGACTATGAAAGAAAACCCAAGCTCTCTAAGGGAAAGCGTAGAGTTCTGTAGTGAAGAGCCTGGGCCACTTACTAGTTGATGGTGTGGTGCTAGGTCCCTCACTTTTCTGTGCCTCGGCCCCTTATGCAGAATATGGGATGAATGATAACACACCTACCTGCAGACTCTCTGTGAGGTTTAAGTGAGTGTACATGTGTAAAGTGCTCTGAATGGTGCCTAGCACATAATACATTCTCAACAAATAACAGCTGACATTATTTCTTTGTCAAAACAGAAAAGCTGTATTACAAAATTGTACTTTTTAAGAATAATATCAATTGATTTATAGCTTCAAGTTGCTTCTAGTATCTGACCATTGACTATTTGTAAACTTTATATGCACTATCTCATTTAATTCAAACTGTGAGCTAGTAACAATTAGTACTACCATTTGATACATGAGGAACCAGGCATAAGGAGGTTATTTAACTTACCTAAGTCCTATAGATATAAATTGTAGAAAATATATTTAAATAGGTTTGTCTGGAGAGAGGCAATATATTTAGCTAATATATATGCTAAGCCTTTCTGGTCTAGTTTAAACAATAATTAACCAAAATTGGAAGCCCTTTCAATGAAATGGGGAATTATATTTTAGAATTGCACCTGTATTCCATTTCTACTGTATTTAAACATTTTAAATTATATACCTTGATAAGCCACTGGAATGACCACCAAAATTATCATAATGAAAATAGATCCTTTCTTTGGGTATTTACTATATTTACGCACTTTACTTTCATCCTCTCACTTGAACCTCTTAGTTGAGGCTGGAGAATACAGAGGCTGTCCACACTCTTACCTGTACTATTTTACCATCTTGTTTTTCATCTTGTCAATTAGGTAAAAGAGAATTCAAAAAATATGTTTGAAGATCTTTACTCTTTGGTCTTCCCTGAGTAAATATCAGTAATAGGGGGAAAAAGAAAATATTTAAAACACATAGGAGAAACAAAAAACAAAAAACTACAGGAGAGTTAATTAAGAAAGATTAGTTTCAAAAACAAAGCCTTCTAGCTTTTAACTAATTCATCACAGAGATAAAAGCAATACAGTTTCATGCCTCATAACAATTTAATAAATATTACTAAAATATGGCAACTGCCACCACGACTCATTAGCAAGCTGTTTGTGTAGTATAAAGTTATCCAGAATTGTTTTGCGGAGTTGCTTTGTCAGTTTCATACACACAGTAATCTCTGAAGAAAGTCAGGAACATATGGTCTGCGCTCATCAGCTAACCCCAGGGGACTGCACCAGAATCTCTCTTCTCACAACTACATGACATTGAGAGGAGAGGTGGAGAGAAGACGGGGCGGGGGGGAAGAATGGATGGGAAGAGAAGCATTGATTATTCAAACCATAAAATTACACTTGGAAGCACAAATCAAGAATCACAAAGTTAACCTCTTCAAGTAATCTGTTAAAATACACGTTGAACATTACAGCATTGGAAATTCTCAGAATATAAATTCTGAATTGTGGCACACAGTTAAATTAATCATTTCAGCTGTAGCAGTAAAATGCTGCATGTAGCATGCTACTGGCCCACATAAATGAGTCTGATGCCTTCTATTTATCAAAATCAAGATTCCTTTGAACATTTTCAGTATTTTAAATTCTGAAGTTTACATACGTATTGAACCATCTCTCTCAAAATTAATATGAAATACTTTCTAATTTAAATAGGCCTGTCTTGTTTCAATTAAATCTGTTTGAATAGAAAACTGTGGCGTTAACATCTGTCAATGATCATGTATGTATAAGTAGAATTGTATACTTCAGGGATTATGTTTATTTAATAATCAGCCCTGACCCTGGGATTGGGTGATCAGAAACTTTTTTCACGCAATGATATGACTACTAATTTTTGAATAGTTCTAACAGGCCTGGATAAGGCCTGGCTATTTGTTGAAGCAATAAAATGATTGTAAGTGCTTTGCATTCAGGAGCATTTTCAAGAAGGTTCAATAAGGTGCTCATATGGTGTTTTAAGTTATTTGGAAAAGGTTTTAAGGATTTTTTTTTGGTCAGTTTTGTGTCTGTATTGTCCATTTCCATTTTCTTTAAAATTCTTTCAGCTTCATACTTTACCATAAGTATAGATAAGTGCAGCTCCAAACCCTCCCCCATTCAAAGTCAACCTTGGGTAGTCTGAAGACTGTGACTTTAGAACAATTTCATAAGTAATGTGATTAATGTAAATAAACAAGGGTATATATTTAAGATATGTAAACATAATAAATGTGTAATCCTTTCATTACTTCAAGGAGGAATAGGATTAGGATATATCTATGTCAATATATCTTTATCTCTATCTAAAGAATATTTTCCTGAGAAAATAAATGAACTGAGAAGTAACAAAGAAAAAAACTGAAAAATGGCTACAATATATCCAGATAAGAGGCTTTGTACAGAGAACAAGAAAACATTAAAATTGTCAAATATAAAGAGTTTCAAGAAAAAGTTAATATTTCACTTATTTAGTCTTCTGAGGTGTGGTCAGACTCTTCTCAGTGGGTCTATTTTAAGGTGAAGTTATCAAAGGCTGGTTCTCATCTCCTAGAAATTACTTGAAGTTGTTTTATGTGGAAATGGCCTGCCTCATGTGATTGCACTCTGAAGCACTTCAGCGAGAAGGCAGCTACGTGATGTGAGATTTAAATATAAAGCAAATTTAATCAGGTGCCAGGGTGCCAGGCTGCTGGAGGAGGTAGCAGCAAAGGGCAGGGGGCTGAATGGAGATGGGAATCTGTGAGAGGGAGGACTTCAAACTTTGGGGCGGGCAGAGCACAGGGTGCCACAGGAAGCAGTGTGTGGAGCTGAATAATTCATGATGCAGTACTAATTTTGACTCTGGAGAAAATTGCTTTCTCACTGTACCAAAAGCTAGGCAATAAGACCAAAAATCAAACAGCAAGCTAACTGGATGGGGAGAAAACCCCCAAATCAAAACAATATCAAATTGGCAACCTGTTTAAGGTTACAAGTATTGTCAAAACACATGAATGCATCTTTTAAACCTTATCTAAAATTGAGCATTCATATTGATGTACATATTGATTTTTATGTAACAATAAGTACTATATAATTATCTTTAAAAATATCTTCTTGGTATTAATATAGAGACTTCCATTAAGATGATAAGCATTTGTGTTTTTCATTGGTCCTTGGTAAAAACAAGCTACATGTCTTGGTATAGTTAATGGATCCGTCATCACTTTGTATTTACAGAATCATATGGGTGTCAGAAATGACCTTTTGAGCTAATTAACCAAGCTGCTATAAATATGGAACTTGATAAATATTAATATTTATTGGATTCATAAAATCCAGATGGTCTTCATGAAATTCCAGTTTCCTTTAGTCTATGGAATGAAAGAGTACTGCTCAAATACAATCATATGCACTCTGTCATCTGCATATTTCTTTAATGTTGGGAATGAATTATGAATATTTCTAAAGACAAAACACTGAATCATTTTTAAGCCATTAACCAAGCTTGAAACTATAGGGGGTTTCTGCTCAAATATAACAAAATTTAGAATTTAAATTATACATTTCCTTTTCTTTGAAGAATTCAAGCAGCTACTCAGCGGGTAAATGCCGGATGTTAAGATAATGAAGTTGTTTGAGGTGAAGACTTCCTCCTCTCTTCTCATTTTGTTTGTTTTGTTTTCTGAGGAAAAGCCAACTTCAGCTCCAGGGAGTAGAAAGGCATTCTTGGCAGAAAAATGCTTGCTGTCCCATGAGTGGCTGAGTAAGAGCACATCGCACGACTCTCATAGGTAGCCAAGAGGATCTCCTGAGAGAGCAGGATTTCTAAAAAATCCCATTCTGGCAAAGACCAGGGCTTTTCCTTAGGGTTAGACCTGTTGTATGGGTCAGCTGAGAGACCATTTGTTAGGACTAGCTGGAAACAATAATTCACGAAGCCTAGGGGTCATCAGCAATCCAATGTCAAGTTCAGTTGTGTGCATAGCCTTCCAAAATGCATTCAGCTATTGCTGTGCAACCTAAGTGTTCCATAGTATTTAGTTTGCCACACTTTACATAGATTTCAGAGACGGGGCTGCAGTCTGGCTACACAAGGCATATTTTGGGGGGCTGCTGTAACACACCCCTAACTGAAGTGCAGTGCACTGTGTGCCCTCATCAAAGACCTGAACACGCCCTCCGAAGGTGACAGAGAGTGCTGAGTTTTTCAGGTGCCTGCTGTCTACTCTTCAGGGCCCTGCCTTTCATGATTTCTGTGCTGGTCAGTATGCAGTAGGGGCCTGTGGAGACAGGTAGCAGGCCCAGAATCTAGTTCTAGGTCTCCACTTACTCGTTCTTCAACCTGGGTTAAGTCACTTCGGTTTGCTTGGATTCCATTTCCTTATATGTAAAAGGATCATTTTTCTATTAGTTGGAACCATGTAAAGTTGCCGATGTTGAGTGACCTACAGAAACAAGTTCTCATGGTTCAAATGAATAACTACTCCTGAGACTTTTTCTAAGGATCAGTGGAACCGTCCTTGTATATCAGCACGCAAATGTAAATTGCTTACTTGTCCTGCTATAGTTACATTATCTACTCAACATTTTGTGGAAACTCAATGGGATAGCACCTGACAAGCAAACAGTAGCACTCAGTAAAAGTCAGTTCCCTCCATCGTGATCCCAAGCACTTTAATTTCAGTCACTGTTTTAAACTTAACATTTTTAAAAAAGCGTGTTACAATTTGGAAAGTACTTTCACACAAATTAGCTCATTTGACTTTTATAACAAGCCAATGATAAGGAAATATACGTTGCAAAGAAGTTGTAACTTGGGCTGGATTATCCAGGTAGGTAGTGGGATTTTGCGTATTGCTGAGACTAGGATATGGTCATTGCCCAATGTATATGTCTCATAATTAATAAAACATTCAGCCTGTGATGCGAAGCAGGGATGTTGTAGGCCTGTTACTTTTCAGTCTGCCAATCAGAAACAATTAGATCAGTTGTATTCAAATATTTTCACCACACAACCTTATCTGTAACGATGTTATGAGTATGAAACATCAGTAGAGGTGTGATTCTCTATAAATTGTCTGTGCATGACCAAAGTAACATCTTGTGCACATTATAAATCATACATAAATATAAACAAGAGATTTAAAGTTAAGTATATGTATTACCAGTTTTCTCCCTATATTTCTCCCTAATATTTTCTCCCTATATTCTGAAGGATTGTACAGTCATAGCTGCCTGCATGGAGATGTCATTAAAACAAATTGATGGATTTCTATGGTTTTCATGGCTCCTGGACCTTCTACTGACCCCCAGGACGGAGGAAGTTTTGGGCTTCGTATTTAGATCAGTGTGGTTTCAGAGCTTAGTGAAGCTAGGACCTGAACACGCAACTAATAAGGGAGGAAGCAGGTAGGGTGGTGTGTAGAGGCTTTGGAGTCAGTGATCTCACCACCCAATATTGCAACTTTGTGCAAGGGCCAAGCTCTCTCAGCCTCACTTTCCCCACATGGGTTTATTTGGGGGTAAGACAGCAATGAAATATTGTATGTAAACACTTTCCAATCTATAATATTTTTTTAAAAAGGTATTATCAATGTATTTATCTCTGTTGTTTATTCTAGCATGTAGGCATGCAATCTGTGTTTGTTGAATGAATGAAGAAATAAATTAATTAATGAAATAATACATTATTTTGCTATGTCACTTAGTATGTTTCCAGAAACAAAAAACACCACAAGATGTGTTTTCAGAGCAAGATTTTGTTTGTCTGTTTTTCATTTCAAATAATGGGAATCTAGAGATAAATAGCTCCAGAGTTGGTTAATCCAAAAGCTCAGAGTCATTGGGAAGGAAGGACCTGAGTTCTTTCCATGTTCCCACTAAGCTTTTCTGAACTAGTTGATTCTCTCTCTCTGGCTGGATCTACCCAATCTCCAAGATGCTGCCACAGTTCTAAGCAGCTATGCCAAGAAGATGGCAATGTCCAGAGGCATAACAAAAAGGATGGATCCGTCCTCACAAACTCTCAAAAAATAAATACATGACAAAATATTCCCCGAAGTCCTTTCTCCTTAGGCTCAATGGCAAGAATTATGCCACAGGGCCATTCTTCCCAGCCTAGGACTAGAGCAATGACATTCATAGAATTTCTTTAGCTTACTAGAGGTTCAACCTTAATGTTTGAGAAAGGGCCGGGTCCCTGGTAGACCAAAGGGGTTTTCTGATCAAGAAGGAGGAGCAGCTGTGGCTCTTGGATCATAGGCCAACATTTCGTTTCACTAGGCTGTGAATGGCCTGACACTTGTCCACACAGGCGGTCCACTGTCTCTTCTGTAGTGTGGGACCACCCAGTGTGTGAGGAAGGCAGGTATTCGATCCGATTCCATCATACTTTGTGTATGCTTGTTTTTGCTTTTATTTTTGACAAAGACCTTCATTTCCCGAGGACTTCTTCATAAGTTTCTTCAGATACTATTTTAAACAGCAGGAACAGGGAAGGAAAAACGCATACTTTCTGTTTTTCCAGCGAGGGTATCTCATATGTTATCATTAATCTTACTACAGTTTTTGGATTTTGCTCATGAACCACACCCCTCCCCCACATTGGCAAATATTGGTTAAGTACTTATATCTAGGGAAGTCCTCCTTTATTAATGTGAATTAAGGACATGTACATCTCTGACGCTTTCCCGAGAAAATTACAGTAGAAAATTTTTTCAAGTCTTGTGAAATTTTATGAAGCAAAAAGCCTTCCTTTACGTCTTATAATAAGCGATGTGAAAAAATATGAGAAATGATTCGCTTTATTTTTGGAACAGCTGCATTTAGTAATATGTCAGATAGGCAAAATTGACTATAAATCAAATTTGAATGCAGAATTTCTCAGGTGACAGCAAATAGGACGCTATGGTTTACAGGTAATTTTGACTTTAGATCATTTAAAATATTTGGGGTTCATTCTTCTGGTTTCATTTCACTTCCTCCTTTTTTCTTTCTTTCTTTTTTTTTTTTTTCAGCATCCTCTTAACTTCCTAAGTTAGAGATCTCCCCTACAACTACTTGTTCATGTCCAATGCACAGTCTATTTATTTACATTTCATCAGTAATGATTAGTGCTACCACTCTGATTAATATGAGTGGATGTGTGTGTATGCATATGGATTCTAAGCCAATTTTCTGCAGAATCATCTTTTACTATTTTTCAAGCCATTGCCATGACAAGCCCAGTGCTCTAAATAAATTATGTCATTCATGGGTGAAGGAAGCATTTGCTTTTTAACATTATATGCCCCAACTTGTGCCAGCCAGCAAGACTTCTAGTGACAACATCATCTGACTTATATTTGGGGCTTGAGACTCTGTTTTACATTTTAGAATGGGTGGCATTTCTAACATTCTGTTGGACTAATTTTTCAGGCAACATTTCTGTAGTTTTAAGAAATTTGATAATTATCTATATTCTGTGCTTTAAACAATTAAAATAATGTTGATCACTAGTGGAAAATGTATCAATTCCTTACTGTAAAATAAACTATCTGACTTTGCGTATGGCTTGCAAGGAAAATCCATGGATATTTTTGCATATTTTAGGTTTCCTGCTTAAGGCCAGATGATTTCCTTTAGAACCAAGGAAAATGAGCTCTTAGAAAGGGTTAAAAGTCAATTGTCTTAATAGTTTAGTGGTTGCCAGAGGGTAAGGGGGGCGGGGGATGGGGGGGTGGGAGATGAGGGTAAGGGGGATCGAATATATGGTGATGGAAGGAGAACTGACTCTGGGTGATGAACACACAATGGGATTTATAGATGATGTAATACAGAATTGTACACATGAAATCTATGTAATTTTACTAACAATTGTCACCCCAATAAATTTAATAAAATAATAAAAAAAAAAAGTCAATTGTCTTATAATTTGATATCTACTCTGGAGCATACTCTGAAATATCAGTGAGATATTGGAAATAAATAATATATATTATGTGTGTATGTATGTATATAAAATCTTTGGCATGTTTTAACACTATATCTTTCTAAGTGTTTTAAGCACCTCTATTGTCTTGTTTTTGGAATCACAAGTTGCATTTCAATTTAATGGTTACAGGTATAGAGAGTGGCATGCTTTTTTTTTTTTTTTTCGCTCGAAAATTGATGTGAAAACTAGACCTCAGAGACCAGATTTTCCAATTTTTGTGCATTGTACTGTTTGGTGTGAAAAAGATTCTCATAATGTGTTTCTACAGATCATTCACACTCAGGATATCTAAACAAAGCAGTTCTGGTGTTGGTCCTGAATTAAGACAAGCTTTTCACAATTCAAAGGAAGAGATTAACAGACAAGACTTTTTAAATTTAAATTATTCTTCACTAAATTTCTTTTCTGAAATTGTTCATCTTCCAGAAAGGACTAGGATGGGACAAAAAATAAAACTTGGAAACACCAGCTTTACTCAATGTGAGGGGGGTTTGGTGCATGTGACTGCAGGGGTGGTGACCTCTGTCACCTGTGTAATGTGGCCGGCCACATTTCTGATTGTCCTGAAGATGGTGGTTAAGACCACAGACTCTGCATCCCAACTGCCTGTGCTCAATCACCCTTCCCCAAATCCTAGCTCAGATGATTCTATAGTGTCACCCTGGACCAGCAGCATCAGGCCCACCAGGGAACTTGTTATGCAAATCCTCAGGCCCCATTCCAGGCTTACTAAGTCAGATCCTGTGTGTATGTAGGGGGGGTGGGGGGGGTGGGGGTGCAGAATCCCTGTTGTAATGTTCCCTCCAGGTGATTCAGATATGGTCTAAAGCTGGAAAACCACTGTCCTAGCTCCGGAAGTGGGCAAATTGCTTAACATCTTTGTGCTTAACTTCCCCCAGTTGTAAATGTGTTTTATTGTAGTATTTATCTCATAGGGTTATGGTGATAATTAAAGAAAATCACATAAAGTGACTTGTGTAGAAGTGCCTGGCATACAGACTCACTATATTTTCTAAAGGCACAGAGCTAGTACATGTGGCTTCTGTGTGCTCGAGCATCTGAGTGCATTTGAAAACCAGTACCTAATATCATACTTCTTTCTTCAGTCTCTGCAGAAACTAAAGTTGTAAGTTCATGGCACTTATGCACCTTTTAAAAAATGAAATGGTATTAAAATTTTATGTCACAATATATTTTATTACTTTTGTATTTATTAAAATGCCTATTTAATTTACCTTTTAAATGGAATTCATTTTTCTTTCAGTGAAAATTATTATTTTTTTTCCTGACTTTGATCCTCATTTCTTACTTTTTGCATTTTATTTTTGGTCAAGATATTTCCTTGAACATGTTTTCAGTATTCTAATGTATACTATCAAATACCCAAAGAAAATACACTTTTGGAAAGATTGATTTGCTAAAATCAGTAAATATGAATGAGTGTCCTGTGTTTGATGTATAAGATATCACCTTTTCTGTTATGCAAATGGAAGATAACTATAGTTTGGTAATTAATAGTAATAAAATTACATAATTTATATACGGATTTAGATTGTGTTTCATCCATTTTAACAAGGTAAAATTGTATGATGAGCTTTTTGATATATATTTTTTCCCAGTTTATTGTTTTTACCAGCTGCATGAAAATTCACCACAGAAATTCAGTCCAGGTTTGGAATAGGGAGCTAATGTTTAACTGTATTTGTTATCCATCATGCAAAATTTTATAATTTTAGATACATTGGTAGACAGTGTTTGGATCCAATTCAATTCAGTCATTGAGGACAGATTCTGTGTTCCATGCTGGAAAATATAACATCTACAGCATACTCCCTTAAGACGGCTTTCATCTTTGAACTTGGCACTCTTCTGTACATTCCTCATTCAAGTCACCCAACAGTCTAGCACGTCCAATCTCTGTGTTTGTCTCTCACTCTTTCTATACCTGAGTCCTCTGATTGGTGTCTCGTGGTTTCCCTGGGTGTGTTTCTTCTCGTGCATCTTAGTTTATGCCCTCTTCCTTACCTGGAAAGCCATCTTCTATCTCATAATCTCATGGATTTATTGGATTTTAATCTGAGTTTGATAAAAGTGTTTCCAGTGGCTTTGTTTGTGGGAATCAGTATTAGACATACAGGGCTAGAAATGGAAGGTAGACAAATGATTGATGGGCTGATTGCATCGAGGGAAGTCACAAGTTGGGCGTACATTACAAAGAATGGCTAAGAAAAGCAATCTGTGGGGCACTTAAGATATCTACTCAGATTGAATCAGATTGAATATCTGAGTTTGCCCATTATTAGAATTTTTCTCCAAGTACTTCTTAAAATGATCAAAGGAATGTTTGAGATTATGAGGAAAAACTGATAAATTGTCCTGCGCACATGTTAATGAAATGTGCTTCATCAAAGAATATCTCATCTTGATCAGTCAGTATCAAATATGTCCTTAGTAGAATGATGTGAATTTAGAAACAGGTTTCTCATCCTCAGCTTATTAAAACTTGGGGTGGGATAATTTTAGTTGGAATGTTGGACTGCCCTGTGTATTGTAGGCAGCATCCCTGGCCTCTATATACCAGATGTCAGTAACAACACGACCCCTCCCCCACCACAAAATTGTGGCAATCAAACATGTCTCCAGACTTTGTCAAATGTCTCCTGGTAGGCAAAATCATCCTGCCTTCAGATTAATTTATTCAGATTGTAAACATTTTTGATAAAGACATTCAATTTTTGAGGTATTCTTTATTCTGTGAGCTATTATGCTTTATTTATAAAACTGTGAAAGATGGATCCATTTTAATAACTGCTTGGAAACTGACTCTATATAAACATCCATTAAACTTTAGCAATTTTTGACCTAATTTTGTGTTTGTTTCCACATGATTATTTTTTGGGTCCTCTATATATAAATTTGTTAATTCTGTTTCTTTAAATTTCCTAGATACTTTTATCTATCACAAATAGTTTACCAAGGAAATTAGTTCTAGAACCTCAATTCTTTTGATATTAATGGTTACAGAAGAGTCTAATGAATTAAAATGATTTTCTTTTTAATAGCATTGCATGAATGAAAACATCTTCTTTGCCAAATTTCACCTCAATGCTGTGAATTTAAAATAAAACAAAAGGGACAATATTGTATCCTGAACTGGGAGGAATAATTAGAAATACAATAGTAAGATCTACACACACACATACAAATTTAACTTAATAAGGATTAAAAAATAGAATGCCATATAAATGGATAAAGATCAAAACAGAAACTCATAGTGACCAAAGACATCCAAAAGATATACAGAGAGAAAAATAGACATTCACCCCAACAAATAAAAATGGAAATTTAAATGAGATACTGTCAAGATAGGAGAAACAACAAGAGTGGGAAGATCTTTAGATTCTTCAGTCACTTGATCATGCACATACATAATGCTGGTATTACTGAATGAATAAATACATGTATATATGTGTATATGTATATGTATATAGACACCCAATCTTGCTGAAGGATTTTAAATATTCTTTCCTGGCTCAGGATATAGTGAAATCTATTTCATTAAGACTCCTAACTATACAGACCTTATTTTCAGGGATGTAGTTGGTTTTAGGAAGGTGAACTCAAAAACAGTTGAGGGAGTCTAGCTCTGGGTTGGAGTGGATTTCTTGTATCTGCAGAACTAGACTGAAGAAAAGCTTCAGGAAACCTTAAAGTTTATATTTATGGTAGATAATTAAAATCAACGGCATTGAGGAGAGTTTGAAGGAAGAAAATCCAGAGCTCTTCCTTGATTTTTTTTTGGGGGGATGGGGTATTTAGTTGAGGGTGGGAGTTGATGATATCATGTAGAGCTTTTATAAGAAATTCACATTATATGTAAAAATAAAAACCTCCTAAGTAACATTTATTTCTTAATACCACATGCTTATTACATACCATGTAACTTTCTGATTCCTAAGTTTTGTTTTAATACTACTTTAAAATTATAATTTTTCAAAATAATTAGGAGCACATTTAATCCATTTCTCATAAATTGTGGTTTAAAAATATATAAACCTCACCTAAGGGGGGAAAAAAAACAACAAAGTAGAAATTTTGCTCTGGTGCTTCTGCTTCCTTCCCTATCCTACACACATGACTGGGCGATAAAATACCACAACAATGCCAAGTAAAGACGTTTTCACTTTGCAACATCTTTAATATTTATAAAATGATTAGAGCTCTTGATTGTGGAAATCACTGGATTTAGAACTATGGCTTTTTTCCAAGTATATATTTTAATTTGAATTCTACTTACTGCCAAATGCACGCACATACATGCACAGGCACACAATACTTGCAAGACAGAGGAAGAAAAAAATTAGGTCACAAAATGTAAAAATCAAAATGAGTCATTCGAAACTTGTGGTTTTTTTTTAATTCTCTCAAATGTTGCCTTCTTTATTTCTCAGCGTCTTTCAGATAGTGTCATCAATGTACAGCTCTCCAGCCTCCCTAAAATGCAAATTTTGATCTCAGCATATATACTAATAAATGCCTTCAACTAATTCTTGAGACCATGCAAATTAGGAGTCTAAAACCTATCAAGTCCCATTTCCTAAGTTTTAGAGGCAAGCATATCAGAACTGTGGGATAATTCTGCACAAATCTCATTAAAGCAGATGAAATTCATAACTAACCAACAATGTTACAGACACATGGAAAAATTTAAGCAGAGTTTAGATTAAAAACAAAAGAAAGTAACAGACGTAGAAGAAACAAAGGTGAATGAAAATAAAGCAAATGAATCAATGTATAGCTATTAAATCTCTAATTAATCAAACCATGGGTTTCTAATGAATGATTTATTGTACTTAAGAATCAGGAATTTCATGGCCATTATGTCTAGGACGGAAGCTAACTGTTTTTGTTGAACTGCTAATAGTAATCACTGATGCATTTTGAAATTCCTTTGTTTCTAGCAAGACAGAAAAAGAAACACAAATCCATTCTCCATGGTTCCACCAGTGTGGACCCTTGCAAACTGATTATTCCCATCAGTGGTTTCCTACTCCCAAGCCCTCGATGTGGTCTACGATGCTCTGCTCTCTTCTGACGCTTTCAGCTGACTACGTGACATTGCTCTATTTTTCTTCTCTTAAATGTTAAACTTTCTTGTATCATTTTGTAATAGTGTCTAGCATGTAATGGGAAGTTCTTAAATTTGTGTTGGATAAATGAGTTCACATTTTGATGTGACGTTGTTTAGATCTATACATTTCATGTTAAGTAGTACTTCGTTTTACCTTTATCAATATAAAATGAATGTCTTTCCTTGTTTTAAATACTTCAGAATTATTGGAAGATACGGTAGGAAACAGAAAAGTTTTTCCTTTGTGGAAATAATAATCTAGGGTGATTGAATAGAATAATTTCTTAAATACATCAGGAATTAACATCAGTTGTGACAAGAACTAAGAAGTGTAAGGTATTTTGGAAGCAAGGAGCATAACTTGGATGATGGATTTAGACAAGCATTCCATGTGGTACAGTCTTTAAGGAAGGGTACAAAGGTTGTCCCAAGGTTGGTTTTCCATAACTGACAGGACTTGGTGTTTATGTCCCTAGGCTGTTACTGTTGGAGACATGGCAGAGGCCAGATCAGGCCCTGAGTATCTGGGTTTGATGGCTTTTCCAAGGGCATGCCTACAACTGAGTAAGACCCATTGACCGAGAAAGTTTTCTTACTTATAGCACTTCTTGGATTGTGTAGGTTCTCCATTAAGAATAATAAGTAATCAGATGTAAGCTCTCCATTTTCTGTCTTCCATATCCACTTTTGTTTTTCTTATTTTTAAAACTTCATTGTTCTTTTCTTCTGCTTTCTAATGAAGCTTCTTAACTTGGCCCTCCATAGCTTTAGCATTAATCCAGCTCTTCAGTTCCTCCAATGTGGATTTTTAGTATGGCATTTCCATTGTGACCTTGTTTGTATCCCATGTCCCTCTTCATATTCTCTTGTATAATTTTTCTTGTTGTTTTCCTGTTGCCTTCATTTTGGTTTTGGTTAACTTATGTGAAAATCATGTTGCTTTTGCATTTGTACTCAATTTGAATTTTTCTTCTGAGTCTTGTTGTAGATCATCTCCACAAATACAATCTTTCTCTAAATCATCAGTGTAAAGTCTTCTTTTTGAGAATCTCAAGTATTTCTTCTAAAGATTTGTTTAGTTAAGAGTTCACTAGACAACAGAACCTCAAACAATACTTTAGTAGAAGATGCCTTCCAAGACAGACAAAGCAAGTTTATCTACTCCAGAGGGTAGAACTGCCAGACCAACCAAGAGTTGGTCACAGCAGCTGCAACTGAGATGGAGGAAGATTCAAGGGATTGGAGCAAAGATGAAATTGAGAGAACCTCAGGGTGTGTGTGTGTGTGTGAGAGTGTGTGTGTGTGTGTGTGTGTGTGTGTGTGTTACTTTTACTTGATCAGAGTATGTTATTTCTCAAACGATAGGTCAAAAGACAGGTTATCTGTCCATGTATGTAATGATCCACATCCTGGATCTATAGTTTGGAGAAAATTTTTCACAACTCCAGGCCAATTTCTATTTCTAGTAGTATTTACTAAGTCACTTTTGTTCTACTTTGGTAGCATATCCTCCTTCTTTACCACTATTTCTCAGGTAGTCAGAACTGCAGATTTTGAACATTGTAAAAGCTTTACCCACTAAATATAATGCCAGAGTTTTTGCTGCCTTTTGCTCACTCAATGCAATGAAATAGTTCAGTAATCATCCCCAATATGACCCCATATGCACATACCTATACCACACATGCCACCTACATTTCTATACATGCTGCCCCTCCACCCCCAACTCACACACTTCATATACAGACACTCCACTTTTGTATGTTCTTTCTCTAATAAAAGTAGTCATTTGCAGAAGGGAAGAAATGACAAGGAAAAAGGACCAGAATTCCAGCACTCACAGAAAACAGTACCCTAAAATTGCAGGGAACTGTTTAGTTTCTGGCTGGAACACACCCTTTGAGAGATATAAAGCAGCTCCCTTCCATTTTCACAGGGTTTCTGTTTCATGACGACAGTTAGAAGATGCTCTAGAATTCTGGAATAAGTTGATGATCCCACTTTGTTTTAATAGTTGTCAGATTTTTTTGTTGTTGTTTGGTTTGTTTTGTTTTGTTTTTCTTTTTGCTGCAGTTGGGCTGCTAGGCAAGTGCTGATTTATCCTGTTTCTTCACTTGTTTTGTTTTGTCCTGTTCCTCCAAAGTCTCTGTAGATGTGTATGTTTGCTCTTTCTATTTTTATTGATATTAACATGTAAAAGAAGATAAATTTATGGCATAATAATACAGTATAATATAACTATACAAGGTGTGATCAAAACATTTGGTGTATTTTTAGATTAAAAAAACTTTATTACAGGGAAAAACACATTGCCATTAATCGCCTTCAAAAATACTCCTCCTTACCTCAAACACACTTATGCCATCTTCTTGCCACTTTCTGAAGCAGTTTTGGAAGTCCTCTTTCGTGAATGTCTTTAGTTGTGCAGTCATGGCTGCCTCGATATCCTTAATTGATTCAAAACGTTCACCTTTCATGGTTATTTTGACTTTGGAGAAGAGCCAGAAGCTGCTCAGTGCCAGATCTAGTGAATAAGGTGGATAAGGACACACCGTAATGTTTTTATTTGACAGAAATTGACATACCAGAAGCGATGTGTGACATGGAGGATGAAATTGTTAGCCCATCTCATGTTAATGCATCGTTCATGCTCCGTGATTTGTGGCATGCATTAAAACACTCCTCCTCTCAACTGTAGCTCATACATGACTGGCTGCACCAAAAAAAGTTGAAACTTGTCAAACACTTTTACTAAGGTTTGACGTGCCACTTCCCATATTGAAGATCCCTGCCTTTCCATTGGATGGCACTCGGCAGCAGCATTCACCATATTATTTGATCACACCTATTTCTAATCAAGTTTCAGATTATTCCTTTGTCTTTTTACATACAAAATATACATTCTCTAACTGAGGAATGGTGTCAGGATTACTACTAACTATAAGTGAATTTGTGATATTCCTGTTGTCACAATGCAAAATGATCCCATAGCCATTGGTTCACTACTGGGTGTTCAGCAAACCAGATGGAAACAACTAACAATGGCATATGTGTACACAAGATGGAGAAACACAAAAGCCCACATTCACAGAAAATGCACACATAGAATGAGCGTCTATATGGATATTCCAAAATACATAAAGGAATGTAATACTAAGACAATCAGTAAATAAAATTTCTTTAGATGGAAAATTTTATAGAACATTCTGATAATTTGAATTAAGTGTCCCTAGGATATCCAAAGAGATGCATGGAGATATATACCACTAAAAAATTAGCTAGCAATTATGGAAGTAAAGCATGAAGAATTGATATAAGAAAAGGTAATTATTTAGTAAATCAATTAGGGATGTAGATATGTAAAGTACAGTTGAAGAATACATTAGTGAACTGGAAAAAATGGGATTTACACCTGTATCTAATCATTTCACTTCACAACTTAAAAAAAAATCTTTCTGGGGTTCCCTTTGCTTTAGGATAGAAATGAAAATTCTCAGTTTTTGTGGCACCTCTACAACTCACAGCTATATTTTCTGCATTGTCACATCAGTCTTTCAGCTCTCTCATTCTCTGAGCTCTAGCTCATCAGCGCTTCTCTTTTCTGATGCTGATTCATCTTGCCATGTTCTAACAGATGAATTATTGACAATATTCAATATTTCCTGCAATACCTGCTGTGTCATCTCTGCGGGCAGGCCTTCCAGGGAGTTCAAGGCCCCCTTTCATTATATACTGCGCGGGCCTCAATACGGGAATTACGAGGCATTTATTTACATGCCACAGAATGTGAGCACCAAAATGCAGCATTTAGGCTGTTCTGTTCATTGTCGTATCCTCAGCTCTTACAGCAGAACCTCGATTCTACAAGGCAGCTAGTAAATGTTTCGTCAAATATTTGATTGGTGTGGTTATCCGATTCGTGTTGTCTCCATCTAGACTAGGAGTTGCCTGAGGGCTGCGCAGTGCTGTTTTGTTTGTCAGGTTATCCTCTGTTATAAGTACCATGTCTAGCACACAGAAGACCAATAACTTCTTGTCCATGAATAAAATAACACTGTTTAGATGCACGAAGCAGAATATCAAGTATTATGGCTGTGTTCTTGTCTGCCCCCTCCAGTAAACTGAATTTACTGACAATTAGTCCTCTTTTACATCTTTGATCCTCTGCAGAACCCAGCAACATCCTTTTCAGTAAGTGCTTGCTTAATTATTTGGTTGAATAGGTAAATGAATGATAACATCCACAATAATATTAATACATAGGATGTCAGATACAAAAAGCCTTTTTTATTGAAACCTATAGTACTTAACCCTAAAATGTTGAGCTGATATCATACCAGGAAAATTATCAACTTAATAGAAACCATCAAAAGAGAATATTGTTAAAATCTATGTAATTATCTCAATTGCCAGGAAGGTATCTGATTTGCATTCAACAGCCATTTGTCATAAGCATACCAAAAATAGTAGGAAAGGGTTTGTTTCTTTTTCACAAGGAAAAACATATGTGCTTCAATAACATTACCATTAATGTAGAAGTACAAGAGGTTTTCTAAAACACACAGGAATAACACAGACATGCTTTACCTCACCATTGTTGCTAAGATTATTTATGTTACTAAGTAATAAAATAATGTTGCAAATATAATTATTAGACCTCAAATCTTTCATGTGCTAAAGGTTTTAGGATCTTAAGATACTAAGGATGAACTAGCAGGGGAATATTTTAAGTGGTTTACTAGCAGCAAAAGAAATGCAGCTGTTTTGGATTATCTCTAAGTTACTTTAAAAAAGTGAAACTAATACATTGAAGTAATAAGGGAAAACAAGAGGGGAAAAAGCAGCAAGGAAAAAAGAAAAAACTAGTTACAACTAACTGTTAAAATCTGAAGTCACGTGACTATAATTTGCAAAGAAAGCACAAGAATAGTCTTAAACAGTATGCTGCTCTTTCTGTTAGTACCACTAGAAACTACATTAGACACCGATATATGATAGGACGTACTCTAAGCATAATTATTTTTCATACATGCACCTTGCATGGTAGATATTATTGTCTCTTTCTTTTTTTCAGTAAAAAACAGTGTTTGAGTGAGAGCGTGGCTCAGCAGGTAGAGTAATACACCAAGCCACGTCACGTGGTTTGGTTCCTAAGGACATTTTATACAACAGCATGGCCAAGACCGTATTAATAGCCATAACACTAGCTGAGCATATGCACGGCACAGAGCATGCTCGCACACGAAGCCCTTACTGCAAATAATTAAATCACAGTCATTGTCAGTGTGACGGTTATCAGAAAGGAAGGAAACCTAATCCACAATATAACAGGAAAAATGACATGGATGGTGGTTAGTAACACACGAAGTAGGAAAACTATCCCTCACAATAACAGCTTGCCTAAATGTGGTCCCTGGGGAATTCCTTCAATGTCTAGGAACATATATTCTCTAAAGGAAAATTTTATTTTTATTTATTTTATTTTATTTAGTTAATGCAGGTGAGGATGGTAATCGGTTCTTATCCAGGGAAACAAAATTTTGATTGCAATACCTGAAACTGATAGAAAAAAAGTGTAAATCAATAACTTTCTGTGTTTCAATTCTTATGAGTCATATCTATCTATGTCCATATCTATGTATTATATATATATTATTATATATATGATATTAACTATGTGCAGAGCATTGGTTAGGGTTCATAGAATTGTAGGATATTCCTTAGAATTGGAATCTTTTCCTCACATTTCCACTTGTACAATCATTGTGTAATGTTTAAAGTGAAATGTTTGAGAGTTTATATATTTCTTTCAAGTTTGCCTTTTAATTCTATTTTGATGTTTATTTTTTTGTTGTTGAAGTATGTTGAGAGCAGGTGACATGTCCCTGTCATATGCCATTTTGTGAGCTTCTCCATAGCTCTGCTACTTCCACTTTGTTATCTCGTCCACATCTAAAATTTTTGTGTTTACCCAACTTGACACAATTTCATGTCTCAAGTACAATACTATTTCTAATCTTATATTTTTACCACAATAATCTATCCATGTATAACACAGTAATTTTTAAAAAGGGAAAACTTTCAAATAAATAGGATCAAGGAAATACACACACTTCTCTAGCGTCCAGCTTTCGCTGGAAGAGAAACAGTTACTCCCGGGATACTAACTGGGACCCCGTTTCTGTTGTTTGAGCCCAGTCTTCCTCACCAGGGACCAACTATTCATTTGTATGGCAAGGAGTTCTTAGATTTATTGCCACTTCTAGAAACTGGGGACATTTGATCATATGTAGGGCTTCTTGCTATTCCAAACTGCATCCCAGAAAAGCAGGCAAACCTATCACCACCTGTCAGAAGTACAGATTGCAAAAAGGCCTTGTCCAGGGGTATAACCTACAACTGCTTTTGGGGTCGTTGTGCGGTTTTGATTTGAATCCTGCTTCCCTACTTCCTAACTATATGACCTCTGGCAAGGTACGAAACCTCTGTGAACCCCAGATTTTGTTTTTCGTTTTTTTTTAAAGAGGAAAATAAATTCATTTAAAAAGAAATAATCTTACTGCTTACTTCCTAGAATTCTCATGAGTATAATTAGCAAGTCATAATTACAGCAAACATTCACGCCGCTTTGACATACTTGAGACAGTAGAGTACTGTATTATTGAATCCACCTTTTTATTTTGTGGTTACCATTGTATGCAATAGTTATTATTTTATCTCTATTTATAGGTAGGAAATGGAGGCACAAAATGCTCACATAATTTGTACAAAGTCCCAGTTAATTGCTTCAGATTCCAATCCTCATTTATTGCACACTGAGTTTCTACTTTTCCAAGATGGGGTTCACACACTATTCAGTGATCAATAATTTCATCTATTATTAATTTCTATAACTGTTAGCTATGTTCACTAGTATTATTAGGAAAACTTTGAAACTCATTTTCCAGAGTCTCTGAAGTACCGAACATGAGGCTGAATCTCCTTCCAGGATAGGAGAATTTTCTTTTATTTTCTGTAAAAGTGCTATTAACACATGGCTTGCATTCTTGTGAATCCACAAAGAGTCAGATGTTGGAGGTACATATGGTTCTTTCTCTCTGTCTCTTTTGTCACCTGTCCCATGGTTCAGACATGAGAATGTCACCTTTCCTTGTTTCACTTCACAAATTCTACCCTCTGCACTCTCCACCTGTGCTTTTTGTTTCTTAACAAGTATGAGTGTGCCTCAGTCCATCTCCACTGCGCTTTCCTTTTTAGCCAAATACTGGATCTTGAGTTAATGACTTTAAATTTGGAGCCATCCATTCTGTCATGGCTGTTCTCTGCTTTCTCTGTTATTATGGAGGTAGGCTGCAGGAATACTTTCTAAGCATCTGCCAACTCACCCACACTTGCTTTTGGGACTGGGTCATTATATTTTGTATTGTATCACTTAACTGATTTTGAACTTGATGCTTGCTTATTGAATCTAGTTTTTGGTTTTTTTTTGTTCATCACAATTCTGATTTCAACTGCTAGATCTAAGCTGAGGTGCTATTTATTCTGCCATTTTCCTGGGTGGTCGGTGCCTATACCAGTATAAAGTAAATGTTAAAATTATTATACCAATGAAACCTTGCAATCAATCAAAATGACAGTAGTAATTGAGTGCAGTGAGCAGTAACTGAAGTTCTTATAAGGTTTCCAAGGAATGCTTCAATACTGGATATGGTTAAGGAAAAAAGATTAAAGGGTTTTCCTTTCTCATCTCAGTATTCTTTTACCTTATGTCTAATTTCATCCCATGACAAAGAAAAGACATGAAATTGTGTTTGAAATAGTACACTAATGTTTCCTTCTGAATATTGCTTTTTTCATTGTTTTGATTAGAAGCACTCAATAAGTGATGTTGATGGACTCTGGGAATGATTTTTATAATGAAAGGGGATGTTGAAGTGGAGAAGATTCAATAAAAATTTCTTAAATAAATACTCCTCTTGAATATAAAGAACAGGGTGTGGCAGATGATCTTGTAAGAAATGTTACTCCAAGAGAGACTACAGGGCATTTTACTCTTTGTACTTCTCTGTAGCTTCTTATCTTTCTGGGACATCTCACTATGTCCCTTTTTTAATTCCTGCCCTGATATTAGGGGCAAACTTCATTTTCCATTTCAGTTCATGGATTTCCAGCTTAATTAAATTATTCTTTTGTCTGTCAGCTCCCAAATTCGCTCATTATTTCTCGTTTGGGGCCAGAAATCACCTGTATAATAGGATACCTGGTGATGGTCGCTGATATGCCAGAGGCTCCCAGGAGGGTATGCCAACAAGACTACCAATAGGGCCTTCCCCACATAATTGCAACAAGGGCAGACGCAGACTCATAGCATTACAAAGAGAAAAAGAATGTTTCTAATTTATGAGTGTATTAAAAAAGGATTTTAAAAAATGATGTTTTAACAAAGAATGAAATGCAATATAACTAAGTCATTCACAAGATATTAAAATTATTTATACATTTATGAACTTAGTGTGTATTGTATAATTGAACACAGGTGGAAATTTGGAGTTTTTTGTGTGAATGTGCGATACAGATTAAATGACCATTGTGTTATACCCCTGGCTGAATACCATGAATTTTCACAGGGGGAAATAACTAAATAGAGTGAGCATATTCTTGATGGAAAGAAATATTAACCTAGAAGGAAGAGTACATGCATTTTCCTTCAAAATGATGTTAATTTGCTGTGTAGCCATAAAAAAATCACATAACTTACCTAAACTTCATTTTCCTCACTTTTTTCCTGTTGTCATTAGTATTTCTTGCCAGATTACATATAATTGGATAATATTTAAGTGCAAACTAGTTTATGGATATAAAATACTTTTGAAACATTGTAGACTTCTGAGTTTAAAATGGTAAAGATAGTACATACAGCCCCCTTTCCTCACTTAAGTTAACTTTAAAAATAACCAGAAGCAGACTCAATCTTTAGTGAAACTAACCCTCAGTCAAATAGGTGAGAAAGGACTCCAGATCCTAGTATACAGTTTTGAAAATAGATGATAAACCCTCCTGAGCAAACAATTTCTCATCGGGAACAATAGGAGCAAGTGGGAGCATTCCTGGAACTCACTGGACGTTGAACAATTGAGGACCAGAGGCTGTCAGGACATATTGAGACCTCCCTGTTTCACTGGAAGGAGTCAGGTGGTTGACCGGGCTGAAGGAGAAACCCCTTGGAGAGCAGTCCAAAGGTGGTGAATAAAAGAACCATTTCATGGTATATACAAAGTAGAATGGAATAGAAAACAGATGGAAAACGTTTAGCAGGGAAATTTTACCACAGAGAAAATGAAACTAATAGACAAATATATTGCCAAAATTAGACAACATACTTTAATAAAGCAAAAATGCCTTTAAAATAAAGTCTCAAAACAGAGATTTAGGAAATAGAAGTTCAGAAAAAGTATAGCAGAAAAACAGAAAGAGATGACACCTAAGCAGATAAATCAGAGAAAATAGTACAAACGAATATTAAACCTAACATAGAAATGCAAGTGGCATTGGAAATAACTCAAAGGAGAATAGAAATTGCTGAAATATAAATAACATTCAGATTTACGAAGCAAAACAAAGATAAATTAAGATGAACAATAAATTAAAATGGTTATAAAATTAGAAGAAAGTGATTTATCTGGAAGATAAAATAAGAAAACAAAAACAAAAACAAGAGTTTCAGTGTACCTAAATGATGTGCCTGAAAAGAAATTAACATATATAGAAAAAAATATAAAGTTATTTTTCCAGATATGAAGAAATTTTGAGGTTAAACTTTTTGACTTCACTCTGTTGTTTGAAAGCCACCACTCTGAAAAAACTAGCACAAAATGATCAGCATCGATATCCTAATTGTCTTGACTTGTAGAATAAAAGGGGATCCTTTGGGAAACTAGAGCAAGTCCCACGTAAGGAGTGAGCTCAGAATTCTCCTTAGCAATATTCTTGATCAGGAAAGAACAGATCAATGCCTCCAATGTCTTTAGGCAGAGACAGTGTGACCCATCTTCTCAAACTTAGCTAAGATATTTTTCAAAGTAAAGGCAAGTCACAAACATTTTCTAACATGTAATAATTTAGGGAATCTAATTTTTACATTTATTTAAAAATGTGCTGCCAATAAAAATGAATGGAGGAACTATGGCAAAACTATTGGTGATAAACATTAAATATTTTTAATATATTACTTAAGGAATGGGAGTGTCGCAAGTGGTAATAGCATAGAAATGATTTATTTGACACAATTTGGAAGGTAAGGTGAAAGATAGGGTAGATATAGTGAGTTCCTCTTAAAGCTGAGTGAAAACAAAATGCCATTTAAAGGTGATATATAAAATAATATATGCAGAGACATTCAAAAGTATAAAAGAATGTATTAAAACCATGAGTGTAATATAAACAACTGAAATTGAACAGTGCAGGAAGGGAAGGGATTGGGAAGAAAGTGAAGGAATATATATTTTCAATGTTACAGTAAAAAAAGTCAGCACATACTAGATAAAGAATTATAGGATTGCTGGCTGGTCAAGGTGGTGGAGTAGGTAAACACTGTACATGCCTCCTTTCACAACCACATCAAAATTACAACTAAACCAACTAAACTATAGAATAACCATCATTGAGAATCACCTGAAGTCTAGCTGAACCAAAGTCCTACCTCTAAGGACATACAGAAGAAGCCACCTGGAGACAGGTAGGAAGGGCAGAGACACGGAACAGACTGGTCCCACACCCACATGTGACTGTTAAAAATCTGGGGGGATAACTCTGCTGCAGAGGCCCCCTTGGAAGAGTGAGGGGTCCCAGCCCTACACCAGGCTCCCCAGCCCAGGGTTGGAGTGCCAGGGAAAGGTGAAAACCAGCAGATGTGAAAATGGCTAGATGAGACAGGGTAGTGCCAGTCCCAGGCTATCCTCTAAAGGGCCCAGGCACAGACTTACTCACTGATGGACTCACTTGCTCTGAGCTCCGACTGTGGTGCAGCAGCTTGAAAGGTACCAGGGTCATACAGGGAGAAACTGAATTGTCTGGCTCAGAGCAAGGGCTGGAGGGGCAGCTTTCTCTCAGACAAAAGTGCTGGTAAAATTCATTGTTTCTTTATTGGCCCTTCCCCCATCCTGGCATGCAGACATAGTTGAGTGCCGTATCTGAGTCTCCATCAACCTGGCTAACACTGTTGCCTCCACCCTGGTGATTCCCTGAGACCCAGCCTCACCCAACTTTTGGTCCCACCCAAGCCACTTCCAGTGGCTTTTCCATATAAACCACCTGTCTTTCCTTATGCTGTGGACTTTCCTAAAATCTCTCAAAGGATCCCAAACCCAAACAAGCAACATCTAGCTTTAGCAGGTCCCATACCTCTTGCTGAGCCGCCCCAAGCCTGTCACTAGCAGTAGCCAGCCTCAGTTCGCTGGTTGGCCTCTTAAGGAACCTCCAAGCCCAGCCCAGGGAGCAGCCATCTTCATATTGCTTTGTAGTTCATGCCATATTGCCCTGGGCAGAGCACAGGCTATGGCTGAACTTAAGCTGTCGTGGGACCCCTCCCAGGAGGTCCTGGGCCTGGCACTCCTGTTGTCCCTCATTCACTCAAGCTGGAGTATCACCCAGCCACCTTCAAGGACAACACACCCAACGAGCTGACTGAGCAGGCACCAGAGCCCTTCTAAAGTGAATCCACCTCCATAGTGTCAGTCCCTGAACATCAGCTCCTCCACTGTACTCATGGCCAGTCCTCATAACCAATCAGCCCAAGGGTCAGACCCTCCCACTGATGTGAAAACAGCAACCAAGGCTGAACTACAACAAGGACACACATAGCCCACACAAGGGACACACATGGAGCACCCAGCTCAGGTAACTAGGGAGACTGCCATTGGGTTTCCCAGGATACTTTCTATATAAGGCCACCCTACTGAGATTGGGAGACAAGAGTTGCCCTACCTAGTACATAGAGATAAATGCAGGGAGGCAGCCATAATGGGAAGCCAAACATGTCCCAAGTAAAAGAACAGAACAAAGCTGTAGCAAAATAACTAAAAATGGAGACAAGCAATTTACCGAATGCAGAGTTCAAAACACTGCTCAGTGATCTCAGGGAGAACTTCAACAAAGAGATAGGAGACATAAAAATGGAGATAGAATGCATTAAAAAAAAATGAGAAGTAAAGATTACAATACCTCAAATGAAGAATACATTAGAATGAATCAACATAGATTTGATGAAGCAGAGGATTGAATCAATGATTTAGGAAATAAGATAGCAGAAATCACCCAATCAGAACAGCAAAAAGAACAACAGAATGTAGAAAAATGAAGGTAGCTTAAGGTGACTCTGGGACAGCATCAAGCAAACGAACATTCACTTCACAGGGGTACCAAAAGGAGAAGACAGAGCAAGGAATTGAAAATCTATTCGAAGAAATACTTGTGGAAAACTTCCCCAACCTGGCAAAAGAAATAGACATACAAGCAGGAAGTGCAGAGAATTCCAAACAAGGTGAACCCAAAGAGGCCCACACCAAAACACATAATTAAAATGCCGAAAGTTAAAGAAAAAGAGATAATCTAAAAAAACAAACAAACAAACAAACAAAAAACAGCAAGAGGAAAGCAGTTTGTTGCCAACAAGGGAGCTCCCATAAGACTGCCAGCTGGTTTCTCAACAGAAACTTTGCAGGCCACAAGGGATTGGAATGAAATATTCAAAGTGATGAAAAGCAAGGGCCTATAACCAAGATTGTCCAGCAAAACTATCATTAAGAATCAAAGAATGGATAGAGAGCTTTCCAGACAAGAAAAAGCTAAATGAGTTCATCTCTACCTAACCAGCATTACAAGGAATGTTAAAGGGAATTCTTTAAGATGAAAAAAAAAAAAAAAAAGATCAAAAATATGAATAATAAAATGGCAATAACTATATCTATCAACAATTACTTTAAAGGTAAATAGATTAAATGCTTCAATGAAAAGATAGGTTGAATGAATGGATAAGAAAAAAGGACCCTTTCATATACTGCCTACGACAGACTCACTTCAGATCAAAAGACACACAGAGACTGAAAGTAAAGGGATGGAAAAAGATATTTCCTGAAAATGGAAACCAACCAACCAACCAACCAAACAAAAAGCTGGGGTAGCAACACCTGTACTAGCCAAAATAGAGTTTAAAATAAAGGCCAGAAGAAGAGAAAAAGAAGGACCCAGTAATCTCACTTTAGGTATTTATACTAAGAATCGCAAAATGCTACTTCAACGGTACATGTGCATCCATATGTTCATTGGATGTGGAGGCAGCATAGGTGTCTGTTGATGGAAGAATGGATAAAGAGGAGGTAGTACATATATACAGTGGAATATTGCTCAGCCATGGAAGGGAATGGGATCTTGCCAACTTTGGTGGCAAGGATGGATGTGGAGGGTATTTTACTGAGTGGAGTACATCAGACAGAGAACGATGCAATGTGATTTAACTTATATGTGGAATCTAAATAACAAAACAAACAAACTCATAAATACAAAGAACATTTTGATGATTGCCAGCTGGGAGGGTGGTTGGGGAGGTAGGTGAAAAGGGGGAAGGGATTAAGAAGTATAAATTGGTTGTTACAAAGTAGTCATGGGGATATAGGGTATAGCATAAGTAATATAGTCAATAATATTGTGATAACTATGTATGGTGTCGGATATATAGTAGATTTATCAAGTTGATAAATGGGAGGAGACTGGGGCTCAGGGTAAAAAAAGGGAAACGGTTAAGAAGTACTAATTGGTAGTTACAAAATAGTCATGGGGATGTAAAGTAAAGCATAGGGATTGTAGTCAATAATGTGGTAATGACTATGTACAGTGCCAGGTGGGTACTAGTCTAGTCGGGATCAACTCTTAAATTATATAAATGTCTAACCACTGTGCTTGAAATTAATATAAAATAATATTAAATGTCAACTGTAAGTGAAAAAAAAAATGGAGGGAAAGTGAAGGGGAATAAGAGGTTCAAATTTCCAAGTATAAAACATAAGTCATAGGGGATGTAATATACTACATAGGGAATTATAGTCAATAATATTGTGATGGCATGGTTTGGTGTCAGATGGTTGCTGGACTTATCATGGTGCTCAATTCTTTAGATATATAAATGTTGAATAACTATGGTGTACACCTGAACATAATGTAATATTGTATGTTAGCTATATTTTAATAAAAATCTTTAAGATAGTAATTATAGGATTAAAGACATTATATCACATTGTAGTAATAAAGGTAATAGCAAAACACCAAACTTTCACATTATCAATAGTAACAAGAGACACACTCATGGAGTATAGCTAAGACAAAGGAGAGAGTGGAAGATTGAAAACAAGAGTTGTGCCATCATGAAACATAACACAAACTACGATTATAACAAAATCCAAACATGCTATCATATTAAGGCCTGTATATGTTGTGGTATTTTAATGATGTAGTTTTTTATTTATTTACACAAGAAATAAGTAAGGATTAATACTTATGCACCAAATGACATAATATCACATTCCATAATACAAAATCTACAAAAATGTCAAGGGTTAACAGAACAAACACATTAATTGCAGACGACATAACTCAGTATATACAAACCATTAAACGTTAGTAAAGGCATAGAGAACCTACAGAACATATTGACTCAGTATATCATTGTGTTTGTCTTTATGAAAGATACTACATCACTTCTGTAATATTTTTATAAAACAATGTCCTCTTAAATTGCATTAATAATTTTTGAATTAAGAACACTTCAAATTTTTTTCTTTAATAAACTGCATCTTTGATTAAAATTTTGTGTACTATTCACAGTTAGAGAGCCGTCTCTGACTCCCACATGAACTGAACTCTGAGCACTGGACTACCATATGAGTAGCATCGTGACTTTCGGGATCCATTTGCAAGTTAGCACGATGGTTCCTTTTGTAATTATGTAAAGAATCCATTGCTCAACTGGATGGATACAGAAAGCGAAAATAGGGTTCTTTCTCTAAAGCCTCCAGTCCAACAGGAAAAACACACATCATACATTATATTAAACACAGTATCTAAGATAAGTTCCGGTGGGAATGGGGAGGTGGACTTTGGTGGCAGTGCCAAAATATTAATATAAGTATATAAATCAAATCTTATGATCCGACATGTATTGAATGACTCTTATCAGATACCTAAGACAGATAATGATGCGTGTGAATAATTACTTTTCTGTGATCATTGGTAAAAAGATGTGACAAAATCTGTGTTGTCTCCTTGGGACACCAGCTGTTATCCCCATTGTCTACTCTATTTTGCCTATGTTTATAGCAGAGATACATCTTCAATTAAGGGACGTTTCTTCTCATTACAGACCATTTTCTTGTCTTCTCTCAGGAGCCTTACTCTAGTTATTAATATACAGACTTTGGGTGGTTTTTCCTTTCTACTAAATTTATAAACATGGTATTTCAGAAACTTGTTCTAGGCCTTCTTTTTTTTAAATTTATGTATGTATGTATTTTTTTTTCTACACTTCTTCACTAGGATGTCATTTATTCCAATAGTTTAAAATACCATCTATATTCTTTTTTTTTTCCCTTCAGTTTGTGGGTCAGTCAGCTTACACATTAGCCAATTACATATCAGTAAGTATTATTTGGAAGTCAGTGTACTTACTTGAATCAGTTGAACCATCAGCACACCATCCAGGCAGTGCAATCATGTGTTAATAATAAGATGTGAGATTTAGCTAGAGGGAGAGGGCAAAGAGAGAGGTAAGATTATAATAATCCCAAGAAAAGTGTAATGGATATAAAAAGGAAGGAGCAGGAAAATGATAGCATGGAGATGACATCCATATGAATCTTAGGTGCATGAGCAAGAGAGGCAGAAATCACCAAAGGTGTTCAGTCAAAGTGACCCCTAATTAGCTGAACAGTGCATATGAATGGAAAAGAAATGTGTACTGTTGGAAGCCATTGAAGCCATATAGGGCTTTGTCATGTAGCATTTTTGTGGCAATAACTAATTGATATAATAACTAACTTATATAAACCGTCTAAATATTAGTTTATTATTAGTATTAAGACATGGATAATAGCAATGCTTACTGCATTAGTTTTCTATTGCTGTGTAACAAATGACCACAAACTGTGTTGCTTAAATCAACACTCTTTTATAATAGTACAGTTCTGTAGGTCAGAAGTCTAGTAGGCTTGACTGGGTTCTCTGCTTAGGGTATCTTAAGGCCAAAATCAAGGTAATAGCTGGGTTGGGCTCTTGTATGAAGGACCTAGAGAAGAATCCCTTCCAAACTTATTCATACTGTTGGCAGAATTCAGTCCTGTGGCAATAAGTCTGAAGTCCCTGCATTGTTTCAGGCTGTCTGCAGGCACCCTCTCTCTGCTCCTTGAGGCTGCCTGAATTCCTGCTTATGTGACCACCACCCCTCCACCCCCCACAGCTTCAAACTGGTTACCATCAAGTTGTTCTAAAATTTGAATCACTTTGAGCTCTTATTCCACACAATACCATCTTTATTCTAATAACTCCTGTGAGATTCAGGTTTGTGTATTAAACTTTGCCTTTACCACATGAGTTTTCAACTATCTTCAATGCCTACCTACCTCTTAGGTCCCCTACACTCTCTCCTCCCTCATTCTTCCTTTTCATAACTAGCCTTTTCATGATAACTTCCTTTTCGTGGTCATTCAATCAGCAGGTCCCACTAGAAGCCCTGTGACTATGTTAGATTCCTCCATTACCCTTCCGTTCCTATGCAGCCATCACCTACTCACCCACACCTATACACTTTTTAACCCACGCACAAAACTTGTTGGTTCTTCCTCTAACATAAACCTCAAACTCGGCAACTCCTTTCCATGTCCATTGCCACCATCTGTACTAAGCAAACAACCATCATTTTACCTCTGGTCTGTTGCACTCATTCCTCTGCAGAATCTTCTCCATACTTACACTCTCCCCCCTCTACAAACCATTCTTCAAGGGCAACTTGATAAATCTTCATGAAATGAAACACATCACCCCAGCTCAAAACCATTCCCACTGACTTCTAGCTGCATTCAGGAGGAAGGGACCAAGTACTACCAAGGTCCAGTGTCCCTCTCAACATAAAGTGGTCTCTTCTCTAGTTTTCCCAATGTAATTTTTCACTCTTATTTCTCTTCCCCACCTCCGCTGCCCCTCTGTGCTCATACCCTTTATGAGCAGTGGAACAGTGTTTTGGGTCTGAATTTAAAGAATGTTTAATTGAATAAAGGTCTCCATGGAAACTTTTCTCTGTCTATTCTGTCTAAATTAATCCCTCCCTACGGGATTCCCCATCTCAGTAGCTTGTTCAGTTCCTTCAAGGCAGCTAACCATAGGCTGCATTTCTGTTTAGTTGTGATCTCATTCTGTGTGCCATCATCTGGACTATGAAGTCTAGGAGGGAGGGGACAATGAACAGTGTGATATCATAGTAGGCTCTCAAGAATGGGCACATGGTAGGTACCCAATACATAATTGTTGAATTGGTGATTTAAGTTCAATTTGATATAAAACTTTTATTAAAAGTCAATCATGAACAGAACAAGAAAAAGAAAAATGGGGAAAAGGAAAAGAAGACAGGACTACCTCAGCCAAAATGTGGAAGTATCCTTAAAGTGTACTGGGATTTGGGCTTCTATTAGTGGGTCCAGCTCACCAAGATCTTTCGAATGAGGCAGGTCAACAGAGGCAAGAGACGTGTGGCAGGCTGATGCTGCAAGGTAATCAGCACTGCACTCCCGGCCTCCTCACCTGTGGCGGTGTCACCACACTGTGCAGTGGGTCTCTGCACACAACTTCAATCCTTTAACCTTTCCTGCAATGTTGCTCTATAATTGGAATTTGTTTCTATTTTCTCTGCTGGCAGGCACCCTCAAGAGAAAGGACTTTACTTTAGTCTCACCTTCCATCAGTTCCTTCCAGGAAGGATTTGTCTGACATTTCCTAATGAGACTCGGTTTCTTCCTTACATTGTCAGCAACTTGAGAGACAACAATTCTGTTACATTTGGGGAGCCATATGAGACTCGGGCAGGGGTACCCAAACAATTGTCTGTAGGCAAATCTAGCACATCACTTGTTTTTATAAATAAAATTTTATTGGAACACAACCATAATCATTTATTTACATATTGTCTGTGGCTGTTTTCCGGCTATCACAGTCACAATGAGCAGATGCTACTGAGATTCTGTGGTTCACAAAGCTGAAAATATTTACTATCTGTCCCTGTATAGGAAATACCGCTAATTTCTGCACTAGGTGTCATTGCCTTTATTGTGAGCGTTAGGTGTAGTTTTAGAATAGTATAACAGCTTTTTAGTATCTCTATTTATATATTAATTTGAGGGAAAATCAGGTTGTTTTTTATACAGGTATCCCCCAGTTTTCGAAAGTTCATGTTACACCACTTCACTTTTACAAAAGACCTACATTAGTACCTGTTTTCACTAACTGAAATAAATCCATGATTTGATATGATTTGGTAGGTTATTTTCTGGGTCTGGGAACACTCAAAAATTTTTTCATACGGGTGAGTGGCCGTTGCTTCTTCACTTTATGCCACTTTGGCTTCCAAAATCTGTTGTATGAAAGCTCTACTTTCAGATGGTGGTGGAGACCTGCACCTTCCAATATCACCTGGTCCAGACCCTATTATGTTCCAGGCATTTACTTAATCAATAAATAAAGCTTTCTGTGACCTTTCCATCCCAAGTAATCTCCTGCTGCTCTCAACGCCCATGGTGTTTGCCTCACGGAGCACTTTATCTCCCACAGCGCTACAGCTCACCTGGTGCTTTATCTCCTGTAGCTCTCAGCGTTTTGACCTTGTATGTGAATCATGTGTGTGCATGGCTAATCTGGCCGACTGGCATGGCACTGTGTAAAGAAAATTGTATTTTGAGCATGACAGATTGCTAGGCTCTGCACTGCATAATAGTAGGGCTCCCGCCTATTTTGCTGACCGGAAACTCGCCCAGTGCGTGCCACATGGTAGACATTTATAATGCATGGATGCATGAATGCGTATGAATTGCGCCTCTGTAGTAATGAGGAATTACTCCCTGGTGATGACAATAGAACTGGGTTAAAAACAAGCATTATTCAGCACACCCCACCCCCAGACACACACACACACACACACACACACACACACACACACACACACACAGAGCACTTGATTTTCTCACTTGCTCCAGATTTTGAGCACTGTACTTTTATCTCATAGCTGTGAATCCCAACTGTATCATTTACCAAGTAACTTTCAACTAGATACAAAACTGGACAATTGATTCTGTCATCTTTCAAATGCAGCTAATCATAGCCACCTCTCAGAACTGTAGTTGGAAGCAAAAGAGGTATCTTCTGGAAGGAGCCAGCACAACTCCCTTCAACTCTCCCCGCACCCCACCCTGAATGGTCCGAAGGTCAGTTGTATACCCTAGAGCCTGTGACTTCCATACGAAACCCACAAGGGACTTCCTGCTTCCCAGCATGGCCCCCACTGACTGTAATCTCCTGGAGTGTGGAAGCAGGGTTCTTCTCTGCAGTAAATACCCTGTTCCCTGTGATTATTCAGCCTCTACTTTGGTCTTTCCCACCATACAGTATTATTGCATCACAAGCTGCCACACGGGTGAAGCAAAACTCTGAGTCATTATTGCTAGTTCCTCCATCTAGTTCATCAGCAAACCTTCCGAAATACATCTTTAATCTGTCCATTTCTCAGTAGCTTCACAGTCATCTGTTTAGCTCAAACCATTATCTTCTTTTCCTTAGTTTAGTAGAAAAACCGTCTTATGCGTCTCCTTCTACCCCTTCCAAATGAAACCCAGATGATCTTTTAAACACAAATATGTGTTTTTAAAAAATTCCTAGTGGTTTCCCATGATTCTAATGACATCACATTTCCATGCCAGGGTCCATAGAACCCTCATAATAATGCTTCAAACTTCATCTCATATCCTGGAGTTGTTGTCACGGTTCACAGGGCTCAAGGCCCCTGGGACTAATGTCAGTGCCTTCGAGGAGCAAAGTCCTGCCTCAGCACCTTTGCACATTCTGTTCCTTCTGCCTTGCTTTGAAGGGACCACTCTTTATATATATCAGGTGTCAGTTAAATTTTTACTATCGGAAACCTCTGTGAGTACCCTGTGCTTCCTGTTATTGCTTTTCTTAGACTCCGGTTTATCCTTAGACTCTGGTTTATCCTGCTTATTCTTATCACAATTTGTAATTCTATATGAATTATATATAGATATATATATTATATATATATATATATATATATATATATATATATATATATATATATATATATATATATATATATATATATATCTTACTCCTTTACATATTCCCATGAGACCCACACCATGTCTGTATTGGTCTTGAATGTATGCCCATCTGTGATTTTTCTTTATTGTCTTTTTTATTTTTTTTGCTTTATAAGAGTGCTTAATAAATGATTCTTAAATTAATAAGTGAATGAATGAATAAATAAATAAATAAATAAATAAATAAATAGATAAATAGATAAATAAGTAAACGAACAATGGCATTAGGTGGATTTACCTTTCCCCAGTATATTTTTACTCAGAGTATAAATGCCTGGCTGAAATTCTGACCTATAAATTGAAATGTGTCTTCACTAAGAAGGGGTGAATACGGCAATCATTTGAAAAATGAACGGAAGTCCTTACATGATTTTTACTCTAAGAAGACAGGTCCCTTTAAGGATGACACTTTTCTCAAATCTTAGAACAAGACAAAACAAATACACTTCGCTATTTGAAGAATTCTCTTTAAGGCTGAGTACACAGCAAAGTATAATAAAAGTAGTCTTGGTTCCAGGTTTTAATTGGCAAGGAGCATTTTAGGAGATCTTTCAGCAGTCTCAACAATGCATTCTCTGTGATCTTAAATATGAAGATATTGATTTTAAAATATTGGAAGTAATCTTAAAGTTATGATTCTACTTTAGCTGCATATGTCTGAATGATTTAATAAATAAACAAGGGATTTGATTTTAATCGGAATTATGAAATGTTTAAAAAGCTTGGATTTTTCCGCAACTCATGAATATTCCCTTTGTAGTGTTGTTTTCCAATTCTAGAGTTGAGCAAAAAAAACTTGAATTCAGCCTAAATTCTAAGTATCACTGAGGATACCAACACCCCTATAAAACAGGCATATATGAATACTTTAAAAATACTTAAAAAGAAAAAAAAAAATATTGAGTAGGTAACATATTATTGTACATGAAGTGACAACTACTATCCTGATTTTGCCAGTGAGGGAAGAGTCTTACAGAGAACTGCCTTGTTCGAAGTCACAGTGATAGTCAGTGGCTGTTAGCATTTGGACTCAAGTTCCTTAAACTTCAAATCAATATTCTTTCCATTGCTGATACCCTTAGGACTTTTTGCATCATCGAGTCCTTATTCTTTTTCTGTCCACCCCCACTATTTAGCAAAAATTGGAGTAAGACACAGAAAAACTATTAGATAGGATAATGTAACGTAGAACTAATGAGCCAAAGTAAGTGATATATGCCGTATTACAGAGGGAATTTATTTTTAGATATATGTCCCAATGAAGTCATTGCATACTGTGTTTCCCCCAAAATAAGACCTAGTCAGAAAATCAGCTCTAATGCATCTTTTGGAGCAAGATGTCTTATATTAATTTTTGCTCCAAAATGCTCATTACAGTTGATTGTCCAGCTAGGTCTTATTATCGGGGAAACATGGTAAGTATATGAAAATATGCATGCTACCTGCAGTGTTATCTATGATAGCAGCAAGTTGGATGAAAAGTAGCTTTGGAAAGCTACTTTACCCATTTTATCCCCATTTCCAAGTCCTTTTCCCCTGCCATTTTCTGAGGCAACCACTCTGTTTTATATGATGTGTACAAGGTTAGAAACACTGCTGTCATAGATAACACTGTAGGTAACATACATATTTTCATATAGTTATGTAATAATTTTTGTGGGGATATATAGGAATAATATTCTCTGTCATACGGCATATGTTACTTAATTTGGCTCATTAGTCCTAGGTTACATTATCCTAATAGTTTTCCTGTGTCTTACACTAATTTTTGCTAATTGGTGTGCCATGATAGTAAACTGTTGTTTAATTTATCTGATTGCTAATAAATTTAACCATCTCTTTGTTTACTTTTTAGTAAATTTTCTATTCATATTGTCTATTTTTCTGTTTTGGCTGTTCCCTTTTTCTTATTGATTTGTAAAAGTTTCTTGTTTGTCAGTCTTAAATATTGCAAATATCTTCTCATTTCATTGTCTAATATTTTTTTCAGCTTTTTATTTTTTGTTACTTTTGCTTTAAAAGTCTTTTGCTTTCCCCAAGTCACAATATCCTAGTATTGTTTTATAGTTTTATATCTTATATTTAGATATTTAATTCACCTTTGTATGTGGTAGCTTAGGTCTAGTTTTATTTTTGCCATAGAGTAAGCCAGTATTTCTAATACCATCTATTAACTAATGCGATATCTAGCATATTTTCAAATTTATTTCTGTAAAGAACTTATTTTTACATCTGGACAAGGAAAAATGACTCTTTATATGCCTTTCCCACAGTAGAGATTCACTCAACTTTTTTTTTTAATGAATGCAAATCATCACATGTTACATCTGTTTTGGATTTAATCAAATATGTTTTTGGTATATGTGTGTCTATAAAGGCACATTTCCTTTTGTTCTTCCTGCTTTAGCCTGGATTTCTCAGTGGAACTGACATGGGATGTTAAGTTGACTATTTCAAAACACTCTTCTTTGTTCCCAGTAATTAGCATCAATATAATTTCACATGATTATGCCGGTTTAAATGGGAAACTAAAATTAAAAAATAAAATTCTCATTGATTAAAAATAATTTATTTGAATTGGTAATTTATATGTATTTAAAACAAATGCTAATCATTTACAGGCCTTTATTTCATCTCCAAACACAAAGATGAGAATGTAGATTTAAGATTAGTATGAAATGAGGGTTTTATAATAGTGTTACATGATTTTAATAGGCTTCTTTTCCTCTAAATGATGACTGCGTAAGTTAGAAGTTTTGAAGCGTGAACTAGAACTGAAAGGAAAATGAAGAGTTGGAAATATGTTCCTAATTTCATTAGGAGCAAAAGACTTCAGTTACTCAGGTGTCAGCAGAGATCTCTCACACTGTTTCAGGGGAGAACCTAGTGGAGAAAAATGGATGCTAGTGAAGCACTTAGCTGATTATGTAGTTTATTCAAGAATAAGTAAGCTGTTTACTTTGTCTGAATGTTTCATAGATATGGATTTTAGTCAAATGGAATGGCATCACATCTTCCTTTATTAATGTTGATAGAAGTGTGTTCAAAGAGGGCTTCTATCAGTTATTGCTAATAATATACTTATTGGTTGAGTTTTCTTCTCCCTCATTTGCTCAATGCTTCAGTTTTGTAAAGATCATCTGATATTTGACATTATGAGGTGGGCAAGTGTATTCATTCAATTTCATGATGAAAATTTTTAAGGCATTTAAAGAACCTTGTTACAGTGTTTCGTTCTTATAATTTTTTAAGCAAGTGCTAGAAAAGGAAATTGGAAGAGGAAATGTTTTGTTAAGGATATGCATATTTTTGTAGATAACAGTCTTTGAATTTTAGGTAGAAAATTAGAGATCTGCTAATTCTCTGAACTAGAATAATTCAAACTTTTTGTAAATACCATAGTAGTGTCAGAAATGATCTACCTAGAGGGTGGGGGCAAAAACTTGTAAAAATATAATATTATATTTGAATTATGAAGTCCAAATTATAAATTCATTTAAAAATATTCCTTGAAAATTTAAGTTCCTTGTCATAACTGTGATATAGTAATGTATGAGAATTTGACGCACAGAAGATCAAATCCCATCTCTGACATTTCCTGTTATGAGACTTTAGTCAAATTACAACTCTCAGTTTGTGTTCTTAATGGTAAAATGTTTATATTTGACAGTAAGCAAGGGGATATCTTCCTCATTCCTGTTCCCAGATTCTTACATTAACGACTAAGTTGAACTTTAACCATAAAGAAGACAAATTGTTTATTTTAGCTGGTTTATCACTTAATATGTTTTTAATTGTCTGCTTATGACTAATGGCAAAGAGGAAAGCCCATACATTCTTCAGAGAAGTGAAATAATTTGCCTTTACTTACATTGATCTTTTAATCTTTGTTCTTTTGTGCTGGTTGTTAATTATGTCAGTGTCAAACTAATTATCTTAAGTAATGAAACTTAAATTCCCCCAATGATTTAAAATAGAAGACTGGAATATTTTGTAAGCATTACAGAATGGTTGTTATTTTGGAGATACATCATAAAGTCTTCATGATATATGGTACATATTTGTGAATTACCATCTGTATAAAAAATTGGCCCCCCTATTGCATTTTGCTGAGTGGAATTTCTCTAACCAGGCTGCTTTCAAACGACTTAGAAAATCACCAAATTGAAGTTTACTTAATGTATATTCACAGTATAGACTGGTTGATAAAGTTTATATTTGCATGTTTTTTTTCAAAGAAACAAGAAAAAGAAAGTTTGTTTTTGCCATTAAGAAAAATAATTTTATCTGGAAAAAAAACTGTAGAACATGTATATCATGAATGGTGTTCTCTTAAATATTTGTTTCAAGTCATTTCTAACAGTGGGTTAGGAAAAACTCGCACCCACACAATGCAGGTAATATTTTAGGAAAGACACAGGGAAATAGAAAAACCTGTGGATTTCAGAAATATTTATTGAGTACTCAGAGTGGACCAGAAACTACATTAGGTACTAAGAACATTTTCATGAATAGAACAGAAAATAACTGCCCCTACATAGCCTTTTGTTTATTTATTTATCTATCTATCTGTCTATTTATTTATTTAGAGCAACTCATCAGTGTTAAGTGAAATACGTGAATATAAGATGAGTCATTTAAAATAAAATAACAAAAAAAAATGTTATTTATATATACAACTTCTTTCTAAAGGGTGTGGTAGATGCTGAAGGTCTTATTCTGCTGAGAACACTTGAAGATTTGTGTATTCAAATTTGGAAACAGATCTGGAAAGAATTGATTATTTCTATAACCTTGAATTCCTGTGGAGATTAGGTGGAAAGAGAGGGTGGTGGTGTGTGTAAGAGCAAAAGTGACAGTGAGAACATGAAAATGAAATAAATATCTTCTCCAGATACTGAGTTTCTACACATCTCAGCCAGGGAACCCATTCCCCACCCACTTACCTTCTTCCACCTCATTTACAATTTCTGATTTACCAGAAAGGGGCTCTACTGCCAAATGCAGTCTATAGCTCACTGACATTTCTTACCTGAGTTTTAGTCTGTGTCTGATCCTTTTAACAGAAAATGTTACAGACCTGTCATTAGCACTGAATCTGCTTGATCCTCAAGAACAAACAAAAACCCACAATGAAACTTAAAACAGAAGAGAACATGTGAATACTTTTTTCTTCTAAAAATTTTCTTTGCCAACCATGATAGAGGGGTTTTACCAGTTACACATTTCTTTTGTTCAGCTTTTGCCTCACATGTGAGAGACCCTCTTTAAAGTTAAAGTGATATTTTGGCAGAACATAAAATCAAACCAGAAGTAAAACCATGGTACTGAGGAAAATAAAGCAGGCTTCCAGCAAAATCAAAATATTGGCACAGGTGTTCATCACTGATAACTAGAAATGTCTCTAAAATAGCAGAAGAGAGAGAAAGAGAAAATGCAAAAGACATAATCAAAGAAATAATAAAAGAAAATTTCCACAAAATGTATAACTAAGTACTTACTCCAGTACCGTTTTTAAAAAACATACCCAAGATAAATTACTAGAAAAATTCATAATACAAATATTAAAATCATAAATTCCTCAAGAAAGAAAATGAAATCACATCCTAAAGAATAGCACTCAGAGTGATTTTAGACTTTTCAACAGAGATCCTGGAAATTAAAAGAAATTGTAGCAATGCATTCGAATTATTTTTCTAAATATATATTTTTATTTTTAATTTCCTGTTACAATTGACATACAAATCCAAAACTCCAATTCAAAAATCTTTATGCACTCCTATGTTTATTGCAGCACTATACACAATAGCCAGGACATGGAAACAACCAAAATGCCCATCGGTAGATGACTGGATTAAGAAACTGTGGTACATTTATACAATGGAGTATTACGCAGCCATAAAGAAGAAAGAAATCTTACCATTTGCAACAACATGGATGGACCTAGAGAACATTATGTTAAGTGAAATAAGTCAGACAGAGAAAGACAAGTACCATATGATCTCACTTATATGCGGAATCTAAAGAAAAGAATAAGTGAATGAACTAATCAGAAACAGTTTTGGAAACATGGAGGAAAAACTGAGGGTTGCTAGAGGAGTGGGGGGGTGGGGATAAGGGGAAAGTGAGAGGTTTAGAAAATAGTCGGTAACCACAACATGGCCACGGGGTTTTGAAAATTAATTTGGGGAATGTAATCAATACTGTAAAGATGTTGTAGGGTATCCGATGGACATGTGTCCCATTTGGGAGACCACCTCAGGGATGATGTAGATGCCTGATCTCTGCACTGTACACCTGAAGCTGAACAACACTGAATGACAACTATAATTTTATATAAATATATATTTGTATGTATATTGTTACAGGAAGCGGAGTACAGCATTAGGAATAGAGACAGTGGAAATGTATTGGCTCTGTGCGAGGTCAGTGGATAGGGGGTTGGGGGGTTCACACAGTGTGAGGGATATAAATGATAAACATCTAAGTTTTGCTTTGTCTTGTGCACCTGAAACTAATAAAATTAAAAAATATATTATATTAATTTCAGGTATACAACATAGTAATTGGTTATTTATATAACTTATGAAGTGATCACCCCAGTAAGTCAAATACCCATCTGACACCATACAGAGTTATTATAATATTGTTGCCTGCATTTCCTATGCTTTACATCTCCGTGACTATTTATAACTGGCAATTTGTACATCTTAATTCCTTCACCTTTTTCACCCATCCACCAACCCTCTGCCATCTGGCAGCCATTAGTTTTCTGTACCTATGAGTTTGTTTCTATTTTCTTTGTTCATTTATTTTGTTTTAATATTGTACATATAAGTGAATCATGTGGTATTTGACTTTTTCTGTCTGACTTATTTCACTCAGCACAATATCCTCTAGGTCCATCCATGTTGTTACAAATGGCAAGATTTCATTCTTTTTTATAAGTGAATAATATTCCATTGTGTATATGTACTACATTTTCTTTATCCATTCCTCTACTTATAGAAACACTTAGCATGCTTCCGTATCTTGACTATTGTAAATAATGCTGCAATGGACATAGGGATACATACATCTTTTTGAATTAGAGTTTGGGATTTCTTTGGTAAATACCTAGTAGTGGAATTGCTGGGTCGTATGGTGGCTTTATTTTTAATTTTTTGAGGAACCTCCATACTGATTTCCACAGTGGCTGCGCCATTTTACAATCCCACCAACTATGCACGAAGGTTGCATTCAAATTCTGAAGAAAATAACTTTTTTAGTGTGAATTGTCACTATTCTGTAAGGGTTAAGGTGGATGAGTTACTCTAATTTTCCTGTAGATTTTTAAAGTGTAGGTTTTGGTTCAGGTTAGTACCTTAAGTTTTTGTCTTTGAGGAAGCAGCTAAATGAGCTGTAATTGTGAATAAAGTGTATGTATCTTTTCTTGTGTATGCAATAGCTGTGCTGTTATATGGACAATGGGATAAATTGCTCTGAGAGATTGAATAATATTTTTAAAAGATAACATTTAGTAGGAGAATTTTTAATTTCAAGTGAAGGTCTGCCTGGAAATGCACATTAGGCTGGTGATTTTTTAAAAAATGTTAACTGTGATGCTGTATTATTTCTGAATTTGCTGAGTGAAATTAATAGATAAAAAACAAGGTATTCAAATACTTGCCTCTTAAGGTCTGATGAAGCAAACTTAAAATCCCTTGGTCTTCTCATCATCTGGCTTTTTACCTAAAAGCATAGAAAGATCCCATTGTGAATTTCTTCCTTTGTCTTATAATGCTTTCTCATGGCTTCCACATCCACAATAACATTCATGCTGTTAAATTGGCAGGGAACCTAATTATGCTTTTTTATCTGAAGCTCAGATAATCTCAAAGCTCTTTAAGACGATTATTACTTTCATCTATCTGTTCAATTCTTCAGTGCATTTATGAGAGCTCTAGCATCAGCTGTGTAGATTGTGGGAGAGACCTAGAGTTTAAAAAGATGGGGCAGTGAGTAAAGTGAGCACAGGATTAGAAGTCTGAAGACCCAGATTGTGGCACTATCATTGCATCTACCCCTTTGTAGTGCCATTGCCTAATTGGAAAAATAAAGACGCTGGAGTAGATGGTTTTTAATGTGTATACTCATGCTAAATTTCTTTAATTCTATGACTATTCTCCCATACTTTGATTAGCATGTATTTTGCTTTGGTAGCATTGTGTTATAGATATGATGTAAAGGGTTTATAGGTTTTTTAAATTATTATTTGTAGTTTCAGGTATACAAAACAATGTAGTGATTAGACATTTACACCCCTCACAAAGTAAGAAGTTGGTGTTGATAACATGAAGTCTACTACCCCTTCTGACAACTTACATACAAAGCTATTACAATATCATTGGGTATATTCCCTATGCTGTCTTTATATCCCATGACTATACACACACACACACACACACACACACATATATACATATATATATGTATATATGTATATACATAAATATGTGTGTGTGTATATATATGTGTGTGTGTGTGTGTGTGTATATATATATATATATATATATATATATATATATATATATATATATATATATGTATTGGTGCCAAAAATGTATACAAATATATATGGTGACAAAAAATATACATATTTTAAGAAAGGAAAACTGTATTAAAATTGTAATACTCAATATAGACCGATAACAAAAGATGAATAGAAGTCACATTTGACTTCTGCAAATACAAGAGATGCTCAAAGTGGTTACCATCAGCGTCCAGGTACTTCAGACTGTAGTGCACTACTGTTTGAGCAATGCTGACCAAAGTGTCCATTTCTACAAATATATGTTTTTGAGTTAGTGTTTTGGATTTCTAAGGAGCGGATTACTCAGGAGCGGAATTGTTGGGTCATATGGTAGTTCTATTTTTAATATTTTCAGAAACCTCCGTACTGTTTTCCATAGTGGCTGTACCAATTTGCAATCCCACCAACAGTGCACAAGCGATCCCTTTTCTCCACTTCCTTGCCAACAATTGTTTGTTGATTCATTTATGATAGCCATTCTGACAGGTGTGAGGTGGTATCTCATAGTGGTTTTTATTTGCATTTTTCTGATGATTAGTGATGTTGAGCATATTTTCATATGTCTATTGCCCATTTGTACGTCCTTTTTGCAGAAATGTGTACTCCGTTCCTCTGTCCATTATTTAATTGGATTGTTTGTTTTTTTGATGTTGAGGTGTATGAGTTTTTTAATAAATTTTGGACATTAGCCTTTTATCAGATGTATCATTTGCAAATATCTTCTTTCACTCAGTAGGCTGTGTTTCAGTTTTGTTGTTGGTTTCCATTGCTGTACAACATCTTTTTAGTTTAATGTCCTATTTGTTTATTTTTTTTCTATCGTTTCCCTTGCCTGAGGAGATATATCAGTAAAAATATTACTAAACGTAATGTCTGAGAGTTTACTTCCTATATTCTAGCAGTTTTATAGTTTCAGGTCTTACATTTAAGTCTTTAATCCATTTTGAGTTTATTGCAGTATGAGCGTAAGAAGGTGGTCCAGTTTCATTTTTATTTTGCACGTATCTGTTCCATTTTCCTAGCACCATTTATTGAATATAGCGTTTTATTCCAATGTAAATCCTTGTCTCCTTTGCCATAGATTAAATGGCCATATAGGCATGGATTTATATTTGGGCTCTCTATTCTGTTCCATTGATCTATGTGTCTGTATGCCAACACTATGCTGTTTTGATTATGATTGCCTTGTATTATTTGATGTCAGATAGCGTGATACCTCCAGCTTTGTTCTTCTTTCTCAGGATTGCCATGGCTATTCAGGGTCTTCTATAGTTCCATATAAATTTTAGGATTGTTTATTCTAGTTCTGTGAAAAATGTGCCATTTTTTAATTAAAATTTATTAAGGTAACAAAGATTAGTAAAATTACATAGGTTTCAGGTGTACAATTCTGTATTACATCATCACATTGTGTGTTCACTACCCAGACTCAGTTCTCCTTCCGTCACCACAGATTTGACCCTATTTACTTTCATCTGCCACCCTCCTTCCCCGTTACCCTCTGGAAACCACTAAACTCTTGTCTGTGTCTATGAGTTTTAGTTTATTTATTTGTCTTGTTCCTTTGTTGCTTTCAGTTTTATATCCCACATATCAATGAAATCATATGGTTCTCAACTTTTTCTGTCTTACTTATTTCGCTTAGCGCAGTAATCTCAAGATACATTTTATTGCAAATGACACTAGTGTGTCATTTAAGGCCACTGTTTCCTTGGTGATTTTCTGTTTGGAAAATGTGTCCATTGTTGTCAGTGAGGTGTTAAATTCCTCTACTATAATTATGTTACTGTCAGTCTCTCCCTTTATGTTGGTCAATATGTTCTATATTGTATGTATTTAGGTGCTCCTATATTGGGTACATAGATGTTCACTAGATTATGTCCTGTTGTTGGATTGATCCTTTTGTCATTCTGTAATGTCTTTGTCTCTTATTATAATCTTCATTTTAAAGTCTATTAAGTCTGATGTATTTATTGCTATCCCAGCTTCTTTCTTGTTTCCGTTTGTGTAAAATGTCTTTGTCCATCCCTTTACTCTCAGTCTATGTGTGTCTTTTGATCTGAGGTGTGTGTCATGTAGACAGCATATGTATGGGTGTTCTTTTCTTATTCATTCAGCCACCCTATGTCTTTGTTTGGAGCACTTAATACATTTACATTTAAAGTGATTATTGACTTGACAGGTACATAGTTATTGCCATTTTATTCATATTTTTTATCTTTTGTTTGTTTTCCCCCTTGTTCTTCATAAAGAAGTCTTTTTCACATTTCTTGTAATACTAGTTTGATGATAATGAATTCCTTTAGTTTTTTTCTTTTCTGGGAAACTCTTCATCTCTCCTTTAATTTTAAATGATAGCTTTGCTGAGTAGATTAATCTTAGTTGTAGGTTCTTATTTTCATCATTTTGAATATTTCTTGGCACTGTCTTCTGGCCTGCATAGTTTCCGTTTGGAAATCAGCTGATAGTCTTATGGGAGCTCTCTTGTAAGTAATTTGTTGTCTTTGTCTTGCTGCTTTTAAGATTCTCTCTTTGTCTTTAACCTTTGCCATTATAATTATAATGTGTCATGGTATGGGCCTGTTTGGGTTCATCTTGTTTGGGACTCTCTGTATTTCCTGTGCTTGTATGTCTATTTCCTTCACCAGGTTGGGAAGGTTTTCAATTTGTTTCTTCAAATAGGCTCTCGATCCCTTGCTCCTGTCTTCTCCTTCTGATATTCCTATAAGTGTTGTTACGATTGTTGTCCAAAATGTCCCTTAAACTGTCTTTGTTTACTTTTATTCTTTTTTTCTTTCTGTTGTTTTTGTTTAGTGTTTTTTACTATCTATTCTTAAATCATTGATTCTGTTCTCTGCTTTATCTAATCTGCTATTGATTGCTTCTAGTGTGTTCTTCATTTAAATTATTGTATTCTTGATTTCTGACTGATTCTTTTTTATGTTTTCTATGTCCTTTATGCTTACTATCTCTTTGTTGAAGTTCTCACTAAGTTCCTTAAGCATTCTAATAACCAGTGTTTTAAACTCAGTTAGCTTGGTTGCCTCCATTTTATATAGTTCTATTTCTGGATTTTTTTGCAGTTCTTTTATTTGGGATGATTTTTGTTGTTGTTGTTGTTTCCTTATTTCAGCTGCCTCTCTGTGTTTAGCTTCATCTCCTATGTTTGTCAGTCATTCCTGGGTGGCCTTATATAGTGTGTGTCTTCTGTGGTCCAGTGGCACAGTATCACTGATCACCTGTGTGTGTGTGTGTGTGTGTGTGTGTGTGTGTGTGTGTGTGTGTGTTCCAGGAGTGTCTCTTGTGCGTGCTGTGTGTATTCTCTTGTGGTAGTTGAGCTTTGATTGCTTTTGGCACATCAGTAGGTAGGTTTGACTCTCAAGCTGACTAGATGTGAAGACTGGCTATTCTCACAGTGTATGAGCTTCTTTGCTGACCCCACAGTGTGGAATTTGCCCTTGTGGGCTTTTGTGCCTGTTGAGACCACTGTTTGGGTGTACCACTTGTGGAGCTCATCAGGAAGTGTGCTGGTGTGGTCTGAAGCTGGCATCTGGGTGTGTGCTTTCTGATGTCTCTTGCGATGGGCTCCTGTGCAGTCCAATTTCATCCTTGCCTGTAACTGGCCCCAGGATACCTGATAGGAACTACAAAGCTGGTTGTTGCAGCTGGTTGTTGTCTGTGCTGGACCTGGAGGTGTGTGGGACTGGCCTTGCTGTAAACTGAGGTCAGCTGCTACCAGTATTGAGCCTGGGGCAGCTTATCAAAAGGTCCAGGGCCCCCCTAGGCCTGTTTCCACCTGCCAGCTACCTGTAACACTCAGCTGACTGAAATAGCCTCTGTAGGGCATGGGCTGAGCTCGTTGACCTGGTGTTGAAAGTGTCCCTGGTGATACAGCACTAGCTGAGTGAGATTCCAGGGAGTCATAGGATGTGAGTGGAGGTTTTTAGAAAGTTAATACAGATTCAGTTCTTGCACCAGTGCCTGTCCTGTGGTCACTTCACAAAATGCCCTGAAAGCACTGCAGCCATCCACTGCTTGCCTGGGGCCTGCAGATCCCTGTGATCAGCTCAAGAGAGGCTACAGCATCAGATGTGGCTGTCTGCCACCTAACATTCCCCAGGCCACTGCAGGCCTGCTGCTGATGTAAAATGTTTCTGTAGCTTGTGGGGAGGGACCAGCCTCCCAGGGGTCAAGAGTGCCTCTGGGGATGTAGCACTAACTGAGTGGGGCAGGGTTCCAGGGAGTTAGCTAGGTGGTGTGCACCTGCGGATTTTATCAGACCAATACAGTCTCAGATTTTACCCTTTGGGGGAAGGTTCAACATAGGAAAGGTGGTGCCCTCTTGTAGGCTACACGTGAGTTGGGCTCCACACAGGAACAACAGCAGCTGTCACTCCTGCACTCACCTTGAAGCCACAACCCTTAGTCTTTCCTAGTATGTCTCTGGCATCTCTTTAGTTGCTGCCCCTCCACTGGAGCTCAGATAAGTGTTTGCAAGTGAATGAGTCTGTGTGTGGTCCCTTTAAGAGAATATGTGGGTTTCTAGCCTTCTTCCATCTTTCTGGCATGGACAAAGTTCTTGCTGCTTTTCACTACCGTATGTTGTGGGGACTCCTCTTCTGGTTACAGTACCCTGGAGCTAGAACCCCTCCCTCTTCAGGGGGGACTTGTGCCACCGAGGTGTCGCTCCTGGTGTTCAACTACTACCTGTGGGTTTGGTCAGCTTGTTTCATGTCTTCACCTCTCCTATCAGTCTCAATGTGGCCTCTTCTTTATATCCTTAATTATAGGGGTTCTGTTCAGCTAGTCTTCAGATATTTCTTGAGATTGATTGTTCCGTAATTCAGTTGTAATTTTAATGTGATCCTGGGAGGCAGCAGGCACAGCGTTTACCCATTCTGCCATCTTGAACCTTCTCTCAGGTTACAGTTTTATAGGTTGGTGAAAAAAAGAGACACAGGGGAAAATCCACATACTTGGAATTAAAGTTTAGATCTGCTTACTAGGAGCTACTGTGCTTCCCCAAAAAGACCTAGCTGGACCATTAGCTCTAATGTATTTTTTGGAGCAAAAATTAATATAAGACCAGTCTTATTTTAATATGAGTGGGTTATAATATAATATAATATAATATAATATAATATAATATAATATAATATAATATAATACCGGGTTTTATATTTGTTTTTGCTCCGAAAGACGCATTAGAGCTGATGGTCCGGCTAGGTCTTTTTTTTTCAGGGAAACGCGGTATATGGTCTGGGCTGGATCATTCTGTTTTTCTGAGGTTTAGCTTCCATGGTACTTAGCTTTATATATATATATTTAAATTACTGGTTATATATGTAATGGTCTTGACATAACAAAAATATTCAATTAATGGCAGCTGTGATTTGTGTGATGCTTACTAATTTAAGAAGTAGAACGTGAGTTTAACCACACAGAGAATCTTATTTTGAGGAGACAAAGAATTAGTAAATCTGAACAGTATTGAAAATCATTCATAAAATTATCTTTTAATCAACTAGTTATTTCAGCATTCTCTGATTTGCCTTGCTTTCATGGAAAGTTAGAATATATTTATCTATTCTGATTCATATTTTGACAAATCTGCAAATACCAGGTATCATCATATCAGCCTGGTTTTGTCCAGTCTCTTTTTTTTGGTTCAACAAAAATTGTGAAATACTCAGGTATTTATTCCTGTGCAAAGCATGACATATGAACAGTAGATATAGGATAATCCTCATGGTAGTGAATTTTTTCTGGTTGGTGGCATTATATTCTTGCAATTTTCAATTATAACCATTATTTTGTGGAGTCTGCAGTTAAAATTTGAAAAGCATTCCCTCTGGTAAATTGGTTAATTTTCAAAACAAAGTACTTGGCCCAATAGCCACCTTACTTTTGTAAGACAGTGATATTGGCTCATTCCCACACTGGCCTATTTTGCTCTCATGTATTGCACAGCTTCTCATTTGCCCCATTGTGTTCCTTAGTGATCATTCAGGTTTTGACACACATTGCTTGAGGGTATTACCGCATGTTTTTGAATTTATTTTCTCCAGGAAGCACTGTGTGATGAATAATTTAGCTGAATATTTATTAAAGAGAGAACATGAGGGGTGAAAAGTCTAAACAAACTTTTTTTCCTGGAGAGAGATAACAAGTGCACATCCTCTTTTGGAAAACTGTATAATTATTGCTTCCCTGGTTACTAATTAAAGCTGAGATATCCTTTGGCATGAAAAATTGAATGTAAATCTCAATAATTGATGTCTGATCAAAAGAGGGGTTAAGTATCTTCAAGAGGTCAAACACAGTTATAGCAGAAAAATAACAAGGAAAGGAAATTTATCCTAGTCATGGAATGGTGTGTTTCATGTTTACTGAAAAGGGAGGGAACTGGTATTTGCAAGGAGTTTGGAGATGAGCAAAGGGTGCAGAGTCAGAGGGTCTGGATGTGAATGCCAACCCTGCCTACTACCTATGTTACCTGAGCAGGATACTGTATCTCTCAGCCTCGTTCTCTTCCTCTGTAGTAAAGGATCGCCCTTACTCTGGGTGCCTCAGAAGACTGTTATGAGGTATACTGAAATTGCAGCCAGGAGACGCTGTTGTAAACTATAGTGGACTAGGAAATGTCGGAAACGATAATAATGCTGTTTTCCGTTCAGCTGCACTACCAGCTGCTGGGGATTAAGAAGAGGCCTCAGAAATAAAGGGAAACATCTTTTTTTTTTTTTTTTAAATTTATTGGGGTGACAATTGTTAGTAAAATTGCATAGATTTCAGGTGTACAATTCTGTATTACATCATCTATAAATTCCATTGTGTGTTCACCACCCAGAGTCAGTTCTCCTTCCATCACCATATATTTGATCCCCTTTACCCTCATCTCCCAGCCCCCACCCCCCTTACCCTCTGGTAACCACTAAACTATTGTCTTGATGACATGGTTCTCCCCAGAAAACCTGCTCTTCCACATGCGCTCAAGTCAATGAACATTTTTTTAGCATTTTTTAGCATGTAAGGTTGTTTACAAAGAGTTGCTGTCCAAATATAATTTGGGGTCCATGTTACTTCACAATCCCTAAACTTCCACAATCTGATATTTAGCACAACTACAGGTAGAGAAACATTAGAATCTAGTGGGTCTATCACTCTAAGAAGGGAACATATCAAATTTTATTATACTTGACACAAACCATCAGTTGAATCCTGGAACATTTAGATCAGAATCTAAATACTGGTCTCTATATTTGGATATTTATAATGATTTATAATGATTAGAATTGAAACTTTTCATTCATATGTATCCAGATCCTTATACTGAGTTCAAATAACCTAAATGTGTTTTTTCCCCATCACTATTCACTGTTGATTTTCCTGTTCCAGCTTTCCCCGCAAAGATTTTTCCCCTTAAATAATAAGAGAAACAATAGTAATAACAATAGTAACAATAGCATACCTACCATTTATTCAGCTCTGGCAGTGTTTCACTTTTGCCATGAAAATGTTAGCTGCATTATCTCTACCTAAAGGGTCTTCTTCCGTATTACTCATTCACTCTTAGCGCTCTGCAGTCTACTTTTCAGCCTGTGCATTAAAAGTGCTGACTCAAAAGATACCAGTGGCTTCACTATAACGAAATTCACTAGCTGTTTTAGAATTCTAGTCTGCTTTGATCACGCTGTACTGTTTGTCTCTAGAACAGCTTTTCTCTTTTGGGACTCCTGTATGCCTTGGTGTTTGTAACCTCTACAAACTTTCTGAGAACTGCTTTGTGTTTTCCTCTATCTACTTCTGTCCTACATATAGATTCTCCCCCTCCTTCCCCTCTGCAACGCCTCAGTTTTCTGGCTCTCATCATTTCTCACAAAGACATTGAGCTGGTTACTCTGTAAGGGAACAGACTGCAGAGGTTAAGGCAGAGTCTGGTGCCCACCTTCCTGGTCCCAAACCGCTCTCTGTCCTTCTAAGCTGTGTGACCATGTGCACATAGGGCAGTTTTACCTTTCTCACTGGTAAAGTGGGGCTAATGCAGGCACACCTCATTCTACTGTGCTTCGTTGTATTGTGCTTCACACAGGTTCCTTTTTCTTTTTCTTTTTTTAATTGAAGGTAAAACCTTCCAACAGCAAAAAGATTATGATTTACTACGTGCAAGAATGATTAAAATAATTTCTGGCCCATGATAAGTGATATCTAAGTATTGCAATTATTGTTGTACTAATATTAGTTATGATTTTTATCATTTTAAATGGTTTCCTTGTCGTTGGATCCATTTCTTCTAATACGTTCTGCACAGAGCAACTAAATTATCCTAAAACAAAGCTTAGTGAACGCTATCAAGATATTTTATTTTTATATTTATAGTCTATATTGCCTAACAATTTTAATCAGCTTCAGTCTATTTTTCAAATTCCTCCCACTGGTCTTGGTGTGTCTTTCTAGGCTTAACTGCTACAGCTCGCCATATAATATTCAATACTGGTGTCTCCCTTCCCCACTGCTTTTCTCGTTTTCCGGAATCATGCTTTCCTTCTATCTTCATGCCTCTCAAATCCTACCTGCAGTTCACAAGATTCAGAACAAAGGCTACCAGTCCCCTGATGCCTTTTGTAATCCTCTAGATCAAGATCAAGTATATCCTAGCTGAAGCCCTTAAGCAGAGCTCTTTATTTTCAGGCCTCTTTTGGCCCTATATCTGTATATCTGGTATTTTAGTTACTCGTATGCATGTTGTTATTTTTCCTCCTAGATTATAAGCTCCTTGGGGAAGAGCTTTTGCCTGTGCGTAGCCTTCTAGCTGCCAACACAGGAGAATACACCCAGTAGGAAGATGTTCAATGAAGGGCTATTGATTCATATTGATTTCAGCATCAGAATGGAGTGGATGGTCACCTCCCATCTGTTTGCTGATTAGACTCATTTGCATAGGCCACTGGCCCTGTTGGCTTTGATGGATGGAGGGGACTTATGGAGAGTCTCCTTTTGTTTCTCATCTTTTGGGTTTTAGAGATTGTTAGTAAACTGAAAAGTACAGTGCTTTGCTCATGGTAATAAATATTTCGCTTATTGTTGAATGAAAAAGAAACTGAATGGCAAATATTTGCGGAATGTGAAAGAAAAAGTCAATAATGAATGGCCCACACCCTGTCCCACCTGAGTGCCAAAAGTGGAAAAACTTGTAAGGAAACGTTTTCCTAGAGGGAAAACATACACCCACATTTGCTTTTGAATGGTGTAGAAAACATAGATTGAGCCTGAAGTTGAAACTCATGTTTATATTTACAAAGGACACTGGATGATGCTGTCAAAACACTGGATTTTGCAATACATTCTTTGATCTTTTCAAAATCTTTGTTTTTATGTTTTGTTTGGCTTAGGTTAAGATTTAAATAAATTTACTCTGCCCCTTATTCATTTTGTGTCAGTGTGGTTTGTCATACGAGCAATGCAATTGCACTAAAAAAAAAAGTTGCTGCAGGAGTGAATGAGTCCCCAGAAGCCCAATATATGCGTAAATGTGAGCTGCTGTGGAAACTCCACACAGGTGAGCCTGGAAGATGCTCCCAGGTCATCTGCCAGAATAGGGCAGCAGAGGCCTCTACTCCAGAGGTCCTAGGCTGTGTTCTCATCTGAGCACCCCCTGGAGCCACATAGTAATGGAAACAAAACCTCTGTCCATGAGATAGAGTCATCTTGTGACTTCTGATCCTTTACTACAGGGATGTCCAAACCTTTTTCAACGTTTTTCACCAAGGGCCATATGCAGTAAAATACATAAACAGCCGGGCCACTCACTCGAGGTGAAGTAAGTATTGCCTCACCTGGTTTAGTTAAGTAAACTAAATAAATTTTTGGAATTTGCTGCAGGCCAATAAAAAATGGATTGCGGGCCATCCATTTGGATGGCCCGCAATCCATTTTTTTGGATTTGGACACCCCTGCTTTAGTACATTACAGAGACAACTCCAGAAATGCATATTTAGGAGATGCAAAACTTATTAACAAGAGAGGGACAATTAAAATACTTTATAAGAATTATGGATTAACATATTAATGTTAAGGGTTTCCTTTTTTTCTCTCTCCTTTTGTTATTTGCTTGAATTTTCTTGGGGTATATTTAGAAATAAGGGGAAAATGTCATGACTTTTCAGCTTTCAGTGTGTTAATCTGAGAGTACATGTAGCCCTACTGGATGAAATGAAATGAGGCCCAGCATACTAATTCAGGTAGTCTCTGTGCATCCAGCTAAACATTAAGAAAGTGTTTGCATACCAGTCAGAAGACAGTAGAAATAATGAGCATACGCATAGCTCAAAAGCTCCATTGGATGTCTTACAGGCTGCAGTTGACCCACACTCTTGTATTTTGATTGAAAAAGTTTGGTGCATGAGTTTTTAAGAACAACAGAATTTTAGTCACTAACTTGTATAAACAGAGGCTTGGCGCGGAAATCCATCACAAATCCATAGTTTCAGCATCCCTTGAAATATCTGACAACACTGGGCCTGTGTTGCTACGAAAACCTGGAGAAAAATTGAATGGCTGCCCAAGGTAAAAGGATTCCCCAGTCTACCCCAGACCTTCTACTTAAAGCTGCCTGGCTTCCACCTCTGTGCGTCCCAGCTGGCCTGCAAGCTTGTGCATTTGCTCCACTGACTGCAGCTTCCCTTTGTGCTTATCTCTTCAGAGGGATGATACTGAGCCTCTCCTCTCCTTCCCACTACTGACTCCTCCTAAGTGGGAAAGGGGCACAGATCCTACTTCCTAAGGAGACTACTCTGACAAGCCACCATCCTATGGAACAACAGGGAGCTCCACCCCTGCAGGGTCTGTGCAGACCCTGAAGGGCACTGGCTCCCCATGGGGATGGTCACAGTCGGATTTCCTCCTACCCTTGCAGGCCTTCAGCTCTGCACCCTGGGTTGTTTTGTGCCCTTTCTCCTTACTGACCAAGGTCTCGCCACCTGCTATGGCCTGGGGAGCAAGGAAGTGGCAGACCCCTGTGAGGCCCCTGACTCCCCAGCAGAGGAAACTTTGATTTTCCCCAAGTAGAAATTAATCAGTGTGGGATTTTGAGATTTTTCAAAGTTGCCTTTATTCAAGTTGAGAAGGGGCCAGATGGGATCCTCATAAAAAGCACCCTGCTGTCCCCAGGGTTAAGGAGGCAGGTCGCGGCAGCCCTGACACTAAATAAAGGCCAGTTAATTCCAATCACTGTGGACTGGGTGCTTTCTGGCAGTACAACCTCTGCGTGAGGGAAGGTTTTCCTGGCTGGCATCCCCTTGGTGGAAGCAAGGAGGGCTGGCTCCGCAAAATGGCCCCTGAGCCATGGGGCAAGTGGGGGTAAGTGCTGTCTCCTTCCCTCCATGCTGTCCCGCACTGGCTTGCAGCCCCTCCCTGGAGGGCACTGCCCCACACAGCCTACCCCGCATGGTACTGCAGACAGAGAAAGAGAACTGAGACACTGGGGTCTCCTGTGGTCCCTCAACTGGCTGTGGGGCAAATGGAGAGTCAGATATTCAGAACCCTATTTCTTCATCCACGTAACAAGTGGATTAAAAGAGAACATCACTGAGTCCTTCTTGCTGAAAACGTTATACGATGCAATGAATGAAGACAAATGATGTCAACACAAACGTAGGTCGCTTGTGACCAAGTATCTTACCTTGTCTTACTTTTAGTAATAAAAAAATAGCCAATACTCATATAACCTCCACAAATGGGCCAAACACTGTTCTAAGAACTTACATTGCGTCAGTTAGTCTTTGCAAAATCTCTATGAGGTGGGTACTGTTATTAAATCCATTTATAGATGAGAAAACAGAGGCAACTTAAGGGGTAAGTTCTGTGCTAGGTATTTTCCATGCGTACTTCCATTTGGTTCTCATAAAAACCTCTGTGTAGTGGATATTTTTAGCTCCATAAAACAAATGAAGACACTGAGATTCAGAAAATTTACAAGGTGTGTCTGGGATGATATTGCTGGTATTGATAAAATGAGGACTTGTATTCACTTTTTCTGTGTCCAAAGTATGGTCGTATAGAATATCTGATTGCTTGGGGTATGGGATTCCAAATTCCTCCTGAAGATTTATCTATGAGCCCTCAGTTATTCCATTCAAGATTTCTGGAATGGAAGAAGTAATAAATACCAAATAGTAACAATGATCTTAAGGCAGTGGGTCCAGAATAATGCCTCTGACTCCAGCGTGCCTTGTAGAGATTCATAACTGGCTTTGCCACCTTCTTCTGATTTCACTCAACACCCAGCTCCTGGATACTCCCCCTCATTCATTAAAGACTGGAAGCTGGCTCAAAGCCTTCCTCTCTACTGCACTACTGTTACTAGTATAAGGGATGTCAGCATCCACAGAGCTACTCATCCAGCATCCTCATCTCTCAATCCTTTCATCCCATCTGTTCATCTGAGTGACTCATTTCACTGTTCATCACCACATCTTGTAACTTGCCATCACCAACAACTACATCACATGGAATGTTATGTGTTACAATGCTCCGTTCATGCTCCCTCTTTCTTGTGAGCTGGCTACTTCAGATATCTAAGTATTCTTTCATCCCACCAAACTCACCATTTCCCCCAACACTTAGCTTCCTGTAAACTTCATGTTTCTCTCTCCTGCTTAGATCCCATGACTCAAATGTCAGTTATTCTCTTCCCACTCCATGCCCACACTCAATTCTAGATTAACCTCTATCAGGGTTCTCTATGTTGACAACCAAAAAGATGGAGGTAATTACAGGATTTGGGAGATAAGTTGTATTGTTTAATACATATTTTCATATATTATTTATAATCATTTATGTAATATATTATTAATAATATATTAATATTTTAATATTACATATATATTCATTCATATTATCATCTATAACTGAGCTCCCAGCGTGACCTTTCAATCTCACTACATTTTTCTATCCAGTTTTTGTTTTACCCTATCACATAACTGGCTCTCTAATCCTAGCATTTCTTTTCATTCTCACTTGAAACACTCAAGACTAAGCTACCACAATCTTACTTGAATGCTGAAATATTTTCCTAGTTCGTTTTCCTGAACTTAGTCTTGCCCCCTTTCTTCTTCATTCTCTGAAAGAAGTCAGTTATATGCTTAGATCATATATTTTATTGTTTCATTTCCCAGCTTTAAAATATTTTGTGATGTTCCATAGCTCATAAAATATAATGGAAAATTTTTATCTTACTCAGCATACAAGTCTTGACTGATTTTTGCTGTGTCTAAATTGCTCCATTCTTACATATAGGAACTCACCCTTATTAAACTCTACCTTCATCATCTTATTTTAGCTTTGTAAACATGCCAACCTTCTTTCCATCTCTGGACATTTTGCACATTTTTCTTTATTCCTCTCTTTGGAAACCATCCCCAATTCATTACCTGACTCACTCTTTTAAGATCTCAGGTTAAATATCACATTCTCAATGCATCTTTGACCTTTTCTTCTTCCCTCTTCATTGTGGCAAAGTGCTGCTGTCATTCACTCTCACAGTACCAGTATCATGTACTTTTCCTTTAAAGGATCGGTTGTTGCTAGATTAAATATTTATTAATGATTTGCATATTTAAATTCTATCTCTGAAATTATAGTGTAAGATTCAGAAAGGAAGGTTCCAGATCAGCTCACTCACTACTGCAATCCAGGTTTTGTGTGATGCCGGAAATATGGGACATATTTGCTAAACACTTTAATTAATTCTATCATAAACTAGATTTGAGGCCGTGAATCTGGTCCCTCAAACTCTCAGAGACTTATTTTCCTAAATGACACAATAGGAGTCCTTCTTAAAGCACTGGCATGAGGTTTGAATGTGATTATGGGTGCAGAACACACTTGGGCAATTTTAAAATGTATGTAAACATCATAGATGATGCCCCAGTAGCCACAAGCACACCGAGCTCCCAGATCTGTTTCTCACACCATTCTCCAGGACAAGGAACCAGGGCTCCTAGGAGAAATGGCAGATTCTAGAGCTGAGGTAGGGAATGTGCAAGCTGAGCTTAGAGCATCTTGTAGTGCCAGAAAGCAAGGAAGTACTAAAAATACCATAAAACAAAAGTCCAATTGCCAAAACTGGAAAACCTTGTACAACAAAATAAAGTAGTATTGGATTATAACCCAGAATGTCAAATAAATATCCATGTAATAGCAATAAATTATTGAATAACTATGTAAGTGAGGAGGAAGAGACAAATCTTACAGAAGAATCCAGATAATTTATGTAGCTATTCCACCCTCAGCATGAGGGAGCATAACCCCTCACTCCCGAGATGTGGGCTCCACATAGTGAGTTTCTTCCAAGTATATATGGAAATGGGGGGAAATTTTTACAGTAGGAAACAAAAAAAAAATTATGGAAGAAAAACTAGACAAACACTATCTCAGCTAGATGGTAAAGGTCAACATCAACATTCATAAATCACGTTGTTATTATGTACCCTCCACAGGATGAGATGAAAACAGCACTTGACCTCTGTGGTCTTCCTCCCCAAAGCCCAAAGCCCAGTCTAATCATGTGAAAAATTTCAGACAAATTCCAATAGTAGGACATCCTAGAAAAGGCCTGACTAGTATGACTTAACATTGTCAAAGACACCAAAGATAAAGAAAAACTGAGAAGCTGTCACACACAAAGGGAGCCCGAGGAGATATGACAACTAAATGCAGTGTGGTGTCCTGGATGGGATCCTGGAACTGCCAAAGGACATTGGGTCAAAACTAAGGAAGTAGTCTGAATACACTATAGACTCTAGCTAATAATAATGTATCCATACTAGTTCATTCATCGTGGTCAATATTCCATAATAATGTAAGATGTAATAAAATTACATCTTATGTGACAGAGAAAATCATGCAGGAAACTGGATATGGGGCATAAGGGAGCTCTGTACTATCTCCTCAACTTTTCTGTAAACCTAAAACTCTTACAAAAATAAAGTCTCCTTTAAAAGTACTTTGCTGCCCTCCTCATTATCATCACCATCATTATCATCTTTATCATCTCATAGTTGCTGTTGTATTAGGAGAATTCAGATGTGTCTACCTGCATTCTTTTCTCCCAGTCAATGTGGGTTGTTTTTCAATTGCTGAAATTCTGAAGCTTCTAAAATCTTTATCTAATATATTGTGTGTGGTGAGTGAGATTTGCTTCTCAACATGAAATGGTTCCAAAAGATCTCTGATCTTGCCTTGCCATCATACTGCAACACTGAAAGTTTAATGCACTGATGTTATGTTAAATGTTTTATATACAGCAAAATGTTCCACAGATTCAGGTCAGAATTCATCTATGATTTGCCTTTTCCTTAAGGTATCGTGCTGGATGCTCTCAAGCATCTATGACTTCATAGGCTTTCATCTCCCTCCCAGCACTCAGGGAGACATTTTTCTGCTCTCTTTCTTTAAATCTCTATCTTCAGTCTCATGTTCACTACTGCTTCCTTTGTCTTTTCTTGTGGGATGGATATGAGAATAAAGTTCTGGTTTCTTTTTCTAATATTCTTTGTAGCATTGAGAACAGGTGAGTATCAATTTCCCCTATTTCTGTTTCTAACTTTGCAAAATAAGTATATTCTCTGGATTCACAAGGAATGTGTACGGTCAGGGAAAAGACTGTGTTTGGAACCCGTTCAGCAATGGAAGAAGAAGGGCCAAAAATCCCAGCAGGATCGATAGCTGAATTCTTACAGTGAAAGAAGCAGGGAACATTATGTCTCTATCTCCAGTGAGAGGCATGTTTTTCTGCTCTCTAGGAAATGACTTTCTGCAAACGATGGCCAGATAAATCTAAGGTCCTGGTCCGTAAATTGCTATTTCTCTCGGTTGACAATGTGTAGACGACATAGTCTATAACTAGTGCTACTTCTCATGCCATTTTCTTTTGTTTTGTAACATAGAATTTAGCTTTAACAGTGGGCCCAATTGCAAGATAGTTTTAAATTCTCAAATGGAGCTAGAACTCTCGATTATATGTGAAATTTTCTGATTTTTAAAATACTCTGAATGCCAAAAAGTACTGTTGAGAGACCGATTCAGTCTAAAGGCAATCACCTACCGTTCTGGCAGACTGGGATTGTAGTGAGAGGAAAATGGAAGGGAGCGGGGGAGGGAGGGAGAATGGAGAAAAATGTCTTTTCTTTCTTTCAAGAATCCAGCTGTCATAAGACCAGACTGCATTCATGTCCCAATGGGTTATTATACCTTTCATAAAAGACCTTCAATTCATGTTCATTGAGTGAATAAAGGGATGCATTTTAAACAAGTTTAATGGCTTTTTTAGGAGTAATTAGCAAGCATTTGTAAATATTGAGGAAAAAGTCAATCAGAATTCTTATTTTCCTATGAAGTTATCTAACAAAATAAAATCGCTGTGTTTTCTGCACCTCACCATGCAAGGTATTAAATGGAATGGATATTTTTGGAGTTAGGTAAATCCAAGTTGAAACTCCAGCCCTACTACCTGCTAACTACATGCTCTTACAGACATGGTTATTTCCCTCCACCTCCATTTCCATAGTTTGCATGAGTTTTGGGCTAAAAACAGGCCCTTCCTTGGATATCCCCCTTCCCCAGCTTGTGCCTAAGACACAGCCTTTAATTAGTAACGTATGTCTTCTTAAGAGCTTTGTTATTGAATAGTTGTCCAGATGTGGCAGTGCTCTAGGTGCTGTACTGGAAGGAAATGCAGCAGTTTCAAATGATTCAACATAGTTTATTTACAATCTCAATCATCTTGCTCATGGAGGGAAAATGGAATGCTCTGAGGAAATAGATAATGATGATAGGTATGCTCAATTATGGCTTGTCATTGTAGAGTGTCCTCTGTTTTTTACGTGACTCATAATTGTGATTTGACATTTCTAAATTTGATACTTTTATTTTTTTATATTAGAGTCCATCATTTTACTGTGAGAGCTTGAAAGAGATATGGTATATAAATTGAATTTGTGCGTGTGATATGCTAAGTATGTGTTTGTGGAATCAGAAATATGAATTCACCCATTAAGTAGGCATTCGTAATGTGTCTATCACATGGACTTTCAGTACACAGCCTAAATCAGAATCAGTACAAGACAGGCCAGTGTAGCAGGGTAAATGGTGACGTAACCTGTGTGATGTTAATTAAGTACTTTGCCAAATGATGTCAAATTTTCCTCATGTTACATGAGAGGAAACGGACCCACTGAGGGACTGCCTTCACAGAGCTTGTGTGTTAGGCATATGTTTACATATTGCCTCATCTAACAGTTACAACAAACTGGGGGAAGACTGTTCTGTTCTTCATGATTTACATGAGCAAACGGAAGCTGGGGGATGGGGCTGCGTATGAAATGCCATTGTCAAGGCCACACAGCTCCTTTGTGATAGATCCAAGACTTAAAGTTGGGTATATTCACACCAATGACCAATGACGGTATCAATCTTCTCTCTGGAGACTAATCCATACTTAATTTTACTGGGAATTTGGGGAATTAGAAACAAAAGCAGCTGTGGATTGGAAATTGAGAATTGTGAATATTTTGCCTGGAAAAGGTATCCCCAGGAAACGAATTATAAAATGGAAGACGAAAGCTGGGGTGTGGGCCTGATGACCCCTCAAGGATTATTCCAGAACTCAGGCCTGTTCCATAGTTTCATGGAATGAATGCCGTCCAGGATGAAAGGAAGCCTCATGTCACCATGGGGTAATTTCAGCCAAAGGAATTATTTGCTGTTGAAAAATCCCAATGTTCGATTTTACACAGCAGTTCCTCTCTTTGTCACTTAATTTTACTTTCCATATAAAATTGCAAATCAGTCCATCTCAGGATCTCTGTGTGTTCCTGGAGTTATACACTGCTTCATGCTGCCAAAATACTTATTAAACGTTAGAATAAATCAGTAGTACTTGGGGCAGGGCCATTAACAGAAAGAACTTCTGGTTTACTTTCAAGTTTCTGGTTTCTTCTTCTAAGAAGACCCAAAAGCACCTGATGCCCAGTCTGTACAAAGTAACCCTAAATTCAGGAACCCAATGAAATTTTAAGACTTATACTCTTTTTTTTTTTTTTTTATTAATTACAAAATAGTCATTGTTGTGAAGCATGGTAATAGACAAACAGAAAAAAAGGAATAAGTAATTAAAATCAGCGTAAAGAGGCAGCAGAATAGCTGGAGAGACTGAGATTACAAACATTAACTCATTATTGAAGGCACTCAAGCTGCAGCAAAATATTTCTGTTGCTACAGTGCCATACCTTCTTTTTCTTATCCCACAAATACACATTCGTTCCTTAGACTGAGAAGATGCCTACTCAGTTGACTCATAAACTCATTTCTATTCCTTTTGGCAATAGCAAAAAGATATGTTTCCTTTTAGCCATATTTTACATATTCAATCCACTCTCCTCCCCTAACCACTGCTGTCTTGGGGCAGACGACTCAGTAATTCACCCCATCTGTGTATCTCCTGAATAGTTTCGAAATATCGCTGAGTTGGGACTTTGTATCCAGTCCCCTGGCTTTGGTAGAACATGTGGTAATAGGATGATAGATACATGGAAACCATTTACAATGGCAAGAGCAGCTAGAGATACAAGCAGCGCATCATCAGAGTAGAGTTAGGATGAATTCAAGTCTTTCTTGGAACATGAGGAAGGGTTTTGTAGAAGTGACATGTCCGCTGGACCGAGCAGAGGCCTGAGACATCAAATTCTTTCACCTGTTCAGGAAATCTCAAGAGGCAGTGTTATTATATCATGAAATAAATGATGAGAAATAATATTGCAAAGATAGATTTGATGAAGATAATGAGTACTGTGTTTCCCTGAAAATAAGACTGGGTCTTATATTAATTTTTGCTCCATTGGAGCTTATTTTCAGGGGATGACTTATTTTTTCATGTACAACAATCTACATTTATTCAAATGCAGTCATGTCATCTTCTTCTGGAATATCACCATAACTCACTGAATGCGTCCGTCCATCTGGTTGAGATCTTAACTGGGGCTTATTTTCGGGTAGGTCTTTCTTTTGGGGAAACACGGTAGGAGCCCAAGAGTTCTTATATTTATATTCTAAGCAATGGTATTTGTTGTGGGGATATGTCAGGATCATATTTCTGGTTTATAGATCACTGTGGAAGCAGAGTGAGGATAGAAAAGAGGTAGTGACTTGTGGCAGAGGGACCATTTAGGTTTCTTTACTTCGTCAGATGACTTTAGATAGATGGTAGATATAAAAGATATAGCTTCAACAGAGTTGGGGGAAACATGAAATGACTGGTATAAACAGAATACAAAGGGTGCAAAAAATGTGTACACATTTTAAGAAAGGAAAACTGTATTAAATTGTATACTCAATATATACCAATAATAAATGATGAATACAAGTCACGTTTGACTTCTGCAATTACAAGAGGTGCTCCAAGTGGTTACCATCAGCGTCCGGACACTTCTGATTACAGCGAACTACTGCTTGAGCAACGCTGACCAAAGTGACCACTTGTATACATATTTTTGGCACCCTCGCTGTATTTAAATGCTGCGTGACATTCAGTATTTATGTGCTAATGGAGTTCTGAGAACTAGGTAAGTGCTGAAGGCTAGAATTATCAAAATGAAGTGGAGATTTGAGTTGACTATAAAAGGTGTAGGAAAGGAACAGCATACATTGTATCATAGGCAAGGATTGCCCGGTGGGTCACAGAAGGGAGATAATCCTGATTCGCCCAAGGTTTCTGCTGTGGTTTGGGACCAGTATTCACTCGCAGCCTAACAACAATGATTGCATCCAGCAAAAAGTCAATTCTGTCTGACATTTGGCATCTGGAGCATTCCAGCTGTAGCTCTTGTTGAATCCACATGTAAGTATTCTCATTTTGTTTTCAGTCTCCTCTCAGCTCCTATATTCAGGAGTTAATTCCATCCGAGTAAATGTACCATTTAGTTACTTTAGCTCTGCTCCCAGACAAAATATTAAACAACACATCTTTCAGCCATGTGTAGCCCCTGTGAACTTGTCACTTGGCAGTTCGTCACGGTTAAGACTCCATGGACTCTCTGCTCTCACAGTTGAGACCAGGACACGGGCTGTTTGTAGAGGGAGATGCATTTGGAAGGGAACGAGGCATGTGCCTCATGTTAGAGAAAGGTGGTGGTGGAATCATTAAATGCTTATAACTAAAAGCCAAACAGAAGCAGTTATATTTGTTTTTAAGAAATATGGAGTCACAAGTCATGGGTTGGGAGTATTTTGATAAAAGGGATACTAAAGCAAGATTCATCTCGCTGAAGTGTCTAAGATGGTTTCTAGAAGGATACGTCGGGGGATTTATCAAAGCAACTAAGAAGCTTTTGCAATAGCACTGGCAGGAGGTGGCTGTAAATCAGTGGGAGGTGTTGGGAAGGGAAAGACAGGGATGGCGAACAGAAGACAAATGAGAAGGAAAAAAGCGGGCACACAAGAGAGATGTGATCATAGTGACACTGAGGCTTGAAGAGCTTATGGAACTGGCAGAGGCAGGTAGACCCGGCAGGGATTTCAGTGTCTGCATTCACAAAATCTGTGTACTCTGACTGAGATTTGGGCATTTTAAAACCTGTTATTTCTAGTTCTGCGTTGAACATTTTTATACTTCAAATCATTTTCTTCCAATGTGCTAAGATTATAGCCTGTAGCTAATGGTTTTCTCTCTCAGTTAGGCTCCTAGCATTTATAAGCATTAATTTTCTTGAACTGATATAGTGAAAATGTTCAAAATAGCATTTGTCAAAGCATTTTAGTCTGACCACTCAAATAGAACCTATAATCTTTCCTTCTTATACTACATATACACACTCAAACACATACACGCATACTTTATCTGTTTTCCAGGCTTTACCTTTTTACCTAGACTTGTAGAAATTTCTTCCATAAGTTGTCCAGGTATATAATTTTACCTTCTCTCCTTCAAGAGCTGTCATATGGCCTATCTAGTGCAATAAGGGATTTAAAGATCAATATTATGCACAAGTCAAATGCGGGTAATACCAAAGTGTTTGCTAAATAAAGGTGACCCAATTATAGCAACTATTGTTGCTTTCAAAGTTGGTTGTATTCAGTCACGTTTGAGGTTAAAATTGATTGAGTATGCTGATGATTTACATGTAAGGAGTAAAGAATAAAAGTGTCAAAGTTAACTTAGAGGTTTTTTGTTTGTTTGTTTGTTTTGTTTTGTTTTGCCTGGACAACTAGGTGAATCATTTTCCCACATGTGATGGCTTTAGTTGCCTGCTAGTCAACCAGAATGGGATGTCACAGAGGCATTGTATACATAAGTCTGGAACTCAGGGAGAAGTAGGGACTGGAGAAAAGAGATTGAGAGCCTCAGTGTAGACATGCTTTCACATTTTTTTTCCTTTTTCAATTACAATTGACATTCAATATTATATTAGTTTCAAGTGTACAAAATAATGGTTAGACATTTATATACTTACAAAGTAAACCCCCAATGCACCTACCTGACACCATGTATAGTTATTACCATATTACTGACTATATTCCCTATGCTGTATGTCCCCGTAACTATTTTGTAACTGTCAATATGTACTTCTTAATCCCTTCACCTTTTTCAACAAGCCCACCAACCTTCCTCCCATCTGGTAACCATCAGTTTGTTCTCTACATCTATGAATTTGCTTCTGTCTTGATTGTCCATTTATTTGGGTTTTTTAGATTCCATATATAAGTGAAATCATATGGTATTTGTCTTTGTCCAAAATATTTCACCTAGCTCAATACCCTCTAGGTCCACCCATGTCATTGCTAATGGTAAGACTTCATTCTTTTTTATGGCCTATTGATATTCCATTGCATATATGTACCACCTCTTCTTTGTCCATTCATCTTTTAATTGGAGCATTTAATCCATTTCCATTTAAAGTAATTATTGATAGGTATGTAGTTATTGTCATTTTATTAATTGTTTTCCAATTGTTTTGTATTTTACCTGTGTTCCTTTCTTATTCTCTTGCTCACTTCCCTAGTATGTTGATAACTTTCTGCAGTGTTGAATTTTGATTCTTTTCTTTTTATTTCTTGTATGTCTCTTGGTTGATTTTTTGGTTTTTGCTTACTATGTGCTTCCTGTATACAAAGCTGTGTTTATAGCAGTTTATTTTAAGTTAATGGTTTTTTAAGTTCAAACATTCTATAATCACTACCACTTTAATGTACCACCTCTACATTTATGTTTTTGTCATTATTTTTTACTTATTTTTGTGTGTGTGTTTGTATGTATTTCTTAATTTACCGTTGCAATTACACAAAATCTTCCCACTTTTGCCTTTTAACCTTTGTACTAGCTTTAGTGTTGGTTGATTCATTGCTTTATGTATTTCCTGTGTCACTGAGAATTTTTTTCTTTCTGATAGTTTCAAATTTTATTTTCTTCTTCTTCTTAAATAAGACCCCTTAACATGTCTTATAATAGTGGTTTGGTGGTGTTGAACTCCTTCAGCTTTTTCTTGTCTGAGAAACTCTTTATCTTTTCTTAGATTTTAAATGATAGACTTACTTGGTAGAGTAATCTTGGTTGTAGGCACTCACTTTTCATCACTTTGAATACGTCCTGCTACTTTCTGCTGGTTTTCAAGTTTCTGTTGAGAAATCAACTGACAGTCTTATGGGAGCTCTCTTATAGGTAACTAACTGCTTTTCTCTTGCTGCTTTTAAGATACTTTCTTTATCTTTCACTTTTGGAATTTTAATTATGATGTGTCTTGGTGTGGGCCTCTTTGGGTTCATCTTGTTTGGGAATCTCTGCACTTCCTGGGCTTGTGTGTCTATTTACTTCACCAGGTTAGGGACGTTTTTGGCCATTATTGCTTCAAATAGTTTCTCAATCTCTTGCTCTCTCTCTTCTCCTTCTGGTACCCCTATGATGCAAATATTGTTTCACTCGATGTTGACCCAGAGATCCCTTAAACCATCCTCATTTTTTTGGATTCTTTTTTTTTTTCTTTTTGCTGCTCTAATTGGGTGTTTTCCACTACCTTGTCTTCCAAATTTCATATGTTATCCTCTGCTTCATCTAATTTACTATTGATTCCACCTAATGTACTTATTTCAATAATTGTATTCTTTATTTCTGATTAGTTCTTTTCTATGTTTTCTATCTCTTTGTTGAAGTTCTCAGTGAATTCATCTATTCATCTTCTAAGTTCGTTGAACATCCTTAAAATTGGTGTTTTGAACTATGCATCTAATAAATTGCTTGCTTCCATTTTGTTTAGTTCTTTTCTTGGAGTTTTTTCCTGTTCTTTCATTTGGGACACGTTTCTTTGTCTCCTCATTTTGGCTGCCTCCCTTTGTTTGTTTCTATATGTTAGGTAGATCTGCTACATCTCGCATTCTTGGCAGAGTGGCCTTTTGTAGTAGGTGTCCTGTGGGGTCCAGTGGCTCGGTTTCCCTGATCACCTGAGCTAGGTGCGCTAAGAGTATCCCTTGTGTTTGTATGTGCCCTTTTGTTGAGCCTTGATTGCTGTTGGCATATCAATGGGTGGGATTGACCCTCAGGCTGACTGGCTGTGAGGACTGGCCGTGACCACAGCAGACAAGTTGTTGTGTGTGGGCTCACTCCAAGGAGCAGGATTCACATTAGCAGGGCTCTGGTACTTGTGGAGTCTACCCTTTGTGTATGTCCTTTGTCGTGCTAATTGGGTGCTGTTCTGGTGTTATCAGAAACCTCCACCAAGTATGTTTGTTCTGGGGCCGCTTGGGAGGAGCTCCAGGGCAGGTCCAGGTCAGCTGCTGCCTGTGTTAGGCCCTGGTAAGGAGGGCCAAACCACCTGGTAGGAGCTGCAAAGTAATCTGTAGTTGGTGGGCTTGGAGGCACCTGCGAGTGGTTATGCTGCAAATGGAGGCCGGTTGCCAGCAGTGCCAGACTTGGGACCACTCAGCAAGAGGTACCAGGCATGCCAAAACCAACTTCTGCTTGTTTGGGGTTTGTGTACCTTTGAGAGAATAGTTTCACCTAGGGTACTTGGGCTCCCTGCCAGGATTGAAGAAAACAGAAAGTCTAATGGGATTGGGCCTGTTGGTCTCTGATAGTACAGGGACAGGAAGGGGGTGGGAGGTGGGGGTCATATGTTCTAATATAACCCTATAGGGATAATGTTCTCTTCGTCAGTTTGTGGGGACAGAGTCCCATAGAGCAGTTTCCTGGCTCTTGGCCTCACATGGAAAGGTGCTGGCTCGGGTAGTAGATGGAAATCGGCTGTTACCTGTTAGCCATTGGCCACTAATATATCTGCCGTGGCTATGCTAGCAAGTGCGGATTGCTGTTAGCATGGGGTGGGTGGGTTGGTTGGTTGGTTGGTTGGTTGGTTGGTTGGTTGGTTGGTTGGCAGGCAGAGAAGCGGACGGCAGGTTGCGGATTATGTGGCTCCTGTTTCCTGTATCTCCAACCCAGCTGCCAGTGAGACTATAGAGGTATGAACGGCCCCATCCATGGCTCTGTTGGTGTTCCTTTTTGTCCTCGCCATATCCTGCGTTCTTATGCGGGGAGCAGGACCAGAGACGTTGCATGACACAGTTCTTAAAGGTGAGTCAGAGATTATTGGAGGATCGGTGGCAGAAATTTATCTTAACAGAAGCACGAGGACACATGGACATCAACCTGTGCCCTGCCCTTGTACAAAGTTTGGGACTTGGCAAGCCCCAATCCAGGAGTAGGACTGCAGCAAAATAAGTTTGCAGAGGCCAGTGCCCTTGCTGGAACAGACCCTTGCAGGTATCACATGTGACAGGGGCTCCCTGAAAGGTAAACACTGCGTTCAAGCAGTGTCCTTGCTTCTTCTTCTCTGGCTACTATTTCTAAGCCTCTGCAGACACATTCTTCATAGTTGAGAAAAGCCACAGATGGAGTGACTATTATTGGTGCTTGTCAATTCAGAAATAAACCATGATTTGCCCAGCATTTCAGTCTTTACCACTGATGTGTTAGTTTAATTTAATTAGTTCTGTGCTGGATGAGGTCATTAAATTTGTATCCTAATGGGTGCACAGTGGGGGGCGTGGGGGACGATCTACACAGAAGGTGAATTCTCTGGCTACAGCCTTGATGGGCAGCAGGTCCTTCTGCAGAAAGTCATTTGAGGTAACACTCACTGAAGGGACACCTGTCTCAGGAACTCTTTTTAAAATTAAGTAGTAGATTGGCACTAGGCTCTGAGAAAAGGGTAAAAAGTGTTCTACTTACAAAATGCAGTATTTGGAGTAAAGGTGTATTATGATAGCCAGAACTGGGACGTGGTTATTAGTCAGTTCTATTTTGTTTGTTAGTGGCACTTCCATATGGAAGAACTACTCACTGCTTTCTTCCTGAGCTCATGGAATGGAAAATGGAAAGTGGAAATGAAACCACACCTATTTCCCTCCTGGAGTAAACCCACATTTAATTCTCTGGTATCACTTATGACAGACTATTATTTTACAAGATACTATTATCTCATTTTTCAGATGAGGAAACTGAGGCTTTAAGAAACCTGAAGCTTCAAGCTACAAAACATCTTGCTCAAGTCATACCTGTAGTATTTAGCAAATATGGAGTCAGAACCCAACGTGGCGGATCTGAATCTTCCCTATTTCCTTCTGACACTATATCTAGAACAGCTGTTCTCACCCTGGTAAAATCTATGCCCCTTAAATCTCAAAACCATCCCCACCTCACATCTCTCCATTCTGAAAGATTCATCTTCCCTTATTTGACTCAAGTACCCCTGTTTGAAAATCACAGTGTTCTCTTCTTTTTTTTTAATCTATCATCCCTCCCTTTAATAGATTTTTTTGTCAAGCTTCCTTTCCTGAATTCTGGTTGTGTTGTTAAAACAATAGGTCCCAGACTTATTGAGCAAATGTAAAATTATGTTGCAAAATTGAGTCAGTTTTAATCTCATACTATATACATTCCCCTTTCTCTCATTTTAGAATCATCGACCTAAAGACTTTGGAAGCTGAGGTGCTTAGTTCTGTTTCCTTTGCTCTCTAGCAAATCTAGACTACTGGAACGAAGGACTGATATTATTGTTCCTTTTCGGTGGTGGGACGAGGGGTGATAAATGACTCCTGTAATCAATACCTTCTTGAAGGAAGAGGATCAGTGTCATTTTCACGGGTGACACTGCGCTACGTTTCTTGTGAATGGCGCAATTGTAGTGATACAATCTCATCCATTTTGCAGATTTTCCCATCTTCTGTGCCCTGCTGTCACGTTCCCCTAATTAATTCTCAGCCTTCTCTCCTAAACTTCTCATAAATATTGTCTATATTTGCCATCAACACTTCCTTCAATGCACTTTCATGACAATCTTTTAAAAAAATTTTCTACCCAAAAAATCTGAAAACATTTAGAGATAAAGACACGTGTGCTCCAATGTTCATTGCAGCTTTGTTTACGGTGGCCAAGACATGGAAACAACCAAAATGTCCTTTGATAGATGAATGGATAAAGAAGTTGTGGTATATATACACAATGGAATACTATTCGGCAGTAAGAAAAGATGATATAGGAACATTTCTGACAACATGGATGGATCTTGAGAGAGTAATGCTGAGCGAAACAAGTCAGACAGAAAAAGCAGAGAACCATGTGATTTCACTGATATGTGGTATATAAACCAAAAACAACAAAAGAACAAGACAAACAAATGAGAAACAGAAACTCATAGACACAGACAATAGTTTAGTGGTTGCCAGAGGTTAAGGGGCGGGGGTGGGGGTGGGAGATGAGGGTAAGGGGATTGAATATATGGTGATGGAAGGAGAACTGACTCTGGGTGATGAACACACAATGGGATTTATAGATGATGTAATACAGAATTGTACACCTGAAATCTATGTAATTTTACTAACAATTGTCACCCCAATAAATTTAATAAAAATAAAAAAAAAATTTTCTCCCTCTACATTTTTTTGATACTATTTTCTCTAAGAAATTCAGTGAATAGATTTACAAGTTCAGTAATCCTTTTTTAGTTTTACTTTGGTGCTAGTCATTGTTTGATGAGCTCTTTCTAGAAATGATATTCTCCCTTAATTTTTCAGTTTCACGCTAGCCTGTAATAGGAGGTCATTATCTGAGGGCATGGCAGAGTCTAAGCTTGCATGATGACCTCCGATTCTTCCTGATAGCTCTGTCTTTTCAGTTCTGGATCCTCTTTCTTTCTGTTCCCATAAGTGAAAGGAACCTTAATGTTCCACCCTTGAACCTTTTCGGGAAAAGGCTTTGGAGTGTTCATCTACTTCCGAGATTTCAGCAAATGCACTATGTGGATACACAGCTGATCTTTATCCCTCGCCTCACGCTCTCCCAAATTCGGGCCTTTCATTTCACACTCACCGACCCCTGATCGTCTTCCGCTAGAAAGGCCTCAGGTGTCTCTTCTCAAATCAGTTTCTACTTTGTAGTTTATTTAAAGTCTGTCTGACTTCTTCATCATCCAGGCATTACAGCTCAGATTGAATCAGCTGTAAAATATACATAGTGGTTTATAGTGTTGATCATTTTGCAATTTATTATGCAATGTTCTGTGTTAATTACATCTCAATGAAAAAGAAGCAAACAAGAGAAAATATGCATGGTGGCTTAGTGCAGTGCTTCTCAGACTTCAGGGAGATCCAGGCCATTTCCTGAAAGCACATGTTGCTTTGGCCCCACTCTCAGAGTTTCTGATTTAGCAAGGTGGGTGGGACCTGAAAATTTGCATTTGTAATAATGCCTCAGGTTATACTGATGCTGCTGGCCTAAGGGACTGGCTTAGTGCATGAGTGTGTAGCGGGTTGAGTTCCACTTAAATCCTCTCTCAATCACATACTTAATGCATGAATCCTGGAGAATTGATCTGCTGTCTCCAAGCTCCACGTTCCTACTTTGTAAAGTAGGGATAATTAAAGTATCTACCCTATGGAATCGTTGTGAATACTAAGAGTTAATGTAAGTAATGCTCCCAAACCAGCTTCTGGCAGACTCTTAAAAGCTGTTAGCTATAATTACACAACTTTCCCTCCTGTGTCCTTTTCCTCACTCTCCATGCCTGATCACTACCTCTGTCCTAAAAAGTCTGGACTCTGGGACACATCCAGTTCCTTCTCTTTATTGCCATGGCTGGGGTCAAGTGCACGACCATGTTGTCATTCTTCGGATCTAGTCATCTCCACTTACCTGGCGGGGACTGTCTCTGTTTCCCCATCCCTGCCTCCCCGAACTCCATCCATCCTGTTGGCAGGTTCCACCGTAACCTCTTTGCAATCACCATTATAAATAGGCCCCTTTCTTGCTCAGAAAGCATGTTTTGAGTATATTGACAGGTCATTTAGGGCCTTCCTTGGCACCTTGACTTTCTGTCCTTTCCACTCACTAGTCGACACACAGCAGTTGTGGTATCAAGTCTGTTTTTTCTAAAAACACCTGTTTCTTAATTCTCTGCTTTCTTCTGTAATACATATTTTGTTTTGATATATCCTTTCCTTCATTACCACAAAGCAGAATCCAATTAATTCCTCAATGGTTGATTAGCTTCTGTTTCCCCATCGAAAAGTATAGGAGATTGGGTTTTTCTTCATAACAATACTGACTGATTTGATGATAGCTTCTTAGGAGATGATCAGTATCCTGACACCAAGACATACCTGGGTTCAACAGGAATCAATGCCATGATTAGTGAGTGATGTCTCCCATGGGCCCAGATTGAGTGCAAGGAAGCCTCTGGATCAAGTATTATCTTTCCTGTCATGCAGTATGTTTTACACTGAAGATCTTCAGTACATTTTGCCAAATTCACAAATACATGGACATACTCTGAGTTATCAGTTTTAGTTTTATTCTGATTATTATAGCCAATTTTCCTGTCTTCATTCCAAATTGAAAACCAAAGCTTCCCTCAGAGAAGGATATCTCCAGGCAGAAAATCAGAACAGGAGTGAAGACAAACCTTCCCCATGCTGATTTGAGAAAATAATATCTGAATCAGGGGAAATTTACTAGTTTGTACTGGGGGCTGCAAGCTTGTGGGTTTATTCTTGAATTTTGAGGCATAAAGGACAGATGAAAGGATGAGGGAGAATTCTCCCACGTGACTAAGAAAAACACAGGGTTGTTGAAGATGCCTATTCATAGAAGACCTTCAGCATGGAGGACATAGTTTAATATGTGCAAGGTAGATAAGTGATGCTTAAATTCCTGCTCCACCTCCTACTACCTGTGCAATTTGGGAAGCTAATTAACCTTTTTGAGCTTCAATTCTTTTTTTTTTTTAAACAGGGACCACAATGCTACTTCTGAGGACTGTTGTAGAAATCAAAGGAAAATGTGTATAAAGAAGACTGCTTGGCTGAATAAATGGTAGCTGTTCTTATGAATATTGTATGGAAAAAGTAATCAAGAAAATCCCTTTAAAGCTATTAAAAATCCTTTGCCTCTTATCCCTTATCTCTACCCTCACTGTTACTTATAAGCATATAAAACGATAAAATGACTTCTTGGCTAAATGTTATATCACAGCACAACCACTAACTAATTAACTCTAATTGATTGGAGTCATATAAGCAATACTGCCCATTCACTGTGGTTCCCCACCAACCAGCAGTAACTGATGCTGTGAAGACAGAGCCTTCATGCTTCTGTTATATTTACTGCATCACATTTACAAGAGGAGCCATGGGGATGTTATTTAAAACTTCATACCTTTGTCCGGACATTTATTCTCTTAGATTAACACAGTTTATACTTCAGGTGTTTTGGGGTGTTTTATTTCTTTTCCTGACAATGTTGTTAAATGCCTTGAAATACGTGTTGTTCAGACACAGTCATTTATTCATTCAGTAAGTATTTGGGGTGTTTCCTGGGGCCAAGGTCTGTTCTAGACACTAGAGTTACAACAGTGTACAAAAGAGGTGCACCCGTTATTCTTGTGGAGATTTTCTTTGGGAGACAGAAGTTAGACAGTTAACAGGTGAACAGGTAAACACACAGCCATGCTGTACATTTCGATGTTGGTATTTTCTATAAAGAAAATAAGGTGACAGTGTAGAGGTGACCAGGGTGAGGTGTGATGGACCATGTTTGAACTGTGGGGAAAGCCCTGGCCACATCTGAACTGATAAAGAACAAGCCAGGCACACACAGAGAAAAGCAAGTGATTCAACTCAGATGAGGACAGAAAGAAGGGCCCAGCATGGGTGCTGAGCCCTTGGAAGAGTGTCAGGGCGATTGTAGAGGGGGCTGTAGGTGGGGTAAGGATTTGAAATTCATTTGATGCAATGGGCAGCCACTGGAACATTATAAAAATGCTAGGAAGAAAACCGTTTTATTTGGTAGTTGCATGTGAACAGTGGAGGCATTGAAGGCTTGTAGATCTAACCATATAAAGAATTTGGTAGTTTCAAATATGTTGATAAAGTGGATAATCACTTGTGATTTATCTGTTTTCTAGAAAAAAGATTTTTTGTTGTTACTGTTTGAAAAAAGCAAAACATAGCATTTACCTTTTTTCTACTTTTTTTGTTCTAAATTCGCAAACCTTTGAGTTGGCTTTTTTCATATTTTATTTTTATTGAATACATTGGGGTGACATTGGTTAATTAAACTATATATGTTTCAAGTGTACAATTCTGTAATACATCATCTATATATTGCATTGTGTGTTCACTGCCCAAAGTCAAATCTCTTTCCGTCACCATATATTTGGCCCCCTTTATCCTTTTCTTCCTCTCCCCTCCCCCCCCATGTATGCCTTCACATGTTCCCCTTATCCTGACAGTCATTTTCAATGTGGCTGTGATCTGCTACATTATTTCTTACTTTCTCTCCCTCAAAGCTATACTGTGTCCTCTTTGGATTTCTGTCTTTTATGACTCTCAGAAAAAATTAACAGAGTTTTGATAAATTGCTTCTGCTATCTTTGGGTTTCCTTTAGAATGTCTGCTATGACCTTAAAACTGTTGGCCTCTTGAAGGTCATGAGTCAGTTCAAGTGCTGCGGAGAGCAGTTTATAAGCCTCTGCATTTATCATCTGGGTTAAGATTCTAATGACTTCACCTTTGTCTCTTGTCCTGCTATCTTTAAGTTGAAGTTGTCTTTTAATTTCTCTCAGAAACTCTGAAATTCCCTTTTATTTCAAATAGGTGTTTCCTACTCTTGAGCAATGTTCCATTCTTTATTACATTTGTTGTATCTGTGTAGTTTTCAGCAATTATATAATACTCTCTATTGTTCTCAACTGATAAGCCTTTAAGTTGACCTTTTGATTTCCATCTATACACGTGACACACAATTATTGCTCTCTTTGACTGCTTAGTCCTATTCTAGCACATATTCCCCCAGCTGGAAAAATTCATCTTTAGAATACACTTTAGTGTTGATTCCACAATACCAAAAAAATACAAGAATGATGTTTTTTTCACATCTTCTGCTTTCCTTCACAAAGCTTAAATTATTTATTACTTTTAATGGGTAAATTAATTTTATGTGCTTCAAATTTTGAAAACATATTTTTAAAATTTTAAATGAATGTGATTCACTTTTATTAATTACAAACCACAGAGGTTTAGTGGGCCCTTTAAAATTGCATTCATATGAAGAAAATTGTACCAAACAGTATTTTGAATGAGCTTTTGAAATCTCTAACATGCATAGCATGCGAGTATATAAAACCTATTTTAAATATTTTAATATGTTTGTAATATGTGGTTTATTTTACAAAATACAATTTTTTGTGTAAATTCACTGGGTGAACTTTGAAAGACTAATGATTAAGAAAAGGATTTAAATAAGAGGCAATCCAAGAGTAGAAGGAACTCAGGTCATAAAAATCGTAGGCAGTGAAAAATGCCAATGCTGTTCTTTGCTTTGAAAGAATAGTAGCAATTTCCTCTCAGTCTGTCATCCCCTCACAGATTAAAACATGTTGTGGTAAAAATGAGCCAGACATACCCTGAAACACTCTTTTCTCATTTCCCACCAATATCACTCACCCCCAAATACATATGATTGAGGTGAAAAGAACTTAAATCAAAGGTTCTAGTCACAAGAATAAAGCTACAAGTTATAGCAACTTTCTTGAAAACCAAAACACCCATTTGTGATCATGTTGCTTTTCACCTCTTATGATGACAATGATTTCAGAGAGGATTGAAGAGAAAAAAGAATTATCAGAAACTTCATGGTAATTTTAAAATCATATATATATATATATATATATATATATATATATATATACACACACACACATTATGTGTATATATATATATATGAATTGAAATGTTGTCAGTGAATATAAAATAACCTTCAAGAGTCATAAAAAGAGAACACTGACAAATTGTCTGCAATTGTGTGTTCATACTTTTAGTGTAGCAAAATAAAGTGGAGGATTGTCTGGAAAAGTCTCTTCCTAAGATCGCAGATATGTCTTTCACTGAATGTTGAAGGCTGTCTGGAACCTTAAGTAAACTGAAAATCCACAACCTGTTTTCCAAGTATGAATTCCCATTTTAAGGGAAGAATTAGCTATCAGATTTAGAATTAGTTTTATTGATGTCTTTCTTCTTAAAATGTTTAGCTTTAAGCACTTCATTTAGGAACAAAAAGGAATGAAAATGACTTGTATATTTGTGTTTGATTCTTTCACTAGGGACAAGAATATGAATACTATGAGAAAGTATAGGTTACAAAGAGACTAATTTTAAAAATTAAGAAATATTCCATTCCATTTATTTAGAAACACTTTCTAAAGGAATATTCCAGTATAAAATCCTTGACATTTATAGAGAACGAAAACCAAGTCAAACCTGGTAAATAATGAAAATGTTAACAGCTAAAATTTTAAATTGTTTATGTGAGTTTATTTTGTTGTTGTTTGTAAGCCTTAACAGTAAGCATTTAATGGTTTATTTGATCTTCTCATCAATCCTAGCAATTTTCACTTGTTACTCATTTGATAAGACAAGAATAAATCTGTTGCCCAAAGCACCCCGATTAGAAAGAATGGGAGCTCTTTTGAAAGCCAAGCCTGCCTAATTTCAGACCCTATGCTTTGCACTTAGAGTAGTCTCTGCTGCCTCTCTTTGAACTTCAGTCTAGTTTTCTTGCACTCCAATCTAGTTCCCTCTGTGGAATAGTTTCTCTGGCTCCATCTAGAGTGTCGTGATATTTCTGGAAGATTGGTGTTTCATTCTCTTTTAAAGCTTTTAACGGACTCAGATGGAAAACCTCTACTTTATGTAACTCATATCTCATCTCAATGTGTCTGAACATTTTCAGTTGTCTCCATTATCAAAATTAAGTGATATTTGAACAACCACCTGCCAGGCAATAGGAGTCTGGGTAGACCAGATGATTTTCAGTGTCTCTTCCAGCTCTATTATTCTTTGAAAGCAAATATATATCGATATGTTCTATTTAAAAATATGTATTTTATTTAAATAAAAATGTGGCTTACTTATATGGTTAAAAATTAAATAATTCAAAAGTTAAAAGTAAAGTTTCAATGTGCCACTGCAATTCCAATGCAACACTCCGGAGATAACTATTGTTAAAGTTTCATTTTATGGTTTAAAAACTACATACACATCTATTCTTTAATTTATCAACATTACTCAATGTAAGTTACACGTATGCTCAATCCACCGTCTTCTGTTGGTAGTCATTGGTTGCTTTCTTACCGAAATTACCCCAGAATTCACATGTGCATAGGGTTAGGAAACTTCTCAAAAGTTTACCTTAGAATGCAGCTGCCTAGACTGAAACTGTAGCAGAAGACAGTATCTATATGGTCTTTATTTTATTTGTGGGATATTGAAATACAAATTTCCTAGAATGTCCAGGCACCGACATGACCTTAAAAGTTGAGCTGTTTCTCAATGAGAGCCTAGCTTTCCTTAAGGTCAAAGGCCAGTGAAAGATACTCAGGGCGGGATTAGTATGACTTTCAGCAGAGAGAGATGGCGGCAGTCAGTATCTCCAGAGTCTGGGTGATATCTTTTTCAGACGTTAGTTAGGGAATTATTTTTAAACAGAAATGCTATCACTTGTAAGTACATTTACTTACCAAGTCTTTCATGTATTTCCACTATAAAGGCCAGCTTTCAAGAATCTAAAAAATATAATTGTATTAAGTTCATTATATATGAAGAAAAAAATGATCTTAGGAGACAGAATATAAACTGTGCTAGAGTTGATTGTATTTTTACTTTGAATTTAGGTATAGCATCCAAATATAACTCATCCTTTCAGTGATGCTATGAATCACATATGTCCTGGAAGAGAAAATGATCACCTCGTATGTGATGTTATTAAGGCTCACAAATATTTTGCAAAAGTAAGTAAAGAGATAAAACAGTCCTCCAAGAACTGAATATGTTTATGTATGCTGTGCATAGAACCCAGTTTTAACTAAGATAATAACTTTTTTATTTAATGGCAACAATAAGTTCATTTTATGCATTCAGAATTCATTTTCCAAAATACATATCAGGACAAAATATTATTTGAAGATAATGGGCATAAATAAGTAACTGGCCCCAATTCACATATAAATCCATTAACTCAAGGTAGTAATGTAAACAGGAAATGCACTAAACATATCTGTGCAAGAGTGGGCACTTTTGTTTAAATATCAGTATATTTTGCTGATGAAATGTTAATGTTAAATGAAATGTCACTTTATAATATTTGAATAAACTGATTCTAAAATGTATTTCTTATTCTCAATTAGAAATTTGTTCATGAAAAATACTAAATACTGAATGAAGTGAGTTTTTGTGTTTCCGTAGGTTATCTTACATACTTGACTAATGTTTTTATAAATACCATCCTCTAGGATGGTGTAAAGGAACTCACCAGGACATTTTACATGATGTTGCTTTGTATTGTCACAAACAGTAATACAGGATTATATTAAATAAAAAACATCAAATCGATGTTTTAAGTTTTTGCAGTAAAGAGTTCAAAAAAGCTAACTTATAAACAGGCAAATACCATATTTTTATTCTGACTGCATAGATGGTGCAATATAACTTGTACAATACAGTTTTATGACTTGGCATGGTAGACAGGTATATAAATATTCCATGAGATTCTTGAGAAGATAAAAAATGACATTATCTTTATATCTTAGCACATAATTAATACTCAAAACAAACTTTGTATAGAGTATTATTTTTAAACCCTTAACACATGTCAGTTAAAGAAAACAGTGTGTTTCCTCTGTGTGTGTGTGTGTGTGTGTGTGTGTGTGTGTGTGTTTCCTTTTTTTAGCATTAGGTTAAACTTGAAAAATGTTTTTGAAGTGTCATACACTTTTAAAATAACAAAAACAATAATGCATTTCATTCTTCTTGTTAAAAATTTCTCTCCCTCATTACTGAAGATAATATCACCATACAATTTAGTTGATTTAAATTTCAAATACTTCATAGTAGATATTTGTTTTCAATTTCTTGCATGTTCAGCTTCTGCATTCAAATTGTTCATTAATAGATATTTTCATTGCAAGAGCATGTGTATTATCATGTCCTTTTGAAACCTTCCACCTGGAAATGCCTTTAAGTGATTGATACATGCTTTTTTGATTTTTTTTTTTTTAAATACGTGGAAACTTATGGATTCTTAGATAGGAAATCATTATCCTAGAAGACTCCATTTATGTTTCTCACTAAAACAGTGCCCTGGCATGATTGCAACTTTGGTGAATACCACTTAGTTCAGATAATTCTCTTCTAGAATAGGACCTTTAACTTGAAGAATGTTAAAAGCTACATTGTGGTTTGAATCATCCTTAGTTTGCCTATAGATAATTCATATATTGCAAATGATCATAAAGAATCTCTCCTTTGGGGTTAGATAGAAATAACAATTTTCTTCTCACTAGGGAATATGGTAAAATTGAAGAACTTGTAGTGACTAGAGTCACCTTCATTCCTTGGTTCTATTCATGCCCGTAGTCCTTTCCTGTCATCCTAGATCTAGGACTCAGACCCCTCCTAAAGGAAGTTGCATCCTGTCTCTCCATGCTGGTCTGGCTATATCATGGCATTGATGTTGCAGTGACCTTGCAAGAAGTGCTCAGTATTTTTGTCTAAAGATTTAATCTTTAAGTATGTAGTTTTTATGCTTTAGCTAGATTCTGGGCACAGGGAGTCATTAGAGGATTATTGTCTCCAGTAGAATTCCAGGAAGTGGCATTGTGTCCTTTTAAGGGAAGCAGTGGGAGAAGTATAGTGGTCTACTCTTCTTAGCCTCTGGAGAGCTTTGGAGGAGCCAGTAAGGTGATAGACACAAAGCCATGAAATGTGGTTTCTTGCCATGTTACTTTAAGTCTTCAGTAAACTTCAAACGTGACTACATGCCTTTGACATAAGTGTCCTGAAGAACAGGACAGAAATTGATGAAGGTTTTAGCAATGGAAGGCGACTTGTCCATATTTGGAAATGAGGTTTTGCAGTCAAGTTATCTAAATCTCCAAGGCACTGAACAGTTCCAAGTGATTGAATCATTCTTGGTTTCTGTATTTTGACTGTGTGGTATGATGGAAGCATGCAACGTGAGGCCAGGAGAGAGAGAGAGAGAGAGAGAGAGAGAGAGAGAGAGAGAGAGAGAGAGAGAGATGCACTGAGGAATTCCCTGAAGATGTACAAATCTTTCTGAGATTCATTTCTGCTTCTACACTGGGTGGTGCTGAAAGACATAGTATGGCTTTAGATAAAGGAAGGTTCTGTAGGAGTCTCAGTGGTACCTGGGGACTAGACCCTGATGACTCTTTCACCCTTTCTTCCCTTTTAGCTCTTTTCCATTGAAAATGCCTCTAGCAGGACAGTTTGCACCACTAATATCAGAAAGCTTTCTCTCATAGAGGTCTGTGCATGATGAATTGACAGAAGTAGAGCGAGTGAGCAATTTTATGCTGGTTTGGTTAACAATTTGGTTTGAGAACCAATGCTGGCCCTGTGTGCAAAAATAAAGGGTATTTAGTTCTTGGCTTTGATCCTCTTTTTTCTGGCTGAGCCCCATGTTTCTGACTGTATCCATTGCTATCTATTCCACACCTGACCTGGCAATTTCACTTAGGGTTTCTCATGGCTAAAAAAATGTAAGAAGCTCCAACCATCTCTGTTTGGAGCTATGCTCTTTACGACTTGACAAGTTATGGATTATATTTAGATACGCACCTAAAAATACTTCCACCAGGACATCTTTGTGGAGAGAGAGTCCCAGAGAGCATTTTCCAGGCTCTCGGCCTCATGTAGAAAGGTGCTGGCTTGGTTATTAGATAGCCATCAACTGTAGTCAGATGGCCATCTGCTGTGTCTGGGTGGCCATCAGCTGTTACTGGTTAGCCATTAGGCACTAATATAACTGTCGTGGCTATGCTAGGGAGTTGGTTGGGTGTCAGAGAAGCAGACAGTGGGTTGCGACTAGCAAGTGTGGTTAGCAAGCGGATGGCAGTTTGCGGATTGTGTGGATCCTACTTCCCGTGTCTCGCCCAGCTGCCAGCAAGACTGGTCTGCAGGAAGACCCCTCCGTTGGGGTAGTGGCTGGTGTTTGCTTTTGTGTCTCGACCAGCCACCATCGATAATATAGTGGTGTGGCTCCTCTATCTATGGCTCTGTTGGTGTTCCTTTTTGGCCTCACCATATCCTGCGTTCCTGTGTACAATTGGGAGCTGAGACCCTGCATGACACTCCACTAACCATGGCTTTGTTGGTGTTCCTTTTTGGATTAACCATATCCTGTGTTCTGGTGCGGGGAGCGGGACCAGAGACCCTGCATGACATCTTGCTTGCTTCTTAGATGAGTTGGTTGTCTGCTTTGGTCTCCTCATAGAATGCCCTATTCTTCTACAATTGTTCACAGGACATTTTATTATAGTTACTTATTTAAAGGTTTGTCTTTCTCATGAGAGTGTCAGCTGTGTGGAGATAGAAGCCATACCCAGCATGTTTATTGCCAATCTCAACCTAGCTCAATGCCCAGCAGAGTAGGTCTCATAAATAGTCATTTCACAATGAATGAATGAACAAATGAACAATTGAATGAATTAATGAACATACAATTGAATGAATTCATGAATGAATGAATGAATGAATTTTTTTTCAGGAGAGGTCATTGGCAAATAAAGCTTCTAGGCAGCTATACACATGCTGGTCATTTGACTCAAACTGTGGTAAGGAAAACATTCCCTGGTCTTGGAAGACAACTCTCATTTTGGTACCAAGTCTCCAAGTTTTTCAACAGTGTCAGCACCTGCTGAAAAGAATCATCAGCTGAAATTACTTCTGACTTGTTTACAATCCTTTTTTAAAGTTTACCTAGAAAGAATCCGTAAAGAAAGCCATCTGATTCTTTTCTCAAAATCCACATAGACAAAAAGGCATTTATCTAAATAATGTTTTGGCTTCACACATCAATAAATGCTGCATGGAGATTAAACTGACTGAAAACCTTTTATACTTGTCAACTGTATTCGGTTGGCTGTGTTGATTTTCTTTATAAAGAATGAAAAAAAAGGAAACTTGTTTTGCATTCATACATTTGGGGATGGGTAAATGATTTTCCTTAAATCACATTTTCCTGACAATGAACATGTAGTAAAAGATTATTAAAAACTGATCTGTTACAATGCTGTGTGTGTACCTCAGACAGAGTGCGGGATGGTCTCCATCAGTGAGTGCCATGTGCTGATGTGATTGATGAATTATAAGTAACCTTGGCAACATGTTTTACAGCTTAACTAGATCAATCAAAATTAGTTATCCTGAGAGAAGGTAAAAGCTCTTCTAGCCTCAGCTTAGTGCAAAAAGTAATGGTCTTTCCCTGGAAGAGTTCTTAAAATATAGTGAACAGATACTTTGCTATTGCATCTACTTCTTAAAGTAAGTGACAGGTCAGTGGGGTTGAAATAACTTGAAACAGAGAAGTCTGCAGGCTGATCTAACTTCAGTTCTCTCAGGAACTCTGAGTGGGGACTGGGGTCCATGCTGATAACCCCCTGAGGAAAGTACCTAATTATAACAGATAAGGGCAAGGAAACGAGAGGGAGAGTGGCAGCATCGCAGGACTTCTCTTTCCCCTTTGCCTTCGGAGGAAAAAGCTGAGAAGAGGATCTTTATTTCCTAATGTTAATGAAGGTGGTGCCATGTGTATCAACACTGAACTTTATAGAATGATCCTAAGTAAGGCAAGAAATACAGATCATGTAAGCAGTTAAGTTCCCTTTGGCTCTGCTTGTCAAGTGACAGTTTCTTCTGGGTGCTGACTTTGACAACGTGGTGCAGTCTAGTACCTGGATCTTTCCCTCCTAGAAGACTTTGTCCCAAATGTTTCCTCATTGCACCCAGCAACATACACTGTCACATGTCCAAAGATAACCTTTCTCTCCTGTTTTATGCAAAGCGTGAAGAAATGCTTTGGGAAATGACGACCCAAACACCACGCTGAAAGTTACACAGTCACCTAACCATAGCCTTTCCGCTTTTAACAGTGGTCATAGGCATTTTGGAGGTGCCGCTTTGGAGGCTCTGCAAAGCATCCTTGTAGCAAGGTCTTTCATCCACCTTCAGACTAGACAGTAATAAAGAAGATTTTATACTTACCCAATCCGCATATCCTCTGCTTCCGATAAGGCCCCCAATCAGACAATCATTCATCTCTGTATTAGCAAGGAGCACTCTAATTGCTCCTGTGCATGAGGCACAGGCAATTAGCTGAAAGGAAGTTGTAGCTTTTACAATCCTCCAATGACAATCCATCCTCACCGGCACCGGCCATCTAGAGCAGACTGATGCCTGTTTCCCTGGGGGTGGGGGGTGGGGTGGAGAGTGGGGCTGGGGAAACTTTGGACCCAGAAACAGAAACACTAAAAATAAGTAGTGTTGTCTCATAATTGTAGCCTGATAAAGATATCTTATTTTTATTCCGTTTTCTTTTACATGTAAGATGGCTCTTACATGAAAACGTTCTGAGATAGTAAACTGTGAAAAGAATTGAGTCAAATGGTGCTTTCATGAAGTGGAAGACATTTAGTGGTGTCCTGGTGTTCTTACCATGTTGTGGATAGGGAAAGGAGAAGCCGCCTGTCGGCCCCATGAAGAGTGGTGTCCGGCACTGTGTACAACTGCTGTAGCTCACAGGCCTTCAGAACCTAGTGCATCAGAGGTAATGGACCCAGAAACAGGGTAACAGACCTAGAAACACGAGAGGGCCCTTTCTCACTCTCACTTCACCTTTATTTTCCAGATTGAGTTCCCTGCGACATTTTCATTGGAGAAAGGGTCATATGGCTTACCCTTTTCTTAACCACTTGCATTATTATAACGTAGACTCCTGAGCTAGTCTCTATCTGGGATGGATCCACATGGAGGTATTACGATTGCTGAATAGTGTGGAGGAAGAAAAATGGGATTTAGTTCCATGAAGGAGATTTATAGGAACTTACTAGGACGACAGGACTCCCTGTTGGGATTAAGACAGAAAATATTCAGAGAAGGCCTGGGATTCCAGGTACGATGCATTAGCCAGAAAGAAACAACAGAAGAATTTTGGTGCAAAATTGAGCTGCAGTGCTCAGTGAGGGTGGAGAGGAACGTTGGGTGGGTGGATAGGAGTTGACTACAGGTGCGCTTATTACCATGACTGTCCCTAACTCAACATGCAGTTTGTAGGAAGGAGTTAGGACACTTGAGTGCGTCCTGGAACTGAGTCCTGAAAGTGACTCTAAACTCCATCTCATGCTGAGAGAATATGGATAAGGCAGGAGGTGTTCTTCCTGATGTGACCGGATGTGAACATCACGGTAGAGCAGAGGATGGACAGAGTGTGCCCTGGTAGCTTTTGTCTCCTGGGCAGTAGGTTTGTTTCTTCCCTGTGTTAGTTTTTCTTTTCATATTAGCTAGGGGAAATTGTAGAGCTAGGTTTGACAGTGGACATGGCTGCTTCAGAAGTCACATGAGTCGGTTAACTTAGTCTTGTATTCTCCATGAAGCCTATAGGTAACGAGCAGGGTGGGCCTCTTTTCCCCCTTATCCTCAGTGCTGTATTCCGAACCTATGCGTATGGTCCTGGTCTCAAACTGTAAGGCCCATATTGGACAAGTAGGAACATCAGTGACTGAGGCAGCATCCTGATGACTGCGATGCCCGGCCTGATGAAATTGGCCCAGTGTTTTGTTTGTTTGTTTGTAAATGGAGCATGTAGCTGGCCTGCTGTGGTCTGATTGGGAGCCAGTGAAAGTTGTGGATTCATGTTTAGAACAGTCACTTCCTTGTCACTGGCCTAGAGCCACTAGTGGTGAGTTCCCTGGAGGCCAAGCCGCTGCGTAGAATTTGGGGCAGCAGGACTGAAAAGCCATGTAACATAGAGGTTAAAGGACAGTTCAGAGCTAGGCAGCCTGTACTTGAATCCCAGCCGTCTACTCAGCAGCGGTGAAACCTCTTGCAATTTGCTTCATGAGTCTCCCCTCGGTGTCCTCGTGTTTAAATGGAGAAAATACAAGCAGTGCTTCTTAAGGTTGTTGTGGTGATTGAATCACTCAATACTGTTAGTGGCAGATGTATTTGTCCTTGCCAGTAGGAGGGAGGGAACAAGGCAGGACATAGTGGCCTCTGAATGACAGTCTGTGGAGCAGCTGTGTTTGGGCCCCTGGGACGGTTTACCTCCAGCATTTCCACAGACTTCTTTGTTCCAAGGGTGGGACCCAGGAATGAGTTGGCAACATTCCAGGTCCGGAGGCACTTGGAGAGTGGAGCGGCTTCGTCTTTGGGCTCAGACCGCAGTTCTCATTTTTATTAGCTGCGTGGCTGTGAGTTGTCGTTTTACCCCATCATAACCTCAAGCTCTTTGTTTTCCAAAGGCTCACAGTGCCCCGTGCTCTGTGAGGATGGAACATCTCCAGCGCGGCTCATGCAAACAACGTACCTCGTAACCGTGACGTCTCCTGTCCTCTCAGCCTAAACCTAGCGAAAGGCCCACCCTAAAATCTGGGAAATACTCCTACGGAAAGAAAAAGAAAGAAAGTGGAACTGCAAGGGTGAAGGTTGTGTTCTTTGTGTGCGTAGTTGTGGAGTGGCATTAAATGGCTTCAGGAGCTGATGTCCTGTTTCAGTCTCTGGGGAATGTGTGTGTTCTACAGTGCCGTTCAGGAGCACATCCGTGCCTTCTCATACTTCTTTGCACAGATGTAACTGAGCAGCCTGAATTCAGGCTACATTATGTTTTGCGAAAATTAATAATCACATTAACAGGTGATGCCTTCTGACAGAAAGTAAAGTTTTCATTGGAAAATAGCTACTATAACTCAACAATTTAAGTTTTCATAGGCAGCCCTGATTCATTTTTTGCCAAAAATAATTCCATCTATTAATAGTCAGTGAGGAACAAAGATGTGGGAGAAAGAAATCTCTAGCTCAGTTTCTAGGGTACGCAACATTGTAAGAGAGACTAGGGAAACACACAACAGCAAGTATTCAATAATGGAGATGAGCTAATACCTGTTGTTATTATGCTAAGTATATTGATGCTTGTGAATTTCTCATGCCAAGACCTGTGGTGTTCCCCTTGTCCTGGATCTGGGAGGTGTCAGGACACCCAGCCTCAGACTGGGTCATGGGAGTCACTGGCTGTGTAGTGCTGATCACGAGGCGCTGTCTCTGTGTATCTGTCAGCCTCACTTCACAGTCCTAAGACCCTTTAGGCTTAAGACTGTTGTTTCATCTGTGAATTTTTGACAACCCAGAGTGTGTGTGCAAAGGTTTATAATGTTGCTTAGGAAAGGGTTCGTGAATGAGTGCATAATGAAACTAGGGTTATGATTTGGCTTTTCAGTGGTTTGTAGTTTACTCACAGATTACATAGGAGGAAAAACAAGACATGGGTGTGTGAGAGACAGGATGGGGTGGGGGGTGGAGACAGAGAGAGAGAGAGAGAGAGAGAGAGGGAGAGAGAGAGAGAGAGAGAGAGGGAGGAAGAGAGGAAAGGAAGAGAGGAAGAGAGGAAGAGAGGAAGAGAGGAGAGAGGGAGAGAGGGAGAGAGGGAGAGAGGAAGAGAGGAAGAGAGGAAGAGAGGAAGAAATAAAGAAAAGAAAGAAAGAAAGAAAACCATTGCCATTCCTAGCATGGGCTTTCATTATGAATTGTTCCAATGCAAAATGCATGCTCAGAACTTTGACTCAACTGGCACTCACTGCATGCCACCTGATGATAGTGACAAATGAACCCACTTCAGAATGAGGGCCAACATGTACGTATCAAGGAGTTGCAGAGATGACAATGAAAAGGTGCATGGCAGGTGATGAATGGTCTGATACCCATGCCAGTAAGCCCCCGGCACCAGAGATGGATAGTTTAATTGTTTCTGAGTTGAATTCATACCACAGATACTATAAACAATTTAGTTTAATTACGCAGAAACATGGGCTGTCATAGATTTAAATTCATAGCAGGTCATGTTTCTATATAAAGTGCTGTGGAGATGTTTGTTCCACACAGACAGAAGAGTGACCAGGAAAGATACTGATATCATCCCCATGATGTAGACTGGCCTATCTATTTTTTAATAAGCTATAGTGTTTACTGTTAATAAGCTTTGGTGTTTATCAGACTGGGAATTCAGATGAACCTATTTTTAATTTAATCTGTTTCTTTGAAAGGTCAACTTTTCTACAGAAAAATATTTCTATTTTGTCTATGTTTTGCTTAGTAACTAATTTTTAACTTACTTATATGTGTTTTCTTTTCTCTAATTTCTTTCCATCTGGTTTTTATATACCAAGTTAACACCCCTAAAACATGTCATTGAAAATTCAGGGTTCATGAGTGGACAATACTCCTTTCCGTTCCTTTCCCTTTTCCTTTCTCTTCATATTTTTCTTTCTTTCTTTCGGTCTTTCTTTCTTTCTTTTTTTTTAAAAAAAAAATATTTTCTTGCCACTCTGTTTTAGGATATATCGACCTTCTTCAAAGAGGCACATGCTCAGTAAGCTTGACACTTGTGTTTCCTGTGAGCCTCACTCTGAAACCAGGTCTTCTTCTCACCATTTAATTCCTAGGAATTGATCGTTCCCCAGTTCTGTAATGTATGCATTTTTCTTTTATCATTGGTGCTTGCAGGTAGACAGGACAGCACATTATGTATAAAACCCATTTGGCTTTAAATTAATAGCTTAGCCTTAGCTGAGCAATGCCCCAGAAGACCATATTTCAGAAAAATAGATTGTGGCTGAACTCCTGTTTCTAACATTTATTTGTTTGGTTGGTTGCTGCTATACCTTCGTTCCGAAAAGGTCTTAGGGCAGTTGCTCACTTCCAGTAGGATTTCAATAGCAAGTGTTCAGTTCTCAGCAAAAAACAGAGCTGGCTCTGAAATGTTCCATTTTCACATTCAGTCACTGGATTCGGCTTTAGGAGAAAGACAGCAGCTTAAAGCCATAAAGTTAGTAAAACAGCACCTGGGTCTGGGGCTGGAAATTTGAATCACCGAATTGTTACAAGATAAAGGAAATCTTCTGACTCTCACAGACAAGGAGGAATTAATAAATCTGGATACTTTCATTCCTGGGTAAGTCCCACTTCTTAATCTGGCCTGTTTTCTAAAGATCGTGCTACCCATTAACCAAACTCATGATAAGAAAGTGCAACTTATCTTGGCAGGAGACTTTGAAGATGTCTTTATTTTATTTTCTTGCAACCAATTCCTCAGGGTACAGTAGCCTAATTAATACAATGATGGACTTTATAGTCCATTAGACAGCATTATCCCAAGATGGACACATACTATCCCAAGTGATATACTGTTTAATAGGAGTGGACAGAGCAAAGATAGTATCGGCAATGGTGTGCCTGAAAAGTCCCGGGCTTGGCCGGGACACATGCCAAGGCTGGTAGCCAGAGGGAAGGAAGGGTGGAAGTTTCACTCTTTGGAGCTCAAATACTGCTCTCTTCTCACCACTGTATTTCTGATCAAAGCAGTCAGTATGTCTGCCTTCAAATCCCAGCCTTCCAGTGACTTCCCATCAAATCATTCACCTTTTCACATCACTTTCCAGCCACAGGTCACAGCTGCCCCACCTTCATGATGGGGCTTCTTTATTCCTCCAAATTCTTAGGTTTATTTACATGGAAGGAGCAGTACTGCTCTTGTTAGAGGAATATTAGGATGATCCCTGAGGTTTTCAAGAGTGAGGTAAATATTGAGTACTGACTCCTTGGTGGTAGACACTCCTAATTTTTAAAATAGGATGGCTACGCAGAGTGGAGGTTTCTGTTCTGTGTTCTATACACAGAGACTGAAGGCCACCAGTGTGTTCAGAGTTTTATAGCTTTATAGTCTTCATATTCCTAATGTAGGCGGTGGGTGGGAGGGTATATGTCTAAGAAATTGTGCCAGAAACTTGTAAGTTTTGGTTTTAAAATGATTTGGCCAAGGACTTATCCTGATAGACCTCAGTTTGGGATAGTTTCAAAGGAAAGTAATGAGAAAGGCATCGGTTATAGAAGATAGATGTGCTTAGCATTTCATGGTGGTGGTAGTGTTGGTGAAACACTCCTAGTCCTTCGACAAATACCGGGGGTGCCAAGAAAATGTCTACAAGTGGACACTTTGGTCAGCGCTGCCCAGCAGTAGTTTGCTGTCATCAGAAGTATCTGGATGCTGATGGGAACCACTTTGAGCACCTCTTGTAATTGCAGACGTCAAACGTGACTTGTGTTCATCTTTTGTTATCTGTATATATTGAGTACCACAATTTTAATATTTTTTTTTCCTTTCTTAAAATGTGTATACGTTTTTTTGCACCCTCTGTATTTATTGCATGCCTGCCACATGCCAGGCACGTTCCAGACAGTATGGATAAAACTGTACAAAAGAAATTCTTTGCCCTGTGGAGCCCATGTTCGGGTGGAATGGGGCTGTCCCAGGGATGGTGACTCTGATTTAATAGTTTGCAGCATACCCAGACCTGTCATTGTTCAGGTGTTTCGCATTCCCTCTGATGGATGGCACACTAGACATGCTGGCTGTTCTCTCCACATGGTACTATGAAGCACACAATTGTGAGGTGGGCCCTGAGGAAGTTGTCCCATTCCTGTGTACTAGATCTTGTCAGCTTGGAAGCCCACAATTGGTCACTAGCATTAACAGATTCATTGTCATGACTGCTGGGCTAGGGCACCTTTCCCACCCCAGGCAGTGGCTCACGTGCAAGTTTCTTTAGAAAACGTGCTGCTGCTTACTCCCAGGAGGATCTTTCCAGGAGCAGTGGACCCTCCTGTACTTCTTAGCTTCTCTGTGGTCTGAGGTGCTGGGAGGGTGGGGCAATAGCTCTTTCTCCAACTCTGTTTATCAAGTCGTCCTTTGGCTGTTTCGCTTTCTGACTCTACCTTCCACTCCATCAGCACCAGAGACCAACAGAGCAGGGCAGATGGGTGAGGAAAGGGTGAGTTGCAAACCTCTCCCTGTGTCTCGTTACTCCTCTCCCCAAGAAAACCCTTTCCTTTTTCTCTCCATTGCAAGATACATCAGAAAAGGCCAAAGGCTCACTAGTTATGTTGTGATCTGTTGAGGAAAAGAGTCAACAATTTGCACCACAAGTAGAATACTCGGTACACCAATAAGAACATAAGTTCTATATCTGTGAATGATTTATTGAAGACAAAAAATAGTAGTACAGTAGATTCAAGGTTATCTTTGTAATAACATGATTCCCCCTCGCATTCAAATTTGGTTTCTTGCATTGGGATAAAAGTTTAATTTACTAGAATTGCAATAACACAGGCTGTGTTCATGGGAATTGGTTACACTTAAAATAATGTTAGTTTCCCTCAGCTTTTAATTTTTTGTCATGAGATGTCACATGCTATAGATACTTTTATGTCTTTTTGTCTTTTCGGTACATGACAAAACACCAAATGAAAAACATTTTTGAATCAGTATCATATTTTTATCCAGAGATCTCAAAATAATGATTCCCCAGTAAATGAAGACATATATATTTGCAAAATGGAAAGTTCATTTAGTAATTCCAAAAGCAATAATGGCTTTAATAACCACTACGCCACTTGATGTCTGCCTCCAAGCATTGTTAGAACAGCAAGCATCACCCAATTCCCGTTGACTCTGTTTTCTTTGAAGGTTCTATTTATGCCTGTCTAATTTTGATTGTATTTTGACATTTTCAAATAAGTGATGGCATCTGTTGAATAAATAATCACTCCAAATGGATTTGCCTCAGTTATCACTCTGGTTTTAATCCCCTTGACTGCAGACTCACCTTTCCTCACTTCTGCCAGCCAGGTCACCCGCCTTCTTGCTGCAACGTGATCCTCAGAAAGGGCTTTGGAGTTTCCCTTTGCCTTCCAAGGGTCTTGTGTCCCAGACTTTTTAGGACTCCTCCCATTCTTCCTATTATTGCATTTCTATTGCCTGCATGATTTCCTTCTCAAAGCTGCACTCAGCATTTTTAAGAGAGCACTCAGCATATTTGGACAGAGCACATTTTTACTGCTCTGGTAAATGGCTAATGTTCACATTGAAGCCACCATGCTACAATTAGTTTTTATCTAATTGTTATTATTATTTTGTTAAATTCATATTGAACTTTGACAACATCAGTTTTTATAGTCAGTTTTTTTGTACTGCATTTTGATGGAACTTCATGCTGTGGTGATCATATAAGAAATATCTTCCTTAGTCTGAGAACTGTAAGATTTCTCTGAGGGATTACATATTTCTGTGGGCATTGTGAATTATATTAGGTTTTCTCCTTCTCTTGGGCTGGTGAAATGTGAGAGCTATATTTGGCCATGCTGTAACAATGTGTGGGTCATTATGATATGCTTTTTAAGGCTTGACCAACTGTTTTTCCTTCATTTCTTCTCCCACCTTTAATTTATGTATCTTACTAAATAGAGCTTATGCGTCTTTAGAAACTGCCTTAAATTTCTGCTGGAATAAAAATAAATGAATATATCTTGATGCATCTCTGTTTCAGCCTCTCGATGTGCTATAATTACATGAGCCTGTCCTGGCAGCACATTGTAAAATTAGACAAACTTCTTCTATTTCTGGAATTTCCCTAGGCCTCCACTAAACTTACCTTTATGAAGTGGAGTTTGGCAAACTAGCTTTTTACTCTTTCTCTTTTGACTCCTTTCTCTTCTTAGCCCTCTGATGATGGTTCTACCCTGCTTTTGGCCTTTGGCATCATCCCAGGATTTGTTTTGTTTCACTTCTCACCAAGGATAAGAATTATCCAGCCCCCCATGCTCCGCCTCAGCTCTGTGAGATTCATCCAAAAAGAGAAATGGCATCAAGACCCCAGATATGTCTTCTAATTTAATTTTAGTCTCAGTCTCCTCTGATGGAAATCATTGTTTGACCATTTCACCCCCCACTACACTCAGTTCATATTTTGAACCCTCTTTAACATGGCCAATTTATTTAATCATAAATAAAATTAAGCTTGAATTGATACAAGATGGATAAAGCTTTTTTTTGTTTGTTTGTTTTTGATAAATAGAAAATATTGTGTGTCATTTCTAGGGCCATTTCTAGAGTGACGAGGAACTATTTGACATTTTTATAAAGGTATAGTGTGTAACTAATAAACTTAGCAATCATATTGCTCTTCATGAAGTACATATGTATTTGTAAGTGTGGGTATTACACGTACATGCATACGCCATATCCATATTGTGCTATCAGACTTCTCAGTCATTGTCTAAGAAATATTCTCTCTGGCTTGTCATTTATAAAGACCATGAAATTGTAAATCTGCATCAATATGCCTGCTCTGTTCTAGGTTCCTGCTTCACCACAGGATGTTACTTCAAACTGAAGTCATGCATAATGTCTGATGTTTCACCTACTTGAGGAATGTAAATATTTGAGGATAGCAGCTATAGACCAATCAATAGCTATTGTGGTTCTCTTCTTTTTTTTTTTTTTTTTCCAATTCCTGAACATGCTAAGTTTATAGCCATGGGTTTTGATTTTTAAGAAACAATGAAAGGTAAAGATATAAATTCAAGAAGTCCTGAAGTGAAATTTAGATGATAAAATTAGACATGAGATTCATGTGCTATCCACTGACTAATGTAAAAAAGTGTTGCTATATTCAACCTGCTATGACTAATATTAAGTCTCGTTCTTTTAAATACACCAAGACCTTGGTGTATTCTGTTTCACTAAGAATATGACTAATCCTTCCCAAATTTATGAAAGTTGACCTAATACAATGTTGACTATCAAGAGTTGAATTCCTAAAACAAAAATAAATATAACTAGTTTCATTTAAAATGTAGATGGGACCCTATGGAAAAGAACAAAAATCAGTGATTGTGCTGTAGTGAGTTGGTTGGTTGCCAGCTATATGATTCATTCCAGTGTGGCAGGTGTATTACAGTGGAATGAACAATGAGCTTAGTGTCAAAATCTGTAACTATGTGACCTCAATGAACTCTGTTTTTGTTATCGAAGGTACATTTTGAATAGATGAGAACCTTTGGGAGCCTGAGTAAAGTAGAATCATAAATAAATTTGACAAACAGGGTCTTAGGGAATCTCACTGTCATGCTGTCTTCCATATACTGGAAGCTGGGCCATGGGCATCTCCAACCTAATTCCCCAATTGGACACTCCAAAAATATCTTATAGGAGAAATAAACAACAACAACAACAAAACCTCTCCTTCCTCTGAAACCTTTCAGCACTCTCCAACCAGGCATCAAAAATACTGTGTGGAAGGGCTGACTATACTTTCATCATCATGCACAGTGATTTTATTCAGGAGGATTCCATGTGCTATTTTAACCCCGACCTTAATTTAGAGAAATCTTTTCTCATATTTCTATTATCTATATTTTCTCAGCATCCTCTACCACTTGGTAGAATATCTTGGTATTTATTTTTCTTTCCAAACTTATTCACTAATTCAGCAAATGTTTATTGAATGTCCTATGTGGCAGGTACAGTGCTAAGCTCTCAGAAGCCAATGGTGAAGAAAAGCTGGGGTGGGGGGGGCAAAATACTTGCCTTTAGGAAGTTTCCTCAAGTTATCACATAGATAAATGCAAAATTATGACAATAGTAAGTACTATAAAGAGATCCTGTTGCAATCAATGCGTAATAATGATGGTTTTTACCTAATGGTCAAGGCGAGGCCAGGCTTTCCTGAGGAAGTAATCATTTACCTGGTATCTAATGGATGAGCATGAGTGACTTGTTGAAAGGTGGGAGGATGGGCATCACAAGTGGAGGAAATAGCAAGTTAGTAGGTCTTGTGTTTATGAGGGATAGGGGTTATTGGAAAGTCATTCTTGCTGGAGTTTTGAGAGGAGGAGGGAGGCTGCATAAGTAACGGTGAAAATATATAGTACCTAACCTTGTGTGTTGTGCATTTTAAAGTTTATCCTTAAAAGCAGTGAGAAGTCATCTAAGTTTATTAAGCAAGGATGAGAGTGAGTGCAGTGATGGAATCGGTTTTGCATTGGAAAAGACCACTCTGCCTGCTGTGTGGAGACTGAATTGGAGGGCTTCCTCAGTGGATGCAGGTGGCCCAGGCTGGGGGCTACTGCATTCGTCTAAGATGGGACAAGTTCATTGCTAGGGTAAAGGTGGTGGAGGAAAGCACGACAATGTGCACTATTATTAGCCAGGATAAACTCAACAGGGTTGGAAGAGTGGGACTTGAGGAAGTTGATGATCAGCATCAGGGTAGAAGCTGAACGTCACTATTGCTTACAATATGAGTATCAACTAATGGAGACAAGGTTAATAACATTTTTAACGCAGTAGGAATTTTTTACAAATCTCTGCTTGGTAGAGAAGAAAATGCTGGCTAACCAAGAGTACTCCCCTTATTCTGACCACATGTACCCATAAGAAGGTCCCAAACACATTTGTCCCTTCAATTTACTGATTTTTAATGAAATAATGCATGTGAAAACTCTTTGTAATATATATGTGTGTGTGTACACACATATGTATTGGATTGGGTTATATAAATATATGTCCATATAATATATAACATGCATTCTATTTATTAAATTGTAAATATTAAACATATATTGCATTTATTTAGTGTATAATGTTTTCTTCCTTCCTTTAGGGAGATCATAGGCTGGCAAATGTGGAGCCAATATACTGTTGGCCCTTGAACAACACAGGGGTTATGGTTAACAACACTCCCCCCCAAATAGTCAAAACTCTGCATATAATTTTGACTCCCCCAAAACTTAACTATAGTTGGCTCTAGGGATCCGCAAGGATTGCTTCCAGAATCCTGTGGGCATCAAAATGCACTGTCACTAGAGTCTCTTATATAAAATGGCATAGAACAATACATACAATAGGCTCTCTGCATCTATAGATTCCTAAGTGGAGATCCAAAATACTGTTTGGAAGGGCTTACTGTATATTTATTGGGAAAAAAAAATCCATATATAAGTGGACCCACAGTATTCAAACCTGTGTGGTTCCAGGATCAACTATATATACCAATGATATTTTGAAGTAAGAAAACATCTGGAATTTATACCTCAGATTTATTTCTTAACTACCTGAAAGTAATGTGTTAAGAGATTCATGCTTATTCTATAAAGCCCTTTGGATTATAACCATGTTAATATATTGCTTTTAAAATCTATTGAATGTGAGTTCATTTTTATATGCAGCATATTTAATATTTTTCTTCTTGAATTTTTACCTTTTTCTACCTTGGTAACATTTTTTTTTGTTGTTTTTTTTAAGATTTTGTCGGGGAATGGGAACAGGACTTTTTTGGGGAACAGTGTGTACTTCCAGGACTTTCCCAAGTCAAGTTGTTGTCCTTTCAGTCTTGGTTGTGGAGGGCACAGCTCAGCTCCAGGTGCAGTTGCCGTTGTTAGTTTCAGGGGGCGCTGCCCGCCATCCTTTGTGGGAGTCCAGGAATCCAACCAGCAACCTTGGAGTTGAGAGCCCCGCACTCCAACCAACTGAGTCATCTGGCCCCATGGGAGCTGAGCCGGTGGCCACCCTCTAATTGCACAGAGATGCGAAAACTACCCAGGTCTTTAATACCCTTTTAGCTGTAAAAGCAGAAGGGAACATTTCCCCAAAAAGCAGCCCTATGATGCCTGTAAAGATTGTTTTAATTATTGCCTTGGCCTAAACTGTAAGTTATAAACCAGATTAGACACTTAGTCAGGGGCTCTGGAAGAATTCCAGATAGTTACATACAGATAAAGAAGTATAAACACATTACTAGTTTGAGGACTAATATATGTTAGAAGTTAGTATTTAGCAGCTCATAGACTTCATTCTAGTTGTGGAGGGCGCAGCTTGCTGGCCCATATGGGAAATGAACCGACAGCCCTCTTGCCCAGAACTCGCACTCTAACCAACCGAGCCACCCGTCTGCCCCACATTTTTTTATAATGAGGTTAAGATCCATTAAGAAGAAATATAAAGAGAATGTCTCAATTTTTTTACTTAGCTTTTAACACTCATCATAAGATTATGCAAAAGGGTAGTAAACCTCACCAGCCAGGATCTACAGTCAGTGCCCTTCCAACTCCGCTGCTAAAATTTCTCTCTCTCTCTCTCTGGCTGTCTCTCTCTCTGTCTATCTAACATACTAAAACCATACAGTAATTCTGTGGTAATGACAGAATGCCCTGTCTACTTATGGTGGCAATGCTAATTCTAAGAATGTTGTATAGTGGAAATTTTTTAAAAGTCTATATTTACTCTAGTTTTAGGATGCTGTGAGGAGATACAGGGAGAGAGAGAGATAGAGAGATAGAGAGAGAGAGAGAGAGAGAGAGAGAGAGAGAGACCGAGAGAGAGAAATGCAGATTCTGTCTTCTCATCTAGGTATCCACTGGGGGTGATAGACGAGGCCTTAGATAAGAAAGGGCTGGGGTAGACTGCTCAAGGAGACTGTATTACAGGCTTTGCAGAATCACCATCACTTCAGAATCGCCCTGGTGGGTCAGAGTGACCAAGCAGAAGGAGGCTTCCTCTGTTTTCTAGACTCAGGATGAGTTTGGATCCTGTGGCATGCCATGTGGCCTAAGAGTAGCAACCCCATTATGGAGCTTGTGTTTTAACCAATGGGTCAGTTTCTAAAGATCTGGCAAAACCTCAGGACTCTGCAGTCAAGAGGTAACTGGACGTTGAGTCAGTGAGGACCAGGGGCCTGACACTCTGCAGGATCATAATAACCAAAGTACTAGCTGCTGTATATCGTATACTGTTCTAAGCTCTTTACATGTATTTAGTAACTTAATCCTTATTCATACCCTATGAGGTAATTACTTATATGATCTCTGGATTACAGATGAGGAAATTGGATACAGAAAGGTTAAGTAACTTTCTAATCATCACACAGCTAATAAATGGAGAGCCAGAAATTGATGTAGATAGTCAGGTCCACAGACTATGCTTGTACCACTGTCCATGAAATGCCACCCACAGGCCACAGCAAGGCCAACATCATTTAGAATGGCCAAGTGGATCAGAGTTCCAGATCTGGTCCTCCACCTGTTTTTCTGTAAATATTGTTTTCTTGTACCACGGTCATGCTCATTCCTTTATGTACTGTCAGTGGCTGCTTTGACATTACAACATCAGAGCTGAGTAGCTGTGACAGAGACCTTATGGCCCAATAACCACAAATATTCACTATTTGGCGTTTTGCAGAAAAAGTTTGCTAATCCCTGTGGTGAACAAAAGGTATCTAACACTCCAACCAGAGGGCATCTGGAGAGTGACATGGATCCATGTAAACCCCCTAATTTCACAGAGATGTGAAAACTCCCCAGGTCTTTAATGCCTTTTTAGCTGTTAAAGCGGAAGGGAACATTTCCCCCAAAGCAGCCCTATGATGCCTGAAAAGATTTTTAATTATTGCCTTGGCCTAAACTGTAAATTATAAACCAGGTTAGACATTTAGTCAGGGGCTCTGGAAGAATTCCAGATAGTTACATACAAATAAAGAAGTATAAACACATTACTAGTTTGGGGATTAATATATATTAGAAGTTAGTATTTAGGTTTTATGTTAATAAACAATTCTTTATTCAGGATAACTACTGAAGTGTTTATGGGTGAAATGGCATGCTGTCTTGGATTTACCTTAAAATACTAGAGCAAAATAAATAAATAGAACCATAAATAAAATATGTGGAGTACGGCAAAAGAGGATAGCAGAATTAATGATACTTGTTGAAGCTAAATAATTAATGTATTAGGGCCTCTTATACCATTACTTTTACTTTTTCATGTTTGAAAATATCCATAATCAAATGTTTAAAAATTTACTGTATAAATTAAGACAGTTCCCATATTTTTTAATGATCTGAATACAGAAGAACTCAGTATTATTATCAGATACTTGTTATATCGTTCAACCCTTATATTCTTTGTCAGAAAATACTTGATCAAAAAGAATTGATGATTTTCTCTAAGCATAAGTAAGAAAAGAAGGATGTGATACGTTTTGACCAGTACACATTATTTGACAACATTGTTTTATCCTACTTGCCTCCACTGCCCGTGTGGACTGGAGTCTGAGGGATGACAGACAAATGGCCCAGGCGAGTCCCTATCCACAGAGAATCACAAATGAAGAAAGAGCTCCCTACTGGATTCTTTTATTTCCCCAGTGGATAGATTAGGAAATGCTTGGGTTTCAAATCAGCCCTCTGGAAGGGAGGCAGACACACCCTGACTTAAGAAAACATGTTTTGAATGTCATTTTCTTGTTATTAAAAAAAGGAGGAGGTAAAATATGCAAAAATGCCTTTTGCAGCAATTGATTTGAATATTACATTTTATCAGCATATATTTGTGTTGGCTTTTAACAATGATGTCTAGCACCTGTTGAAAACAAGATTTCAGTATGTCAATCAAATTGACAATTCTGAAAACAATCACAGAACAATTTTTTTTACATGATTCTCCCCAATCGATCCTTGGCACTATAATTTCCATTTTAATTTTCAGGATGATCCATAAATTATACATTAATGACTTCTTAATTTTTAAATAACATTTTTAATATTTAAAAATATAAATACATATTATATTTATAGTTACATAAAATAGAAATATATGTGGCATTTTTTCTATTGGCAGGAAATAAGGTTCTCTATTTGAATAATTATGGAGTGCCCTGTACCAGGCATTATTGGCAGGCATAGAGATGTAGCGAGAAACACAACAGAGTCCTGTTCTTACCAACTTTACATTCTAGAGTTTTAAAATCAAATTGTTGTGATTGTATTCAATTAATCTACATCCTAAAGTAAAATCTGTTTACTAATTCCAACCCATTCAGAAAGAAGCAAATTAAAATGTCCCACTATAATTATATATTTCACCAGAGTTTCATTTTTATTTTTGAATTCTACATTTAATTTCTGTTATTATTATAATTATTATTATTTTGGTAAATGTTTGCCTTCTTTCTAGTAATGAACCATTTTATCCTGATTGGTAGATTTAAGCTTAAATCTCACTTTTTCTGACATTGGTATTGCCAATTTTGTTATGATTATTACTCTTAGTATTATTAATTTTTGTTTTGCTTTGAGCTACTGTGTTGATGTCCAGCCTTCTTTTATTTCCAGCCATTGCTGGTCACTTTGGTTTCAGGTATTTTTTCAGGCTTTTTCTGATGTATATAAACAGCATATGGCTTTAGTCTCTTTTGTAATCCCATTTAATGCACTAGCAATATGAAAATTGACTCCGCCTACATTAAGGGTGACAGTATGTGTAATTTTATTATTTCAGTCTTTATGTTTATGATTTACTTTACTTTTTACTTTTTTGTATCCTTTTCCTTGTTGTTTATTTATTTTTTTAAATTTGGTCAAGTTATTATATACTTCCTTTTCGCACTTGGTTGTTTGGCATTTCTGCTTTGCAGTTCCATTAAAGTTTACCTTCTGCAGAAGAAAAAGTCCATGTTGTACTTGATATGGTAATTGTATTGTAACATACATTTGTTTCACTAGCGTCACTTGCAGAAGGAAGGAAAAAAAGTTTTCCCAAGAGAATCCATACCATACCCACCATCATATGTGGCTATTTATATGAACTAAAATTAAAAGTTCCCATTGCTCAATCCCACTGGTCACATTTCAACTTATGAAGATGCCTATGTGGCTAGTGGTTACCAAATGGCTGGTGCATGGTTAGAGGACATGTCCATCATCGCAGAAAATTGTACTGGACAGATTTGGTTTATATACTATACTTTCTATACTACTTATATACCATTTGGGTTATATATAAAAAGATTGGTGAGGTCATTATTAGTAAGTGAAATATTAAAGATTTACAAATAAGTTAAATTTTCTAATACAGACACAAAAAAGAGCAATACAATTTCACTCCACAAACCAGTTAAAATAACATTAGTGTCTTATAAGTGAAGGGTTTGATAACAATAAATCATTTTAATTAAGTCAGGATGTCCCAGGAGAGCTTCTTGCAAATAAACTAGCCAGGACTCAATTTCGTGATGACAAGATTTCAAATAAGTTTCAATCTGACAAGAAAGGACCTTTGTCCTATCGTGCCTAATGTATATAGACTTAATGTCCTTAAGATATCTGACTTGTACATAGTCTGAAGCTTTTACCATTATTTCCATAACAGGTTGTAATTGCTTGCTTAATGCAATGTATTCTCAAAGCACCTGTGTCAACAGTCTTTCTATTTTTTTAAGATCATTCATTAACTGTTCAATGAAACATGTGGCCTTCAGTTTCAACCACAATTTTATCTGAGGTTGAATTAAATAACTTGGAGATTTAACTTTTAATCTCATTTTTCTAGCATGAATAATAAACTTATATTTCTCTACCATTAGATATACACTGTGCTCTGTTTTCTCCACCATGGTGCTATCAAGGCACTCCTGTTCTCTCTCCCACTCAAGAACGGTCAACCCTGGAATGATTTTAATGTTCCTTCCCACATACACACATTCACATGCACAGAAGGACATATAAGGCCCCTATTCTAGTTTATAGTTTGTTATAGGCTGATACCATACCTTGAATATTATCATCAGATGGGGCAAATGATGTGCGATTTTTTAGTTCATTGCAATATTCTTTGTAATAGCAAACTTAGAAAAACAATTTAACAGTCTTTGATGGATGTAAATGTACCTGGTACCTCTTATAGATATTTAGAATGTTTGATATGTTCCTATTACAAGCAACACAGCAATAAATATTGTCTCATGTAGGATATACTCCCAGAAGTAGATTGTGGTATCAAAGTGTGTACTTGTGTATTTTGTTGTGTAGTGCCAAATAGTATTCCAAGGGTTTCTATCGATCAGTATACTCCTACCAGAAATGTATGGAAATATCTGCCTTCTTGCAGCTTAACCAACAGATTACATAGTCAAAATTTTGAAAGTTGCGGATTTTTTTTTTTTTTTCTGGCCAATCTCATAGGTGAAAAACTGTACCTCTGTGCAGTTTAAAATGTATTTTTCTTATTTTTAGTGCGACTGAGCTCTTTTCATATGTCTAAGAGTCATTTGCAATTCTTGTTTCATAAGGGAATATTCATTTCTTAACCCAAAGCCTTTCTCTCTGATCATTGTCATTTTCCTATCTTCTAGGAGAACTTTACGTGTTAGGAAGATAAGATTTTTGGTAATAATTTATAAATAAAAATTATGTGTCCAATTTATCATTTGTCTTTTGATTTTGCTCAAGGGATTCTTTTTCCACAGGACACTTTAAGGTATAGTTTTGTACTTGGGATTTTTAGTTTAGTTTTGTTGTTTTGCTTCTGAACTTTTTGGGTTTGAGTTTTGTATTGGTCAGGATAGACTAGGTTATGCTATTCCCAGCTCTCGTGGTAGCTGGCAGAATTCAGTTCCTTGACATATGACTGCAGTCCCTGCTTTCATGCTCTCAACCTGGGACACTGAGCCCTTCAGGGGTCTTGCAGTTCTCTATGCTGTCCCTTTTGATTAACGTTAAGCCAACTGGTTAGGGACCTTAATTACATCTACATAACCTTCTACATTTGTCATATAATATAATCCAATCACGGAGTGACTGACATTCCATCATATTCACAGTTCCTATATACACTCAAGGGGAAAGCATTACACAGGGAATTTGGGGGCCATTTAAAAACTCTGCCTACTTTAGATCTCCTTGAAATTTTTGTTATCATCCCCTGGTTCACATATCAATTAGTTCACTAGTTTCTTGAAATGAGTTTATAATGCATTTTAATGTCTGGTAGAATCAATCTTCTCTCCTTGTTCTTTTTCTTTTATGAGCTTCACTGGCTTATACTTATTTAATGTAATTTATGTTTTGATTTTAGAATAAGCTCATCTGGTTAAAAAACAAAAAAGCACGTAGGAGATTTTATGAGGACAATGATTATAAGTTAATATGTATGGAGAAGTGACATGTACATGATGGTGAGGTTTTCTGATCAAAACATATATATGACTTTTCATTTGTTCAAGACTTCTTTGGTTTCAGTTAATAGTATTTTAATTTTTCCTATATAGTTTTTATATATTTTTATTGGTTTTAAGATATTTTACTTTTTGTTCTAATTAAAAATGAGACTGTATTAGAATACTACTAATATATTTTATAGTAGTTATTATTTTCCATTATGCAAGCTACTGCTTTTAGCATGACTTTGCACATTAGTTTTTCAGTTGATTCTCAGATTTCCACATATACAATTGTAACTTCTGTAAAAAGTGATAATTTTTCTTCCTCCTTACAAATTTTATACATCCAGTTTCTTTCATTGTTTTACCTGATTGAATATGATTGACTTGTTGATTGATTTATAATTGACTAAAATACGATTTTAAGGAATACTATTGATAGGAGACATCATTTTCTTATTCTCATTTTAGAGGGAATGCCTATATGTTTCATGTTAGGCTTGATGTCATTCTAGACTGAAATAAGTATATTTCTCTAGGAAAAACTGATATCCATCCATTTTTATTGTTTCTAGTTTTACTGAGTTATAATTGACATATACCATTGTATTAGTTTAAGGTGTACAATGCAATGATTTTATATGTATGTGTATATTGCAAAATGATTACCACTATAAAGCTAGTTAATATCTATAACATTTTTAAATAAATAATTGCTAAATTATATGAAATGTACTTATTTGCATCTGTTTAGATGATTATGTGATTTCCGTTGTTGGACTTAGTAATATGACTGTTTATATAAATAGATTTAATATTGAACTGTTCTTGAATTCTTGGTATTAACTAACATCTCTTGATCCTGATATGTTGTTGTTATCATTGTTGTTGTTTTAACACTGCTGCATTTGATTTGATGATATTTTATGTGAAACTTTCACAATACTTCTTTTCAGTAATACTGATTTGTAGTTTTATTTCCTGTACTTTCTTGATAAGGTTCTGTAATGAATGTTACATACTCTTCTTTAAACTTTGTTTTTTATTCTAACGCATTTGAATGATATTATGATTATTTGCTTTAAAGTTCTCATAGAGGTCTCCCATGAACACATCTGAGCCTGTTGCTTTTTTAATTGGCGGGGGAGTGTTTGCCAATTTCATTGATATTGTTCATTTAGATTTTGAATCTCTCTTTCATAGTTTGGGGACATTATCTTTTCTTAGACTATTATTCATGTCATTCAGCTTTAGCTGAATGAAGATTCTGATTTTCAGTATCATTCTCTTAAGAAATTTGTGATTAAAATTTGCAAATTTGTTCTGACACAAAATTAAGAATTAAATAAAAAATTGTTGGGAGGCTTCTTTGGTCATTAATTTCTTATTGCATCTCATTTTTCTTGATTAAAGTATACTCTCTGCTCATTTATCGATATATTTTATGTGCTGTAGTATGGTCTATTTTTGTGACTGTCACATGGGCACAAAAATAACATACTCTCTCTTATAGGACAATGTTTTATACATACAAGCACATACATATATGCACATAATTATATACACGTCAATAAGATCTATCTTACTAATTATTTAGATTTTCCTATATTTTTAATTTTTTGCTCACTTGATTATCATTGTGAGAGGTGAATTAAAGTCCTTTATTAATAAAGGGGACAATGTAAGCTTTGTTCTTTCATATTCAAACATGTATATGCTTTTATGATTAAGTGAGATATGAAATCATTGGCTCATACTTTTTTCATGGGCTATATCCTGGTTGTTTGAAGAGGTGGAGAAATCTAAGACTAGTCTGATATTTTTCTTTTAAAAATTAAGAAAAAACATTTTGGCCAGTAAGGCAAAAAACTATCAAGTCATTTAAATATTTTAGTACCTTTGCCAGGATGTTTCACAGTGTTGTATGTTTGAAGCAATTTTCTTAATACTTATTTACACTTTTTTTTTCAATTTTGAGTTGTTTCTTTATTTTTCAAATTAGAAATATTTATAATATTTAATATATATATAAAATAATATCTGTAATTTTTTTTTGGTCTCACTATTTAGGCTTTCTTATTCAGGGACATGAATTACATAAATTGAATCTCCTTAGCTGGTGGTCTACATTTCTCATTTACTCTCCAAGCCATTTTAAGTTTTTTCTTCATTCTGTTTTATTTTTTATTTCTACCTATAATGCCTTTTTTCAAATTTACCACCAGATATAACCTAATTTTGCCCAATTTTATCTTTTTTTGTCATAAATGTGGTTTTTAATCTTTTGCCAGCTCACATTTATATTTCATCTTTTACTGTGGTTATGCTATCTTTTTCACATTTCTTTTCTTTGTGCTTTGTGGTTTTCCTTTCATAAATGTGATTACTTCATTACTTCATTTTTAGTTCTTAGCTAAATATTTGGGCATGTTTTCATGTTTCATGGCGATAGTTATCTCTGGTGAATGGACAAATTGTGTTGCTATTTTTTTCTTATAATACCTTGAACTCACCTTGGGTTAAAAGGGCTACTTCCTGAAGTTTCCATCTCTTATTCTGATCAAAAGTACAGTTTTTGAACTTCAGGAGAGCCTCTCACCTTCAAGAAAGGTATTTTTGTTAGGCTATGAGATTTTTCTGCTTCTGGGCTCTTTTAATATGTCCCATGTATCTTCTCTTCCTTTCCTCCATGTGGCTTCTTCTTGATCTCAGCTGCTTGTGCCAGCCCTTACTTACGGTTTTGAATATGGAGATTGTAGCTGTCAACTAATGTCCCTGAAAATGGGGGTTTTGTGCATAATTCTTTTGTTACTTCATTTTGATTATGAGAAAAACAAAAGGAAAAATTCAGACATATACAACGTGTTCATACCAAGATTTATTCCTCTTAATTTTTTCATGTACTAATGTGTAACTCTCAGACGCTACAATTTATTAGGATCTTTCCTGATTATCACTTGTTTTTAATCTCCCTGGCTATAGGACTTCTTACATGTGATAGAATTTTCCTTTATCTGCTCCCTGGACTGAGGTTGAGCTCTCTAATACAATAAGTTGGAGCCGTGCAATAAATGGTGGGCAGTGCTGTGGTCTCTTTGTACCATGATCCAGTGGAGTACTAAAAGCATGGTGTCAGTTTCTATTAGGTTGGTGCACAAGTAATTGCAGTTTTTGCAATTATTTTTAACCTTTTAAACCGCAATTACTTTTGCACCAACCAAATACCAAAAAGCCAGGGGAAGTCTCTTTGTTGTCCTCTCTTCTCGGTGTTCCAGCCTCAGGTATAGATAGGACTCACTACTGGTTCATTGCTCCCTCAACTGTTTGGGAACTTGAGAAATCAGGCACACTTGTATGACTGATGTCAGCCTTTTCTCCTGGGATCCATCGTTTTCTGCAGATCATGTACTTACCATTATCTGCCACTGTTGTCCTCCCCTGGAACTTTCCAGCATTAATTCCCAGGATCTCATCAAATTCAGAGTAGAGAAATTCCTGTGCCAGCTGTGGACTTCACAACTCTCGACAGCGTCTGAAGCTTCATCAGCACCTTCCTTCTGTGGGCTGTGTTGTTGTTGGGAGTGCAGGAGAGCCCAGATGCACTTAAGCCACCACCACCCATACT